>NC_136411.1:44123125-45492500 GCF_051521515.1 Lactuca serriola
TGAACATATCGGTAAGATTTACTAGTAATTACAAGTTATTATACTGATTAATCTACTTACGGGGATGGTGTCTAGGCTGGATTTAGTGAGGTGTTTAAAGTGGGATTTTCAAACAGTATACTTTGTATAGCAAACGGACCCTACCTCCGATATGATCCTACCTGGTTTCTCCTTACTTGATAGATCTTTATTTAGACATTGGGATTATTAAGGAATCTAGACTATCATTAGTATCCAGGAATATAAGACTAAGACTTAGTGACATTCGTATCTAGGTCACATAAGAAGAAAAGTTTAGGAGTTTGGCGGAGTGCTTCCTAATTGTCCAATCACCCTCCTAAGTCAGGTGAGTGCATGTTTACTTTCATCTTACACATAGATAAAACGTATTTAGATAATTAAGTACTATGTGTGCCTATTATATGTTACTGGAATCTTCCGTGTTAGATGAAATTATATGAGCCAATTTTATTTAACCATATATATATATATATATATATATATATATATATATACTTTTAATGTATGGAGTAGCAAAGGGTAAAGAAAAATTAAAATAATGGAGAGAGGTTGAGACTTTTATAGTACTCCAAGATTAGTAATGCAGTTACCTAGTAGGGTATTGATAATGACCACAAACTATTATAAGTCAATTCAGGTCAAACATGGGTAGGTACACAACCTGTAGATATTTATAAATCATACATGGGCAGGCTTACAACTTGTAGGTGTTAATAAATTGTTTTGAGGATAGGTCTACGACCTGTAGGAATTGGGTAGTTGTACACGGACAAGTCTATGACCTGTAGGTGTTACTGAACTATACATGGGCAAGTCCTCGGCCTGTAGATGTTAAGGAACCCCATACGGACTACAAACTGTAGGTATGAATGAATTATTCATGTGGGTACTTTGTTCGCCCCATGATCTTCTTATTAGCACATGTCGTTAAGGAATCATCGAGGCAATATCGTTCACTTAGAGATCCTTTAGGATAAATCCTTTGAGATTATCATATAGGACCAGGAAGTGAGAATAATGGAAATGGGTAATTGGGTTATTTATTTGATGTGAATTATAACAAGTTAATTATAATATAGGGGGTTGAAAACCCTATGTACTCACTAGGTTTCCCAACCTGACACACTCTGTTTACTTGAATCGCAAGTAATTAAATAAAAATATGTGGGTAATGATTTGTGTATCTGCTGAGAGAATCGATGAGATACTTATCATCACTATGTATATGGCCATGGAAGTCCCATACTCTCATGCAACTTTTAGACTATCTTTTTGGTCTTTTAAGCCAAGTAGGTCATGCATGCAAGTAAAGATAGGAACTTTATGTGACCAAATCGTCCCTAGAGTCCAGATTTATGACCTTATACTTGAAGTTTTGATGGCTTTTGGAATTGGATCTAAGCCATTTTGATTTAGGTTTGGAGCTCATTTCTTCTAAGATGGGTTTTAATGGGTAAAGTTGGAAACTTTACCCTCCTAGGTGTGTTTCCGAACCAGATTTGGAATATGGGACTTAGATTCGAAGAATGATGGTTTAATACATTAAGAAAGCTTAACAGACTGAAGAACTCGACGAGTCCATAGAGGAACTCGAAGAATTGAGTCGAAGTGTCTCGATTTTGTTAAAAGGAAGAACTCAATGAGTTCAAGGATGGACTCGAGGGGTTGATTTGACAAGTCCCAGTTTTGTTGATAAGGAGGAACTCGACGAGTTGGATCGCGATGTCAGGGTTTTATGATTTATGGAACTCGGCGTGATGAAGGGCCAACTCGGCGATTTGAGTCCACTCGGAATGTTGACTTTGACCAGAATATTGACTTTAACTTTGACCATAGTCGACCCTTAAGGAGTTATGAGTATGAAAGGGGAATTAAGGGAATCTTTTATGTGTAGGGACTGAGTTGGGTTGATTTCAGAGCCGGAGATTTTTCAGCCACTTTACAGCATTCGAGGTGAGTTACCTTCCTCTAGAAGTGGGTTGAAGGCACCAATGTCTATCCACTAGTAGCTGAATATAGTAGAGATGATTGTCTTTGTGATAATTTTCTAGAATGTCACTATCTGTTATGCTTTTATGTGCTAGTATGCTACGGTATTAAGTGATAGTGGTAAGAGGGGTGAAATAGTCCCCGTAACCGGTCGAATGGACCGAAGGGGTAGGCCAGCACCTAGATATGCTAGGCAGTATGTGATTTATGTATATATGCTAGGGTATTATGTGATGATGGTAACGGTGAAATAGTCCCCGTAACCAGTTGAAAGAGACCGAAGGGGTAGGCCAACACCCAGATATGCAAGGCGGTTATCAGTTGAAAGAGACCGAAAGGGTAGGCCAACACCCTGATATGCTAGGCGGTTACTGGTTGAAACAGACCAAAGGGGTAGGCCAGCACCCGGATATGCTAGGCAGTATGTGTATTGTATGGTATGTGGTATGATGGGGGAACTCACTAAGCTTCGTGCTTACGGTTTTCAGTTTTGGTTTTAGGTACTTCTTCTTCAAAAGGAAAGGACTCGGCATGATCGCAACACATCACACTATGTTTTCCGCACACAAGATCTTTGGGAGTGATACTTTGATGATGTTTTATTATGACATGTTTTGGATTATTGAAAATTTGGTTTTGATACGTGATGAAATGATGGATGTTTTTATACTAATGGTTTTAAAATTACTCAATTAAAAATGAAATTTTTGGTCTTAAATTTTGGGATGTTACATTATGTTTGTAGTTGCGGGTTCTTTAGGTCAGAAGGGCATGGAGCGCATTTGATTGGGACGTCTGGATATTCTCTTTTTTGCATGACATCTACCTTATGTTTATCTTTAATGACTCTTCTTTAAAAACAAGGATTTAGTTTTCTCTTTTCATGAGGTTTCCAGTGATACTGTGCTTGTTAATGTTATGGATAGAACCACCTTTTTAGTAATTTCATACTCTGATTTTAAAATGGCGATCTATATGCTCGGTTTTTGGGATGTTACAAGTTGGTATTAGAGTAATGGTTTGAAAGAACTAAATATACATTCTAGTGTGTTTAGGCTCAAATCGATGCATCTATGGTGATGGAACAAAGGAAAGCTTATCAAGAAGTATCCACCAAGCAAGAGTAAATCACCATAGAAGCTAGTCTTCACTTGTATATGTGTTGTTCTTAATCCTTAAGAGTTTATACCAAATAAACCTTAAAGAGAAGCAACATATAAGCTCTTAATTCTAGAACCAAACTTCAAGAAGAAGGAGAGATGATGAAGCATCAAATCACGAAAATATGGCAACCCCATATAGAGAGAAAAGATAAGAGAAACCTTGTAAAAACTAGCTAGTTTTGGTTACTTATTCTTATTTATATACTCCCATATTTGTACATGATTTCCATCCATTTAAACTTATCAAAGTATGGTCTTATACAATGTATGCCATGAAAGAAAAAAAGACCACAAGCATGTTATGATCTCCCTTGGAGATTCATGACAATATGCAAGAAAGTCAAGAAGGAAGAAGTTTCTGTCACTCAAGGTATTACTATCTAGTTGTGATGTAACTAAATGGTTACTCTAAGTGCCCAAAATGTTGTGCACAACATTAATAAGCATACCATACGATATTTCACTATTTTTTGTTCTCTTTGTTATTATTTCCTAGAAACAATAATTCCTAATATGTTGGTAAAATATTATTTTCATAAAATAATATTTTTCCAAATAGATACAAGTGTCGATATTTTTTAGTAATCAAAATTTCGCTAATAAATAATCAATTATTAGTAACTTGATTCTTATATGATCATATGTCATTGGAAAATATCATTCTATAATGACTATTGGGCATCTCAATCTCCCATTTGCACAAGGCTCGTCATATAATGATATAGACAGTGGCGAACATCTACCAACATTTCATTACCCCAATAACACACGACGAATAATGACATTCATCAACATCCAATTCCCAAAAGTTCAAAGCTACAATTTATGTATAAGGTAATTTTATCAGTTATCCCTTTGTTACATACATCATGTTGAACATGAGACTTGGATCGCAATCAATCTTATTTGTTGTTCAACTTTGGGTAATGTGTGTTAGATGTCTTGCTCTCAACACATAAGAGGAACAAATCTCATCTTTACTACATAAGCCTCTTGCATAGTTCACATCACACTTGATAATGACTTTTATAACTACTCAGTTAAGGATCAACATTTGACCACAACAAAACATTGAAATCCTAACACTTAAGTCTTATTATGTATCTCAGGTATTAAGGATACAAAGATAGTACCTTTTATCAATTATCTAGGTAATGAACTTTTTTGAAGTGTTCACATATGACCATTGTGACCGACTGTAGCAGGTTACATCTGGTCATAATGGTCATATGTGAACACTTCCATCAAGTTCGTTACCTAAATGTAAAAAAAAAAGTTACTTAGTTGTGAACAAAACGAAAAAGTAATTACCCTGATAAGTCAATTTTTCTATTTTACCTTCTAATTTTGATTTTTTATAAAATTTAACCTAAATGATAAATATTCTTAAAACCATACCATTTTGGTAATTATCTTTTCAAAATACACTACTTTTGTGACAAAAAACAAAAAGGAAAAAACTCTAGATTTGATAGGGAAAAAAACACACCTTATAGAATTTTATTGTTTAAGATATTAAATATAAAAATTAAAATTTACTAGAGGTTAAAAGTATCATAGATGGAAACCGGTAATATATATATATATATATATATATATATATATATATATATATATATATATATATATATATATATATATATATATATATATATATATATATATATCAAGGTTGTAAAAAACGCTCGACGTTAGCTAGTCGGTGGACTGGGGTTAAGCGATTAATCGGCTAGGCGGAGATTAATCGGGGACCATTAATTGCTAATTTGCGGAATTTTAAAAAATTAAATATCAATAATATCATATCAAAGTTCATAAATACCACTAATATCATAACAAAATAGGTTAATATGATTAATACAACACTGATCACGCCTCAAATAGACTCCATTGAGATAAAACTTCTTCAAAATATTAAAATTTCATCGTTTTATACTGTTTCACTCATAATGTTTGTAGCGATTAACCGCTAGGCGCCCGCTAATCGGTCGAGTAACGCCTAGGGATTAATCGGAGATTAATCGGGACCTAGTCGGGATTTTTACAACAATGATATATATATATATATATATATATATATATATATATATATATATATATATATATATATATATATATATATATATATATATGGTAATTATGCTAACAAAAAAGGCTTTCAACATCTTGTGACAAGTTTAAATGCTCATAAATTGTTATAAATATTGTTTTAAGAAAATTTAAGTGAATTTATTAATATTGTAAAAATTACAATCGACTACCTAAATAAAAATGGAAATTAACTTATCATGGTAATTATATTTTCCTTTTGTTTATATTTGGGAAACTTTTTTTTACACATCTAGGTAAAAAAAAACTTGCTGAAAGTGTTTATATATGATCATTATGACCGGATGTAACCTGCTATAGCTGGTCATAATTGTCATATATGAACACTTCCAACAATTTCGTTACCCAGACGTGAACAAACCGAAAAAATAATTACCCTAGTAAATCAATTCCCCTAAATTGTATAACACTAGCTTACTTACTTTCATCCTGAGTTTAACTTGGAGTTTAGATGAGCTTATGGAAACTTCAAAATACAACAATAGTCGGATTTCATGTTTGATTATCGGATTTATTAGAACTTTTTAAATTTTGAGATATACATATTAACGAGTTGTACTCCAAGTGGCATTTGAATTTAGAACCGATTCCAGATTAAAGTACAAGACATGTAATTCCGGTAATCATTAAAATTACAAGCTAACAACATTTATTTTATGTGTATATAAAAAGGATTTAGACAGAATTCCATAATCCGTTTCCAACTTGTAATGTCGATGTTGATGTAGGAGCAGGACATAAGGAATTAAATTGGGGTGTAGTATACGCCCCTTGAAATAAACTCCGTGAAATTACTCTGTATGCCGATTCCGTTAAGTGGATTCCATCCCAATTAACATACGTATCCGGATCATCACAAACACTCGCAGAAACTCCACATTCCATCGTTGCGTTCACATTATAAGGCCCTCCACCTCCACAACACGCCTTCAGAGCCCCGTTTGTGAATCCTGCAAAATTTCATAAACACCTCAACATATTCCAAAATGAATATGAACATGAAAGATGAAGATGAAAGACCCTTTTGGCTTTTGCCTTTTACTTTACCATATTTATCTGGAGAAAGGAAAATTTGCATGGCAGCATTGTAGTAATCAGCATACATGATTACGACATTAGGATGAAGCTCTCGAAGGTGATTTAATTTCGTTTGCAGCAGTTCGTTGTGATATTCTGCAAATTTGTTTAAATTGATGAGGCAACCAGTTGTGTTATCATAATCTATCTTGTTTTCAGAACCACAGAGTGTTAAATATGCTGAAGAGCATCCGATTGGAAAGTTTCCTGGAACAACCAGTGTTTGAGCTCCCATATCGATTAACTCCTGACAAAATCATACGTTCAAAATGAAAATTGAGTCGAAGTTTTGTGTTTTTTATGATTTGAGTACTTTTTAGTTCTTAGTTCTTACATTGATTGCTGAGATGATGGTATCAATGACAAGAGGAACTAATGGTTCCACCTCATTGATCGGTTTTCCTGCTAATATTGGATAGTTGTAATCGTTTCCTCCAATCTCTCCCATTATGATCAAAGAACTTGCGATTAAGTTTCTACATTCTGCCAATACTTGCTTATCAATCAATCAATCAATCTTTATTATATGGTGTAGAAGCATATTCAAAAGCTTGGTTACCTGAAACGCTGTTGCATAGAGAAGGCAATGTTTGTTTAAACCATTCTAATTGAACTCCTAAAGATGCATTTGTCATTGAATTAACAATCCCTCTTGCTTCGAGAATTGATGAATTCAATGCTGTCGCACCCGCCACAGCATAATTCACTCCGTGTCCCCATGTCACCACATTGTCCTTGTCGTGCAGAAACGGTGGTAGCAATGGCAACCCAAGGCTTTCAGCTTCAAAAACCAAGAAAAAACCTAAAAGTCAATCACGAATCACGAGGCACATGGAGAATTTTCTGGACGAAAAAAAAGAGGTATCGATAATGAAGATTTAGAAAATTTCGGAAACTTGTGAACAAAGATAATGAGTCTCCGAGATTGAGGATAATTTTAGTGCGCAGTTAGCATTACACATGTGGATTTTTCGAAACAACCTGGATCTGATTTCGCATTTAAACTGGAATTTTAAATCACTAAAGTCAAACTGATTATATTTTGGGGCAATGCGTTTCGATCTTAGTCCAATTGATTCAGATCCTGCCGCCGGTTGTTCTATGGATCAACCATAACCATTCGCACTGAGGATTTTCACGTAGAGAAGAGAGGTAGGGAGAGGACAGAGAAGTTACCGAGGAAATCGATGATGAGGCGGCCATTGGAGCAACGACCGGTGGATTGATCAAAGAAGTTCTCTCCGTAAGGCGGCAGAAGAAGCGAAAAGACCTGATCGGATATGGAGGCCAATTGTTTTAGGTTGCCAGTGTCCGCTAGGGAGTCGCCGAAGCTGAAGATGGAGGTATAGCATCCGTCAGCATACAAGCTACCACTCGATAACAGCTGCAAAATCACTAAGAAGCAAGTAATAGACCAAGAATTGGAGGAAAACGCCATATCAGAAGAAAAAGAAGCAACTCCACTAATGTTAGGAGTCGAAAAATGGCGATTCCTCCATTCCAGCTGCACCTTTCGTTCCAAAGTTATAGCATGGACATCTATCAAGTTATCCAATCGTATTATAAAAATATAATATTCATTAGATCAGATCTGTTACACATCAAATTAATTGCAAACTAAAATATAAGATTATTTACAATCTGTTATTATTTATCTTGTTACTATGACCCATATTTGTTAATAAAAACAGATCAAGATATTTTGGTCGAGTTAAATCTAAATTATCATCCATATTAATCTTACTCATCTCCTTTGATGTTTTTATATTAAATCTGATCTTTTTGGAACTTTTCACCAACTTTTGTGGTTTTAATATATTATCCCTACAATAAGTGAGTCTAGATTCAATGCGTATATTATTTATTAGAAATGGAAAATAATGAAGCAAGTGGTACTCTTCATAAAGCGAGCGGTGTGGTCAGTGGTGTAGGTACGATTTTTAAAACGCCGTTAATTAAACAAACACATTTCACTATTTTTATTTATACAGTAAAATATAAAAAACTGTTATTTCTTTTAAAAATTAATATCATAAAATACCTTATATATTGAATTTTTTCGGATTGAATTTCAATTCTATTTTTATTTTTTCGAAAAAAAAAGCCTTTTATTTTTTTTTAAAAACTTTCAACTTTTTTTTCCCCGAAAAAACCTTTAACTTTTATTTTGATTGTTTTTTCAAAAAAAATCTCACATTTAACAAGTTTTTTTTTCGGAAAATAAACTACTAAAAGCCAAATCATTAAAAAAACACAATGCCTTATTTAGAATTAAAAAAATCCGTAAGAAAACACAATATATAAAATCTTTTATAATATTAATTCTTATTTTAAATAGTACTGTGTTTAGAGTAAACTATGATATATGCTCGTGCTTCGCCACAAAATGAGATTTTTTTTGTATCGTATTGTTTGTTACCCATATAATTTTATGCGGGAGATTTTATTGTTTGATAATACATTTATATTTCGTTAATTATGTCTAATAAAAACAACAAAAGAAACACCTAGCAAAAGACATCAAAACAAACACCTACCAAAAGAAGTAAGGAACCAGAATTCTTCTTTTTCTTTGGTTTAGTTATCTATCAAATTATTAGGGATAACAGTGGTAAATAATAACAGGTTACCTCATTGTATTATTAGTGACTATATACGAACCATAAGAATAAGCTACAAAATAAGTCCAATAATTAGCCAATGACCAACACCCACCTTTGATCAGCAAGGGAAAAAGTCAAAATCATTTTCAAGCTCATGCGAACTGCAACAAAACACCTCATAAAATCAATCACAGTTACGAACTTTGAAAATAGGATTGCATAGATTTGAGTTTAAATAACGGATTTTTGATGCTTTTACAATTATAGTTTAAAAAACATATGATATCATGTTATTGCAAACATCCAATAAATCATGGTATACTTTTATTTAAAATCGTATTTTAGCAATGTTCTTTTCTAAAACTTCTTTTTATAAAATAAGGTTCGGAGTTTGATAAGTCATTAAAATCTCAATTTTAAACTTATATAATTTTAATCACAAAATTTACCATTAGCTAGTTTTCTAATGATAATTCATTTTATTTTTAAAACATTTTTACCATCTTATGTTAAAAGATAAATTTCATTAAAAACAAACTCATTTTGATGTTATTTATGTTTAAAATAGTATTTTGCATGTGAAATACAATCTAAAAACTATAACATAAATATAAACAACACAAGCATGCAAAACATATATGCATAAATCAACCATAAAATAAAAATGTCAAGTTTAATCCTAAGGGACATAAAGGGACCAAAATTTCTTGTAATGTCCTTATGCTCCCATTTGCTTCAACATAGTGTAGCAAGTTTATAAAGTTTATAAAACTTTAATAAAATCAAGTTTATAAACTTTTGATCTTCAAAATGGTCACCATCTTAATTCTTGTTACATTTTTATAAAAATAAACTATTTCTAAAACTAATATATTACTTACAAAAATAAACAAAATGAAACTTATGTATTTAATTATTACATATCATATGAATAAATAAATATTACAACCATTCTAACAAATCAACACAAACACGTCACAAGAGGTCTATGACTAGTTTATGCACATCATACATATATATACTCAAAATTATATAAAACAACACATTGTTTTTCTAAGACAATTTTGGTGAAAACAAATGTATGTAAACTTTTGTCACTAAAAAATAACAATTATAGAATTGTCATAGAAAATATGTATGAATTTTCATACAAAAAGAAAACCATACATGTTTTCCAAACAAAGATTATACCAAATAATCTAATAATCAAACCAAGCTTGCAAAAATGGATCTGATATCAATTGTTGGGTTGTATTAAAAAATGTTTATCCAAGAAACGCTAAAAACGGAAACGAAAGCTTTAAAATTAGAATAATCACCGATGATCATTTTGCAGTCATGGAAATATTAAATCAATCACAGAAGCAAAAGTGTTATAACCTGTGAAGACTTTGATTCTCATGGGAGATGAAAGTTGATGAAGTGATGAAACACTCTACAAGTATCTACTAAGCAAGAGTAAACCACTTCAACATGCTAGTCTTCACTTTTATTAAGTTGTTCTTAAGTCATTAAGAATTATACCAAATAAGCCTTAATGAGAACCAGCTTATGAAGTCTTAATTCAAGCACCAAATTACAAGAAATAAAGAAGAGTGAGAGGTGCAAAACTCAAAATTAACAGCCAACAAAAGGGAGAGACAGCAACAAAAGAATAACCTTTTCTTACTAGCAATGCACTCCTTTTATACATACTAATATGTACCAAATTCAAGCAAGCATTAAAGGAAAGTAAGGTCTTCATCTGACAAACATGGAGTGGAGACGTGGCCTGTGACATCAAGTCCACCAAGTATCAAAGCAGCAAATACATGGCCTTGATAGTTGAGCAAGCAAAAAGAAAGTTAGATACTTCTAAATAACTAACAAAAAAGAAAAGAAAAAGAAAAGGAATCATGTATGATCTTAAAAGCTCCCCGGAAAAGATGAGATTTTAATAGCATAGGTGTTGTTACAACTCTTGATTTCCTATAATTGTTATATCTTTTTAGCTTCAGCTTAAGGTTGATGTTTTCTAACAAAAAATAGAGATGTATATAAATAAGTTAAGTGGAAAGGATCTTTAAGAAAGTAATGGAGTGAAACAGAGATGTCTGAAAGAGCACTTATAACAACTTACATAAGTCGGGGAATTAGACAGATGAAATGATATGAAAATAAAACCTCCTTGATGAATGTTGAGTTCATTAAGGTGAATATGGGCATATGTTATGTATATGTCTAAAGCAGTGATATCACTGTCAAGGTCAAATGCCAAAAATAACCATATTTATAAGTTTTAACAAAAATGCATGAAAGATATACATATACTATCATATAATTCCACTGAAGTAAGTAGAATTGAATTTATCTTCGGCGGTATGTATCCAATAATAAGTCATTCTCATCTACTATAGGAACTGCACTCATTTTAGCGGTTCTAGAAAATCAGTAGGAAATCATAAAAACAAACAAGACAAACCCAATATCGCGTATTTTTAACTTAATCATCACATTATAGCATAATGTTATTATTATTATTAATTACCTTGAACCAGTAAAGGCAAGACATCACTAAGAGAAGCATTGGATCTCAACATTGCAAATTGCTGACCATTTGATTCCCTAATCTTGGGGACCCACATGCCGAAAGGAATTGAGAATGTTAGATGTTGAAGTATTGGCAAGGAGCCATATGAATGTTTTAAATGTTTGTAGATGTCTGGAAGGAATTAGTGGCTTGATTTTGTTAGAAAAAGATCATATGCATAATTACACACACACACACACACACACACATATATATATATATATATATATATATATATATGTATGTATATATATATATATATATGTATATATATATGGTGTCTTGAGCTCGATCTTTTAGAAGACATGAAGCAAGTTTGACCTTTGCTCAGTCGGGACAACTGTTGGTGCAAAAGGTGTTAGTTACATCCGCTAACCAACGCCTGCTCGCAATCAGGTCCTTCTCCCCGTAATAATCTGGAGCCCTACATGCCCGGAAGTCCCTGAAGTTTGGTTAATGTGTCCCAATCAAAGCCACCATTTCAGAACGGAAAAGCCCAAACGCTCCTTTAACACCTCCATGATACCCTCCTTGATCGTACCAAATATCACAAGAGTCTGCTCAAGTATGTTGCGGGTAATCTCAGACGAAATGAACTCTCGTATCTGATCATCCAACTACCCTGCTCCAAAACTTGAGCTTGAGCCCTCACCATCACCAGAACCACCAACCAGTCTGCCTCGAAGAGTCACCATACTAAAAATAGACCATATATATACCATCAGAATATATGGGTGGGAATTATTTGGTCCGAAACCAAAAAACCGAAAACCAAATCGAACTGAAATCGATTTCAAACCGAACCATATTCAAATTTGGTTTTCGATTTGGTTTGAGACCAAATTGAATTGTGAATTTGGTTTTTGGTTCGAGTTTCGGTCTCTTGATGTTTAAACCAAACCGAACTGAAAAAACCAAATTTCATAAATTAATTAATTAATTAATATATTTTATATTTTATATTAAGTAAAAGTATTAATAATAAAGTAGAAATCATTTTAACTCATTTACTATTTAGATCATTTTGTATGAAATTTTAGATATTTCTGTTTGCAACTTTAGGTTTCTATGTTAAAAACATTTTTATTTATGTTTGAAAATTTTTTAAGTTTATATCTGGGCTCCTCAATTTTCAAACCGAACCAAACCAAATTAGAAGGTTTGGTCTAGAGAAGTTGAATTCGATTTGGTTCAATTTTTGAATTGGACAAAAAAAATTTAAAACGAAGAAACCGATTCGAGGAAACTAAAAAACCAAAAAACCGAACCGATTCCCACCCCTATTAGAATATATATATATATATATATATATATATATATATATATATATATATATATATATATATATATATATATATATCGAGGAGTCTCATACTCTACAAGCTCCTTAGATTCATCGCAGTCCTCATTGACTCGAGTATGGATCTTGTGTTTTTAGTAGTACGGGCCCATAATACCTTCCACATTTATCCGTACCTTCCTCAAAGATTGATTTGATTCCTTCAAGTCACTCCTTACCCATACATAGAACCTCCACAAGACAAGGCTCCCAACACTAAATCTCTTCATAGGTTTTCCTATGGCAACCACCACACCATCTTCCGCCATCAGCTACAGAAGGAACTCCTACCAGCACCCTCTAACTAGCTCATGAATACAATTACATATCACTAACACCAGATAATTCTTCGAATGAAAGGTCTCATACTACAACGGTTGGACTCAAACAAGAGTTGCGCAATAGAGTTTAAACCTAACCTTCTAAAATTATTTAGTTTCCGGAATATGTAACTTAGCTTATTCTCTTACTAGTTAGATGAAGTTAGTGAGAGTTCCTAAAAAGCACAAAGCAAGCATCATTCGAGCATTAAGTAATCGGAATCAAGCATAACCTAATCAGGTCATCCTTATCACCGACTGATCAGCACTAGAATGAAAGTCTACAAGATCATACAATAGGCATATAAAGACATCTCTCCTAGCATTCTATCATGAAAATCCTAAGCAGATCCTTAGCCCTAACTATCATGTGCTTCACAGATTCATGAGTCAAAGCATATCATAAATCATGTATGGGTATTTTGGGAAAACTTACTTGGCCTCGGTCGATTGCATGCACCACACCCTTTTCTTTTGTTAGAAATCCTTTTTATAAAACATTTCCTTTTGAAAAATTCTACCAAACCCCCAGTTTGAGTTTAGACATACCCGAGAGTACGTCTAAATCCCTCAAACTAAGGCTCTGATACCAACTTAAAACATCCCAAAAATTAAGATTAAAAAGTTTCATTTTTCAATTAAATAAAACTGTAATCTAAAACATCATCATAAAACCAAAGTGGAACAAACTGTATCAAATACACCATGAAACATTAGAGTAATCATAAAACGCTGAACGAGGTGGTGTGTGCACTGCAATCATGTTGGGCTCTTCCCTTTTGAACCAGTAGTAGCTGAAACATAAACTAAAAACTATAAGCACAAAGCTTAGTGAGTTCTCCAAAATGTCACATACCATACATATTAAACAGGTAATGGGACCTGCCCGTCATCGGGCCCCACCTAGCATCGAGCTCCGCTCGGTATGCAAATATGTTAGTCATCGGGCCCCGCCCAATATTCATATAAACATATAACCATACAACACATGCGATAATCACAAATATAAAAGCATACAAAGTAGTCATCGGGCCCCGCCCGACATCGAGCCTTGCCCAGTAAACATATAAACACATAACACATGCAAGAGTCATGCAGACATCTAGCATCCTATCATAATAAACCATGAGCCGACATTGGTGCCTTCGACCCACTAAACATGGTGAGGAAACTCACGTCTAACTGTTGAATCACTCAATTGAATCTCTGACTGTTGGCATGGAAAATCCTGGCGCTATCAAAATCAATAACATCCACTTATTAATTGGATTATGACCCATAACCAAAAGTCTAAGCTATTTAGCCCATAACCAGGGTAAAAGACCATTTTACCCTTTATCCAACTTGGCCCAAAGCCAAGGCCCAACTCAACTATTTAAAAGGCCCAAATCCTAAAGCCCAATTTTATGGCCTAATCTTCCAAATCGGACCCAATACCCATCATGGGCCTAAAATCCAAGGAAACCCACACATGTTAGCCCCAAGTCCAAAACAGAGGTCTAATAGCCCAACAAGGCCCAAACTATGAAATCCCAAACTATGGCCTTATACCCGAGAATGGCCAAGTCTAATGTCCATCTGTTGAGTGCGTGGAGCGTACTCAGATCGTACGCCTAACGTACGCCTCAAGCTCCCAATTCACTTCATTAAGCACTTAAACAGTTAAGACTTTTTTTCCAAACTCTCACATCCAGTCCCTAAGGGTGACTTATCATGTAAAGTTGGCAACTTTACACTCATCCATAGCTTAATAGGTCCCAAAGGTTTAACAAGAGGTTAATAAAGATCTTAATACATGCATGGATCAAAATACTCCATACAGTTGACATTTTTATGAACATGGGGACTGAATGGAGCTAAGATCTAGCATCCATTGCTTCTAGAGTAGATCAAAAGATCGCCTTTAACACAAAAGACTCAAAAGTGCAAAAAATACACTATTAACTAGATCTAACATATATGCTCATCAAGGTGTGAGCTTTTACCTCAAAAAACTTGCAAATGAGAAGGTGATCATGGATCTACAAGCCCAAACTACTCCTCAAAGTGTTCTTCTTTTTCTTCTCCTTCAAAAACCACCAACAAACACTCTTTCAAGCTTAAAACTCACCAACTCACTTTAAGGTTTCGATTTCAGGATAAGGGGAGGTGGAAGTTGGTCTAAAATGTCTAAGAGATGAGTTTAAGTTGTTTAAATAGGGCACAAACCCTAAAAATTAGGGTTTGTCCTAGCCTTGCGTACGCCATGCATACTCCACGTACGCCCAACGTACGTGGGTGGAGTATGTGATCAACATTAGGCTAGTACGCTAAGCATACTCATTGAATATGCCCCGCGTACCAGTTAGGGACCAAATTGATAATAAATTTGCATTAAGGGTTGAAAGAGAAACTTACCAAAACTTGAATGTTACACAAATAATACTCTAATTAATAATTAGGTCATAAACCATAACAGGGAACCTAATTCATTAAACCCGACTCCTTAGGGTAAAAGGTCATTTTACCTTTTCCCTTAATCGACCCAAATAATCATGACCCGACCCACAAGCACCTGAAGCCTAAAATGGCCCAACCTTCTAAACTCATAGTTGGGAGTACACTAAATGTACCAAACTTGTATGCCCCACGTACTCACTGACCAGATATAGGGTTCGAACCCAGTACACGCAACGTACATAAAAGTACGCCCGTCATAGTTGTCTATGAACCAATCCTCATATGGATGGCTTAATCCCTTGAGAACCTTTTGTCCAAACTTCAAATCTACTCTAACACAATGTCTTAATGCATAGAGTTGGAAGCTTTAAGCTTATGCATGGCTTGATAAGCCCCATAACCCAATTTTAACATTCTAACTTCATGAGAAGAACATCAACTCTTGCATGGTTGAGTTAAACCCATAAACCTACCATTTTTATGCACAAGGGACCTCATAAACACTAAGATCTACTATCCTAAGCTTCTAGAGTAGCTTATACTCACAAGAAACAACTCAAGGGACCAAAATATGCCAAGAACTCCAAACTAGCTAGATCTAATAGATGAATCATCAAGGTTGCAACTTTATACATTCTGATACCTGCCAAGATGATAAAGATTTTGGATCTTCAAGCTTCACTCCAACCAATGCTTAATCACTAATCTCCTACTTCTTCACAATGTACAACACCACCAAAATTTTAACACCAAAGCTCAAGAATACAAAAGGAAAAGGCTAGGGTTTCGTGGGGAGTCTTTAGAGGGAAGGAGGCTGATGAGGGGGCAACCTCAAGGTTCATAATAAAATTTAAATAGGGTCCAAATCCTAAAAATTAGGGTTTGTGGTATGCTTACGTATGTCTGGCGTATTGTAGCATCCCAAAATTCTAGACCAAAATTTTCATTTTGATATAACGATTCATAAAACAAGTTATAGAAAACATCATCAAAGTTATTTCATTTCATAAAAACCATAGATCATATGTCTCAAAAGCATGTCATAAGATAGTAATAATGTCAGAGTACAAATCCAAGAATCTCATATGTGGAAAATCGTGTGTGTGATGCGCTGCTACCATGCTTGCTCCTTTCGCTTCGAAGAAGGACCTGAAACAAAAACTGAAAACTGCAAGCACAAAGCTTAGTGAGTTCCCCCATCATACCATATACCATACAAAATACATACTGTCAAACATATCCGGGTACTGGACTACCCATTCGGTCTCTTTCAACCGGTAACTGCCTAGCATAGCAGGGTGCTGGCCTATCCCTTTGGTCCTGTCGACCGGAACCTAGCCTAGCATATCAGGGTGTTGGCCTACCCCTTCGGTCCTTTCGACTGGTACCTCGCCTACCATACCAGGGTGTTGGCCTACCCCTTCAGTCCTTTCAACCGGTACCGAGGACTATTTGTGCCACCCGTAAATTTCTGGTCAACTCAAAGCCAAATAAAGTCAACAAGTCAAACCAGTAAACTCAAATGGTGCTTGCATGATAGGGCGTGCTCGCTGTTTACTAACGTACAAATTCTATCTTAATACTAAGTTTCACTCGGAATTTCAGAAGTTCATAAATTCTAACCCCTAAGCGAAGTGAGTGATGCATCGTCTCAATAAAGCACTATTATGTACACCTCGGGAGCGTAAAACACTCATAACAAGGCATAATCGGGTTTACGAACCTTGACTTACGGGTCCAAACACTAATAAAGGCCACCGGCAAAGTCTCTCTCGATCCCTCTCACTTTATCTCTCTATATCCCAAATCTCTCTTAACTTTTGATAATCACTAGGGGCATCCCGACCCTTAACTTAGTCAAAAAACCACTCGAAATGGGAAGATTAATTTGTAACATCCCAAAAATACCGGTTAAAATTTTCATTTTTAATTTAGATTAATACGTAGAAACATCATTACAAAACATTCATAACAATAATCCATGTCTGAAAACCGGTAATATCATAGTAATAATTCAGAGTACATCCCAGAAATCCATAGTGCGGAAAACAAGAATGTGTGTGATATGCCGCTACCGTGCCGACTCCTTTCCCCTAGCTGAAGAGGTACCTGAAACAGCAACTGAAAAACATAAGCACAAAGCTTAGTGAGTTCCCCCTTCATACCACATACCATACAAACACATAACATACATACTGTCAGGCTATTCTGGGGTGCCTGACTACCCGGTACGGCCATTCTGGGGTGCCGACTACCCGTGCGGCCATTCTGGGGTGTCGTCTACCCGTGTCAAGTCATTCTGGGGTGCTGACTACCCATGTCAAGCCGTTCTGGGGTGCTGACTACCCTTCGGTCCTAACGACCGAACCTCGGGGACTATTTCACCCCTACTACTACTACTATCACATATCATAACATAACATATTATCAGACATATCTGGGGTGTCTAAACTACCCTTCGGTCCTAACAACCGAACTCGGGGACTGCTCCCCTCCTACTATCTCTAACTCATATAACAAATCATGCTAACATATAAACATAACATCACATACTGTCAGACGTATCTGGGGTGTCTGACTACCCTCTGGTCCTAACAACCGAACTCTACTACTGTCACATATAACATATCATGCTAGCATTTAACATATCAGGTAGTAGCAAACCTAGATGATATCACAGAGAAAATCATCTATACATCTTCGTCGCCCCTGGATGAATAGAGAATCGAGATTTATGCGCCTCCTCCATCAAGATCTGGTGCATGCCTCCGTGATACGGCACCCACACCCTACGGTGTAGTGTCAATAGTCCTCGGCTATCATAATCGAAGGAGGAAACCTGACCCACCACACGCTCGCTCTTCCGATGCTCCTCCTTGATAGCCTATTGTTGAGCCTCCCGAATTTGCTCCAACAGGGGAGTCACTACGGTCATCCTCATGCAAATATCCCTGATCGGCGCCGCCTTGCGGCTAAGCGCATCGGCCACCACGTTGGCCTTCCTCGGGTGGTAGAGGATCTCGCAATCATAATCTTTCACCACGTCTAACCACCGACGTTGCCTCATGTTCAGATTCGGCTGATTCATGAGGTACCTCAAACTCTTGTGGTCCGTGTAGATGGTACATCGAACCCCGTAGAGGTAATGCCGCCAAATCTTGAGGGCAAAAACCACCGCCCCCAACTCCAAATCATGCGTCGTGTAGTTCGCCTCGTGAGGCTTGAGCTGCCTCGAAGCGTAGGCAATGACATGCCCCCTCTGCATCAGTACCGCGCCCAACCCTGAAATGGACGCGTCACAATAAACCACAAAATCCTCTACGCCCTCTGGAAGGTCTAAGATTGGCGCCTCGCATAATCTATGTCTCAGTGTCTCAAACGCAGCCTGCTGCTCGGGTCCCCACCGAAAGGCTACGGCTTTCTTCGTCAGCCGCGTCAGGGGTACGACTATCTTGGAGAATTCCTGAATGAATCTTCGATAGTAGCCTGCTAATCCCAGGAAGCTCCAAATCTCGGATGGAGACTTAGGAACCTCCCATCTCATCACGGCCTCGACCTTGGCTGGGTCGACTAGAATCCCGTTCTGGTTGACAAGGTGTCCGAGAAATTGCACCTCGCGCAACCAAAACTCGCACTTGGAGAACTTGGCATACAAGCTCTCCCTCCTCAGGGTCTCCAAAACCTCTCTCAGATGCTCCCCATGCTCCTCCTGTGTCTTGGATTAAACCAAGATGTCGTCAATGAAAACTATCACAGACCGATCCAACATCGGTCTGCATACGCGGTTTATGAGGTCCATGAACGCGGCAGGAGCATTGGTGAGCCTAAACGGCATCACCACGAACTCATAATGGCCATAGCGCGTCCGAAACACGGTCTTCTGCGCATCCTCCTCTCTAACCCTCATCTGATGATAACCCGAACACAAATTGATCTTGGAAAACCAAGACACTCCCTGAAGCTGGTCAAAGAGATCATCAATCCTCGGGAGTGGGTAACGGTTCTTCACCGTTACCTTGTTTAGCTCCCGGTAATCTATACACATCCGATGCGACCCGTCCTTCTTTCTCACGCACAGAATCGGGGCTCCCCAGGGTGAACTGCTCGGTCGAATGAATCCCTAGTCTAACAGCTCCTGCAGTTGTGTAGACAAGTCCTGCATCTCAGGAGGAGCCAACCGATACGGTGCCTTGGCTATTGGAGCGGCACCAGGAATGAGGTCAATCCTGAACTCCACCTGTCGCTCCGGAGGTATCCCAGGAAGCTCCTCTAGAAAAACATCTGTGAAATCTCACACCACCGGAACCTCGCTCACCGCCGCCTTACCCGCCCCCGGGTATCCATCACGTACGCGACATAACCTGCGCATCCCTGTAGAAGGTATCGCCTAGCCCTTGCTGCCGAATAGACTGTGGGTCCACACTGTGGCCTCTCGCCATGAATCGCTAACTCTCCCCCACCTGGGGTCCTGACTCGCACTAGCTGATGCGTGCAATCTATCACCGCCCCATTAGGGCTCAACCAATCCATGCCTATAATCACCTTGTTCCCACGCAACGGAATGAGAACCAAGTCTACCAGGTAGCGCTCCTCAAACAAACGCAATACGCAATCCCGAAACACCGTCGATGCTCGCACTGATCGATCATTAGCAATTTCTACCTCTAAAGGGCAATCTAACACGCCCGAAGACTCAGGAAACTTCTTGCTAAGCGCAAGGGAAACAAATGATCAGGAGGCACCCGAGTCGAACAACACCTGAACTGGGATGTCGTTCACATGGAACGATCCTAATGCATACATTTACACACAAAGCACATGTCAATATCATAACATCATAAAAATAAAATAAAGGGAAAGAATCATACCCGTCGCCACATCGGGTGCGGCGCGTGCCTCCTCGGTAGTCAGCTGAAATGGCCGACTCCTTACCACTGGAGCCTCTGCCTTGCCCTGCCGGCCATCAGTAATCCACGGGGTCGCAGGTGTTGGCGCCTTCACTGGCGCTGTGGCTGTCAACTGGGGACAATTGGCCTTCTTGTGGCCCCTCTGGTTGCAGTGGAAACACATCAACTCCGATGTCTGTAACACAGGTGCAGGGTCGGTACAATCCCTGCTAAAATGCCCCGTCTTGCCGCACTTATAGCAGCCTGATGATCCCAGTCTACATGCCCCCTCATGAGGCCTGCCGCATTTCCTGCAGCGGCCCAGTCCTGACTGGCCTTTCGGCCTACCATCTGATCCCTTGGGCTTCTTCCCCGAAGCCCCTCCCGTATGTCCCTCCTCTGACTTCCGTTTCCAGATATGCTCCAAATCTATCTCCCTCTCCCTCGCCCTGGCAATCATAGAGTCCAAGATGGGGCAAGCTGAAAAACCAACGTGCTCCCGAATGTCAGCTCAGAGCATGTCATGATAGCGGGTCCTCCTCATGTCCTCATCACCCGCGTACTAGGGCACCAACAGTGCCCTCTCCCGGAACTTGGCGGTGATCTCCGCCACAGTCTCCGTCGTCTGTCTCATATCCAAAAACTCCCTGGCCAGCTGCTGAAGCTCGACAGCCGGCACAAACTCCGCCCTGAATCTGGTCACAAAGTCCGACCAGGTCATAGCCTCGACCGCTGAGGCTCCCAACGAGTCACCCGTTGACTCCCACCAATCTCGAGCTCGGTCTCGTAAACACCTTGTTGCATACCTCACCTTCGACCCCTCGGGGCAGAAGCTAGTCAACTGTGCAGACTCGATGTCTGCAATCCATCGCCTAGCAGCAATGGGGTCTTTCACTCCGTGGAAATCCGGCGCACCACTGCCCCTGAAGTCCTTAAAGGACAGCATGCGAGATCCCGACTGGCCAGATGCCATGTCGCTCCTGAACGCCCCGAGGTGATCCTCCATCAGCTCAACTATCCCTTCCTTGATCGACCCGAAGATGATGGGTGTCGACTCAAGGATACCCCTGGTGATCTCTGACACGATGAACTCGCGTAGTCCCTCATCTAACGGCTCGGAACCTGATCCCGAACCTGACCCCTCTCCTGAACCGCCATCTATCGGCCTCGATCGAAGTACCACCATTCTGAAATACATAAATAACAATTGTTAGTGATACTGCTACTTCTTGAGGGATCACAACTACTACAAGTTCCCCGATTTTATCTCAGCCTTCCTTAGTTCGGGTACGGATCCTCTGCTTTCAGTAGTACGGGCCCATACTACCTTCCACATCTATCTGTACCTTCTTCAAGGACTGCCTTGACTCCACCGGATCCCTTATACCATTGCTACTCATATCCTAAGCTTACCCTAGGAATCCTCTGACTCTACCCAACCAGTCCTCAGCTGCTGAAGGCCTCCTTGTAATGCTAATTAGCCATTACCTGAATACCATCACATGTGATGAGGCTCAGATAATCCTTCGAGTAACGAATTTGTCCCTACAACGGTTGGACTCAAACAAGAGCTGCGCAATAGGATCAAATCCAGCACTCTAAGATTATTCAACCCTGATCACATGTGACGTGACGTATTCACCTAATGGCTAACTCCCATTATTCAGAGTCCCACAAAGCACGAACCAAGCAGCATTCAGACAAGGGTAACAATCTCAATCAACTCTATCTGCTTACCGAAACTGTACTAGCATACAATGCTAAGTTCATCCTATCAGGCATAACCTAATCAGGTTATCCTACTTACTGTCTATTCAATACTAGCATGCAATTCTCATACAGCTGAAACATATAAAGCGGCACATAAGGCATCACTCCTAGATCCTTAGTCCTATTCTAGCATGCTGTTCCACAAAAGCTAATAAACATAACATAAACTTGTATGGGTACTTTGGGGAATACTTACTTGAGCTCGGCTGGTCGCGCACATCACACACTTCGTTCTTTCTCAAAACTCTTTTCTCAATTTTTAGAAAACATTTTCTTTTTGGAAAATCTTTTAATCCCTCGATTTGAGTTCAGACACCCCCGAAGGTGTGTCTGAATCCCTCAAACCAGGGCTCTGATACCAACTTGTAACATCCCAAAAATACCGGTTAAAAATTTCATTTTTAATTTAGATTAATACGTAGAATCATCATTACAAAACATTCATAACAATAATCCATGTCTGAAAACCGGTAATATCATAGTAATAATTCAGAGTACATCCCAGAAATCCATAGTGCGGAAAACAAGAGTGTGTGTGATATGCCGCTATCGTGCCGGCTCCTTTCCCCTAGCTGAAGAGGTACCTGAAACAACAACTGAAAAACGTAAGCACAAAGCTTAGTGAGTTCCCCCTTCGTACCACATACCATACAAACACATAACATACATACTGCCAGACTATTCTAGGGTGCCTGACTACCCGGTACGGCCATTCTGGGGTGCCGACTACCCGTGCGGCCATTCTAGGGTGCCGTCTACCCGTGTCAAGCCATTTTGGGGTGCTGACTACCCATGTCAAGCCGTTCTGGGATGCTGACTACCCATGTCAAGCCGTTCTGGGGTGCTGACTACCCTTCGGTCCTAACGACCGAACCTCGGGGACTATTTCACCCCTACTACTACTACTACTATCACATATCATAACATAACATATTATCAGACATATTTGGGGTGTCTGAACTACCCTTCGGTCCTAACAACCGAACTTGGGGACTGCTCCCCTCCTACTACCTCTAACTCATATAACAGATCATGCTAGCATATAAACATAACATCACATACTGTCAGACGTATCTGGGGTGTCTGACTACCCTCCGGTCCTAACAACCGAACTCTACTACTGTCGCATATAACATATCATGCTAGCATTTAACATATCAGGTAGTAGCATACCTAGATGATATCACAGAGACAATCATCTATCATACGTCTCCTACTGGTGGGCCGGCATTGTGGCCTTAGACCCACTGCTACTGGAAGGTAACTCACCTCAAAGTAGTTATTGATCTGATCGGGAACTGACTGTCTACTGCTGCTGTTGCTGCTCCGGACGTCCTCCGGCTATAATTCCCACAAAACGATCAGTCAAACACTGCTAGATGTACTTAGGGTAAAATGACCCTTTTACCCTTGACCAAGTCGAAATCCAAGTCAAAGTCAACTTCCAGTTGACTGGACTCGCCGAGTCCGCGAGCAACTCGTCGAGTCCTTCCCTTACTAATCAGGTCCTACTCGCCAAGTCCCTCTCCCCACTCACTGAGTCACCCTTGACTCACCACGCGGGACTATGGGGCCGACTCAAGTCCCGACTCGCCGAGTCCGCGAGCAACTCGCCGAGTTCCTTGATCGGATCCCCTACCCGCTTCCAATCCACACCAGAACACCCCATACGAGGGTTTGGGGTTTTGGGACTACGTTACACGGTTAATTCCGCGTGCAGGTACGAAGGATTGAACCTTCAATGCTTAAACCCCTCTTGCTCTGTGAAAGTTCATATGACTCGCCGAGTTTGATGAACAACTCGGCGAGCTCCAGTCAATCTTCATAGGACTCGCCGAGTTGTTCATCCAACTCGCCGAGTCTAGGACCATCTTCATAGAACTCGCCGAGTCCCTCGACCCATTTCCCGAGTAGGCTAGATCTGAGACATGCAACGCTTCAAAACCACAGATCTATGGTCCTAGGGCATGTTTACCACGTAAAGTTGCAAACTTTACGTGCATGCATGGCCCTATGAGCTCAAACATGCAATTCCAAGCTCTTTAAGAGGTCCTACACTCAATAGGGAGCTCAATCACCTCAACCACAGAGACTTTATGCTACTAGAATGTCCAAAAGGTCCAAATCCGAAGTCCTTGCAGAACATTAACCATAAACACATAGAGATTTAGGTTCTTAGGGCTTAAAACCACTTTTTAGGGACAAAAAGGGGATTTAATGAACTAAAGATCAAGGTAGGAACTTTTCTACCTGAATAGAAACCCTTCACAGAGTAGATTCCGGATCTTCTTCCCTTCTTGCACTCTTCAACCTTCTCCTTCTTCTCCCAAGCTCCAAACCACCTTCACAATGCTAAAAATCACCCACAAGGACACAAAGGGGGCTAGGGTTTCGTTCTACAGATCTCTGGGAGTGCTAGGGGAATGGAGGCTGGGTTAGATCGTTTAAATAGGGTGCAAACACTCGGGTTAGGGTTTTAGTCCAGACAAGGTCTACTCGCTGAGTCCCACGAGCCTACTCGCCGTGTAGGCAGAGTAGATCCCGCGTCTAGTCCCACTTCTACTCGGCGAGTTAGTCCTTCAACTCGCCGAGTCCAAGGTTAAAATGCAATATATAAGGAGAGTTAATAACCAAGAATACATACCAGGAACCAGGTGCTACATAATTGAAAAACAATAGTATAGGGTCGAAGCTCCCTTAGTACTGAATCCCCACCCTTGGAACTGAACCCTCTTAGGACCGAACCCACCATAGAACCGAACCTTTGGTCCGAGATCCACTCCCGCCTGCGGTTCAGGCTAACCTCAGTTCAACTCATCTTCGGTTCAGCCACTTTCGGTTCAATCCAATTTCGGTCCTTAGCCTCGTAAACCAAACCCTCGCAACCGAACCTCTAACCTCGCAGATTCGCCTCTTTTTCCCGCTTTTCGACCACTTTTGCTTTTTAAACTTGTTTTTGATGATTTTGACGCGGTATTTTCACCCAAACTCATATTTTGACATGTTAGACCCCATACATTCATATTTTAAACATATTTTGGGGAAATCTTTGCTGTATATAATATCTTTTGAACAAGATATTATCTAAGAGTGATTGACTTTTCCAAGAAGCTATGACACCATACCTACTTTATGTCACTATTCACACTTCACCTAGTCAAATCATTGTCCTTTTCTATTCTTCTCCAACACTCCATCGGGTTTCTTACACCAAATCTACCTAAAATATCCATATTACTCACACTTCCTAAAGGATTCATCTACCACAATCTTAAATCAAATATTCTCTCTCTCTTTCTTCTCATTTACTCCCTCTCTGGAAACAAGAGCTCCAGGAAGTCACGATTTCTTCCCCCACATTTGGTAAGTTATTCATTTCAACTCTTGAATATTCTACACTCCTTCAGTCAAATCATGGATTTCTTATACAAATATCGTCTTATTTGTTCTTAGGATCTCCAAATCCTTAAACATTATCCAATTGTTCTTGACTTGTAAACCTCTTTTCTTCAACATCCATCTCAGGGAATCACTCAAGGTGAGTTCATACCCTTACATTTTTAGGTTTTCTTCAAGTTTTAGGGGGGGGGGGAATACAAGTTACAACACCCAAAACATATTCTAAACTAAACCAACAGCTTACAACAGCAAAGTTATGGACTATTCACGAGCAGTTTTGACCATCCTAAACTTAATATTTTTCAAAACTATTTAATATGAATTTATTTCAAGTTTATACCTTTCTAATGACTACTTCTACACATTCATACGATTTTTCTACAATTTATGGTGATTTTTGCAAAACTGCCTATCACTTCAAAACTGATTTCGGACCAGTCTGTGAAGATGGACATTTTCACACCGGTAAGATACCACTAAAAATCAAAATAAAAATTATGAAAAACTAGACACATTTTCTAAACTCTCAGAGCTTACAGATCTAGTTTTTGACTTACAGTGATTTTTCTACAATTTTTCTAAAAATAGGGACAGAAATGTTAAAACTAGTAAAAACGGTCTACAAGTTTATTAACACTTTGTAACATGTTGAGCAAAGTGTACAACCATGTTTAGCTACATATTTAGTGTATTTCATGTTAGTTTACTCCCATGTAGCAGAGTTAGTTATTCATAAGGGTTTTCATCCACTACAAACATGTAGGATAAAGTATAATAGGTACAGTTTATTGTACATTAACACTACAAACATATTAAGGAAGGTTTTCACTCACTCTACACGTAAACTCGTTAAATTCGGTTGTGAAACACTACTTCATTGTACTCTTAGAGTATTGTTAAAGCCTTGTATTATAACCATAATCTCTTGTAGGGAGAGCGTGATACTTGTGTATACATCTATATTGAGATTGACAATCGCGCACCCTAAGTTGCTTACAACAGCTAGACCGACAGGTCTGGGGTGACAAATGTCAAAACATTCTGACACCCGAAGAACGTTGTAACAGGCTACTATATCAATTGCACGGTTATAATAACTCACATAGGGAAACAACAACACATATATTTTGTAGGGATTTTTACATTTCAAAAAGGGGTTTTCACTTACTCTACACATAAACTCGTTAAATCCAGTTGTGAGACACTACTTCATTGTACTCTTAGAGTGCTATTAAATTCCTGTATTATAACCATAATCTCTTGTAGGGAGAGTGTGATACTTGTGTATAGATCTATATTGGGACTGACAATCCCGCACCCTAAGTTGCTTACAATAGCTAGTCCGGCAGGTATGGGTGACAAATGTCAAAACATTCTGACGCCCTAATAACGTCGTAACAGGCTTACTATGTCAATTGCACGGTTATAATAACTCACATAGGGAAACCACTACACATACAACTTATGGGAATTCCTACATTCATAAGAGTTTATTCATTTAAAACTGCACTTACTATCATAAGTCTGGAAGATACTTGTACAATTCGGTCTTTGGGCTCTAAGACTACAACTCATTCTATAAGGAAAATATTGGATTTTTCTTGCACAGATAATACATTTACAAAGGAAGAAGTTCTAATTAAGTACTACTAAGGTATACTATTTCCAAGAATAAACATTCGCTTTTATCGGTCTTATGGTAGTTAAGACTACATTCCGCCTAGGATGGTTAGATTCCATATATAATTGCTTCGTGTATACGGCAGGGTTATATATAATTTAGGCTCTATCAACTTGGAAATGGTTGGGAATGCCTTAGATCCTGTTCTTCATATGGTTGTGGGTTTAGGGCATACCCATTATTTTCGACGGATTATTCGATCTTGAATTCTATATGACTTTTATACACTGGGGATTATAGAAGGAACTTATAGGTCTTCCTAGGAGTACACTATTTTAAGACACAAAAGCTCAGGTAAATGGAGTAACTTATCCCGAGAGTATTCACACGTAAGGGTTGTATCATCATAAAACTACATAGCATCGTTTTCAAGTACAAAACAACTCTCATTTCAGAAATCATGCATCTAAAGGGTTTTATACAGATTTAAGATCTACGAAATATTACCACTCAGGAATACGATAACATTTATACATTTTGTTCTGAAGGGACTAAAAACTACATTCCATTTTACTAAGAAAATATAGGATTTTCTGGAAGAGCATATGAACATTTTCCAGGAACAAATAACTTATTTTCTAAAACAAAATACTTATGAACTTACCAACTTAAATTTTAATACACATTCAAATTTACTTGTACTTTTAGGAATCCAGTAGGCAGGTACACGCGCAGGTTTTCAAGAAGACGGAGCATAATATCTTTTAGTCTTAGTTTTTACTATATACATTTGGAAGTCAATCAAGATATGTTTCAAATTCAATGTAAACACTATGATATCAATACAATTGTTTTTGTTGCTTTGATTACTATTATACAACTGTGATGATATTGTACATGACGTCTCCGCCCTGAACATTTCTGTCGTCTCGGTTTGGGGGTGTGACACTATTTCACCCCTACTCTTTCACATAGCATCCTAATGTATAAACATACAAATCATATACTATCTAGCTTATTCGGGTGCTGACATACCCCTTCGGCCCTATCGACCGGTATTGGGGTCTATCCTACCCCTCCTACCACTATCACATAACATCATAGCATACTAGCACATAAAGCATAACAGATAGTGACATACCAGATAATTATCACAAAGACAATCATCTCTACTATAACTCTTACTAGTAGGTCGACATTGGTGCCTTTGACCCACTTCTACTGGAAGGTAATTCACCTCAATGTCGTGAAGTAGTTGAACTGTCCTCGGCTCTGGGATCAACTTCTCTCAAACTCCTACACATAACAATCTCCTTTAATTACTCTTTCATACTCATAACCCCTTTAAGGGTTAGCTGGTTAATGGTCAAAGTTAAAGTCAACATCCTGGTTAAATTCAACATCTTGGTTGGCTCAACTCGCCGAGTTGGTCCATCAACTCGTCAAGTTACTTGATCCATGAAACTCTGGAAATCTCGATCCTACTCGTCGAGTTCTTTCATGAACTTGTCGAGTTCCATGATCCATGAAACCCTGAAATCTCAATCTTACTCATCGAGTTCTTTCATGAACTCGTCGAGTTATCCTTCATACAGAGTCGAGACTTTTTGCTCACAACTTGTCGTGTTCCTCCTTTAACTCGTCGAATTCCTCAATCTTCATAACATAGTCGTGACCTTTCACTCACAACTCGCTGAGTCCTTCCTTGAACTCGTTGAGTTCCTCAATCTTCATAATGTAGTTGGGACCCTTCACTCACAGCTCGCCGAGTCCTTCCTTGGACTCCTCGAGTTCCTCAATCTTCATAACCCAAAACCATGGCCAACTAGCTTAGCCATATCCTAGACTCTACGAGTTTACTCAGTAACAGAAAATGTTGGGGGGACCACGCCGAGTTGTATGAACAAGTCTTCGGGTCACCCATATCCTATCTCCATTAAGTCACTTTCTGTTGGGCTTATTGCATCCAAGTCATAGATCTGGTTCCCTAGGTTCGATATATCATGTAAAGTTTCTAACTTTACGTCCATACATGGGTTATTTAGCTCAAAAAGCCCTAAAAAGTGGTTCATAAGTTGCATGGGACTCCCATAGCCATAAAGTTGGCACCTTTATGCCATGGAGTCCCTCAGAGGCTCCAGATCTGAAGTGATGATTCCAAAACATGTTTGCATCCATGAATGCTCCCAAAATAGGCTCCTTAAAACCCTAAACTACTCCATGAAGAAATCTAGTAAATGAATAGTCAAGGTATAGACTATAGACTTTATACCTCAATAAGGCTGCTTTGAAAACAAAATCTATGGATCCAAGGCTTCTTCCTTCAACCAAGCACTTCTAGCTTCCACTCCTTCAATGAAATACCAAAGAATCACTCTCTTTTCACTCACACATACTAAAAAGGCTCAAGATCACGAATCAGGGGGTTTTTTGGACTGAGGGAGGCGATGAGCGAGTCCAAAATAAAGTGTTAAGGTGCTTAAATAGGGTTTTGTTGGAATTAGGGTTTCACTCTAGCAGCCCTACTCGTCGAGTAGACTTCAAGTCCCGCGTCCAACATCAGTTCCCACTCGACAAGTTTGGGGCCTCTAACTCATCGAGTCCCTTTGCAAAAATGAATGATTTAATTTAAAATACATATCGGGATCCGGGCGTTACACATACATATGGGTAAGCCTAACTTACGCCACCAACACCCACAACCAACTTAAGGGAGTACGTCCACCGTGCTCCTTGTTATGCCCATCGTAACAGGGACCGAAATGCAATTTTTTAAAACTAAATCCAATATTGAAGAGTACCTGAAACTCGATCATTACAAGGACCCTTTAGCTCATTCATCATGCCATAGTGTCTATTCAATCCCAAAATTGACATGCTAAATCAATGATTATCACCACGTAAGCATTAAAACGAAAATTGAGAAATGTTTTTTAACAAAATTAATGGCAATATAGTAAGAGAAAATATTAGGGTAAATTTAAGGACAAAATTAAGGACTTTTATAACATTAGGGAAGTGATTCTTCCACAATTTGTTTTTATTCATCCACGAAACTTTATTAGTTGTTGGCAAAAATGCCCCCAAATGGCCTAATTTAAATTTAGAGATATAGAATAAGTGATATTGTATTTAAAGCTTCAATTACTTGTAATATGTCATTGGATTACATAAGAGATTAGAACCTTACTACCAAAAAAAAACCCTAGAAACCATAAATTCCTCTCAACTAGCAAATTCGCAAAGAGTACGGTTATGGAGCTTCAAAGCATAAACGATGTCCATGATTGTATCTTTTTTTCGGTGACAATTTTCCAACAAGTATGTTTGGTGTATGTAACAAATGGCGTTCTAAAGAAAGATATTCAAAACTCCATGTGTCTCCTAGTAAATAATACACTTAGCATGTAACACACATAAAATTCAAGCCAGATTAAAACTTTTTAATGCATTTTAAAACCATCAAGTTGTTATAGTTTGTTTTCAAAACAGTTTAGACATCAGAGTATCCCCAAAATCAATTCATAAAACCATAAAATATGAGGAGCTGTACAATCACGCCTTTGCCTTCCTGCGATCATCTGATGTACCTGACTCGTCGAGTAGAGACAGGATGGTTACGCGATTTAAGCTGGCTACTCGACGAGTCCATACACTGGGACTTGGCGAGTCCGCCTGTCTGAATGAAGCCCTAATTTTAAGGGTTTACACCCTATTTAGACACACTTATACGCCCCAACCTCGCCTCTATCACTCTCAGAACATTTCCCCTGTAAACCCTAGCCCCGTTGTTGAGTTTGAGTGTGTTTGTGCTAGCTTGGAAGCTTTGGGAAAAGAAACAAGGAAAATAGGTCCATAGAAGAGAAGAGAGATCCAGGAGTTAGCTTCCAAATGTTCTCATTCAGGTAATGAAGTTATGACCTTGTGTATTACTCCATTTAAATGTTTGTTACGCCTTCTTTAGAGCCTCTTATGATTCAAACTTGAGAGATGGACTCTCCTTTTGATGGAAACCTCAGATCTGGACCCTCATTGCATTCTAGAAGTGTAAAGTTTCAGTCATAATCGTGATTAAGGTCCCTCTCGAGCTTAGAACCCCATTAAGAGCTTAGTTTTGACATTTGAAGCCTTTAAATCCATGCATGCACATAAAGTTTGCAACTTTACGTGATAAGCCTGCCCTAGAAGCTTGGATCTATGATTTGGAACCGCTGCATGGCTCAAGTCAGGTCTGTATGGAAAAGGGACTGAATGGACTCAGCGAGTCGCAAGCTTGACTCGGCGGGTCATATGAAGATAGTCGTGGACTCGACGAGTTGTATGAGCAACTCGGCGAGTCCGATGAAGATTGCCTTAGACTCGATGAGTTGTTTGAACAACTCGACGAGTCGGATGAGTTTTCCCGAGAAAAGTAGTGTTTGAGTGAAATAGCTTCATTCCTTCTTAGTTACACATAAAGTTAGCAACTATATGCGTTAAGATGGTCCCAGGGGATTAGATCTACGAGTTAGATGCTCTGGAAGGGTTTAGAATTCGATTGTATGGAATCTGCACGACAGGACTCGACGAGTTGTTCTTCAGATTCGACAAGTCGCGTCGCGAGTCCCCGTTTTTCTTCGACTTGTGAGTTCATGGTGAATCAGTGAGTGGTAAAGGGACTCGGTGAGTCAAAGTCAGAGTTGGTAAAGAAGGGACTCGGCGAGTCTGCGCCCTTACTCGGCGAGTCCGGTCAACTGGAAGTTGACTTTGACTAGGGGTAAAATAGTCATTTTACCCTGAGAGCATTTACCAGTAATTGATCTAGTGTTTTTGGAATTTGAAGCCGGACAGTTCCGGAGCGGCAGTCAGCCACTTTTAGAGTTAGCATCTCAGCAGCCAGCACTACGAGGTGAGTTTCCTTCCAGTAGGAACGGGTCTACAGCCACAATGCCGGCCCGTTTAGTTAGCAGTAGTTTCGGACCTTGGTCTGATGTAGCAGTATGTATGCTTGATGTCTTCGTGATTCATGCATGTTTTGTTATGTGTAGTATGTCGGGCAAGCCCGATACAGAATGTGATTATGCTATATGTTCATGGTATGTTATATCCAGTTTATTCCGGACTTCGGTCCGATGCCGGGCGGGGCCCGATGTAATGGGCGGGGCCCAAGTTATTCCTGACTTCGGTCCGATGTCAGGCGGGGACCGAGGTAGTGGGCGGGGCCCAAGTTATTCCGGACTTCGGTCCGATGCCGGGCGGGGCCCAGTATGTGTTATATGTATTATGGTATGATATGTGGTAGATTAGGGGAGCTCACTAAGCTTCGTGTTTACAGTTTCAGGTAATTCCACTAGTAAGGGGAAGAGCTCGGGATGGTAGCATCGCACACACCACAACTTCAGTTTTTCTTATCCTAGGAGTTTTCATTGGAACTATGATATGTTTTGATACAGTTGTTATGTTACATTTGTTAAGATCTTTTGGGATACTTGTTCTACAGTTTTGTTGGTATGTTATCGATGATGTGATTTTTAGTATTATTAAAACAAAAAATTTTGGGCCATATTTTTGGACATTACAATCTACCAGGAGGCAGAACTAACAGATCACTAATCCTATCAAACAGTATGCATAATGAGCCTTCAGCCTGACTGGACTGCCTTGGGTACGTTGGCCTTCAGCATAAAGCAGGACCGCCTCAACCCAAACAGATCATAACAACGTACTATAACCAAGATGTAATCAATAAACATATCATGCCATAACTAGATACAATCCATAAGGGTCGGCCTTGGTGCCTTAGACCCTATTGATATAGTGAGGATAACTCACCTGGCATTGCTGAAGTCCCGCAGATGAAACTCCAACTACTGGTTGACAAATTCCCAAACTGCCAACATCAAACAACACCCAATTAATAATTAGGTTCCAAGCCCAAAGTCCAACTCACACTACAAAACTTAATAGTCAAGTAATGGGCCAAAGCCCAACACATGGCCTAATTTTCCAAATTGGGCCCAGTCCTCCACATGGTCTTTCTTTAAGGCCCATCCCATTATTCCAATCCAATTCCCTTGATCCAATATCACATAATCATGAAGGCCCAATTATGGCCCATCTATGGCCCAACTTTCCAAGTTGGGCCCAAGTCCTCACATGGGCGTTACCCTAAAGCCCATCTAATTACTTTGGTCCATTAACTTGCTCTTGGATGGCCCACCAATAGTCCAATTGCCAAAGCCCAACAGGAAGGCCCAATTCAAGGCCCAAGTAAGATTAAGGCTTTCACGTGAAATGATGATTAGGGTTAAGTGTTCCTACTTAACCCATCAAGGACTTAATCTACTAAGGACTTAATCCATTAAGTCCAATATTGCTTTTAGGTTAATTTTTATCAATGATTATTATTCAATATTTCAAGTTATTAAATAATCTTGTGTGTGTCCAGATAAAATCTCAAAATTAGGTTCTTATGCAATTAGGGTTTTCCAAACCCTAATTAAGGTTTTCTAACTCAATACTAGCCCATTAGTCCATTGGTTGGGCTTTTAGGTCACATTGGGTCTCATTGGCCCATTAGGGTTCCATTGGGCCACTAGGGTTTCTTTGGGACCATTAGGGTTTCATTGGTCACACATTGTCCAAACATCCCCCAAACGGGGTCTAAACGCAATCAAAGCACACCGTCACCCGACGCGGCGGCCGGTGGCAGCAGGAGGCGGCAGCCACCACCTCACGGTGGTGGTTTGAGTTTTCTTTTTCATTACTCTTGTCTCTATTTACATGTTGCAATGCTTTAATCAAGAAAATAACACACATACACTAATTGATAAACACACACACAGCCACCCTTGTGGTGGCTGGTGGTGGTATATGGTGGCAGCCACCACCTCATGGTGGTGGTGGTGACATTTCCAGCCAAACAACACCTAAAGATTACATTAAACTGAAATACATACACTTAAACCCCATTTCACACACACAACCACCACACACGATGGCTGGTGGCGGAAGAAAGCGCAACACGGGCGACAACCACCATGGTTGGCTGCCATGGTGGTTCTTCATGTTTTCCGGCCAGCAAAACACGCCCACGCACACCATGCTACTGGAACATGAACCCACTCGTCGATCTAAACTGAACCACACACCTATCTCAGTCACTCCGTGGCGGCAGGCGGTGGCTAGCAGCGGGCTCGAGCGAACACGAAGGGAGAAGAACGATGTCTACAGAGAGAGGCGATCAAGAGATTAACAGCGTCAAGGGGAGCGTACGTCACGATGGCGAAGTAGCGACGCTTTCGACGGTCTTGGTCTTCAACTGTGGTGGTCGCACCCCCGACCGAAAACGACAACAACGACTATCATTCCCGGTTCACCCGTCGATCTTCATTATCTCCGACCATGGCAACGTCGATGGTGGTCTTGGTTGGTCGGAACAACAAGCGAGTCGGGTGGGAAGGATGGTGGAAGTCGGACGATGGAGAAGGGATAGGGTGACAGCTGACAGGATGAAGAGGGAGTGGGGTGTCGGCTGTTACATCCTTTAGGGTTAGGGTTTAGAAGTTACGTTAAATACCCGATGCACTTGAAACTTCTTCCCATATTGACACAACTCTCCCCTCCTTCTCCATTTCCTCTCAAAACAAAACCTTAATTTCCCCTTTTAACCCTGACCTTCAAAACTCTTTACAATTTGAGTCCGAATTTTACCATTTAGCCCTTAGCTTCCAACATCTCTTCATATTAACTCCCAACAATTACCCAATAGCCCCCGCCTTCATAATTATTTACAAAACCAATCTGAAACTCGCACTTTTAACTCTCAGAAAACAAAAGTATATCATTTGGCACCCCAAAACCAACACTCCATTAATTATTATCTGATCTTGAACTATAACAACATATAAAATAATAAAAATTGCTTCTCGTGGTTCCGGGTTTATTATTCAATTACTATATTTTAAATGGGATGTTACATAGCACCTCTCCTGGGTAGACACCAAATCGTTGGCTTGGTGATACCTTGGATGTTGTTCCGAAGAACCTTGTGATGATGCTTGACTCCTCCCTTTCCTAGTCTCATGCCTTATTTTCCTCTTATTGACATGTTTTCTCTCTACATTTCTCTTATATATGAATTTGAATATGATTTTTAATGAGAAATTTGTAACATCCATAAAATTAATGAAAATTTAAAACTTTTTCAAGCATCCAAAAACCATTATTTATTACAAAATATTTTCAAAATAGTTTAATATCAGAGTATCCCAGAAATCAAAATCATAAAATGCGAGGAGGTGCACGATGAAGCCTTCGCCTTCCCGCGATCATCCGAAGTACCTGAAACAAAATCCAAAACTGTAAGCCCGAAGCTTAGTGAGTTCCCCTAAAATACCCGCACAACAAATAACACACATATAATAACAGCATATTATGGGCCCAATCAACCATCGAGTTGGAATGCCAACATAGTATGAGTCCAATCATCCTCGGGATGGTATACCCTCGACCCACAACCATCGGTTTGGAATGCCCACATACTAGGAGTCCAATTTATCCTCGGGATGGAATACTCATGACCCACAACCATCGAGATGGAATGCCCCAGTCTATTGGCTCTCGCACATAGCAAATAAGCCTTAACCACCAATTAATCATGTCCACATATATCAGATAATCACATAACAGTCTACAGACAGTCAAACCAATCTACATATCAATAAGCATAACAACATGCTATCTACCAGGATACCGATCTAACCGATCATAACCACATAGAAACATCCTATCTACCAGGATACCGATCTAACATATCACACTAACAGTAAAACAAGATAACAATCCAAAGGGCCGACCTTGGTGCCTTCGACCCTTGAGTATAGTGAGGAAAACTCACCTCACAAGTAGCACTGGATGATAATGTCAAACTCCCAAACACCGCTCCAAAATCAACCACCTACAATCATCATAGGACCAATTATATCAATACCCAAATTACCAAAGTACCCTCAGAAGTCAACTTGGTCAACCCTTGGTCAAAGTCAAAGTCAACAGTCCTTGTTGACCTAACTCGTCGAGTGTAGCTTATAGACTCGTCGAGTTCCTTCAGAACTCAGAAAATTGTGAAAAGCCTAGTCAACTCGCCGAGTTATTAAACAACTCGTCGAGTCCATGCAGTGTCCAGAAGATTGGGAAAACCCTAACCAACTCGTCGATTATCTCACTAACTCGCCAAGTTCATGCAGAATCCAGAAAGCGAGAAACCCTCATCCAACTCGTCGAGTTTCTTCAGTCCTTTTCTCAATCAGACACTTTTAAGCGAAACCAAGGCTCCAAACTGTAGATCTAGCCTCCTAGGGTGTAGTTACCACATAAAGTTGCAAACTTCACGTGCATGCAAAGCCTCAAGAGGTTAAAACACCTAAAAATAGCCTTAGGAAGAGGTTTAGGGCATGGAGAAAGGCCAAAGCTTGCTAAAGTCGAGAACTTTATGTCTATGAGGGCCTAGAGGAGTCCAAATCTGAACTCCTCACTTCAAAACGTGCTTAATACAAGGAATGCCTCAAGAATAAGCTAGAATTGACCCGAAACTCTTGAATGAAGAGATCTAACAGGAGAATGATCAAGGTAATGACTTTTTACCTTGAAATGAATGCCAAAACAAAGTAGATGTTGGATCTACAAGCTCCTTCTCGTTCCAAGCTTCTCAATCTTCAAGTCTCTTCAAGGAATGCACCAAACACACACTTTTAGCCTCACACACACTCAAAATAGGAGGTTAGCTCGATTAGGGTTTGTTTCTGGACGTGAAAGGTGGTAAGGAGGCTGGAGGGAGGACTTAAGGTCCTTTAAATAGGGTGTAAACCCTAAAAATCAGGGTTTTCATGTCCAGCTTCAACTCATTGAGTTGGGTCCTCCAACTCGTCGAGTAAGTTCTAGAATCCACGCGGCTTTATCAGTTTCTACACGACGAGTTGGAGCAACCAACTCGTCGAGTAGGTATATAATTATGAATATAAAAACTTTACAATTTATGTCTAGGAGTTAGGATGTTACAAAGTTAAATGCTTTTATTGGTTCATTTTACAAGTTTCAATCAATTATACAAGGCTCATTCTCATAACCAAATGAATTGCCTCTTCAAAATTATGTTTATTCATCATCAAAAGCATACATTATATGGATGTTCAATTTGTTAGGATTCAAGTAAGAAAGATGAATCCTTAGTTTGAATGAACAAGTTGTGCTGAAGATCGCACTGCCAAAGGAAGAAGAAAGGGCATCCAATGTTGGAAATAAATTATTGGGGTTCATTCTCTTCAATGTCTATAAATTTAACAAGGGCGTGATTGTTAATTAAGTTTAAAATTCAGTGGATAGATAAAAAAATTACGTGGAAAAATCAACACCCATAACATTAACCAACGTTATAATATGTTGACAAAATTGCAAAAATGGTCCTTATGGTATATGTTTTTTTCCAGGTTTTGGTCGAAATTCTGATTTTTTTGAATTTGTGGTCCTTTTGAGCTAGTTTTGTTGCATATTTGGTCCCTCCGAATATTGTAATGACCGTTATGCCCTTCTTATTTTATTTTCCATTTTCGTAAAAGATTTAATACTTATTAAATGATTTTTATAATTGAAAATAAAAGAGACTCTCTCTCTCTCTCTCACACACACACACAAAAACCCCACACTCACTCCCCCCACCTCATTTTCTTCTTTTTGTTCCTCACCTGGACCATGGAAACCATCAGACTTATTTATACCTTGATTAAACTAAATTAAACGGTCATCTTTCACTGTGTTAATGTAGCACCTGGTCCCTGGTATGTATTCTTGGTTATTAAATCTCCTTATATTGCATGATTAACCTTGGACTCGGCGAGTTGAAGGACTAGCTCGCCGAGTAGAAGCGGGACTAGATGCAGGATCTACTCGGTCTACTCGGCGAGTAGGTCCGAGGGACTCGGCGAGTAGACCCTGTATGGACTTAAACCCTAACCCGGGTGTTTGCACCCTATTTAAACGATCTAACCCAGCCTCCATTTCCCCTAGCACTCCCAGAGATCTGTAGAACGAAACCCTAGCCCCCTTTTTGTCCTTGTGGGTGATTTTTAGCATTTTGAAGGTGGTTTGGAGCTTGGGAGAAGAAGGAGAAGGTTGAAGAGTGCAAGAAGGGAAGAAGATCCGGAATTTACTCTGTGAAGGGCTTCTATTCAGGTAGAAAAGTTCCTACCTTGATCTTCAGTTCATTGAGTCCCCTTTTTGTCCCTAAAAAGAGGTTTTAAGCCCTAAGAACCTAAATCTCTATGTGTCTATGGTTAATGTTCTGCAAGGACTTCGGATTTGGACCTTTTGGTCATCCTAGTAGCATAAAGTCTCTATGGTTGAGGTGATTGAGGTCCCCATTGAGTATAGGACCTCTTAAAGAGCTTGGAATTGCATGTTTGAGCTCATAGGGCCATGCATGCACGTAAAGTTTGCAACTTTACGTGGTAAATGAGCCCTAGGACCTTGGATCTGTGGTTTTGAAGTGTTGCATGTCCCAGATCTGGCCTACTCAGGAAATGGGTCGAAGGACTCGGCGAGTTCTATGAAGATGGTTGTTGACTCGGCGAGTTTGAAGAACAACTCGGCGAGTCCTATGAAGATTGCCTGGAGCTCGCCGAGTAGTTCTTCAAACTCGGCGAGTCATATGAACATCCACAGAACACGAGGGGTTTAAGCATCGAAGGCTCAACCCTTCGTACCTGTGCGCGGAATTAACTGTGTAACGTAGTCCCGAAACCCCCAAACCCTCGTATGGGGTGTTCTGGTATGGATTGAAACCGAGCATGGGATCTGCTCGAGGAACTCGGCGAGTTGCTCGAGGAACTCGGCGAGTTGGGACTCGATTCGGCCCCATAGTCCCGGGTAGCGAGTCAAGGGTGACTCAGTGAGTGGGGAGAGGGACCGGGTGAGTGGGACCGGATCAGTGAGGGATGGACTCGGCGAGTTGCTCGCGGACTCGGCGAGTCCAGTCAACTGGAAGTTGACTTTGACCTGGACTTGACTTGGTAAGGAGTAAAAAGGGTCATTTTACCCTAAGAACATCTAGCGGTGTTTGACTGATCGTTTTGTGGGAATTATAGCCGAGGTACGTCCGGAGCAGCAGCAACAGCAGTAGACAGTCAATTCCCACATAGACCAGCAGCCTTTTCAAGGTGAGTTGCCTTCCAATAGCAGTGGGTCTACGGCCACAATGTCGGCCCACCAGTAGGAGTTGTATGTAGATGTTTGTCTCTGTAATATTCATCTAGGGGTTACTACTACCTGTGCTATGTTTATGTGCTAATATGATATGATGCTATGTGTTAGTAGTGGTCGGGGAGATAGTCCCCAAGATATCCGGTCGATAGGGCCGAAGGGGTAGTTATACCCAGTCATGCTAGTTGGATTCTGATATTGTGATATGTGCAATGTGGTAGTAGTAGAGGGGGAGAGATAGTCTCCAGTATCCGGTTGAGAGGACCGAAGGGGGGGCCAGCACCCATATATGCTAGGCAGTATCCGGTCGAGAGGACCGAAGGGGAGGCCAGCACCCAGATATGATTGGCAATACCCGGTCGAGAGGACCGAAGGGGTAGGTCAGGCACCCAGATATGTCTGACAATATATATGTGTGTTATGTGATTATTATGGTATGTGGTACGGTGGGGGAACTCACTAAGCTTCGTGCTTATGGTTTTCAGTTTTGGTTTCAGGTACCTCCTCAGCTAGGGGAAAGGAGCCGGCGCGGTAGCAGCATGTCACACACACACACTCTCTTGTTTCCGCAGTTACGAGTTTATTCTGGGATTGATACTCTGATATTTGATTGATCGAATGTTGTGGTTTTCAATTTGGTTTTCGATGTGAAATGGTTTAATCAAACAATGTTTTAACTATTAATGCTTTTATGTAATGTTTTATAACGAAATTTTTGGACGTAAAAATTGGGTCGTTACAAGTTGGTATCAGAGCCCTGGTTTGAGGGATTCGGACACGCCTTCGGGGGTGTCTGAACTAAAATCGAGGGATTAAAAGATTTTATAAAAGAAAATGTTTTCTAAAAATTGAGAAAAGAGTTTTGAGAAAGAACGAAGTGTGTGATGTGCGCGACCGGCCGAGCTCAAGTAAGTATTCCCCAAAGTACCCATACAAGTTTATGTTATGTTTATCAGCTTTCGTAGAACAACATGCTAGAATAGGACTAAGGATCTAGGAGTGATGCCTTATGTGCCTGCTTTATGTGTTTCAGCTGTATGAGAATTGCATGCTAGTATTGAGTAGACAGCAAGTAGGATAGTCTGATTAGGTTATGCCTGATGGTATGAGCTTAGCATTGCATGCTAGTAAAGTTCCTGTAAGCCGATAGAGTTGAATGAGATTGTTCGCTTGGTTCGAATGCTACTTTCTTTGTTCTTTGTGGGACTCTGAGTGGTGGGAGTTAGCCATTAGGTGAATACGTCACGTCACATATGATCAGGGCTGAATAATCTTAGAGTGTTGGATTTGGCCCTATTGCGCAACTCTCGTTTGAGTCTAACCATTGTAGGGGTGAGCCTATTACTCGAAGGATTATCCGAGCCTCACCACATGTGATGGTGTTTAGGTAATGGTTAATTGGCACTACTAAGAGGCCTTCGGTAGCTGAGGACCTGGTAGGGTGGAGTCTGAGATTTTCCTAGGGCAAGCCTAGGATGAGTATAGTAGTGATCAGCCGTAGTGGAAGGGATCTGGTGGAGTCGAGGCAGTCCTTGAAGAAGGTACGGATAAATGTGGAAGGTAGTATGGGCCCGTACTACTGAAAGCAGAGGATCCGTACCCGAACCAAGGAAGGCCAAGATAAGACCAGGGAACTTGTAAGTAGTTGTGATCCCTCAGGAAGTATCAGTATCACTAATATGTGTTATTATGTACTGCAGAATGGTGATACTTCGATCGAGGCCGATAGATGGCGGTTCAGGAGAGGGGCCAGGTTCGGGATCAGGTTCCGAGCAGGTAGATGAGGGACTACGCGAGTTCATCGCGTTAGAAATCACCAGGGGTATCCTCGAGTCGACTCCCATCATCTTCGGGTCGATCAAGGAAGGGATCATCGAGTTGATGGAGGATCGCCTCAGGGCGTTCAGGAGCGACATGGCATCTGGCCAGTCGGGTCCTCGCACACTGTCCTTTAAGGACTTCAGGGGCAGTGGTGCGCCAGATTTCCACGGGGTGAAAGACCCCATTACTGCCAGGCGATGGATTGTTGACACTGAGTCTGCACAGTTGACTAGCTTCTGTCCCGAGGGGTCGAAGGTGAGGTGTGCAGCAGGGTGCTTGTGAGACCGAGCTCGTGATTGGTGGGAGTCAGTGGGTGACTTGTTGGGAGCCTCAGCTATCAAGGCTATGACCTGGTCGGACTTTGTGACCAGGTTCAGGGCAGAGTTTGCGCCGGCTGTCGAGCTTCAGCAGCTAGCAAGGGAGTTTCTAAACATGAGACAGACGACGAAGACTGTGGCGAAGATCACCGCCAAGTTCCGGGAGAGGGCCTTGTTGGTGCCCCAATATGCTGATGACGAGGATATGAGGAGGACCCGTTATCATGATATGCTACGAGCCGACATCCGGGAGCATGTTAGCTTTTCGGCTTGCCCTACCCTGGACTCTATGATTGCCAGGGCGAGGGAGAGGGAGATAGATTTGGAACACATCCGGAAACGAAAGGCAGAAGAGGGTCAGTCAGGAGGGGCTTCGGGGAAGAAGCCCAAGGGATCAGATACGGGGCCGAAAGGCCAACAGGGACGGGGACGCTGCAGGAAATGCGGCAAGGCGCACGAGGGGGCGTGCAGGTTGGGATCATCAGGCTGCTACAAGTGCGGCAAGTCTGGGCACTTTAGCAGGGATTGCACTGCTCCGGCAGCAGTTATTCAGACGTCTGAGTTATTGTGTTTCCACTGCAACCAGAGGGGCCACAAGAAGGCCAATTGCCCCCAGTTGACAGTTTCAGCGCCGGTGAAGGCGCCAGCTCCAGCGACCCTGCGGATCACGGATGGTCGGCAGGGCAAGGCAGAGGCTCCAGTGGTGAGGAGCCGAGCATTTCAGCTGACTACCGAGGAGGCATGTGCCGCACCCGATGTGGTGATGGGTATGATTCTTTCCCTCTCTTTTATTTTTATAATGTTATGATATTGATATGTGCTCCGTATGTATATGTATGCACTAGGATCGTTCCATGTGAACGACATCCTAGTTCAGGTGTTGTTCGACTCGGGTGCGTCCCGATCATTTGTTTCCCTTGTGCTTAGCAAGAAGTTTCAGGAGTCTTCGGGCGAGTTAGATTGCCCTTTAGAGGTAGAGATTGCTGATGATCGATCGGTGCGGGCATCGATGGTATTTCGAGATTGCGTACTGCGTTTGTTTAAGGAACGTTACTTTGTAGACTTGGTTCCCATTCCGCTGCGTGGGAACAAGGTGATTATAGGCATGGATTGGTTGAGCCCTAATGAGGCAGTGATAGATTGCGCGCAGAAGCTAGTGCGAGTCAGGACCCCAGGTGGGGGAGAGTTAGTGATTCATGGCGAGAGGCCACATGGCGGACCCACTGTATGTTCAGCAGCGAGGGCTAGGCGCTATCTTCAGCAGGGATGCGCAAGATATGTCGCGTATGTGATGGATACCCGGGAGGCGGGTAAGACGACAGTGAGCGAGGTTCCAGTGGTTCAAGATTTTGCAGATGTTTTCCCGGAGGAGCTTCTTGGGATACCTCCGGAGCGACAGGTGGAGTTCAGGATTAACCTTGTTTCTGGTGCGGCTTCGATAGCCAAGGCACCGTATCGGTTGGCTCCTCCCGAGATGTAGGAGTTGTCTACGCAGCTGCAGGAGCTGCTAGACAAGGGATTTATTTGTCCGAGTAGTTCACCCTGGGGAGCCCCGATCCTGTTTGTGAAGAAGAAGGATGGGTCGCACCGGATGTGCATAGACTATCGGGAGCTGAATAAGGTAACGGTGAAGAACCGTTACCCACTCCTGAGGATTGATGATCTCTTTGACCAGCTTCAGGGAGCGTCTTGGTTTTCCAAGATCGATTTGCGTTCGGGATACCATCAGATGAGGGTCAGGGAGGAGGATGCGCAGAAGACCGCGTTTCGGACGCGCTATGGCCACTATGAGTTCGTGGTGATGCCGTTTGGGCTCACCAATGCTCCTGCCGCGTTCATGGACCTCATGAAACCGTGTGTGCAGACCGATGCTGGACCGGTCTGTGATAGTCTTTATCAATGACATCTTGGTTTATTCCAAGACCCAGGATGAGCATGAGGAGCATCTGAGAGAGGTGTTGGAGACCCTGAGGAGGGAGAGCTTGTATGCCAAGTTCTCCAAGTGTGAGTTTTGGTTGTGCGAGGTGCAATTTCTCGGACACCTCGTCAACCAGAACGGGATTCTAGTCGATCCGGCCAAGGTCGAGGCCGTGATGAGATGGGAGGTTCCGAAGTCTCCATCTGAGATTCGGAGTTTCCTGGGATTAGCAGGCTACTATTGGAGGTTTATTCAAGATTTCTCCAAGATAGTCGTACCCCTGACGCGGCTGACGAAGAAAGTCGTGGTCTTTCGGTGGGGACCCGAGCAGCGGGCTGCATTTGAGACACTGAGACAGAGATTGTGCGAGGCGCCGATCTTAGCCCTGCCAAAGGGCGTAGAGGATTTTGTGGTTTATTGTGACACGTCCATTTCAGGGTTGGGCGCGATATTGATGCAGAGGGGGCATGTCATTGCCTACGCCTCGAGGCAGCTCAAGCCTCACGAGGCGAACTACCCGACGCATGATTTGGAGTTGGGGGCGGTGGTTTTTGCCCTCAAGATTTGGCTACATTACCTCTACGGGGTTCGATGTACCATTTACACGGACCACAAGATTTTGAGGTACCTCATGGATCAGCCGAATCTGAACATGAGGCAGCGTCGGTGGTTGGACGTGGTGAAAGATTATGATTGTGATATCCTCTACCACCCGGGGAAGGCCAATGTGGTGGCCAATGTGCTTAGCCGCAAGGCGGCGCCGATCAGGGACGTATGCATGAGGATAACCGTGGTGACTCCCCTGTTGGAGCAAATTCGGTAGGCTCAACAGGAGGCTATCAAGGAGGAGCATCGAAAGAGCGAGTGTGTGGTGGGTCAGGTTTCCTCCTTCGATTATGATAGTCGAGGACTATTGACACTACACCGAAGGGTGTGGGTGCCGTATCACGGAGGCGTGCGCCAGATTTTGATGGAGGAGGAGCACAAGTCCTGATTCTCTATTCATCCCGGGGCGACGGAGATGTATAGGGATCTTCGTCTAGATTATTGGTGGCCCTGCAGGAAGGTCAAGGCCGAACATCAGAGACCGCATGGCAAGATGCAGCCGTTGGATATTCCACTGTGGAAATGGGAAGATATCACGATGGATTTTATCATGAAGCTTCCCAGGACCGCGCGTGGAGTGGATTCGATTTGGGTCATCGTGGATCAATTGACCAAGAGTGCTCACTTTATCCCGGTTCAGGAGAGCATATCGGCCGAGAAATTGGCCGACATCTATATCAGGGAGATTGTGGCGCGGCACGGGGTGCCAGTGTCGGTTATCTCGGACAGGGATGTGCGTTTTACTTCCAGGTTTTGGAAGAGATTCCATGACGAGTTGGGCACTCGTTTGCATTTTAGTACCGCTTTTCACCCGCAGACGGATGGCCAGAGCGAGCAGACCATCCAGACTTTGGAGGATATGTTGCGGGCATGCGTGTTGGATTTCGGTGGTAGCTGGGATACCTATCTTCCCTTGGCCGATGTCTCTTACAACAACAGCTACCACGCGAGTATCGACCGCCCTCCATTCGAGATGTTGTATGGACGGAGGTGCAGGACCCCGATATGCTGGGGTGAAGTTGGCCAGAGAGTCATGGGGAGCACCGAAGTGGTGCTCAAGACGACCGAGAGGATCCAGCAGGTTCGGAGCAGGCTTCAGACTGCTCAGAGTCGACAGAAGAGTTACGCCGACAAGCATCGATCCGACTTGGAGTTCCAAGTCGGGGATATGGTTCTCCTGAAGGTGTCGCCTTGGAAAGGCGTCATTCGATTCAGGAAGCGGGGCAAGTTGGGCCCGAGATTCATCGGACCGTTCAGGGTTGTAGCCCGGGTGGGCAAGGTGGCGTATAGATTGGATCTGCCAGTCGAGCTCAGCCAGATCCACAACACTTTCCATGTTTCTCAGCTACGGAAGTGACTAGTGGACGATTCAACAGTAGTGCCTTTAGAGGATATTCAGGTTGATGACAGCCTGAACTACATTGAGCGCCCAGTCACAATCCTCGACAGCAAGTCGAAGGATTTGAGGAACAAGAGGGTGGAGCTAGTGAAGGTGCAATGGCAGCACCGCAAGGGTTCAGAATGGACTTGCGAGCCAGTGGACGAGATGATGGAGCATTATCCCGAGCTGTTTCAGGATCGAGTAGCAGACTTCGAGGATAAAGTCTAAAATAAGTGGGGGAGATTTGTAGCACCTGGTCCCTGGTGTGTATTCTTGGTTATTAAATCTCCTTATATTGCATGATTAACCTTGGACTCGGCGAGTTGAAGGACTAACTCGCCGAGTAGAAGTGAGACTAGACGCGGGATCTTTTCGGTCTACTCGGCGAGTAGGTCCGAGGGACTCGGCGAGTAGACCATGTCTCGACTTAAACCCTAACCCGGGTGTTTGCACCCTATTTAAACGATCTAACCCAGCCTCCATTTCCCCTAGCACTCCCAGAGATCTGTAGAACGAAACCCTAGCCCCCTTTTTGTCCTTGTGGGTGATTTTTAGCATTTTGAAGGTGGTTTGGAGCTTGGGAGAAGAAGGAGAAGGTTGAAGAGTGCAAGAAGGGAAGAAGATCTGGAATCTACTCTGTGAAGGGCTTCTATTCAGGTAGAAAAGTTCCTACCTTGATCTTTAGTTCATTGAGTCCCCTTTTTGTCCCTAAAAAGAGGTTTTAAGCCCTAAGAACCTAAATATCTATGTGTCTATGGTTAATGTTCTGCAAGGACTTCCGATTTGGACCGTTTGGTCATCCTAGTAGCATAAAGTCTCTATGGTTGAGGTGATTGAGGTCCCCATTGAGTATAGGACCTCTTAAAGAGCTTGGAATTGCATGTTTGAGCTCATAGGGCCATGCATGCACGTAAAGTTTGCAACTTTACGTGGTAAATGAGCCCTAGGACCTTGGATCTGTGGTTTTGAAGTGTTGCATGTCCCAGATCTGACCTACTCAGGAAATGGGTCGAAGGACTCGGCGAGTCCTAAAGTGGAACCCGGCGAGTTCTATGAAGATGGTCGTCGACTCGGCGAGTTTGAAGAACAACTCGGCGAGTCCTATGAAGATTGCCTGGAGCTCGCCGAGTAGTTCTTCAAACTCGGCGAGTCATATGAACATCCACAGAACACGAGGGGTTTAAGCATCGAAGGCTCAACCCTTCGTACCTGTGCGCGGAATTAACTGTGTAACGTAGTCCCGAAACCCCTAAACCCTCGTATGGGGTGTTCTTGTGTGGATTGAAAGCGAGCAGGGGATCTGCTCGAGGAACTCGGCGAGTTGGGACTCGAGTCGGCCCCATAGTCCCCAGTAGCGAGTCAAGGGTGACTCAGTGAGTGGGGAGAGGGACCGGGTGAGTGGGACCGGATCAGTGAAGGATGGACTCGGCGAGTTGCTCGCAGACTCGGCGAGTCCAGTCAACTGGAAGTTGACTTTGACCTGGACTTGACTTGGTAAGGAGTAAAAAGGTTCATTTTACCCTAAGAACATCTAGCAGTGTTTGACTGATCGTTTTGTGGGAATTATAGCCGGGGGACGTCTGGAGCAGCAGCAGCAGCAGTAGACAGTCAATTCCCACACAGACCAGCAGCCTTTTCGAGGTGAGTTGCCTTCCAGTAGCAGTGGGTCTATGACCACAATGCCGGCCCACCAGTAGGAGTTGTATGTAGATGTTTGTCTCTGTGATATTCATCTAGGGGTTACTATTACATGTGCTATGTTTATGTGCTAATATGATATGATGTTATGTGTTAGTAGTGGTAGATGAGATAGTCCCCAAGATATCCGGTCGATAGGGCCGAAGGGGTAGTTATACCCAGTCATGCTAGTTGGATTCTGATATTGTGATATGTGCAATGTGGTAGTAGTAGAGGGGGAGAGATAGTCTCCAGTATCCGGTTGAGAGGACCGAAGGGGGGGCCAGCACCCATATATGCTAGGCAGTATCCGGTCGAGAGGACCGAAGGGGAGGCCAGCACCCAGATATGCTTGGCAATACCCGGTCGAGAGGACCGAAGGGGTAGGTCAGGCACCCAGATATGCCTGACAATATATATGTGTGTTATGTGATTATTGTGGTATGTGGTACGGTGGGGGAACTCACTAAGCTTCGTGCTTACGGTTTTCAGTTTTGGTTTCAGGTACCTCCTCAGCTAGGGGAAAGGAGTCGGCGCGGTAGCAGCATGTCACACACACACACACACACTCTTGTTTCCGCAGTTACGAGTTTATTCTGGGATTGATACTCTGATATTTGATTGATCGAATGTTATGGTTTTCAATTTGGTTTTCGATGTGAAATGGTTTAATCAAACAATGTTTTAACTACTAATGCTTTTATGTAATGTTTTATAACGAAATTTTTGGACGTAAAAATTGGGTCGTTATAGTTAGGGTTAAAACAAGCAACACCTTGAAGGATATTTTTCGAACAACATATTTGTCGATAAATAGAACAATTTCCAAAAAAAAATTGGTAGATCCAAAAGAGCTACAACGAAAAGTAATTGTTACATGTTCCATTAAATTTAGAAGATTTTTTTACATTCTCTCTAATTTTCAAATCGTAAAATAATCTCGTTTTGTATTAAATTAGTATAAGCTTAACATATTACAAGTGGCGAGAAACGAAAAAAGGAAGAAAATATACCGATACCAAGATTTTCTCTCCATGAGGGACTAGGTCATAGCTGCTTCATATGATGATGAAGGAAATGAAGAGTGATACGTATCCAGGCTATACTTGAGGTCGCCTCCATGGCGAGACCCAATAACCACCTTTTGTGACACTTTTGCAATGCTTCCTTGATTATCACCAATACCATTGCATGGAGTTTAACTCCCCACTATCCATATTATCACATAACATATTTATTCATTTAGGATCCTGGTAAATTGCTAGCACCACTAGTTCCTTATTTTTAGTATTTCCTCTACTATTTAAATGTTATGTATTTGCATTAAGAAGGGAGAAGAATTTAGTAAAAAAGTGTATATCTTATCTCGTTATTTCCATGGGAGGTTGACCACCTCAAATCGGTCTTTATCAATGGTGCTTTCATTCCCGTTCATCATGCCTCCCCGTCAAGATTTGTCCACCGATGTCACACTGCCAAGTATCTGCGAGCAACTCTCCACACTCATTCTATTTCCACCGCTAATGCCCACCATCTTGATGCAATTATAACACAAATGACCATTGTCAACAACCTCACGACATTCAAACCAAAATCATGGCCAAACTCATCCCGTCTCCACATCCGCTTCCACCACCGAATCAACAATCAAGGACGCCAACAACGCTATACCCACCGCTACCGCCTCCACCAAAGTCGATGCCATCAACTTTGTCACCCTAACAACTGTCGTCCTCATAACCGCCAAAATCTAAAACTATCTTCGGGAAAATCCAACTTGTCACATGCAACATTCAACTGAGAGACAAACGATTTTCCAGTTTCATTCCTCTACAAACTAACTTGTCGGACCTCGAGGACGAGGTCAATTTTAAGGGTGAGGGAATTGATACGTATCCCAGGCCACACTTGAGGGTGCCTCCATGGCCATACCCAATAACCACCTTTATGTGACACTTTTGTGATACTTCCTTGATTATCGCCAATACCATTGCATGAAGTTTAACCCCCCATTATCCATATTATCACGTAGCATAATTATTTATTTAGGATCATGGTAAACTGCTAGCACCACTAGTTCCTTATGTTTAATATTTCCTCTACTATTTAAATGTTATGTATTTGCATTAAAAATGGAGAATAATTTAGTAAACAATTATATATCTCATCTCGTTATTTCCTTGGGAGGTTGACCACCTCAAATCGGTCTTTAACACAGAGAGAGAACGAGAGAGAGAGAGAGAGAGAGAGAGAGAGAGAACGAGAGAGAGAAAGAGAGAGATTAAAACTTGTTTGAGAGTGAGCAGAGAAGGTTTCCGGAGGAATTCAAGAACAACTTCAACTCTGTTTTTATGCTTCTGTTAATCGATAAGGATACTCAATTAATATACATTTTTAGGAGAAATTTGGTAATGAAGCTTGCATACAGAGATTTTTAAAAGAAAAAAAACTCTTATGTTAAATATTTGAATTTGATCTAAATAGCTCCCATGGACAAAATCAATTGCTTACTTAACGACGTCCTCTATTACATCCTATCGTTCCTCCCAACCAAACATGTTGTTGTGACTTCAATTCTTTCTTCAAGATGGGTAAATTTATGGGTTTTCTTCCAATTAAAGATTTGGACAATTTTCTTTATCAAAATCCATTAAAAAGAGAGTCGAATTTAGTCCTTTTTTCTGACTTCGTTAAAAGGGTTTTGTCTCTTAATAAATCGTCAATTGTTGTTAAGTTACGTATTCATATAAATGATTCGTGTGGTCAAAGTATGTCCACAATTAATGGGTTTATTGATAATGTTATCTCTAGAAATATTATCGAAATTGATTTGGGAATTCCATTTAACTTCCAATTACAAACTCTCTATATGATATATATATATATATATATATATATATATATATATATATATATATATATATATAGTTTAACACTTGAATTTGGTAGGTTCTAAATTTAACCTCTTTATTCTAAAAAGTTTGCAAATTTAGTCCTTAAGCTAGTATGTGGGGCATACAGGATGGTAAGCTTAGCGTAGTAGCCTGAAGTTGATTGCGGATTCAATCTACGTATGTTGGGCGTACGTGGAGTACGCGGGGCGGACGTAAATATTAAGGAAACCCTAATTTTTAGGGTTTGCACTCTATATAAACCTTATGATAGCCTCATCTGGTCATGTTAAGCCAACCTCCACCCTCCCTTGTCCATAAATCGAAACCCTAGTGTGTTCTTGAGACTTTTGAGCCATAAAGTGTGTTGGTTTGTGCTTTGTGAAGCAGAAGAAGAAATGGACCACTTGGAGTTTGTTAGGTGCATTTTGTGGACCTTTTTGCACACCTTTTAGTCCCTTTTATGCATCTATTTAGCAAGTTGTTATTCATTTTTCGTGCATTTCATCCAATTCATGATAGTCTCTAGAACAACCTTATTTGCACACTTTCATGTTCTTTTCAGGTAAATCGGAGGTTAGAACGCGCTTTGGGAGGTGCCGAGAAGCATTGGTGAAGATTTCAGGATGATCGGGCGAAGAACGGAAAAGTTGGAAAAATCAAGTTTGGATTCGGAGTCAGAGGAGTACACAGGTCGTGTTGGATTGACATTGAAAAGTGGGCACAGAGCGTGTTTGACCAAAAAGAAGCTGTTGACCATGCTAAACACGACCCATGTCAATTTAGCCTATTTTGACACGGGCCATTATTGGTGAGGGGATTTCGAAGGTTTTTGCAAGGATTTGATCATTTATCATTTGGAAACATTATTTCTCTTATTTGTAAGTTGTAATTGCACGTTATTTCCATCTTTGCAACTTGTGATATAGTTCTAGCCATGTATGGCTAGAACCCTAGTTTCTCCAACTTCGTGTTTTGACTTATTGGTTGTGATTTCAATCATATGACTTGATGTTTTCTTTTAATATCTATCTAGTGAATTTGATTTTGCTTTAATCAAATGTTTTATTCTACTTGTGATTCTTATTGGCCATTTGAATTAGGGTTAGGTCATTCAAGTTATCTATTTTGCAAAATCCATAATTGTTTTGTGAATTGGACTAAGTAACAAGCACTAAACTGATTTCCATTGAATGAATTTAGTGTAAATCTTATTCACACATTCTTACGCTCCCGAGCTTGTGAGGAGTATTGGGTGTTGTTGAGAACATTCACATAAAGCTTAATGCAATTTATAAATCTAATTCTAAGAGCTTGTTTAGATTAGGTTAGTAAGGTTAAGGTTAATCAAAGAGCTTGTTAATTAATATGGTGAATGAGAAGTGTTAGAGCTTGTTAACACTTTCAACTTAGATAAAATTGAGCAAGTATCATGTCATTTTGGAATTGCATTGCTAAGTTGTCATACATAGAGTTGGAGTCCTTACAAATTCTAAATTTAAATCACTCTTTTAGCTGATTACTTGTGTCTTTAATTGCTAGTTTTAATCTTTGCATTCAAAACTCTCCCTCTTACTTTTGGTGACTAAATTACCTTGCGCAAAGAGGTAAAGACTAATTGTCCCTTGTCTTTGTGGATCGGCCTTGTTGCCTTGTACTAACCTTTTAGTGCAATACAGTAGTGTTCTTTTGGAGCATATTGTACCCCATTTATTTGTTGGGTTTGACACGCCTAACAGAGTTATGTTTGGAGCTTGAAGATCCGAGATTAGCTCATCATTTGCTAGCCTTTGAGGTAAAAAGCTAACATCTTGCTAATCTATGATGCTAGATCTAGTTACGTTTCTATTTTATGCTTTTTGCGTCCCTGGAGTGATTGATGAGCTTCTTGATTCATTCCAAAAGTGATTGTTGGTAGATCTAGGTTTATTTTGGTCCCTTTGTCTATAAAAATGCAAGCTTTGAGGTGTTTATGGACTCATGCTTGTGTTAAGACTTTTTGTTAAGCTCTTTTGAGCTTTAGATCCCATTAAGCCATGTATGCACGTAAAGTTGCCAACTTTATGTGATAAGTTTCCTTAAGGAAATCAGATATGAGAGTATGGAGCAAGGGCTGGGCGGATTAAGTGCTTAATGATGTGGGATGGCCAAATGGGGAGTACGTTGTGCATACAAGCTGGTACACTACGAATACTAGCCCTATAGCGTGTACGCTATGCGTACGAGCTGAGTACGCCTCGCGTACTCAGCAGTGGGCTTCAAAATTTTGGGCTTTTCGGTATTGGGCCCATGTTGGACCTTAGGAGTGTAAGGCTTTGTTGGGCTATCAAAATTCTAGTTTTGGGTTGATGCTATTTTATTGGACACTTTGGTTGAAGTCTCACGAAGGTATTTGGGCCCAATCTGGAAGTTGGGCCATATTTGGGCTTTAGGTAATCATTTTGGAATTTGGGCCTTTTGGATAGTTGGCTTGGGCCTTGACCTTAAGCCAAGTTAGGAAAAGGGTAAAAATGTCTTTTACCCTAGTGTGGACTCTTAGTGTGAGTCCGAATCCAATTATTAATTGGATGTTTATGTTGATAGTGTGGAGATTTTAGCGGACCAGCAGCCAGAGATTTATTTGTGAGATTCAACATTCTGAGGTGAGTTTCCTCACTGTGTTTGGCGAGTCGAAGACACTAATGTCGACCCATGATTATTATGTTAGGATGCTAGATGTCTGTGTGACTCTTGCATGTGTTATGTGCTGGTATGTATATCTAGTGGGGCTCGATGCCTGGGGAGGCCCAATGACTATATTGTATGCTATCGACTTTATGATTATCGTACACGTTAGCATGATTATGTGTTTACATGTTTATATGTGTACCGGGCGGCGCTCGATGTTAGGCGGGGCCTAAAGAATGACAGATTTGTAACCGAGCGGGGCCCGAGGCCGAGTGAGACTCGATGTCGGGCGAGGCCTGATGTGGGGCGGGGGCCCAGTATGTGTTTATTATGTATGGTTTGTGACAGTTTGGGGAACTCACTAAGCTTTGGGCTTATGATTTTAGTTTATGTTTCAGGTACTTCTGGTTCGAAATGGAAGAGCCCGGGATGATTGCAGAGCACACACCACTTTATTTCGCATTTCGAGGTTTACTCTGATATTTTGTGTTGTAATGATACACTTTGATCTTTTCTTGGTTGTATGACAATGTTTTGGATTACTGTTTTACTTAAGTTAAAAATAAAACTTTTGGGTCTTATTTCTGGGATGTTAGAGAGAGAGAGAGGGGTGGACCCTTTTTATTTTTAATTATAAAAATTATTTAATAAGTATTAGATCTTTTAAGAAAACGGGAAAAAATATAAGGACATAATAGTCATTTCAATATTTAGAGGGACCAAATACGCAACGAAACTAGTTTAAAAGGACCACCAATCCAAAAAATTCGGGTTTTGGACCAAAACCCGAAAAAAATGCATACCACATGGACCATTTCTTGTAGTGTATTCTAATATGTTAGTTGTATAAGTCCCAATAAGATCCAGTTCTAAATTCGCTTATGATGGATTGGAATAAGGGTGCAAACAAGTCAAACTATTCGTGACTCGTGAGCTAATAGGGATCGTTTCGTTAAAAGCTCGACTCGATACCGATTTTAAACGAGCCCGAACCTAATATTAGATTTGTTTATGAAACGAGCTCGAGCTCGAGCATGTGTCACTTAGCTCGATTAGGTTCGCGAGCTTAAAAGAGCCTATATATAATATAATTTATTATCATTTTTATACTTTGAAATAAAAACATATTTGAGGAAATAAGGATTTAAAGTATTTGTAAACGAGCTCTTTTACAAGTTCGAACAAAACTTAAGCTTATTTAGGCTTGTTAGAAAAAAAATAATAACCGAACCGAACCTGTATAATTCTTCACGAGCTTGAATCAAGCTGAACCCCTTATAACTTAAACGAATCCGAACCGAATTTTGCTCAACTCGTTTGCACCCATAATTAGAAACATTTAAATATCACATTGCATCGTTGCTGATTAGGTATAGTCATCGCCCACCTCATAATTTTTTTTTTTTTTGAAACGATATACTCCTAAATTACCCTTTAAATTCATCTATGTCCACAACGACGAGAATTGAACTCTCAAACTTAAGGAATGAGGACACTCTTGGCTAGAAAGCCTTTGGTAAAAATTAGATTAACTAAATCAAAATTAGATCAATCCAAAGATGAAATGCAAATTTATTCGGTGCACTGGAATAATAGTTTGAAAGGAAAAAAGGAAAGTAATTAACAAGATAGATACAAAAACATATTGGGAGAGAGAGACAAACAGAAGGTTTTCAAAGGAGAGAGAGAAAGCTTCGTATATCTCTTGTTCTGGTCTAAAGCCAGCAGTCATCGATCCTCTTTCATCCCACTTCAAACTGACAGACACACGCACTGTACGACTGCAGACGGTGGTGGCGGCGGTGAACGACAGTGTTAGATCTGATAACAAGTATGGGTAGCAGAGGCGGCGGAGGGAGTAATGGGGGAGGATCACAAGGAATACCATCGGCGTCTAGGAGGATGGTACAAAGTTTGAAGGAGATAGTAAACGGAGTCCCGGAAGCGGAGATCTACTCCACGCTAAAAGATTGTAACATGGACCCTAATGAAGCCGTTAATCGCCTTCTCTCCCAAGGTGAAATCAATCATGTTTCTGAATATATATTTTTTTTCAGTTTATTACTTCTTGTTTGCCCTAATCTTCCGAGTTGATAAGATTGAAGAATGGTTATTGAGTGTAGAAATCGAAAAAAAATCGAACCGCGTTCTCGCTTTGAATTGTTTCGCTTTTTATATGCGAAAAGTAGATTATGTATTTGTGGCGTTTTGGGGCTAACAAACGTTTGAATATTTACTAAAAAAAACCTTAGCTGTTTATCTGATCGAATACATCAATCGTATTTGTAACTTTTGATTTTTAGGGTTTAAGTTGAACGAGATACACAGTGTATTATTATTGCCTCGATGACTTTTAATGCGTTTATTGCCTCATCACTGAAGTCTTCTACTTATACTTGAACTACAGATTATGATTCTGGCAATGTTAAAAACTTAAAACAAATTGTAAATTTGTAATCTGAAGTTTCTTTATTGTGTAGATCCTTTTCATGAGGTGAAGAGCAAACGAGAAAAGAAAAAAGAGTTCAAAGATTCAACAGAACCAAGAACTCGTGGTGGTGGTGGTGGGACCTCTAACCGTGGGGGTAGAAGTGGTACAGACAGATATGGTGGACGTGGTGGCTCAAACCATTTTAGCTCTTCTGGTATACAAATGAAATGCCATAACTTGGAAAAAATATGTTGATTTCTATAAAGAAGTTGAGTTTTGATGTTTATGAAATCTGAATGCATTTTTTCAGAGTCTGGTGGATTGTATGGAAAACCAACATATAAGAGAGAAAATGAGACAAGTTCTTTTGCAAGTTCAACCACATCAGCATCTAAAGTGGTCCCACGTAATACAAGTTGGAATCCTCCAAGTTTCAGGTTAGTGATTCCTAACAGGTTCTTGAATTCATAACATTCGAACAATTAAAATTTTAACCTGTTTTATTGGTATGATTCCTATTTCCTACTACAGTGCATCCGATAATGCATCAGTTTCAGTTTCACAGCCATCTTCTGGCTACCAATCTGCATGGTCAGGTGCCCCTGGTCAAAAGTCAATGGCTGACATTGTCAAAATGGGTAGGCCACAAAACAACCAACCACCACCACCACAAACCGCCACTCACAACCATGCTCCTCCACCTCCACCCGCAGTGTCCGACAACCATGCTTCTTCTCCTGATAATGAATGGCCCTCCATTGAACAACCACAGCCTGTTAATCTGCATCCCATTACAGAATCCACTACAAATTCTGATCAATCAAACAAGCAGTTGTTAGGGCATGAGACCAATGAGGTTGAGGTACAAGATGAAAGTTCCTCAGAAGATCAGAATGAGGATTATGACAATGAGAATGAGAACGAGTCTCATGAGGGTAATTTAGACATTTCACTCGAAGAAGAAGAAGAAGAAGAAGAAGAAGAAGATGATGATGATGCAACTGTGCCTATATCATCAGTGACTGCAAATATACATGAAGAAAATCATATGAATCCAGCTCCACCTCAAGAGGATGATGATGATGATGATGATGATGATGATGTACCTTCTGTAGTCATTCCAGATCACCTGCAAGTGCATACAGCTGATTGCTCACATTTGAGTTTCGGGAGCTTTGGAGCAAACATGAACCAAGGGTATTCTGGTCATTTTACATCTACAGCAGATGTAGAGCCAGAGCCGGTTACCTCATCTGTTGAGCACTCTGAAACCACGTACGGATTTAGTTATATAATCTCTTATTACTCATAGAATCCTTTTATTTTTTAATATTTCTTTTTTAACTTTTTTTTTGAAAAAAAAAATCAGAAACTTGGAGTACTATGAAGATAGAAGTAGAGCAGGAGGAAATACAGAAAGTTATGATTTAGCTTCTGCTTCACAAACTGCATTGAAACAAGAGGATCATCATCATCATCATCATCATCATGATCATGAAGTGACACGTGGCAATGAATATGGTTTCCCTCCAACAACAAACACGCATACATTCGATTTCCCTCAAAGTCAAATTTCCACTCCCTTTATGAATGCCATGTCAGCAAACGGTCATCCAAATCCAGTAAGAGAATCTGACCTGTCATCATACTCTCAGTTTTCACTTTCAGTCAGTCAATCAATGCCAAGTTGGTATGCCAACTCAGCATCCCCAATCAACGATCCAACCGTATCTATGGCCGAGGTACTTATATATATATATATTTACTTACATTCATGATTTCATATCCATCATAAACATTTAAATTTAAATTATATTTATGAAAATTTTGTAGGCTTTGAAGAATGTGGGGCTGACATCGCCATCATCATCATCATCATCACAACCAGCACAGCCACAACACACACCTGCTGTTCCACAGCACCTTACCATGCACCCTTATTCCCAACATAACCTTCCTTTAGGAGGACATTTCACCAACATGAACATGAATATGAATATGATGAGCTATCCTTATTTACCCCAAAGCTACACATACATGCCATCTGGATTTCAACCTAATACATATCATCAACAGCTGGCAGCAGCCATTCTTCCACATTATAAAAACAATCTTTCTACCCAATCTCCCACTCTTCCTTCCGGATACGCATCATCTGGAAACTATGAAGATGTATTAAACGCCCATTACAAAGAACTCCAACAGGTAATAAACTTATAATAACAAAATCATAATCACTTTTTTATTTTTAATATTGGAATACCAATTGTTTGTGTGATTTTGGTAGAATGAGTGGGCTCGTGGAGGTGGGTCCCGGTCAGCAGTTCCGGCCAACGCGTATTACAGCTTACAGAGCCAGAACCAGCAACAGCCACAGCAACAGCAGCAGCCACAGCCACAGCCGCCCAGTGGGTTCCGGCAGCCGTCACAGGGATACGGTGGGGCGGGTGTAAACTACCCGGATTTTTTCCAATCTCAGATGGCGGGGGTATCACAGGAACAGCAGTTACAGTTGCAATTACAGTTACAGCAACAGCAACAACAGCAGAACCCTAGGGATGGGGGTGGGTCCCAACAGAAACTTCAGTCGCAACAGCAGCTATGGCAAAACGGATATTGATTTCTGATTACTGATTACTGATGATGATGGTTGTATTGTAGTAGGATTGTGGTTAGTGGACTTGGTTTTTTTTTTTGGGTAATGGTTGGTTTTGGTGCTTAAGTTTTTAGTCATTGTAACGTTTGATGTTGATGCCAATGCGAGTGTCTCCCTAACCCCGTTTTTACTTCTTATTATATCAAAGGAATGTCAGATCGGTTTCAATCTTTTTGCCAAATGTTCCCAATAGTTTTGCGGAAAAAAAAATAGAATAAATATGTTTGACAGTGGGAATCCATTTTGTCAATTACAGAAAATGCTTTTGGTAAAATGCATCGTCATTTTCATTATATACTTGTAAAAGAAGCATTTTTCCAAGCACCACATTCATTTGAAACCCCTATACATTTTTTTTTTCACTACATTAATTTGAAACTTCCATGACCTTTCAATTTCTTTCTAATAATAATTATAATTTGGTTAATTAGGTTAAATAAATATCAAACCTAAAGTCTAATCATATATAAACTAAAATTTAATATTAAAATAATATTTTTACTTCTATTTATAAAGTTATGTTTTTAACTTTTAACATATTATATTTAATTTATTAGTTTTAATATATTGTTGAATGTAAACCATTATTATTTTAAAGATATAATTTTAGAACAATTTGTATAAAAATAAATTATTAATTTAAATATAACATTACTGAATCAACTTAAATATCAGTTTTAATTTAACTTAAACAACCCAAAGAATATTTTGCACATACTTAAAAGTGATAAATTATAGTGTCTTTCTAATAATGATTATAAGTTGATTAATAAGGTTAAATAAATATCAAACCTAAAGTGTTATCATTAATAAACTAAATTTCTGTTTTAAAATAATATTTGTATTTCTATTTATAAACTTATGTCTTTAACTTTTAACAACTTTTGAACAGTTTTGACAAAATATTTAAATTGTTAATTTAAATATACCATTACAGTGTCAACTTAAATATAAATTTCAGCTCCACTTCAAAAACCAAAGAATATTTTGTAAATAGTTAAAAGTCATAAATTGTAGTGATATATGCAAAAACTAAATTCTAATATCAATTTAACTAAAATATTTCCTAAAGATATTTTTATAATCATTAAAAGTTTTCAAATAAGTAGCTTAAAATAACTTACAATAGCAATAGTTATAAATACCTCTATATAAATGATTATATTGTTACCTTTAAAATCAAAAAACAATGTTTGATGTTTTAAATAATTATAATTAGAAATTAAAACATTAAGCAAATAAATTTTAAAAAATTAATTAACAATAACAACTATAAATAACATTAAACCATATATTATATTTAATTTTATTCATGTGTAACCCACGGGTAGAAGTCATTCAAACGATTGAGATCATGAAGTTATAATATATATATATATATATATATATATATATATATATATATATATATATATATATATATATTTGTAAAGACTTCAACTATATTGGTGTTTTTGCATATTCCAATATGAATTTAAATATAAATTTCAGTTCCAATTAAAAAAACCAAAAAATATTTTGTAAAGAGTTAAAAGTGATAAATGGTAGTGATGAATGCAAAAACTAAATTATAATATCAATTTAAGTAAAATATTTCCTAAATTATAATAACAATAGTTAAAAATAACTCTATATAAATGATTGTATTGTTACCTTTAAAATCAAAAGTAATGTATGATATTTTAAATAATAATGATAGATGAAAACGTTAAGCAAATAAATTTTAAAAAATTAATTAACAATAACAACAATTATAAATAATATTGTAACGACCCAATTTTCACGTCCAAAAATTTCGTTTTTAAAACATTACTTTAGAAAACATTAATAATTAAAAACATTGTTTGATCAAACCACATCACAACGTAAACCATGCCTAAAAGCCGAATCATACAACCAATCGAAATATCAGAGTATCAATCCCAGGGTAAACTCATAAATGCGGAATCAAGGAGTGTGTGTGATGAGCCGCTACCACGCCTGCTTCTTCCCCTTGGCTGAAGAGGTACCTGAAACAACAACTGAAAAACGTAAGCACAAAGCTTAGTGAGTTCCCCCATCGTACCACATACCATACAACACATATCATACATACTGTCAGGCTATTCAAGGGTGCCTGACTACCCGGTACGACCATTATGGGGTGCCGACTACCCGTGCGGCCATTTTGGGGTGCCGTCCTACCCGTGTCAAGCCATTCTGGGGTGCTGACTACCCGTGTCAAGCTGTTCTGGGGTGCTGACTACCCGCCGGTCGTGACAACCGATCCTCGGGGACTATTTCACCCCCCTACTGCTACTACTATCACATATCATAACATAACATATTGTCAGACATATCTGGGGTGTCTGAACTACTCTTCGGTCCTAACAACCGAACTCGGGGACTGCTCCCCTCCTACTACCTCTAACTCATATAACAGATCATGTTAGCATATAAACATAACATCACATACTGTCAGACGTATTTGGGGTGTCTGACTACCCTCCGGTCCTAACAACCGAACTATACTACTATCACATATAACATATCATGCTAGCATATAACATATCAGGTAGTAGCAAACCTAGATGATATCACAGAGACAATCATCTATCATATGTCTCCTACTGGTGGGCCGACATTGTGGCCTTAGACCCATCGCTACTGGAAGGTAACTAACCTCGAAGTAGCTGCTGATCTGATCGGGAACTGACTGTCTATTGTTGCTGCTGCTGCTCCGGAAATCCTCCGGCTGCAACTCCCACAACATACTCAATCAATCACTGCTAACTGACCTTTGGGTAAAATGACCATTTTACCCCTGATCATGTCATAAGTCAAAGTCAGAGTCAACTTTCAGTTGACCCGACTCGCCGAGTTGGCTCTCCAACTCGCCGAGTCCCTATCCAATCGATTGTCCTGGATCCCGTCCCTACTCGTCGAGTTAGGCGTTGACTCGACGAGTTCTTCTTTTAAACTGAGGTTCAAGTCCTTCATCCTACTCGCCGAGTTGTATGAACAACTCGCCGAGTTCATCTTCATCTGAAGAACACTTTATGCTGTGACTCGCCGAGTTGTATGAACAACTCGCCGAGTCTGTTCTTGATTTAAGGAGATTGCCTTGAACTCGCCGAGTCAGGGCATGGACTCGTCGAGTTCCTCCATGGATGAGTTTGGCTTCCAACTCACTGAGTCACGCCCCGTGACTCACTACTCGCACTCGACACAACGAAAAGGGGACAATTCGGAGACTCACGAGCAAACTCGCCGAGTCGTATGAACGACTCGCCGAGTCATCGCCATGCAATCACTATATACGCGATTTTGCTCGATTCCAGTCTATGCCATTCACAGATCTGGGTTCCTAGAACATGAATGACACGTAAAGTTTCCAACTTTACGTGTAGATACTCACCAATGAGGGATTTAGGGCTCAAAATGCCTCAAAAGGGTAGATTTAGGGTGAACAAGCAACATGGGTCCATAAAGGTAACGGATCTGAGCTCCTGGAGCTCAATCTTGCCTAGATCTAAAGGCCAATCAACTTATTACGACTTATATTGCACATACAAGTTTGGGGAAGGGCTCAAGAAAGACTTAATGGAGAAATAAGCATAAAAACAGAGGGAAAACGGGTTATACCTCAAGGAAATCACTGAGAGAACACTAAGATGCTTGGCTTCCTTCCCTTTCTCTTGATCTACTCCACTTCCTTCTCAAATCCTTCAAGAACACACAAAATGCTTCAAACTCTCAAGGAAACAAGCTTTGGAACGAGGGTTGGGAGCTCTGAGGTGAATGGGGGTTGGCTTGGGGAGGACATGGGGTTTAAATAGGGTGCAAACCCTTGAAACTTAGGGTTTCATCCAACAGCGGTGACTCGCCGAGTACAGGATATGGACTCGCCGAGTCGCCAACTTAAACATGTCCCGGGTCCCGTATCTACTCGGCGAGTCGGACCTATGACTTGCCGAGTCCAAGGCTAAAAAAATGGATAATACACAAGTGAGATTTACGTACCAGAAACCAGGTGCTACAAATCTCCCCCACTTATTTTAGACTTCGTCCTCGAAGTCTGCTGCTCGATCCTGGAACAACTCAGGATAACGCTCCATCATCTCCTCCACCGGCTCCCAAGTCCACTCCGAACCCTTGCGGTGCTGCCATTGCACCTTCACTAGCTCCACCTTCTTGTTCCTCAAATCCTTCGACTTCCTGTCGAGGATTGCGACTGGGCGTTCAATGTAATTCAGGCTGTCATCAACCTGTATATCCTCTAGCGGCACTACCTCTGAATCGTCCACTAGACACTTCCGCAGCTGAGAAACATGGAAAGTGTTGTGGATCTGGATGAGCTCAGCTGGCAAATCCAGCCTATACGCCACCTTGCCCACCCGGGCTACAACCCTGAACGGTCCGATGAATCTCGGGCCCAACTTGCCCCACTTCCTGAATCGAATGACGCCTTTCCAAGGCGACACCTTCAGGAGAACCATATCCCCGACTTGGAACTCCAAGTCGGATCGACGCTTGTCGGCGTAACTCTTCTGTCGACTCTGAGCAGTCTGAAGCCTGCTCCGAACCTGCTGGATTCTCTCGGTCGTCTTGAGCACCACTTCGGTGCTCCCCATGACTCTCTGACCAACTTCACCCCAACATATCGGGGTCCTGCACCTCCGTCCGTACAACATCTCGAATGGAGGGCGGTCGATACTCGCGTGGTAGCTGTTGTTGTAGGAGAACTCGGCCAAGGGGAGATAGGTATCCCAGCTACCACCGAAGTCTAACACGCACGCCCACAACATATCCTCCAAGGTCTGGATGGTCCGCTCGCTCTGACCATCCGTCTGCGGGTGAAAGGTGGTGCTAAAATGCAAACGAGTGCCCAACTCGTCATGAAATCTCTTCCAAAATCTGGAAGTAAAACGCACATCCCTGTCCGAGATAACCGATACTGGCACCCCGTGCCGCGCCACGATCTCCCTGATATAGATGTCGGCCAATTTCTCGGCCGATATGCTCTCCTGAATCGGGATAAAGTGAGCACTCTTGGTCAATCGATCCACGATGACCCAAATCGAATCCACTCCACGCGCGGTCCTGGGAAGCTTCGTGATGAAATCCATCGTGATATCTTCCTATTTCCACAGTGGAATATCCAACGGCTGCATCTTGCCATGCGGTCTCTGATGTTCGGCCTTGACCTTCCTGCAGGTCAAGCACCGCTCAACGTACCATGCCACATCCCGCTTCATGCAGGGCCACCAATAATCTAGACGAAGATCCCTATACATCTTCGTCGCCCCGAGATGAATAGAGAATCGGGACTTGTGCGCCTCCTCCATCAAAATCTGGCGCACGCCTTCGTGATACGGCACCCACACCCTACGGTGTAGTGTCAATAGTCCTCGGCTATCATAATCAAAGGAGGAAACCTGACCCACCACACGCTCGCTCTTTCGATGTTCCTCCTTGATCGCCTCCTGTTGAGCCTCCCAAATTTGCTCCAATAGGGGAGTCACTATGGTCATCCTCATGCAAACGTCCCTGATCGGCGCCGCCTTGCGGCTAAGCGCATCGGCCACCACATTGGCCTTTCCCGGGTGGTAGAGGATCTCGCAATCATAATCCTTTACCACGTCCAACCACCGACGCTGCCTCATGTTCAGATTCGGCCGATCCATGAGGTACCTCAAACTCTTGTGGTCCGTGTAGATGGTACATCGAACCCCGTAGAGGTAATGTCGCCAAATCTTGAGGGCAAAGACCACCGCCCCCAACTCCAAATCATGCGTCGGGTAGTTCGCCTCGTGAGGCTTGAGCTGCCTCGAAGCGTAGGCAATGACATGCCCCCTCTGCATCAGTACCGCGCCCAACCCTGAAATGGACGCGTCACAATAAACCACAAAATCCTCTTCGCCCTCTTCCTGGGCTAAGATCGGCGCCTCGCACAGTCTCTGTCTCAGTGTCTCAAATGCAGCCTGCTGCTCGGGTCCCCACCGAAAGACCACGACTTTCTTCGTCAGCCGCGTCAGGGGTACGACTATCTTGGAGAAATCCTGAATAAATCTCCGATATTAGCCTGCTAATCCCAGGAAACTCCGAATCTCAGATGGAGACTTCGGAACCTCCCATCTCATCACGGCCTCGACCTTGGCCGGATTGACCAGAATCCCGTTCTGGTTGACAAGGTGTCCGAGAAATTGCACCTCGCGCAACCAAAACTCACACTTGGAGAACTTGGCATACAAGCTCTCCCTCCTCAGGGTCTCCAACACCTCTCTTAGATGCTCCTCATGCTCCTCCTGAGTCTTGGAATAAACCAAGATGTCATCGATAAAGACTATCACAGACCGATCCAACATCGGTCTGCATACGCGGTTCATGAGGTCCATGAACGCGGCAGGAGCATTGGTGAGCCCAAACGACATCACTACGAACTCATAATGGCCATAGCGCGTCCGAAATGCGGTCTTCTGCGTATCCTCCTCCCTGACCCTCATCTGATGATAACCCGAACGCAAATCAATCTTGGAGAACCAAGATGCTCCCTGAAGCTGGTCAAAGAGGTCATCAATCCTCGGGAGTGGGTAACGGTTCTTCACCGTTACCTTGTTCAGCTCCAGGTAATCTATACACATCCGATGCGACCCGTCCTTCTTCTTCACGAACAAAATCGGGGCTCCCCATGGTAAACTACTCGGTCGAATGAATCCCTTGTCTAACAGCTCCTGCAGCTGTGTAGACAACTCCTACATCTCAGGTATAATTTTAATAGTCTAAAGATGTTTTATATAAATCTTTTGTTAACAAGAAAACTTGTTTACATCAGTCATGTTATCATATTTTAAAATAGCAAATTATGGATAGATATGTCTTTTGTTAAGAAAATAAAAAATCTAATATTATAATTTATAATAAATAGAAATAAGGTTCTAGAGAAAAATAAAGTAGAATGATAATTGGAGCATCCACCGAAAGGAAGTTTAAACTTTAAAGGAGGGGAGGGAGGGATTCATTCCCAAAATGATGAATAAGAGGGTTGATAACGATATCTATATCTATATTTTCAACATAAATAAGTTTAAATTTTCTATAAATGGTTTGGATAAATCAATAATAATTTAATATTTATTTATTATATAAAAGAACCAATTTTTTATTCTTCTTTTATGTATTATTATTTTTCTTTTATTATAGAATAATACTATAAAATATAATCTAATAAATCAATAATATTTGTTTAAAAAGAAACACGATTTTTTTAATTAATTTTAAATTTTACATTTTAGGTTTTAAAATTTATAATTAATGTATTTTTAGTTTTATAGTTTTTAATAAATATATTTTCAGCTATGATAATTAAATTGTCTCTTTTATTTATATAATTAGAAACTTTTAATAAATGATATATATTTAGAAAAAAGTGATTTGATATGACAATCAAAATCGTTTTGCTTTTAAACGGTAGTAAAAAAACTAAAAAGTGCATCCAAGAGGAGTTTTGCTTTCTGGCTTCGACAGCTGCTGTGCTCGAAGTCATGCGTACATTGGACGCTTATCTTCTACACCGACGGTGGGAATCACTTCGCGAAACCACATTCTCCGACCACCCTCCGCCTTCAACAACCTCCCTCTCGCTGCCTGTCTAAGGTCAGTTAGCATCACACTTCTCACTACTAAGTACACCTCTGCTAATCGTTAGAAAGTTACTTTCCTCTTAACTTAAGGGTTTAACTGTTTAAGCTATTGATTTTTCAGCAATTAACTGGTAGGAACCAGTGAATAAAATATTCCGTTTGCTGACTTTACAACATCTAGTTTTACTGCTCCTGATTTGGATCGAGGACTTTTAATTGAATACTAAGATTGCACAAGTTTAATGCGCTTGAAGAACACTTGCTGATGTGTATTGTTAATTTGATTTTATAGGTATTAAAAAGAATTTTAGTTAGATTAAAACTTAAGCATACAAAACTTTACCACTTTTATTCTCTGAAGTTATTGCAAGGACTAGATGTTACCCCAAAGGAAACGCATAGTTAACATCGATTTAAGATCTGATAATATTTCATATGAATTTTGATGTGAAACACAGCATGGGTAGTACTATCAAAGAGGACCAATGTATGCCTGATGAAAAACTGGAACAACATACAAATCATTACAACAAGGAAACCATGGCAGGTAGTGAGCTATGGACAGATGGACTCTTATGTGCTTTTGAATACGTGAAGGGTCAAAGAAGATCAGAAAAGTCAAAATCACACACAAAACCCCAACCAGCTCATAAACCAAACAGCCATAAAATAATGACCAAATCATCTCTTCAAGAACTTGATGATGGTTATTCATCAGAACCCACACCTCTTACAGAAATCTGGAATGAAAATATCCAGCATTGGATCCCAATTGGTTGGGCAAGAATATCTGAACTTGTTGAAACAGTGCAAATCAATGATGACTGGACCTCACAGCAGTATGATTTCACGGATGATGAAGATGATCGCACAACTGCAGATTTAGCTGCCCCCTATTGGGAGCGGCCAGCTGGACCTATATGGTGGTGCCACGTGGATGCAAGCCACCCACACATTAGTTCCTGGCTTACTAATGCTTCATGGTTGCATCCTGCAATAAGTATTGCTTTGAGAGATGAAAGCCGGCTTATAAGTGAAAGGATGAAACACCTTTTATATGAGGTATATAGTACACTGACTGTTTTGTATGATTATAGTTGCATCTTGTGATTCTTTATAAAAATCTTGATTTATGATTATGGATTGGTTGCATGTTGTGTAGGTCCCAGTTAGGGTTGCTGGAGGTTTATTGTTTGAACTTTTGGGTCAATCTTTTGGTGACCCGTATATTAAGGAAGATGATGTACCAGTTGTGCTTCGTTCATGGCAAGCTCAAAACTTTTTAGTCACTGCATTGCATCAAAAAGGAGTTACATCATTCTTAAATGTTTTGGGTGTCATAGAAGTTCAGGTTTATTTTTCTTCCAATCTTGTCCTTCATCAATACATTTACTAAGGGTTCTGTTTCTTTTTGACTTAATGGACTTAATGGGTCAAGGAGTAAATATGAAAGATTATACATGGCTGTTCCCCTTTGACTTAATTCTCATATTTATTTCTTTTTAGCTAATTACTAACTTACCCTTTATCTAGGAACTTCTTTTTGGTGGTGGTAATAATATACCAAGGACAATACATGAGGTGATAGCACTTTTAGCCAGCCGGCTTGCACGATGGGATGACAGGTGAGCTTATTATTTCTTGTTTCTTTTAATTTTGTGTAGTAAATATTAATAATATATATATATATATTTCTTAATGTTCAGATTATTTCGGAAGTCTATATTTGGGGAAGCTGATGAAGTGGAACTGAAGTTCATTAATAAGAGAAACAATGAAGATTTGGATCTTTTCATTATAATCCTTAACCAAGAAATCAGAAGGCTATCACAAGAGGTTTGACATGATTTTAATACTTGAGTTTATAACTGTTGTATCTCTTATTTTAAATAAAAAGTTAAAAAAATAATATGTGTTTCTTTTGAAGGTTATTAGAGTCAAATGGTCATTACATGCAAGGGAAGAAATTGTGTTTGAACTTGTTCAACATTTGAGGGGAAGCACAACCAAAATGTTGCTTGAGGGCATAAGAAAAAGCACAAGGGAGATGCTTGAAGAGCAAGAAGCAGTTCGTGGTCGCATTTTTACAGTTCAAGATGTCATGCAGAGCACCAAACGAGCCTGGTTGCAGGTTTTTTTCTTTTTGGAAAGAAGGGTAAAACGGTCATTTTACCCTTCATATTCAGACCCTTCATTCCGTCCCAAAAAGAAACAGTCTTTGTTGGTTTGTTTATAGATCACTTTTAGGTCTGTTTCTTTTCTAGACCGAATAAAGTGTTTGTATGAGACTAAATCACTAAATGACCATTTTACCCTTTACATTTGTTTTTTGTAGGATAGAAGCACAAGGGTGACACATAATTTAGCTGTGTTTGGTGGGTGTGGGCTAGTTTTGTCAATCATCACGGGATTATTTGGGATCAATGTTGATGGAATCCCTGGAAGCGAAAATACACCATATGCATTTGGTCTATTTTCAGGAATGATGTTCTTGATAGGGATCATCTTAATTGCAGTTGGGTTGATATATTTTGGACTTAAACAGCCAATCACTGAAGAACAGGTTCAAGTAAGAAAACTGGAGTTGCAAGAACTTGTCAACATGTTTCAGCATGATGCAGAGACTCATGCTCAGGTTCGTAAACATGAATCTAGGAACAATCGTACCATAAAGGATGCAAATTATATTGTTATTAATTAGCAAATTTAAAACATAAATATCTGTTATTGTGGTATAAAAAGCAAATTAATAACATCTGGAAAATGTATACGTATACGGCATGAATTGACAGTTGGTGTAGAAGTATATGTTTTTTCTTACAATGGAAATAAGTTGTTTCAACAAAATTTTGTAATCTTGGCATTTCCTTTATTGGATAAATATAGTGTTGTCATGATAGAACCTCTTATAGTTGTCAGATTTTTATTTTTATTTTTTATGAATAAACCTAACAATGTATTTATATATATATAATATGGTTATTATCATCATCATGGTTGTATGGATTAAAAAAAGGATTATTGAGGAAAGCAAGGGTTAATTGCCTTTTTATAAAAGATCTTCTATTTTCTGATTTTTTTTCCTATTTAAACATAAGCTTTAGTTTTATTTCAAAAAAATTCTTTACATTTTCCCTTTTTTTTTTCTTTCTTCGATTTGGTTCCTTTATAAAACCTTTTCTGAATTTAGATTGATACAAAAACCACTTTTTGTGTAGCCTAATATATTTTGGATCTTAATTAAAAGTTATTAGATGGAGTAGCTTCATGTTTTTTAGATAGTACTATTACTCTATTCAAAATCATATGAACTTGGGGCAATTTTGCCAAAAAAAGACTACTTAGATAAAGGGCAAAGGGCAGGGTAGAATTAAGACAGAACTAAAGATATTAAGGATAACAAACATTTGTTTGTTCAGATAATTGCATTTTGATGGAGTTATTTATATAAGGAAAAATGAAGAAAATAAGGCAGACAAAAAACTAAGGTTGCGTTTAGTTACGGAAAAACAATTTTCATTTTCCGTTTTTTGTTTTCCCTTTTTTATTTTCGTTTTCCGTTTTCATTTTTCATTGAAAATTTAGAAAATGCGTTTAGTTAAACTTATTCATTTTTCATTTTCAGTTTTAGAAAATTAGAAAACGTGTTTAGATGTGTATTTTTCTATCAGTTTTCATTTTTAGAAAACGATAACGGTGGTAGGGTGTGGGTGCGGGCGGTGACGGTAGCGGGTCGGCGACGGTTGTGGTGATGACAGGCGATGGTGGTGGTGGTGACAATTGTGTCAGTGGTGGTGATGGCGGCGGCAGCGATGGTGGTGGTGCTAGTGACAGGTTAGTGGTGGTGGTGGTGATGGTGATGGTAGCTCGGTGATTGTCGTGGTGGTGTTGGGTGGGTGTGGGTGCGAGTGTGTGTTTGTGTGTGTGTGTATGTGGGGGGAGGTGTAGGTTTGTGTGTGTGTATGTGTGTGTTTGTGGGGGTAGGTGTAGGTTTGAATGTGTGGGTGTGTGTGTGTCTGTAAGGGTGAGGGTGGGGGTATGTGTAGGTTTGTGTGTGTGTGTGTCTGTGAGGGTGGGGGTGGGGGTAGGTGTGAGTTTCTCTGTATGTGTGGGTGTGTGTGTTTGTGGGGGTGTGGGTGGGTATGTGTGTGAGTGTGTCTGTGTGTGTGTGTGGGTGTGTATGTATGTGTATGTGTGTTTGTGTGGTGGGTGGGTATGTATGTGTATGTGTGTGTGTGTTTGTGGGTGTGTGTGTGGGTGGGTGAGTATGTATGTGTGTGTGTGTTGGGGGGGGGGGTATGTATGTGTGCGTGTGTGTTGGGGGGGGGGTATGTATGTGTGTGTGTGGGTGGGGGTAGGTAAAGATGGATGGGGTGGAGTGGGTGTGTGTTTATATTTTAAAAAAATTTTGGAATTAGAAAAATGTGGAAAACAATGATTATCAGTTTTCCAAAAATTTTAAACTTCTTTGTAATTTTAGAAAACGGAAAATTTTCATTTTCCGTGAAAAATTAAAAAAAATAGACGAACTAAACGCGTTTTCAAAATTCTCATTTTTCTTGGAAATTTTTTTCCGGAAAACGGTCTATTTTTCCGCAACTAAACGCACCCTAATTCTTTTTCCGGTCAATAGGTTTACCGATAATCTTCCGGTAGTTTTACCAAAAGAATCTTCAAATTTGATATTTTTGTTTGTACCAACTTTTTTTTGTATCAGTTCGTGATTCTCTTATTTTCTTTTTTCTTTTGTTGTTTATCTTGTCTTGATGATTTTCAACATTACAATACCGAAATAAACATTTTTTTAACCAAAGAGAAAAGACTACTGTGTCGAGTTCTTGTTGGAAAAATACATATCAAAATCTATTTGTAGGATGTTTAGAGATAGTATCATGTGATAAACATCAATATATGTTAGTTTGACATCTTAGATTGTTTTTAGAACCAAACAGAAAAATACGTTCGAGGCCCCCATCTATGTTTGAAATTTAATTTCGACTTTCATTTTGTACCGGTTAGAAACATTTTTAATCTTAAAAGTGATTTGATTCGTAGCAATCTCATTAAATTTCTTTGAATCTTATTTATTTTCATTAATAGTCATGTTAATAATATTAATAACAAAGTTAACAAATTCTCGAAGCGTTGCATTATTATTAAATTTCAAATTAATAGTCACATAACCTTCAGTTAGCAAGCAACTATTAAATTTCAAATTAATAGTCACATAACCTTTAGTTAGCAAACATAAGGGTTTGGAGATTGAAGGTTTTATGTTTGGTAACCGAAGGTTCTACGCCTACGAATTTGAAATTGAATTTGAATAATAATGCAATTCTTAAAGAATTTATTAACTATGCTATTATTGATATGACTATTAATAGGAAGAAAATGAGTTTCAAAGGAATCTAATGAGATTAATATCGATCAAATCACTTTTGAGATTTAAACAGTTTCTGATGCGGAAACATGAAAGTTGAAAATTATATTTCAAATATAGATTGGAATCTAGAAGTGTTTTAGCTTTTGATTTTGAAAACAATCTAAAATGCCAACTCAACATACAATGTTGTTCTTTAGCTGTTATTATCAAAAGTTTGTCAATAGTCCTTGTGGTTCCTTTTTATTTTATATTTAATCTAAAATTATTATTTTACACCTTGATTGATTTCTATTAACTTTTAATTATTAAAAGAAAGAAAATGAGTTTCAAATGAATCTAATGAGATTAATATGGATCAAATCACTTTTGAGATTTAAACTGTTTCTAATGCGGAAAAACGAAAGTTGAAAATTTTCAAATATAGATTCCATCCAGAAGTTGTTTTAGTTTTTGATTTTGAAAACAATCGAAAATGTCAACTCAACATACAACGTTGTTCAGTTGTTCTTAAACTGTTATTATCTTTGAGCATCTTGCGAATATATTTTGATATGCATTTTTCCAACAAGAATTAGGCTCAACAACTTTTTTTTGTTTAAAAAAAGAAAGAAAATTAAGGGAATGATAAGCTACAACAAAAAAGTTTGTCATTCCCTTTTATTTTATATTTAATCTAATATTACTATTTTATATCTTGATTGCTGTATATCGACTTTTAATTATATGTTTTCAAAATTTAACTAGAAAGACCCTAACAAACCCATCCTCACCCCACCACACCACACCCTACATCAGATGCTGAAGATCATCTGTAATATCTAAAATCCCTTAGAAGTTCAAAACATTAAAATGCACAAATTGATTTGAGAAAATCTAAGCGCTAAAAAATCAAAACCCAAAAGAAAATGATTATGAAGCTTAAAAATACTTGAAAATACATATTTTCTACTATGGTGAAAACTGAAACAATCCTTAAAATTGAAACCTAATATTAAGAAAACTAACCCATTAGTTCCATGAAAAACAATTTTTGAATGTCAACAAAATTGAACTCATCTTTTAAACCAATAATCTGCCAACAATCCCAAAAAATTGAAACCTAGTATCCCTGATGTTTGGTGCAAGAAAAAACCATCTTCTTCTTGAAATGAAAATGGTACATTTTAGTGGGTAATATAGAACAATGAGAATAGACGAGGGAGGAAATAAATGGTTAAGAGGATCGAAGAATGTTGTCTAGTAGAAAGTCAATGGAGGGGATGGTTTTAGGGCGTGTTGTGATGATAATAGAATCCATGAGTAGGTAGAGGGTTTTGCCTCATGTAACGAAATGTTAAACATGACTAAAGTTTTGACTTTTTGCAAATTGTAGAAACCATCTATATAATTTTGCTATTAAATAATTCAATAATCAATTGTAAAGTCAAATATATTTTAAAAAATTATATTTATTTACAATATTCAATTTTCTTATACATCCTTAAAATGCAACCTACTTATAACCTTTCTTTTGTCTAACTCTTTATATTACAATAGTGTTTGATATTGAACATTTAAAAGTTTTTGGTAGCTTTTAAAAAAAACCTTGAAAAAAAAGTTTCATTTGGAAGTAGAAGTTTTATATTTTATTTTAAGCAAAAAATTGATAATCTAAAAATTACTCAAATATTTTTATGGAGCTTTTAGCTTTTGATTATTATATAGATAATTGTAAACATTTTAAAACTAATAAGCTATTTTTATCGAACATCTTTACACAAATAAAAGCTACAATTTTCGGCTTATAGCTAGTAGCAGGTGCTGCCAAACACAACCCATATGTTTCTTCGAATGCTCTTTCATTTTAACTATATTCAATGTTGAGAATCATAATCACTTTTATCTTTTCTTGTATGATTTTTTGTTCATTTTTATCCTAAAACATATCAAAACCTCTTGTTCTTGTCTTGTAGCAACTATTAGTATGTTGGACAACAAACATAAGCTTTTTGAAACTTTTAAGAAATAAAAAAAACTCGAATTCAAGAAAAAATTTTATTTGTGGTTATAAACTTTTATTGTAAACAAAAAAATTATAATCCAAAAATGTTTTTAAGTGGTTTTTGAGAGTTTTTATAAACTTTTAACTTTTCGTTTTTATATTTTATGTGTATCTTCGGCGACGAGCTTTTAAAAGTTTTTAAGAGCTCTTAACTTTTTGATTTTGACAAAAAAAAAAACCCCAATTTTATAAAAATTTATGTTCAGACTTAATGTTTTTATATTAAACAAATAACTCTTAATCCTAATACTACTTCAAATAACTTTTAAAAGTTTTTATATTTTATATTTTATGTTATTCTTTCCTTTTAAAAGTTTACAATTACTTTTATCAAATATTTACATATAAATAAAATAAAAGTTACAATTTTAGATTTCTACTACCAACTACTAGCTTCTAATTAGCATCTAATTTTGCAAACATATGAAACAGCATGAACTAAAATACGATAAATTTGTTGAACCACAAACGGATCCGTACTTTTTACGGGTTTACCCTTCACATATGAAAATCAATTTATGAAGTTGTATAAGTTAAAGGATTTAAAATAATAATTTTTGTAACGGATTCATGGACCGAACTTGTTAGTATAAAAAGTCCATGGGGAAATATTTGTAGTATGTGGGATGTGTTTTATAAAGGCTCATCTTTATTAGCTTCGATACGCACATCTTCGTAACGTACTCTAGGGTTTTTTTTGGGGTCCTTCTTGCCGTTCATCTCAATCAGGTCCGATTCCCTTCGTTTTTGTTCTTACCTATTATGTAATTAATGCATCCATACAGTAGTTTTGGTTCTCATGCTATTAATTCGTTGCTATTATGGTTTTTTGATATTTTTGTCATGTTTCATTCAATCTCTTCTATTCATCGCCCCTAAATAGTTCTTTTTTGGGAAAATTTGAACTTCGTATTTATAATTTTGATTGATTGTATTTACCACAATCTCTTAATTCCCCTGTGATTTTGAGTTGCTACAACTTATCGGCAGTTCCAATTTAATTGATTGAATGATCTCCACTAAATACGGACAATTAAAGTTTCTATTGCTTAATTCTTTATTTATTGGCGTTCGTTGATGCGTGCAGGAGGAGTCGTATTGTGAAGTATGGGTGAAAGTGGAAAGCGGCAGCGCAACAAGAGGGAGAGAGAAAGGGACAGGGATAGGGGGAGGGAGAAAGACGGTGGCAATGGCGATCATAAGAACCAGAGAAGAAGAGGAAACGAAAGAGATGATAGAAGTAATAACAACAACAGGGGTAATGATGAATTGGTTGCTTACAGAATACTATGTCCAGGCAGATTCATTGGCAGTGTGATTGGAAAGAGTGGGAAGGTCATAAATTCAATAAGACAAGATACAAGAGCAAAGGTTAAGGTAGTAGATCCATTTCCTGGCACCAAAAACAGAGTCATAACAATATATTGTTATATTAAGGAGAAAGAGGAAATCGAGCCTGATGAAGAACTTGGTGATCGTGACCCTTTATGCCCTGCCCAGGATGCACTTATTAAGGTGCATAATGCAATTGCAAATGTAGCAGAAACAGCTGGTGATTCTGATAAAAAATGGAAAGATAAGGAAGAATGCCAACTTCTAGTTCCAGCTAGCCAGTCTGCAAATATTATTGGAAAGGCTGGGGCAACTATAAAGAAATTAAGAAGCAGGACAAGGGCAAACATTAAAGTTACTCCAAAAGATATTAGTGATCCTAATCATTCGTGTGCCATGGACTTTGACAACTTTGTTGTGGTTAGCCTTTATTCTCTGAAATTCTCTCTTCATCTGAAGTTTCACACATTGCTGATACTCTATTTTCATTACTTACTTGAATATAGATAACTGGTGAACCAGAGGCAGTGAAGAAAGCACTGTTTGCAGTCTCCTCAATTATGTACAAGTTTACTCCAAAGGAAGAGATTCCTCTTGACACATCTGTTCATGAAGCTCCTCCAAACATCATAATACCTTCTGATGTACCCATCTATCCTGCTTCTGGTCTATACCCAGGTGTAGATCCATATGTGCCTTCCAGACCTCTTCCATCTGTTCTAGGTGGTTCACATGTACCAGAACTTCAAGGGTATGCGGATTCAGGGAACACATGGCCAATTTACTCTTCTGCCCTCCCTGTGGTTTCTGGGTATGGTGGTGCATCTGCATCAGGGGAGTTACTCGTAAGGGTGCTGTGCCCATTTAACAAGATTGGTCGTGTTATTGGAAGGGGTGGTGCTGCCATTAGAAGTGTCAGAGAAGCTAGTGGTGCTCGTGTTGATGTTGATGATACCAGACGCGATGAATGCATTATTACAGTTGCAGCAACAGAGGTAATTGTTCTTTACACTCTCAAAGATTCATCAATTTTTCTTTCTTTCTTTCTTTCTTTCTGAGTTGTTAAACGGAACTTGTGCAGTCATTGGATGATATAAAATCCATGGCTGTTGAAGCAGTTCTATTGCTTCAAGGAAAGATAAGCGAGGAAGAAGAAGAAAACGTTTCTTTTAGGCTCCTTGTCCCTTCTAAAGTCATTGGGTGCATCATTGGTAAAAGTGGTTCTATCATAAATGAAATTCGGAAGAGAACAAGAGCAGATGTTCGTATATCAAAAGGTGATAAACCCAAATGTGCAGATCCTAATGATGAACTTGTTGAGGTACTCTTGATTCTATCTATCTTTAAACACTTGTCTATGACTCTATTCAGATTAAAATCTAAGTGTTTTTTGAAACTTGAAACGTGTAGGTGATTGGAGAAGTTGGGAGTGTGAGAGATGCACTTGTTCAAATAGTGCTTAGGCTTAGAGATGATGTTCTGAAAGACAGGGATAGTGGTGGTCATAATCAATCTTCAGGGAATGATTCCATGTATGCTGGTGGCAGTGGACTTCCTGTGCCTCCAGTGTTGCCAAGTGTCCCCCCTTCATTGGGTTATGAACATAGTCATAGAGGTGAACCTGGGAGCAGTATGGGTATGGGTATGGGTATGCTTCCTTCAGGCTATGGATATGGTTCACTACCGATGAGTGACAATGGCTATGGATCTTTATCCTCTTCATATCCATCAAAGTTCTATGGAGGGTGCGTACTTTTCTTTCTTTCTCACAATATTTTTTGTACTTTTGACCTTTTTGCCCCTGTTATTTTGATATATGTATGTGATGTGAAGCAGATTGCCTCCTCCTGATGGTTCTGAGATGCTTATCCCTGCTCATGCGGTGGGTAAGGTGATGGGTAAAGGTGGAGCCAATGTAGACAATATTCGAAAGGTGATTTATTTTTTTATTTATTTGTCCCAAAAAAAAAACAACGATTGGTTTTTTGATTTGGGATTTTGTTGTTTGACAGATATCTGGAGCTGTTGTAGAGATATCTGATTCCAAATCATCGCGAGGTGATCGTGTTGCCATAATATCTGGAACGCCTGAACAAAAACGTTCAGCAGAAAACATGATTCAGGCTTTCATAATGGCTACCTGATTTCCGACAATGAAGGTGAATTTGGGTTAAATTCATGGGACCTTTTCCTTAGTGCGCATTTAGTTTTATTTATAGACATGAAAACGTATCTCCTTCTATTCGGTTCTTTCTGCTGGATCTCTTTACTTTCTTCCAAAGATCATCTGGGAGTGGCTGCATGCATGCTAAGATTGATTCATCTTAGGCTCTTCTGTAGTGTTCTATCCAGTGGAAGTCTTCATAAGACTTTAGTAGGATCTTTCTCTCATTCCATACTCTTTTTAATAACTCTTTGACTTTCTGTCTTTATGATCGTGCGTGCGGTTGTAATTTTAATCGTGATAAATTGATTTTTCTGAATATTTCATCTTTTATCCCTCTTGCTCTTTGAATCTTGGGTGTAATCCTTTCTTGAAATAATGCATTCTGAAATGGTTATCTGCTTTGCTTGATCTTCTTGATTCATAGAAAGTCGTTTTCTGCAGCTGTGGTAAAAACAGGAGAAAAACAAAGCCAACTCTGGAGATATTTTGGTAGTTTCTAATCTACCTAGAAAGTTCATCCTCTATAACTCAAATTTTTTTTTTTTTTTTTTTTTTTTTAAAAAAAATTAGAAACACAAATCTTTCAACATATTGTTCATGTTGTTTTTCCAACTTGAATTAATCCATGTGCTTCTATTTAAGAAATTACACCCTGTCTGTCTGTGATGGTTATAAATCCTGAACGTTTTTGTTCTTGCTTAGCTTAGCTTAGCTCATGACTTATTCTCTTCCTAATCATGTTCTTGCCATTCTGATTCACTTTTTTATTAAAAGATTTCAATCTAAATCTTTAGGCCTCTCTCTTTAAACTTTAAAGAGGTGAAATTTTGTAGTGTCTGGCTGGTAAAAATCCTTACTATGCACTGGCAGATTAGATGCTGCTTCACTGTTCTCCAATGTTTGGTCTCAATCTCACCCCATGTTAACTACACATTGTGATCCTACTTCTCCACTTTTGCACTTGTCAGTATATAAAAAACACAGCACACACAACTCTGCTAAATTTAGGATGGATATAGCCTGCCCAATAGATATGGAGTCATGAGTCATCATGATACACACACACACATGTGTGTGTGTGTGTGTATATATATATATATATATATATATATATATATATATATATATATATATATATAGTTGAGATCAAATGAGAACTTAAAAGTACTGGGGACCCCACTTAAAATGACTAACTTTTTTTTGTACACGACATTTAAAAAAACACATCATTCCATTCCTATAACAATGATTAAGATAATTGCTGAAGAAAGTTTGTAAAAAAACTTTTTTTTTTTTTTTGCATATGCATTTTAAAAAAAGTTTGATTTTTTTAAACGAATCTCTTAGATGCAGCCTTATATGTATGTTTGGTGTTGGTTTTTTAGTGCATATGATCTTATATGCAGACGTGTATATGCATATTCACATATATGCAAAAAAAAAAAGTTAGTGTTGTGGTGGATTTTTTTGCTATGAAGCTATAGGAGTGGAATGATGTATTTTTCTTTTGAAAATATTGTGTAGAAAAAAAGTTCTCAAGTTCCTAGTATTTTTAAGTTCTCATTTGATCTCAACTGTGTCTGTACATACATACACACACACACACGACTGTAAATTTAGGATGGATATAGACAGCGGTATAGACTATAGATATGGAGTCATGAGTCATGATGACACAAGTATGTATATATATGTTTAAGATGTTGAGGGTTATTTTATTTAGAGCATATAATAAGGTAAGGGAAATTATGTAATTATATGTACATCCGCTACCGGTAATTTCGTATAAAACTCTCACCAGTAAAAGTTAAATCTCTTGTTTTCATTTAGTGATAACATTGATTAATGTGTATTCTTGTGCTGCATTATGTTTGTGTCTTTGAGAGAACATAATAAATAAATATATAATGAATTGCTGCACACTGACTGCAGTGTGAAAAACTTGGGTCTTGTTTGCCTTTGTCAACCCACAAAAATGATATCTCGTATTCTTTTTGTATTATGGTTTTGGTTGGGGCAAGATGATTCAGTTTTGAAATACAGCATCCTACCTCAGTCAGTTTCCCCCAGCCTTTTTCTTCAATCCAACTGGAACCCTGAGATAACAAATTTACGATCAGTAGTTCTCATTATTTATATTCGGAGATTTCACAATCCTTCAAAGATGCTGCTAGTTTTTAGGCAATAATATTCATTCAATTCTGCTGTTTTTTATTGGGGTTGGGAAACTCTTCTGTTTTGGGTATATATTATTATGGTTTGGACTTAGTAGTGTCAGTCTGTTTCAAGTGCTACAATACAACCAATAGTGTGGTGGAATCAGCTTCAGCAATCAACACAGGAACACCTTGGGACTGACCTGGTAACTGGTAAGTAGATAGACCTGGTTGCTGCTGTTTTATTCAATTTTCATTTTATTGAGCTGAAAACCATTCCTTTTTTATGTGTTTCTTTCTGTACTTCATGTTTCTAGTGCAAATAGTCACTAAGCATTTTGTAGTTCATGTAATGAAAGTCTTCATTCATTGCTTTGCTTTGCTTTGGAAGTAGTAATATCAAACAAATAAAAAACATGATTATGCATGTCACACATTTTTCTAATGCAGTATGTGATCAATTTTGAGGGTGGATTCGCTTAAAGGTTACATATAGGTAGTAGGTTTTGTTATGAATTTGGTCCCTCCCAAATTGAAATGACTAACTTACCTCTATTTAATATCTTTTTTCAAATTACTAAAAAACAATTACAAGTGAGCGTAACCATGTCCTCACCACAAACCTTTGTTTGCAAACTTGGCGATCAACGGTGGAAAGAAGGAAATTTGCAATTTTAAAAATATAGGGACCAAAAAAAAAAAAATCAGAAAACTATATAGACCGAATTTGCAGCTTACTCTTTTATGTTTTTTTTTTATGTTTTTTATGTTTTATGTGTCATCATATAAAATCCGTTTTACATTTTCAGAGTAATTGATTGCCGTCATGATATTCCAACAAACAATCCCACTGCCTAACTACTGTCGTCATCGCACTACCCAAAAAAAATATTACAAAAAGAAAAGGATGTACATCTTAACAACCTTATAAAATAACATAAATAAAAAGAATTATTCATTCATGGCAAGCTTACAAATACCATACCACATCATTAGAGCTGTTAGAGAAACACTCTAGATATTACTTGTATGTGATGAAATTGTTTTGGATGAACTAAAATGATGGAAGGAAAACCAATTCATAATCACTTATGAATAAAATTCTTTTAATTTAATCTGAAATTTGGGATTATGGTTTATATTTGGATGAAACGTTAAAAGAAAAATCAGTGTAACAAGACACAGATACACCAACTCAAATCTTATAGGAGCGTATATCCATTTTTGAACCCGAGCTAGCCAGACTTATTTTTAACAAAAAAATGTGTTAGTTTAACGATTTAGGGACTATTGTAGATTCACTTTTAAAATAAAAATAAGGAAAAATCAAATCACAAAAATACCAAAACAGTGGGGTATCACCTTTTTGTTAGTTATCATAAATTTTGCATTATGTCCCGTTATAATTGCAAAATTGTTTTTCGACCACAGAAATCAGGAGATGTAAGAAAAATCATATATTTTTGCAGTCTTTAGTGTAATTCGTAACATCTGTTTTATGATGGGACGATAAAAAACATTGTCGGATTCGAGGTCTATTGCAAACTTGGCCTTTATTTGACAATAGATATAAAAAAAATGATCAGTTTTTAAATGATTTCAACCTTGCATTTTTGTGATTTTCCCTGATGTAAAAGTAAAACCATTTAGACCTTTTAAATTTGGAGTAGTTGGTTGTCGAAATTAAAAATATCAAGGAACGTTTAAAGGTCACGATTTTAATGGTTGATCACATGAAAATTAAAATGCTTTGCGGACAAAAACGATAAATCACTACTCGAGAAAGTTGTTACAATTTTTTGCACTTCTTGCGGGGGTCGGATAGTGTTTCATACAGACACTCTATCATCATCATCTGGGAAAGTGTGATCATTTTCATCAACGATCAGATATGAACTGAGGTGCGAGTTTTATCATCCAATTCCGATAACTATTGATGTATTTGGGTGAGATTTATCATCGGTTTCGAGTGCTAAGTAAAGTTTAATCCAAGTAATACGATAAATCACTACTTGGTTCTGTAATATCAAGAAATCGTCGCATATGGCGACCACCAGATCGCTACAGCTTGTATTCAACAGAATCAAGAGCAGGGGAACCGTTCGGTGCTTTGGGACTGCTACCGAAGGCATCGCCTCTCCTGCCGCCTCTTCTCGCCACCTTATCGATTTAGAACACGATTACAGCGCACACAAGTATACCCTCTCTCTCTCTCTCGACACACACACACACACACACTCACATGGGCTACGATTGTGTGTGTGTTTTTTTAAATATCGATTCGTGGGGTTTCTTGATTCTGCTATGTTGCTGTGTTACATTCTTACTGATATGAATTATGCTCCCTTCATTCCATAACTATGATTTATCTTCCCCAAATTTGCAGAAATTAAGTTTAGTAAGACACAAAAACTAGAGAATTTTGATGTCATTCAACTGCAGATACGAATTAGGAACACTAGGAGAATAGTTTTTAGTGTATGTGATTGCCTGTGTGATGTATATCCGAATGAAGGATTTCCAATATTATAAGAACAATGAAAATAGTCGATGAACTGCATCATATGTACAACTCATCATCATCATCATCATCATCATCATCATCATCATGTTATTCGGTTCTACATGCTTACAACCGTAGCCACGATTTGACCTTTTGAATGGTTGTTTCTCAGTTATCATCCTGTCCCTGTCGTATTTTCTCATGGAAAAGGGTCAGCTATTTGGGATCCAGAAGGCAAAAAATATCTCGACTTTCTTGCAGCTTACTCTGCAGTTAATCAGGTGAGATACACACAAGGTTTGAAAAAATTTGTTGATCAAAGGGGATAACTGGTTTTTTGGTACAGGGACATTGTCATCCAAAGATCATGAACGCATTAATGGAACAGGCACAAAACCTAACCCTCAGTTCCAGAGCCTTCTACAATGACAAATTTCCAGTCTTTGCAGAGTATTTAACCAAAATGTTTGGATATGACATGGTTCTTCCAATGAACACTGGTGCTGAAGGAGTAGAAACCGCTATAAAGCTTGCAAGAAAATGGGGTTATGAGAAAAAAAGAATCCCCAAAGACCAGGTACTAATTTAATAACAAGTCTTTAATCACTAAAATCCCTCAATTTCTCTGTTTGATGTGCATTGTGCAGGGTATCATTGTCTCATGTTGTGGCTGCTTCCATGGTCGTACAATGGCTGCTATTTCTATGAGTTGTGATAATGATGCCACTAGTGGATTTTGGCCATTGTTACCTGGTCAACTTAAAGTTGACTTTGGAGATGAAGCTTCCCTTAAGAAACTTTTTGAAGGTTTTTGAAATTCCAAATAATATTCCTTGCTTTTATACCTTGTCAACAAGATACTTATGTTCAATTTCTTCCACTTAATATACGCAGAAAAAGGAGAATATATAGCTGGTTTTTTATTTGAGCCCATACAAGGAGAGGCTGGGGTATATAATCTTCATTTTTTCCTCTTCTTTTCTATCTATTGTAGTTGCTTTTTTTGACGTTTTTGAATTTCTAACTTTGCGTCTTTATAGGTTATAATTCCTCCAGATGGTTATCTTAAAAGTGTGAGAGAACTTTGTTCAAATCACAACGTGTTAATGATTGCAGACGAGATACAAAGTGGGTTAGCAAGATCTGGAAGAATGCTGGCATGTGATTGGGAAGGTGTGAGGCCTGATGTTGTTGTAAGTTCTCTGTATATTTATTCTCCAAGATGAATACATTTTAAAAAAAAAAAAAAAAAAGAAGTTTATAAAATATGATATTTCAGATACTAGGGAAAGCATTAGGTGGTGGAGTGATGCCAGTTAGTGCAGTTCTTGCAGACAAAGATGTCATGCTTTGCATACAACCAGGTGAACATGGAAGGTATTAAGTATTATCCACTTATTACTTATATCATTCAGACATCATCTTATATAATAGAGTATAATTTGATAACACTTTTCACATGTTTATAATCTTTTATTAGCACATTTGGAGGAAACCCATTAGCCAGTGCTGTTGCCATTGCATCATTGCAGGTGATACAAGATGAAAAACTTGCCCAAAGGTAAATAAATAAAACAACCATCATCTTTACATCATTAAAAGATTAAAAAAAAAAAAGTATATTTTGTTTGTTTAAAAAAAAGTAAAAACAATGGTATCATAGATCTGCTGAAATGGGAGAGGAACTGAGAGGATTATTAAGAAAAAGTCAGCAGCAATTTCCTGATGTTGTGATGGAAGTTCGTGGAAAAGGCTTATTCAATGCAGTTGAGCTTATTAGCAAATCTTTATATCCTGCAAATGCATACGATCTATGTATTAAATTGAAGGAAAGAGGAATTCTTGCAAAACCTACTCATAATGCCACTATCCGCTTAACTCCTCCCCTTTCAATAAGGTACAATTACATAATACATGAATTAGAATTAGTATTTTCCATTGTTACAAATTTTTAATTTAAAAAAAAAATTAAATAGTTTGGATGAGATTCGGGAAGGTGCTAAGGCGTTTCATGATGTATTGGAATGTGATCTTCCGAAACTGGTGAAGGAGAAGCTGATGGAAACTACTCCAAAAGCTCCGGAATTATGTCATCGTTGTGGACGCGACTTGTATGGCTCTTCCTAGGAACTATTTTCATGGGAATGGAATATATTATAGATATTGGAATGGAATGGAATAAACAAGGGAATAGAATGGAATGGAATGGAATCAGTCGTTATATTTCATCATCATGTTTGTAGGACTGAACTGAATTTTTATATTTATATATGTAAACACAATATAGATGATTTTAATTTTACTCGAGGTTATCTTGACTATAACTAATGAAATTTTATCGACAAAAATAAAAATTAAACATGATAAAAGCTTATTAATATCCGAATTGTTTAACAAAAAATAATAGTTTATTCGTTCTTTTTAAAAAAATAAAAATGGAGAAACTAGGTGGAGTTCTTATGTTCATATAAAACTTAATATTTTTTGGTGCCAAATTGAGATGGAATAGATGGCTACGTGTGTAAATTTGGATCATATGAGCATTGAATTTTTGCCCAATTTTTAAAACCCAAATGAAGAAGGATTCTATCTTTGACTCGATCGTTGATATTGCATTTTCTTTGTTGACTAGTAGATATAGTAAATTCAATGTTTCTAGGTCGGAATGAATTAACAATCCAAACTTGATTTGATATATTTCTTTTTCATGCTAGTTTGATTTAATAAAAGTTGACTGACTATTAAAAAGATACTTTGTTTAAATCATTCATTATTCTTGTTGAGAGTTGTTATAAACAAAACGTAAATAATACTTTTGATGACTACCGGATTTAAATTGAAAAATCTGAAGGAAAAAAACTACTTGTTAAAGAAAACTATATTAATCTCTTGATACCTAAGAGTTGCAAAGGCTAAATGATTGTGTATAAATAGGAAGAAAGATATAATTATCTAACAGCCTTATATATAAGAACAAAACCATGCATGTTGACTTTTTTAGAGCTTTGTTGTAACCGAGTTGTTGAATGCCACCCTTTTGGGTTTGCAAGGATGAATTAGGGGAGAAGTCGTATAAAACACAGGTTTAGAAAAACCTTTAATGGTAGTACCTTAGACATAGTAAAGACAATTAGTCTTTCTCAAACCAGTTTTAATTACAACTCATGAACCTTTTGTGACCAATTTTGTAACCATTGTTGTTAAAGTTTGAATCATGCCACAAAGCATCTTGTAACTATAATGCTTACACTTTCAATTTTGCACCGGGAACCATTAAAACTATGGACTGACTCGGCATTGTGAATTGCTTAAAAAATACCAATAATCATGTGAACATATGTGATAAGTGCAAGCTGAATTAAGAACCCAATTATCATTGATACCTTGAAAACAATAGTAAGAACTTCTCTTTCGGAATCATCGTCACGAATATAGTTTGCAGTGTAACACCTCAAACTTTTTCACACTTAAAAAAAACTATGGTTATAAAAACATTCGGGTATTAACCCACATTTAATAAAACCGGTCCCACAAAAACCATTTACAATTAAAACTTTAGGTGTTACTATTAAGCATCATACAACTATAGCAAACAAATACAAATCACATCAATAATATGAATAAGAAACTTGACAAGCTCCACTTCATTCTCTATCTCTTAACTTCTAACTTCAGCCTATCATCTTTTCTCCTTAAGTACAACCTGTGATACATGACATTAAAAAGAGATACGCAAGACAATAATGTCTCGTAAGCTATGTGAGTTTGTGACCCAAAACATTTATCACATTTTCATCAAAAATATTTCATATTTGCAAAACACATTTCAAGTAGGCATTTCCACATTCCGTTCCGTATCAAAACATTTCATTAGTCATAACATAATTCAAAAATCATTTCTTTTCACATTCCATTCCTTCTTTCATTAAGGGATAATTCTGATGTGAATCATTGCCATTTTTATACTTAGGGCCTAGCAATATCTCCAAGTCTATACCAAAATGGAAAGAACAAAATCAGTTCACCAAGACATCATTTCCATTAGGACATCTATCTCGCGATAAGGAGGCGTCACCCTCGATAGATTCCTCTATATCCTGTTACGTGGACACCATTGTTAGAGCATGGAAATGCTCTACTAATAATGAGTGATAGTTAGGTTGTATTTTCCCTTTATTGTATTTTATGATGTAAATACTCTCCTTCCTATATAAAGGGATAATTAGTCATTTCTTACTTTAGCTAGCTCACTTTTTCTTAGTTAGTGATTACTTTTACTCTTCTAAAATGAAATCTAGAGAGAGAAAAGTGGTGGGTTCTCCCACCTAGGGAGAATTTCTCTCCCACCATGTTCTTCATGCATTATTATTATTATTATTCTCTCTTTGTTCTTAGCTTTCTTCCATGAACTCATAATATGTTCTTCGTGTTCATACTTACAAAAACACGATTAATCTCGAGATATCTTACTTCCGCATTCACCTTTCGTTATAAAAATGGGTTCCTACAATTGGTATCAGAGTCGTACCTTGAAGATCTCACGATTAGTTCAAGGGAACGACTCCCGTTCGGTGATTATCTTGTGATTTTTCCGTGTTTCTGCAAGAAAAATATTCGGGTTTCAAACCGGATTTTTTTTATGAAGTTTGTTCTTAGTTCTATCTTCTGGGTGATTCTATCCTAGTAAAAAAAAATGTTGTTGCTGCTGCTCGTTCAATTATTGCTGGAAAAAGATGTTCTTAAAAAGTTATTATTTTTGCTGTTGAAGAAATGAAGAAAAATGGGAAAAGAAATTATTTTTGTGGTCTTCAAAATGTTGAAGAAATTGTTCCAGGAGGTATTTGTTCTTGGAAATGAGAAGACGCAATTAATGGCTTATTTTCTTTGAAGTGGTTCTCTTTTTTTTACCCAGCAGCTTGAAAATCTTCTTGAGGTATGAACCTTTTATTCCTCTTTATTCTCGCTGTGAATCTTAATTTGAAGAAATATGGATGTAATATGTGTTTGTATAAAGCACCTTGTCCTTGTTACTCTTTTGGGTAAAGAGGACTCCACTATTTGCTCCCTCAAAAAGACAAAAACCATGTGACATTGTTCTTTCCCATCACCTTTTGTCCCTAAAACCCACTTGCACACTCTTCTTTTTGTCTTCCCAAGACCCACTTTTGACTTAGAATGCTTTATAAAAAGATTCCTTCATTAAAATATGAATAAATGGCATTTGCGGTACCATTTTTCATGGAAAAATAACATTTTTCGTCATATATTCAGCCATTCTCGGAGCCCCAAACCGTAGCCAAAAACTGCCTACCGGAGCCTCTTAAGAAGCCTCCCCGCAACCCCTCTCAAGCCTTGATCCAAAGCCTCTTGAGCGCAACCTACTCCCCTTGCTGATGACCCGAAGTCAGAACCACAATCCTTGTTGTTGTCCTCGGTTCGGATCCTTCCTTGCTTGGACCACAACCTCGCATCTACCGCAGTCTCGGATCAGCAGCGTCGGACCGCAGGCTTCTTCCTCCAGTTCGAACCGCAACGTGCCTGCTGCAGTCCTCGTCCGAAGTCCCTTACCTTCTTCGCATACCGCAGTCAGCCTGTCCCTCCATCTGCAACCCACCCATCTGACCCGCAATCACCTCCCACCCACAACCACTAGACTCCGACCCTCCCTCTCTTCTCCTTCCTTCGCCCAGATCCCCTCCCCTCCTTCTTCTTTCCTTCTAGCCTTCAGCTTTCCTTCCCTCCTTTTTCCTCCCATCCCCTCCTTTTTTTCCTCCCTTCTCATCAGCCCCCCCCCCCCCCCCCCCTTTTATATACCTTTTTTTATTTTAACTTTATTATTATTATTATTTTTTCAATTATTTTTTTTCTACCAATTTTTTTTATTTAACCAATTATTTTTTTAACACCAATTTTTTTTATTAAAACCAATTATTTTTTTTAACACCAATTTTTGCCACAACCGAACCTTGGATTGTCACATTGGTTCATTTCATGTCGGTTATTTTTGGAAGAATACTCTTACCGCAGTCGGACTTCATATTATTCTTTGTGATGCTTGCACCGCAACGACGATTGATCAACAAAGTTGTTCCGCATTCTTCAATTTATCGGATTTTATGACTTGGCGCTCTTGATTTTTGGTTGACGAATCATGTATCTTGAGCATGTGTACTTTATTTTCTATTGAAGATCACTACGAGAGTTCCGGCACCGCAGTTTGGATATTTTGATATTATTTTTGGCACAACAGATTATTTTCTCAGCACAGCTTCAACAACTATGCCACCCACCTTCTCATGACCGCAAGAGTATCTTTTTTACTCTTTCTCGTTTCTTATCGAGACCCTTCATACATCTAGGGAGAGCTTCTCTTAGCTCTTGGTATCCGACACTCTCCATCCGATGATTTGTTGATTTTTGATATCCGGTCATTGGTTATCAAAAATAGGGAGATAATATCATCCGAATTTTGTTATTATGATTGTTTGAGTTTAGATTTTTGAAGACTTCTGAAGACGATTATTTATTTACTGATGCGATGTGACACTTATATTTGGTCTTCACAGATCAAAATTTTGGCATTACTTGATGTTTTTCGATTCAAATTATTTATTATTCGGACTCTACTACATGATGGTTTTGTGTTCGCATCTGGTTCAGTTCTTATGGTTTCACGAGTTTGGATTTGTGATATGTTGAAGACGCATATTATTTTGGTGATGTGACGTGACACTTATTTTTGATCCTTGGATCAAATTTTTGGCATTGCTGGACCATGTCTTTGGACTCACATTATTTTTAACCGGACTTCATTTTCTGGATGCTTCACATTTTTAGCTGGTTATTCTTTGAAGAATTTCGGTTTATTATGATTCGAGAACTTGAGATGTTTTTCATACTTTTTGAAGCCGAAGTGTTTCTTTTATTGGATCTTCTACTTGCTCATGGTGACCTCCTTCTTCGGGTGATTATGACTGGTTTGAAGATTTGGATCTTATTTTTTCTGCTTCATTGGTTGTGCTTTGAATCCAAAGACCTTCATTGTTAGAGATTCATGGCGTTTTAGTCTTCACAGACACTTCAGAGTTTTAGAGACATTTCAACACTTGATTTTATTTTATTACCACACTTGCTAGTCAGATTATTGTATTATAGTCTTGTATCACTTGTTGTATCTCTCATAATTTGTAAGCATTTAGGGAGAAATTGTTGGAGCATGGAAATGCTCTACAAATAATGAGTGATAGTTAGGTTGTATTTTCCCTTTATTGTATTTTATGCTGTAAATACTCTCCCTCCTATATAAAGGGAGAGTTGGTCATTTCTTACTTTAGCTAGCTCACTTTTTCTTAGTTAGTGATTACTTTTACTCTTCTAAAATGTAATCTAGAGAGAGAAAAGTGGTGGGTTCTCCCACCTAGGGAGAGTTTCTCTCCCACCATGTTTTTCATGCAATATTATTATTATTGTTCTCTCTTTGTTCTTAGCTTTCTTCCATGAACTCATAATATGTTCTTCATGTTCATACTTACAAAAACACGATTAATCTCGAAATATCTTACTTCCGCATTCACCGCTCGTTATAAAAATGGGTTCCTATAGGGTAGGGTAGCATATCGACTGGATCTTCTGAAGGAGCTTAGACGGATTCACAACACTTTTCATTTCTCACAGCCGCGGAAATGTTTGGTTGATGATCCCGCAGTGGTTCTATTGGAGAACATTCAGGTGGATGACTGCCTGAACTATATTGAGAGGCCTGTAGCGATCCTCCACAGGAAGACGAAAACCTTCCGGAACAAGGGTGTGGAGCTGTTTAAGGTGCAGTGGCAGCACCACAAGGGATCAGAATGGACGTGAGACTCGGAGGACGAGATAAGAGAGCATTACCAAGAGTTAGTTCTAACAACGGACTAGAAGGACGAAGTCTGATTCAAGTGGGGGAGAATTATATCACCCGAGTCGCCAGGTATGAACTTTCTGACTTAGTCCATTTTCAATTCAAGTTAAGGTGGTGGAAGAATAGTGAGTACACCAGGCGTACATTATATACGCATGTCATACTCGCTGCATGTGCGCCATCGGGGGATCCAGAGCGTACATTGGCTGTAACCAAGCCAGAGGCAAACCCTAATTTTTAGTGCTTTCACCCTATTTAAGGACCTTAAGTCTCCCAAGTCCCTTACCTTTTCATCCTCTATTTCCCTTGTAGTGCAAATCTCTAACCCTAAGCCACCTTGAGTGCATTTGTGAGCTTTCTTGAGTGATTATGGTGTTCTTTAGTGACTTTGAAGGAGAAGGAAGATTGGGAAGAAGCAAGGACTGGGAAGAGCTTGTAAATCTATAATTTTGGCACCATTTCTAAACCATTGATTGTATAAAGTTTAAACCTTGATCATTACATGATTAGATCTAGGTTTAGGGTAGAAAATGGTATCTTTTGGTCCCATAGTTTGGATTCTTGGAGTATGAGCAATTTCAGACCATATGAGCTGTCCTTTTCGACTCTTGGAGGTGTTTTAAGTCATAAAAATCGGATCTTGATGGTTAAACCACAACCATGCAAGTGTTAGGAACCATCCAAGTGTGCTTATGGACTTGATTCATGATTTGAGCCCTATCCTTGCATGCAAAAGCATAAAGTTTTGCAACTTTATTAGGACATCTATCTTGCGAAGGGGAGGCACCACCCCGATAGATTCCTCTATATCCAGTTACGGGGACATCATGGCTCGAGCAATATATTTATTTTGTTACTTTTTCAATTCTTTCCAATTCATTTCATTACTTTCCATTTCTTTTCATTACTTTCCATTTCATGTCATTAACTTCCAAGCTTTACACTTTTCATGCATTACTATTAAAATCTCATTTCAAAAGTAAAGCATATATATTTCAAAACATTTCAAACACATTTTCAATGCATTCGATCTTCTAAAATGTTCTTTGCATTCAAAAACATTCTTTCCTTCAAGGCATTCTTTCAAAATATTCTTTCCAAAAACATTTGACACTTTCATTTCAAAACATTTCATATATCAAACAATAGTGTTTCATTAAAATCATTTTATAACATCCTGTTTCAAAAAGTTTCTTTTTTGGGATTGTGGGAAATAAATGGATCAAGTAAGGCCTTGGGCTTCAAGGGAATAAGGTTTAGACCCTATTGGATGTTGATAATATTGGTTATGGGATCTAAGCCCTTGGTTTGTGTTTTAGAGTCAAAGGGTAAAATGGGAAAAGTTATATGTTAGGCTTCTTGCATGGATTATGATTTTTATTTAGACATAATTTAAACCAAAAATAACTAGATAGAAGTGTGAGGCTCTTCAATACCTTTCCGTGGATATAAAAATTGCCGAAAATGGAATTGAAATTAAGAAGTAATGTCTGTTTGAAGTTGAGATAGATTTGGGTGAAAAGTCGAGGCCACCGCATGGGGATCAGCGCCCAAGACGTGGCGACCCATCAAGCCAAAACCCATGATTTTTTTAGGGTTTCAACGTATATAAGAATAAGGTACCTCATTTTTGGGCATTTAATCAGCCTCCATCACCTCTAGAATCTCTTAGGAAAAACCCTAGCCTCCAACTTCAAGATTCAAGATTCTCCTCTCTCCTCTCTTATCTTTTGGGTGTTTTTATGATATATTGATGAAGTTAAGGATCAAGAAGGATCCTTTGGGTTTCTAGGAATGATGCTTCAAGTTTGGATCCATCAAAGATGCTACATTTCTAGACTATTATAAGTATAAAGTTCCAATCTTGCTATCTAGTTCTTTAGATCTTGTCATTTGGGTTTTTGGCACTTTTGGTCCATTTTATGGGTGATATTGGAGTTGAGTGGACTCTAACATATTTTGATTAGTTTAGAATGCTTCATGGACCTCATGGACTAAGAAATTCATGATCTTTTGTCTTCCCTTCTTGTCATGCAAGTTATCTTGGTACTTTAGGCCATTTTGGTGTATTAAAGTTTAGATCTTGGAAGATTGTGGAATTATTACGGATAAAGCTGGAAAATTTATCCATCCAGACATCTTATTGATTCAGATCTGAAAGTTGGATACTTGGACTTAATGGATTAAGTTGAGAAAAATGCATTTTTGGGTCCCTTTAAGACTTAAAGTGTAGATCTTGGTGGTTTGGAACTTCCTAATGAATAAAGTTAGAAACTTTATCCATTAAGACTTTGGAAAGGGTCAGATTTAAGCTTAGGAGCTCTTAGAATTGGAATAAAATGGATTAAGCTCGTTTGAGCTGTTCAAACCAGTCCCCGCATCGTGCCCTTAGGTTGCCACGATGTGGTGACTATGGAATTTGTGAGTGTTTTGGCATTTTGTGCCCACGTCGTGGCCAAGGATGGCCATGATGTGGAGGGCTGTTAATTGGCAATTTTGACTTTGGCTTTGACCATTGACTTGTTGACCTATTTAACTTTTGGTCAAACTTGGGTAGAATTAAGTATTTGACTAAGGGATGGTCTCAATTGGTTTCAGGAAGCTTGGGTTGGTTGTGCTGTTGCTGAGGTAACTGTTGGGCTTCTATCAAGTGGTTAAGCTGAGTTTTCCTAACTGTACTTGTTAGTCGAAGGCACCAATGTTGGCCCACTAGGTTATGTTTCCCAATATATAGAATGTTGTTATGATGTAGTGATATGTTAGACATGTATGATATTCTGTTTGTTGGTTATATGGTTATCTGTTGCATATGTCGACATAGTACGACTTGGGTTGAGGCTTTACTCCTATGTGCGTAAGCCAATAGACTAGGGCGTTCCAGTACGATGACTGATTGGGTCGAGGCAATCCAGTCCGATGACTGTAGGCAAGGGGTAATCCATTCTGATGACTATGGACCCGAGGGTAATCCAGTTCGATGACTGTGGACCCAATATGGAGGGGTAATCTAGTCCGATCACTATGGACCTAATGGTAATCTAGTCGAATGATTGTGGACCCAATATGCAGTGCAATCCATTCCAATGACTGTGGACTCAACATGAATGTTTGTATTTGTTATATTGTGTGGGGTATTTTGAGGGAACTAGGTAATCTTTGACATAGAGTTTGGTTTTATGGTTTCAGGTACATAAGATGATCAGGGTAAGGTGAAGGCGTGATCGTACACATCATCCTAGGATATTTTATTTATAGATGATTTTGGGATACTCTAATTTATGGTTATGACTTTTTGGAAACAATGTTTTGTAAGACTTGTAGGTTATTAAATGGTTATAAAAATAAAAAAATTTATCATGATTTTTAGGATGTTACAAGTTGGTATCTGAGCCATGGTTTGAGAGAATTAAATGAACACTTGTGTGATTCTAGACTCAAACTAAGGATTTGTAAAAATATTTTTCAAAATTAACTCTAAAAAGACCAACAAAAAGGATGCGATGTGTACAATCAGCCGAAGCCAAGGAAGGTGTTCTCCAAGATACGCATACTTGTTCTGTGTATTGATGATATGATAGAATTTCATGCTAATTGTAGGCTAGGGATCTTCAGGAATTGCGTGATAGAATTGTCTGATTGATGATGCCTGATAGCCTAGGGAAATTTCTTGATATGCTATATGGAATTGAAATTATTATTGTGGTTGCTTAGTGTGTAAATCATAGTCGTACATAACTAAGATTTTATAGCCCGGGAATGTTTGATTTAGCCTTATTTCATGTTCCTTGTCTAGTTTTGGGCTTAGGGTAGAATCAAGTATTTGACTATCTATCGAATCCAGTGTTATGTGTAATTAGCATACACGAGTGCCTACAGGGTTAGTGGAAGTTTCATGAGTGAGTATGGTTTGTAGAAGGCCAATGAGGAAGGATTAGCAACTTTCAAGAGAGTGTGTATAGGATGTATGTGTATCCTAGGATGTGCTTTTGTGTTATTGATGTGTTGTTTAGCGTGTTTTGGAGTATCAGCATGAGTAGTTAGCTAGGGGATCTGAAACAATTCTTGAGGAAAGTACAGATAGGTATGTAAGACAGTATTGGGCCCATACTACTGAAAGCACATGATCAGTACTCGAATCGAGGAAAAATTTAAGGGATTCTAAATAGATGGTTGAGGGTACAAAGTGTACCACCATGATTCAATACAATGTGTTTCCATCATTATCAGTTCATCGAATACGATTGTTCAGGATGAGGATGTGTTTGGTGATTTTTGGGACTTAGTGGCCATATCAGTTTGGGTTGGATGGTGTAAACCTATGTGAGTTAGTTGATTCTAAGGTCTCGAAGGCCTTGTTCTAAGTATTGATAATGTGAGTCGCAGAACTCAATAAGGAATCGATTGTGATGATTAGCTCAAGGATTGTAGTCAGAGGCTGAGTGATTGGTAGATGGTTTGGGATGTCACTATCCACGAAGGGGGCTATGTTATTCAAACTTTCTTTGCTCGGAGGAAAGAGAGAGCAACCATGTGATTTTTAGAGTTGGGATGTAGACCTAACACGAGGCTAGATAGTTGTAGTTTTTTACGGAAAGTATGGCAGTATGGGAATGCACAAAAGGATTCTTATGGTAGGGTTTCCTTGAGAATAGATCAACGGCCTGCTTTCTTTCAATATAGGCAGGTCAGGTTCTAGTTGATTGTTTTAGATGATCAGAGAAGTGAATCGGGAACGACAACTTTTGTTGTATTTGATGTGTCCCGGTTATGAGGATGATGCCCCTTATAATTATGAATGATTCTCGTAATGCATTGATGGTTTAGGATTTTTAAGCGAGGTGTGTGTGGTAGTCTATTTTTTTCTAGATAGAGAATAGGTGCTATGAATGGACTGTCAGAATTATCGCTTGTACATCTACATAGGATTCTTAATGATAGAGACGGTTATGATTGGGAAGTTTTTTGAGGTCTCCATCTGTGATTCATAATCTCTTTAAGTTTTCTTGGTCTTTATCCATGAGGTCATATTGTGTTGTGTTAGACATTCCAAGGGTCAGGGATGTTATGTATCTGGTTGAGTTGGTTTGAGTTTTAGCCTGTTTGCAATGTCAGTTGGGTGTAGTTCGAACCCTAACTGGGGGAGAACTGGGTTTTCTGCTTGGAGGAATCATCGTTCTGTTCAATTTTATGGTTTCGGAAGAATGGTTCACAACGATCTGTAGTTCGGGTATGCGAGACTTAGGTTAAGGATTTGGTTAAGACGGGACTACATAGCAAGTTTCCATCAGATGTATGTGCTCAGGAATGCATGAGTTGTCTTTGCGGCAGGAAGCTGTTGGTCAAGGAGCTCATTGTAGCCATTAGTTCCTTTCAGGAATGTCGATGAGTAGGTCAAGATGCATTTGGGTCACTCAGGTTGAGTATAGGTTGTTGAGAGATTTGTCAGCTCGTTGTATTGATTGCAATATGAAGTCTAGGACGGGCAATTGTTGATCGGTAAATCAACTTTAGAGTTTGGTTATAACATCCCGATGATGAGGTAACTTCGATTTTAACCCTCAATGTGAAGAATATTTCATTTTGGCCCTTATGCATAAGGATGATTGCAAAATGGCCCATAGTGTCATTTTGTTAATTTTGGTTGAAGACCTAGTACACTAGGGATACACTTCGTATGCAAGCCGTACATGCATGACGTCTTGTATGTTGGGCGTACATTGCTTATGTAGGGCGTATGTGTGAGGGTTTCAAACCCTAAAATTTTGGGTTTGGAACCTATTTACACATCTTTATGGTCCCAAGACCTCCACCTTAATCTTCCTCCATCCAAAGTTCGTCCCTCTAGCTAACCCTGTAACCCCCGCAGATTCGAGCTAGTCAATTTAGAGATAATGAGCATTAAAAATGACTTTTTGATACAAGGTTATTTGGTATAAATAATCTTAACCAAAGTTATAATATATGTAACAAGGATTCTGTACATATAAAGAACGATTAAATCCAACTTATAACGAAGAAGTTATGATTCGTCGAAGTTTTGCGACAAAACCGACACGGCTCTGCGTGTCGTAAAAAGTGAATTTTGACGAAATACTTTTTAGCCTTAGTGAAATAAAAAAAATTCATAGTATATGTTAAACCGAGAGCGTGCATATAGAGAACGTCCAAATATGAGTTCGTTTGAGGAAGTTATGATTTTTCTAAGATTTAACATAGTAGTATGCAGCCTGAAAATCGAATTCTAGATCGATCGATTTTTAGCCGACACAACCTAAATGAGAATTGGAGATCTCATTAATAGGAGCTCAACGATATAAAGACAGTCGAAAATGGACGTCGAATGACAAAGTTATGATTTTTTAACGGACTTAAACTGTCTAAGCATATTAAAATATAACTTTAAAAATAAAGTCAAAATTAGCCGACGGAGTCTAAATGAAAGTTGTAGATCACGTCTCTACCTATGCGTGGGTATAAAGAATGTCAAAAATGGAGCTCTTAAGAGAAAGTTACGGATTTTAGAAGATAATTACTTTTTGGGATTAACCAACGAGTGACACATGGCACCATCTCAGCCATACATTCTTACACACGGATTGGAATGAGATTGCAACACCTGGACGGAGTACGACCAGTGTAACTCGAAGTACACCCAACATACTGCTATTTTGACCATTATGCCCTTCATACCAAACGCATACGCCCAATGTACGTGGCTGCTGGCAGCCTATAAATAGAAGGCGTTTTCTCTCATTTTTCTCACATCTTATCATCCATTTCTCTCTCAACCCTCCAAATCCTCAAGGATCTTCCTGTAACATCCGGATTTCCAGGTATATTATTTTACTCAATTATTTGTGGAGTTTGTGTAAGAACTCGGCGAGTTGGAGCTTAGACTCGCCGAGTAGGGTCACGGATTTTCATCCAGGCCACGTCCGGACTCGGCGAGCCCATTCGTGGACTCGGCGATTCCATGTTGTTTAATGAAACTCTAATCCCCCGGGGGTTGGGGCCTATTTAAGGGCACTTATAGCCTCCCATTGCGGCTACCAGTCCCTTGAGAGAACCTTAAGTGAGCCAAATAGTTTGAGAGGAAAGAGAAGTCACATTTGATCCTTGTATCTTTGGTTTAGCAAGAAGAAGGTGACCAAGAGCAAGAGGAGGTGCGATTCTAGCAGTTCTAGAGTTCAGAGATTTCATTTTTGAGGTAATAGTTCTAACCTTCTTCAGTTTTGGTATTGATCCTTAGAGATAGGGTTTTCTAACCCCTTTTGAGGGTGGTTATGTGGAGCAATTGGTCCCTCCTCGAGTTTATGCCTTGGATCTGGACTCAAAGAGGTCCAGATACCTTAACCCTTGGAGCTTTATGAGTCATTTTGGGGTTATTGGGCTAAGGTTGTCATTTTCGGACTTTACGTGACATTCATGCTTGGGAAGGCCGGATATAAGGCTTAGGGGCACAGATCTGACCTCAGGAGGACATTAGAGTTTGTGCATGGCATGAACTCGCCGAGTTGTTCTTGAGACTCGACAAGTAGAGTTAGGGTTTCACGTAAATCACTCAGTGAGTGGACTTGCCGAGTTGGGGGATAACTCAGTGAGTCAGAAAGGGATTAGAGGACTGGAGTTCAAGGCGGTACTCGCCGAGTTGTTCTTGGGACTCGGCGAGTTGAGTCGGGGTGGCCCCATGATTCATGCCTGGTGTGACTCGTCGAGCATAGGGAGGGACTCGACGTACCAAGCGGGACAAAGAGTTAGTGGGCATGTGTGTACTCGCCGAGTCACCGGAGTGCACTCGGCGAGTTGGGTCAAAGTTTGACCGTTGACTTTTGTTGACTTTTAAGGTTTGGTCAGCAATGTGGCCTTTGGGCCAAGAAGGGGGTAAAATGGTCTTTTACCCTTAAGAGGGTGCCAAGAGAGGATTGAGTCTAGTCTCGAGAGTTATGTTCATGAGAGCATTTGCCTTATGTGATAGATGGTGGCGAGTTCGAGATGCAAGCGTGAGGATATCTGCTTTCTGCTTGCCAGGTGAGCCTTCTCACTATACTTTACCTTGAGTAGGTAACCAGAGTTATGTGACAGAGTATTTGTATTCTATGTATGTTATGTGTTGTACTGCATTATTTCTATGTGATTTATGTTGTGCATGTTTACAGAGTTAGAACTAGAAGGTTCCCAGAGTTAGAACCGGAGGGTTCACAGAGTTAGAACCGGAAGGTTCACAGAGTAGGGTCCACGGACCCACATAGTTATAGCCTCGAGTGACTAATATGTGTTATGTGTGGTATTTTGGGGAAATCACTAAGCTTCGTGCTTATAGTGTTTTGTGTTATGTGTTTTAGGTTTCTCTCAAGATCACGGGACGGCAGCGGCTCGATTGTACACACCAGAGAAAGAGTCATGTTTTGAGGATCCTAGTTATTTATGCAAGTGAAAATGGAGTTATGTTTTGTAATTCGGTTATGAATGAGATTTTAAGAAAAGTGTTTTTAAGAATTAAACGATTATTTTTAAATGAAAAACTTGTTTTGAAATTCACGGTGTTACACTTCCCTAGCACCTCCTAGGTGTTAGTAGTGAGTCCCAAAACGCTAAAAGACTCTGAGAAGAAGAGCTTTCAGCTCAGAAGTTCTGCCTGCGCAGAGCCAGGTTCCTCGCTAAACTCCCCTGTAAATGAGTTATGCTTACCCAATGCCTCGAACACGAGTACGCCCCACGTACGAGGATTGTGTTGACTCGGGTGAGTTGACTCAATGGATTTCGCTGGTTTTGACATAGATATGAAGTGAGTGCATAGTTACTTTCGTCGTACACATAGATATGAAGTATTAATACATGTTGTATGTTCTTATTATCTGTGTTCCTGATATCTATGCTAGATGAACGATTTATACATGTTTTACGTGATTTAAACTATATATGTATTTTTATCCCTATAAATATATTGGGTAAAGATGGGTAGATAATGATGAGAGATGAAATATTATATAGATGATGAGAAGCCTTGACTTAAACAATGATCCAATCATCTAGCAGAGTATAGATGATGACCACAGACTATTCTAGACAGTCCAGTGGAACGCTAGCAGGCTCGCAACCTGTAGGTGTTTTTGAACTACGTGTTAACCAGATATACTCTAAAAACCCTGGAAGCTATGTACTCAGTGCCTTATAAATGAACGTTGGAAGCTATGATTTAGTTCCCTATAGATGAACATTGGCAACTATGGACTTAGTGCCTAACTGATAACATCAGTAGCTCTGGACTTAGTGCCTGTTAGATAAACCCTAGCAACGATGGACTTCGTGCCTATTACTTAAGACAATCCTTAAGAATGAATGAATAAAGAATAGATGATTCTTAGGGTAGATCCTTAAGAATAAAGAAGATAATGGGATGGAAAGTTGGGTTATTCTTTTGGTGATTAAACATAATAATTATAGTATTGTGGGTTGAAAACCCTATATACTCACCAGGTTTCCCAACCTGACCCACTCAGTTTATTTGTATCGCAGGTGTCAATACGAAAATACATTACACTGAGAGATTAAAGGAGATGTAAATCATTAGTGTAAATGAATGTAAGGTCTGTTTATGCTTATGTTTCTATATTGAAGATGACATCCTAATGTTTTAATATAAACAAAATACATTTCTTTGAAAATGCTTTGATAATATCTTTATCATGTTTTTTGGGAACAAATCTCGCAATATTATTCTTTAAAATGGATACTCTGATTTTTTTAATAAGCATAAATAAATTTTTTAAAATGAATGTGAATTTGGGGATGTCACAAACCCTAAGTGAGAAGAGTGCATTTTAAGCTCATTTATGTGTTTTGGTGGTGTTCTTGAAGAAGAAAAAGGTGGTAGAAGGACTTTGGAGCTTGGAAGAAGCTTGGATCTGGAATTCCCTACTTGTTAGCAACCTCGAGGAGGTAAAAAGCTTCAAGCTTGATCATCATTTTATGTAGATCTAGATATTCCTCCATTTAGGGCATTTTTGGTCCCAACCTTTGTGATTCTTGAGCAGGGCATGCTCTTGATCAAATAGGTTATCCTTTCAGACCTGATGAGGGGTCTTGAGGCATAAAAATGTGATCTTAATGCTTAGTTCTTCCCCATTCATGCTCCAGAAAAGGTCTTAAGGTGATAAAAAGTTGAGATTTTGTGTATTAAGCACTTAATGGGCATGCAAAGTCATAAAGTTGAAAACATTATGACTCTCAGTGGTATTTTGGCCTTGGATCAGCATTTGGACGTAAAAAGTCGAAGTATTAAGCTCTTAAGAGGTTAAGGGGGCGTTTTTGAGTGCTTTTTGAACCAGAAAAGCGCTTTTAGATAAAAGTGTTATTTGCTTATAATGGTGGTAAAAGGAGTTTTCTAAAAAGTGTTTGGATAAGCTTTTATACTGAAAAAGTCAATAAGTCAATAAGTTAAAAAGTGTTTGGCTTAAAAAGTGCTTTTTGAAGTTATATTGGTTGAAAAGCCATAAGCAGTTTCAAAAAGCCACGTTTTACATGCTTATTAAAAAGTTCTTATTGAAGCTGTTAGAACACTGAAAGTGACCCTCTTGAACTTTCCTGGAACCGCAGCCAACTTACTACCGTAATGAAAGCTTCTACCGCAGTCATCCGAAGTTAGAAGACAACAAGTTTTTGTACTTAGTCTATTTTGTCTTTTCTTTACACTCTCTATTGTTCAGTATGCCTTGCATGGCTACTTCTAGAGAGTTATCTTTTGTAATGCTTGAGTCTCTATAAATAAAGCTCACTTGTTCTGAATCAAACACGCATCTTCAAGTATCTTTACTACTTATCTCAGAAATTCTCTCCTCTCTTACTTCTTACTATCATATATGATCATAACCTCTCTTCGGAGCAAGTCAGCTGTGACTTTATCACTAAGTTTGATCACATCTATTAAGTTGGTTTGAATGCATTCCTCGTTATGAATCAACTTATGTGTATACTTGATATAACTTTATAAATTGCTGTCATTTTCTATTCTTTACTTTCCGCAACTAACACTCTAACTATCTAACTTTAATATTATTGTTGAGCTTATAGATCCTTGAGATTAACTATTCCGCAATATACTTGTTCTAACCATCTTGTTCAAGTGTGTCTCAAAGTTTTTCTCTCAACAATTGGTATCAGAGCCAGAGTGGTTGCTTTTTGAAAATCGGAACTCTGATTTTTCAAAGAGCCCTCTATACCACTGGAGCTTATTTCTAAACAAAATTTTCTAATGGCACAATCGTTATCACTGAATATTTCCAACAGTGTTGGTGGTTCCAATCGAGCCCCAATACTGGTTGTAAATGAGTATCATCACTGGTCTCAGAGGATGGAGAGATATCTCAGACGACTTGGTACAGATGTCTGGAGATCTGTAGAGGAAGGACCCCACGTACCAGTCCTTACCCCTGTCTAAACTGATGGAGCCACAGCAAGGCTCGGAGGTGGTCAACCAGCTTTGAATCGTCCCACAAAAGATGATCTAGACAAAATGGAAAGTGATGCTATTGCCTTTTATGAAATCTCTTGTGGGGTTGCTCCTGACAACTTTGACATCATCATAAATTTCAAATCAGCAAAGGAGATTTGGGATGCTCTCAAAAACTTGTATGAAGGTTCAGAGCAGGCTCAAGACAAGAAGCTCACTACAACACTCAATGAATTCAATAACTTCAAAGCCCACTCCGGTGAAAGTTTGGAAGATTCATTTAAAAGGTTCAACTTGATTTTCACAAAACTGTCCAATGCGGGTACCATCCGCAACAATCATGAAACAAATCTGCAGTTTCTTAATGGCTTAGGAAGACACTAGACAACAGCCAAAATGATTGTACAAGGTGACAGGAAGATTCACTCCTTATCTCTCTATAAGCTTTATGGAGAATTGCAAGCTCAAAAGTCCACAGTACTCAAGGACTGCTCAGACTTCGGAGGACCACTCGCATTAGTAGCCCAATCACCTCACACTCAAACCTATCCCACCTCATATGACTCTCCACCGCAGTCATATGAAGCTGACTCAGAATATGACGACGAAGAAGAGTTTCAGAATGCCATTGCTCTTATCAGTCAGAAATTCAATCCCTTACCACCTTCATTTCGCAAAAACCAACAATTCAATCGACCACCTTTCAACTGTAACTTTCAAAACAATCACTTCCATTCCACCAAAAACCCTCTCCCTCCACCGCAGTCTCAGCCGACTTAGTCCAAAGAAGTACCACCGCAGCCTCAATCAACTGACTCCGGTACCTCTATAGAAGACAAGGGTGACGTCATCATATGTCACAAATGCAATAAGGAAAACCATTTTGCCAAAGATTGCAAGGCAAACATAGTAAAAGATAGAGCCTTCTATCTACGAATGGCTCAAGAACTAGAAGATAAAGAAAAGGGAAAGGCCTACGTTGCTCAAGTGAAGAGGAATCATCAAGTGTGGTCATCAGGAGACGAAGATGAAGATGTCCTTAGCAAAGGGAAAGGCAAGATCTGTATGGTAGCAACTGCTGATGAAGAAGGCTCAATCAATCTAAAGAAGAACCATTGCTATATGGCTAAAGATGGAACTCTCAGCATTGTGGAACAGGTAAAACTCATGATTCAAACTTTAAATTACAGCATGCATGATTGTCAACCTTTCATAGACACACTCAATGACACTTGTGTTGTCGTCCTTACAGACTACAATAAATCCCTAGATGAGAAGAACCTCGCTTCGCAGAAGATGTTCCATATTAGAGGACGTTTGGACAATAAGAGACTCAAAATGACAATCTTAGAGAAGGATTTAATGTTAGAAAAAGATTCTAGAATGCTTAGTGAAACTCAATTAGAAATAGCCTTAAATCAAAGAGATCTAGCACAAAATGAAATTGTACATTTAAATCTTTTAATTGAAAAGCTGTTTAATGAAACTGAGGCCATTGAGAATCTTGTTAATAATGGGAATGTTGATAACACTTTTAACTGGGGTTGGTCCAATGGTTACCCAACCGCAACGGACTCATCACCTCGGTTCACACCAGAACGTCCCTATGTCCCCACCAGACCGCAACTTCTTGTTTCCAGTTAATGACAAAACATTTCCTGGGGATATCCAAGCCCACTTTGGAAAACTTCATGATCTGAGTAATAATTGTGTTATAGAAGAAATTCTCCCTGAATTTTCTACTCATGTCAACAACACAGATTCTCAGACATCATCCGTAGTTGATGAGGAAATTGATATTAAAAGTCCTAAAGTCTCTTTAGACTTCCCACCCTTACAGTCTAACCGCAATATTTCTGACCGCGGTCACTTACTGCAATCTGTCCCTTTGTCCAATATCAAATGTCCCATAGAAGTGTCCACCAAGACTTACTCTGCGGTAGTCCAAAGCACTACACCACTGACCAAAGTCAAAAGTTTTGTGACAATTGAACCAATCAACCATGAGTTACTAATTGAAAACTTTGAATTTGGTCAATGTTCTCAAAGTCCTGACTTCTCAAGTTCGGATGAATCGAGTCACGATTTTTCAAAACTCTCAAAAGATTTAAGGAAACCGCAATTAAATATCACTGACTGCGGTTCTCCTAAGACCGAAGCAAAAAGAGTTTTTAAAGAAGAATTTCGCTCTCGTGGCAAGCAACGAGAAATTTGCTCAAAAGTTAAGAAATCTGTGAAATGTCCTAAATCAAAAAATCCTGAGAAGTTTGCTTTTTCAAATTATCATTTCAAGAAAACTGTTTCCAAGAAAACATAAAGAAAGGAGTTCACTGTTTCTGACAATACTAAAAAAATATCCAAACATAAGGATAAGTCTTTTCGTTCAAATGGATTTCAAATCTATTCTATCAATGATCCAAAATGGAAAGGTATCTTACCTACTCCAACCTTTTCAGTGTCAAAATCCCAAAAATGGAAAGGAATTTTGCCAACTCCGGCACCCAAAAATTCATCTCAAATGTTTAAGAAATCACATCACAAAAGCTCTACACGTGCCTTCACACCTGCTAGACCTGCACAAAACACCTTTTCAAAACACACCAACAAAAGGGTCAAATCTCACAATCCTCGGAATAAACAAAAACATACTTTTTCTTCAAAACCTCAGACCATGTCAAATGTCAGGGAAAATGACAAAAAGCTCTCTTGTCAATGTCAATGTAAAAAAATCCAAAGAACTTCAAACACCTAGGATTTCATGGTCAATTCTAATTTCTCCAAAAATAATCGTGATTATTCACAATCTCACAAAACTCCAAAGAACTACAAACACCCAGGACTAGGCTTGAAAGTTGACTTATAGCCTGTCCCTGCCACCTCGCATCATGCATCGATTAACACATCGTATGTGACTTTGGGCTCCAAAATCGCTTGGGGTGCCCAAATTAACCACTTAGTTTTTGTAGGCTTTGTGCAAGGAGAATCAAGAAGAAGAATGGTTGATCGACAATGTCTGCTCCTTGCACATGACCGGAAGGTTAGAGTACCTTCGGGATTCAGGCCTATATGCAATGGTGGAAATATCACATTTGGAAACAATGCAAATGGCATCATACAAGGCTACAATGTTCTCACCACGGGGAACTTTTCCATACAGAAGGTTGCTTATGTAGAAAGCCTTAAACACAATCTTATCAGTGTTGGCCAACTATGTAAAGCAGGCCATCGAGTGGAGTTTGATGATCAATTCTGCTACATAATGACAAGTGACAGAAGCTCCTGTTTAATCAAGTCACGATCCGAAGGCACAATGTACCCTCTGGATGTTTCTCTCATCATTGGTAAACCACAATTGTGTTTTCTTTCTAAAGTTGTCTCCGAAGTCAGATGGCTATGGCACCGTAAGCTAGCTCATCTCAACTTCAGATACATCAACAATCTGGTCACAGGAGAACTTGTCCGAGGTCTCCCTATTCTCAAATTCAGCAACGACACACTCTGTCCAGCTTGTGAATGTCGAAAACAAGTCAAAGCAAGTCACCCACTGATAATGGATTCGTCTATTTCAGAACCTCTGGAATTATTACACATTGATCTCTGCGGTCATTCAACTGTAGCCAGCCTCCACCACAAGAAATACATACTGGTTGTTGTTGATGACTTCACTCGCTTCACATGGGTCTTCTTTCTCAGACTCAAATCAGAAACACCGCAGATTCTCATAAACTTCATCAAATAAATAGAACTTCAGATCAAGCTTCCAGTCAGACGCATCCGAAGTGATAATGGAACCGAGTTCACTAATCATCATCTCAACAGTTTCTTGGTGTCCAAGGGTATTTCTCATAATTTCCCAGCACCCTAAACTCTGCAACAAAATGGTGTCATCGAAAGAAGAAACCGCACATTAGTAGAAGCAGCCAGATCCATGCTTAAGTTCGTCCATCTTCCTCTCTACTTCTGGGCTGAAGCTGTAGCAACTGCATGCTTTGTCCAAAACCGAAGCATTGTGTGCAAACGTCTCAACAAAACACCATACGAAGGTATTAACAACCGCAAGCCGAATGTTCGTTTCTTTCATATCTTTAGGTGTAGATGTTTTGTTGTCAACAACAGAGATCAGCTTAATAAATTTGCACCTAAGTCTGATGAAGGCATCTTCCTTGGTTATTCCACTAACAAGGTTGCTTATCGAGTGCTTATCAGACGTACAAGGCTGATCATTGAAAGCTTCGATGTGAAATTCGATGATTCTGACATTCGCGATGCCCCTTCATCCACTGAAACCACCGCAATCATGGAATGTGACATTTCTGCCTCTTCTGGTCCTTTAAATCTAGTAGAAGTCAATTATGATGATCTCTTCGAACCTGTTGAAACGGTAAAACTATCAGAAGTTCTTGTGTCTCCAGCAGCTCAACAACAACATGCTAACATTTCTGGACCATCTCCATCCGAAGCAGTATCTCTCAATACTTCCACCTCTCCGGTTAAGGGGGAAAGCTCTACTCCAGATCTATCCGCAACCATCGAGGTTCCAGTAATTGATGTTGTTCAAATTCCCGCCCGCAGAGAAGCATTACCATCAAACGTATCTTCGGATTCAGATGATGAACTCATAGAGAATATTGATATTCCAATCGATCCAAGAATTGTCACTCTCCCATCCGCAGTCCAGGGGGAACCCTCTCAGGTTCCAGATAGACTCCCTTCAATAATCCAGGGGGAACCTATCAAAGAAAATGTCTCTCTCACTCCAACAAGTCAGGATGACTCAGCAGGCTGTTCTCAAATCCAGGGGGAACTTCCTTCCCCATTTGAAGCAATCTCTGATATTGAAAACATTCCTTCTACCGCAACTGCTGATCATCTGATGCCTCGCCTACATGTATGGACGAAGGATCACCCACCAAGTCAAATTATTGGCAATCCATCCGCAGGTATCCAAACTCGATCTGCCAAAGATTTATCTGATCATTTTCACTATGCAGCATTTATGTCCGCAGTCGAGCCTCGATCTATCAAAGAAGCCTTATTAGAAACAGATTAGATTTCTGTAATGCAAGAAGAACTGGAAGAATTTGAAAGAAACAAAGTGTGGCAACTTGTTCCCATTCCACAAGGTCATACTATTGTTGGTAAAAGATGGGTTTTCAAGAACAAGTTAGATGAAACTGGTGCGTTATCAGAAATAAGGCAAGGCTAGTTGCTAAAGGTTATAGCCAACTGGAAGGTGTTGACTACGATGAGACATACGCTCCGGTAGCCAGAATGGAAGCAATCAGAATATTCTTAGCATATGCCTCTCACAAAAGCATCAAAGTACACCAAATGGATGTCAAGAGTGATTTTCTCAATGGGGAATTATAAGAAGAGGTTTATCTTCAACAACCACCCGGATTTGAAAGTATCGAGTTCCCTGATCACTGCTACAAGCTTCAGAAAGCTGTCTACGGTCTGAAACAAGCCCCTAGAGCTTGGTATGAAACTCTTTTTGAATTCTTAGTCTCTTCAGGATATAAAAGAGGAGTGATTGATCCCACACTATTTAGAAAAGCAAATGGGACTCACCTTATGCTTGTACAAATATATGTGGATGATATCATCTTCGGGTCATCTGATCAAGGAATGGTGGATGAATTTGCTAAGCTCATGACAAAAAAATTTCAAATGAGCATGAATAGATAGATTAACTTCTTTCTAGGTCTCCAAGTCAAACAAATTCAGCAAGGAATATTCATTCATCAAGAGAAATACACCACTAAACTTCTGAAGAAATATTCTATGGACAACTGCTCTTCTGCTAAGGTCCCTATGGCCTTCGGATATAAGATCTCTGCTGATCCCTCTGGTGAATCTGTGGATCACAAGACTTATAGAGGTATCGTTGGTTCGCTAATGTACCTCACCGAAAGTAGACCTGACATTGTCTTCGCAACCGGTGTGTGTGTAAGGTACCAGGCTGACCCAAAAGTGTCACACATGACCGCAGCCAAACAAATTCTTTGGTACCTAAAAGGAAGCAAATCTCTGGGTCTATGGTACCTCACAGGCAATGACTTCGGTCTTTAAGCATTTACTGATGTGGATCATGCCGGATGCAAACTTGATCGAAAAAGTACATCTGGTGGATGCCAATTCTTAGGAGGAAGACTTGTCAGCTGGTCCTCGAGAAAACAATGTTGTGTTTCGTTATCTACCGCAGAAGCAGAATACGTGGCCGCAGCTAGCTGTTGTTCCCAAGTCCTTTGGATGAAGACACAATTGTTAGACTACGGTTATAGAATGCTGCGGATACCCATCTACTGCGACTCTGAAAGTGCCATTGCTATTTCTCACAATCCAATTCAGCATTCCAAGACCAAACATATTGAACAACGATATCATTTCATCAAAGATCACATCTTGAAAGGTAACATTAAACTTATCTTTGTCCCTACTTATAAAGAGATTGATAATGTGTTCACAAAAGCTCTCGACTCCACAAGACTCAACACATTCTTACAAATGTTAGGAATGATGAACCCGAATCCTCAATTCTTCTTGAATTGACAGATACCGCAGACCTCTGTGATCCCCATTACGGTTCTGAGTGATAGACACTTATAATAAGTGGTCTCGATGCATACATTGCACAACAGTCTATGCACCGCAACCACATATTACATCTATCTTTCACTGGTCCCTATTGTTTGTCTTACTAACTCTCTGTTCAAGTGTTCTCCCCAGTTCTTTCTGCTACAGTTATTCTCCTACCCGCAATGACGTTTTCAACCGCAACAATGTGTCCAACCGCACTACCATTTCCAATCCGCAAAGATGGTGTGCCATTTAATGTTTGAATAATGGTGTGCTATTTAATGACTTTTCATTGAATATTACATTAAATAAAAAAACATTCCTTGAAAAAATGTCGCATCTTCTTTCTTAAAACTTTTTGTGTCAGACCTATTTTAGGTATGATGACAAAAAGAACTTTTTTTTTTCTTAAACCTTAACCCGTCCTTTCATTATACCTAGATTGTCCTATCCATTCCACCAACTTTTTCTTCCTCCACACGTTTACCAGACGTGATAACCCACGTCTGCCCCTTCATTAAATGCAAGGCATTTTTGGAAAGTCTCCAAAATATTTTTGAACCGTTTCCAATTTGTTGTTGAGATTTAATCTAAAATCCATAGATATCCCCCAAAAACCCAATCGACATTTTACCCTATTCTATCCTTTTACCCAGGGTTATTTTCTTTTCCCTTTATAAACCCACCTTCTTCTTTTTTTCACCTTACGCTTTCAGAATATCGATCAATTCCTCTCAAAACCTTCAAGAACTCTGTGCTTTTTCTTCATCTTCAAACACCCTCAATCTTCAACAATGGTGAAATCAGGAGTATCTAAGAAGCAATCCAAGGCTTCTGGTTCAGTGAATCCAACAGGTTCAGACTCTCCTTCAATCGCTTCAAGCAATTTTCGAGCTGTATTTGAAGATTATCCTTCATAGAATGCTCCCATCAAGCTCATGATCAAGTTCCTCAAGAACCACCCTCTATTTGGACCTTTTGATGCATTTACAGAAATCGTACCAATTTCAACCTTGTTCAAATGTGCATTCTCAGCATATCGACCACTCCAAAACCCTCAAGAAGTGCATCTCCATCTCGTGAATGACGCATTGGTCATTCTGACCAAGGAGAAATTTCTAAGGTCCATCAATCTACTGGTTCATCCGTCGATCAAGTTCTTCTCTCCATCAATGGCGGATATCACTGCTTCTCTATACCAAATGGGATACCAGAAAAGAATCAAGGGTATCAGTGAATTCAAGAAAAATCAACTGTCCACAGTGTGGCAATATGTATGCCACTTCATCATCCGAAGCCTATCCGGCAGAACCGGAGGAATCGACAATATGGGGCTTAAGCTCCTTGAGTTGGTTTGGAGCATATTCACAGGGCACGATGTGAATTACGGGCAAATCCTATGGGATGACTTCCTTCAATACATCCCTAAGAAACACCGCAAGGAAAACCCAACAGAACTTACCTTTGCTAGGTTGTGGTCACTGTGCATCCTGGATCTTCACGCCGATACAGGCATCACCATGGGCAACGACACCAATACTTTTGCTACAAAAGATCTCAAAAGGTACACTCCTTCATCCGATCAAACTCTTTTTGGACCAATCCGCAGGCTTCCCACCCATATTCTCTATACTCATGGTGCAAAGACTGCTGATGTCTCAGACCATATTGAGGCTACAGAGGGTATTGCCCCATACCCTTCTACCCCGCCTCTTCCATCCGCAACCGTTAACCCTGAGGGTACCGCAGTCCCCTCTGCCATTACTCTATCCAACCTTTCTCAAAGAAGAAAGCAGTTAGTATCCAAGAAGAAACAAAAAACACCTAAGAAGGATGCTCCCAAACCAACCGCACCCACCAAGAAATGCAAAACCAAACCAATCACTGTATCAAGCAGTGATTCTAAAGAGGATAGGCAACCGATATCGATCCTCAAGAAAAGAAAAACCACCACCACCTCTAGCCAAATGCGTGACCGGACTGATACGTCAGCCTCTCCACAGGCTTGGGTAGTCCTTGGGATTGCCGCAAATCCATTCGACACCACAATCGAGTTCCACTCAAGCTCATCAAGTGAGCCTGTTTCATCATCATCATCATCTGAACGTGGAGACACCCCCCAGTTATATCTCAAGTAGATAAATCTGGTCATCGCCCTAAGGTCTCCAAGTCTTCCCGACTGCATTTCTTTTCTCCCGAGGAGTTAGACTCCATCCTCTTGAACATATCCCAAACACTTCAAACACCTGACCATCCGCAGGGCACCTCTTCAGCCTTTGCCAGAACGGTTCCGAGGCTAAACGTGACCATGGGTCATGGAGACCAAGGAAGCTCCGGAAATCCTACTCTGCTTCCATCATTTACAAGTGGTTTAGGCACGGTGAGCACACATGTGCAAGGATCCGTGAACCCAAGGGACACCTTGGTGCGCATTCAAAGAATTGACGGAGATGATTCAAGTGATTCATGGAGACAGTATCAACCAACTACTGATGCTGAAATGAAGATATATGCTACCTTTCGAAGGGCATTCCAAGCCCGAAAGGATCAACAAATCAAACAACAACAGCAGAAGGAATGAGAACTTCAGATGATTGCTAAGTATTGGGCTGATGCAATCAACAATGCTTATACTATATCAGGGATTCTTCATATTCAAGACTGGATGTCTCAGATGGCTGATTCACTCCTCAAAGCTCAAGCAGCATCTGCAGCCCAACATACCTCCCAAGTTCCTCCCACTACGGTTCTTGAAACATCATAAGACGAAGGTCCTGAGATCGCAATCAGCTCAGCTCCTACATTCGTTCTTGATGATGACGAGGTACAAGAGGTAAACAAACCCTCTCCTTCTGACGATGATCTAATGATGTTCGATGAAGGTGAAGAATCAAGTGGTTCTCACCACTCCACCTCCAAGCCCAAAAAGAAGAAGAAGAACATAGTAACAAGAAAATAGTTTCTATCTCTCCAGGCCAAATTCGATCAAATCCTGGTTGCGGTCAAGCCAACTCAACCGCAACCAGAGGATGTTCCTGGACCACAATCATTGATTGAAAGGATTGATAGACTGGAATCAAGAGAACGACTGGCTGCGGAGCGCCTCTCTTTAAAAGTCGAAATGGGAATCCGGTCCCTCGACAACAATCACAAAGCAGACCACAAAGATTTCATGGATGCCACTGAACGTCTAATCTCAGAAGTCACCGCAATAAAAAATGATCTTCAAACCTCTATCAAAGATCAAGCCTCTCAGTCTCAGAAGTTAATAGATGAAACTCATACCGCTTATGAGTCTAACATCTCCATTCTTCACTCTACCATCAACCGTCTTCAACGATCCTTAACAACCAACTTTCATGGCCCTGAAATCCTTCAACTCACTAAGGAGATTCATCGCCTGCTGTTCAAATCCTCCTCTCCAACCAATCAACAACTCACAGATGCTATCAAGGCTCAATTTTAGGAGGCCTTCTCCAAAATTGATGGCTTTCGGAAATGGCTTGAGGAAGCTCCGGTTTTGACTTCCTCAAGAGGGGGAAGTGAAGAAGATCAAGCCCATCAATCTCATCAATCAGTTCAAGCCCATCAATCTCATCAACCAGATCAAATTCATCAATCTCAGCAATCAATTTCACCACATCAAACCCCCCATCATCACTGGCAAAGTTCCCTCACTGCAACCATCATCTCACACTGCGCCTCACATTCCGGAGAAACCTGCTACTCCCCCACACTTCAAACACCTTGAGGAACATATGTCATCTCCAAGCTCAATAGATTCTCCTACCACCGTCCAAAGGAAGAAAGACTGGAGGGCAGCCAAACTTGGTGCAGAGATCTAGAGGCTATGCGGATTTGACACGGTCATGGATGAAACTCTTATCAATTCTTGGTTTAATCCCCACCGAAGACTGCTAGATGAAGATTACGTTCCTCATCTTACATATGTTGAGCCTCCTACTGATGGTTACTGGGATATCCGCATCTCACCCAATGCCAAATACTTCACTGTATTTGAGCTATTTGATCAAAGACTTCCGGATGCCAAACGATTGCCTATGGAATTTGAGAGACTATCTCAATTCTATGCGAAGCATGCCTCTTCCTTTGAGCACATATGGTCAAATGATCGACCATCAGCAGTTATGAACTACAAAGTCAGAAAATTTATGAAGGCAAAGTTTTTCCAGTACACTCTGACCCCAAGGGAACAAGATTATGTCCGGAACCAAGCTGATTTTCCGTGCATGAATCTGGAGGAGATTTTCCTCATTGCAAGAGTGTTCCAGGAAGTATCTGAAGATGCAAATTGCACTAGATAGAGTCAACAGTTTTCTGATGGATACTGTATGCGATTTTGCTAAAATCGATGCAGATATCTATCCCACCATTGTGAAGAAGCATGAATTACCTCTACTTGATCCAACACCGATGCCTTCCGAAGGCTTTGAAGAAAGACCCTTAGGTGCATCCAACTTCCCTGAACTCGGTGTCATCTTCAAAAGGAAAACTGATAATGTCAAATATTTCATCCCTACCTCTGCTATACATCGTCTAACAAAGAAGCAGCTTGACATCTATCGGACCGCAGTTGAAAAGTCAAAATATACCACTCCAGAAGTCATGTATGAAATTCTAAGGAGGATGACTTGGTTAGAAAGTGTCAGGAAGTTTTGATGGATCCTAATCAAGCATCTTCATCTTGATAAGTGATAAAAGTTAAAGAGGTCACTTAGGGGGAAATTGTTAGAACACTGAAAGTGACCCTCTTGAACTTTCTTGGAACCGCAGCAAACTTACTACCGCAATGAAAGCTTCTACCGTAGTCATCCGAAGTTAGAAGACAACAAGTTTTTGTACTTAGTCTATTTTGTCTTTTCTTTACACTCTCTATTGTTCAGTATGCCTTGCATGGCTACTTCTAGAGAGTTATCTTTTGTAATGCTTGAGTCTCTATAAATAGAGCTCACTTGTTCTGAATCAAACATGCATCTTCAAGTATCTTTACTACTTATCACATAAATTCTCTCCTCTCTCACTTCTTACTATCATATCTGATCATAACCTCTCTTCGGAGCAAGTCAGCTGTGACTTTATCACTAAGTTTGATCACATCTATTAACTTGGTTTGAATGCATTCCTCGTTATGAATCAACTTATGTGTATACTTGATATAACTTTATAAGTTGTTGTCATTTTCTATTCTTTACTTTCCGCAACTAACACTCTAACTATCTAACTTTAATATTATTATTGAGCTTATAGATCCTTGAGATTAACTATTCTGCAATATACTTGTTCTAACCATCTTGTTCAAGTGTATCTTAAAGTTTTTCTCTCAACAGAATCTTATGAAAAAGCAATTCTCAAAAGTGCTTTTGAGTTTGTCAAACACTTTTTTTGGGTTATTAGCTTTTCAAGGAGCCAATAAGCAAATAAGCACTTTTCAATCACAATCCCAAACACCCCCCCAAGAATAAGAGATGTGCGTACGATGGGTATACCAAATGGTACGTTGCGCGTATGTGGATTAAGACCCAAAGCCTCGAATAAGAGTATGCCCCACGTACGAGGCTTGAGTTGACTCGGCTGAGTTGACTCGTTGGGTTGACTCAATGGATTTCGCTGGTTTTGACATAGATATGAATTGAGTGCATAGTTACTTTCGTCTTACACATAGATATTAAGTATTAATACATGCTATATGTTCTTATTATCTGTGTTCCTGATATCTATGCTAGGTGAACGATTTATACATGCTTTACGTGATTTAAACTATATATGTATTTTTATCCCTATAAATATATTGGGTAAAGATGGGTAGATAATGATGAGAGATGAAAGATTATATAGATGATGAGAAGCCTTGACTTAAACAATGATCCAATCATCTAGCAGAGTATAGATGATGACCACAAACTATTCTAGACAGTCCAGTGGAATGCTAGCAGGCTCGCAACCTGTAGGTGCTTTTGAACTAAGTGTTGACCAGATATACTCTAAAAACCCTGGAAGCTATGGACTTAGTGCCTTATAAATGAACGTTGGCAGCTATGATTTAGTTCCCTATAGATGAACATTGGAAGCTATGGACTTAGTGCCTAACTGATAACATCAGTAGCTCTGGACTTAGTGCCTGTTTGATAAACCCTAGCAACGATGGACTTCGTGCATATTCCTTAGGATAATCCTTAGGAATGAATGAATAAAGAATAGATGATTCTTAGGGTTAGAGGTGGCAATCATGTCGTGTCGTGTCGGGTTCGTGTCGTGTCGTGTCGAAACACTAAATGGGTTGAAAGTGCTTGATCCTAACTCGACCCATTTAATTAACATGTCGTGTCGTGTCAACTCGTTTATTTTCGTGTCGAGTTCGTGTCGGGTTTCAGGTTAGGGCTATACCTTGAAATATGTCATGTCATGTAAGGTTAAAAGATTGAGCATGTTAAAAGAGTAGGAGTTGGGTAGGCGGAGAGGAAAAACTAATAGTTTGGAGGCAGAATAGATGAAGTCATAGCAAGTTCAGATGACAAAATTAAAATAGTGGGAGTTGGGGAGGCGGATGAAAAGGTCGTGAGGATGTGAGAGTGGTGAAAGAGACTGGGTAGTTTGGGAGAGAATGGAAAAACTGAAATTAAGTCTTGATCTAGACGGCTAAGTCATTTCAACATTACAAAACGACTGAATTCGAAGGTTTTCTTTTACTTATGGTTTTGTTTTTGTATCTTTCTAGTTTATTTAAATAATTCAAAAAATTTGCATATAAATAAACAGGTCATTTTCGAGTCATATTCGAGTTGAAATTCTCAACCCTAACCTTATCCATTTAATTTTCGTGTCGTGTCGTGTCAACCCATTTATTTAAACGGGTTGAAATATCATACCCAAACCCATTTATTTCGTGTCGAGTTCGTATCGGGCTTCGTGTTGTGTCAATTTTTGCAACCTCTACTTAGGCTATATCCTTCAGAATAAAGAAGATAATGGGATGGAAAGTTGGGTTAATTATTTGACAATTAAACGTAATTATAGTATTGTGGGTTGAAAACCCTATGTACTCACCAGGTTTCCCAACCTGACCCACTCAGTTTATTTGTATCGCATGTGTCAATACGAAAATACATTACACTGAGAGATTAAAGGAGATGTAAATCATTAGTGTAAATGAATGTAAGGTTTGTTTATGCTTATGTTTCTATATTGAAGATGACATCCTAATGTTTTAATATAAACAAAATACATTTCTTTGAAGACTCTGCATTTTAAATATTACGCTGAAATTTTAATAAATCTATTTGGAATAAACGTTTTCTCAATATTGGATTTATAATTGGGAGGATTTACATAAATAAAAATGAAAATTTTTTGTTGTGAAAAATGGGACGTTACATTGGTATGTTTAGTTATGCATGGGTTTTGGTTCAGTAGTGCATCGGGTCGTTGAATTAGATGTCAACGCATTCTCGATCGTTGGACATTTTGTTCTTCGTTAATAGCTGAGGTTCTTCGAAAGTTTCAATATTTATCAGTTGAAGGGCAATGTATGTGTCAACCTATTGTCAAAATTTGTACATTGTACATTTTGGTTCTTGTGTATGGGTATCTTCAATTGTTGGTTGTGGAATTATTATTCATAGTAGGCTCGATTTTGGCAGATGTCCTTGGTTATTTGAAGTTCAGATGTTGGGGCAGCGTTGTTTCGTTCCCAGGTGTGGCTTTAGATCTACGTAGAATCCGATTTTGACATGTTGTGTCGGCAGGGTTGGTATCTGGTCTAACCGAACCATGGTTTTGACAACATTCTGAATAATTTTGGAATTTTTATCGAGTTAAGTTACGTATTGGTAGGATCTGTTCAGTTTCAATCAAGGTTTGGGATCTTTGTTTCGGTTATTCATGAGGATGTTTCTGTTAGCAGTTGAGGTTCATCATTTCGGCTAAATCTACTGGTGCTACACCCTTTGGGTAAGGTTGTGAGGAAGAAGGAATGCAAGAGATCTAGGGTTGGTTATGTGTTTCCCTTGGGAATATATGTAGGTTGAGTAAGATAGAATGAGAACACTTGGTCCGAATTTATTGGTATGGTTCTTACTTGGTTTATATCCCTTGAATTGGAATAAGAGTGCAACCTCATATCTTATTCTCTGGTTGTGTGCGACCATGTTTTCAGTTGATTTTGCATTGGTAGCAGCCTTTTCATTGAAAGGAATTATGTATTATAGAAAGGTATGGCTCATGTTGTGTTGAGATGGATATTGATTGGGTTACTTCTAGTAGGTGGGTTGATGGTTTAGTAACTATATGCCTTTGGGTGGGACCCGATAGTCATTTGATTGAGACTCTTAGGTCTCAGATCGTTAGTTTTATTAGCATGGTTGGGTGTTAGTGAACTTCAAGGAGTCAGGAGTCTTAATTACCAGTTGGTTTGGATCTTAAGGATAGTAGAATTTTGTTATGGTGGATGTATTAGTTATGCATCGGAAGTTGCTTGATGAATGTTTGCAATTGTGGACCCTATTTTCTTGAGGGCGGTTTATTAGGGGTTTGGTTACCAATTTTAAGTATTGGTTATGAAATCTTGATTCATAAAGTTCGTTGTAAATGTATTGAGTGATTTGTCAGGTGGGTGTACACTTGAGCTGATGAGCGATTTGGATGCAACGTGAGATTGTTGGATGAATCATCATTATGCAGGTGGGAGCAGCGGGTTGTTGATGACTTGTCAGGAAGTCAAGTGTATATTTAAGGTTTTTGGGCACAATTTCTGGATTTGGATTGGGTGAAATTCACGATCAGGATGTTTTGAGAATGCTTTCTGCATGGTTTGGTGGTGTTCATACTCAGGAAACTAGGTGTAGGTACGACAAATGGATGATCCTCGATCTTAGGGTATGGTTTCTGAAGTATATTGACAGAGTTGGTTTATGGTTGTAGTTTTTGAGAGTTCCTGGTTTGAGTGGTTCTCACTGGAAGTTGGGTTTTACGGTTAGGGAGAAGAGGATAGTGGTTGCGGTTGTGTATTTTCAAGTTATTGGGTTGTTGTTGGCAGTTGTTGGTTTCCAATTGATCTCTCGACTTCCCTATATAGATGCCTTTTTTTCGAGGTGGTTAATGGGAGCTTGTTGAAAATTTTGTCCTTGATTTCGGAGATTCTAAACAAGATAAATTTCGAGGACAAAATCCAGTTTAAGTAAGGGAGAGTTGTAACATCTTGTTTCGAGAAGTTTCTTATTTTTGGGATTGTGGGCAATAAATGTATCAAGTAAAGGCCTTGGGCTTCAAGGGAATAGGGTTTAGACCACATTGGATGTTGATAATACTTGTTACATGATCTAAGCCCTTGGTTTGTGTTTTGGAGCCAAATGGTAAAATAGGAAAGTTATATGTTAGGCTTCTTGCATGGATTCTGTTTTTAGTTCGACATGTGTTAAGCCAAAATTAACTATATAGAAGTGTGAGGCTCGTCAATACCTTTCCGTGGATATAAAGATTGTCGAAAAAAAAGTTGAAACGAAGAAGTTATGGTTGTTTGAAGTTGTGATAGATTTGGGTGAAAAGTCATGGTCATGGCGTGGGGATCAGAGCCCACAACATGGTGATCATTCAGGCCCAAGCCCATATTTTTAGGGTTTTCAATGTATATAAGCATAAGGTTCTGCATTTTTTGGCATTTTATCAGCCTCCATCACCTCTAGAACCTCTTGGGAGAAATCGTAGCATCCACCTTCAAGATTTGAGCTTCTCCTCTCTCCTGTCTCCTCTTTTGGGTGTTTTTTAATGATATCTTGATGAATTTAAGGATCAAGAAGGCTCCTTTGGGCTGCAAGGAATGATGTTTCAAGTTTGGTTCCATTAAAAACACTACATTTCTGGACTATTGTAAGTATAAAGTTCCAATCTTGCTATCTGCTTCTTCAGATCTTGTCATTTGCGGTTTTTGGCACTTTTGGTCCATTTTATGGGTGATCTTGGAGCTAAGTGGACTCCAACATCTTTTGCTCAGTTTAGAATGCTTCATGGACCTCATGGACTAAGAAAGTCATGATATTTTGCATTCCCTTCTTGCCATGCATGTTATCCTGGTACTTTAGGCCATTTTGGTGTATTAAAGTTTAGATCGTGGAAGATTATGGCATTATTATGGATAAAGTTGAAAACTTTATCCATCTAGACATCTTATTGATTCATATCTGAAAGTTAGAGACTTGGACTTAATGGACTAAGTTGAGAAAGATTCATTTTGGGTCCCTTTGAGACTTAAAGTTTAGATCTTGGTGGTTTGGAACTTCCTATAAGACCTTGGAAAGGATCATATTTAAGCTTAAGAGCTCTTGGAATCGGAAGAAAATGGATTAAGCTCATTTGAGTTGTTCAGACCAGTCCCCACGGCGTAGCCTTAGGCTGCCACGATGTGGTTACTGGGGAATTAGCGACTGTTTTGGCATTTTTTGCCCACGACGTGGAGGGCTGCTGATTGACAATTTTGACTTTGACTTTGACCATTGACTTGTTGACCAATTTGAATTTAGGTCAAACGTAAGTAAATTTAAGTATTTGACTAATGGATGGTCTCAGTTGGTTTTAGGAAGCTTGGGTTGGCTGTGATGTTGTTGAGGTAGCTGTTGGGCTTCTGTCAAGTGGTTAAGGTGAGTTTTCCTCACTGTACTTGTGGGTCAAATGCACCAATGCTGACCCACTAGGTTATGTATCCTAGTATAGAGGATGTTGCTATGTTGTGTGATTTGTTAGATTTGTATGATATTCTGTTTATTGGTTATATGTTTATCTGTTGTATATCTCAACATAGTGTGGTTTAGGTTGAGGTTTTACTGCTAAGTGCATGAGCCAATAGACCGGAGCATTCCAGTCCAATGATTTATTGGGTCGAGACAATCCAGTCTGATGAATGTGGGCAGGGGTAATCCCGTTTGATGACTGTGGACCCGAGGTAATCTAGTCTGATGATTGTGGACCCAATATGCAGGGAAATCCATTCTGATGATTGTGAGTTGGGGGTAATCTAGTCTGATGACTGTGGACCCAACATTCATGTTTGTATATGTTTCCTTATGTGGGGTATTTTGGGGGAACTCACTAAGCTTTGACTTATAGTTTGGTTTCATGGTTTCAGGTACATAAGATGACCAGGACAAGGCGAAGGCATGATCATACACATCATCCTTGGATATTTTATTGATAGATGATTTTCGGATAATCTGATTTATGGTTGACTTTTTGGAAACAATGTTTTGTAAGACTTATGGGTTATTAAATGGTTATAAAAATAAAAAAAAATCATGATTTTTGGGACGTTACACATTTTTCCATGCACTCCAAAGTGGGAAAATGCCTACCTGTACTCACCTCAATCTTGAGAAGCATAGGTAGTCCTACTGTAGTTCCTTTCCTTAAAGCAACACTCTTTAAACGCTACATATACAATATATGGACATAAGTCATTAAAATGCCCAAAATACCCCTCAGATTCCATTACTAAATGTTATTTATTCAAACTATTCCTCATGTAAAAATATGAATGTAGGCGAAAACCGCACATAAATCTGAGTCTGTATGCAAAAGTTATGAGGAAAACAACATTTCCCAAACAAAAGGTTCCACACGGGCGTGTGGAATGGTATGTATGCCCAAAAAGTGAGAATTTTCTCATAATAACATCCCACTTGATATATATCTTGAAGTCCCTTTTCCAAACCACTTTGTACCACTTGTATAGGTTCTCACACATGTTGAGGAGGTGTTTTATCATCTTAAAACACTCTACTCAATCCATCGAGTACTCACTGAAACCTTTAAGTATATAACGATCCGTAAATTCCACAAAAAGAGTTAACTAGACTAGTTTCCAATTGTATATTCTAAACCTCACATAGTTTGTTCATAACTCATTGAGCATTCATATGAAAGTTGTCAATTATATTAAACCATATTTTATCTCATTGTAAATACCTAATCTATCTATGGAATTCTCAATTCCATTCCATTTTCTAGAATTGCCCTTGGCCCAAAACAATCTCTAGAGCTAGGGCTTTGCTAACATTCCTTCATGTTTATGTTTCACTATCATCCCTATAGTGTCAATTCATGCTCATGATGTCATTCACATCTTAGATGAGATTCATCATGTAATTATCAATTGGTTTCCTAAAATGCCCTTATGGCCAAATATTACATACATCCATCTAAAGATTATTCAAGCCTTCATGTTTTTGAATCTAAATCATATTATTAGTATCAACTCATGTTTATGAGTATCATATACTCATCAAATGCTCATATTCAAAGCATTCCAATTGGACTTATTGCTTCTAAACATCATCTAGGTCATTGAATCCATTCCAATCTAACATATAAATATGAAATCCCCAATTTGAGTTTCTAGGGTTCATGAGGGTTTTCACCCAAATCCTTAAATCCATCGATGGGATGATTATATTGAGATTGGGATCATCAAAACCATTCAAGGGATGTTAGAAAACCAAACCCTAATCCTTAAATGAGATGAAAATCGCATATAACTCTCATTCTATAGAAGGCATTCGAATTCTGCAATAAGAGAGAAAGAAAGTATACCTTGAACCACTTGATTTCTTCACAACTTCCACCAAATGAACCTAGAATGCTTGAAATCGAATCCTAAGATTTTTATTATGCTTAAATCGCCATTTCACAACTTTTCTTACCCTCTCATCGATCTCATATGGTTGAAACGAAGAGGGTGCACTCTTATTTTCATATTTTTCACATTTGGTCCCTATACTTTACATCTTTTGTTAAATTTGCCATCACTTCATTTATTTTCACATTTTTCTAAAAGTTTGACATAACAAGTCCCACTCCATCTATTATATGAATTTGGTGGTCCTTTCCACTAAGTAGGTCAACCCTTTGGTCAACCAACTTTTCCAATTTGACACTTTTAGCCCTTTAATTTTTAAAATGTTATTATTTTCACTTCTAACTTTCTAAACTTCATATCAACTTATGTTATGGTTATTCCTTCATGATTTAACTATATAAATCATTTTCATTTATTTACTTTTTTAATTTAAGAACCTAGTCCTAAATTTTAGGATGTTACATGCAGAATAATCATTAAGCTTTGATTTATTTGAAACATTCATATTTTCTTTATTTTACAACTTATAACATTCAGAGTTCTTGTAGCCATCTTTCTTGCCGTACCGACAAAACTTTTCTTTACCTTATGATTTGGATTAAATATATTTACCCCAAAAATCTCTTTCATTAGAATCGCCATAAATATATAAATATTCACTTTGCGAATAGCTTGATATCTCATTAGAAACCATTTGTTTCATCTTTTTCTTGGAGTACAAGACATCATAAACTTCATTCAGAATAAGAAAATCACGACTATAAAAATAATATCACAAATATTCGAATATGAATTCGGAAGATGTCATAAAAGGATCAATCCATGGTCTTCCAAGGAAATACTTGACTTTCAATGTAGTAAGATCAAAATTAATCTTTTTGAAGTCGAATATATGGGTAAACAAATGTCCACCATCTTGAAGTTTGTGTAAGTAAAATTTCCACTTTAAATGCATCTTACTCATGAGACCGTTTGATATGTATATTGACTCAAGTTACAACCAAAGAGCAGTCATGGTTCGTTCATTGAGCGCTTCTTGAAGACTATTATTGTGGAGATGTAATCACATTTGTGTCAAGGCTTTACGATCATTCTTTTTCTCATTAAGAGTCAAAATAGGTTGAGCTTTTCCTCCAAAAGAATTTAATGCATGGTCAAAGCCAAAAAGGCTTGTATCTTCACTTGCCAAATTAAAAAACAAGTGCCATGATCCAAAAAATGAAAGATTGTACTTTATCATAGCAATCACAAAAATCAATTGTTCGGATTTGTAGTGTAATACCACCCCTCCACCACCGCACATACACACAAACAACGACCAGGGTAGAAGAAATCCAAATAAAGTAATTTGTTTATATCATTCATTATTCTTGTTGGCAGTGCTATATTTTTCTTATAAAAATTTGGGTATGATTTGAAACCACATTAACAAAATGTTTTGCTTATTAAAACAATAAATAATGTAATGATTATTAGTAAAAACCACTTATTCTTACTTTTGCTTTTTGTTGAATGAAAGAATACAAAAGAGGGTACAAGAAATCCAAATTAAGGGATCAATAATTATATTATATTATCCAAGGAGACAAGAACGAGACACAATAATTTTATAACTTTTGGTCATTACTTATATATCATCCTAAAAGCCAAGCCAACTTCATGCCCTTATTATTCTCATAATAATCAAATTGTTTGGATATATTACAAATATTATAAATTAAAGGGCATAAATTATAATACATGACTATTATGATTTTAGACTATAATAATTAAATTTGTAAAAGGATAAATAATAGAATAAACAAATAGGTTTATTTTAAAATACTAGAAACAACCAAAATGATGTAGGAGCAGCTGTTGAATCCATTTTTTAAATCCAATTATTTATTCTAGTCTTAGCTGGTTTTTGTATTTTATAGTCACATAATTTATATCACCAAAACCTTAGCTGTTTCCATATAATTATACTTGTTTATTTATTTATGTTTAATTTCCTTTTAAAAATTATTATTGTTGCAACTATTATTATAAAATGGATAAAAATTGATGGAGACTGGAGAGCTCGTGCACATTTATTCTATGAACTTACAAAACCAAGTATGGAACACCATCATCGTCTGTATCTATATGTATATTTATTCATTCATTAAAGAAACAAATATTATAACATTGATGTCCATTAATATATAACTTGGTAAGAAAACCGACTTAGTTGTAATTTTTATTTATTTATTCATTCTTGAAACCCCAGTTAAATCCCAATAATCTAATTTTCTTTTGTTCTTCAAAGAATGTAAATATTAAGAATTTAATACGTATTGAAAACACCATAGAAACTTCGAATCAATTTTAACCATTCGTGTAGGCCCAATCATGGTGGCAAGAATTAAAAAAAAAAAAAAAAAAAAAAAAAAAAAAAAAAAAAAAAAAAAAAAACAACAACAACAACCTAATGAAGCTTTAAACGGTGCAAGCTTTTGTCAAAAATTAAGAAATTCCTTAAATACACACCAAGCTATAGTTTACTATTACTAGAAAGTTTTAGAAGACGTTTTAAGCATTTGTCCAACCAAGAATTAAATTATTTCAAGTTGTGTAACTCTAGTTATGGCTTTTCGATATCTATATGATTAGAAAAATAAATGAAATACATAATTTAGATTTAGAGAGGTATCTTTTTAGCTATAAGAAAACATTATGTGGTCAAACAACATTTTTTTATGACCACTGTCTCGTAATTACTATTTGCCATAAATGGTCATCTAACTTATCAAACTGAAAATTTTCTGTTATGTTTAACTTTTAATGTAATTCAATAAAAAAAAATTAAAATACATAGTTTAAACGTCTAAAATGTTTTACTAATTTCAAATAAGATAATAAAAAATAAATCGGGATTAAAAATTCATGAAAAAGAAAACCGGCGACTTGTTTACCGTAGGCAAGTCACATATAAATCACGTGAAAATGAGAATAAGACATAATGGTCAAATATAAATAACATATATTGTGTAAATATATAAGTCATAGATGATTTTGTGCGAATCATTTTTAGAAATGGTTAATTTTATTTTTTGGAAACTTAGTCAAATTCCGGATTTTAAAGGATTTTTTTTACCAAAATTAAATGATTTAATTAGTTAACTTACCAAAATTTTATTAAAATTATTGGTTCACAATGAGTTATACATTTACAAAATAATTAGTGATTTATATTTGTTGCAACACTAATCAAATTTTCAATTATAATCACTTAACGACTTAACCTTATAAGTCGTTAGCCCAATCAACAATTCTCGGCAAAAAGAAGGTATATAACCTTTACTGTTTAATTTAAACATTTAACTGATCCATGAGTTCATAAAAACATCACATCAAGAAATCTCATAACAAATACTCAGGTCTAACATCCCTTTACAAAATATCACATAAATGTATTTACATTAAAACGAGATAAAAGCTACCTCTGCAAATCCCGTAATTCAACCTTCGTATCCCCGTACACGAGAACAATTCTTTGGTTATAAGTCTCCGGGAACACCTTCTGAGCTGCTCCCCCGATGGCACATGCCAAAACCCTTAAAACGGCATAAATGACTATATTTATACCACTAGATGCGCCACACTGTAACAATTGGCAAATAAGGTCAAGTTTTTTGACGGTAAATCACCATGAACGTTACTATGAATAAGGCCTAGTGTATGATGTGGCCAAGTTTTTTAAGTAAATTTAAATGGTATTATACTAATTGCTACTTATTTTGGACAAAGACTTATGAATTCCATCTTAATCCATTTTTGAATGCTAACCTATTCCATTGATGAATCGGTTTTTGCAAAAACCATGGAATTACTTCTAATTAAACATGAAACCTAAATCAATTAATCTCGAGGTGGTTTTTATTATTTGTAATGTATCCGAGAATAGTATATGAATCCAATCCGGTTGATATGGATTTTTATCAATAGAGATAGCCTAATGTTTCTATTCGTGCGAGCGCGTGCGCGTATGTGTGTATGTGTGTGTGTATATATATATATATATATATATATATATATATATATATATATATATATATATAGAGAGAGAGAGAGAGAGAGAGAGAGCTAGGTTCAAGTATTCTAACTAATTATTGTGCAGATATCGTATGCTATTAGAATTACTAAGAGAATAAGTTGTTTAGCAATGCGAATACGTTCAACCTTACAAAAATATCGTCATTTTCATGTATTCTCGCTAACTATTATTTATTTGTGTTCTCACACATCGTTTTCCACTCATTTTCATTCTGACAGAATACGACCCAATAAACATTCTAACATAAATAAGAATAATAATAATAAGTGTATAATAACCTTATAGACGCTTTAATTAGTAAGAATGTGTGTTAATGACAATACTTATGTAACATTGAACGTATCTATATTATCAAACAACATATTTTCTTTATCAGTCTCATAGCATACGATATCCGCATAATAATTTGTTAGAATAGAATAACCTAAGCCTATATATATATATATATATATATATATATATATATATATATACACACACTCCCTCCATCCCAAAATTATAGTCCATCTTTCATTTTTGGTTTGTCCCAAAATAATAATCCACTTCTAAAAATAAATAACATTTTTACCAAAATACCTCCTCATTATTACTTAATCAACCAATCATTTAATAGAACATTAAATGCAAAGTAAGGACGAAACTGTTATTTTATTGTATAAAGTTAGTGGTAATTAATGTTTTCTTAATCTGTGTGTTTTTTGCCCGTGGACAATAATTTTGGGACGGAGGGAATATATATATATATATATATATATATATATATATATATATATATATATATATATATATATATATATATATATATATATATATGGCAAAATGATTTTTAAAGGACTAAAGAACAATGAATTAGAAAGTTTGACATGAATTCTTCCCAAAAACTGTAAGAATGGTGTTTGGGTTCATTGTAAGTGGGCTAAAACTATAAGAATGGTGTAAAAGGTTCATTGTAAGAATGGTGTAAGATTTGTGGTGTTTGGGTACATTGTGTTTTGTTTTATTATTGCAGGGACTGCGGCTCACATTCTGTAAACTAGAAAACACGCGGATCCTTGAGGATGGGTTTGGGTCGGATATATTCTGGTTTTAATCCATAATATTACCCGAAGTATATATAGTTGATTTCAGTTGTTGGAGGTCATTCAGATCATTTTCTTTATCACATGTTTACTCAAGTCTCCATGTTCTCTCATTTTCTTCTTCAGATTAGGGTTTGGTCAGTTTAGGGTTTGTTCTTGTTGATTTTGTTCTTTAAAAATCTTAAATCTGTTAGTTTCTTTATATATAGATTTGATGGTGAGTGATTATGTAGTGAGTTTTCAGTTGTAAGTATCTTGAAAACCAACTGAGTCTTATTTTCTTTTAATAAAAGATATGTTGATGTTGTGAATAGATCTGTTGTTTACATTTTTGTCATGGTTTTAGAGCGGGTTTACTCCTGCGTCGTTTTCTTTTGAGTTTTTTGAGTTAGGGTTTATCGATCTAGTTTTGAGTTAGGGTTTCTCGATCTGTTTTGAGTTAGGGTTTCTCAATCTGTTTTTAGTTCTTGTATCTTCCCTGGAAGCTTCTTTTTGTTCTTTGTTTCGATCATCTGTTGATCTGGTTGTATGTATTGGATTGATTAAACTCTCTCAGACATTGTCGATCTTTATAGTAAACGATCGCTTAATTGTAAACGTTTGATCTAACTTCTCGTTGTCTAACGGCCAACGTTAAGCGGCGGTCAACGTTAAGGTCGCAAACTGTGTAATCTGAGGTGTTTGGTGTTCAGGCATTTGAATGCCAGTCTGCTTCAGTGTTAGATTCTATGTTATATAGATCTTATGGTAAAGTACTTTGCTGCTTGCTGGGCGTTTGAGTGGATTTATGTAAGTATCTACACGCTCATTCATCTTCTTGTTTGTTCAGGTTAATTTCTTGGGTGCTTCTGTGTTATTTTTTTGTGTATTGTTTGTGACTCTTACAATTTTTTGATAACGAGATCGTGGTCTTGTGGTTATACTAGCTTGTCTACCCCAAGAAAGGTGGTCAGAATCTGGTTTAGTATAGTCATTATTCTAAGAGAACACAATTTTGTTGTTATATAAGTTGTATCAGTCATGGTTGGGGAAACCCCTTCTGTTTCTGGTTCTAAAAGTCCAGACCGTTATGATTTTGATGATCCATTGTTCTTACATCCTTCTGATAATGGTGTAGTGTCAATTATTAGCTTTAAATTGACTGGTACTAAGAACTTTAGGATTTGGAAGATTTCTTTGACTAGGGCTTTGAAAGCTAGGAATAAATTAGGTTTTGTGATAAAACTTTTCCTAAACCTAGTGAGGATGAAACTAAAATTCGTAAATAAAAACGTGTTAATGCTGTTGTATGTTCTTGGCTACTTGGTTCTGTTTATGAGTCTTTATATGCTAATCATGCTTGTAGTGACAATGCTTCTGATATATGGTCTGAGTTAAGAGAAACATATTCTAAAGCTGACGGTTCTGCTGTTTTCAATATACATCAAAAAATAAAACCTCTTACCCAGAGTGGTTTATCTGTCTCTGAGTATTACAGTAAGCTTGATGCTTTGTGGAAATAATTTGATGGGTTAGTTAATTTGGTTGAATGTACATGTGAAGCTTCAGTTGACTTTGTTAATCACTCAAAGTTAATGAAGCTAATGTAGTTCTTGTCTGGTTTAAATGATACATTCAGTCAGGTTAACAGCCACATCTTGTTAATGGAACCTCTTCCTAATGTAAAATCTGCCTTTTCAATTGTATATTGTGAGGAATCACATCAAAAAGGAGGTTCCATTTCTCAATCCTCCACTAAGTCTCAGGCTACCGCTTTTGTTGGTAAATTTAATGATCAGAAATGTAATAAGTGTGAGTACAATAACAATCTGATGCGCATGGACAATGTTTGAAAACTCAAACCTTGAGTAAATGCTTAAGATCAATGTCTGCTTGCTAATAAATATTCTAGTCAATCCTGGATAGACAAGTCAAGTCTGAGTTAATGCTTTCAACAAGTGATCAAGCCATAAATGAAGAAAGAGAATAAAGATCAAAGTAAAGTTAATAAATGAAGAACAAGAAGAATGTTTGAAAGAATCTTCAGAAAGATGAAGTAACTTGAATGTGCTAAGAGTTTTTGAATAATCCGTTGTTGATTTGATATTGAATCCTCCTATAAATAGGAGTACATGAAACATAGTACTAACCAATTACATACATAGGACTGGATAAAAGAGTTACATCTGACACTTTGAATATCCGAGTTGAATAAAGAGAAAGTCCTATGACTGGTTAAATCAAACTAAAGACAAATTACATTAAATACATTAAGACAAAATATTGATTTCAGAACAACAACCATTCCAGTCATAAACATCCATTTCGGAATGCCTTCACTCTATCTTCACTTCACCACCTTGACTTTAGATCCGAACATAAAAGAATTTCGGAGTACACTTCATTTCAGAATTTGCTTGACTTCGGAATGGACAAATGGATTTCGGATTGCTAGAGGTTCACTTTCAGGTTCCAACAACCTCCCCCTAAGTGAACTTAGCAATCAAGTCAGATTAGATAGATTCTTCCTTGATGAATGTGTAGGATCTGAACAACCATTCTCGGACTTCAATGTACCAGGACAGCTGACTCACAAACTTTGCTTTGACATGCTCCGAAGCTTTAGACTTGGTTGCACGACTGATGAACTTCTTGAGTGCTTTTGTAGGAACCAGGTGTTTGTCAAGGACGTACTCGGAAAAAGTCCTTTTTGTTTGTCTTCTATGATTTGTATACAAACCCTAGAACCGGATCATCAATAGGGCCTTCAGTTAACAGTTCAGCTTCCGACATCACATACTCTATCTTGGCCACAAAGTTTTCGGTTCCGAACAGATGAGCCAAATTATAGTCACGTCAACTAAATTCAGCGACATAGTCTTTGAGGAAGCTCAGAGCTGCATGATAAGCACCCATATGATGGGTTTTATACAAACAATCCTAAGTGTGCATGCAACCCTAGTTTGGATCTATGTTTTCACTATTAGATACACAACATTATGAACACAAGAATAAAACCCTAATGTGCATTGCTATTTTCAAAATTAACATATAAGATTGGATTACATACCTCTTGTTGTTATATTGCAATAACAACTTAAATCTTCAAATCCCAAGTCTTGAAAGCAAGCACCACAAGTGTAGTGCCTCTAATGGCTCACAAACACCACAAGCAATTGGAGAGGCTTAAGATAGAGGAGAGAAGAGGTGGAATTTGTCCTTGGGACCTCTTAGGAGCATGTACCCGAATTCTAAAGGCCTAGGGGTCTTTATATAGGGTTTAGATTAGGGTTTCAGTCCTTATCCTTATCCAGTTGCTTGCCCACCAAGCAACCACAAGATAAGCCTTGAAAAACCCTTATCTACTTATCCTTGGACGATTTTAAGGATATCCTTATCCTTGAATTCGTCCATCCTTTAACAAGGATAAATATTGCCCTATCTTGCAACTATCTTATAATTACAATTCAGCCCCTCTAGTTTAATTAATTACACTTGATCACAAAATTAATTCCTAATTAATTATTGACCAATATTAATTAAACAAATATGATTTTTCCTTTAATATATTATTCTTATAACATATTAATAAATCACAATAACCTCTCTCTCTATTTAATTTCTCTAGTCAAGTTGCTTTGGTGAAGGCAACCCAAAAGGACCATGCACAACCGGGTCAAGTACTTACCAAATATGGTTACGGGCTTAGACACTAATCCAACACCATACTGATATCATCTCTTTGAAGTCCTCAAAAGTGAGCAGCTAAAGTCAAAATGTCATTCGGATTCATTGTTGGAAAGTCAGCATCAGTGATGGTTTGATAGGATGGTTTGTTTCTGACAACATGGTATCAGAAGAGTGGACAGTTAAGTTCAAACTTGGTGAGGACTTTTCTTCCGTACCCAGAAATCTTGGTAATCTTCTTCCTTGTCCACACTTCCTTTAGGGGAAGTGCATTCTGGGTATAGAAGGTTTTAAGCCTTTCACGCTCTGTTCGGATGGTGACCTTCGGATTGTCATTGGGATGGAGATGAGTGAACTTGATGTAGAATTTGCTGAAGGGAGAGAGAGGAAGATCAAGTTGTTCGAAATCGTCGGAAGGAATGTCGTAGTACATAAAGGGTACTAAGTCGACATCCTTAAGAATGCCTTCACGGAAAAGAGGAGAAATGTCACGCATCGGATTAGGGTTGTCTTTGAGCGCTTGGATCCGGAAGCTGTCCTCTAAAGCCTTGTTAATTTCTTCCTGAGACCATCTAAATTTTTGCTTTGGTGGATGGAAGAGGTTCTTCCGGAATGTCATCTGGGGTCCGGAGAGGAGAACTTCCATCAACTGGAGTGATTTTTGGTTCCGAAATAGGAGGTAACATGGAAGGTGTGGCCCGGAAGGCTTGAGCAGTGAGGAAGGATTTGGCCTTGGCCATTTGAATACCTCTTTGGAGAACATGCGGTAAAGAAGATGGCCATGAAATTGCTGACCAAATTCTTTTCTCTTCCTTAGTCAATTGCTTAGGAAAAAGCTTTTGAGGAGCTCCAATAGCCAGAACTCCCTTAGTGACATATTCCTCTTCATCACTATCTTCATCATCATCAGAACTGTTTCCTAGAAGTTCGGAAACAACTTGGACTTCATCACCAGAATTAAAATCTTCATCTTGGAGTTGAAAAACCGAGGCAGGCTTCCATGGTTGACTCGGACCTTCTCCCCCTCTTGCATCAGTGGCTTTCGCAACGGTGCAAGTAGCAATGAGTCCTTCAGATCATCAAACTTGGTAAACACTTGTTAAAGAACAGTGTTGAGTTGACGAGTGAGTGCATCATAAGCTTCGGAAGTTGGGGCTTGGGATGAGAGATGATCGAATAGATGTCCAAAGATAGCAAGCATCTCATCAAACTTACGATTCAGAACGTCAACAAGGTTCCAAGTGGAGCGGAGCAGTTTGACGAGTACTTGCTGGATGATCATATTCATTTCATCCTTTTTCTTGATTTCCTTCTCCAGCCTCTGAATTTGTTTCTCATGGCGAACATGGATTTGCTTGATAAGATCGTTGGTAGCAGCAACCAAGTCATCATGAACCTTGAGCATAGTAGTGATGGTGCGAGATAGTACTCACCAAAAGCATCGTACTTAGCTTCAACTTCTTCAATCGAATGCTTGAGCCGGATGGAGATTAGTTGATCTAATTGAGCTTCCCTTTCAGCCACGGAAGGTCCAGACTGAGTAGATAGGGACTGGAGAATGGCGTCAAGCTTGGAATCCACTCCAGACACCTTTTCATCTATTTTGGTGTTAAGCTCGGCCATGAAGTTTCAAGAGTGGTAACCTTCTTCCACTGTGTCCGAAACATTGGATTGGATATCCAAAAGAGCAAACGGATCTATGTGGTTTCCGGTTGAGGATCTGTTGTCTGAGCTGGAAGGTTGAGGAGTGTGTTTCGAAGATTCCGGAGTGATTGGAGTGACAGAAGGTCCGGGTTTGTTGGTAGCATCATCATGAAGCTTTTGTGTTCATTCGAATTCATGCTGAGTGGAGGAGGAGGATCCGAAATCAAATGTTGGCTTTGATGAAGATGGCTTTAAGTGAAGTTGAACTAAGGAAAACATGTTGGCATCAGCAACATGTACAACATCGGTGGTCAATAGTACTTCTTCGGAAATCTCATTATCCGAAGCTAGAGGATTGGAAGCTTGAGGAGGAGACTTTGGAGTTTCTCCGGATGTGAACTCTAGATCAACTAATTCATCAATAGGAGAGACATAGGGCAAGTTTCTTTGCATGGATCTCTTCTTCATGGAAATAATGGTGGATTCCACTTGCAATCGGTGAGCTTCGGATGCCGAGTGTGTGCCCTGTTCACATAATCTCCCCACAGAGGATTGTTAACTCCTGGTCGTCCTGTACCATTTCCGAGTATCAGACCAGTTGCGGCACCGGAGGTTAGAGGGACAACTCCAACCTCTGAATGCTTGGGGTCCGAAACAGGGGTTCCAGAGTGTGTGCATGTAGAAACAAGTGGGATATCAAATTTAACACGTGAGTGTGTTCCGAAGGGGCAAGGAACTTTGTTCAAAACCGGCGTCACCTTTTTAAGAAGGTGAGGGGTGGTTTATGTGTGGACTCCCTTGTGTGTGCATGTGATTTTGAAACATCAAGGAGTACCTCAGATGAGTGGATGGGAGGGGTGTGCGGAAGGCCAGAATTAGCCTAAATGTCATGGATTCCTTCCTATTAAGAGGAGGAACTAACTTTGGATTTCTTTTTAGGCTTTCGCTTCGAAGGAGAAGTCTTCCTTTTGGCAGACTTTTTGGTTTTCTTAGGCCCGGATGATGTTGGCTTGGCCACTTCCGGAGTGGGCTCAATGAGGACTGGGGTAGACTGTGTTGGGATCTACACGGTCGAAGTCTCCAAATGTTTTTGCAAATGGATTGATCCGGAAGGGATAAGTTCCAACATGTGTTGAGATAACCTTCGGACAGGACCAAAAGAAGATTGGTCTGGAATTCTATAAGTTTTAACTGCTTTAAAAGAAACGTATACCTCCGGAGGAATCATGGCAACAAGAATAGGTTTGGAATATTCCTTGTAGAGTTGCTAAATTGTCAAAACCCATAACCTAGGACTTGAGATCTCGTTGGACTTGATTGCGAATTTCCGGAAGTCTTGCCATAGCACCTTCGGAAGGTCAACAACATTGTCGCGTCCGGAATAGATGCTGTATACTACATACAACCAATAATTGCTGAGAGTATCCATACCACCATTCTTTCCGGATAGCCCTTGAATTATGAAGTGCATCAGCACGGTCCAGAGTCCAGAGACGGATGATTCCTTCACTTTGTAATCTTGGTTGTACCCAATATGGTTCAAGAACAATTGGAACTCTTCTGCAATGGGTTCTTGTACCTTAAAACCCTTGGGGTTTTCTTTCACTCCAATAGCTTTCAAAAACGTCAATTTGTGGATTGGCACGATCCTATCACCCATGATTTTGGTTTCCAGAACATCATTATCAATTTGATTCTAGTGAAGGCTACGTGAAGGAGATGAACTGGAAGAGGTGGTTCAGGTACTTTGGTGAGAGGGTGGAGATGGGGTGGTGTGCCATAAACTTGATCATGACTCTAATGGATTCATCATAATCCATAAGGTTTAGCGAGAAGATTTGGGTCGTATCACGGAGAAACAATTCAGGCGATGTTGTTGATGATGATCCTTTGGATGGTTTATTCTTTGCAATCAATTTATTGGGTGTGGTGGAGGTTGGAACAAGGTTTTGGGATGATGATTGGGATGCCATTGATGAGCAGTTATGAAAGCTTCAGTGAACACAGAGAGAATTTGAAGATTTGGAGGTTTTGAGCGCGTAAAGAGGTAAAAGGGGGCTTAGAAGGGTTTATATAGGTAAGTGAAACGGGTTAGGTTAAGAAGGTAATGATGAGGATCCGAAGCCAAAACGGGTTGCATTTAATGATTAACCGTTTTGGGGGGTGAATAGACGTGGGAGGAGAAAGGTAGGGTTGTTTTGTAGCTAGAACTAGAAAACCCAAACGGTGATTTGATGGTTGCTTTTAGGAGACGTGTGATCGTGGCACAAATTTCAAGGAAGATAAGGATCCTTATAAGTTACCGTTACAAAGAAAACATTTCACCTTATTGACTCTTGGTTTCTGAAAGATCGATTCTAGATAGTTTGAAATCCAGAGGGTAAAAGGTTGAGTTCCGGATAGAAAATTAAAAAAATGGTCCGGAATGAAATCAGTCCGGAGTGAAGCTTGAAATTTCGAAGTCAAAAAGTTTGTGATTCCGACGTCAAAGATTTTTTGGCGATTCTGTAGCAAAATTCCGAAAGGATGATTTTGAGTTCTGGAGTGAAAGATTGAAAGAATTTATGGAAAATGATTTGTAAGATATTCCAGAATAAGATTTGAGAAAACTTCCGGAGTGAATTTTGAAAATTCCGAAGTATAGAATGCAATACCTTTCCGGAGTGGAATTTCGGGATGCCATTATGAAGTATATTCTGAGATGCAAAAAGTGATCAAGATGACTATGTGGACTTAGAACAACAAATGATCAGGATGAGCTGTACAACTTAAGATTCAAGTGATGGTTAGAAATAAACACTACAAGAAAAAGACCCTTTTACGACGCGCAAACCACGACACTCATTGATTTATGTTACGCAAAAGAGAGTGACATTAAAGAAGTGTCATCTCTTCAAAAAATTCAAGGATTTATGTCACACATTATTGCGTGCCCTTAGATTGGTGTCTCATGTAAAAAAAATAAAAACACGGAGGGCACTTTATCTAAAATGCGCGTCCTCTGTGAATGTCACTTTATGTTTTACTCAAAACGCGCGTTCTTGAAAGGGGGAATTGTAATCCACTCAAAATTCTTAAATTTTTTAATACCCCGCTTCAAGATCCATTTCATTCTCTTATTCCTTCTCTCTGCAAACCCTAATCACGATATACACCTCCAACAACTCGTAACCCTATTCAACATATGCAACCTATGCCTGATCACAAATGAAGATCTCACCTCGCCGCCCCTTACCGACAACATCAGGTCCGACGACCTTAGAACTTTCCAGAGCTCCTCTCAACCCTATGTCACTTGTCGTTCTTCTCCTCATGTTCCCTGTTCCTCTCTCCTCTTATCTGCAATAACCTTCCTTCTTCAACCTCCACCTTCACCTCCTCTTTCTTCAACCCAGGCAAGGCCGCCTTCAAAACGTGCACCTCCGACGTCTCCTTCTAGTCGATTCTGGCATTGGCGATTGATGCTGTTTCGCGTGATGGTCCGGTAAGGTTGTTAAGAGCACTGGAAAGGCCCTGGAAAGGGTCCCAGATGTCGAGGGAGAAGTGATCGAATACATTGCTCCTCCTCTTGCTAAATTCCTTTTTCTTCCTGGCTTAATTTTTCTCCATTTGATTCAAGATCGAAGGAACAAACTTACGATTCTTGTTAAATCCCTTTTTCTTCATTTATTAAATAAAATTTGGTTTGGTTCAGGGGATTAGCTATTCAGTTGCTTCATTTCTAAATTTTTTTCTCAATGTGATTTGAAGATAAACACACGTTTTGTTGCAGGAGGACCAGCCTGATGATAAAGGACAATCCTTGTATACCCGTTTTAATATTTCTGGAATGGATATGCAGAATTAGCTGATCAAAGAAAGGAAAGACATTAAAATATCAATGGAGTTATGGAGAGCAATCCTTGACCATCATTCACATAGGTACTGCAATTTCTAGGACTTAAAGGTTTGAACTTCTTGATTTCCCTAATTTGTCATCTTCCTCATAGAGTTATGGAGAGCAATCCTTGACATGGCATTCTTAAGGTTGATTAGGCACATGAAGCCTGATGTGTTTTTTTAGACTATAGTGAATGGATCTTACAGGTCTCTATTTTCTTTCACTCGTTTCCAGGAGTCATGGTGTACTTTTTTGACTATAGTGAATGGATCTTACAGTTCCCTAATCTGTCATCTTCCGTCACATCCACCACCTCAAACCTCCAAACCTTTTTCAGCGAGTAGCTCTCATACCTGAAGTCATGGTGTACTTTTTAGTTTAAGCAAACATTTTGATATCTGATGAATAATCTATAAATAACATTTTGAACATGTCCATAGCAAACAAAGAAGGCTCTTCCCCTCCAGTTCCTGATCCAAAATTGAATTTCAGAAATTTGATTTGGCATTATTATTATTGTAATCATAACATATACCTGCTCTGACTTCCAAAATGCAGTCCCTTTCATCTACATCATCCTTAGGCAGTAAAGCCTTGAGCAGCAGATTATGCACATATCCTTCTTCTTTCAACGCCTGCTCCAGTTCTTTGTATGCCATGGCCCGCATGTCTTTATCTTGTTCACAATCGCCCACTAGTGATTTCAAACTCTCAATTTCCTATAGCCAACCAAACACAGATGAACATCATCATTAAGCTAATCTAAATCCTATGTTAACGAGCGTACCGCATATCAGAAGATATATATTTGAACTCTTTTTTTACACACATCATCTTTACATTCTTTTTGTGGTGTTTTTTATAATCCATGTTGGATTTTCTTATATTTGGACCAGTCTCCCGAGTTTTTACCTCTTTCTGATAGATCGAATCTTACGTCTCCTACAATCCCAGCAAAAAGTCCGTTTACTTTCGGCGTGAGTTTTACCATGCCAAGTTGTAGAATTAAGCTTCTCCAAAACACGAGGTAAATCGAAATATTTTTATAAATTTTAACATATCGGTTGAATAATTTTCATTTTTAATTTTTTATTTTCAGGGCTCAAATATAATCCAACGAGTTTAATTTTTGTGAATGTACCTAGTATATCAAAACTACAATGACATCCAATTACAGTGACTTCGAGTAGTAACTTTGATGATGAAAAGTTAAGTGTTGTTATTAAAGTAAAGGAAGTTGGTTACAAAAGCTTTATGAAAAGCTTTCAATGCCTTCACCAATGGATCATCTTCAAGTCTCAGTTGAAGGGCCATATGGGCCTGTTTCAACCAATTTTCAACAGTAAGCAAACCATGAACTATTAACCAATTTATTTGTTTGTTATATAAAATGGTCAAAATCGAGAAACTTCCAAAACTTTTATGATTTAACAATAAAAAATTAAAAAAATTAACACGGATATTTATGATGTATATGATCCTAAATGATAGTCTCGGTCTTTGCAGATATACTAATGTTGTATATGATCCTAATTCAAATTGAAATTGGTCTTCCAACATGGATAGTGAATAAGAAGTTTGATCCCCTCCTTATTAAGTGTTTGTATATATTGTTTCATTTCACTAGAAAATGACTGTGTTGCTCTTGTGTCTTTTATCTTTTGTTTAGCTGAGAAGTTTAATTTGTATATGATTCCTTTGTTTTGTTTGTAAGGTAGTTTTGATGGTAACTCCATGAAGGTAGTTGAGTTATTGTTCAACAATGGGTTCAAAGAGGCTTATGCTATCCGAGGTGGAGTTAGAGGCAACAAGTCAGACACCAAAAACAAGTCAGACCCAAAAACAACATTGTACCTCACACACCATACCTCCCCACTAGATCTGTACAAGAAATACTACCTGGTTCCATACTTATTGCAACCCAAAAGCTTCAGAGTATATATCCATTTTCCAAATCCAAAATCCTCATTGTAAAAGTCAACACAACTACTGGATAAGATCTAGTTGCCTTGGTCTTGTCTTATATATATATATATATATATATATATATATATATATATATATATATATATATATATAACTTCAACTAATACACTAGTTTCGTGGAGCATGATAGCAATCCAATGTGTTATCATCAGGTATGTATGCTTTAATGTATGTATAATATTTTATTTTCTATTTTATGCCCTTATATACATCTTCTTTTTTTTTTTTTAACAATTTTTGTCCAAACTGCACTACATACTGTTTTTTTGGTAAAAATAATAGTGATTTTAATATATTTTTTTAAACTAGTGACGTTAAGAGTTTTTGACTAAATTACCCCTGCATACTGTTTTTTTGATAAAAAAAAATGAGTATATTAATTTTGACCAAGCTGACCCTACATATTGTTTATTTGGTTAAAAATAGTAATTTTAAGAGTTTTTTTTAATGAAAAATACCCCTACATACTGTTTAGCATTAGTGTGAATCTTTATTTTTTGTCATAATGATCAACATTGGGGCTTTTTTTCTCAGAGAAAAACTGGGGGTTTAGTTGTCTAAAGATCTGGAAGCATTATCATACTATATAGAGGAACATACTACAAGTGTCCTTACTTCTTTGTAAAACCAAATGATGCATCTGTTGATGAACCAATGAGTTCATCTACAAAATCTGAAGATAATGGTGTTCAAACAAGAACAACAACTGAGCCAGAGCCACCTTTGATTCAAGGAGTCAAGAACCAGGGTTCGATTTCAGCTACCTGGTGAGAAACAGCTCATGGAAGAATCTGATCAGCTTTTGCAAGGATTGGGTCCAAGGTTTCAGCCTGTTGGAAGTTGGATTTCACGTATTGATTCATCCCTACCTTCTTGTGATTTTTAAATACAATTTTGATTTTCTAAACAATTTTTATCTAATTGAACATGATGCACCTATTATTTTTTGTGTAGTGCAACTAGAAAAAAGGGAAAAATCTCAATTTTGATGGTACAAATGAACGAAACAGATCCACATCTTTAATTAGTTGTGTAGTTAGAAGAGCAAAATTCGATGTATACATGACTCTTGACCATAGACACCAATATGATCGTATGTGGCTGCACTCAATCTTCTCCACTTATGACAAAACGATAGTTTAACAAAGGTTCAACATCTCTTATAACTATTGTTTTTTAGCAGTGAAGATTTTTAAGAAAAAAAGGATTTTGCAGGGTTACATGGTGGGAATTAAGCTAGATTGGAGAGGCAATGGTAATGGATGTTGTGAGGATTTTAATAAATCATAAGTCCTCTTCCAGAATTGATAAGACAAGGCGAACCCAGACATGTTGTAACAACATGGTGGTTGCTAGCTAATGGAGGGCCAATCGAATAAATAGAAAGAAAAACATCACTTTGATTGTTTCTTCAACATTTTTTAGGAGCATGGAAGGAAATCGCTTTTCAGGATCCATACCCCAAGAGATTGTCAACATGAAAAATGTGCAGAAACTGTAATAAATAATAACTTTTCTTTTCACCCTTTTACCCTTGTACACTTCTTCTTAAAACCCTAAGAAGGAAAAATAATAGATTGAAATTATAAACTTTGATCTATATTCATATAAAATTTTGTATTTCCATTTCCCCGCATTCTGGCTTCAAATGAATTATCTGGCCCACTGCCTGTTGGACTTGGAAAACTTACAAACTTGACTAATATGTGAGTATACATATACATAGAACATACATCTTGTAAACTTATCAGTCATGTTTTAAATATTATGTTTTCATCTCATATTATTTATGCATTATCAGGTTCCTTTAACTACTGTTACATCAATCATCGATGGCTTAAAGAAGCTCTACATCCAGAAGCTGAAACCTTTAGAAGTCACAAATCAATTTAATGATTTTGTTTCTCCTTTATTGGTAATTAATACAAACCCATAATCCCATAATATTCAAATGAATTCTCTGGCCCACTGCTGTGATTTTATGTTTGGCATCAAAATCATTGTTTGTCTACAAAAACATATGAACATGGTAAGTTGCTCTGATAAACATAAATATTGATGAAATCAATGCAGAGCTGGACCGTATTGGGGACCAGATTGTGACCCCCCGAATCCCATATTTTTCTACCCTATTATATCCCAGGTACAAATAGGTTAAACTCAGCTAGCTTGTGAAAGGTAGATACTGTTAACCAAGAAGAGGGTCGATCAAATGGAGTGGAGTAGTAGGAACCCCATTCCCTTTATTCCTCGGAATGTACAAAGTCCCTTTTCCTTTTTGTATAACTATAACACTGTCGACCCCTATCTATACCCACCTGGTAATTCACATTCTTTGTTTTGCTTCATTTTGTGCCTTTCCTTTCAAGTTACTTATATATCAAATGTATGATGTTCAAAAAAGTATTCGAATGTATAATTCTTTTCACAAAAGAAGAAATAATTGAATAGATTGTTAACTCTCAAAATGGTCAAACGATTTTTTTTTCTATTTAAATTTTGTTGGAATTATTATCAGGAAAGGTCAAATGGCTCAATGCCTTGTTGGTGCAGATCTACATGGGGCACTTATTCTAGGTTAAAACTCACTGCACCCTGTATCTATTTGTATATAATTTTCTTATATATTTCATCACTATAATTTTTATGTGTTAAAATTTTTCACTTTTCGCAGTTGCACGATGCAAAATGGTTGGTTTCACTAAGTGAGTGGGATCATGATCCATGAAACTGCAGAGACAAGTATTGCTATGTTTATTTGTTTTCAGAGGTCAAGTATTGCTATCATCTCACATTTTAGTTTATAGGAATCAACAATCACTGTCAAACTTCTACTGTTTAGATTTCTTACTGGTTGTGAACATTTGTATCTTCCCTTTCTACCCTTCACTTGCAGGTTGATGATTTGTCAAGAATGTTCAGACTATTTTCCAAAAATACCCCATGGATTGGATCCTGTCACTAGTATGTTTAAATAGGTTTGTGATATAGGAGTTGGATTTTTTTTAAAGTAGAATGCAGTTATTTGTATTTGTTGTCATCTATTTTTATCTTTTTGATGCAATGCAGCATGTTGCTGCTGAAGGCACAACCTTGGTCAAACAGGCAGAAGATGATGCAAGTAATAAGAAGGCAGAAAAGAGATTGCATGTTGATCCTGCTACATGGCCAATAATGATCTTTAGGGTCTGCTAGAAGGATTGGAGATTGCAGTTAAGCTTCTTTCTAAGACTTCACGCCAAGGACTTGATGAATTTAAGATATCATATTTTGGCATGGCTAGAAGCTTTGGAGGAAACGAGACTCAAGCAAAAGTAAACATACAGAGAGTTGTTGGCACATAGTAAGCTAGATAATGCAATTGTATATAAATGAGTTCATTTTTTTATAACTTTTACTCACTATTGGAATAATTATTTGTATTTGACATATTAGTGAAATGAATTATCTTTGTTATTTATGGTATTTTATTTTGTATTATGAGATTTTTAATGTATTATTTAATTTGAAAATTAGTAAATCTATAAATAATATATTTTTTTAAACATTTAAAATTATGATACGCAAAAATGTGTGTCATCTACATTTATGACATGGCCTTTCTTGACAGGGGCTTTCTTGATACGCATTGCGTGTCATTAACACGCGCGTCATAAGGTTACGACACACGAATGCGTGTCATCTTCCTTTATGACAGGGCCTTCCTTGATACGCATTGCGTGTCGCAAACGTGCGTCGTAAAGGAGCGTCGTAAATGCGCGTCGTCTATAGACGACGCGCAAAAGCACGTCGCCTCTCTTTATGACATGGCCTTCATTGACGCGCATTTGCGCGTCGTCTGAGCCTTTTACGACGCGCAATGAGCGTCGTAAAAGGTTGTTTTTCTAGTAGTGAAAGATAAGTAAAATGATCCTTTGTATTTTGAGAGAGAATAGTTCCGTAAAGAAAAATATTTTTTAGATTGGAACCAGTTTTCTTTCATATACTTCCATCAAAGAGAACAAGTCTCTTGAAAGAACTGAGGATCTGGCATCATCATGCCCATCCTGTTCAGAAAACCATTGAACTTGGTTTCATCTAATGCCTTGGTAAAGAAATCAGCAATCTCCTCGTTAGATGGAACAAAAATGAGTTCAATGTTGCCATTTAAAACATGGTCTTTTATGAAATGGTACCCATGGAGTGTTGAATTGGATTGTATGAAATGGAAATGACACTTTGAGAATCACAATAGATAGGAATGCATTGAAAACGATAACCATAATCCAAGAGTTGAGACTTCATCCATAGAACTTGAGAGGTACAGCTGGCAGCAACAATGTATTCTGCTTCGGCTGTAGAGAGTGTAATGCAATTCTGTTTCTTGGATGACCAACTGACCAAACGACCCCCTAAAAATTGACATCCACCTGATGTACTTTTTATATCAAGTTGAAGACCACCATAGTTTGAATCTGAATATGCTTGAAGTAGGAAGCCCTCGTTTGCTGGGTACCAGATTTCGAGACTCTTTGTACCTTTAAGGTATCGGAATATTTGTTTCACAGCCAAGAGATGAGACATCTTTGGGTTGATTTGAAATCTGGCACACAAACATGTTACAAACATAATGTCTGGAAAACTTGTTGTGAGATAGAGCAGGGATCCAATCATTCCTCTGTACTTGTTTTCATCAACTGCTACACCAGAAAGGTCGGCAAAGATCTTGTGTCCGAAACCCATTGGTACCTTCACTGAGGCATAGGTGTCCATTGAGTACTTTTTGAGGAGTTCCAAAATGTACTTCTCTTGGTGAATGAAAATTCATCTGTTAGTCTGTTTGACTTGGAGACCAAAAAAGAAGCTTAACTCCCGATTCATGCTCATTTGGAATCGATTGATCATTAGTTTTGCAAAGTCAGCAACCATTGATGAATCCGTAGATCCAAAAATAATATCGTCCACATAAGATGCTTACCATTTGATCTTCAGAACAAAGTGGGATCTAAAATTCCTCGTTGAAAACCTAAACGCTTGAGAAAATCTGTGAGGGTCTCGTACCATGCACGAGGAGCTTGCTTTAGGCCGTAGACAGCTTTCCGGAGTTTGTAACAGTAGTTCGGAAAAGAGAGACTAACAAAACTGGAGGGCTGTTGAAGATATACTTTATTGTCAAGTTCACCATTAAGAAAAGCACTCTTAACGTCCATTTGGTCAGCTTTGAAGCCTTTGTGAGCAGCATAAGCAAGAAAGATTATGATTGCTTCTAGACGTGCAACAGGAGCAAAGGTCTCATCGTAGTCGAGGCCTTCGATCTAAGTAAATCCTTTAGCCACCAATCTTGCTTTATTTCGAATAATAACTCATGTCTCATCTAACTTGTTGTGAAACACCCATCTAGTGCCAACAATAGGGTGATCTGGAGGAGGAGGCACGATAGTCCATATTTCATTTCTATCGAATTCTTCCAATTCTTCTTGCATGGATGTAATCCAGTCAGCATGATCTAATGCTTCCTGAATGGATTTGGGTTCAACCATGGATCTAAATGCCAAGAAATGACATTCATTTTGAACACTTGCAGCAGATCGAGTTTGAACACCAGCATTAGGGTTTCCAATAACTTGGTTGGGAGGATGATCCTTGGTCTAAGCATGTAAACTTGGAAGTTCTTGAACTGCTGACGATCCAATATCAACAATGGGATTGATTTAAAACAGATGATCCAATATCAACCTCTCCGGTTCAACCATGGATATAAATGCCGAGAAATGACATTCATTTTGAACACTTGTAGCGGATCGAGTTTGAACACCAGCATTAGGGTTTCCAATAACTTGGTTGGGTGGATGATCCTTGGTCCAAGCATGTAACCTTGGAAGTTCTTGAGCAGCAGATGATCCAATATCAACAATGGGATTGAGTTGCTCCCCCTAAATGGTTTCAACTTGTGGAAGATGCTCCCCCTGAACTTCTGAACCGGAGAGGTTGACATCATCATCAGAAGGGAATTCAAAGAAATTTTCGTTTTCATCAATGTTGATAGGATTGGAGTCATCAAAGTCAGCAACTGCATCTAGGAATCCATCTATATTTGATTCAAGTGAGGGTTGAGCATTCTCCCCCTCAACCTGAGAAGGTTGAAATAGTTCGGAATCAAATGAAAAGAGACTTGGGATTGGACCGGAGACATTTTGAGAAACAAGAGCTTCCGAATGAGAGAGTTGCCTTGTTCGAGATTCCGAATCAAGGGTAGTTTCGGAGGGTCCAAAGAGAGTATCAAAGTCGACTTCAAGAATTGTTTGCTGGTTCGGACATCCTGGCGATGGAGCATCGAACTCCATAGTGTGAGTTGTAACATGAGTTGGGCCAGAATTCCGAACGAAGTTTTCATCGAATGTAACATCAAATCTTTCTTCCACAACACGATTTCTCCGATTAAGAACTCTGTAAGCCTTTGATTTAGAAGAGTACCCAAGGAAAATGGCTTCATCAGCTTTAGGTTGGAACTTGGTAAGCTGGTCATGGTTGTCTTTGATGAAGCATCTGCAACATGATTTGTTGCATTCTGAATTGGAGTTATATGATCCTTTTAAAGTCGAGTAAATTGTTTTCCCCTCTCAATGTTCATCTTGAGGGGGGGTGTTAAAAGTATGATTATTTATGGCAAGATTAACATTGAGGATATCTTCTTAAACTGGGCTAAAACTGTAAGAATAGTGTAAAAGGTTCATTGTAAGAATGGTGTAAGATTTATGGTATTTGGGTACGTTGTGTATTGTTTTATTATTGCAGGGACTGCGACTCACTTTCTGTAAACTAGAAAACACGCGGATCTTTGAGGATGGGTTTGGGTCGGATATATTCCAATTTTAATCCATGGGTATTACCTGAAGTATATATAGTTGATTTCAGCTATTGGAGGTCATTGAGATCATTTTCTTTATCACACGTTTACTCAAGTCTCTCTATTTTCTCATCTTCTTCTTCAGATTAGGGTTTTGTTAGTTTAGGCTTTGTTCTTATTGATTTTGTTCTGTAAAAATCTTAAATCTATTAGTTTCTTTATATACATGAAAGATTTAAAAATCTTAAATCTATTAGTCTCTCTATTTTCTCATCTTCTTCTTCAGATTAGGGTTTTGCTAGTTTTTTTATATACTAGCAAATATGAAAGATTTAGTGTATATCTCATTTTGTACCACCTTAAACATACACTCATATATCATACATGGATGAAATCTAAGGAAATGTTGCAATTGTACTTCAAATCTCGCAAATTGATCACAATGGTATAATGATCATAGAAAAAATCTGAGTAAAAATCATCCGTAGGACTGCATTCAATCATTCACATCCTCACCTCACTCCTCCCTCTTTTCCTCACGAACTCTCTCCCTCTCGTTTATTCTCTATTTTACTGAAAATTGAAACAAAGAGGAGGCGTTGTTTCCCTTTGATCCATCCACCCTTCACCCATTTTCCTATCGAAAAACAATTCCAAACACCCCCTGAGGTCATCACTGCCTGCCGCTACCTTTTCTTGATCATTACAGCTCCCTCTCGACGACCTTAATCTTCAAAGAAAAACTAATGAAAACCGCTGACTTCCTTCCTTCCTTTAACTGTTTTTGCTCCAAAACAGTTCATCCTCACTCCAGTTGTGTAACGTCCCAAAATTTAAGACCAAAATTTTTTTTTAATAATAATAAATCCATCATCCAAAATATGTTTATGAAATTGTAAAAGAAAATCTTAGTATGTCAATAATCATCCATGTACATCAAATCAAGAAAATGCAGAACAACATGGTGTGTGCGATGTGATCATCACGAGCCCTTCCCCTTCGATCCGGAAGTACCTGAAACATATACTGAAAATCATAAGCACGAAGCTTAGTGAGTTCCCCAAAATACCTCATTCCATACATATCAAACATGCAATGGGCCATGCCCAACAACCATCGGGCCCCACCTGGCATCGAGCCTCACTCAGAACAGATCTTTCAATAATATGAGATGGGCCCTGCCTCTCACATTCATCAGGCCCCGCTCCGTATACATATAGACACATAAAACATATGCAAGAATCACTAAGACAAATAACACACAATACACTCATCAGGCCCTGCCTGGCATTGGCCACCGCCCAGTATACATATCACATATTACACATGCAGAAGTCACACAGACAACTAACATCCTAATCATAATAAATCATGGGCCGACATTGGTGCCTTCGACCCACTAAATGCTAAGAGGAGACTCACCTCTAACTGCTAAATCAACAAGATAAATGCTCGGACTGCTGATCCGAAAAATCTCCATGCTAATCAATCACGTAAAACCCAATTAATAATTGGGCCATAAACCATAACTAGGAATCTTATCCATAGGTCCAACTCCCAGGGTGAAAGACCATTTTACCCTTTCCTCACTTGGCCCAACTAATCCAAACCAAAAACCCTAAATGGCCCAAGGCCCAAAATCGATCCAATGGGCTTTTGAGAGAACGACTGGCATCCGAACGCCCAACGTTCTAACCAAAACACCTGGCGTAACCACATAATCCTAAATCCTTAACCAAGGTCTTCATGGCTTAAGACATAATGTTCAAACTTCAGATCAGATGCTAAAAGAACATCTAAAGTCATAAAATTGCAACCTTTATGACTTTGCATGGCTATAAAGAGCCCAACACCAAAATCTAACTTAAATCACACTTTGAAGTTCCAAAACTATTACATGGAAGGGTATCAAGGTCCAAGCTTGCATTTTTATGATTTTAAACCCTCCAAAATGCTTGACAAGACAGCCGAAACCTCTGGAGCATTCCAAACTCACAAAAGTCAAGTTCTTGGGACCAAAAAGAGCATAAAACTACACTTAAGCAAGATCTAATAAAGAAGTCATCAAGATCTGAACTTTATACCTCCAAAAGGTGCTCCAAGATGCCAAGAGTTCAGATCCAACTAGAGAGCAACACCAACACTCCAAAGATCTTCCTTCTCCACAAAGAACACTAAAATGATACCATAATGTTACGCCAAGGCTTAAAACCACTCACACACACACACTTAGGATTTCAAAATGAGGGCTATAAGGGACGAAGGTTGGTGTAACGCCCGTAGATCCGGGCTAGTCAAATTAGAGGCAATAAGCGTCGAAAATGACTTTTCGGAAAAATATTATTTATAATAAATAATCTTAACCAAGTTTTAGTATATGTTACAAGGTTTCCGTACATATAAAGACCGCTGAAATCCGACTTATAACGAAGAAGTTATGACCCGTCGAAGTTTCGCGACGGAACCGACATGATACCGGGACACGTAAATAGTGAATTTACGATAGAGCAAGATTTAGCCTTAGCGATCTAAACGAAAGTCATAGAATACGTTAAACCGAGAGCGTTAATAAAAAGAACGCCCAAATCTGACTTCGTATGAGGAAGTTATGATTTTTCGAAGTTTCGAATTAGCAGTGTACAACCCGAAATTTGAATAATAGATCGAGCGGTTTTTAGCCGACACGACCTAAACGAGAATCGAAGATCTCGTTAAGATTAGCGTAACGAGAAAAAGATGGGCGAAAACGGACGCCGGATGAAGAAGTTATGAGAATTTAACGGACCAATCTTGTCCTGGCCTGTTAATAATGTAACTTTTAAATAAAGTCAAAATTAGCCGACGGAGTCTAAACAAAAGTTGTAGAGTACGTTCCCGCCTTCGCGTGGATATAAAGAAGGTCAAAAACGGAGCTCGTATGCGAAAGTTACGAATTTTTAAAGTTTAAAATCGAATTTGCGAAGCTGTTGCTAGATGTGATGACGTGGCCAAATCTCAGTCGTCGCTTGCTGAGCACGATCTCGCTTCGGATGAAGGACGCGTCACCCTCACATTACACCGCGCGTACGAAGTCCGGAACGCACCGCGTACGCCTTGCACTCCTCGGTCTAGCTTGAGCCACGTCGCCCCATCCAAAGCTTGCCATCTGTCTGCCTTATCCGAAGCTACGCCCCGCGTAGAGCTTCTGAACGCCCAGCGTAGTGAGGCCCTCGCAGCTATAAAAGGAGGCCGAGGCTGCCTGCATTTTCACACCAAAAATCACTTCTCTCTCTAGTTTCTTTCTCTCTCTAGGATCCCAAACCACTCCTAAGCCCTAGGAAAAATACCAAGCACCTAAAGGAAGCCCCGAGGCTCCCGGAGTCCCGAGAAAAAGGGTCTTTCGGTTTCGAAACGCTGCTCCGAGCAAAGCCCGATTTTCTTTAAAATCCGCTGTAAGTGAGCTACGCTTACGCAAATTTTAATATAGCTTTCGTAATGCTATTAGGTCCTTAAAATAATTATTTGGGCTATTATTATTAGTTATATAAGTATCGTTTAACGCTTATATAATAGTAATAATAGTCAGACTATTAATTTGTCGCGGTTATCGTTAGACTAAACCAATTTGTCGCGGTTATCGTTAGACTAAACCCTAGTGGTATTGATACTAGGTTTTATCGAAGGAAAATTGTTTTGAGAGTATCGAAGCGTTATCCGAGTGCTGAGTCACCACCTTATCAGGTGAGTGCATAGTCCCTTTCATCTTACACATAGATATGAAGTATTTTAATATAAATTACGTGCTATGTGTGCATATTGTCTGAGTACTTGTTGCTTATGTTGGGTGACAGATTTTTATACATGTTTTAAATGATTTAAACTGTATATGTATTTTATATCTACAAAATGTGTTGGGTAAAACATGGGTAGATGAAATAGTTGTTTTGTGATAACACGATCGAAGACATCAATGTTGACAGTGATCCAGTCATCTAGTGGAGTATAGATGATGACCATGGACGATACTAGACAGTCCAGTGGAATGCTAGCAGGCTCGTAACCTATAGGTTTTTTTGAACTAGGTGCTCATTAGGTATTTTTGAACTGAGTGTGTTCACTAGGTATTTTGAACTGAGTGTGTTCACTAGGTATCTTTGAACTGAGTGTGTTCACTAGCTATTTTGAACTAAGTGTGCTCACTAGTTACTTTTGAACTAAGTGTTTACCAGATGGTTTGGACTACGTGTTCACCAGTTATAATCTATAAGCCTTGGTAACGATGGACTTCGTGCCGATTCCTTAGGATGATCCTTAGGAATAAATAAACGAGGGATAGCTGATTCTTAGGGTAGATCCTTAAGACTAAAGAAGATAATAGAGATGGGTAGTTGGGTTGATTGTTTGATTGTTTAAACATAATAATTATATTATTGTGGGTTGAAAACCCTATGTACTCACCAGGTTTCCCAACCTGACCCACTCAGTTTATTTACATCACAGGTGTTGATATGAAGTCACATTACACTGAGAGATTAAAGAGATGTAGATCACTAGTGTAAATAAATGTAAGTTTTGTTTATGCTTATGTTTCTGTATTGATGATGACATCCCAAACGTTTTAAAATAAATAAAATACGTTTCTTCAAAAATGTTTTGATAACGTATTTATCGTGTTTTTCTGGGAACAAATTCCGCAACGTTTTTATGAAAAGAAGTACTCTGATTTTTACAAAGCATAAACAAAACCGGTCTTTTCTGGCCGTGAAAAACGGGGATGTCACAGCTGGAGATAAGAAACGTTTTGAGGCTATAATTGGCCTTTAAATAGGGTTCAAACCGTAAAAATTAGGGTTTGTCCTCTGCGTGCGAACGCCTGGCGTACACAAAGTTACGCCTAGCGTTCCATTCCCAATGTCGGGCGTTTGGGACCAAAATGTAAGGTTAATACAAAGCAAGGCTAACAATGCAAATACCTGGAAACTGGCGTTACAAATCTCCCTCAATTGAATTAGATTTCGTCCTTGAAGTTCACTGCACACATAATTTTGGGTAATGCTCCCTTATCTCATCCTCAGGCTCCCACGTCCATTCAAACCCCTTCTGGTGCTACCATTACACCTTCACCAACTCCACAACCTTGTTCCTCAAGGTTTTCATCTTCTTGTCAAGGATGGAAATTGGTCTCTCAATATAATCCAGGGGATCATCCACCTGAATATCCTCCAATGGAATCATCAACCAAACATTTATGCAGCTGAGAAACGTGAAACATGTTATGGATCTAACTAACCTCCTCGGGAAGATCTAAGCAATAAGCAACCCGGCCCACCCAGGCCAAAACCATGAAAAGGCTGATGTACCTGGGGCCCAAATCCCCCCCCCCCTTTCTAGAATCAGATGACACATTTCCAAGGTGACACCTTCAGGAGAACCATATCCCCAACCTGGAACTCTAGATCCGATCGGCTCTTGTCGGCATAACTCTTCTGTCGACTCTTTGATGTCCGATGTCTACTCCAAACCTATTGAATCAACCCTGTGGTCTTGAGTACCAACTCAGTACTCCCTATGACTCGCTGACCAACCTCACCCCAACATATCAGGGTCCGGAATTTCCTCTCATAGAGCATCTCAAATGAAGGTAGATCAATGTTGGCGTGATAACTGTTGTTATACGAAAACTCCACCAAATGAAGATACATATCCCAACTCCCTTCTAAATCCAATAGACATGCCCAAAGCATATCCTCAAAGGTCTGGATAGTCCGCTCACTCTGCCATCAGTCTGCGGGTGGAAAGTCATGATGAAATGCATATGAGTAGCCAACTCCTTGTGAAACCTCTTCCAAAACCTAAAAGTAAATAAGACATCCCTTTCTAAAACCACTGAAGCCAGCACCCCATGCCGTGCCGCAACCTCCCTGATGTAGATTTCGGCCAACTTCTCCAAAGAGATACAATCCTGGATCGGAATAAAATGTGCTCTTGGTCAATCGATCCACAATGACCCAAATCGAATCACTCTACGTGCTATACATGGAAACTTCATGATGAAATCCATAGTAATGTCTTCCCATTTCCAAATGGGAATTTCTAATGGCTACATATTGTCGTGAGGTCGTTGATGTTCCGCCTTGACATTCCTGTAAGTCAAGCACCTCTCCACATACCATACCATATCTCGCTTCATATATGGCCACCAATAATCGAGACATATATCTCTATACATCTTTGTCACTCCGGGATGAATAGAGAATCTTGACTTGTGCGCCTCTTCCATCAAAAACAGTCGTGCACCACCCCAGTACGAAACCCACACCCTCAAATGGAGAGTCAATAACCCCGATTGTCATAATCGAAGCAAGCCACCTGACCTACAATGCGCTCACTCTTTCGGTGCACTTCTTTCATAGCCTCAATCTAAGCCTCTAAGATCTACTCCAAGAGTGGAGTAATCACTTTTATCCTCAAGCACCATCTCTAATCGGAGCCACGACCGCCTTGTGGCTGAGAGCATCGACCACCACGTTAGCCTTCCCCAGATGATAAAGGATCTCACAATCATAATCTTTCACCACATCCAACCACCTACACAGCCTCATGTTCAGATTTAGCTGACCATCAAATACCTCAGGATCTTGTGATCCGTGTAGATAGTACAATGGACCCCATAGAGATAATGCTGCCAAATCTTGAGGGTGAACACCACAACCCCCAGCTTCAAATCATGTGTATGATAGTTCGCCTGATGAGGGTTCAACTGCCTCAAAGCGTAAGCAAGAACACGACCAATATGCATCAGAACTGCACCCAAACCTATGATCAACGCATCACAATAGACCACAAAATTCTCAACACCCTCTGGCAGGGTCAGAATCGGCGCCTTGCACAATTTCCGCCTTAAGGTCTCAAAAGTTGCTTGCTGCTCAGGCCCCCAACAAAAAATTATAGTCTTCTTCGTCAGCCTAGTCAAAGGAACTGCTATCTTGGAGAAATCCTGAATGAATCTCTGATAGTAACCTGCCAGACCAAGGAAAATCTGAATCTCGGATGGAGACTTTGGAACCTCCCATCTCATCAGCGCCTCAACCTTGGCCAGATCGACTAGAATACTATTCTGGTTGACAAGGTGCCCCAGAAACTGCACCTCTAGCAACCAGAACTCACACTTAGAGAACTTCACATCTAGTTTCTCCCTCCTCAGGGTCTCCAATACCTCCATCAGATGCTCCTCATGCAGCTCATGGGTCTTAGAATACACTAGGATGTCATCGATAAACACAATCACAAACTGATCCAACATGGGGTCTGCATATGCGATTCGTGAGGTCCATAAATGCGGCTGGTGCATTGGTGAGCCCGAAGGGCATCACCACGAACTCGTAATGACCATAACGATTCCGAAAGGCTATCTTCTGCATATCCTTCTCTCTGGTCCTCATCTGATGATAACTCGAATGCATATCAATCTTGGAAAACCAAGATGCACCTTAAAGCTGGTCAAATAAATCGTTAATCCACGGGAATGGATAATGGTTCTTCACTGTTAGCATATTCAGTTCCCGGTAGTCCATACACATTCGATGTGTCCCATCCTTCTTCTTTACAAATAGGATCGACGCTCCCCATTGTGAACTACTTCATGAATACAATCACATACAACAAAGCTTTGATAATCCTTCGAGAAACAGACTCATCCCTACAACGGTTAGACTCAAACGAGAGCTGCGCAATAAGGTCAAATCCATCACTCTGAGATTATTCACCCTATGTCACATGTGACTTAACATATTCACTTAATAGCTAACTCACACCGCTTAAGAGTTCCACAAAGCACAAAGCAAGCAGCATTCTGGCATAGAAAATCTAACCAGCATGCCAACTAATCAAGCCAATCTATCTAATTATCTGGAAAACCATACTAGCATGCAATCCTAAGGCTCAAACAATTAGGCATATAAAGGCATATATCCTAGCATGAAATCCTGAGCAGATCCTTAGCCCTAATCTAGCATGCAATTCTCATAACATATAATCATAATAAACATGTATGGGTATTCTGGGAATCACTTACTTGAGCTCGGCTGATTGCACGCACCACACCCCTTTTTTCTGTATAAAATCTCTTTTTTTGTAGTTTATTTATTTTTCAAAATATTTCTAGAAACTAAATTTCTTTCAAAAGATTATAAATTCCTCAGTTTGAGTTTAAACATACCCGAGAGTGTGCCTGAATCCCTTAAACCAAGGCCCTAATACCAACTTGTAACATCCTAAAATTTCAAGGTAAAAATTTTATTTTTAATACAACCAAAACACCCATTTATCTTTTACTCATACATTTAGAAGTATTTCATAATAAAAGCGTAATCAGGGTACAATCCCAAAATCACAAAGACAGAAAAACATGGGTATATGTGGTGCGATCAAGTCGAGCCCTTCCATTTTCAACCGAAAGTACCTGAAACCATAAACAATAAACCGCAAGCACAAAGCTTAGTGAGTTCCCCAAAATACCGCATACTATACATATAATAGAAAATGCTATGTGCCAGCTATAGTCTTGCCATTATGCCACGAGCCATATCATGGTCTTTCCTTTCCAAGTCAGGGCTAAAACCCTAGGTCTTATGGACAAGTGCCAAGAGCCATCTCCTGGTCTTCCATGCAAGCATCACAAAGACAATAAGCATACAATATACAATTAGCAATCTACTTCACTTCCAAGGTCCGAACCCTGGTCTTGCATACAGATGTGGCAGGAGCCACCTCCGAGTCTTGTATACAATGTTAAGGGCCACCCCTTGGTCTTCCAATAATACCTAACCCAATGGTATGACATTGGTGCCTTCGACCCATAGTACAGTGAGGAGACTCACCTTAGACAGCTAAAACCCTCATATAATTCTTTGGCTGCAGATCCACTAAAATCCGTGCGCTATTAATCACAAAATAACAACCAATTAATAATTGGATCCTGAATCACACTAAGATTCCAAATTAGGGTAAAAGACCTTTTTACCCTTTCCCGAACTTGGCCCAAGGCCAAGCCCAAATCCAATTTCCCAAAAAGCCCAAATTCCAAGATAATCACCCAAAGCCCGAATATGGCCCAATTTTACAAATTGGGCCCAATCCCTTTCATGGGCCTTCACCCAAGAGATTCCAATAAAATCTCAACAGCCCAACAATAGAATTCTGATGGCCCAACAAGGCCCAAGACAACCATATTCCAACATGGCCCAAAACTGAAAGCCCAAATAGATCGAATCCCAAACTGTTGAGTACGTATGGCGTACTCAGCTCGTACGCTCAGTGTACTCACTTAAGGGCTTGTACGCGTAATGTACCTACTTGTACACTCAAGTAATCCACTAACTTGGCCAACTTCCCAGTTTCATCTCTTAATTGATTAAGACTTCAACCCAAAATCAGACCTGACTTCCTTAAGGTGGTTTATCATCTAGAGTTGCCAACTTTACGTGCATGCATGGCTTAATGGGGCTTTAGAGCTCAAAAGAGCTTAATAAATGACTTAACACATGCATTAGACAAAAACCACCATAAAGTTTGCACCTTTATGCTTACGAAACCCTTAATGTGTCCAGATCTACAAGGATAAGCTCCAAAAATGACCTTAGATCACAACCACCAACCAAAGGAACCAAATTGACCAAAAACAAGCCACAGAATAGATCTATGAAATGAGATGACAATATTTGAGCTTTATACCTCAAAAGCCACAAAATGAAGGTACTAAAGCTAGATCTCAAGGCTCTCCTCCAAAGAATGAGTCTTCAAGGTTCTTCAACCACTTCAAGATGCACAACACGAACCAAAAGCTTCACAAGAGCTCAAAAGCACCACACAAAGGCTAAGGAACGAATTAGGGTTTTCAAGGTATGGAGGTTAGTTAAACAAAGAAAAAGAGGCTATCTTATGGTTTATATAGGGTACAAGCTCTAAAATTAGGGTTTCTAAACTACTCACGTACACTAAGTGTACTCCACGTACGCCCATCGTACGTGGATGAGCTCCATGACCAACCTGAACTTGTATGCCCAACGTACTCCAAATTTACCAAACTTGACAATTATGCCCCCCAGGGACCAAATATGCAAAACTTACACCCCCAAGGGTCTATACTGAAAAGTACAATGGATCAAATGTTACACAAGAGTCAGGTAAGATAGATAACTAAGAATAAACACCTAACCCTTTCTATAAATTTTTTATTTGGACCAGGCAATCAGCGTGAGTAGGTGACTCAATGTCATCTCAGCAGATAGTCTCGCTAATGAGATACTTAGAGAGATTTAGGCACATATAGCACCATGCTTCTAGGGATGATTATTTGTAAAAAGTTACATACTTTTCTTAAGAAATGCCACTGCTAAATCTTAAAAAAAGTTACAAAATAAAATAAATAAGAATACAAAAAAATTATTCAAACAAGGAAATATTAAAAGCGATATTTTTATAGCTTTTTCAGCGGTTCTTTATGTAGCCTTTTCAGAAGAATCATAAACGCAGAATCTCATTTGAGTAAAATCTCAAAAGAAGGATCTTTTGAAGTAAATACTCATTAAATAATTTCCTTTCTCCAGAATATCTGATCTTCAAATCCGCTTATAAAAGAAAACAAAATCTAGAACAAACACATTAATATACAATACAACTCACTACAAACCAAGAGTGATGAAGCCATTTATCGTTGATATATTGTAGATGGATTCCAAGCTTCCTGCTCATCAATAGCATAAGAAGAAAAGAAAACAGTCTTTCTAACCAATGAGTTAATTGGCTCAAATCCATCAAACCCTTATGTTGACAAGATCAACACGATGGCATTCGAGGTTTTATCAAATTATGAGTAAGTAGATGAAAACAAGACTCATTGCATTGATGTTTGCTGCTTGCATCCATTAAACAATAAATGGATGAGAATGAGGGCATTAGTTACAAGAAGAGGACATGATGCCAATATTCTTCTCAACAACAAGAGCATTCAAAACATTATGGATGACTCAAGGTCTTTCTAATGTCTGATAAGAAAAAGTGCAAGTAAACCTTAGATAGGTCTGAAGGATAGAAAGAAGCTAGAATCCTTGTAAATATTAGAAACAAAGTTTAAGCAAAGTATGTAAAGTTATAAAGACATAATAAAAGTAGCACTTGTTTTTGTGTTTTTTGAGTAATCAAGTAAAAGAGAGTTAGAAAAGATTAAGTCATTGAAAGCATGCCAAGATCTGCAATCAATTTGTTTAGAGTGTTCTCATCCAATGCCTTAGTGAAAATGCCAGTTAGTTGATTAGTGGATGGAATATAAAACAAATATACTTTTCCTTTTTGAATAATGTCACTGATGAAGTGATGACGGATATCAATTAGTTTTGGAATGTTGCACTGGATTTTGTATCATTTGAATAGCACTAGTGTTATCACAACTTATAAGAGTATTTGAAAAGTTTAGACCATAATCTAAAAGCTAATTTTGAATCCATAGAATCTAAGCACAACACCTTCCAGTGGCTACATATTCAACTTCAGCGGTAGAGCAATCCATTGATGTCTGCTGCTTGCTGGACCAGCTCACCAATCTGTCTCCAAGCATTTGAGCCCCTTCTTAATTAATTTTACAATCAATGCCACATCCATCATGATCAGAATCAATGTATCCCACCAGCTTGAACTCAGAATCGCAAGGATACCATAACCCAAGATTGAGTGTATGCTTTAAGTAATGAAAAATTATTTGTATAGCAAAAAGATGAGATTCCTTAGGATTGGCTTCATAATGAGCACATAATATGGTAGTAAACATAATGTTAGGATGGATGACAATAAAATAGAGGAATGATCCTATCATTTCTTGATATCGAGTTGCATTCACATCAGATCTAGTTAGTTGGATCAGTGCCAATAGACATTGATGAGGACATTGGAGTCTTTATTGGCTTGTAATTAGTAAAACCAAACTTCTTAAACATATATGCTATGTATTTAGCTTGACAAACAAAAATTTCATCAGTTAATTGTTTAACCTGCAAACCTAAAAAGAAAGTTAGTTCACCCAGCATGCTCATCTCAAACTTCCTAGCCATGATCTCAGTGAATTATGAACTTAGTGTAACAACAGAAATTTTTAAACAATTTTTTTTCATTTCAAAAGAAAGTATTTTCATCCCAAAACAAGGCATAAACATTCAACGTGTCATATCATAATACAAATTGTATGAATCCCAAGATCATAAATCATCTATCAGTGTGTACAGATCACGTCGGCGCCTTCCCACGGTCCTCGCTAGTACCTGAAACACATACACAACAACTGTAAGCATAATCGCTTAGTGAGTTCCCCAAAATACAACTTACGCACATACGCCTTTCCAGGCCCTGACCTTCCGGTCCATGTGTCTCAGGGGACTTCCGTCCCTGCGGGGTAAACCTTCCGGTCCTACCCACGCCAACCCTTCGGTCCACACTACAATGCCTTCCGGCCCATAACATATTCGCCTTCCGGCCCATAACATAATGCCTTCCGGCCCATAACATAATGCCTTCCGGCCCACATTAAACATATCATACATAGCACATATAACAATTAACTTATCACATATAACACATATGTCTCATATCATATCCGACCTTCCGGTCACACAATCAAACCCTTCCGGGTACAGTATAGTGAGAAGACTCACCTCGTGAATATCGATAGCTAGCAAATCCCAAAATCACTCAAGCTCGATCCTCCAAGCTACAATCTCCCTATAACATCATACATCTCTTATTAACACTTTTCATCTCTAAGGTTGACTATCCCTAAGAAGTCAACACAGGTCAACTCTGGTCAACGGTCAACGGTCAACTTTGACCGGACTCGGCGAGTGCACAAGGGCAACTCGGCGAGTCTAGACGTTTTCATCAACTCTCTAGGATTCCCTTCTTACACATCGAGTACTCCCCCTGACTTGACGAGTTCCACCTGGAAGAATCGCGGGGCCACCCCGACTCAACTCGCCGAGTCTCAAGAACAACTCGGCGAGTCCCAGCTTGACTCAGACCACTTGACCACCCTTCCCTAACTCGCCCTGACTCACTAAGTCAACCCATGACTCGACTGGACCACTCACTGGTCGATCCAAGGCAATCTTCAAGCTACTCGCCGAGTCTGCTCATCGAACTCGGCGAGTCCATGCCATGCAATCACTCAAACTCACTTCTAAGGTCAGATCTGTTCCATCAATTCATAGATCTGGCCTTCCTAGACTGATTCACCACGTAAAGCCCCAAACTTGGTGTACATACAACCTCTATATGTCCATATATGAAGAATTATCAACAAATATCACCACTCAAGGTCATAACCTCCATTGTTCTTCATAAAGCTTGATGAATGAGGCTCTCTGGACCTCTATGGATCCAGATCCAAAGCCTCATCACTAGCAAGGGACTATTTGACCATCAAATCAACCCAACAAAGGCCACAAGAAGCCCTAAATCCAAATATACTTCATAAAACAGAAGATGAGCCGAAATCATACCTTTAGATCGATGATCTAAGCTTCAAATCCACAGAATAGCAACCTCCTTTGCTTCCTCTTGGCTAGGACTTCCTTCTTCTTTGCTAAACAACACACAAGGATCAAGAAATGCTTCCTTTCTCTCTCTCTCTCAAATCGCTAAAGCACTCTAGGGTTTCTCTCTATGGACTGTTGGGTACAAATGACGGCCATAAGGCCCTTTAAATAGGTCCCAAACCCAAGAAATTAAGGTTTCATTAAACAGCGCGGACTCGCCGAGTCCAGGCGAATCCCGCATCCAGAATCGCGTCCCTACTCGGCGAGTCTGAGCTCCAACTCGCCGAGTCCCCTCTCAAAACACCAAAATCAAAACAATAAAGATACCTGGAAATTCGGGCTGTTACAATTCTCCCCCACTAGAACTAGACTTCGCCCTCGAAGTCTCGCTCTGAAAATAGCTCCGGATGCTGCTCCCGCATCTCGCGCTCCGGCTCCCAGGTCATCTCCGATCCCTTCCGGTGTTGCCACTGAACCAACACCAGAGGTACCTCCTTGTTCATCAGAACCTTGATCTTCTGATCCCTGATGGCCACTGGCCTCTCGGCATAATTCAGGCTCGCATCCACCTGAATATCCTCTAATGGAACCACTGCCGACTCATCGGCTATATACTTCCTCAATTGCGACACATGAAAAGTGTCGTGGATCTGCCCTAACTCTGCTGGCAACTCCAAACGATAGGCTACCCGGCCTACCCTCGCAATCACACGAAATGGCCCAATATACTGGGGCCCCAACTTGCCCCTCTTCCTGAATCGAATCACTCCTTTCCAAGGAGAGACCTTCAGGAGAACGAAGTCACCGACCTGAAACTCAAGCTCGAACCGGCGTCTGTCTGCATAACTCTTCTGTCGGCTCTGGGCGGTCAATAACCTCTGTCTGACCTGCTGAATCTGTTCTGTCGTCTGAAGCACGATCTCTGTACTGCCCATCACTCTCTGCCCAACCTCTCCCCAACAAATGGGGGTCCGACACCTCCTACCATACAACAGCTCAAAGGGTGGTAGGAGGTGTAATAGTAGGACCATCCTTCTTTACGAAGTCTTCTAGAAGAGACATGAATCCGTCACATGTCTTGAGCAACTGATATCTAGATACCAAATATGTTCCTTACCCTAAAACTAAAATATATAGTTAATATACACTGGCCCATCTTGCAATGGGTCACTTAAGAAAAAGTATTACAACAATCATTAGGGAGACAATTTAAAGAGTTTCCCTTTTTGATCAACTTATCATTTCAAATCATGATGTTATTAGCACAAATGGAGTTCTTTTTAAAAGTACACTCGCTGACTTTGTGAGAAGCATCACCACATCGATAACAAACTTTGATTCCAGGATTCTCTCCTTTAACATTAGAATTTTATTTCTTTTCAACTGCTAAATTCGAAGAACTTTGATTATTTGATTTAAGAGTTCTTGTTTTAGTTCTGGAACAAGAAATGTCATCGATAGTATGCTCAAATGATACCTTGTCATGAGGCTTATGAGACGTTGAAGAGTCATCTGAAATAGAAGACTTTGATAGATATTCAGGTCCATAGTTGTTAACGGAGCAGTGATGAAAAATGGTATGAATTTAATTTATCGAATGAACTTCACCATTAGATAAAGGAAAGTTTAGCAAAATCTTAGTATGGGGTAAAAACTACTCACGATGAGAAGGTTAGTGGGACAGATCAAGAGCAGATAATTGAGAAACATATTCAGTGTTGCCATTATAGTGAGTGGAGTAATGAGAATCAATTAAAGTTTGATTTATAAAATGAGTATTTAAAAATATACTCTTAAAGTCTTTTTCTAAGGAATCATCGTTATAGAAGGTTTTTTTTAGTCTCAACACCTTTTGTTAACGAGACAACACCTTTTATATCGCCTCCAAGAACTTTCTCACACTGATATGGAATCTAAGCATTAATTATTCTTGTGATATTGTAGTGAGAAGAAGCCTAATTTTTAAAATAAAATGAATGCATCTAGCATGATTAACAACATTTTCTTTTTCAGAATGAAAAAAATTGTTGGTCAGCAAGATACAAGTGTTTTCCTTTTTTAAAAGAGAAAGAGATTTTTCGAAAAAAGAAAGTTTTTGTTTGAGATTTTTTAACTTAATTGTGAGAGAAGAACTTTCTTTGTTTGAAACATATAAATCAAAACGTAAGAGATCAATTGTGTCATCTTTTTTGATGTTTTCGACAGAATAATAGTTAACAAGATTTTCTACCTGATATGTCGAGGTTGCATCCCATTCTGACTTAAGCTCTATAGCAACTTGATAAGGATCACGTCAAGATTGCTAACGCTTTCATTTGATGCGATAAGATGAGATTCAACGATTTGGGCCATGATATACTTACCTTTTGAAGCTTCGTCATCTGAGAGGTGTTCCTTTTGAAAAGTAGATGATAGTGTGATCATCATCTCTTGAGAAGTTGAGTAGTTTTGAACCAAACAATAGACATAATAAGGGAGTGAATTTCCAATAGCAACGCTCACATTTACATCGAGATTCAAAACCCTTTTATCTTCTTTGTTGTAACCCAGAATAGATTTATTCTTTAGCTTACTATCAGATGGACCATGGCCTTTGTTGACGATGGTGAGCATGTCAAAGTCACTGATTCAAGAGCATCCATGGCCTTTGATTTCCAAGCAATGAAGTTGAGTTCATTAAATAGAGGTATCTTGTTGCAAGCAGATGATTTAGGACTAGAGGAAGTCGACATGATTACTTGAGTGTATCAAAAACCTACTATGATACCAATTGAAGGATTGTATTGATCGAATACACTTCAAGTATAGTAAATAAGAACAGAAAAAGTAAAGAACACAAAATATTCACCAAATTGTCTTTCACCAAGAAAGGTTTTGTTGTCACCAAGAAAATGGGGTGTCACAAATACGGTCACTAAGACTTACATTAGGGTTTCACCCTAATGTTATATATACATATATATATATATATATATATATATATATATATATATACTAATCTGTACTAGTATATCCCTTGATTGAAGGGACTGTATCAAATATAAACTAAGAATCGATTCTTATTAAAAGGTTATCGGATCTCCTATCTATTCTATACATATATGTATAATTACCTAATACACAGAGATTATACTAGATTATATAACTGCACACAGACACTGATCTTTATGTTGACGCTAATAATGTCTTGAAAGGATGACGTTGGCGCTCAGCGTATATAGTGTTTGACTCATCAGATCATAAGGTGTGACCTTATAGTTGTAATACCCATGTTCCAAATTGGTTTAGCTTTCTATTTATCAAAGACCAAAGATGGAGTTTTTGAAAAAACACTATGCCACGAAGTGATGCTAGGATGCCCATGACGTGGCATGGATTAGATGGTACGCATATTTTAATGAGTGCCACGACGTGGCAGTAGGTTGGCCATGGTGTGGCAGCTGTTCTGGCCCAAGCTCGTAATTTTAGGGTTTCCTCCCATATTTAAGCAACATTTCCAAATGATTAGGGCATCCTCTTCAACCTCCAACCCTCAACCTCAAAACCCTAGCCTCTGTTAGGGAGTTTTGGTTCATTTTGGTGTTATTGGTGCCTTGAAGAAGAAGAAGAAGAAGGTGTTTTGGCACATTAATCTAGCAATAAAACTTCATCATCACCATCTTGAGCATATTTTGGACCCTTATGAGTATTCAAGTTCCAAGATTTCTAGTTTGTGCTTCTAGATCTAGGATTTTTGTCCATTTTCTTCACATTATGAGAGTTCGAAGAAATGGATTCCATAAAGTTGGTAGCTTTATGGATCCTAGAGGTCCATTTGAGGTTATATGTTCTAGCTCTAGTGTTCCTTGGTGTATTTGGGCTCATGCACAATCTTAAGTTCATTTCTTCCATAACTTTAATCTAGTTTGGGAAAGACATGCATTGGACATACATGTCCATAAATCACTGACCTTTATGATGCTTATGAAGTATAAAAGTCTTCTGGAAGCTTTGATTGGGTGACTTTAGTGATTTCGAGCTTAAAGGATGAGCTTATGTCTTAAGGTGTCATTAAGGACTTAGGGTTAGAGGTTTTGGCTTATCGAGATGACTTAAGGGACAAAGTTTGAAACTTTATCCATAAAGAACTCAGGAAGAAATGAATCTGAGCTTCGGAGCTAATAGAGTGGAGGAAAATGACTTAACTCATTAAGTTTTCCAAACCTAGCCTCCACGACGTGGCGTTTGGTTCCCATGACGTGGCGGCTGGGGATGAAGCGCTACTCGTTTGTCCGTATTATGCCACGATGTGACCAGTAGAGGGTCACGATGTGGCGACCCTCTGAAGTCAACGTTAGACAGTTGACTTTGACCTGGACTGACTTTTGTTCAAGTTTGTTGATTTTAGGTATAGACTAAGGTTGGACATGGTATGATTTGATATGTGTGTTGTAGCATCGATTACATGGCTTTGAGCAGTGGTTTAGCTGACTTCGTGAGTTAGGTGAGTCTTTTCATTGTATGGTAGGATGCTAGATTGTCTGTATGACTCTTGCATGTGTATTTATGATGGTATTGGCCCAATTATATGGATTGGGACTGATTATATGATTTGGGCCTAAATGTGTGGGATGAGCCCGGAAGCATGTATGTTGGGTTGGGCTCATTATGTATTTGGTATGTGGTATTTTAGGGAACTCACTAAGCTTTTTGTTTACGGGTTGTGTTTTAAATATTTTTCAGGTACTTTCAGTCCCAAAGGGAAGGGACCCAACTCGACTGCACAACATCACCTGATGGCTTTTCTACACCGATTGTTATTGTATTACTCTGATGTTTGAAGAATACATTTTTATTCTGATTGGATTTAACCAAACGGTTGTATGGATACGATGTTTTAAAAATGAAAAATTTACTACCATTTGTGGGACGTTACATGTTGTAGTTTAAAAGTTTACATGCATAATATAGCAACCTACTTTGTTAATGTTATGAAAGTTGTGAAATAACAACCTAAAATGGTAACATTCATTAATAAGACTAGTAAGTTATGTAGAATGCTATTTGTGACATACTTAACCTTGTTATGAAAAATGGTCATATAAGATAAGAAAAATCATAAACTAAAAGTAGAATGCAATTATGACACATTTTGATATTAAGTCACAAAAATGATGATTTTTATATACATAAGTTAGAGTATGGTATGAATACAAGAAAAGATATAATAATGACCAAAAATGTATTTATGCATAAAATGAAAGTATATTGTCAGAATTGTGAAAAGACCAAGTTTATGAAAATATATATAATAGTTAAAATTATCAAAAATTAAATCTTAATATATATAAGTTATCTAAAAATGAATGTAAAATTCATAAATATATTTTTTTAATAATTATAAAAATATAACTCATTTTTTTACTAATTTATGGACTTTATTGCATAAAATAACATGGCTAACTTCAAGACTTAAAAGTCGTTATTTGCAAAATATTGTATCGTATGGATCACGTGACTCATAAATATTATGAAATTTGTTGGTTGTTGGTTGAAACCTGGAAAATTTTACAAAAGCAATCATTGTGCTGCCCAAATTTAGTCATAACATACAATAGAAATTTGGAAATCCTTGAAGTCTAAAAAATCTCAAATACTAAAAGAATTCAATCAAAGATTATTCTTAAGCAATAAAATTATAAGTAATTAAAATCTTATAATGGAAAGTTTAGTGTTAGGATGTCTAGGCATATTGTTAGGATCCAACACATTTGGGTTTCCCCTATATGAGCTATGGTTTGTTCTCTAAACTAAGACCACAAATCTTGGTGAATATCATCTGTTGTATAACCATTAATCTGTAAAGAACACGAAATGTCATGTATAGATCGACGACCACTGATCTATACAGGTAGACATCCGGCCCACATGTTATTAGCTACAACCATCTTCTAATGAGTCGAATTTGGCGTTGATGTTTCTATTTTATGTATATCACAACATGGACAAAACGTTGGTGATGATGTTTAGCGCGCACCGTTTTTGTGTTGGTGCAGAAGTCTCGTGTCGTAGTGTCGATTATGAGGTCATTATCTACCCTAAGGATTATTTTGTTACCCTATGGAATTGGAATAGGATTCATACGAGGTTTGGTTCACTTATACCAGTGGAAAGTGACTGTATGTAGTGGAATAGATTGCGACTCACATTAATAGGTTTCGTCACCAAAAATAAGTCTTAAATCACTTAATTGATAATATGACACAACATATCAAGGTTTTAATCTAATAAATAAATAAGTTATTTTAATAAACTTTTCGTTTTTGCATGAGAACATTTTTGTGAAACATATATCTTTTGACTTAATCAAATGGTTCGAAATGATTTCATTTGATTTTCAAAACCTTTTACAAGTGATATAATTTATGATTTTAAGGGTTTATAGAATCCAAACCTATATAACTCACCAACAATTCATTATTTACGTTATTTTTAAAACATGTATTCTCAGCGAATTTGTGCAACAGGAGTTCCGATGTAGGATTTATGGCATCATCTTTTCATATTAATTAAGTTTCTCTTCGCTACTTTTAAGATATGTAATGATACATGTGTCGATGTAAGATATTCTGGAAATATGTAATCATGAAGCCTTATGTTTTTAATGTACTATTCATGTATGATTTGACTGTGATATTCATTGACTCCGTGCACCTTGATGTTTCCGTCGTCGGCTGGGGATGTGACATACGCCATGGTGAACAAGACTTCTCCGGTTTTGCCACGTGTCATTACTCTGCCACGTCTTGTTCTTTGTCTGACACATGTCCTCGTGACTTAGTTCTTCTCCATGTAGTGGTGAGGATTACACAAATCCGTGGCGAGCCGCCATGGATAGTTTGAATTGACTTTATTGGACTTTCTCAAAATAGCAATGTACTTTCACCTCAACTTCGAACGACCATAACTTTCTCATACGAACTCCGTTTTTGACAATCTTATATCCATGAAATTGTCTCGAAGTAATATATCATTTTATTCTACTAACTCCTGTCCATTCTTGTACAATAGTAATGGTTAAAAAAAACATGTATTACAAAAACCCTCTATAACTAATGGCTTTCTCTAGGTGTATTACAATAGAAAAAGAAATGAACTGTAATGAAGACTTTTGCCTCATTAATTCTCATTCTCTACATACTAACTAGTACAATCAATGATCGTACGTTAACTATGAATTTGATTTTGAGAGTATTTGTTAATCAGGTAAAATAGGTAAAGGATGCAAAGGTACTAACAGCGAATGTCTTTGCTAAACATGAACATGTTGGGCATGTGTATAATCATCATCAAGATTATATATACGAGGAAGAATATATGTAACACTCCATTTTTACCATTCCATTGGATTCAATATAAACAAATTTGTCTATAATTCGAAGTAGAAATATATTACTCTTTATCCTAAGAAAAAAATAGGATAAATAAACCAAATTACCTGTAAATCGTAAAAATCACTGCGCCAAAACATATATATATATATATATATATATATATATATATATATATATATATATATATATATAATAGTTAGAACTCACACATTTCCCTGATCTTGAAAATATAAATTTCGTAGAAATCTGACTCTGTAAGAATTAAATATGATCTTTATAAGATATAAAACGCAGTCGCACATAAGAAATGTGCGACGTAAAGAGCTACGAAGAGAATGATTGAGTTTTGGGTAAAGTCACTAAAAGAAAAATTGTAGTACTCTTTAAGATAGGAATTTTGGAAAAATGAACCCCAAATCGAAGTCCATACGAGAGAGTTATGACTTTTGCAAAATCATTAAATCATATAAAAATAAGGGATAACAATAAAGTTAGAATTAGCCAATGGAGCCTAAAGGAAACCTGTAGTACTTGTTGAGAGATACACGCGAAAAAAAGAACGTCAAAAATGGAGTCTGTATGAAAAAGGTTATGGAATTTACAAAATCTGTGTTTTGCGTCGCGTGCAATGCGGTGTGCGTCGGGTGTGCGACACGCGCTTCTAGAAGGTGAAAATGCGGGCCAGAGAGTGCTTGAAACGTGTCACAAAGTGGTTGAGGAGCCGTTACCTTAAAATGTGCGATGTGCACCCCTTTTTCACGTTGCGCACCCTAAAAATGGCCTATAAAAGGGAAACACCCCTCATTCTCTCCCTCATACGTCTCCAATTTTTATCTCTCGATAAACTCTCGATACTAGCCTATTTTTCCTTCGTTTATTTCCTGCACTGAAGTCCTACGATGCCCCTAAGTACTCGTCTAAGTAGTATCCTTCGAGTAGGAGACCCCAAATAAGTATTTTACCCGCTTAGATCCCGATTTTCATCAATAATACTCTACTAATACTCGTTAGGCGTGTTGCCCATCTGTTGGATCACCAATCGGATCGTCAAGATACCATCAATCGTCTAAGTAACTGTCCAGGTGAGTTCATTTCACTATATTATGTATTCCAGTATATATCCGTGTATGTTAGGATATAGGAACCGGTAAAGTAGATCCCATAGTATAGTTTCTATGTGCCTATATTAATGGAGTCGAATATGTAGTATCTATGTGTGTGATTGATGATATGGTTATCAATTCTTGCAAATTAGTTAGGGGATAATGGCAGAATGACAATTAGATCAAGAGCCTATAGGCCCACGTGTTAACGAAATGGTATGTAGGCCGTAAGTACACATTGATACATGTTAACGAAATGGCATGTAGGCCGTAGGTACACATAGACTCATGTTGAAGACAAAATGGTGTGTAGGCCGTAAGTTTAAAATACGTATATTATTTTTATCCATGTATGTGTATTGCGATATATGGTATATTGGGGGAACTCACTAAGCCTAGCGCTTACCTAATTGTTATAAATGCTTTTCAGGCACTTCATCGGTTCGTGAGAAGGGCAAGGTTTGACTGTACTCATGCACATTCACAATCATGTTTTCCACATTTTAATCTGATGTAATTGAGTCTTTAATAAATAAAAATGAAAATTTTGGTTTGAAAAATCGGGACGTTACAAGTTGTTATTAGAGCCTTGGGTTAAGCGAACTGGATGAACACTCGTGTAATTCCAGAATCAAACTACGAATCTGATCATCTTAACAAATCTTATTAAGAAAAAGATTTATATTCAAAAGAAAAGAATGCGATATGTACTGTCAGCCAAATCTCATAAAGGAAAGTGATTCCCAAAATATCTATATTTGTTATATATACTGATATATGAAATGTTAGAAATACATGGTAGTACATAGGCTAGGGATCTTTTCAGGAATTGTATATTAAAATTGCCTGATACTTAAGATGCCTTATATCCTAGAAAATTTTCTTGTTAATTGCTGCTTAGAACCTATATCGACATTAGTTAGTTATTTGATAAATACATTAGGTTGCATGCTCCCAACATTTAATAGTTTTAGATTTCCTGATTTGATGCTATTGCACAACTCTTGTCTGAGTCTAACTGTCGTAGTGTCGGATCTTTCAGTTGACATAATGTTTGATTTTAGAGGCATGCAATCATATTCATTAGATAATTAATTAGTGCTTGTAGAATTTCTTCCTTGGCAAGTAGTAGGGTAGAGTAGAAGTAATCCTAGAAATAGAATCAGTGGAATTTAATATATGCTGGATAGGACATATATTCATATAATAGGCCGTTGGTAGAATCGTAAGATCCTAGAAAAGTCTAGGAAAGAGATTATTTAGAACCTAGAACAATGTGTGTGTGATAAAGCATGTCTATAGGAGAGTGTAGTGACTTAGAAACATTTGGATAATTCTTGGAATGAGTATAAACAGGTATGGAAAGTAGTATAAGGGCCGATACTACCGGAAATACAGGGTTCATACTTGAATCAAGAAGAGTCCCAAGGTTACTAAGAAGCTGGAAAGGATCGATCGTTACCCTAAAATAGTTTATAGATTTGTGTTAATCTAGCCCTGTCTACACCTCCATAATGGTAATGATCATGAGGGGAAGTGGTTTGGGTTCTAGACTGACATTCGCGACTAGATAGAAGCAGCAATATCAGCCGCTATAAAAGAAATGATTCATGAGATGTTCAGATCTATCAAGATTAATCTAATCGTCATGTTTGAAGATTGGTATGTCGCCATAGCTAGCACTGCCACCACAACAGCCACTGCTTGTGTTGTCGCCACAACCTCGCCAAGTGAGAAATAGATGCCCTATAAGAAATTTAAAATAACACCAAACCCCCGGAGTTTGAAGGTGTCAGAGATCCAATAGTTGAAATGAGATGGATCTCCGATGTAGAAGGTCTTGGATCAGGTGTCTAAGTTATAACTATTTCTGGAATGTACTTGACCCGGTTAGCATGGTCTATTTGGGTTGCATGACATTACAACACTTGGATAGACTAAATGAGAGAAAGGACACTTAAGGTTTATTAATATATTATAAGTTAATATATTAATAATATTATTTAATTAGTATTGATCAAATAATTAATTTGGAATTAATTAAGAGATCACAAAGAGACTAATTAAATATATGGGGTTGATTTTGTAAATCATCTATTACTGTATAGTGGGCTAATGATCCATGGTTTATATGAATTGAGCTAAACCCATAAGGTTCTCCATGGATAGTCCATGGAGGTTATAAACCCATGGATCATGGAATATGGAAAGCCATGACAATTAGGGTTTACATGTTGTAACCCTACTTGTGATACAACTATATAAAGACCCCATGACTAGCAAAATCGGCACTACAAGCAAGTATAAGAGGGCTAGCCGAATTTTGAGTGTTAGTGAACTTCTCTCAAGGTTATTCCAAGTGTTGTGGTGTTGTGTGAGACATTTGAGGCATCACACTTGAGGTGCTAGGCTCACAAGGTTCTCAAGGAATCCAAACAACAAAAGGTATGTTCTTCTACTAGCTATTATGATTCAAAGTTCCCCATGCCATGCTAGTTAAGTAAAGAACCTTGGAAAATCAAATTTGCATGTATCTTAGTAAAACATAGATCCAAGGTTTCTAAGGTTGCATGTACACCTTAGGAGTGTTAAAATGCTCAAAAATTTTCAGAAGGATGCTTCTACACTTGTGCTTGTTCAGCTAACCTAAAGTTTAGGTATGCGCAAAATCTTTTCCGCCATATGGTGAAAGACTGGTGGAATTTTGTCATGAAGGACTAGTCACCTGTTGAGAAGAGCGCAGTGACATGGGAACAAATTCTGGAGAGGTTTAGGGAAAAGTAAGTTCCACTTATAGAGAGGGAGCGACTAGCTCAGAAATACTTGTCGCTCAAGCAAACAACGGAGTCAGTGATTGAGATCACCAAGATGTTTATAGAAAGGGCTTTATTCTGCCCAGAGTATTCGTCCTTAGAATAAGTGGAAATGTCTCTATACCTGAGCATACTCAAGACCAATATCAGAGATTTTGTATCAAGCAATCGATACAAGACCCTAGTAGAAATGAAAGACCATGCCAGGATGAGGGAGAATGAGTTGGAAACTCGAGCGAAGGAAAAACGCAGACTCCAACTCCGTCCCATCCAACAGCCAAAAGATCCAAGCACAGTGATTCAAGTTTTGGAGGACAGAAAGGTCCAAGGTGTGATAAGTGTGGAAAATAACACGAATGGATTTTTTATGCAGTAATATGCTACAATTTCGGCAAGGAAGGATATTACATCCAAGACTGTAAGCAAGGAGCACAGGGAGTGCGCATCTGTTTCCACTGCAACCAAATGGACCATATCAAGACCAACTGCCCTCTGCTAAACCCAACAGGCGCAATAAAAGCTCCAACACCTGCAACATTAAGGATAACCAATGGAAGACGAGGCAAATTTAAAGGCCAAAGGGTTAAAGGGCGAGCCTTTCAACTCATAACAGAGGAAGCAATGGAAGCATTATAGAACATGTTGGTTGTTCTTCTGTTAAGGGAAAGCTCCAGCATGAGTGAGATCACGTCGTAGAAGTCAATAATACTCTTAAGCTTCAATTAATGTAATAAAAAGTTTTGCAAATATCGGCCTAGGCGGCCGATTAATCGGCACCTAGGCGATTGGCGGTCCTCCACCGTTGACGTTTATAGCTAATCGGCCCTTATTATCGGGCGTGGTCAAAATCGGTCAAAGACGGAGATTATCGGGTCTAGGCGGCCTTATTGGTCAGCTAAGGTTAATGAAAATTTAAAAAACTTTAAGGGTAAAAGTGTCAAAGTGTTAGAATTATTGCTAGGGTTCATTCTCATTCCATCACATTCGTCTCTTTTCTTTTTTGAAATTCCCTCTGTAGTCACAAGGAACGAATGAAAACATGAACAGAACTCTGGCGCCATTTGCTCCTCCTCCGATGCTATCTTCTTCTTCCATTCATGTCGTTGCAGTTCAACAGCCGTCGTCCTTGAAGCTCTTCTACAACAGTCACCACCATCTAAAGCTTCCACGACAATCACCTTTTCCAACATCATCTTCTCCTCCTCCGATGCCGTCGTTTGACCTCTATAATCCTGCCGACACCATTGCTGTTATGTGCAAAGGTTAGTCTCAACGCTCCACTTCTACTTGTTTTATTTACTGATTAATAGGAGGGTTAAGTTGTGTTTGTTTTATTATTTGATTAAATTCGATTATTGATTGTTGAGAATTGAGTTAAGTTGATTTTGTTTAAGCTGAAATAAGTGAATCTATTAACAACTTAACATGAATCCGATCGTCTTTTCTTGAATCAAGGCTTAATTTCTCCGTCTTATCCCCTGGATATGGTTTTACAGGTTGGCCTGAAAAGGCAAATCCAAAAACATGGCTTCACCGATGGGAGTTTATGTTGATTAGGTGGAATCATTGGTACTTGAACAAAACCATAGGCCACTTACCTGGTCGTATAGAAGATTAATTGAAAAGGGTATAGATAAGTCTTTTGGTCCTTGAAATCTGAATTTGATGTGGTTAAATATGGAAAAGAATGGAGTAGATTTGGTTATGCGATGATGTTTGTGAAGGATTTTGAGGTAAATAAACATGGGAGGAACGATTAGAATGATGGGATAAGGGGTAAAGACAATAATCTTTATGCTTGGATTGCTGGAGATGAAGATTATAACTCCAATGGAATTGTTGGCGATTATCTGAGATATAATGGTGATTTGAAGATTGTTTCTAAGATTGAAATTGCAACTTGGTTGTTCTGTGTTCTCTAGAACTATGTTTTTTTCCAGTAATTATAGGCTCTTTCAGGATATATCATTGTTATGATTCTAATACCCGTTTTGTTTTCAATTTTAGTATGTCTAACTAATTCACATATGTTTCCATAAAATATCATATATCATTACTGATTTGTATCTTAAACTTCTTATAGACAATCTGGATGAAACCACATATGAGAATTGGGAAAATGTTGTAGATAAAATAAACAATTCACTCTCCTACCATGTCAAGTGTTGCAAACCAAAGGTGGCCCATTAAAGTATCAAGGGGGGGGGGGGTTGTAATCATAGTTTCATGTTATAATGTTATATTTATTAATTTTTTAATATTTTTTAATTGATATAATGTTATATTTATTAATGTTATATTCTTAGGATTAATGTTTTATTTTTTTAATAATTAATAGTTCCCGATTAATCCCTTGACCCCAGTCCACCTCCAGGCTACCGCCAAACGTTTTCTACAACCTTCGTAATAAATGTACTACAACAATATTATAATAAAGATGGAATGTTTACTTTAGATATTGTCGCTAGTATTAATATAATCAAACAAATGTGTTAGTGTATTCCAAACGATGTGTGTTGATCCTATTTTAAGGGAGTCACTTGTGAATAATACAAGTAGTAGTAGTATAATAGGAATATCAAAGGTCACTGAATATGACAAACATGAGTTTATTCAAAGTCAAAAGGAGACATATATGACATAGGCTAAACTAGCTTAAGTTACAAATAGCAGCAGGTGATGGGTCGAACCCAAGTGGGGGAGAACCGACCCTTAAGGAGAAAGGACAAAGGGTGGCTCAACTTTCAGTTTCGACATCAAGGTCCAGGAGAGTAGCAATACGAGTAGGCATATATAGTTAGTTCGTTTTCGGGTAACAGAAGAATGAAGTCTTATATTAGAATGCCCATAGGCCTTGCGTTTCTTGCTTTTCAAGGAAATATGGGTCTTTTATCTTCATACGACTAATAGGACTTAGAAACTCCCATATACAGCTCAGACAGCTAAGAGAACCGTATAGGTTCATACCTTCAATCGGTAGTATAGTTTGCCATTGAGAGCGTCATGTACTCAATGGATACACCGGACTTAGGAGTTTATTTTCAACCATAGTAAAGGATTTAGTTAACCCACGCCAAAGGATTTTAGCAGTAGGATCAACGTCAAGTGAGAAAGTATTACAATTGGGAACCCATGAGAAGATACCATTCAAAAAGGTCCATGCCTATTAAGCATATGGTAATACCTTAGTGTAACTTTAAGCATCATGATAGACTCCGTGTTTCCTTTAGTTATTATTTAAATCAATAAGCAATCATAATGATGAGTGTGTCACCAATATTATAACATTGGTTCCAAAGTTCGAATTGGTAAACCCGTAATAATAGCTTTAGTTAAATTCCAGGCTGTTGGAACACCTGAAAATGGGTCGAATTACCATTGTAATCTAGATTCGTGTGTGGTTTAAGGACATAGATTAAGCCTTTCAGATGCATTTTCCTAGAAAATGGATTTTGTTAGGACGTAGTAGATAAAATTCCTTAATCAATCGCCTTATATCAAGTTGACCATATTCCTAGCCAAAGAATCCAATCGACATTTTTCGTCTGAAGGAAATCATTCGTCATAGAATATAGTCCAATCCGACGAGTTCTTGGTTTTTGGAAGACTTTGTGAGGAGCCAGGAGTATGTCTAAGATAGAAAACGAAGTTCTGGGAGACATGTAGATGCAACAACGTTGACGAGATCACAAGTTGATCTCGATAAACTCCGATAAGATAACGTCAAGGAGTGTTAGGAGTAGGATTTCAGAGACAAAATCTTTGTAAGGGGGGGGGGGGGGATTTGTAACGCCCTATTTTTACCGTTCCATAGGATCCAATATAAACAAATGTTTATATAACTCGAAGTAGAAATATATTACTCTTTAGCCCAAGAAAAAAATAGGATAAATAAACTGAATCGTCCGTAAATCGTAAAAATAAGTGCACCAAAACACACACACACACACACACACATATATATATATATATATATATATATATATATATATATATATATATATAATTTAGAAAGAACACATCGTCCCGATCCCGAAAATATAAATTTTATAGAAATCCGAATCTGTATGAATTTGCTATGATTTTTATAAGATATAAAAGTCAGTCGTACATATGGAATGTGTGACGTAAAAAACTACGAAGAGAATGGTTGAATTTTGGGTAAAGTCACTTAAAGGAAAATCGTAGTACTCTTTAAGATAGAAATTTTGGTATAAAAACAACAAAATCGGAGTCCATACGAGAGAGTTATAATTTTTGCAAAATCATTAAATCATATAAAAATAAGGACTAAAAATAAAGTTCAAATTAGCCGATGGAGCCTAAAGGAAAGTTGTAGTACTCATTGAGAGCTACGCCTGGAAAAAAAAGAACGTCAAAAATGGAGTATGTACGAAGAAGCTATGGAATTTACAAAATCTGCATTTTGCACCGCATGCGGTGCGGTGTGTGACGCACGCTTCTAGAGGTGAAAACGCAGACCACTGAGTGCTTGACATATGACACAAGGTCGTTGGGGAGACGATACCTTAAAATGCGTGACGTGGACCCCTTTTGCACGCTGCGCACCCCAAAAATTGCCTATACAAGGTCGGGAGCCTATAGGTCAACTTGTTAACGAAATGACATATAGGCCGTAAGTACATATTGATACATGTGAACGAAATGACATATATGCCGTAAATACATGTTGACTCGTGTTGAAGACAAAATGACTTGTAGGCCGTAAGTCTAAAATACGTATATTGTTTGTTTTCATGTATGTGTATTGTGATATATGATATATTGGGGGAATTCACTAAGCGTAACGCTTACCCAATTGTTATAAATATTTTTCATGCACTTCATTGGTTTATGAGAATGACAAGGTTCGACTATATCACGAGCATTTACAATCATGTTTTTCGCATTATATTATGATGTAATTGAACTTTTAATAAATATTTTGATGTAATTGAATCTATACACAAAGAATGACCAAAGATACCAATATTTTAAACTTATTATTAAGGTCCTTTGGGCCAAAATATAAAATACATTTCTTTTATAGTTAAAAATATAAAATCATAAAAATATATTATTCCTAAACCAGTTAATTTTAATATACAGTATAATTTACGACTTTTAATAAAGCACATACCATATATATGTAGCTTTCATATCATAACGGGTGGAACTAAAACCCAACCCATTTTATCATATGCATAAAAAGATATCCTGCCCCGACCCGTAAGTCAAGAAATTATAGAGATATTTATTGATGGGAATCAGCCCTCTCTCCATCTTTATCCCCCGTACACGCACAAATCAATATCTCTCCCTCTCTCTCTCTCTCTCTCTCTCTCTCTCTCTCTCTTCATCTCCTCCACCATTTCTCTCTCTTCTTTTCTATTCAATGCGCCTTACACTTTGCCACCATCACCAGATCCTCCCTCACCCTTTCATTCCCATCCTCTATACTTTCGATTCTTCAAATCCCAGATCCCTTTTCTTTTTCCTTCTCAATTCTTCTTGTTAGCTAGCTATGATGTCTTCTCTACGCCCAGATCTCACTACCAAAATCTACCCCTACACGGAGGAGGAACCACTCGACCTTTTCGACCATCTACCGGACTCTCTCCTCCTCTTGGTCTTCAACAAGATCGGTGATGTCAAGGCTTTAGGTCGTTGTTGCGTTGTTTCCAAGCGATTTCATACCCTTGTTCCTCAGGTCGAAAACGTTGTTGTTCGTGTCGACTGTGTTATCTCCGACGACGATGCCACCTCCGCCTCCGGTGCCTCCGATAAATCTCGTGGACCCTTTTCCAGTCTTGTTCGTCTTGTCTTTGGTGGAATCGTTAAGCCCATCCAAGCTCTTGGAAACTTTTTGGGTCCCAAGAGATCTTCATCCTCCTTATCTGTCGTTAACAACGTTGATGCTGATGATGATCTTGAACATGGAGGTGGAGTTACGCACCATTCTCCCACTCAAGTTCTCAAAAACTTCGAAGAGATTCGTTTCCTTAAAATCGAGCTTCCAAGCGGCGAATTAGGTATCGAAGACGATGTACTGTTGAAATGGAGGGCGGATTTCGGATCCACCCTTGATAATTGCGTCATGCTCGGCGCATCCTCCGTGATTCATCCCACCCAGAATTTTACATCTAGTGAAACCAATTGCGATCGAGTATGTGGAGCTGGGGTTGGGGTTGTGACTGATGATAATGGAAGCATTCCGGAATCGTTTTACACCAATGGTGGATTGAAATTACGGGTAGTATGGACGATAAGCTCATTGATCGCAGCTTCAGCAAGGCACTACTTGCTTCAACCTATAATCGCAGAGCATAAGACATTAGATTCCTTGGTTTTGACAGATGCAGATAGACAAGGTGTCTTGTGTATGAACAAGGAACAATTAGAAGAACTGAGGGTGAAGCCATTATCAGCTTCTTCAGCTTCAAAAAGAACCCTAGTCCCAGCTTTGAATATGAAGCTTTGGTATGCTCCATTTCTGGAACTACCTAATGGGACTGTGCTCAAAGGGGCTACATTAGTAGCAATTAGGCCTAGTGAGCAATCAACAACACAGAAGGAAGTTTCTGATGGATCATGGGTTTCATCTGCTTTTGAAGAGCCTTATGGAACTGCTGCAAGAATGTTGGTTAAGAGGCGAACTTATTGCCTTGAGATGAATTCCTTCTGAGGTATTATTCACCATGAAATTTGTATATACTTATAACTTGTTTGATACAGATACAGTATTCTCATGTTGATGTTTTTTTTTTTTGTGTCTCAGCTTTCATGGCTGCATAAAAGGCGATAAACTTTATGATTCAAGGCACAGGGAAAACAAAACACACAATTTTGTTCACAGCATGTATATGAGGTTCGATGGTGCAAAATGTTACTTACCTTCAATGGTGCTTCAATGGTGTATGGATTGATGAGGGTATGTTTCGGTTTATGTATGTATGGTAATGGTATGAAAAGTGAGAAAAAAAGTGTTGCCTTGGTGGTGGATGGTGTTGCAAGGGGGTTGTTTTGGGTTCTGTGTTTGTTTGTAGTCATATCTATATCTCTATATCTCTATATATGTTATACGATCTTCATTTATGTGAATATTTGTAGGTATGAAACAATACTAGTGTTTATAAGTGGCTTAAACTGCCTGTTTTCTGAATTGTGTAGATTTTCTGTTATAATTTTGGTCTGGATGTTTGCTAAGGGTTAGTTATGTCAGGTGTATTCAATGAGGTTTTGATGATAAATTGTGAAAGGATCACTATTAAATATCGGCTTCTTTTTATTAATTTATTTGGTTTGGTGATTGACACCCACAAATCACAAATAATGAATTATTCATTTACTCCTAGAGTCTAGAGGGCTCAATGTGGGCTTTAATGCTTTAATGCTAGCACCTGAGTCCTGACTATTGTGTATCTTTCAGTATGAATTGGGCTTTTGTCGGCACCAGGCCTTTATAAAAGCCCATTATCACTCAAATTATATTTGTGGAGTCGGGGTTTTGGGCATCAAGAAAAATAATATTTTTGCAGTAAACAGTATTTGATTTAATGGATGAAAAGGGGCATTGTGGGCAGTTGGGCAGCTTAAAAGCTATTAGTCGTTTCTACAAAGGTGACATGATCACGATCATCACAAGGTAACATTGATTTCAACGAAACCTTTTGTACACTCGAGACTATTTTGTTTTTTTTTCAACATAAATTGTTTTAAGTTTTATGTTTTAAAACCTTAAAGTATGCTACCAAGAACGACTAGAGAAAAACATATTCCAATTAACCCAAGTAAATTGATACTTTGTGTATTTAACACTTTTCAAAAATACAAGAAAAAAATATATGAGGCTAGGGGTGTAAGTGAGCCGAGCTACTCGTGAGCTATTTGGGATCGACTCATTAGAAGCTTGACTTGAGATCGAATTAAACGAGCACGAGCTTCAATTAGTGGGCTTGCGAGCCTAAACGAGTATATATATATATATATATATATATATATATATATATATATATATATATATATATATATATATATATATATATATATATATATATATTCGCAAACCCACTAAATTGTTTACAAGCCCAGCTTGAGCTTGATCAGCCTCGGATTCGGCTCGGCTCGTTTACATCCTAGAGTAAGGTTACATCTTTTTAAGGACATGATGAGAGGTGCACAAAACCAGGATTTTATCCCAATCGGACAGAACAAGTTTTTTCCATATTGTATTTTAGATAATCTGGTCCGCATTTTTGTAATAAATTATTGGATTTCGGATCTATCTAGTTTTTCGTAAATTTTTTAGATTTTGGATATAAATTATCGGATATTTATTTACTGATAAAAACCCGACCCCCAATTCTGGTTTCAAGTTTTCATATCTCCAGCGGATCAGATTTATCCGGGGTGGATATCTTATAACCCGAATATGAAGAAAAAAAAATATGTTTTGTATATTATTTTAGTAAAAAAAAAAAGGTTCATTTTGTGCACCTTTAAGAAAAGATGGTCAGATGAATATCTTTAATTAGATATGGATGAGTAATCCAATGAAATGACTCCTCAATCTCTATTCACAGCTGAAAACAGAGAAAAATATGCAACTTAGATTGGTTTTCGTGGTGTGTTTTACTTTTAGATTCTAGATTTTTTTATTTGTATTAGTCTAATGTTTGCTTTAGCTCCTTGCTTATGTAATTTTCTGTTATTAAAAAAAAATAGTATGTTTTCAAATTTGATGGGGACAAGTAGACAACTAAAGCCCAAAAGTGGCTTCCATTATTTTAGCATGTTTGTAGTTTTTATCAATGCTTGGTTCATGAAATTCAGGTTTATTTTGTATAATGTGTTCAATATCATTTGATTGTAGAGCTTGAGGGTTGTTGATATGATAACATCTTTCCATAAGAATATAAGAGTGGATGACTTATTATGGTAGCAAATTTAAGATTTTTTATATTTTCTACCGGTGAATTTTTTTGTACACAATTTATTTTTATCAAAAAAAGTACCATTATATATATATATATATATATATATATATATATATATATATATATATATATATATATATATATATATATATATATATATATATATATATATATTGACGTGGCTGCCATTTGATTGTTGGCCTAAAATTGTGATTTTTTATATATATTTACACCATTTACACTTTTTTTGTACATATTATATCAATAATCTTGATAAGAAGAAACGACGATGCTTGATTTCGAACTCGTGACCTCAAGGAAGGGAGGCATCAAGTTGTATCAATTGACTTCTAAGTTCTAAAGAACAATGAAAATAAGGGAAGACAAAAATCGAATATGGGTCTCTCTATGGTGTGTTGAATGCGTTACCACTAGCCCAAACCTTATCTTCGAAATTAATACTATCATATCATATATATATATATATATATATATATATATATATATATATATATATATATATATATATATATATACACACTAGGTTAAAACCCGTGGAAATCCACGGTTTATAATTTGCAATAGAATTATAATTTTGATTTTGATTGTCTAATAAAAAAAGATATCAAAGTTTACAAAAAATGAAGAATAATGATACTGTAATTAACATGAATAAATATTATAAATTAATTAATAGGTAAGTGAAGCGCAAATTTTGAAAAAAAAGTAAATTACTGTTATCCATGTTTTTCAAAACATTTGAGGCGGTGGATTGAGAACGTTGGATTTTCTTTTTTTTTTTCTTCGATTTTTTATTATCCATATATAATTTTCTGTCTTTTCTGTCTTGCTTGCGAATAATACATATTATTGTTTGTTTCTGCATAAGGAATACAAGTATATCATATAAAATGTATAAAAGTGTAAATAATTGTGCTGATATAAAATTTAAAATAATAAATAATTGAAAGTTGGTAACATTAAATTTTTTCGTAATAATATACAATCAATAATATTAATGAAGAAAGAAAAGTATCTTTATAACCGTTGATAACAGATATTGCAGATGATAATCTTTAGCGGTCGATGAAGTAGGCAATATATTTTCTTTTTCTTCTTATGTCAATATATCATCATATTTTTATATTATTAAATGGTTTATTTTGAGCTTAAAAAAGTTGTACAAATTTTAAAAAAATGTTAAAGCAAAAACTTATCGTTGTAAACTGAAGTAATAACATTTGTAGCGCTTGAAATTTATTGGATTGATGTAGTACACAAATTAATGTCATTTATATTATCTAAATAAAAACTATTTAATTTTCTACTATTTTTAGAATTAAATGACTTCATGATACATAAAAACTATTTTTTAATTTTCTACTATTTTTAGAATTAAATGACTTCATGATACGTCTGTATATGAACAAATAACAACAATTATTTTATAAGATAAGATGATAACAATAAAGAATATGACTAAATTAAAGAAAATAAAATATAAAGTAACATTATGCGAATATTTGATATATAATTGCAATTTTTTTTATGCAGATATTTAAGACGGTTAATTATTGTAATATGATTATATATAAATATTTTTTATTTTATTATATATCCTAATATAAAAAATATATTTATCCTATAGTTATATACAATTGATAAAATAAAATATGAAAAAAATAATATTTAAATTAAACACAATATTTATATTAAAGGCATCTTCATTTTTGTCTTAAAAGGGAACCTTAAATTGAGAAGATATATATTTCATTATTTCAATTATAAATTTTATTACGGTGGATTATAAATTTCAATTATAAAAATGTAGCTTTAGTATTGTATAGACAAATTATACATATTGTAGTTATAGACATTTTATACATATTGAGAAAAGGAATCGCACCCATTGATGAAACCCCCTCCCACTTTACCCACCTAAATTTTGAGGTATGAGAAATTGGAAGAAGGGTATTTTGAAATACCATATTATTGCCCTAACGAAATCGGTATCATCCAACACCGATAGACAAATCGTTATGATCCACCGCCGATAACTGTAAGTAGGCTTCATCCATGTGTTAAATTTCTTAGATTTTCTTCTCCTCCATTGATTTGTTATACGTATGCCATTAACCTAAGTCGATTACATGTATATGCTCCATGTTCATTTGTTTTCTTCTTCGATCTTTTCTCTAGTTCTATGTATCGAATTTATTGAAGATTTGGACTGAATAAAAATCATGGGCACATAAGTAATCCAATCGGTTATTGAAATGAGGAGCGAATCAAGTTCTGAACGTCATAAAAAGAATTGTAATTGAACGTAAAATTAGGTAATTGTTCTTCCTTTTTTTTGACAGAAAATAGATTAAAATCAAAAGAAAGTTACTTGTTTATTTTGCAGGAAAATGGATGGAGAAGGATGGTACACGAGTAGAAGACATATAGAAAGCAAAGGAAAAAAACGTCGATGTGTTTGGAATACATTTTTGGCTATTTGGAAGATTTTTCAGGAAGCAAATATTCAAAATTTGAAATTTGCTTAAAAAAGTTGTACAAATTTAAAAAAAAAATGTTAAAGCAAAAACTTATCGTTGTAAACTGAAGTAATAACATTTGTAGCGCTTGAAATTTGTTGGATTGATGTAGTACACAAATTAATGTCATTTATATTATCTAAATAAAAACTATTTAATTTTTTACTATTTTTAGAATTAAATGACTTCATGATACGTCTGTATATGAACAAATAACAACAATTATTTTATAAGATAAGATGATAGCAATAAAGAATATGACTAAATTAAAGAAAATAAAATATAAAGTAACATTATGCGAATATTTGATATATAATTGCAATTTTTTTTATGCAAATATTTAAGACGGTTAATTATTGTAATATGATTATATATAAATATTTTTTATTTTATTATATATCCTAATATAAAAAATATATTTATCCTATAGTTATATACAATTGATAAAATAAAATATGAAAAAAATAATATTTAAATTAAACACAATATTTATATTAAACGCATCTTCATTTTTGTCTTAAAAGGGAACCTTAAATTGAGAAGATATATATTTCATTATTTCAATTATAAATTTTATTACGGTGGATTATAAATTTCAATTATAAAAATGTAGCTTTAGTATTGTATAGACAAATTATACATATTGTAGTTATAGACATTTTATACATATTGGGAAAAGGAATCGCACCCATTGATGAAACCCCCTCCCCCAATCTAACTTTACCCACCTAAATTTTGAGGTATGAGAAATTGGAAGAAGGGTATTTTGAAATACCATATTATTGCCCTAACGAAATCGGTATCATCCAACACCGATAGACAAATCGTTATGATCCACCGCCGATAACTGTAAGTAGGCTTCATCCATGTGTTAAATTTCTTAGATTTTCTTCTCCTCCATCGATTTGTTATACGTATGCCATTAACCTAAGTCGATTACATGTATATGCTCCATGTTCATTTGTTTTCTTCTTCGATCTTTTCTCTAGTTCTATGTATCGAATTTATTGAAGATTTGGACTGAATAAAAATCATGGGCACATAAGTAATCCAATCGGTTATTGAAATGAGGAGCGAATCAAGTTCTGAACGTCATAAAAAGAATTGTAATTGAACGTAAAATTAGGTAATTGTTCTTCCTTTTTTTTGACAGAAAATAGATTAAAATCAAAAGAAAGTTACTTGTTTATTTTGCAGGAAAATGGATGGAGAAGGATGGTACACGAGTAGAAGACATATAGAAAGCAAAGGAAAAAAACGTCGATGTGTTTGGAATACATTTTTGGCTATTTGGAAGATTTTTCAGGAAGCAAATATTCAAAATTTGAAATTTGCTTAAAAAAGTTGTACAAATTTAAAAAAAAAAAATGTTAAAGCAAAAACTTATCGTTGTAAACTGAAGTAATAACATTTGTAGCGCTTGAAATTTGTTGGATTGATGTAGTACACAAATTAATGTCATTTATATTATCTAAATAAAAACTATTTAATTTTCTACTATTTTTAGAATTAAATGACTTCATGATACGTCTGTATATGAACAAATAACAACAATTATTTTATAAGATAAGATGATAGCAATAAAGAATATGACTAAATTAAAGAAAATAAAATATAAAGTAACATTATGCGAATATTTGATATATAATTGCAATTTTTTTTATGCAAATATTTAAGACGGTTAATTGTTGTAATATGATTATATATAAATATTTTTTATTTTATTATATATCCTAATATAAAAAATATATTTATCCTATAGTTATATACAATTGATAAAATAAAATATGAAAAAAAATAATATTTAAATTAAACACAATATTTATATTAAACGCATCTTCATTTTTGTCTTAAAAGGGAACCTTAAATTGAGAAGATATATATTTCATTATTTCAATTATAAATTTTATTACGGTGGATTATAAATTTCAATTATAAAAATGTAGCTTTAGTATTGTATAGACAAATTATACATATTGTAGTTATAGACATTTTATACATATTGGGAAAAGGAATCGCACCCATTGATGAAACCCCCTCCCCCAATCTAACTTTACCCACCTAAATTTTGAGGTATGAGAAATTGGAAGAAGGGTATTTTGAAATACCATATTATTGCCCTAACGAAATCGGTATCATCCAACACCGATAGACAAATCGTTATGATCCACCGCCGATAACTGTAAGTAGGCTTCATCCATGTGTTAAATTTCTTAGATTTTCTTCTCCTCCATCGATTTGTTATACGTATGCCATTAACCTAAGTCGATTACATGTATATGCTCCATGTTCATTTGTTTTCTTCTTCGATCTTTTCTCTAGTTCTATGTATCGAATTTATTGAAGATTTGGACTGAATAAAAATCATGGGCACATAAGTAATCCAATCGGTTATTGAAATGAGGAGCGAATCAAGTTCTGAACGTCATAAAAAGAATTGTAATTGAACGTAAAATTAGGTAATTGTTCTTCCTTTTTTTTGACAGAAAATAGATTAAAATCAAAAGAAAGTTACTTGTTTATTTTGCAGGAAAATGGATGGAAAAGGATGGTACACGAGTAGAAGACATATAAAAAGCAAAGGAAAAAAACGTCGATGTGTTTGGAATAAATTTTTGGCTATTTGGAAGATTTTTCAGGAAGCAAATATTCAAAATTTGAAATTTGAATATGCGTTTTTTCAGGTAAGTATTCATAAAAAAAATATTTATTTCCTTAATTAAAACAACAAAAGATATATTTTTATTTATGTTTCCAATCTGCATAATTTTTTTGTTGATTTAATAAAGTTACATACCAAATTGTTAGGCTGTTACGATTTCACCACCTAGAATATGTATATTTGTATTATAATATATTATATTGTTAGTATTTCATGAACGCAATCAATAACACTTGTGTGCTTTGATAAAGAGCTGCAACATAAACATTATTGTACTTTGAACTTTATCTTATTAAGACATTGTACTTTTAAAATTTTACCCAATTTACACATTTAATTTACCCTTTTGTCTAATTTTAACTAAATCTGCTATTGACATGTAATCCAGGTTTGGGCAATTTTTATCAGTTGGATCTTATTCATACAATTCAACATACACAAAGAGTTAGTATGTTGTCTCAGTTAAAACATCAGAATACATGACTGTCAAAAACAATTGGAAGGTAAATGACCATTTTAACATCCAATGTATTTAAATATTTTTTTAACAATGTAAATATTGGACCAATAGTGTGTTATTTTTTATATTACAAAAATCTCTCATGTCTAAGATCTTAAACAGGGATGATTCATGTAAAATGATTTTATGACACACAGACCATTCCTTTAAAACTATAGCAATGTTCTTTGAAATAGGGACATTCTCTTTAAAATTTTAAAAAGCATGGACCAATTTGGTCATTTATCAAAGTAAAATGTTATAATTGGGAATCCATAATCTGTTAACAGTTGAAGATAATAATCCACACACGTTATATTTGGATAATTTACAAAGTGCAATACAGTAATAGGAAGAGAATAAAGTACGATGTTATAATAAACAAAAAAAAGTACATCGTATTTCTTTCATTTAGTCTAATGAAAAAAGCTAAATATAGTTTGTTGTTATTTACAACAACTCAGAAAAGAAAAAAGCAATACTTTATTAGTATTTACTACAAATCACAAAAGATAAAGAAAGATAAAAAGAATAAATGTGTTTATGTATATGTTTGGCAAATAGCATGCATGTAAAAAAATTGAAGTATTCATAGTAATATGAAATATGTGTATATGCATGTGTTTGATATATAGCTGTAATATATTCATAGTAATAAGAGAAATCATGTTTTTTTTAAACGATGATTCACCTTTTTGGAATGTAAATCAATAAAAATAAATGTTAAAATCTAATTTCTGTCTAAATTTTCAAACAAATGCATAATTAAATGAAATGTTGAAATCTAATTGCCTTGGAATGCACAATTCCAGTTCTTGGCTGCGAATGGATTACTAACATGTCATGAAATGGAATTTCGAATTCCAAGTCTGTTGGAATCCGCAGTTCCATTACTTACCTGCGGTTTCTAACATCATGAAATGGAATTTCAAATTCCAACTCTGTTGGAATCCGCGGTTCTATTTTAGACCTGCGGTTTCTAATATGTCTATTCTTGTTTTGATATGACAGCTCATTGCATAACTACTTCAAAAAAACGACTGATTCTGTTTCCACTGGATTCTCATCCAAATAAAAAAAAATCAAGTAAATTTACTATTATACCCTCACAAACTACACTACTAATTTGACAATTTACATAGTTTTTTGGGAAAAAGATGGGACTTCTACCCTAAAAAACTACACTCCTTTTTCAGGATCATATCTATTTATCATATCCAACATAACTGAAATTTGTCCCAATTATGATGCAAACATGTCATGAAATGGAATTTCGAATTCCAACTCTGTTGGAATTCGCGGTTCCATTTCTTACCTGTAGTTTTAACATGTATGTTATTGTTTTGATATTGCAGCTCATTGCATAACTGCTTAAAAAAAACGTAATATGTTCCATTGTACCTTGTAATTAAAAAAACATATATTATAATAATGGAAAGATAATTTTGTTTGTCCAAAAAAAAATTCATGACTTTGAAAAATATCATGATTCACAAAAACATATATAAACAGATACACACACATAGACAACCACATATATTTAGAAAATTAAACTAAAAGATGATAAATTACGGATTATAGCATTGTTCTTTGAGAATAAATTACTAAAAATGGGATATAGTGTAACACGAACTTTCAAAAAGAAATTGATAATTTTTTTGTTTATTATTTAAACGGTTTGATAAATTAGATGAAATAATCAATTTTTTTTTGTTTATTATCTAAGTGTAGATTTACCAAGAAAACAATGAGAAAATTACATATTTACTGATATACCCTTAAGGGTATATAATGAGAAAAAAACTAAAAATCAAAAACTAAACAGAAAAAACCTGTATATTTAACAAAAAAAATTAGGATATAAACAGGAAAATCGTAAAGCACTGATTGATTTATATATTTAATTATCACCTGTAAACATACTTTTCAAAAACAGATATAAACAGAAAAATTATGATTCACAAAAACAAATATAAACAGATACGTACATATAAACAATAACACATATATTTAGAAAAATAAACTAAAAGATGATCAATTCCAGATTATAGTATTGCACTTTGAGAATAGATTCCTAAAAATGGGATATAGTGTAAAAGGAACTTTAAAATGAAATTTGTATTTTTTTGTTTATTATTTAAACAGGTTTGATAAATCACATGAATAAATCAAATGAATTGATAATTTGAGTTACTTTTTCAACATGTTTGTAGTTTATATGAATATGATGTGATTGCTGAAATGCCTAAAAGAAACCACCAACTGATAAAAGTATTTTCAAGTTTTCAGAAAATATGTCATGTGGTGGGGTTTTTAAGAAAAATGGTTATGGAAGAATTATAGGTCTAACCATCCAAATACCCTAATTACGATTAAGTATTTAGATGAACCAAATCACTGGAGGAAGCAAATAGTTGTAGAAGAAATTAAATGGTCCTATGACTCTAATGTATCACATACAATTATATAAGATACACAAATCAATAAAACTAAAAATCGACACACACAGATCGCGACTATATGTACCAGAATATTATACATAAAGAAATACCAATGTATCAAACTCTTATATATAACAGGTAAAAAAATAGAGGGAAAAGTGATGAAATCGATTAAGAATGTAGATGAAAAAGAACAACTAAAAGGTAAAGAACAATGTAGTTTTGTTGACCTGATGATGAACATATGACCTCTGAAATCGTATTGAATAAAGCACGTTAACAGGAATCGTATTGACTTCTGAAATTGTATTGGAATATATCATTTCTTCCTAAACCGATTGCCTGATTTTTTGGGATTGATATAAAATGGAATTTAAATTGATTACCTGATTTGTTGGGATTGATTTGATCTTCAATATTCCACCGAATTAAATTTGAAATTTCCTGATTTATATATTTACTGATTGCCGTTTCCTGATGTGTACAGTAATATTTTCAAGAATAGAAGGGCAAAGTGGGAACTTCACTTATAATTTTTGAGCGGGAAAATGCAAGGGCGAGTGGCTAAGAGAATGTCAGGTGGCGTTTTTAGTACTGTTTTATTAGTAGAGAAGATATATATATATATATATATATATATATATATATATATATAATCCAAAGGAGCTTAGGAATAGTATTCTTTTAGGCTTTAGGATTTTGCCACAAAAGTTTGCTGAACCTGACACTTTAGTCCCTAATGTCAAAATTTTTAGATTTTTGCCTTTTGATTAAGTTTTTGTGTCTTAAGGTTTTTGCCACAAATCTTTAATGACTTTGACACTTTTAATCCTTATATTCAAAGGTTTTACATTTTGGAGTTTTTGCCACAATTCTTTAATGAATTTGACACTTTTTGTCCTTGTAGTCAAAAGTTTTACATTTTGACATAAAAAATACAAAAAAAACCTCCTTTAAAATTTTGTCAACGTATTTTCCCAATGTTGACAACTTTAATATTATTGCCACAACATTTTGGATTTTCTCCACCAATGTCCCTTTTTTCGTTGTACACTTTTGACATCTAATTTTAGGAGTTGTCGACTTTCTTCCCTATTTATGGTGATTTACAATTTTAGCACATATCTTTTAAAGTTTACCGATTTTTTCCATATTACCCCAAAAGCGACGTAGCCGCGGGTTCTTTACTAGTTGTATATAATGTATACTATTGATATGTAGTTAGCAAAAAGTTAGAAAACAACACCCTCTAAACGGCCAACATTAACCCGTTCTGAGGTTCACGTGGAGGTCAATCGCATACACTATTTTAGCATATAAATAAGTATTTTTGCATTTAAACCTGTATTTTAATATTTAAAGCTATAACTTTACATATAAATACATATTAAATATAGTTTTAAATATAAACACACGGTTTAAATTTATTCATACATATTAATACGTAAATAATATGTATGGTATTAGTTTCAATTAGAAGGCTAAAACCCTCACCAATTAGCGAGTGACCCAAGTTCAAGTTTGCTTCTCATCCACTCTATTTTAGTTTTTTCCTTTAAAGTTCAATAAACCTTGTTATAATATATTATAGACAAAACTGCAAAAATGTCCATGTGGTAAGCAATTTTTTTGGGTTTTAGTCCAAACCATGATTTTTTTTGGATTGCTGGTCTTTTTGAGATAGTTTGTTTGTAATTTTGGTTCTTCGGTAGACTGAAAAGACTAAATTGCCCTTATTATATTTATTTTTCATTTTTCTTTTTTTTCCTATAAGTATTTATATCTAAAAATAAAAATAGGGGCCCACATTCTCTCTCTCTCTCTCTCTCACACACACACATTGCTTTTCTTTCATCCTTCTCAAACTTACGAATCTGATTTCTTTTCTTTCTTCTTTTCCTGGTTTATAACTCACGCACAACACATGAAATCAGATTTGGTTTGCCAACTGATTAACGATGAGAGAAACCCATTTCACCTGAAATCGGATTTGGTCGATTTCTATTTCTGATTTGGTCAATTTCTATGTCCGATTACACCTGAAATTAGTTTGTACAAGACTAAAAAAATCAACCATTCCCCTTTTGATGGTGGAAGCTACAATGGTTCTGGAGTGGTAGGATGGTGGGAATGGTGATGGTGTAAAAGACGATGTACAGGAAAGGGCTTGGAGATGGAGAGATAGGGTCTGATCGATTTTTTATTCTAAACTCACAAAAACAAAAATCTGTGAAATCTAATGTTGCAGGAATACGATGGTGGTAGCTCGTCGAACCACAAATCTAGTTACATAGAAGTGAATACGAGGTTATCTAGTGGTTGGAATCAAACAAGAAGGATCTATAATCTATGGGAGTGAAGTTGGACCTACAATAAAAGAGTACAACAAACTAGCGAAAGCTTTGGAAGAATCAGAGCAGTCTTTAACCTTGGTAATCCGACCTGGTAAATTTGGCATCCCTCGTATCTCATGCGTCGATTTCTTCCCCTTTACCGGCCGCCAGAGCAGCTCCTTACAACAGCCCCTCTCGATTTCTTCTCCTTTATCGGCTCACCCTTTTTTCCTTCACTTACGATTCCTCTTCCTCTCATTTATGTGTATTACCAGTCGAATGGGTGTTTGTGTATAACCTGTATGTAGATGATGTTTTTGGATTGAAGGTGATATCATGGGTATAACCCTGAGTAGTCGAATTGAGGTTTCGATCGGCGGTGGGTTTACATAGGAGAGAGAGAGATGTGGGCCCCAAATTAGTTAATTATTTTATTTTTCATTTAATTTAAGTAGAAAAGCATAAAAAAATATACCAGAAGGGCATAATAGTCTTTTTTCAGTTTACTGAGGGACCAAAAACGCAACGAAACTAGGTCAAAAAGACTATCAATCCAAAAAAGTCGTGGTTTGGACTAAAACCCCAAAACAATGTATACCATAGGAACCATTTTTGCAATTTTGTCTATATTATATAAAGTGAAAATTTACATTTTACAATCTAAAACGTTTTGGCTCAGTGGCAGAGTACTCGAGTCGGTGACTCTCTTCCTTGGGCAACGAGTTCAAAACAAGGAGTACCATTTCTTCTCCTTTTAATAAAATGTGTACTAAATAAGATAAGTCGTAGATTACTTACATTAAACTTATTATTATTATTATTATTATTATTATTATTATTATTATTATTATTATTATCTATTCTAATATATAAATATTTTTTTACCTCATGTTACACTCTTATTCAATTTGCTAAATGTCATTTTGTTGTTATTTTGAATTAATTTTTTTTTCCACATGTCATTTTATGAGTTTTTCTATTTTATTAAAGTTCATATAACATTTTAATATAATAATTACAATAAATAAATAATCCCTAATAAATCAAAATCTTTTTGCCACATGTCTTCTTCTTAATTTGGGCACATGACATTTTCTAGAATTTTTGAATTTTTTATTTTCCACTTTGTCATTTTATTATATGTTAAATTTTATTAAATTAAAATTTCGTCTTAATATGCAAGGTATTTATTAGCAATGGTTTATATATGTATTGTATTCAATGTATTAAAGCCTCATTAATTTTAATAATTCAAAATTTTTCTCATTTTTTTATAAATTCAAACTTCTCAAATTGTTAAAATTTCATATTTTTTTTTTAAATAAACTCATGTAATACACCTAGTGTAGTAATAAATGGATATCAATTTCATTAATGAAGTTATCTTTTAATTTCAGAATTCCTAAATTAAAGTTCATTAGTTTCTTTTGTTTATTTATTTAAATTATTTGTTTAAATTTAAAAGATAAAAAAAATTCAATAATAATAATTCATTATTTTTCGTATTTTCTTATTAATTCAAAGTTCTCAAATATTTTGACTTTTATATTTAACTTTTTTTGTAACATCCTGTTTCGCATTGTTCCCATTTTGAGTTGGTGATCAAAGGACTGGGTATTAGCAGGCGTCAGACCCTCGATAAGTTGGGTTCTGGACTTACTAGGAGTGGTTAAGGTATTTCAGATAGTTCGAGTATCCGGTTTGTGTTTAGGAATCAAATGGGCATTTTGGTAATTTGTCAGCTCGGGTTTTTATGGAAAGCGGATGTTCGTTTGGGATATCTTATGGTGAGTATGAATGGATATCAGTATTGAGCGTCTTGATACCTTTATATAGATATATGGATCATCAGAATCAGGTTTATAACAAAGGAGTTATGATCTTCGGAGTATTTAGGGTAAGGGGTTGAGAAGTACGCAGGGCGTACAACAAGGTACGCTTAGCGTGCAAGCAGTGAAGCGAGTACACGGGGCATACCAAGTGGTATGCTTTGTGTACTAATGCAAAGGTATTGATTGGGAATCTGGAGGTGTACGCGGGGCGTACGCTCAGATCTTGAAAACCCTAATTTTTGGGGTTGACCACTATTGAAGCATTCTTATGGACTTAAAACCCTCATTTTATCAGCCTCCTTGTCTTCCTTACCCTACACTCGAACCCTAATTTTATGATTGTGTGTTTTGAGCCTAGAAGGTCTTTGTAAGGTGGATTTTGGTGCTTTGAAGGAAGGTGGTCATCCTTGAAGCTTCACTAGAGGAATGAAGACTTATAGATCCAGAATCCCATCAACATTTGGAACTTATTTAAATAGATATAAGGATTATTGGAATCGAGTTTATAACAAAGGAGTTATGATCTTCGGAGTATTTAGGGTTAAGGGGTTATGAAGTACACGGGGCGTACAACAAGGTACACTTAGTGTACAAGCAGTAAAGCGAGTAAGCGGGACATACCAAGTGGTACGCTTAGCGTAATCATGTGAAGGTATTGATTGGGAATCCGAAGGTGTACGCTGGGCGTACAGAAGTGTACGTGGGGCGTACGGTCAGATCTTGAAAACCGTAATTTCCAAGGTTGACCATTATTTAAGCATTCTTTTGGACTTGAAACCCTCATTTTATCAGCCTCCTTGTACTCCTTACCCTGCACTCAAACCCTAATTCCCTGATTGTGTGTTTTGAGCCTATAAGGTCTTTGTAAGGTGGATTTTGGTGCTTTGAAGGAAGGTGGTCATCCTTGAAGCTTCACTAGAGGAGTGAAGGCTTATAGATCCAGAATCCATCAACATTTGGCACTTATTTAAGGTATAAAGTCTTGAACTTTATGATTCTTAACTGAGATCTCTTTTGGTTTGGGTTTATGAACCTTTTTGGTTCCATTGTGGAGATCTTATGTGTTCATAATGTTTCTGAAGCTTAGAGTTGCCACTCTTGGTGTTATTTTGGTCCTTGAGTCATAAACTTGCTATCTTTGGGGTCTAAATCTATCCATGCATGAGTTAGGACCATTTTCATGATAGTAGAGTGTTATATTTTGAGGTTGGGTCCAATTGGGGCATGCAAAGTCACCAAGTCAATGACTTTATGTGTCTAGACGTTGTTTAGGACTCAAATATGTGGTTTAGACCTATGGGCTAAGCATCAAGTTCTTAATGGTAAAAGTGGGATTAAGAGGGGGTTACACTAGGCGTATAAGCCTGTACGCACAACATACAAGCCTTTATGCGAGTACGCGCAACGTACAACTGAGTACGCCCTACATACTCAGTCAGATTGGACTTTGCAATTTGCGGGCCTCGGGTTGGGACATTTCTTGGACTTAGTTGCTGTGGGCCTTCGCGGACCATCTAAAAACAGGTTTTGGACCAAGGCAATTACTGGGCTTTAGGATAAGGCCCATTGGAGAGGCTTGAGCCTAATTTGGAAAATTGGGACATAGGTGGTCCATTATTGGGCTTTGGATGATTATGGGCTAATGGGCTATCGGAATGCCAAATGTTTTGGGCTAGAAAGATGGTTGTGATTTAAGGTAAGGCCCATGTAGAGGTTAGGGCCCAATTTGGAAAATTGGGCCATTAGTCGATTAATTGGCCTTTGGGCCTTTTAGATTATAGTTTGGGCCGTAGTTTTGGACAAGGCTAGGTTAGGGGTAAAATGGTCTTTTTACCTAAGGTATGGAGTTATGGTTATGGATTAGAACCCAATTGTTAAATGGGTATTGTTTTGTTATTGGTAGTTTGAGGATTTGTCAGCCAACAACCAAAGGTTTTCTGTATGTTTCAGCAGTGCGAGGTGAGTCTTCTCACTATATCCATGGGTCGAAGGCACCAATGTCGGCCCATTATGTGTTATGTGTTATGCTAGTTGTTTTTGTGATACTTACATCGAAGACCCTGGGGGAGCCCATGGAAATTGGATTTCAGACCATGAGTGGAAAGCCCATGGCATTCCAGATAAAGATCAAGGGGGGAGCCCATGGCATAATAGATAAAGACCATGGGGGAGCCCGTGGCACTTATATGTATTTGCATGATAATCTGTGATTGTATGTGGTATTGTATTTTGGGGAAACTCAGTAAGCTCTGTGCTTATGGTTTTCGGTTTATGTTTCAGGTACTCTGGTTTTCAAATAAAAGAGTTTAGGATGATTGTAGCGCACACACCATATGGTTCTGCTTTCTGGGAATTTCTCTGGTTAAAAGATATTTTGCTAAATATTGATTACTTTGGTTTTATAGAAACAATCTGTATTAACAATTTATTAATTTAAAAGCAAAAATTTTTATGTCGTGATTTTCGGGTCGTTACATTTTTTTTGTTGTAAATCAACCCATCTACTACATGAGTCTCACAACTAGTAATATATTATATAAGAGCTTCACGTATACATACCGCAAAGGTGTTCGCTATTGAAGTGGCCACGAACCATAATTACGAACACCATTCCAGTATTTCGTGGTGGCTCAATGTCGTGGCGATTTGTGGTCCGTTCAACGCTCTATGACGACTAATCACACCTCGATTCGAACTTCACCACCTTTGACCTCTTTGAATAACCGTTGAACAAGAGTTTTTCAAAAAAAATATTGTTAACTTTTTTTAAAACAATCATTTACCTATATAAATACCACAATACAAAATCTAATTTTTACACCATTCTTCTATTTCTCTATTTACATACATAACTTTGTTTACAATCCAAAAACCATGGATCCCAATCAAAATACTCTACCAAACTATCGAAACTGCAAGTCTGATAACGCTTTTACGTTAGATACAACTCCCCACCAATACCCGAACATGAAATCACCTCAAGGTGGGTTTATGAATTTGCTCCAAAGTGGTTCCCCTATCCAACAAACACAACTTTTCCAACAGCAATACCAAACTTTCCCACCCAATCAACAACAATTTCAACCCGGTTTCATATACCAACAACATTTCCAACCACAAACACAACCTTCTCTACCCCTTCATTCTCCGTATTTTGTAGCGGAAAACACAACCACAAGCACAACCTTCTCTACCCCCTCATTCTTCGTATTTTGTAGCGGAAACATAACCTTCAACACCACCCCAACCAAAAAAATAGAAAGGAAAAAAAAACTCGTTCGAACCAATGCAATCGATAGAGTGCAATGGACAAAAGAGGAAGAAGATAAGTTATCACAAGCGTGGGTATCGGCTTCCAAGACCAAATTGAAGGAGATAATCAAACATACAATTGTTTTTAAGAAAAAGTGCTAAACGTGTTCTATGATTTAATGGAAAGTGAAAGTCAAAATGCTGACCAAATTAGCTTGAAGTGGTGTGATTTAAGGCTAAAATGTACTGAATTCCGAGAAATTTACAACAACCTACACAAAAGTGGGTCAAACGATTTCGATTTGTTTAAGGTAGCCTTGGATCAATATCAAAAAACAACGGCAACTCGCAAACCTTTAGGTTCTCCGGACATGAACAAGTGTAGAAGCATCCCTCAACATCAGAAACCCATCTCATAGCCGTACTCAGGTCCCTGACCCCGTAGAACTCTGGGGGCTTTGTGTTGTTGAATTCCTGGTACAACATCGAATCATCCCCATGTGGCCTGGCAACAACAACAACTATGGTGGCTACGGCAGCAACAACCTCGGTGACGGCCGCGTAACACTCGTCGAACAACTTAATCATCGTGGTCTTGATAGACCCAAACATCTCTAAAATAGTCTCCCTGATCATCGCGACCACCTATGCAACAACGATCCTACATATCTTATCATCATTGGTACCCGGCTTCTCTGGGTTGCAAGAGCCTGAACCATGGGTAGTCATCACCATATTGAATCACACAAGGAAGAGGTCAAAACCAGAATAAAACGTACACATACATTATATACACTCTCACGAGTTGCTTAGTACCCCAAGGTTCTTCCCAAATCGCATACAGATCCTATGCTTTCAGTATTACAAAAAAATACTACATTCCACACCTATCCGTAGTTGATTCAGGTGGCCCTCTCAAGGTCCTAAATCACTACTTACTCTACTCTAGCCGTATCCACATATCCCTATGGGCTCTCCAAAACCACCACTAAGCACCTACATACTCATCCTAGGTTCCGCCTCGACCACCGCTCCACCCCGCAGAGAATCTATGCTAAACTCACCAGTTGATTCACGTATACCAATTGTACATAATATAGGAATTGATATACAGTCGAATAAATGATTGTACCTTAACTCCACAATCAGACAAGGAAAAGGAAATAAGGAAAAACCAAGCATTATAAGGCTATAAAACCCTAACTATGTACAACCATAAAGTATACATAAAGTAGTTAACAACCTTAGATTCAATCCTACAAAGTAACACAAGCCATCTCCAAGGAAAAACACATCACTATTCAGGTAATTCTATCATGCACTTCTTGAGGGAGCCTTATCATATCACTAGCATGAATCTCTATCAGTTCATGTAATAACTCAAATACAACAAAACACAAGTATGGGTACTTTGGGAGATCACTTTCGAGCTTCGACTGATTTTACATATTGCTTTCTCTTCTTTTCTTCTTTGAAATTCTTTACTGCTTAAAAAAACTAAGAAATTTTTTTCTTAGATCCTAGTGTTAGTCTGGAATCCCACGAGTGTTCATCCAAATCCCTCTAACCAGGGCTCTAATACCAACTTGTAATGTCCCAATTTTTCAAAGAAAAATTTTGCATTTTTAATAAGGTAAAATCATTGTTTCCACAAACTCAAGTCAAACAAAATATAAGTATCAACCACAATTATCCCAAAAAATCAGAGTATCGAAACATGTAGAATCACAGAAACTACAGATGGGTGTGTACAATCAAGCTTTTTCCTTCCCGCGATCGTATAAGTACCTGAAACATAGTAAATCAACAACTATAAGCACGAAGATTAGTTATTTTCCCCCAAAATTCCACATATAACATATATAACAACCCATATTTGTATGGGGTTCATAGAAACCATGGGTCTGTATCAACCCCCGAGTCCATATTGACTCTGAGCCCAGATCAGCTCCATCGGTTCCGTATCAACCCCAAGTCTGTAATGACCCCGAGCCTAGATCAGCTCCATGCATAAAACATACAAGCACTGTAACACCCCGATCTTGGTGTTCTCATTTTTTCCCTTTATTAATTCAGAGTTTCATTTTTTAGCCTTAGAGTAGTATGCGGGTTGTACCACTTGGTACGCTTAGCGTACTAGCTCGAGATGGACTGGGACACCGGGCGCGTACAATGGGCGTACGCTTATGTATGCTAGGCGTACACATGACTTCTAGAAACCCTAAAATGGGGTGTTGCACCATATATATTCATCCTTAATCTTTTAGGGCTGGCCTTATTTCTTGTGTCTAAACCTCCAGAAAAACCCTAACCGTCCCCTTAGCCTCCATTTTTACATCTTTGAGCTCTTGAAGAGAAATTTGTGTTGATTTGGTCCATCTTTAAAGAACCTAGAAGAGAGTGAAGTTCATAGCTTAGTGGGGGACTTGAGATCCAGAACCCTTCATCACATTGCAAGCTTCCTAAGGTATCAAGTTCAAACCTTGACTTTTCAATGTCTAGTTTCCTTTATAGGTTGATTTGGCACACATTTGGTCCCTTTTATATGGATTGATGGTTTGGGACGATTTGAAGGGATCATTTCATTATATCTGAACTTGTTAGAGGCTTCCTAGGCATAAAGGTGCCAACTTTATGGGATATTAGTCATCATGCATGCATTAAGCCATTTTTAAGTCATTTCTAAGCTTAATAGCTTCACTTAGCCATGCATGAATGTAAATTTAGCTAATTTACGTGGTATTCCAGCTCAAGGAAGTCAAATCTACGTTTTGGGACTTTATCTTAAGGCATTAAGAGCTTAATGGGAATAATGGCTTAATAGGGGAGTAACTTTGTGAGGCCTCGGTTTTGACCCTCCCGGAAGGAGTTGAGGACTTTATGGTATTCTGTGATGCATCCATCTACGGTCATAATGAAGAGAGGACTAGTGATATCTTATGCTTCGCGGCAGATGAAGCCGCACGAGATGTGATATCCTACACATGATTTGGAGTTGGGGGACGTGGTTTTTGCCCTAAAAATTTGGAGGCACTATCTTTATGGGGTCCGTTGTACTATCTACACGGATAACAAGAGTCTAAGGCATACTATGGATCAGCCGAACCTGAACATGAGGTAACGCAGGTTGCTGGACATAGTAAGGGATTATGACTGCGAGATCCTTTACCATCTGGGTAAAGCGAATGTAGTAGCGAATGATTTGAGCCGCAAGTCAGCTGGGCCTTTCGATGGGGGCATCGTTTATGAGGATATCAGTGGATTCCCCGCTTTTAGGATTGATTAGGGAGGCTCAGTGTAACGCCCACAGATCCGGGCTAATCAAATTAGAGGCAATAGGGGTCGAAAACGACTTTTCAACAAAAAGATTATTTAGAATAAATAACCTTAACCAAGTTGTAGAATATGTCACAAGGTTTCCATACATATAAAGAACGCCAAAATCCGAGTTATAACGAAGAAGTTATAGCTCGTCGAAGTTTTACGGCAAAACCGGCACGGCACCGGGAAGTGTAAATAGTGAATTTATGATAGAGCGAGATTTAGCCTTAGCAATCTAAACGAAAGTTGTAGAATATGTTAAACTAAGAGCGTCGATAAAAAGAACGCCCAAATCTGACTTCGTATGAGGAAGTTATGATTTTTCTAAGATTCGGCTTAGCAGTGCACGACCCAAAACTCGAATTTTAGTTCAAGCGGTTTTTGGCTTACGCGACCTAAATGATAGTTGAAGATCTCATTAATAGGAACTCAATGGTAAAAAGATGGACAAAAACGGAGTTCGTATGAAGGAGTTATAAATTCTTCGCGGTCATTTAACAGTCTAAACGCCTCCTACTGTTAAATTTGAGATCGGTCGAGAATTAGCCGACGGAGTCTAAATGAAAGTTGTAGATCTTGATTTTACCTACGCGTGGATATAAAGAACGTCGAAAACAGAGCTCGTATGCGAGAGTTATGATTTTTCTAAGTTCGAAGGCTGATACGCGATAGGGGTGACGTGGCACCACCAGAATTGGACACGTGGCACCACCAGAAGGCCACCACATGGACCAACTCGGCGAGTAGGCCAATCAGCACCCCTATAAATAGAGGTGCCAGGTTCCCTCATTCTTCACACATTCCTAAACTATTCTTTCTCTCTCTAGACTCTCTCTAGCCCCCTAACCCCCCCTAAAAGCCTAGGTAAACCCCCTAGCACCCGAAGGAAGCCCCGAGGCTCCCGGAGTCCCGAGAAAAGAGCCTTTCGGCTCGGTAACGCTGCTCCAGCGAAGCCCGGTTTTCGAGAAAACCCGTTGTAAGTGAGCTACGCCTAACCTATCTTTAGTATAGCTTATGTTTTAATATAGTAACATTATCAGGAACTTATAATGAGTATTTGGGCTATTATTATGAGTTATATTGAGTTTTATTTAACGCTTATATAATAATAATAATAATAGTCAGACTATTAGTTTGTCGCGGTTATCGTTAGACTAAACCCTAGTGGTATTGATACTAGGTTTTATCGAAGGAAATTGTTTTGAGAGTATCGAAGCGTTGTTCGAGTGCTGAGTCACCACCTACTCAGGTGAGTGCATGGTCCCTTTCAGCTTACACACAGATATGAAGTATTTTATTATAAATTACATACTATGTGTGCATATTGTCTGAATACTTGTTGTCTATGCTGGTGAAAGATTTTTATACATGTTTTAAATGATGTAAACTGTGTAAAGTATTTTATATCTACAAAATATGTTGGGTAAAACATGGGTAGATGAATGATGAGGGATAAAAGCTGAAATAGAGGAACATTAGTAGCATGGACCTAGTACCCTATAGGTATACATTGGCAGCAGTGGACCTAATACCCTATAGATGAGCACTGGCAGCTGCGCCACAACCCGTTGATGTTTTAGATCTACGGTAAACGTCCTAGCAGCTGCACTCTAAGGACAGTATCGGCAGTTGCGCCTAATGGGGAGCCTTATGACCACGATAGTAGCATTTAAAGGTCAATATCGGCAGAAGCACCTCATAGAAAATGTCACCATTCTTGCAGTTGCGCCTAAGTGACAAGATTAGCAGCTGCGCTTAACCAATGTGTCATTGGCAACAATGGACTTCATGTTGTTTCCTTAGGATGATCCTTAGGAATGAATGAATGAGAAATAGCTAATTCTTAGGGTAGATCCTTAAGAATAAAGAAGATAATAGGGATGGGTAATTGGGTTAATTGTTTGATGATCGAACATAATAATTATATTATTGTGGGTTGAAAACCCTATGTACTGACCAGGTTTCCCAACCTGACCCACTCAGTTTATTTATATCACAGGTGACGATATGAAGTGACATTACACTGAGAGATTTAAAGAGATGTAGATCACTAGTGTAAATAATTGTAAGTTCTGTTTATGCTTATGTTTCTGTATTAACGATGACATCCCAAACGTTTTAAAATGAAATAAATAAGTTTCTTCGAAAATGTTTTAATAACGTATTTATCGTATTTTTCTGGGAACAAATTCCGTAACATTTTTATAAAAGAAGTACTTTGATTTTTATAAAGCATAAACAAAATCGGTCTTTCTGGCCGTGAAAAATGGGGATGTCATAGTTGGTATCAGAGCATTAGTTTAAGCGAACTAGCAATATAGATTTATTTCTAGACTTAAACTTAGAATGCTAAGCGATGATTGTGAGGTGTGAGCACTAGCTTATTTTAGGAATTGTGCCTAAATGCTTTTATGTGCTAAATACTTGTGCCTGATATGTTGTTAGTTGTTCGGATCTATGGTCTGTTGCAGACCGGATCTGGAAACCTTATGTGTTTAGATTCTAAATGTACGACTACGATATTAGAACTAGCATATAAACGTTTCGGAGTGATACGGATGATTTAACCGTCAATCCTAAGTAAAGATCTAGATTCACCTTATTCGGTGTATAGATAAAGATGACAAGAACCCGTAGCGGAAACATGAATGCAAATGGGAACCGAGATCAACCCCCGGTGATTGAGCAGATACCGGTTGTGTTAGCCGCTGTTGAGCCAATAACGATGGCCGGAGTGCAAGCGATGATCCAGGTGATGTTGGATCGTCAAATGGAGGAAACAAGGCGTTTACTTCAACAAGCTCGAGAGGAATTTACGATGCCTATTGAGCAGCCCGAGCTGAATGACAGGCAGTCTAAGGAAGGGAACGATAGCAGGACCGTTGGTCAAGCTGATCCACCGGTGATTAGGAGGAACACTCAATATGGAGGAGTCGAGAGGAATGGATGCAAGTACAAAGATTTTCTAACTTGCAAGCCATCTACTTTCACTGGGAAGGAAGATCCGATCAGAGTCATGGATTGGATCTCAGAGATGGAATTGGCCTTCATGACATGTGGTTGCAAAGGCAAGCTACAAACCACGTTTGTAGTACGTCAATTCAGAGGAGGCGCTGTTCACTGGTGGAATACCCTAGGGAAGACTTTGAGCCCCAATGAGCCCCTGCAATTGACATGGGCAGAGTTTCTGGTGCAATTCAAACGTAAGTACTACTCAGCCCAAAATTTGCTTGAGCTAGAAAACCAATTCCTGACTCTGAAGAAAGGAAGCATGTCAATCGATGAATACACGAACAACTTCACAGAAAAGATGGAGTTTGCCTTGCATCTTGTTCCGGATGAGCTGGCGAAAATTGATAAGTACACAAAGGGACTTCCATGGCAGTACGCGGTGCCAGTGCGTTAGGCACCTACCTTGGAGGCAGCTATCTGGGCTACCAAGTCGGTTGAGGATATGATCAAGGGAAGAGCCGCCAACAAGACCGAGGTTGGCGAAAAGAGGAAGTTTGAGGGGTCTGCGAATCCCGATGAGAGAAGCAAGTCCAATCCAAGGAAGTTTAGAGGAGGAGGGAGTGAAGAAAGATGGTGTGAGAAGTGCAAAAAGAAACACTCTGGAAAATGCGGTGAGGAGGTGACTTGTTTCAAGTGTGGGAAGCATGGGCATTATGCCAACGATTATAAATTCAACAAAAGGGTGTGTTACGAATGTAACGAGGAAGGGCACTTCAAGCAAGATTTCCCAAAGAGAGAAGGGGCTACAAAGCCAAATGTGCCGTCGAAACCAAAGGCAAGAGCATTTCAAATGATCCTTGACGAAGCAGCTGACGATGCAAGGAATCAAGAGTAAGGATGGATATATAGAGATCGAATTATGAAGAAGCCATATAGATAGTGTCATATGATGTAGCCTATTAGAGGCATAATCTAGGGTGAACTTGAACACCTATGTAATAGTTTCAAGGAATAATAAAAACCTTCGTTTTGATATTTGATGTGTTAAGCTGTTATGTGATTTTCTTGTGTGGTGACTTGGAAAACTACGGGACAATACTTGGGACGAGTATGAGTAGGTGTGAATGGTAGTAGAGGCCTATGCTACCGGAAGCACATGACTCACACTTGGATCAGGGAAAGTCACAAGGTTACCAAGAAGCTGGTAATTGATTTCATTTTATTCTAGTGTGTCGTTACCATCGTTTCGGTAATGACTAAGAAGATTGTTGATATTCCAACCCTAGTGGTCATATTGAATTGAGTCCAACTACGCTAAGTATGCTATGTGGTTTAGAAAATCAAGATCGGTGTAGCGTCTGACTTAAACCAAACGATTGAAATCAAAGCGATCAATAGAAATATCGCGCTCGTTGTTAAAGAAGTTGATAGCTAGAAATGCCTAATGTTAAAGTGTGATTATATCACATTAGAACATGAAGGAAGGCATAGTCTGTTTTAGAGTTTAACTCTAAGAGACCTAAGTCTAAGTGTTGCAACGTACGATGATAGGTCATTAGAATATGACACATCGATCCTTAGTAGTAATAAAAGAAAGTTCGTATCCAGTAAGGATCGAGATTGTGACTTGAAGGTCATAATTGGGAGTCTAACCTGAGGTGGAGAGCAGGTGCACGATCAAGTACTGCTTATAGTCAATGAGTCTAAAAGATAGACTTGAAGGAATATAGAAGTTATAATTAATACCTAGGATGAAGAGATGACGTATGGAGTCATTATATGACCCTGTTTCGTTGATGATTCCGGGACGTAATCATCCTAAGGGGGAGATAATTGTAACGCTCGCAGATCCGGGCTAGTCAAATTAGAGGCAATAGGGGCCGAAAACGACTTTTCGACAAAAAGATTATTTAGAATAAATAACCTTAACCAAGTTGTAGAATATTTCACAAGGTTTCTGTACATATAAAGAACGCCGAAATCCGAGTTATAACGAAGAAGTTATGGCCCGTCGAAGTTTTACGGCAAAACCGGCACGGCACCGGGAAGCGTAAATAGTGAATTTACGATAGAGCGAGATTTAGCCTTAGCAATCTAAACGAAAGTTGTAGAATATGTTAAACTAAGAGCGTCGATAAAAAGAACGCCCAAATCTGACTTCGTATGAGGAAGTTATGATTTTGCTAAGATTCGGCTTAGCAGTGCACGACCCGAAACTCGAATTTTAGTTCGAGCGGTTTTTGGCTTACGCGACCTAAATGATAGTTGAAGATCTCATTAATAGGAACTCAATGGTAAAAAGATGGACGAAAACAGAGTTCGTATGAAGGAGTTACAAATTCTTCGCGGTCATTTAACAGTCTAAACGCCTCCTACTGTTAAATTTGATATCGGTCGAGAATTAGCCGACGGAGTCTCAATGAAAGTTGTAGATCTTGATTTTACCTACGCGTGGATATAAAGAACGTCGAAAACGGAGTTCGTATGCGAGAGTTATGATTTTTCTAAGTTCGAAGGCTGATACGCGATAGGGGTGACGTGGCACCACCAGAATTGGACACGTGGCACCACCAGAAGGCCACCACATGGACCAACTTGGCGAGTAGGCCCCCCTACTCGGCATGTAGGCCAGTCAGCACCCCTATAAATAGAGGTGTCGGGTTCCCTCATTCTTCACACCTTCCTAAACTATTCTTTCTCTCTCTAGACTCTCTCTCTAGCCCCCTAACCCCCCTAAAAGCCTAGGTAAACCCCCTAGCACCCGAAGGAAGCCCCGAGGCTCCCGGAGTCCCAAGAAAAGAGCCTTTTGTCTCGGTAACGCTGCTCCAGTGAAGCCCGGTTTTCGAGAAAACCCGCTGTAAGTGAGCTACGCGTAACCTATCTTTAGTATAGCTTATGTTTTAATATAGTAACATTATCAGGAACTTATAATGAGTATTTGGGCTATTATTATGAGTTATATTGAGTGTTATTTAACGCTTATATAATAATAATAATAATATTCAGACTATTAGTTTGTCGCGGTTATCGTTAGACTAAACCCTAGTGGTATTGATACTAGGTTTTATCGAAGAAAATTGTTTTGAGAGTATTGAAGCGTTGTTCGAGTGCTGAGTCACCACCTACTCAGGTGAGTGCATGGTCCCTTTCAGATTACACATAGATATGAAGTATTTTATTATAAATTACATACTATGTGTGCATATTGTCTGAATACTTGTTGTCTATGCTGGTGAAAGATTTTTATACATGTTTTAAATGATGTAAACTGTGTAAAGTATTTTATATCTACAAAATATGTTGGGTAAAACATGGGTAGATGAATGATGAGGGATAAAAGCTGAAATAGAGGAACATTAGTAGCATGGACCTAGTGCCCTATAGGTATACACTGGCAGCAGTGGACCTAATACCCTATAGATGAGCACTGGCAGCTGCGCCACAACCCGTTGATGTTTTAGATCTACGGTAAACGTCCTAGCAGCTGCGCTCTAAGGACAGTATCGGCAGTTGCGCCTAATGGGGAGCCTTATGACCACGACAGTAGCGTTTAAAGGTCAATATCGGCAGAAGCACCTCATAGAAAATGTCACCATTCTTGCAGCTGCACCTAAGTGACAAGATTAGCAGCTGCGCTTAACCAATGTGTCATTGGCAACAATGGACTTCATGTTGTTTCCTGAGGATGATCCTTAGGAATGAATGAATGAGAAATAGCTGATTCTTAGGGTAGATCCTTAAGAATAAAGAAGATAATGGGGATGGGTAATTGGGTTAATTGTTTGATGATCGAACATAATAATTATATTATTGTGGGTTGAAAACCCTATGTACTGACCAGGTTTCCCAACCTGACCCACTCAGTTTATTTATATCACAGGTGACGATATGAAGTGACATTACACTGAGAGATTTAAAGAGATGTAGATCACTAGTGTAAATAATTGTAAGTTCTGTTTATGCTTATGTTTCTGTATTAACGATGACATCCCAAACGTTTTAAAATGAAATAAATACGTTTCTTCGAAAATGTTTTAATAATGTATTTATCGTATTTTTCTGGGAACAAATTCCGTAACATTTTTATAAAAAGAAGTACTTTGATTTTTATAAAGCATAAACAAAATCGGTCTTTCTGGCCGTGAAAAATGGGGATGTCACACTCAGGCAGAGGGTGTTCGGGAAGAGAATTGGAAGAAAGGGAAGATCAGAGGTGAGATTGCTAGATTTTTTCCAGATAGTCGTGGATTATTGACCAAATGTGGTCAGTTATGGGCTCCGATGTCTGGCGGGGCGAGCCAGATTGTGTTGGAGGAGGCTCATAAATCTCGTTTTTCTATCCATCCGGGGGCCACCATCTTGGAAGCAATGACAGGCCCTTGAGCTGCCAGGTGACAAGAAATTAAGATTGAGTTCAGTCCATATGAGTTTGGATTTGTCATTATCCTTGTCTTGTGACTATGGTTTTGACAATTGACATGGATAAGAACACATACACCACTAAATCTAAGTGTCATAAGGTTTTCTCCGATTCATGAAAATGATGGTGAGGAAACACTTTCACTAAGTAGATTTTAGCTAGATAGCAATTTTGATATTTGCATTCTCAAAGTCGTTAGTGGAGCGTGTGTGGTTTACCGGCACACTAACATGGACTTGTGAGAAGTGGCAAAGGTCTAAAGAATCAAGACTATGATTACGACATCCCTTTTCATAGTTCTTAAAATTGTTTAGACACACCTATGAGCTATCTAAGATAAGGTGTATGATTATGATAAAGTTTTATCAAAGCAATCTAGTATCAGAAATCTAAACTTTGGTAAGAAAGTCAATAAAGTATTACTTTCTAGAAGTCCAGCTGATTTCTGAGTACATGTCAAAGCTAGTGGGAGCATAAGTGTTATGCTAATAATGATCATGTTAATGGGAGCATGATAATTATGATAAGTATTGCAAGTTAGCAATGTTAATTATAGAAAACAAAAAGTTTCAATTGGGAAAGAGTTGTTTTGCTATAATTAAGGGAGACGAAATTATACTTCATCTCAAATCTAAAAGCTTAGATTGAGGTTTTAATCGTATTTAGTCAAGGATATATATATATATATATATATATATATATATATATATATATATATATGAATTTCATGTTGAGATGGATCAACATAAGGAAATTTTGTATATGGGTCCATTATTTGCATTCTAAAATTCGATTATGATTACGGCATCCCTTTTCATAATCTGAATTATGAGAACTTGGCAAATAGAAATGGAAATGTTATAGAAAAAGACTGGTTTAGTCTTTATGTGAGACATCATGAATCATGTCCCATATGCTTCGGATATAGGATCAATTACATGTGCTATATTCATCCTTTCTAAAAAATTTCAAATGCCTGGGGCATTAAGAAGGGAAAAGGTCTAGAATTGGATATGACTAAAAGGATTAAGCAATTGTCGAGGACAATCTAAGGTTTAACAAAGATTGGTTGCTCAAGGACAGTTGGAAGTATAGTGATAATTCTGGAAGGACCATATTGACATAATCTGTAAGGAGACAACTCTTGTTCAGAAGTGATAGTCAAAATGGAATCTGGAAATGTTTCAAAGTTAGAAATATGATAAAGTTTTATCAAAGCAATCTAGTATCAGAAATCTAAACTTTGGTAAGAAAGTCAATAAAGTATTACTTTCTAGAAGTCCAGCTGATTTCTGAGTACATGTCAAAGCTAGTGGGAGCATAAGTGTTATGCTAATAATGATCATGTTAATGGGAGCATGATAATTATGATAAGTATTGCAAGTTAGCAATGTTAATTATAGAAAACAAAAAGTTTCAATTGGGAAAGAGTTGTTTTGCTATAATTAAGGGAGACGAAATTATACTTCATCTCAAATCTAAAAGCTTAGATTGAGGTTTTAATCGTATTTAGTCAAGGATATATATATATATATATATATATATATATATATATGAATTTCATGTTGAGATGGATCAACATAAGGAAATTTTGTATATGGGTCCATTATTTGCATTCTAAAATTCGATTATGATTACGGCATCCCTTTTCATAATCTGAATTATGAGAACTTGGCAAATAGAAATGGAAATGTTATAGAAAAAGACTGGTTTAGTCTTTATGTGAGACATCATGAATCATGTCCCATATGCTTCGGATATAGGATCAATTACATGTGCTATATTCATCCTTTCTAAAAAATTTCAAATGCCTGGGGCATTAAGAAGGGAAAAGGTCTAGAATTGGATATGACTAAAAGGATTAAGCAATTGTCGAGGACAATCTAAGGTTTAACAAAGATTGGTTGCTCAAGGACAGTTGGAAGTATAGTGATAATTCTGGAAGGACCATATTGACATAATCTGTAAGGAGACAACTCTTGTTCAGAAGTGATAGTCAAAATGGAATCTGGAAATGTTTCAAAGTTAGAAATTATTCAATCTGTGTAAGATTAGGAAACTTAATGCAAGGAGGATGTTTCCAAGGAGCTGATCTCCTTTGGAATGTTCTGTAATGATTGTTGTCAAGTCTTTCTGACTTTGTGCATAATCATTACAAGAGGATCAATGCATATAAGTTTAGAATCTAACAGATTTCAGTAAATGGCATGAATTTGGAATTCTTGTATTTGCAGTAAGGATTTGGGACTGTGAAAAGAGGATCATTGGAGTTATGTTCAATTGATCTATTTCACAAAGTAAAGATCATAGAAAAACATAGTATGCATACTTGGTGTATGGCATGACTAGTGTTTATAAAACATAGTGTACATGCTTGGAGCATGGGACAACTATTGTTTTAAATTCAAGAATAAAGTTGATAGCTGAAACAGTATACAATGAATAATGTGTAATCATATGGTGATAAATAAAAGGTGTTTTATTTATGGTCATAGGTTTTGATACCATATTGGATTCAATTATTATTGTGTTTCACTTTGCATGTTTTAACTTCCAGAATAACTAGGTCATTGTTCTGGATGACTAAGTTATTCAAACCATCCACAGTCGGTCATATGTTGGAAGTAGATATAAATTAAGACTGTCATGGGTTGGCTTGTAGAGGTCTAAGATGTTGGACAAAGGGCTACAACACTCATGAGTGATCATAAGTTCTGTGTATTGGATTCAACCCGCGCTCATTGGAATCACTTCATGGATTTTATCACGAGTGATCATGAGGCGATAATATCTTATATTCTTCAAACCTAGAGATATGAGTTGTTACTGTGAGTTGGTTGTACATTGATTGCACGAAAACGCATTCGGTAACTCGATGTTATAAAACGTCCTTTGTGTATGATTCAATAAGTAGTAGAACAAGCCATTTGAGTCGAAGTTTATCCATTCCTTTTACCTTCGGGATAAAAGTGATATCTATGGGCCCCTCGATGATTTGGTGATGACAAATGTAAGTGCTCGGCCGGGCCTGGAATGATTTGATTTGTTCAATTAGTCAGTCATCATAAATCGGAAATCGGGAAACAACAAATGGACAGAGAGAATGATTATAATCCATGTCTCAGTCCATATGATATCTAGAATGGAGGAATATATGATCCCTTATCTAATGGACAAGTCATTGACAAAGGTCAGAGTTCATCTACAAGGTCAGAGTTCGACAGAAGCTTTTGAGAGCTACGATTGCCAGTCGGCTCTTGAAGTCATACGCAATAATAGTTTTACACTTATCCAAGTGGGAGACTGTTGGATTAATGTCTAAGTCCATAACTATAATTGGTAAGACTTGACCCGACCTGACATGGTCCATTTGGGTTGCATGGCATCATACATTTGGATAGACTAAAATGAGAGAAATAACACTTAAGGTTGGTTAATATATTATAAGTTATAATATATTAATAAGATTATTTAATTAGTATTGATCAAGAATTAATCTAGGATTAATTAAGTTATCAAAAGAAGACTAATTAAATATATGGGTTGATTGTGTAAATCATCCATACTTATATAGTGGGCTAATGCTCCATGGATTGTCAAGTTGGGATAAAACCCATAAGATGCTCCATGGTGTATTTGAACCCATGGATCCAAGGAAATGGAAAGCCATGATAATTAGGGTTTACCCTAATTGTGACACTATATAAAGATCATATTGTTGGGAAAAATCAGCCACGATGTGTGAGTATGAAGGGCTAGCCGATTTCATGAAGTGTGTATGTTCTCTTAAGTCATTCCATGTGTATTTGGTGTTGTGTGAACCATTTGAGGTGTCACACTTGGGGAACTAGGCACTCAAGCTTCATGAAGATAATCTACATCAAAGAGGTATGTAATTATAACTTGATATATTCATTTGAATCAATGTTATTATGCTAGTTAGGATGAATACCTTGGAAAGTTCATATTTGCATGTATAATAGAGAAAACATAGATCCAAGGTATTTAGGGTTGCATGTACACTTAGGAGTGTTAGAATGCTCAAAACCCAACAATTGTGACCACCTAAACGTTACATCGTGGGGACTGGGTTCCATCAACTTAATAGATTTAGCTCTTAATCTGTTAAGCTATTCCTTCAAACTTTCCAGAACCTTGCTAATGCCTGATACTTCACAAAGATCAGTGCTTTTCACTCTTACATGTCCAATTCAAGTATACCACTCAAACTTAGGTCAAAATGAAGAAATACCACCAAGGATCACATGCATGAAGCCCAATATAGCAAAAAAATTCATATATGGAAGATATGTACACTAAGGGACCTTAACAATCCATAAAGTTGCTAACTTTTTTGATTTCATGCATTTTACCCAACCCAACATAGAGAATAGTGGACAAAAACCTAGATCTAGCATGCTCATAGCATAAAGCTTGAGTTTTGGATACTTACAATGGTCCAAAAAGTAAACAAGAAGGTGATGATGAGACTTTTTTGGAAATCGAACTTCCCTAATGAGAGTTTTCGGACCATCTTTCCTACATCGACTAATCATTCGCTGCAAACATGAGGCTATGACTCATATCTTGGAGTCACTACAGGCGAACCTCCATGGCCACATGATCTGAGTAGTTCCACGATTTGAACATAGGTCAATAAGTTATCCACCATATCTTCCACATGTCTTACCAAGTCACCACAACCGAAGTGGTTAGGTGATGATGAGACTTGCATGCTAGATCAATTCTTCAATAATGATTCATTCTCCTTCAAATCACCAAAAGTGACCACACAAGCTTAAGATCTTCCATAATGGGGTTGGGGTTTGGATGGGGTAGTTTCTTAGAGGGTAAAGGCTTCCTAATGGGGCAACCCTAGAGGTTAGTGCCCTTAAATAGGGCAACAACCCCATAAATTAGGGTTTTGGTTCAAAACTGTCCCCACATCGTGGCCAACATAACGCCACATCGTGGGAGATTTAATGAAGTCGTGTTTGATCTGGGTCTTGCCACATCGTGGTGGTGCTTCCACCACGTTGTGGCCATCCAATTTAAATATAAATTAAATAAAGATTATACCTTGAAGACTCGTATGTTACAAAAGTAATATAAATGAGGTGTAATTTTATAAATGAAGATACTAAAGTGCACAATGTAGACTGAAACATCCCTCGCTAGGTTAAATTTAAAATATTTGTATGTGATATTATACAAAAAATTATTTTAATCTTAGTTTATAAGGAAAATATATGGTCCCAATATACTTTAAAATACTTCAAAATAGTTTTGTGAAAAATTAGGTTCCAAAGTAACAAAATTTTGAGTTTTTTTTTTCAAAAGAAAGAGATGGTAATCAATTTGATGACATCATAAAGTTAAAATGCCACCTCACAACCTGATGCCAATATCATTGTTATCTTTGAAGAAATTCCCTAAGTTTTCAATCTGAGCACAAATCAAAATAAGTTAGGCAATGTAATCACCTAATTAGAATACCCAAAGTTGATTCATATTGAGTAAGTAATAATAGTAATTATTAAACTCATATCAAACCTCCAAATCAGTGTGAACCCATATTAACAAACAAGGACCAACGAATATAATACAAATGACTTAAATAACCTATAACATCCATAAAAGTTCAAGCCAATTTAAAACTTTTTAAAACATTTAGAAACCAACAATTATTACAATCTATTTTCAAAATAGTTCTATATCAGAGTATCCCAGAAACAAAGTCATAAAATGTGAGGAGATGTACGTACGAGTTGAGGACCGAGTGGTATACCAGAATCCAATACCCTCAAGCCCTCAGTATGAGTCTGGTATACCACTCGGTCCTCAACTCGTATCTAGTATGCCTTCCCGGTCGTCAACTCATATCTGGCATACTCCAGGGTTTGTTGGTCACCGCAAGAAGTAGTGCAACCTCAACCCTACCCACACAACATGTCTACATATACAGATAATTACACATACATATAATCAAATAGTAAAACAGGTAGTCCTACAGATCTACCCAACTGGCATAGAACTAGCATACATGACTAAGTCATACTCCACATATCACCAACTACTAGGATATCATGTCCAATGGGCCGGCATTGGTGCCTTAGACCCCTTAGTATAGTGAGGATAACTCACCTCACACTGTTGAAGTCCCGCGGATAAACTCTAGCTGCTGGTTGACAGATTCTCGAGCTGTCAATCATCAGAATACCACCCAATTAATAATTGGGTTCCAATACATAACCATATGTCCATGCTTGGGGTAAAAGGCTACTTTACCCCCAACCTAGCTTGACTTAAGCCCAAGGCCCAACTCATACTCCAAGGCCCAAAAGTCAAGTAATGGGCCAAAGCCTAACATATAGACCAATTTTCCAAATTGGGCCCAGACCTCTACATGGTCTTTCCTTAAGGCCCATCAATTTATTCTAGTCCAAACTCTTGGTACTCCCATGACCCAATATCACATAATCATAACGACCGAGTTATGGACCACCTATGGCCTAATTTTCCAAATTGGGCCCAATTCCTTCACATGGGCCTTACCCTAAAGCTCATCCAACTATTTTGGTCAATTTACTTGTTCTTTGATAGCCTATCAATAGTCCAATCACCAAAGCCCAATAGGAAGGCCCAAGTGTAATTAGAGTTTTCACATGAAATGATAATTAGGGTTAAGTAAGAACACTTAATCCATTAAGTCCAATATTGCCTTAGGTTAGTTTGAAAATGATTATTAATTAACATTTTTACTTTAGTAATTAATTCAAGTGCGGGTCCCGATAAATCCCCAAATTTAGGGTTTCATGTCATTAGGGTTTTCCAAACCCTAATTAGGGTTTCCGACCCAATACTAACCCATTAGTAGCATGATTGGGTGTTTAGGTCAATTAGGCTTCATTGGGCCCATTATGGTTTCATTAGGCCCATTAGGGTTTAGTCGGGCACCACCCACTACCACCTCGAGTAGTGGTGGTCAATGGCGGCTTACGGCGGTGGCTACCACCTCACAGTGGTGGTTTTGAGTTTTCTTTTGGTTATTCCTACCCGATTACAATTTTACAATGCAAAATCTCAACTAACACACACATTAAGCCAAACACACACACATCCACCTTGTGGTGGCCGACGGTGGCACATGGTGGTAGCTACCATGGCTGGCGGCCATGGTGGTTATCTTCTCTGTTTTCCAGCCATCAACACCACCTACAACACACACAAACACGAGCTGAACACATAAAACACACCCCATCGGACATCTCGAGGCGGCAATATCGGCGGTGTGCAATGACAGCCACCACCTCACGGTGGTGGCGAGTTTTCTTGAGTCCCCGTCAGCAACACACGTCTACATAACACCTAATCTTCGGGAGCTTGACACTGAATACACTCCGATCTCAGCCACTCTCGTGGTGGCACAAGGAAGTCGGGGAGGAACCAGCCGCAACAGCCGCCCGGAATGACGACATTGGCGACTGTGCAGCAGCAGAAGAAGACGAAGGCGAAAGATGCAGTTTGACTGGTTTTTGGGAGCAGCGGCGACAGAAAGGAAGAAGAAGATGATGCCCAGTCATGGCTCTCGTCGGCGGCTGGACAGCGACGGCCGGTGGCCCATGGCGGCGACTCAAACAACGATTGAAACAATAGTAGAGAAGAATGAGGATGGCGGACGTCCGTCGACGAGGCAACAAACGGTAACGGTGGCTGAGGAAGGCCCTTATGGTGGTGGCGGCTACCGAAGGTGAAGAAGGGAGAGTGGCGGCCGGTAGTGATAACTAGGGTTGGGGTTTGTATGGGGTGTATTATATATATATATATATATATATATATATATATATATATATATATATATATATAGGCTGAACGAGGGTAACGGGTTCAACCCGTGTCAACCATCAAACATGTGTATATTAACACGTTTGGTCCCTCTCCATAAGAGTCTTTTCAACTTGAGTCTGAAATTTACTCCTTTAGTCCCTATCTTTTAAAAATCCTTACAATCGAAGTCCGAATGATACTAAACACATCTCGACTTCTGAAATCCTTTTTAAAATAAATCTCGGCATTACACTGTAACCCCTGGAGATTCAAATCTTGTCATTTGGCTTCCCGAAACCAAGACCCCACTAATTATTATTTGATTTTGGACAATAATAATATAAAATAATAATAAAAGTTACTTCTCGTGGTTTCGGGTTTATTATTTAATCATTCTATGTTAAACGGGATGTTACATAACCAAGAGCAAAGGGTATATGAACCCATATTAAAAAACAAGGATATAAAATCCTTGAACCAAAACCTAAAGAGTTTAATAACTCACAAATTCTACTCAAATAATGTGATAACCAAATCCAATAATAACCTACAATATGGAACAAAGGAGTTTATATTCCCTAATTCCAGCAAAAGGTTTAATTAACCTATAATCCTAAATAAATGGTTTAATCTTTCAATAACCCAAAGATTAAGGATCAAATACTCATAATTTCAAATAAAATATTTTTTAAATAAACTCAACTAAAAGGAAATGGTTTGAATAGCCCATAGCTTCAAACATAATCAAAGCCTAAACATTTGTTATAAAAGGTCTGACAAATTATATCAAGGCTCCGTAGGGTTAAACAAGGAATAATGCACAAAATAATATGAAATGCATTAATCTTTTCCCACCATTTTTAGTCTCATAGTCTAACTCCGAGCGGGCTAAGCTCCCCAGTCATGGGTGAAAAACTGCTACCAACATTTGTCTTGGGTAACAAACTAGGCATTAGGGTAGCCATTTCCCCTTATCCCATACAAGGGGTAGCTAAACTTTACATATATAACGTTTAGGGTAGTCATATCCTCCTATCCCATACAAGGGGTAGCTAAACTTTACATATGTAATCGTGAGGATTGTCTAGAAATCTACTCACCACAATGAATACGACTACTGGTCTTTGCGTACATGTGATCCGTCAGTCAACCCATCCTATCATGTAAGAAACAAAGAGACTCAACCGAGGAACTTAAGCTTAGTTACAAAAAACAATAAATAGTAGAGACATATACCAAACATACCGATCAAAGTGTTTTTAGCTTAAACCTTTTCTCAGTCCAGTTATAAATATACATGTTAATATCAAACGCAAAAATCATAGTTGCTCATATTTTTTTTTTCCTGAACACGATGTCATCCATATCATCCAATTTGTTGAATAAAAAGAGGAAACTACACGTTTCAAGACTTTTTACTTACAATATTTATTTATAAGTTAAAGTCGTTTACTATTCAAAAAAAGAGATCTTCAAAATATGAAATCTTAATTATATGGTATAGTTAGTGACGTCTACTTATACAAGTAAGTAGGTAGACAGGAGAGAAAAAATGGTCCCTTGAATACTAAACATAATAAATTCACTAAATTTTTATGCATGCTTCTTCTGTCTTTTTCGATACAAAACTACAAATAATATAACAAGATCAATACTGAAAAACAAATAAGCCAAACCATCAACATACTCAAGTAAATTATGTATTAAATATCAACTTTAGAGTAAGTTCTCAATTCCAAACAAAATATTCCTTCAACATCGATGTAGATGTTCAATTTTCACTATATTTTTTCATTAGATTTTGTTGTTTGATATTCATAATCATGGGTTGTATAAATAATGCATTCACATGTTTCCTGTCAACCTCTACTATGAATATACAAATCACATAAACAAAAATATGCACCTTGACACATAAATGTTTATCCATTTCAGCTAATAGACTAGAAAGAGGTTGCTAGTTCTTACATGCTACAAATACAATCTTTCTTATTTGCTTATACATGGACTCCAAAAAAATTTAGATGAAATGAAACAACTATCATAAGTTTATTTTTGTACTATCTTTTCCAAAAATGAAATTTGAAACCACTTGGAAAAACCCTACCACATAACAATAAAACATTTGTGATAACAATGATTGGTGTATATATATATATATATATATATATATATATATATATATATATATATATATATATATATATATATATATATATATATATATATATATATTCAAAAGCATTGAACGATGTAAATGATTAAACAAACAAGAAATTAAATTGATTGTTATTTTTTATGCCTACAAATGTTCCTATCCAATAGAATTATGACAAGTGTTATCATTCTATATTTTTTTAAATAACTCATTAAGGGTATATTAGGAATATATCAAATAAAATTAAATTTGGTGATTTGTCAAAATTTTAGTGGGTAGAAATAATTGTAAGCATAAAAGGTAGGAGGTAATTTAATTTATCTAAACATTATAAAAAAATTGAATCTTAAATAATCTACTAATTCAAATTGGAGATGTAAACAACCGATTTTTAGGACAATTTTTAAGAGCAAAACAATTTATTTATATTTGTTGAAACCTAGTATTGGACAACGTTCTACCATTGCTTGCTTCTATATGGTCATGGAGACGATTCGTTTCCAATGATCTTTTATTCCCCCGTGTTGACGTTGTTCTCACTTTCTTTTTATTTTAAACTTCCGTTGATTGCCTTCTTTGTTCACAATGTAGTTAAACGCGTATCTAATGAATTTTGGACTTGTAAAATAGAAAAAAAAATGCTTTCTAGCCATTGTAACGCCCATGTTGTCCATGGTCCTAAGTACCTTTTTATTGAAGATTTCCAACCTATGTATTTATATTTTCTTATTTTATAGTGTGTTTAAAGCCAAGAATCCATCGTTGGTAAATCTGGATAATAATATACAAGCATGCGGGATACATATTGAAATTCAAACTAAAAGCTTTTAGAGTATATACGATCATGAACAAAAATCCATGAGTGAAATTCAAAAATAGAAAATACTGAGAGACAAAAAGGCACACACTCACACAACAAGCAAGCCATTGCATTGCAGGCAATCGAAAGTCAAAGAATACAAACAAAAGGAAGAAGAGCTAGGCAAGAGGTGCTGTTTCGCCTATCTATCTTCCTCCACACCAATGATCAATCACTGCCATTAATGCAACTGCAAATTAATTTTACTTATCATCATCACCCACTTATAAATTAATACATAAATATCATATTATTGTCATGATCATAAATAGATTTCATCGCCCCAGTGATTTCGTTGCCATTTCTCCATCTTTAGCACCTACCTGGAAAATAACACAACACAAAAAAAAAAAATCGTCATTTCAAGTGTTATAGCAAAAACACATTTATATACGTTTTATCCAAATTCAGTTGAAGTAAAAATAGATAATAATTTTTATCCACACTGTCTATATAGGGATATATATCGTACAGGCCTTAGCTTTTTTACGAATTTACAGATCATAAAAAGTTTCATTAATTAAATGCACTGAATTTATTTAATTAGCCTGGAACTTCATTTAGTGTATATCCCTGGTATACCTGGGGAGTTGAAGATGGAGAGACTGTTACATCAGTATCATGATCAGCCTCATTTATCATGTCTAATCATAGTTCTCCAATCCTTCCTTATATATATATATATATATATATATATATATATATATATATATATATATATATATATATATATATATATATATATATATATATATATATATATATATATATATATATATATAAAAGGTGTAAATATAAATATATATTGAATGACCAATTTGGGCTCGGCCCTTACTTCTTTCACCACCAGTTTTTATATATTGAATTGGCCCGGTTTGATCCATTTTTCTCTTGAACAAGCCCATTTAAACCTAATTTTCTCTTGACCTGGTTGAACTCAGTTTTCTCTTGAACCGATTCGGTAGAACCCGGTTTTCTCTTAAATCAGGTAGGTTGAACCTAGTTAAGGAACCATTTGGTTTTCTATTATTCTAGATTCCCCAACAAAGCTATATATAAGTTTTTATTTTTTATGTAATATATAAAGAATAGATAAAGTTGGAGAAACGAGACTTTTCACATTAAGTTATAATTTTGTTTTTACAAAACTGTTCTTGATTACTTTTTCATTATATTTTCCCAAGCATGATGTTAATTAATGTTGGGTTGTGGAGTAGGATTGTCTTTGGACCTTCTTCCAGAAGATGTCTAGCTAGAAATATTTGGCTTCTAGATATTGGTTCCAAAAGGTAGATTCCATAAGGGAATTTTAGGAGGAAAATTCGATATGAAGAGGATTTTCAATACATGGATTCCAAAAGATCTTCTACATGGGGGTTTCCGGTTCCATTCATTAGAAAACTCCAAAGGGCTCTCGAGCCTTCTGTAGGTGATCTTGGCAGTTTGTTTATAGGCTTGGCTTGTTGGTCATATTTGGCCTTGTCTTTTCTCTCTCTATATATCGATTGTAATTGTAAACATTATGGGGCTTGTATCATTCAGAAGTTAATAGAAACCTTTATTGTCATAATTTCTTTAACCACTAACACACAATTAAAGATGCAAAAAAATAAAAAATAAAAGAATAATTAGCGCATAAGTTTTACTTGGTTCGTATGAATAGGGTAATCGTACTAACTACATCCACGGTAGAAGACGAGAGATTTATTGAGTTCTAAATATTTACATGGAGATTCTACATATACAGCTAGTGGTATTTGATGTCGACCCTAAAACTGCCCAAGTATATACGCTTTACCCCAACCATGTTAACTACATAAATTCTTGTATGTTCTTTATTTTATTCACATCTTATATTTATCTATGTCTTACTGTAACTATAGCATGTATTTAATCAAAACATTGATCAAATATAATTTATCCATACTGATAGAGTAATTAATAAAAAAACAAGGCCTAATATTATATTATAACACAAAATAAACTAAAGTTATTTTTGTCATACTAGTTGAAAAAGCTAGCTACTACCTTATAAGTTAGCTAATAAAAATTAACGTTTGGTAAAATTAGTTGATAAGATGGTTGAAATATATATATATATATATATATATATATATATATATATATATATATATATATATATATATATATATATATATATAATGACATAAAAATGCATTTAGAAGTATATTTCTTTTATAATTAATTAAAGGAATATTTGGAAAAAAATTATAATAATAATAATAAAAAACTTCTCAAAAACTAATTTAAATAGCTTTTTAAAAAGCAAGTTTATAAATTAATTTTTAGTTTATCAAACATGACAATTTAAAACAACTCGAGTAGATAGTTAAAAAAATATGAGTTAGCTAATAAAAAATAATATTTGGTAAAAATAACTAGTTAACAGAATAATTGGAAAATATAAAATGACATATAAGTCATTTATAAGAATGAGTTTTCTTATAATTAATTATAATTAATTAAGAATATATTTAGAAAATTTTAAAAACACACTAAAAAGCTACTTTAATTAGTTTTTCAAAAATAAATAAATAAACTAGCTTGTTGGCTGCTTTTGGTTTGATAAACATGACAAATGAAAGAAAACCTCAAAAAATATGGTAGTTGTGATATGTCAAAAACAACATAAATATAGCTATAAAATATCTTATACAAGAAAAATATTATACCTAGAGTACCTATTATAAGAAAAGTATTATATTAGAAAATATAAAATAAAATAAAATAATACTATATTAGCAACAAAACGAATAAGTGGAATTTTATGTTGTCATTTGTCCGTGATGAATCTTTTTACATTTACATATTTCATTAGGCTGTTTCCTGAGGGTTAGAAAAAAAAAGGCTTTTCCCTTTTGCATGCTTAGTTATGACGTTACTTGATACCAAAAAATAAATTCTGTACTTATATGACCAATATTTTTTATAAAATTAGAAAAGTAATTCTATTATGACATCAATATATATATATATATATATATATATATATATATATATATATATATATATATATATATATATATATATATATATATATATATATATATATATAAAAGTCCATTATTCACGTGATCATTGAAGGTTATTATGATTTGACATGAAGCAATATACCTATATAACCAACATTTCAATTCATAAAATTGGAATGGGGTTGCAACCATTCCATGAATCAAAAGCAATCATCAGAAACTGATAAAATTTACTTTTTATGAGTTGATGTACCTTCTAAAATGCTAAAGGTAACTTTATATACTATAAAAAAAAGTTCTTGGTTTTAATCACTTGATGTACATTAGGATATTTAAATGAAGATTACAAGTTAAGCAAAATCCAATTTAACATGTCACAATAAGTTTTCCTAATTTCTTTCAACTCTTGTATTCTATTTAATATTTTTGTTTTTTCTGTTTTTGTTTTTGTAGGGTCAGTGTCTAAAGAGGCCACCAAATTCTTGAAATGCTTTAAATATGCCACTCAATTATTGAGAAAGTTTTGAATAGGTCACGTAATTACAGAGAAACGTCAAGAGATATCGTTACAGAGAAACGTCAAGAGATACCATCTTATGTTTCAATCAATGTCACCTAGACAAAATCTTGACAAAAAAAATATGTCCAAAATTGATAAAATACCAGTTATGTCCTCAACTCAATCCTAAATGTAGATATATATTCCTTTTCTCATAATCCAATTCAAAAATGGAATGTTGCAACCATTTCATGAATTACACGCAATTCCTAAAAATCTCCTTTCTTTAACAATCAAGAATATTAAAGATTGATAATATTTGATCACAACCTTTAAGTTTTATAATCATACCCTATGAGTAATAAAATCCTATAACACATAACTTCAAATCCCTTTATTCTCATTTCTTTTTGAAAAAGAACAAATAAAATATTTGAAAAATTGAGCCAATGAGGAAATTAAGAAAACCAGGTGAAAAAACAAACAAGAATTAATGCACTGTTTGGAGAGGGAGGGATACTTTTGTCATTTCATACACAATTTTCAACCAATCAAAAGGCATCCGTACGTGCATGGCTTTGACCTATCATGTAGGTCCCACCTAACCTAAGCTTATCAAAAAGCAAAACCCTAAAACAAAACGGCGTAGTAGTGTGTGCCCTTTTTTTTCCCAGTGCTCGAAATATGCAGGGCTCGGGGCGACCCGGCAACAAAATTAAATTTCGGGTTCAGTGAAACATAATGGCTATTGGGCATTTGGGCATTTAAATATGATTAAAAGGACTTTTTATATAATTAAGGAATCTGTCGGAATTTTAATAAAAGTGGGTTTATATTGATTGAAAGTGGACAGCGAACACCTGTCTTTTCTTAAAAACATGCTTGAATTAAAGGAAACCAAACTATGAATCCATAAACCCAACAAAACAAACACCTAACTATATCCTATTATATAATCCAAATAAGGAAGATTATATATTAATTTAACAAACCCATACTAATATCACAATCATGCAACAAAATAAAAATTTCTAATAGTTTATTTAATCATAATGGGACTTTGAGACCACGTATATATCTCATATCAAGCTTTTAATAATCAACTCTTTTATTTGGAATTTACGTTGTTAAGACATCTTTGATTTGGAATTCTCATTTTTTGTAAGATCGAGTGATATACCAAGATCTAAAATGTAGGTTTCTTGAAGACTTTTAAAAAAAAAAAACTTGACAATCATTTTTTTTATTCTAAAAATTAGGTATTGACAAGATGTCCTATAAAAATTTGTACTATCTAAAGAATCTTTTTTGATATAACAATTAAAAAATGTTATGTTAGATCTACAATTTATGTGTTTGAGATAAAAGCAACAGAATTTTTGTACAAATTAATTATTATTTATGGAGCTTCAAACTTCATATAGACGATATTTAAAATGTGATTATTACCTGTCTATATAATTTCGTTTTGTTATTTGATAAGTACAAAATATACTACTTTCATAATTTTATAATTATTTTTTGTTATTTTACGATCCTTCAAATTTCAAAACTTCATCCATTTGTGTATTTAAAATAATTTAGTTGATCAAAATCAAGATTATCCATGAATCAAGATTACTTGAAGACGTCTCATCTACATGAATAAACCAAATCATTCAACATAACTAAATTCGGTGCCATGAAATAAAATTTATTGTTGCAATTTCTGGAAATGAAATAGATTTTACCCAAAAACGACATTCTAATTTTTTAGGGTTACTGAAGATCTAAAGAGTTCCATTTCTGGATGCAATTGCTTAGCCTACTTCCAGGAATAAATGCAAATGAAGTCTTTAAGCGTCTGTATATATATAGATATGAGAAGAAATTCAAGAAATGGAAAATTTTGAAAGAGATTTACCGGAGATGTAGATGGGGAAAGAGGCCATTGATTGAAGTCTCAGTTCTTTGTTTTTTCTTTGTGATGATCTGAATGCCGTCCTACGCCATCTCCTCCGCCGCCGCCGTAGCTTAAGTGGTAACCAGCTGCTGCTGGGAAATGATCGGAGGCGGCGTTTGGAACGATGAAGAAGGGCAGATTTGTGGAGGTTGATCCGTCTATGGAGGGTGACTGAAACCTCTGGAAATGGTGATGATGAGGTAAAAGAGACGACGGTAAATTGGACTGAAGGGTCCCCCTACTGAAACCCGGAGCAAGGGTGCCACCGGATGATGATGTCATGGAGAAGTTTAAATTGTAACTTTCTCCTCCGCCACCACCACCCGTTGTCACCGCCGGTACGAAACTGTCTTGAAGGAAGGAGAAATGGTGTTGTGGGTTGTTGTTGTTGTTGTGGTGTTGGTGTTGGTGGTTATCTCCGGCGGTGATGTTGAATTGTGGTATTTGGATTAGTTGGGTTGAAGGTTGTGTAGGTCGAGCGAAGAAATAATCCATCGGAGTTGCCCAGTGGGTTCTTGACTCTGGACTGTGACGGCGGACGTTGGTGTTGCTGTGAATGCCGCCGGTGAGAAGATCCGTGAAAGACGAGTTTTCCGAAATACTATTGACCTGATTCAAAACAGCAGCCCTCGTTGAATCAGTTTCCTTCTCTCGTTCCTTCTTTGAAGCCATTTCTCTCGCTCGTTCTCGAGCTTTCACCCGATTCTCCGATCGAGATAACGAAAGCCCCGACCCCTTGCTTGTTTCAGATGTACTACTACACGCCGGAGATTTCGCCTTAGAAACATTATTATTATTATTATTATTACTGTTTTGTTGTTGGTAATTTGGATCTTCAAAATCGGGACTGTTTCCCGTCGACTTCTTGTCTTCATTCTGGTGATGGTGGTGGGTGTGAGAGATGGCACCGGAAAACGATGGGTCAAGAGAAGGAAGCTCGTCAATGGAAGTAGATGCCGCCTTGAGCAACCATTCTACCGCCTTGCTCGGCTGATCATACCCCAATCGGTCTTGCAGATCATAAAACTGGATAGCGGTACTAACAGACAACCGGACACGACGATCTCTGAGTCCTTTCGATGTCAAAACCTTGCTGTGTCTATCCTTCCCTCCGGACGCCCTAGAAACCCTAACAATCCGGGAGGAAGGCCATCCACAAAGCCTCGCCACACCACCACCACCACCTCCACCTACAACAACATCTATTCCTCCTCCTCCGCCACCACCACCACCACCATCATCAAACTTCTGCAACTCCAAATTCCCTTTATGGGTAGCTATCTTTTGCGGATTTGAAGAATTGTCAGTAGTTGTAGTACTACCATTAGACGAAACCCTTTGAAATTTACGCACCTGTCTTTGAATTTCATCCACCTCCATACCCAGCTTTCATACCTTGAAATCAATCCAACTATATCTTATCTAGAGAGAGAAATTAGTGCAGTTTTAGAGAGAGAAAGTAGTGGTATATATTTGGAGAGAGAGAGCAGGTGTGGTGGGGTGTCAACTAGTGTCCTTTGTATTGATGACTAGCTTGGCTTTTGTAGCCATGTATACAGACAGACACACAAACATATAGATACAACTGTGTGTATGTATATAAGCAGAAGCAGGCCGGAAAATGTCAGAAGGGAAGCTCCGTTTAAAGCTTATCTTTACCAGTGGCTTCTCAGAAAGCAAAGTCTGTGAAAGGTTTCATCAGAGGGAAGGAAAGCTGAATCCCAAAAAAGAAAGGTAGGGTTAAGATCTGTTATTCGCCTTCATCTTTTATAGTTACATATGATTTAATTAAATTTTTGCAGTTGGTTGTATAATTATGATTATGGTTCCTACTTCCTTATTATATAGTGTTCGAATAATCACTTGTAAAAATGCATAATTTTAATTTTGAGAAAGGATAAAAGGGTATTAGTTTATTCGTTATAACAAAAGAAGAGAGTTTTTTTTAAAGACTCAAAAGGCTTTATAAACCCTCTATGTTTTCATATAACTGTTATCATCCAATAATATTTCATATAATTTTATATTAAACAATCTACTAAAAATTAACTAAAATAAATAAATAGTTTAGACTATACATAATTTCCTTTAATTGTAGAAAAGTAAAGTAAAATATATAATTAATATATTAAACAATAATGCACCATAATATTTAAAATAACAAATTTTCATACATGATTGCTATTCGACGAATTATGTTCAACCAAGTTGAAACGAAGCTCATAATGAAGACCGTTTGAGCATATCTTATAATTTCTTTGAAGATATTGATGGAGCCGATTCATTGAACCTTTAAATATATGGGTAAAGTTATATGTTTCATCTTCACTCCAATTGCTTATTATATCACATTTGTAAGAACCCGAAATTTAGACAGAGTTGATTTTTATTCAACTAAAGTCAACTATTAACCAAAATGGCAGATGATCAATTTTAAGAATTTAGCAAGTTTATGAAATTGTGACTTCATGAAAATGATCAAGATAAGTTTAAGTCACTTATAAGAGATTAGATGAGTAAGTTCAAGATAAGAAGTGCATGAGAAGATACATTTTGGCCAAAAGGGTAAAATAAGTATTCTTATACTTTTTGTGCTAAGTTGGTGACTTAATAGATTAAGTCTCATATTAAGTCAATGAGAAATGACTTAACAAAGTTGTAGAGTATGTTCTCACATTCGCATGGATATAACGATCATAGAAAACGGGTTAGAAACGAAAAAGTTATGAATGTTATAAGATTGTACGAAAGTTGTTCCCGAAGCTGGAATGGAATCAACAATGCACTTTGCTGATCTTCAGGTACCACGGTGGGGTACATAGATCGCCACGATGCTGTGGCGTAAGTTGGCTACCATTGACTAAGGTCAAATGGTCACCACAACGCAGTATCAAGGATTAAAGACGAGTTTTGAACCTGTTAGAGCTCGTTTCGATCATTTCAAAGGGGAGATCGATTGGGAGCTTAAAGGTGGTGATTTTGCAACCCAAATGTTGCCAAGACAAGCTAGAGAAGGAGGATTGTTAGGATTTTCATCCTCTCCACATCAAGGTATGATTTCTCCACTTTTGGTGAAATTGTTGGTTTGTGTAGATGTGTTGAATTAATCAACCTATAGCTTGATTATGATGTAGATGAGAGTGTTTAGATGCTTTAATCAAGCTTAGAAAGTGTTTTGCATGGTATAATCAATCCAATAAGAGTTAGGGTTTGAAACACTAACTAAGTGATTAGTGAATTGATGCATTATATGTAGATTGTAATGAATTATGTAGTATGAGATGCTTAATTCATAGGTTGAAGTAAATTATGAGATAAAATTTTAGAAGATAGAATTATGATCCACTGGGTGGTCATTTTGACCATAAGAGTCATTAAGCTCTTAATAAGCTTAGACAAGTATTCAGAAACTTGTATATGTGTATAAATAGGCCTAAGAGCAAAGAAGATGGATCAATATGCATTAATGGAAGAGTTGAAAGAAGGGATTGTTAGTCGTCACTAGCTAACAAGGTGAGTTATTACTCTCTCTCTCTCTCTTTCTCTCTCTCTCTCTCTATAGGTTATGTTATATATTTATTTATATGCATGTAAGTATGTTTGTACGTAAGAGTCATGTATATGAGCATGACAAAGAGAAAGATAGAATAGGATTATATGTTATAATCCTATATAAGGTTATGTACTTTTGATTATATATTTAAGATCATATAGCTGAGAATGCACGTATAACCAAAGTATCTAGAGTTGTATAAAGAAAGAACAAGGGTATTATGAGTAATACCTATAGGAGTAGATAAATAAAGAATAGGATTATACGTACTGTAATCCTATGTATGATTAGATGATGAGAAAGGTATTTGTTGATACCTAAGAGATTATAGAAAAAGACAGATTATGATTATATGTAGTATAATCATAAGTGTATGTATGTATGTCTAGTCATTAATGGTATTATATAGAATACCTATATATTAATAGACACTGATAGAGATTAAGTACTTAATGAGTTAAGTACTAAATGTGTAGTAGAAGATCTCTTGATGAGATAAAGAGATAGAATGTCCATGGGAAAAGTATTATGTGATTAGTCACACAATAAAGATAGAGATGTTTAAAAAGATGATTCCTTCAGGAATGAGATAGAGATTCCTATGGGAATAACAATATGATTCCTTCGGGAATAAAGAGTATGATTCCATCGGGAATGAGATTATGTCCCAACGGGGAAAGAGATGATGGTCGCTTTGGGGATGTAGATAGATGATTCATATGGGAATAAAGATTATGTATGGTTAGAGAAGATAGAGAAAACGTTCCATGGGTGGAACAAGGTAAGAGAGTTCTTTTATGAACTTATATAATATTTGTGAAGGATTCAAAGATAAGAAGAATGAGTAAGGATCCACGAGGGATCACTAGAAAGGAGAGTAAGTCTGGATGAGTTTACCCGACAATGTAATGGGATGTTGTTTCTTTTAGAAGATAGATGAGATTATAAGTATAAGATGTGACCATTGGGTCAGGTTGAAAGTAGAATGTTCAGGAATGAGTATATGAGAATAGAAAGATGAAGAGTAAAAGAGTATATGACAGGAATGTTAAAAGTAAGATATGTGTGAAGATCAGAGTAATAATATGAGAAGAGCATGCATAAGGCATAGACCGAGTATGAGAAAGAAAAGATATGTAAGCATAATAGAATGAGATAGATAAAGAAAAAGAATACATAGTAAGTGTAAAGTATGAGATGATCCTGAAAAGAGGCTAAGTAATATAAAAGAGATAGATAAATGAGAAGAATACCAGTGTATGATATTAGGGAAAACTAGCAGAAGATAGAGTATGAGAATGAAAGAACAGAATGCTATGGCATGAAAAGAGATAAATGAAATGAGAAAGAAAATAAGAGTAAAGATGAGAATGGAAAATAAAACAGAAAAAGAGAGATAGATAAGATAAAAATAAAGAGAATAGAAAAGATGCATGAGAAAAGATAACAAAAAGATACAATATGTGAAAGATAGAAAAAGATTATAAGAAAAGTATATGAACATGAAAACAGATAAGAATATAATTCACCATACCTATGGTTTGATTTAGTAGATATTTTTCATGTTTTGCAGGTTCAGGTAGCAGTTGTGGTATGAGAGAAGACAAGAGCATAAGGACCTAGAATAGATTTCATTCCTTGTTGTTTCAAATTGTATGTGAGATTTTATTGTAAACTCGTGATTAAACTTGGGATTTAAAGTGTTTTAATTTTATAGAATTCGGCATTGTAAATTAAACTCTAATAATTCCCTTAGATATTATGTTAGAAAATTAGGGTCGTTGCAACATTCATCTTAAACAATCATCTTATGCAAAACTATGCAAGTTTGTGTAATATAGTTGTGCTGGTTGTAACAATTTCCCAACGATATTGAAGCTCCCAAATGCCCGTTCAATAATCTTTTAATCACCCTCGTGATGTTCTATATCATTATCGACCATAATGATAGGTTCTCAAACCAAATAATTTTTTTGGTCGTTACCGATAACTTGGATCAGTGTTAATGGTAACCCATATGAAAATGTAAGTATATTTTCTTCCTCAATAGAGCAATGTGATTAGTAGGTGTATCATAGTTAGATATATCTAACTATTGATCATTAGGGATTGAAAATTTCTAATAATAATTTGGTTGAGGAATATTGAGATGGTTCTGAAAATTTATGAGCAAGATATGTATATACAGAAAATACGTACGATGTTGAGATCCTTAAAGATGTTGAAAATTAGTAGGATTTTGATTGTTATACAAATCCTTATCCATATAAATTGAGAGAATTTAGTTGCAAGCTTTTAAATGTTTAACCAAATGGATGATAAATATGACAATACCAAGCTTTATTTTTGCAACATCCCAAAAATCACAATAAATTCAACTCTTGAAAAACAACCCATAACCCTAAATGTTTACAAAATCATTGTTTCAAAAGTGTGTTTTAGTATTTAGAGTATCCCAAAATCCAAACAACATAAAAACCAAAGGATGTGCACGATCACGCCTTCGCCTTGCCACAGTAATCTAAAGTACCTGAAACAATAAACTAAAACTGTAAGCCAACGCATAGTGACTTCCCCCAAAGTACCACCACAGAGCCTATAATATACATAAATTAGCATGATGAGTCCACAACCTCCCGGTTGGATTACCCTGGCCCACAACCTTCCGGTTGGATTACCTTGTATACCACATACTGGGTCCACAACCTCCCAGTTGGATTACCCTACATATCATGTACTGGGTCTACAACGTCCCGGTTGGATTACCCTTGGCCCATAACCTCCCAATTGTATTTCCCCGGTCTGTTGAATGACAGCAGAAAGTAGTAGTCTCAACCCCAACGGAACATGTCGACATATAACAAATAATATAGATATTCAACTGACAGATAATTATACAGCTAGTAATCACAGGTAGTCCTACAAATCTACCAGTCTAACGTATATCATCAACTATCAAACAATCATACAGACCTATCACATACTCAACATATCATCAATAAGTATCTAAAAGGATATCAACCCATTAGGTCGGCCTTGGTGCCTTCGACCCGCTAAATACAATGAGGAAGACTCACATTTCAGTATGAAAATATAGCTGAATAGGACACTATTCTGAATATGAACTCAATCGGTTACCTATTCATGAAAATAACCAACTCAAATAAAATTCAAAATACCTAGAATACCCCCGGGTCAAACTAGGTCAAAATATGGTCAAAGTCGAAAGTCAACAAAATCAGCCAAGTTGACTCAGTCGAGTACGCCCAACGTACTCATCTTGTGCGCTCACCGTACGCAAGGATTGACCAAGGTCGGGATGTTGACCATGTACGTGTTGCGTACTCCAGCTTATGCCCAACGTATGCACCATCCAGCCACACCTTCGATTAAGAGCTTAACCTTAAGCCCCTTTTGCCCAAAATTCAGATCTAGTCTTCAAATGATGTCATTAACCATAAAGTTTCCAACTTTATGGTCTTCCATGGCTATTAAGTGTTCAATACCAAAAACCCTAACTTCTTAACCCATTAACACATCCTAGTTCTTGCATGGAAGGAAACTAATGACGAAAATCACATTTGTATGTTTCTAAACACTCCAAGACGTATGAAAGGACAACTTATATGAATTAGAGTAACCCATACTCATAATACCAAGCTTATGGGACTAAAAGAACACAAATCCATAGCTACACACGATCTAATCAACACTTCATCAAGTTCAGAGCTTTTTACCTTCAAATGATGACAAATGGTGATGAGATTCTGGATCCAAAGTGCTCCACTCTTCTATGATGGTTTCCTCTTCTTTTTTCCTCCTCCAAGAACACCAAAATGCACACTCAAGGCTCAAAAGTGCTCTCAAATAGATTAGGGTTGCATATGTTTTGAAATGAGGTTAGAGGTTGATGGATGAAAGGAGCCTTGAGAGTTAAGGATGAATAAATACTTCACAAACCCTAAATATTAGGGTTTTTAGGTCCAGGGCACGTACGCCCGCGTATGCTTAGGTATGCCCAACATACGCATGCAGCTCCAAAAGTTAGAAAAATGCCATTTAGGACCAATTTTCAAATAATTCTCATACCAATGGCGAAAGTGCAAATTCCTAGAAATCGAGATGTTATAATTTTATAGAGTGTGTATATGTGTGTGTGCGTATATATATATATATATATATATATATATATATATATATATATATATATATAAGAGAGAGAAAGAGAAAGAGATCAATATACAACCAAATAAAAACTCATTGAACTACAAAACCATATAAAAATAACTATGTCTGTTTATGAACTATTCCTAAAAACAATAATAACGACAATGGAAGCTAAAAAAATAGAATCAACTGCAAATTATTTTTAACCTACCGAGGATCATTGTGGGATCATGAAAATATTAAATCAACCATAGATAGGAAAACATTACAACCTTTAAGGCCTTTGATTCTCATGGAAAAATGAAAGTTGATAAAGTGTGGCATTAAACTCCAAAGTAGAAGTTCTCTAAAAGTATTCACCAAGCAAGAATCAACCACTAAAACTTGCTATTTTTTACTTGTATTAAGTTGTTTTTAATCCATTAAGACTTATAATACATAAGGCAAGAGAGGAGAAGGGTGAATACTAAGAAGCCTACATTTTTGGCAACCAACAAAAGAAAGAAAAAACTATCAATAAGAACAACCATTTCTACTAGCAAAACTCTCTTTATATATAAAATGAAATGGTATCGTCTTTCTTACAAGCATGGAGTGACGAAAGGAAAAGAACACTCTAACTCCATCCTCACATGGAGTATGTGGTTTTGACAAGAAAGTCAAAACAAAGAGTGTGTTGCACTCTTTCTCACAAACTAGCTAGTTATGCTCCAACTAAATGACTCACTCAAAGTGCCCAAAAACTTATGCGTAACATTTATATTCACACCATATGATATTTACTAGTTTTTGTTTTCTTTGTTATTATCTCCTAAAACAATAATTTACAGTATAATGGTAAAAATATTATTTTCATAAAATAATGTTTTTTCACTTAAATACAAGAATTGATAAAATTTATTAATTTAATAAATAATCAATTAATAGTAACTTTCTATAAGTGGTGACCATATAGGATCATATGTCATTAGCAAATATCATTATATAATGACTATTGGGTATAAAGATCTTTCAATCTTCCACTTTCACAAGGCTCGTCATAGATTGATATAGACATTGGTGAATATCCAGCAACATTTCACTGCCCCCAGTAACACACAAACAAGAATGTCATTCATTAACATCCAATTTCTAAAAGCTGAAAGCTACAATTGATGTATAAGATAAATTTATTAGTTATCCCTTTGTTACAAACATCCTATTGAACATGAGACTTGGGTCGCAATCAATCTCATTTTATGCTTAACTTTGGGTAATGCGCATTAGATTTCTAGCTCTCAACACCTAATAAGAACAAATCTCATATTGACTACATAAGCTTCTTGCATAGTTCATACCACACCTGATAATAACCATTATAACTGCTCATTTATGGATTAATAGTTGACCACATCAAAGTATAGCATTCCCTACAATTAAGTCCCTATATGTATCTCAGGTATTAAGGATACTAAGATAGTACATTTTATCAAGTATCACTTATAACAGCGATCTATGAGGTTATCTTGATGCGGGTCATGTCCAATACTAGTTCCCTGACAAGTAACTATGAACCTTTGTTACAACCCATTGCCTACTTTTATCTTATGAGAGTTAACCAATCTAATTTATATTAGTCTAACTTCATAATTGCTCCCACAATTATAGCCGACTCTGAAATTTTTAGAGTAATTAAATTATTCATGGATTAAACATGTTAATATAGAACACAACAAGCATTTATGTGAAAATCATATCCTAACATATAAAACCAATATCATAGTTTTTGTCACAATGTTCCAATATCCAAATACTTAATCTAAATCAAATCTCATTTCTAGAATAACAAAGTCCTATAACTCAAGCTTGATCCTTCATGTTTAGTTTAAAGGAAAGACTTAATTAATGGGTCTAACTAAATTTAATTTGTGTGAATTTTGTGAATACTATCTTCTCCATATTTGACTTTACACTAAGTATAGTTAAATATCTTGGAGAATATGATTGGTGATTTGATGAGATTTAAAGTCTCTTATCTTGATTAAGTATACTCTTGAACTCACAAAAGATTTCTAGGTTATCCTTGAATTGAATGACTCAACTTAGTTGTTCAATGAACTCATTAATCCAATCATATTTGATTGCAACTTCTAAAGTAGTGTATTCTTATTTTATAATAGATTGCGGTATTATGTATTGCTTGGACCTCATTTCAATAAAACTTACTATATATTCCTTAATGAAGTCATAATCCAATTATAATTCATAATTATCAAGGTTGTAAAAAATGTTCGACGTTAGCTAGTCGATGAACTGGGGTTAAATGTTTAATCAGCTAGGTGAGTATTAATTGGAAGATCAGTCGAGGACCATAAATTGTGTAACGTCCAATTTTCACAACCAAAATTTTTCATTTTTATTAAGTTAAAACTTTCCAATTTATTAATCCATAATTTAAGAAAACCATTTATTCCAAGTTGCATTTATAAAAATCAGAGTATCATAGAAAACGAAGAGTCTTCAATGTTGCTGAAGAGTGTGTACAGTCCCGCAATCACCGATAATACCTAAAACCATAAACAATTGGGTAAGCATGAAGATTAGTTAGTTTCCCCCAAAATACCCCATATGATAAACATACAAGCATGCATAACTACCGCCCTTCGGCCTGACTGGACTGTCTTGCATGCCTTCAGTTTATTCGGGCCAGAATACCAGGGTTTGTTGGCCCACCGCCTCAAGCCAACCGCTCCTCCCGAGCCTCCATGGCTTCGGATTATAACCGACCCGCACATGGTATCTTGGTGTACATCACAAAGCAGGACCGCCTCAACCACCACCACCATATGTCGATATATAAACAAACAAGGATCAACCATGCACATAAAACAGGCAAACAACAATCATACAACTCACTCCTGACTACTAATCCTCTCACAATACATAATCCCACTACCAACTAACCTCCATGGTATGTGAAACCATCAGTAGCCAGAGGTGAGATAGCCACCCGAAGAGATGATCCTACTCTAGATCCATAACAAAACAAGGAACATACAGTAAAGCCTAGACCAAGAGTTCTTAGGCTATACTACATAACCACGGACAGTCCCCAGGGCACTCCACCAAATGATAACCAATAAGTACAGATAACATACTGATCCAATAGTGCACTTTAGCATAGCAACATCCTACATACCAGGATATCGATTTATCAGATCACTACACCATAACAACATACTCGATACCATGATACATATCTAGCAGATCACTACAACATAACAACGTACTCAATACCAGGATACAGATCTAGTAGATCACTAGAGCATAACAACGTAGTCGACACCAAGATACAGATCTAGTAGATCACTACAACATAACAACATACTCGATACCAGGATACAAATCTAACATATCACTATAGAATAATAACGTACTCAGCAGCAACAATCTAAGAAACGCCTGACCATATATGATCAGAGGTAAGATAGCCACCCGGACAGATGATCCTACCCTATAACCACAACCAAACAAGGACCATGTAAGAGGTCCTAGATCAAGAGTCATCAGTCTATCCTACGTGACTATATACAGTCCCTAAGACATCCCTTTATTAACAAATAACTGAAAACTATTGGGTCGGCATTGGTGCCTTTGAACCATACTATAATGAGGTGAAACTCACCTGAAATGAAGAAACTCGAGAATACTGCGATCTTCTTCATGCTACACTGCTTGCTCCTGTGGATCCACTCCAAATGATGCCAAAAGGTAGTGAGATTCTAGATCTAAAGAGCTTCACTCCTCCAAGATGGTATCCACTCCTTTCCCTATTCTTCAAAGGCACAAAACACCCACACTCAAGCTTAGAAATGCTTCACAAGATGGATTATTGTTGCAAGAATGTTCCAAGAGGATGGAGGTTGATGAGGTGAGGGGAAATGAGGCTATAATGAGATTTAAATATGAGATAAACCCTAAAAATTAGAGTTTGCATGATTGGCACATACGCCCTGCATACAGATGTACGCCCAGCGTACTAGGGCGCACACTAGTACGCTCAGTGTACACACGTCACATGGGGTACTCCCCCCCAACCCAAAATTACGAAAATGCCACTAGGGCCCATATTGCACTCTTTCTTATACTTAGGGTCCGTATTGCAATATAAATAAATTATACTGTCAAAATTAAAAGTACCTCATCATCTGGATGTTACAATTCTCCCCCACTTGACTTAGACTTCGTCCTCAAAGTCTATTGCATTGAATACTCGAGATAATGCCCCCCTCATCTATTCATTGACATCTCAAACAGAAGAACCGTCGGCTACGACGTGCTCCCTGACCAACTACTTCCTGCTATGAGACAACTCGTGTATTTCCCGAACACAAACACCTGATAGCTAGTGAGGATCAGGACTCCTGACCAATCACTGCTAGCGAACCCTTCATCCGAGAACAAGACAGATCCCTTATACGAGCCTCAGAAAGAAAATCAATGAAACAATTACGTATCATGACAACATATTCCACAACTTCCTAATTAATGAATCGAACTTCTAGCAAGAACCGTAGAGCTGGGGAATCTCGAAACCACCAACGCCGAGTCAATTTCCATCAATATGTTTTCCAAGACCGAAAACCATCAGGTCTAGACTTCAGGATCCAATTTCCAGCATTGATACCTCCATCAACCCTTAACCGTTCACTTTATCCACATCAGCTAGTTCATGAGTCTCCCGACTTCCAAACATGTACCAACCCTGTCTGAACCCATGGTAGGAGGAATAATCAGTCGTGGTTATCTTCGAACCACCATGAAGTTGTCTTAAACTCATATTTTCCCGGAATTACAACAACTGACAATGACCTTGATGCAAAACCGGAAATTTTAGCAGATGCGCGGAAGCCTTGAACTTGGAGAAATCTGATTTGGAACCGAGCTTTTCCACATGGTGTTCCTACTGCTAGGTCCCAATCTCCCCCACTTGAAATATGCTAGAACCTGACAACTCACAACCACTGATATCCAAATACACGGAGAATCTGAGTATGCACGACATTCATAAACCCCTAATACACACACAATCTGATGACAAAGATAATTAACTCCATTACACAAACAATTTAATTAACCAAGACCAACTAAGATACTTCCATTAACTGATCATCTGACATTACAACTGAACTTTAAAACATAAACATGAATTACAGATAAATACCAATACTACCCCAATTGTAAATAAAAGAAGAACTTCCAACTCAGCTTCCGGTCCCTGGTATTTCGGCCGTCCCATGACGACTGTTGGGCAACAACCAAGCTAAGGGTGTAGGATCCAACACCTTACGGAACACAAGAAAAGGACAACTAGCTCTGAAGTGGCCCTTCTGGCTGCAATGGAAACAAACTCGCACACCCTGCCTATAATCCCTGCCAAAATGGCCATCCCCGCCACAACTGTGACACACGAGAGATCTACGCCTCCTTCCAATCAATCCCAAACTCTAGCTGGCGGGCTTGAACCGCTTCACCGCCGGCTGCAAGTGCAATGGATACTGCCTCTGTTCCCTCGCCTGGAGTTCCATCTCAATCTCCCGCCGCCTAGCGGCTTCCTACAAATACACTAGTAAACCATAGTGTTGAGTGGACACAAATTGCTGAATATCCAACTTAAGCATGCCTAAATACCGGGCCATCTGAGCTTGCTCAGAAGCAGCAAACTCAGGACAAAACATAGCTCTCTCTGTTAACATATTGATGATCTCCGTCACCGACTCAGACCCATGTCTTAGATCTAAAAACTCCTGGGTCAGCCTCTCCCACTCCACCAGTGGAACATATCTCAAGCGGAACATCCCAGAGAACTGCTCCCATGATACTACAACTTGCTGCTTTGGGGTGTATGAACTAGTAACCAACATCCACCAGTCCTCCGCATCTGACATCCACCTCATGGCAACGATCGGATCCAGAACTTCGTCAAACACCGGGGGTTCTTATCGTCGAAGTCCTAGTACTGGAAGGCTCTTTCTCCTAGAACCCCAATGGAAGCAACAATCATGGAAGTTCCAGCAACAACAACCTCAGAAAGGGTAGCATATTCTCCATCGAATTACTCAATCATAATGGCTTTAAAAAGCCCAACCAACTCAGGTATTTGCTCCCGGACGAAAGAAACAACCTCCTCATGAATGATCTCCCTGACCCGTTCCTCAGTCAATCCTGGCCCATCCTGGCCACCTGCTCCAGCTCCTGATCCTGAACCTCCAATAGTTGCCATACTGAAATATACCATGAAAAGATCAGACATCACAATACAAAGCTCAACACGCCAGACCCTACTCCTGTTAGTCAATTAACAACCTAGAAATTCCTCCTGAATCTCATACGGATCTTGTGTTTCTAGTAGTACGGGCCTATACTACCTTCCGCACATATCCGTAGTCGATTCAAAATTCCTCCCAAGGTCCAAAGTCACAACACTACCACTCCTAGATATGCTATTACCACCTCCACTATGAGCTATAACTGACTTACTAGGCATTCTTCCTAGGATTACCCACACTATCGCACCACCGGTTGTTTTTGTGCATGCTTTTTGTACACAACACGAGATCATATAGACTCTCGAATAATCAACTCTGCCCTAAGTCCATAACCAAACAAGGAACAGGAAGAAAGGTCAAGTCGATCATTCTAAGGCTATTCAATTCGGTCATATACAACTAATCAACATACACACATCAATCACAAATCAACTAATATACATCAAACAAGCAACTACCTATATCGTAAGGTATTACAGAAACCATGCATTTCTATAAAGCAGATTCTAAAAGAACCTTATCCACTAGCATGCTTTTCTAACAATTTATATATCAACACAATCAAAACTCAGCAAACATAACCAATATGGGTATTTTGGGAACCACTCTCCTGCTCGGGCTCTGGCTGACTGTACACACCGCATGTTCCCGAAAAAGTCAAAGTTAAGCCAAGACCCACATTCCCGATCACAAGCCAACAATCAAACAAGAGCATGACAGGAGATTGAGCCCATGTCCTTAGCCCAACCCTTTTATTACAAATTATTTCTTTCAAAAACATTTTTCTAAAGTAGTGTATTCTTATTTTATATTAGATTGTGTTATTATGTATTGCTTGGACCTCATTTCAATAAAACTTAAACTTACTATTCATTCCTGTCATAATCCAATTACAATTCATAATTATCAAGGTTGTAAGAAACGTTCAATGTTAGCTAGTTGGTGGACCGAGTTAACGGTTTAATCAGCTAGGTGAGGATTAATCGGAAGATTAGTCGGGGACCATAAATTATGTAACATCCCATTTTCATAACAAAAATATTTCTTTTTCATTAAGGTAAAACTTTCCAATTTATTAATCCATTATTTAGAAAACCATTTATTCCAAATTGCATTTATAAAAATCAGAGTATCGTAGAAGACGTGGAATCTTCAATGTTGTTGATGAGTGTGTACAATCCCGCCTTCGCCTTCTCGCAGTCACCGATAATACCTGAAACTATAAACAACTGGGTAAGCATGAATCTTAGTGAGTTTCCCCCAAAATACCTCATACGATAAACATACAAGCATGCATAACTGCCGCCCTTCGGCCTTCGGTCTGACTGGACCACCTCACAGGCCTTCATTCTATCCGGGCCGGAATACCAGGGTTTTTTGGCCTACCACCTCAACCCAACCGCTCTTCTCGAGCCTTCGTGCCTTTGGCTTACATCCGGCCCGCATAGGGTATTTTGGCCTACAACACAAAGAAGGATCGCCTCAACCCATCACCACCGTATGTCGACATATAAACAAACAAGGATCAAGCAGGCACATAAAACAGGCAAAAATCGATCATACAAATCACTCCCGACTACTAATCCTCTCACAACACACAATCCTACTACCAGTTAACCTCCATGGGACGAGTAACCATAAGTAGCCAAAGGTGAGATAGCCACCCGAACAGATGATCCTACTCTAGAGCCACAACCAAACAAGGAACTGGTAAGAGAGCCTAGACCAAGAGTTCTCATGTTATCCTACATAACCACATATAATCGATCATACATGTTATCCTACAAATCACTCCCGACTACTAATCCTCTCACAACACACAATCCTACTACCGGTTAACCTCCATGGGACGAGTAACCATAAGTAGCCAAAGGTGAGATAGCCACCCGAACAGATGATCCTACTCTAGAGCCACAACCAAACAAGGAACTGGTAAGAGAGCCTAAGGCACTCCACAAGATGATAAACAGTAAGTACAGATAACATACCGATCCAACAATACACTATATCATAGCAACATCCTACATACCAGGATACCAATCTATCAGATCACTACAACATAACAACATACTCAATACCAGGATACATATCTAGCCTATCACTAAAGCATAACAACGTACTCGATACCACGATACAAATCTAGCATAACACTACAACATAACAATGTACTCGATACCAGGATACAAATCAAGTAGATCACTACAGCATAACAACGTACTCGATACCAGGATAAAAATCTAGCAGATCACTATAGCATAACAACATACTAAATAGCAACAATCTAAGAAATGCATGACCGTATATAATCAGATGTGAGATAGCCACCCGGACAGATGATTCTACCCTAGAACCACAACCAAACAAGGAACATGTAAGAGGGCCTAGATCTAGAGTCATTAGTTTATCCTACGTGACTATATACAGTCCCTAAGAGATCCCTCTATTAACAAATAACCGAAAACTAGTGGGTCGGCATTGGTGCCTTCAACCCATAGTATAATGATGCGAAACTCACCTGAAATGAAGAAACCCGAGAATACCACGATCCGCTCCTTGGTACACTGCTTGCTCCTGCGGATCCACTCCAAATGATGCCAAAAGGTGGTGAGATTCTTGATCTAAAGAGCTTCACTCCTCCAAGATGGTCTCCACTGCTTTCCCTCTTTTTCAAAGGCACAAAACACCCACACTCAAGCTTCGAAATGCTTCACAAGATGGATTAGGGTTGCAAGAACGTTCCAAGAGGATGGAGGTTGATGAGGTGATGGGAAATAAAGCTATAATAGGGTTTAAATATGGTTTGCATCACTGGAATGTACACCCTATATATAGATGTACGCACAATGTACTAGGGTGCGTCGTAGTAGCGCAGCGTATACACATGCGCATGTCGTACTCTCCCAACCTAAAATTACAGAAATGCCACTAGGGCCCATATTGCACTCTTTCTTATACTCAGGGTCCATATTGCAATATAAATAAATCATAGGGTCAAATTAAAAGTAACTCATCATCGAGTTGTTACAAATTGCTAATTCGTTGATTTTTAAAAAATAAATAAATATGACTAATATCATAATAAAGTTTGTAAATACTAGTAATACCATAACAAAATAGATTAATATGATTAATACAACACTAGTCATTCCTCAAATAGTTTCTGTTGAGATAAAACTTCTTCAAAGTGTTCAAACTTCATCGTTTTCTACTGTTTTAATCATCGTGTAGGTAAGGATTAATCGCTAGGCGCCCTCTAGTCGGTTGGGTATTGCCTAGGAATTAATCGGAGATTAATCAGGACCTAGTCGGTATTTTTACAACGCTAATATATATATATATATATATATATATATATATATATATATATATATATGTATGTATGTATATATATATATATATATATATATGTGTGTGTGTGTGTGTTTTGAAGTTAGCATCTTGTATAACTCTTTACATGAAGATCTTCTTCTAAATTAATTAACTCATATACATTCTCTTAGTTCTTCTTAAGTACTCTTAGAATGTCCTTATAGTCAGCTAATGACTTTCCCATGTATTTAATTGGTATCTTATGATATGTTCATAGCATGATCATATTCCTTGTCTTGTGCATAATATCACATAAATGATGAATTCATTTTCCAAACAAATATAAGATACTTTATCTAGCTCAAACCTAGCTATATGCTAGGTCCTTTTCAGGCTAGCTTAAAATGGTGCCATGTTTCAATTACAAGAGTCCTCCAAAGGAATCTTGTATCTTGATTTCTTTCAAGATATTTTTATCATATGCATAAATATTTTAAAACTTTAACATTTATCTTTATCTATCTCCATCGATTTTACATTCCAAGAATGTATATCTTTCCTAAGTCTTTCATCTTAGAAACACTTTCTGAGTCAAGGTAAAACATTCTTGCATAGTTAGAATGTAATTTTTCATGATTAAGTATGTCTCACTCATGCAAGAATAGGAATATCACTATTGCTCCCACTAGTTCTTAGTAAGCGGATGTTATTTTCATTTTGATATAAAAGCATACCTTGTATTTTCATATAAAAATGACAATTCCAACCTTGAGATGTATGTTTTATATCTACAAATGGATCTTAAGGCTTACATATTTTTTAGGATAACTTGGATTAAGAAAACCTCCAAGCTAAGCTATATAGACATCTTCAAGTAGGTGTCTGTTAACAAAAGCAGTTTTTCTTGAAATCTATTTGTCATATCTCATAATCAGAATATATAGTTATGGTAAATAATATCCTTGTTGATATAATCATAGCCACCTGTGAAAGAGTTTGATCATAGTCATTTGAGCGTGATTAAATCCTTTAACAACAAGTCTTGCTAAATGTGTATAGATCCTTATGTATGTTTTCTTTCTAAAACAATTACTTACACCTTTTCGCTTTGCTATAGGGAGGAAGATTAATCAATCTCATACTTGATTGTTATACATGGATTACATTTCATTATTCATGAATATAAGTCGTTAATCTGGTTTAAAATCTGATATAACATTATAGTAGCTGATGGATTTTCCATAAACTGTTAAGAATAACTCATAAATAAGAGATTTCATATTTCTCATGTTATAGATGATTCCTACCATATATGCAAACAATTTGTGTTTATGAATAACTATTATTCATGTTCAACAATTCCTTATTGAAGCTAGTACCAACTGTTGCTACATCAGGCTATGGTTTTTCAGCTTCTTCAAGTTCTATGTGCCTCCCATTTACATTGTCATTAGAAGCTTGCTTTCTGCTAACTCAACTTTCATAGGAATATCTAGTAAGGTTTAGACCATCCTTTATTATCTCTAAGACTTTAGATGGTTTTATTGATCTGTGTATCAACTCTATATTTGAAAACTTCAACAAAGGTTCCACGTTTATCTTTTAGCATGTAAAATATAATTACAACAACTACAGTTGTTAATAAAGATGATTAGGTATCTTGAACTAAATCTAGACATTCAATAGAAAGAAAATCATACATCACAATGTATAGTTCCTTTTTCTCTACAGTTTAGTAAAAATATCATTAGGAATCTTTTATATATAAATAAGATTCACATATGTCAAATAAACTACATTATTTTTCTTCAAAAATCTATTTCTTGAAGTTGGAACATGTGTATCTCATTTATATAATAAAGATAACAATGTCATAGATAACTTTGATTCAAAACAAGTTTAAGTCAGAAATGTTTGTACTTTGAACTTATTATTTAGCAAAACCTAACATCATACGGAAATCTTAAAATAGGGTTTGTTTCTTTAAGATGGACCTTTTATGTAAATTATAAAATGGCAAGGACTAAATCTACAAATATTTAAAAACTTTGTGGCAAAACTCCAAAATAAAAACTGTATGTGGCAAAAGTCCAAACTTCCCAAAGAATATTGTTCATAAACACTTTTTAAATAATATGCAGTATATCTAAAAGCTTAGCAAGTCAGGTTGCCACATGAGTTATTCAATGGGATAATGACTTAAAAGGGTAATATATTTTTCAATTTATACACATTTAGTCATTGAGTTTTTTTTCGTCCATATTTACCCCTTCAACTTGTTAAACTGTACACATTTAGTCCTTATGACCGGCTACTCCAGGTTAGCCGGTAAAAATGACTTAATAGGGTAATATATTTCTCACTTTGTACACATTTAGTCCTTAATATTTTTGTACACATTTAGTCCTTAATATTTTTTTTTGCAAAATAAGTCATTTTTGTTTTTGTATTAATTCAGTACTTATGAATGATTTCTTTAGGTTTTTCTCACGACATCTTATGTGGGATAGCCATATAGTGGTGGGATAGGTTGAGGTGGTCCTGCTATATGCTGTAGGCCAAAATACCTGGTGCGGGCCGGCTATAAGCAATAGGCACGAAGACTCGAGAAGAGCGATTGGGTTAAGGATGCATGCCAACAAACCTTGGGTATTCCAGTCTGATGACTGATTGGACCTGTTGCATGTTGGCGTTCCAGTCCGATGACTGATTGGGCCAAGGTATTCTAATCTGATGAGTGTAGGTCTGTTATGCATGATAATACATTTATGTTTTCAGGTTCTATCGTTGGTCGTGGGAAGGAGAATGCATGACTGTACACACTCATCAACAATATTGAGGATTCCACATTTCTTATATTACTCTGATTTTCGATTAATGTATTTTGGAATAAACATTTTTTCTTAATAATGGATTTATAATTAGGGAGTTTTGCCTTATTTCAAAATGAAATTTTTTTGTTGTGAAAAGGAGACATTACACATAAATATACACAACCCCACACACTTCATCAATGATTGTCCCACGTAAGATGTCGTGAGAAAAACCTAAATAAAACATTTATAAGTACTGAATGTGTACAAAAATAAAAATGACTTATTTTGAAACAAAAAAATATTAAGGACTAAATGTGTACAAAATGATAAATATATTACCCTATTAAGTCATTTTCCCGGCTAACCTGGAGTAACCGGTCATAAGGACTGAATGTGTACAGTTTAACAAGTTGAAGGGGTAAATGTGGAAAAAAAAAACTCAGACCAAATGTGTACAAATCAAAAAATATATTACCCTTTTAAGTCATTATCCCTTATTCAATCATATTATGAATGTAACGTTAGCACTTTAGTTTGTTCGATTGATCGTTAGTTTCGTCTTCATTAAGAGGAACATCACTTATGCATGCCAAGTCCGGAAGACAATCGCCATGTAGACAGTAATATGCCAAGTCCCGAAGATAATTGCCATGTAGACAGTAATGTAAATGTGACGTTCTAAAAGTTAAAATTTAAAATGTTTACTCAAAATTAATGTCAAATCAATGAAAAAATATATTATGATAACTTATAAATTGAGGGGTAAATTTATGATATTTAATAACATTAACCTTAACAAATAGGCCACATGGTTGCTCCAGATTGGATTTGTCATTCACGTGACCATTTCTAGCACGATTACCAAATCTTTCTCATGGTCAATTCAATAAAACATTATTGAAAATACATGACAAATTAGATATAATAGTATATATTTAGTTTTGTTTTCGAAAGAGGGTGCTTGTTTTGCATAGATGGGAATGTGGCATTGGTGGAGTTAAAGTTGGTTGCAATTGGGAAACTTACTTTGTCCGTACAAGCAATTATGTGTCTCAATGCTTCCACCATTTGCATTGTCCTTAAATACTACTTATATTCAAAGTAGGTGATGGGTCTTGGGGAATTGCAGAGATCCCACTAAATCAGTTATGGACTACCATTCTTCCAAATTAGCACAGTATTTTATTGTTTTGAGTAGATGTTAAGTAGTGTTTGTGTTTGTTATGCATTACTCATAAAATAAATGAAATGAAGCACTAAGACGGAATGAAAAAAAATGTTTCGTTGTCTTCCAAGGAATGTAATATGATTTCTTTTTTCGGATGATTTTTATTCCATAGGAAATGATGTTTAGTAAGAGGGAATGAAATAGACAACATAATTGAATAGATCATTAAATTCCATTATAATATTTGGTTGGTTCGAAAAAATAATACTTCTAATATGTTTTTATCAATAAATATAATTCTAAGTAATGTAAAATTGATAAATAAAGAAAAAAAAAATATTTTACAATATTAAAAAACGATACTTGACTAAATATATTACCTTTAAACATATTTTATTTATTCAAAATGTTAGTGTTTCATGTTATTTTATAAGGGAAAATGATATTGTAACCCTACAAAATATTTCACATTTATTCATTCAGTCATTTATATTATTTTCGTGTCTTTTAAAGGAACAAAGTATGTAGTGAGCTATCTTTTTGAGATATCTACCTCTAGTATCCAGTTTATTGTCATTTTAAAATTAAAATCAGATAGTAAAAGGAAAAATCATAGTATAAACTGGAAAAACATCATTGGACTGTATCGAATTGTAGTGTATCATATTGGAGTGGATTGACTTCTGCAAACGAGACTGTATCAATCGTTTTCCTCTATCGACTTCAGTTGTTGTTAGGGCTGTTATACGGTTGGTTTTTTCGGTTTAACCGGTTCGTTTTTTTTTTTTTTTTTTTTTTTTTTTCAGTTTTTTTACATCTTAAAACTAACCATGACCAAACACAATAAGGTTCAATTTAATCGGTTTCGGTCAATTCAGTTACAGTTTATTCAGTTCGGTTTACCGGTTAAACCAAATAAAATTTTGCATGTAAAATTAAATATTAAACTAAAAGAAAAAAAATCTTACTAAATTTTACCAAATGAAAAAAATACATTAATACATCACATATTATATTCAGTCTTTTCACGATATGTTGTCTTGAAGTGTCGAAGTAGTCATACAAGTTGCAGAGACAATTTAATATAGCTTTACTCGTATATGAAGAAGAAAACAAATTGATCGGAGGTTAATTAACATTTGGCTAATTAGTTTTTTTTAATAAAATATAAACAATTATAAAATTATAATGGTTAATGATTAAATAATGAGTTATCAAAATCTTTTTTAGTAACTAGTCCATCAAGTTAAATATAAATGTTAATCTATAGATATAAAACTATAACAATATATATTAATTATATAGCTTATTCGGTTTTTTAGGTTTGACCAAAATAATAAAAATTTAACTAAATAAGATATTCATATTTGGTTTGGTTCGATTATTCGGTTTTGGTTTATTATCACACCCCTATATGTTGTATCGACTCCGACAACGTAAATTGTTCTACAAACTGATATTCTTTGTTGTTCTGTAACTGTAATATGATCGATGAAAAAGGCGATGTGAAGTAGAGATGAAAGGTTCCGATTTTGTTAAAAACCAAAATACAATTATCATTGATCGATAGCAAGTTCAGTTCTAACATACATCAAAGGGATTACAACTTGTAAACAATTATGCCAAAAAACAAAACCCAACTAAACACTAACCAAACCTTCAACTTTCGATTTTGGTTTACCACCTCCTTCAAGCAAATCTTCAGTCTCCAATTTTAGATTACCACTTCCCTCAAGCTTTGATTTTGGACTTCAACAACATGTGCACGATTTTCAGTCTCATCAACCCATAAAAGAAACTCACTCCTAGGTCCATGCAGGTTTCAATATCATCAATTAGCAAAATTAGGTTAGAATTGAAAAAACCCAAAATGGAGTTCCATGTTCGGGCAACCATAGTTTTCCCTACTGGGATTCTTCTTAGTGATGGAAGTCCTTATGATTTTCATGCTTTCACAATCACACCTCACAATAGCTTTCTTGTTCGGATGCAGCAATAAAAAGAAAAACAAAGGAGACGAAGAAGAAGAAGAAACTCAGAAAAAAAGGAAGGAATAAGGCTAAGAAAAGGAAGGAAAATGAAGTTGTTCTAGAAGGAAGTCGTTGCAGATGACGAATAAGAAGAAATTGGGTCAATTTGTCAACTAGTCAGCGTTTTAGAGGAGGAAGTGACCGGGTAACCCCTTCAGTTCTTCGAAAAGGATCAAATCGACCTGACAAAATTAACTTTGTTCCCTTAAAAGGCACGGAAATAACATAAAGGACTTAATGGACAAATGTGGAATACTTTGTAGGTCTACATTGTCATTTTTCCTTTTTAATAGTTGTTCATGTATTATTATTTATTATAATCGGCCCATGTATTGTATATTTGGCCTCATACATGTATTATGTTTATATATATATATATATATATATATATATATATATATATATATATATATATATATATATATATATATATATATATTCATAGAACCATAGAACCACTTTCTTTACCATTAACAATTTTAGTTTAGAAGAAAATAGTAGTTTAATAATGATGTTCCTAAATTATAGTATTTATTTTAATCAATCTAACAAATATGAATAGAAAATATTAAAGAAAAAATCATAAAAAAAATTAATTGCACGAATTAATAAAAAAATAAGTTCATAGATGAACATTGAGAACTATATTAAGATTCACAAATGGTCATAATATGTATAAATGTTATGAGTAGATATGAATAAATGTTCATAACTGAATATGTATGAAATTATGATCAAATATAAATAAATATCCATAAATTTGAAATGTTCATAAACAATTTTTTTCTTCAAAAACTCAAAAATTGATCATGTTCATAACTAAACATGTATTAGTATTAATATGGATTTTCGTATGTAATTTTCACTCGTAACCATACATTAAAAGATGAACATTACATGTTCAAAAATGAATATGCATGAACGTACCCATTAAACTAAGAATCAAAAATTACAAATAATTAAATTCGACAACAATTTGAAAATACATACTCCATTATACAACAAGAATTCATCAATATCCTTATAAACAATAAAATATCTACATATAAATTATGCAAAAAAAAAAAAAAAAAAAACCGAAATAATTTATTAAGTTTTAATTGGATTTGAAACTCCTAGATCTTTTGAGATTCATTGAACTTTTCAATGACATGTTTCAATCTCGATTGTGCCCTCTCAAGTTTTGTGACTGGGATGCGAAGGATCACAAAACAAGATGTGAATAACCATGCAAATATACTTGGTACCCTTAATATTTATCACTTAATCGATGTGTCGGTTAACCATACGCGCTCCACCGATCCTATTATAAACATTAAGTTACCATTTGCCTACCTTGTTAAATCCAGGTTAGTGTGTCGGTTAACCACACACGCTCCACTAACGATTTAAGCAAAGTGCAAAGTATAATTTCATGGGTTAGCACCAAATTCACATTTTTCCTAAAGTAACTAAGATTGGGAATTTATAAAAGGTTTAGTTACTTTATATTTATCATTATAGTTATAATGAATATTATAGTCCTTGTCCTATTCGTTCGACTAACGACCCTCCACCAGTCAAGGAAGCGGTGGGTGAGAGTGGACACCCATTAAACTGCCATTTTATAGGCAGTAACCTTATACCCTCTTATAGACCGGCTTCGTGAATGAGGCCTACTAACAGTAAGCCTGACTTTGTTCTTATATATATATATATATATATATATATATATATATATATATATATATATATATATATATATATTATTAACTTATAATACTATAAAGTATAAGGGTTGAATTTTAAATTTTAAAATTTTAGGGTTTGGAATTAAAGTGTGTGTGAAACTTTACAAATTCCAAAAATTGAGTGCAAGTTTTGAATAATTCAAAAACTTTTGTATTTCATAACGTATGTGTTTAAAGTAGTTCTTGATAAAAAAAAACTCTTCAAGTTATGGAAGACTTTAAAGCATTTACAAAAATGAGACTCTTCATTTTTTTTATAACTTATGGAAATCTTATGAGCTTTAATAATCATAAATGTGACTTTTCATATAACTTGAGGACAATTTACAAAAACACATATTATGAACAATTTTTAGATCAATTTGGATCGAAAACATATTATCACATAACTTTTCTATTAATCTAAAACAACTTATAACTTGAGGACAAGTTACAAAAACACATATTATGAACAATTTTTAGATAAATTTGGATTGAAAACATATTATCACATAACTTTTCTATTAATCTAAAACAACTCATAAGAACAATATAATTCAAATCAAACAATTTTCATGAAATTAGCCTAACCATTAAACTAATACAAAACATGAATCTATTGACAATTATCTTTGAAATTGGATTAGCATGAACATTACCACATCAAAACAGGTTTACAAGTTCAAAAAACAGCTTAGGGTAATGATCCTCATCCAATACCAAGAAAAACCCCGAAATTATGCATACAGGGGCATCACCACGTCGTGGTAAAGACTGCCACGTCGTGATGAGCAGTCAGATGCAAAAAATGGCAGAATTTCAACTTTGGAAAAACATGTAGCATCAAGTATAATTGAAAACAATCTTAGTCTCTGATACCATTGATGAGTTTTGAGCACTCTAACACTCTTATGGTGTACATGCAACCCTATAAACCTTGGATCTATGTTTTCTCTATTATACATGCAAATATTCAATATTCCAAGGTTTTATCCTAACTAGCATATTATGAAGCAACTATACTACAAAAGTCTAGTTAGAAGACATACCTTTTGATATGGCTTGAAGTCTTTAACTTTAAGAGTTTAGCCCCAATAGTGTGGAAGCCTCAAGTGGAAACACAAATCACCTAAAACCCCTTGGAAACTTGAGAGAATAGTAAGCACACTAGAAATTGGCCCACTCATGTTTGCTCACACACTAGTGTCATTTCATGTGCCAAACACCTCTTTATATAGTATAGAGGATTAGGGTTACATTCATGTAAACCCTAATACCCATGACCTTTCATTTCCATAGGATCCATTGGTTAAAAACTCCATGGACTATCCTTGCAAGCTTAGACCAACCTAAATGAACTTGGCACATGCTATATATATATATATAAGAGTCCATATTTAATTAGTTCCTTTTGATCATTAAATTAATTCAAAATTAATTCTTGATCAATACTAATTAAATAATATGATTCCATATTAATATATTAGAACTTATAATATATTAATATGAATCATAAACATACTATTCTCAAAATACTATCCATATAAATTGTTTCGGTGAACTGCAACCCAAATGGACCATGCTAAATCGGGTCAAGTACATATCAATTTCAGTTATGGACTTAGACACTAATCTAACAGTAAGTTTTGAGCAATCTCATTCATACACACAAATTTACACATGTAGAGAGAGATGTAGCCTTCCAAATAGAATAAGTTGGTACTGATGGGTGATAGAAAGGGAAAAAGACGACCAGAGAAGCCACCGGTGGTGGGGTTCAATCGCAGTCGACAAGAGAGAAACCTCGATGGAACTAGGTTCTAAAGAGGAGGCTACATATACTTTCTTGAGGAGTTTCATCTTTGAAGGCGTAATTAATTTCTTTCTTTTTAATTTCCTTTTTTTAAGCTTTTAAATTTGACTAAATTAGATAAAAATAATTCAATGTACAATGGTGCATAATATTACTATACACCCTTTTAGTCTAATCTATTGATAAAATTATCTTAAGTTTATAAATTTGTTCTATGGTACTATGGGTTTTATCTAGTTCTATATTGATCTCTTCTTTCTCTCTCTCTCTCTCTCTCTATATATATATATATATATATATATATATATATATATATATATATATCATTGGAATGAGAAGGGGATTCATGTGCGAATTAAAGTTTGTTACATGGTATCCGAGCAAACCTAAGTTTCAACTACCCTAGTCGTTGTTTTTACCTTTTGGCACCAAAATCCTTCTCGTTCCCCCTCCTCCTCTATCACTCTCTGTTTTCTGTCATGATCATCAATGGGTGAAGGATCATCAAACAATGCTGAAACTTTTGAAAAGTCGAATGGCATAACTAACTTCATGGCATCAATCCCGCTAATCCTTGATTTAGACAAACTAAACTATGATGACCTGATTGAGTTATTTGAAACTCATTGTGAAGGTTTTGGGGATTATTCTCATCTTGAAAAACGACTAAAAAGACCTCGGCTACCTCTGATCAATCTGAATTGGATAGAATTGACAACATTGTGAAGATATGGAAGTATAATACAATTTCTCAGTCTTTTTTTCAGATGGTATTGAAGAAAAAATCTCATGCTTGGTAAATGTGGAAGGATCTTGAAGACCTTTTCAGAACAAGCAAAGATGCAAAAGCCATGGCGTTCGACAATGAAATGCATAACATTAGGCTTGGTGACTTCAATATCGATCCCTACTTTACCTGAGTCAAAACTCTTGTTGATCTCCTAGATAACATTGATTCCATTGTTCCTTAAAAAACCTGGTAATGTATGTTATTAATGGTCTCCCTCCAAGATTTAATTACATGATAGTCTTCTCATGTATCGCTCTCCTTTCTCATCTCTTTTAGAGGATCGATCTATCATGCTTTTAGAAAAACCACAACTTGTTGCAAATCAGTCGGATAATGCTTCATCTCCTACTATTCTTGTTTCTCAACAAGATGGAAATTCAACTCCTTTTCGTGGTAGTCAATCAGGTCAAAATAACAGTTATCATCAGGTCGGAATGCTAATTGTAATGGTAGTCGTGGAAGAGGTCACGGTGGTCAATCGTTCCAAGCTCCCCAGCCTACTGATTCTCGGTTTCATCCTCCCCAGACCTTCTGATGAACCCACCTTCTATCAATTAGCAGTCCAACAGCCACTGGGCCTCTTGTCCTCAGCAACCCCATCGTCCTTTTCATCAGCAATTGTGTTAGTAACAAAAACGATCAGATCATCAACCTTCTCATCACAAGGCCTTTGTTTACCTTTCAAACTCCACACCTCCTTTGTGGGCATAGTTCCAACATCCTACCTTTGTTGTTGATCATGTAACAGCCCTACATGTGATGTTCAATACAATGAGTCTAAATTGTCTCCAACAACGAGTGGTTCATGGATATCGATGCAACCACTCATCTTTACTATAACGCATGTGTACTTCATTCTCTTAGTATTAAAAGCTTTATTTCACCTTTGGTTTTAGTCGAAAATGGATCAATTTACTCCGAGCTCGGCCAAGCACTTCAGATGTCAGTAACAAATCATTGAAGGGCCCAATGGTATCGCTTTTCCTGTTATGGCAAAAGGAACAAATTACTTTGAGTATGCAGTCATACATTTTACTAACCAAAACATACATAGAATCACTCTTTATAACACCCAGTTACGAGATGCATTTTGGTAAACCAATGCACAGCTGATTCATAAACTATGAACTAAATATCTCCACTTAAGAATAGTAGATATTATCGTCTTAGAATTACTCGTGATAAAATCCATGAAGTAATCTCTAAGTGTGGGTTTATCCAATACTTAAAATTCATATTTTCAAAGTACTCATGAATATTGTAGCAATTCCAATTCTAATATCTTAACCTCGATCAACAATCTACAATCAACTTATGACAGTCTTAAATCACTACTTACTTTCAAAATTATAAATTGTTGTGGAATTTTGAATAATATTAAATTTACTCAAGGAAGTAAACATGCAAAGTGAAACACAATAATAAATTAATTAAATATGGTTTCAAACTTACTAAATATAAATAATTCCTTTTATTTAATCACCATAGTAAACACGAATTTATTCATTGTATAATGTTTTGAGTACTCAACTAACCACTTGAATTAGATAACATCAATCATGCCTATGTTATGAACATGCATATTATGCCTCTCTATGGTACTTCCTTTGTGAATAGATCCATTAGACACTATTCTGACGATGCACATTTCATAATTCCAAATTCATATCATTATCTAAGATGTAGTAGAATTTCAACTTTGCATGCATTGATATCCTATGATGTCAAGGCTTCAAAGTTATAGAGGATGAACCTACGATATTACAGAATATTCCATGGGAACTTGTTATTCATAAAAAAATCCATGGTAACAAAGTCTCAAATTCAAGATACACATCTTGAATCCTTTTGTTGTATTAAATGTTCCAACTTACATGTAGATTTTATAAGCATCTCCCATTATGAAAACATTTCCATATTCTCATATGACCATCAATTCTGACCAAGAATAATCTCAATCCAAAACGTATCCCTATTGTCCTTTCCAAACAATATTACAGTTACAACTGTCCACAAGAAACCAATCTTTAGTAACCTCAGAATGTTCTTTATAGTTTGTTTAATAACTATAGTCACATAAAAATCTAATCCTTTCACACAATGCTAAAAGCATTTGAAAAATAGAATAATAGAATATTATAGCACATGTAATCGATCCTATATCCGAAGCATATTGGACTCGACCCATTATGTCCTATACATAGATTTAATATCTATTCAATTCCTTGCTATAATATTTTTATATATGGAATCTATTATGTTGAAACATTTCAACACGATATTCATATATGTCTTTGACTAACTTGTATTAAACCATACGATCTAAGCCTTTTGATTCAAAATGAAGTATGAGTGTCATCTCCCTTAAGTCCACTATAGTGAAACATTTTCCAAACTTTGAAACTTGCAAAATCAGACACATTGTTTCCAACGAGTAGTATTGTCAACATGCAATACCAGCATAATAATTATGCTCCTAATAGCTTTGACAGACTCCCATAAATCAACTAGACATCTAGAAATCAATATCCTTTGACTTTTTAAGGAAATGCGGATTTTTGTTATGCGATGCTTCGATAAGTCTCCAACTAAACTTCTTAAGATTATACACCAAAGTTGGATAATATACATGTGTGTGTGTGTTTAAACCCTTTCAAGACAGATATATATATATATATATATATATATATATATGTGTGTGTGTGTGTGTGTGTGTGTTTAAGCCCTTTCAAGACAGATATACATACATACATACATACATACATACATACATACATATATATATATATATATATATATATATATTTATCCATGGAAATTTCAAACAATTCCTTGCTATTCCTCACAATTCGAAATATGAATAGGGATGTCGTAATCATATTGTGAATTTGAGAATGCAATTTACACAACTAACATCCATATAGATCAAATATTCAAAATCTATTAGAGAAAGTATTTCCTCACAATCATTTTTCCTGAATTAGAGTGAATCCTTTGCCACTTATATTTTATGGTGTATATGTTCCCATCCATGTGAATCTATCATTTCCAACCTACAGTCATAAGACAAGCTTTAGGATAAACCAAAAGTCTTCCTCATGGACTGACCTTGCTAATTTTTACTATTTTTTATAATTTATTGCCTTTGGTAGCTCAAGGGCCTACCAGTGTTTCCATGATTTTGGTAGCTCACCCAAATTGACCAATGTACTTTCACTGACCAATGCACTTTTGTTTTTGTAGTTAAATGAAAACACAGAACTCATAAGCATTTCCAAATCAACTAATGGTGCACATAAATTAGAGTATGTCAATTAAAAACAACAAGTGTTAAACCTCATGTCACATGCTAGTGATTACTAAAAGGATCACTGTCGGTTGACTCTTGTTTGTTCTCAAGATCAATCTGACTCCCATTAACTTCTTGACCTATGAGCTTTCTCTTAAGGAGCATTCATTTTCGAGCTAAAACAAATATTCAAAAGTTCGTGTGGATTTCCTACTAGAAAACACTTCTTAGAATTCATCTCAGTATATCTTTTATTTCTCGATTAACGAAAAACATCAAAACTCTAGTTCTAAACGTGCTAGAGTAAGGAAAGGATTCTTTACTCCATATATTATGAGGTGCCTTCATCCTTCTTAGTTTGAAATAAGTTTCAAGATACGATATATAGTTACTAGAGCATGGTTCTAAAACTTGATTGGAACAAAGTATGTCTCATCATAGGATCGAACCACTTCCAACAATGTTCGATTTCTCTTCTTAGTTATACAATTGAACTAAGATGTTCTTGGAGGATTAATTGGGATACAATTCCACAATTACTAAGATGATCATAAAACATGATACTAAATTATTCTCCTTTCTTTTCAGATTGGAGAACCATTTATCTTTATGCCTAATACGTTCTTCTATTCATTCTGATACTCTTTGAACCTCTTCAAAAATATCATAACTATGCTTAATCTTGTAAACATAATCATATTTACTAAATCATTAGTAAATCTCGACGAACAGAATTATCGTCCCTCGTGGTGAATATAAAGGGTCCATATCAACATGTATTAGATCCATTAATCCTTCATTTGTTTCACATGAACATGTGAACAATGAATCAATATCTATTAGATCCATTAATCCTTCATTAATCCAATTGAGACTTATGATGAGATTTCTCTTCACTAGATCAATTATGACAGTACCAAAAGCATGTTCTTGAAGAATCAATATCTAATATTAATATTGCTATTATAAGAGACATAACAAACACTTTTCATTAATGTCATTACAAGGAAATATAAGATAAGACAACTGTATAAACCAAAACATCATTTTTATTACTAAAATGAAAAATCGGAACTTGTCCTTACAATGCATAACATGAAAAACTATATTTCTAGATATCTCCAAATATTAATAACAATCTATTAAATTATCCCAACTTCCTAGTAGTAGCTCCAAATTCTGACCATCGGTCTATGTGGCAAAATTCCATTTCTCACGATCAGATTTAGCTCACTTTACTCAACCTTCCTTCCTTCTTTTAGATCCTACAATGCCATCAAAATTTGATAATCACATCATATATTAAGATTATAATAATAGGAACTTATGGAGTTAGATAATGAATGTACCTGAAGTAGAGTCACACGAATTGACCTCTCAATCTTTAAGATCCTCCAGGTATTTTGGGCAACTTCGCAACCAATGTCCCTTTAATTGGCAATAGAAACAAATGGACTCTTTGGGTTTAGCACATGGAATGATCCCATAATTAAACTTTCTCTTTACCATATGATCAAATAGTTTGATCTTGGATGGCCCCTTTCTATAGGGAAGAGAAATCTTTTCGGGATCACCAATGTTACCATTGTCAACGTCCATGCAACTCTTGGAATTAGATCCTTTAAGATACTCTGCAGCAGATGTGTTCTTAAGCAATTTCACTTCAGCAACTCTCAACGTATCATTCAAATCAACTAGGATCACATCGAGATTCCTCATATGAAAGTTCTTAACGAACTGACCATACAACTCATGAAGAGAAAGAAGAACCAAATCAATGACTTGCTCCTTTGGAGATATGACACCCATCCTACCTAAACTGTCAATTTACAATTTCATTTTTAGAACATGTGCACATATAGAGTTTCCACCTTGCTGTTTACATGCCAATAAGGCAAAAGTAGTCTCATATCTTTCAACTGGAGGAAAACGTTGATGTTGGGAGAGTCACAGGAGGAGGAGGTGGAAGAATGGAAGAAGCATGATGTCCGGTTCCACCATCCCGAAGAAGGGAAGACTTTTTCACCTTTATCAAAATGTGGAAGATCATCTTCAGAAGAACGAGGAAAATATTTCCAGAAGAACGAAGAAGACCATTTTTATCTTCATAAGACATCTAAAATTTTGGGAGAATAGAGAATTCAAGTTATTTGATTTTAATCCTTAATCATTAACCCATACATTAAATTAAGGCTAGGATCCATATTTTCGATTCGACTTTTGAAAGGGGATATCGTAATCAAATTCTAGTCTAGTTTAGGTAGGTAAAGTCATCTCACCAATTTCAATACATGAAATTCCTAGATCTTTGAGATTCATTAAATCCTATCAATGTCATGTTTAATCTCAATTATGCTCTTAGTAAATGTGATTGGGATGCCGTGGATCACAATTAAGATGTGAATAACCATGCAAACCCGCTTAAACACCCTCGATCGATTTTATATCTCTCACTGATGTGTTGGTTAACCACATATGCTACATCAACAATCATAAACATGAGTTGTTTCATCATTTCACATTTATAGTCCCAAATTAGTGTGTCAGTTATCCACACATGGTCCATAAACAACTCATAAAGAAATGATGTTCGTTTTCATGGATTAGCATATAATTTCACATTTTTTCTAAAGTAACTAGAGTGAGATTTATTAAAGGTTTAGTTACTTTGTAGTATCATACTTTTAGAGGCTATTTCCTATCAAACACATTAGGCTAACGACCCTCCTCCATACACGGGAGCGGTGGGTGAGAGTGGACACCCATTCAACGGTCATTTTATAGGTTTTTCTCCTTATACCCTGCTTAGAGTATGGCTTCATAAATGATGTCTGCTAATGATTTGACTAACTTTTCTTATATGTATAATATATTAAACTTTTAATCATATATAATAGAAGGTGTATTTTAATCTTTTCAAAATACGAAGTTTAAATATTAATTATCTAAATTATATTATAATTAATTAATCAATTTAAACATATAATGAATTTATAATTATTCTTTAATTACATTACAATTAAGTTAATTATTAAATTCATAAGGGATAATTCAATTTAATTTACTAATTAAAAATTATGAAATAAGGATATCTCCTAATATTTAGGGATTCTTTACTTATCACATAAAACATTCAAAATTTGGAATCAAACAAAATTAATACAGGATAATTACCAAAAATAACACCATAAATTTGATTAGGAAGATAATTACCAAAAACCTGGAAAAAGCCATTCTCACGTCGTAACAGATAAACTGTCACGTCGTGAGATCAATGATTTATGAAAAACAAGTTATGTTCGATTCAAATCATGTGTAATCATTGTTTGACAAGCCTAAGCTTTGATACCATTGTTGGGTTTTATTGAAAACAAAATTGTACAATGTGGAAAACAATTAACAATTAATAGGGTACATGCATCCTACAAAAGATCTATGCCATACACCTTGATAGCAACATACAATGAACAACTAGACCTAGCATAACCCTAGTGTAATTCGAAATTACGAAGTATAGAGTTACATACATTTTGATTTTTTGTAGTAAACAAATCACTTTAATCTCCTTGTAATGTTGGTCTTGAAAAGCTTAGCACCAAAAGGATAATGCATCTAATGGCTCACACCCAAACCCTAGATCTATAAGACAATAGGAGAGAGGAGATAGGAGATTTCGGCCAAAGTATCCTGGTGTAAAGAGTATGCACGAAATTGGACCTTCTTGGGGTCCTATTTATAGTGTGGATAAGACAAGAAAAACCTTAGATTTGAATAATAAAATGATACTATTTTATCTATTCAAATATGATATTCTTATCAGCTTTATGAATAATTTGTAAACCCTAAAATACTCCCAAATTTTGTTCACCCCTATGTGGGGTCAAGAATTTTCTTTTTTTGCTCAACTATGAAAAATTACAATTCAACCTTTGGTCTTTTTATTAAATCCAGTTAATCCAAAATTAATTTTAGATTAATTCTGATTAATAATTAATTCTAATTGATTTCACAATAAATTATTAATCATATAAATTAACAAATCAATTATTTAACAATTGACTTCATATCAATTTATTAATCACATAATAAATTAACAAATCAATTATCTATTTATAATTAATATATTAATCACATAATATATTAACAAATTATTTCCTCATAATTTCCAGTTTGTTTATCAATCATATAATAATCTAATAAATTATCATCTCTCTACAAATGTCATTATAACCAAGTTTTAGTTATGAGGGCAACCCATAAAGGACTTTGTTTTTAATTACAAGAATATACCAATTTAGTTACCGGCTTAGACACCTTAATCCAATAATTGTTAGTTGTTATTCGCAAGGTGGGTCTTCTCATATAGTTATATGTGATACACACACACACACACACACATATATATATATATATATATAAATATATGTGTGTGTGTGTGTGTGTGTGTTGACTAGTTGGGTCTTAATTTCTATTGTTGTTATATGTGAATTGTATCAAATTGTTGATAACTTCAGGATTGTTGAAAGTCCCCGGGGTTGATGATAACCCCTGAAACATGATGTTAATCTACTTGGCGTGTTGTTAGCTCCCTAGGATTGCTAACAATCCCATGGGGTTGCTGATAACCCATAATTGTTTTTTATGTTGCGTTGTATGGATATTTTGTGAAAGACCCACTAAGCTCCATGCTTACAGTTGTAAATTAATGTATTTCAGATATTTCAAATGATCGTGGAAAGGCAAAGGCTTGATTGTATACTTCGGCTTGTAGATTTTTATGACTCTACATTTTGATACTCTGATTGGGATGATTGTATTTGATGTACCTGGGATTTTTATTGACTTGTTTTTTATGATAATTGGGATTTTTCTATATTAAAAATGAATTTTTTTGTGGTAAAAATTGGGACATTACAAGTTGGTATCAGAGACCTGGTTTGAGAGAGTTGGATGAACATTCGTGGGATTCCAGACTCAAACTAAGGTTCTGAAAGTTTTATAAAAAAACTTTTTACAAAAAGAATGAATTTCGAGGAAATGAACGGAGGAAGCAAAGTGTACAGTCAGTCATAGCTCAAGGAAGTGATCCCCAAAATACCCATATCTTTGTTATATGTTGTATTATGGTTGTTATTACTTGAGCTGATAGAAATTCATGCTAGTGATAAGCTAAGGATTCCTCAGGAATTTTAGGATAGGGTTGCCTGATTTGTGTGATGCGTTATAGCCTAGGAATGTGAGACTTTGTTTCCATGGAATTGATCTCCATTGGAATACTTTCTAATGTCTGTTGCCAAGTCTCTGTGAATTTTGTGCATAGTCATTTCCAGAGGATTATTGCATATAAGTTTAGAATATAAACAGATTATAGCGAATGGAAAGAATTTGGTATTCTTACATTTACGATAAGGATTTGGAATTGTGAAATTTGTATAATTGAAATGCTTTCAATTGATTTATTTCACAAAGAAATGAACATAGGAAAACATAGTGTGCATGCTTGGAGCATGGCATAACTCTTTTTTTAATTCAAGTATTAAGTTGATTAATCGAAAAATTATACAATGAATAATATGTAATCTATATGGTGATTAAATAAAAGGTGTTTTATTTATATTTATAAGTTCTGAGACCATATTGGATTCAATTATTATTGTGTTTCATTTTGCATGTTTTGACTTCCCAAATAACTAGGTTATTCAAACTATCCATAATCGATCATACTTTAGAAGTAGGTATTGAGGAAAGACTGTCATGAATTTGATTGTAGATTGCCTAGGTGTTTTAGATATAGCACAAGTTTGTTGTAGTGTTCATGAGTACTCCTGGAATAAGATTCGAGTATTGGATTAAACCCACGCTCATCTAAATCACTTCATGGATTTTATCACGAGTGATTGTGAGATGATAATATCTTATATTCTTAAAACATATATGTGTGAGTTATAGCTTACAAATCGGTTGCACATTGATGATGCGTAAACGCACCAGTAACTTGGTGTTATAAAAATCATTGTTGTGTGTGATTTGATGAGTAAATATAGCAAGAATATGGTTCGAAGTTTATCCATTCCTTTTACCCTTAGAGGGATAAAAGAGATATATGTGGGCCCCTCGATGATTTAGTGATGACAAACCTAAGTGTTTGGTGAAGCCTGGACTAATTTGATTTACTTAATTAGTCAGTCGTCATAAATCGGAACCGGGAAACAACAGATGGAAAGAGAGAACGATTATACTCCATGTCTCAGTCCATATGATATCTTGTAGAATAGAGGAATATATGATCCCTTATCTAATGGATGCGTCATTGACTAGGTCAGAGTTCGACAACGGATTTTAAGAGCTACGATTGCTAGTCGGGATTTTGGATCCGTACTTGAAATAATAGTTAATAGACTTATCCAAGTGGGAGACTGTTGGAATTAGTGTCTAATCCCATAACTATAATTGGTATGTACTTGGCCCGAGAGTAGCATGGTCTATTTGGGTTGCCTTCATCAGAACAATCTGATAGGATGGACATTTGAGAAATAGGTTAATTTATGATTTATTAATATATTAATATGAAATCATATTATTTAATTAGTATTGATCAAGAATTAATTTGGAATTAATTTAGTGATAAAAAGAGGCTAATTAAATTTACGGGGACTGATAATGTAAATCAGTGATATATATATATATATATATATATATATATATATATATATATATATATATATATATAAGGTTTGGCCTATTGATCCATGATGGGCTAAGTTTGTGTAAGTATCCATGAAGAGTTATCCCACATGAAATATGGATCATAACCCAAGTGTGTGGATTAGGGTTTACCCATGACCCTTAGATTCCTACACTATATATATGACACCCTATAGCCTAAAATTGGTTGCCCTAGTATTCTTAGAGATCATAGAACCGATTTTGAGTGCTAGCATACTCTCTCTCAAAAGACATCCTTTTGTTCATAGTGTTTGTGAACCATTTGAAGCATCACATTTGAGGTGTTAAGTTCTTAAAGGCCAAAACTACAAGCCACAACAAAGAGGTAATTCAATAACTCACTTTTATGTTGTTTATGTAAATTGTATGATAGTTGTAGGATTTATGATTTGGAAACAATATTTCATGTATAATTAGAGAAAACATAGATCCAAAGCATTTAGGGTTGTATGTGCACCATAGGATGCTGTAGTATACTAAAATCCAACACCTGGTATGCTCACAGAACCTTCAGCATGACTGGTATGCCACACCGGGCCTTCAGCCTATGTGGAACGTTCTTCCGGCCTCGGCCTGACTGGTACACCCCACTAGCCTTTAGTCTATCTGGGACGCCCTGGGTCTGTTGGCCTTCAGCACAAAGCAGGACCGCCTCAACCCAACCACACATACACCGTGTCGACACACATACTTATATATATATATATATATATATATATATATACATACACACATACATAACAGACAAGCATGCAAATAACCAACCAGTAACAATAGACAGATCTTACAGATTACTAAGCATAGCATCATCATATATACTAGGATACTGATCTAACATATCACTATAGTACAATATCATACATAACATGGTATCAAATCCAAAGGATTGGCCTTGGTGCCTTCGAACCGCAAGTACAGTGAGGAAAACCCACCTTGCAGACTGAACATAACTGATGAGGTCCGACTCCAAAATCTCAGTTCTCTAACCGATACCTATTCACACCAAGTGACCAAATCCATAAAGATCCCAAAATTCCCTCAAGGTCCAACTTGATCAAAGTAAACGTCAAGTTCAACAGTCCATGTTGAACCAACACGCCGTGCTCCCCTTGGTCACGTCGTGTTCTGTGAGCATTCAAACAGTCGGGAAAACATCAGCCAACACACCGTGTTGACTTGCAAACATGTCGTGTTCGACTGAGTTCTAGCTGATTAATACATTCAGCTTCCTTTTCGACTTCAAGAGCTCCAAATCTCAAATCTAGACCAAAATGTTATTAGGAGGGGTAAAGTTTCCAACTTTATCCATTAGGACTACCAAAAAGGTCCCAAATGCCCAAATCACAAGCTTGAAAAGTAAGGGCTTAACCAAAATACTCTTAATCCTTAAGATATGAAGTCCAACCCTTTCCAGAAGTGTTTCTAACCCCTAAACTATCCCAAAGGTTGGCACATTATGTCAAACAAGGGTTTATGACCTAATCTCTATGCATGGCATCAAAACTTGGTTATAGACTAGATCCAAGCCACTACTAGGCCACCTTAACCTTGAGATTCATAAAGTTGCAAACTTTATGAGATCCATCCATTGCAACATCCAAGAAGAAAAAAAGGGACAAAACCCAAGATCTAATAATGTAACATCCCAAAATTTAAAACCAAAAATTTCATTTTAAATTTAATAATTATAAAACCATTCATCTAAAACATCCATAACATCAACTCATATCAAAACCAATGTATTAATAGTCAAAACATGTCATGATAAAACAACATCAGAGTATAACTCCCAAAGATCTCATGTGTAAAAAACATAGTGTGATGTGCTACGATCATACCGATTCCTTTCCTTTCGAAGAGGAAGTACCTGAAGCCAAAACTGAAAACCGTAAGCACAAAGCTTAGTGAGTTCCCACATTATACCACCTACCATACAATCAACATACTGCCAAGCATACCTGGGTTCCCGACTTACCCTGCTGAGCATACCTGGGTACTCAACCTACCCATGTCAGGCATATCAGGGTGCCTGACCTACCCCTATCAGGCATATCTGGGTGCCCGAGCTACCCTGTCAGGCATATCTAGGTGCTCGACCTACCCTCTGATTAATCTCAACTGCTACAAGGTCTATTTTGCCCCTACCACTATCACATAATAACATATCATAAGAATATTGTCAGTCATATTTGGGTGCCCGACCTACTCTCCGGTTTATCTCAACTGGTTACGGGGTCTATTCCACCCCTCCTACCACTATCACATAATATAATAACATCCTAGCACATACAACAGAACAGATGGTGGAATACCATACAATTATCACAAAGACAATTGTCTCTATTATAACTAGCTACTAGTGGGCCGACATTGGTGCCTTCGACCCACTTCTACTGGAAGGTACTCACCTCAATGTGGTAAAGTAGTTGAAAAGTCCCCGGTTATGAAATCAACCCCACTCAAACTCCTACACATCAGAGATTTCCTTTAATTACCCTTTCATAATCATAACCCCTTAAGGGTCAACTTTGGTCAAAGTCAACATTCTGAGTTGACCAAACTCGCCGAGTTGCTCTTCAACTCGTCGAGCTTCCATAATCATGAAATCATGAAATCGCTATTTGACTCGTTGAGTTCTTTCATGGCCATAAAGTTGGCACCTTTATGCCATGAAGTCCCCTCAAGACCCTCGATCTGAAGGGTTTGCCCACGTAGGACGTCTAAATCCCAAAAACCAACATACTTCTACCAAAACATGAAGAAAGCATCCTAAAACTAGATCTAAGCATGCTATAGACAAGGTAGGAGCTTTATAAATCAGATGAACCAGAAATGAAGCCCAACTTCTGGATCTACTCTCCTCCTACACGTCCTTGCTCCTTCTTCAAGTACCTTCCTCTACAAAATCACCAAGAATGTACAAAATTGGCTCAAAATTCTCAAAAGTGAATTAAGGTTTTGAGGCTAGGGTTTGGGACAATGGAGGATGGAAATGTGGCCAGCTTATGGGGATTAAGGTGTTTAAATAGGGTGCAAAACCGTGAAAATTAGGGTTTCATTCTGCCAGCCTACTCGTTGAGTTGAGGTTTCTCAACTCATCAAGTAGACTTCTTAACCCGCATCCCAATCCATCTCTACTCGACGAGTTTGGGGCCTCCAACTCGTCGAGTTTCTATACAGAAGTGAATAAGTTATGATTTTAAATACATACTAGAAACCAGGCATTAAAAATCTCCCCTACTTATCTCATACTTCATCCTCGAAGTTAGCTAGGGCTGGAAATAGCTCTGGGTAGTTCTCTTTCATCTCATCCTCTACTTCCCACGTCCATTTCGAGCCCGTGCGGTGCTGCCACTGCACCTTCACCAACTCTACACTCTTTTTCCTCATATCTTTCGTCTTCCTATCAAAAATGGCTACTGTTATCTCGATGTAGTTTAGGTTGTCATCCACCTGAATATCCTCTAATGGCACAACTGGGGAGTCATCCACTAAGCACTTCCGCATCTAGGAGACATGAAAAGTGATGTGGATCTGACTAAGCTCGGATGGCAGATCGAGTCGATACACAACCCGGCCCACCCGAGCCAAAACGCTGATAGGACGAATGTACATGGGGACCAAATTTCCCCATTTCCTAAACCAGATGACACCTTTCCAAGGTGAAACCTTCTGGAGGACCATATCCCCTACCTGAAACTCTAGGTTTGATCGGCGTCTGTCGGTGTAGCTCTTCTACCGACTCTGGGTCGTCTGGAGTCTACTTCATACCTGCTAGATCTTCTTTGTCATCTTGATTAACACTTCGGTACTCCCCATAACCCTCTGTCCCACCTCACCCCAATATATCGGGATCCTACACTTCCTCCCATAAAGCATCTCGAAGGGAGGACGGTCGATGCTGGCACGGTAGCTATTATTGTAGGAAAACTCTGCCAAGGGAAGGTAGGTATCCCAGCTACCACCAAAGTCTAGAATGCATACCCCCAGCATATCCTCCAAGGTCTGCATGCTGTGCTCGCTCTGACCATCCATGTGTGGGTGAAAAGTCGTGCTGAAATACAAACAAGTACCCAACTCATCATGAAATTTCTTCCATAATCTGTAACTGAACCGTATATCTCGGTCAGAAATCATGGAAACTGGCACACCGTCTCGACCACTACCTCCTAGATGTAGTTGTCAGCTGAATTCTCGGCCGAAATGCTCTCCTGAATCGGAATGAAAATGGAACTCTTGGTCAACTGATCCACGCTGACCCAAATCGAATCCATTCCCCGTGCATTCCTGAGAAGCTTCATGATGAAATCCATAGTAATATCCTCCCATTTCCACACATGGATATCCAACGGTTGCGTCTTGTCGTGAGGTCTCTGGTGTGTGGCATCGACCTGCCTGCAAGTCAAGCACCTCTCAATGTACCAGGCTACATCCCGCTTCATGCAGGGCCACCAGTAATCAGGACGGATATCTCTATACATCTTTGCCTCCTCCATCAGGATTTGGCGTACACCGCCCGTGTATAGAACCCACACTCTGCGATGGAGTGTCAACAGCCCACAGCTATCATAGTCAAAGGAGGAAATCTAACCCACGATACACTCACTCTTTTAGTGTTCCTCCTTCATAGTCTCCTGATGGGCCTCCCGAATCCTCTCCAAAAGTGGAGTCACTACTGTCATCCTCAGGCAGATGTCTCTGATTGGGGCCGCAAATGCCTTGTGGATAAGTGCATCGGCCAATACGTTGGCCTTCCTCGGGTTGTAGAGGATCTCGCAATCGCCCAGAAACTGAACCTCACGCAACCAGAACTCACACTTCGAGATCTTGGCATACAAGCTCTCCCTCCTCAGGGTATCCAACACCTCTCGCAGGTGCTCCTCATGATGCTCATGTGTCTTGGAATAAACCAAGATATCATCAATAAAAAATATCACAGACCGATCCAGCATCGGTCTACATACACGGTTCATGAGATCCATGAACGCGACAGGAGCATTGGTGAGCCCAAATGGCATAACCACGAACTCATAGTGGCCATAGCGAGTCCGAAATGTTGTAGTCTACACATCCTCGTCTCTGAATCTTATTTGATGGTAGCCTGATGGAAAATCAATCTTGGAAAACCAAGATGCTCCCTGAAGTTGGTCGAAGAGATCTCAATCCTTGAGAGTGGGTAACGGTTTTTCACCGTTACCTTATTCATCTCCCGGTCGTCTATACACATCCGATGTGACCTTTCCTTCTTCTTCACACACAGAATCAGGGCTCCCTAAGGCGAACTGCTCGGCCTGATAAATCCCTTGTCTAACAGATCGTGCAGCTATGTAGACAACTCCTGCATCTCAGGAGGAGCCAACCGATATGGTGCCTTGGCTATCGGAGCCGCACCCGAACCTAGGTCAATCTTGAACTTCACCTGTCTCTCCGGAGGTATCCCAGGCAACTCCTCCGGGAACATATCCGGATACTTCGACACAATTGGCACATCGCTCATGGTCACATTACCCCCTTCCCGGGTATCCATAACATAGGTGACATAACATGTGCAACCCTGCTGAAGATAGCGCATATCTGTCACTACTGAACACAAAGTCGGCCCTCGTTGCAGCCTCTCACCCTGAATCACCAACTCTCCTCCACTTGGGGTCCTGACACGAACCAACTGTTGCTCACAGTCAATCACCTCCCCATTAGGGATCAACAAATTTGTGCCTATGATGACCTTGTTCCCACGTAAAGGAATGGGAATCAAATCCACGAGGTAACGCTCATCATACATCCTCATGACACAAACTCTGTAAACCACTGATGCCCGGACGGATCGGTTGTCTGTAATCTCGACCTCTAAAGGAAAATCCAACATGCCTGAAGACTCGGCAAACCTCTTGCTAGTTGTTATAGATACGAATGATCGGGTAACTCCCGAGTCAAATAACACCAACATTGGGAAACCGTTCACATGGAATGATCATAAAATAGAATACGTGGAACATAAATATCAAAAGTGAAATATAATGAAAGATAGGGAGAAGAAACATACCAATCACCACATCTGGTGCGACAAGTGCCTCCTCGGCTGTCAGCTAGAAGGCTCGGCTCCTCACCACTGGAGCATCTGTCTTGCCCTGTCGGCCATCTGTGATCCGCAAGGTCACTGGAGCTGGCGCCGCCACTGGCACTCCTAATACGAATCTCAGGCAGTTGGCCTTTTAATTGCCCCTCTGATTTTAATGAAAGAAAATCAGGTCTGATGTCTGAATGGTGGAGGTAGGGGCAGTACAATCCTTACTAAAGTGCCCTGTCTTGCCCCACTTGTAGCAGCCCGATTCCCCAGCTTTGCACACTCCCTCGTGTGGCCTGCCACATTTTGCACAGCGGCTCTGGCCCTGATGGACCTTCTACCTCGAGTCGAATCCCTTGGCTTTCTTCACCAAAACCCCAGTCGTCTGCCCAGCCTCCGCCTTCCTCTTCCTAACGTGCTCTATGTCAATCTCCCTCTCTCATTCCCAGGCTATCATATCATCCAGATTCGGGCACTCTTAATAGCTGACATATTTCCGAATGTCAGCTCTCAGCATATCATGGTACCAGGTTTTCTTCATCTCCTCATCACTCGCGTACTGAGGCACCAACAAGGCCCTCTCCATGAATTTGATAGTAATTTCTGTGTCTGTCTCTATAGTCTGTCGCATATCCAAAAACTATCTGGCCAGCTGCTTAACCTCCACTGCTGGCACGAACTCCGCCCGATATTTGGACACAAAATCCGACCAGTTCATGGCCTCAATGGCTGGGGCTCCAAAGTATCTCTGATTGCATCCCACCAGTCTCTAGCTCGCTCCCTCAAACAACCAGCAACGAACCTAACCTTCGACCTCTCAGGGAAGAAGCTCATCACCTGTGCAGACTCAATGTCTGCGATCCATTGCCTAGCAATAATGGGGTCTTTCACCCCGTAGAAGTCTGGTGCTCTGCATCCCCTGAAATCCTTGAAGGAAAGCATATAAGTCTTTGACTGGCCTAGTGCCATGTCACTCCTGAATGCCCTAAGGTGATCCTCCATCAGCTCAATGATACCCTCCTTGATCGACCCAAAAATTGTTGGATTATGTGCCTAAGTTCATAACTATTCCTGGAATGTACTTGACCCGATTAGCATGGTCCATTTGGGTTGCATGACATTGCAACATTTGGATAGACTAAATGAGAGAAAGGACACTTAAGGATTATTAATATATTATCAGTTCTAATATATTAATAATATTATTTAATAAGTATTGATCACAGAGTTAATTTGGAATTAATTAAGTGATCAAAAAGAGACTAATTAAATATATGGGGTTGATTGTGTAAATAATCTATTCTTGTATAGTGGGATAATGATCCATGGTTTGTATGGATTGGGTTAAAACCTATAAGGTGCTCCATGGATAATCCATGGAGGTTACAAAACCATGGATCATGGAACATGGAAAGCCATGACAATTAGGGTTTACATGGTGTAACCCTACTTGTGCCACAAGTATATAAAGACCCTTATACAAGCAAAATCGGCACTACATGTACAAGATAGAGGGCTAGCCAATTTTGAGGTGTTAGTGAACTTCTCTCAAGGTCATTCCAAGTGTTGTAGTGTTGTGTGAGACATTTGAGGCATTACACTTGAGGTACTAGGCTCGCAAGGTTCTCGAGGAATCCAAACAACAAAAAGGTATGTTCTTCTTCTAGCATTTATGTTTTAAAGTTCCCCATTTTATGCTAGATAGGTTAAGAACCTTGGAATATCAATTTTTCATGTATCTTAGTAAAACATAGATCCAAGGTTTCTAGGGTTGCATGTACACCTTAGGAGTGTTAGAATGCTTAAAACCCTTCAAAAATCATTGGGGGTCACCTCAATGATGCCTCTCGTAATCTCGGATGTAATGAACTCGCTCAATCCATCATCAACTGGCTCGGAACCCGTACTCGAACCTGACCCAAACCCTGAACCTCCTTCCCCGTGATATGTCATCACCATTTTGAAACAAATCACACAATCATCAAAGTCATACATAATATCGAGAGACCTCATGCTCACTACAAGTTCCCTTGTTTAATCTCAGTTGTCCTTGACTCGAGTATGGATCCTTTGTTTTCAGTAGTACGGGTTCATACTACCTTCCACATCTATCTGTACTTTCCTTAAGGATTTCATTGACCTCGTCAAGTTCCTTTCACTACTACTGCTCGCTGCACTACTCTCATCCTAGGCTTACCCTATGGTAATCTCCGACCTACTCTTTGCTATCAGATGCATAAGAAGTCCTTGCTACCTTTCCCTAACTATCTTTCGAAGACCATTACATATCTCTAAAACCAGATAATTCTTCAAATGAGAGGTCCTACCCTACAATGGTTGGACTCGGACAAGAGCTGCGAAATAGGGCTAGACCTAGCCTTTTGAAATTATTTAGTGCTTGTAATATGTAACTTAATGTGTTTGATTACTAGTTAAGTAAAGATAACTAGAACTCCTAAAAGCACAAAGCAAGCAACATCCGAGCATTGAGTAACCAAAACCAGGCATATCCTAAACAGACCAACATATCACTGGAAATGGACTAGAAACAATACCCTAAACTGTTTTGGTCCTATAAAACTTGTTTTAGATGGTGTAATGGTTATTCTAATCCATTTTCAATAGCTATTATCAAAATTTCAAGTTTTATATAGTTTATTTATTATTCTTGAAATTGTTGATATGCATGTTCATGAATTTATGAGTTTAGAATATCATAGGAATTATTTGTAGCTTGCTTGTTAGTTTAATTCTTGATCGTTATGTGTTTTAATGGAATCCATAATTTGTCCTCAAGTTATGGATTACCAAAAGTCACTCTTTTAAAGTCCATTATGAAATACATAGGTTACATAAAATGAAAAGTCTCTCATTTTAATAAACCATTTAACTCATAAGTTAAGAAAGATGAAAAGTTTTGAGAGTTACAAAACTTGCCCTCAAGTTTTGGAACATGTAAAGTCACCTTAAAAACTTTAGTTCCAACCCCTAGAATTTTAAAAGTTAAAATTCAACCCTTATACTTTATAATATTATAAGTTTAATAATAATTATATATGTATAAGAACAAGTCATCTTACCGTTAGTAGGCCTCATTCACGAAGCCGATCTATAAGGGGGGTATAAGGTTGCTGCCTACAAAATGGAAACTTAATGGGTGTCCACTCTCACCCATCGCTTCCTTGATCGGTGGAGTGTCGTTAGCCGAACGGGTAGGACAAGGACTTTCAATCTTCATTAAAATTATAATGAATGTAAAGTAACTAAATGTTTTTTTTATAAATTCTCAGTCTTAGTTACTTTAGGAAAATGTGAATAAGGTGCTAACCCATGAAATTACACTTTGCACTTTGATTAAGTCATTAGTGGAGTGTGTGTGGTTAACCGGCACACTAACCTGGACTTAACAAGGTAGGAAAAGGGTGGCTTAAGGTTTATCATAGATCGGTGGAGCATGTGTGATTAACCGGCACATCGATTGAGTAATAAACATTAAGGGTACCAAGTAATTTGCATGGTTACTTCACACCTTATTTTGTGATCCTCGGCATCCAAGTCACAAAACCTGAAGGGCACACTCGAGGCTGAAACATGGCATTGAAAAGTTCAATGAATCTCAAAGAATATAGGAGTTTCAAAACCAATTAAAAACCTAATAATTTATTTCGTTTTTTCATGGTGGAAATTGGTGAATCGTCATTCACCTACCTTCAAATATTTTATAGGTTGGATTACGTCATCCCTCTTCTAAGTTATAAAATATTGTGTTGGGTCCTAGCCTTAATATTACATTTGGGTGTTTTATTAAGGACTATCTTTATATCTAATCTAAACTTATCCTTCTTTCTTTTCAGATGTCTTCCAACAATGTTGATTCTGGCTCGAACCCTACCGGATCCTTCTCTCTCATGAACCTTTGTAGGAGAGTCATCTTTGAGGGATACAACTTTATGGATTGGATCAGAAACATCAGGATGGTCACTCGGTATGAGGACAAGGAATTTGTCCTCGACAATGAGCTTAAGGAACTAGAGTCGTCTACTACTCTTGAGGAGATCCTTGAATATCAAGCACATGAGAGAGATGTTACCAAAGTGGCATGTATCATGTTCGGCACCATGACAGCAGATCTCCAAAATTCCTATGAGGAATACTACCCTTTTGAGATGCTCCAGGACTTGATGGACCGCTACCATCAGAGTGCTCGTCAAGAGCGGTATGAAATAATCTCTTCCATGATAACAACCCGAATGAAGGATGATGAACCCATCACGGGCCACATGCAGAAAATGCAAAGGTACGTGGACCGTTTTGCTGAAGCTAAATGTGAACTTCCCTGAGGAGTTGGCAATTGACATCATTTTTCACTTCGTACCTTCGTGTTATGATCAATTACATATGACATACCACATGAACAAGGAGGAAGTTACACTCAGCAAACTTCAAGGACTTTTGAAGACTGCAGAAAGTGGTCTTAAAGGTAAGTTGGGTGTTACTATTCCTACTCCTACCATGGCCCCTGTCTTGGCAATCGGAAAAGGCAAAGGAAAGAAGAGGAAGGGCCCTTCGAAGGGTACCAAGGGAAAGTCCCTTGATGGCTCCTCTTCAAGTGGAACCAAGAAAGGTTTCGTCACTCCTTCTGCCAAACCTAAAGAGGCTGAATGCTTCTATTGCCATGAAAAATCACACTGGAAGCGAAACTGCCCAAAGTACCAGCAAGATGTGAAGGATGGGAAAGTGAAACCCAACCATGCAGGTATTTACACTGCATTGTCTAATAATTCACCCCATTCTAATTCTTGGGTCCTTGATACAGGTTGTGGTATTCACATATGTACTTATTTGCAGGGACTAAGAAGAAGTGAGAATGTGGAGCATGGGAAGATAAACTTGATCATGGGGAATAGGAAAGCTTCACCTGTCACCAAGATTGGAGTTTATTCTTTGTTGCTAAGTAGTGGATTAGTGTTAGATTTGAATAAGTGTTGTTACTCATCTAAAATGGCGAGAAATATTATTTCCTTTCATGGTTTGTACAAACAAGGTTTTACCTTTTCGTTTGATAATGAAACTAGTGGTATTAATGCTTTCTTTAATAATGTTTTTTATTTTAAAGCATTACCTTGTGATGGTGTATATGAAAATATATCGGCTGTTGATAACCTAGGAAATAATGTATTGTGTATCGGTTCTTCCACTAGTTTGGATAAAGCATCATTATGGCATTGTCGTCTTGGACATGTAGGCAAGAAACGCATAGGCCAACTCCAAAAGAAAGGAGTCTTGGAGTCATTTGACCTAAAGTCAGATGATAGTTGTGAATCTTGGTTGCTTGGGAAAATAACAAAGTCACCCGTCACTGGTTCTTGTGTAGGGGTGAGGGTTTGTTGGATCTCAGACATACTGATGTGTGTGGACCCTTCAGAACCGCCACAAGGGATGCTAACCACTTCCATGTGACTTTTACTAATGATTTTAGTAGATATGGATATATCGGTTGGGCAGTAACATTAAGATGCTTCGATCCGATCGAGGTGGTGAGTATCTTAGTACATATTTCCTTGACTATCTACAGGAATGTCGGATTATCTCACAATTGAAACCTCCCAAGACACCACAAATTAATGGTGTGGCTAAGAGGCGCAATCGAACCTTGTTGGATATAGTCCGTTCCATGATGATTCGAGCTTCACTACCAATCTCATTTTGGGGTATGTCTTAGAGACTGTCTCCTATATCCTTAATCTAGTCCCTACAAAGAAGGTTGCCAAAACACCTCTTGAGATGTGGACCGGAAAAGTTCCCAATTTGGACCACATCAACATTTCGGGTTATGAGGCGCGATTCTCACGATAAGCTCGAACCTCGAAGTGAGAGGTGTATTTTCATCAGTTACCCACATAGATCCTTCAGTTACCTCTTCTACAAACCTAGTGATAATGTGGTCTTTGTAGTAAGGAGAGGAGTCTTTAGCGAGAGAGAATTCATGAGCCAAGGAAACAGTGGGAGGCAAATTGACCTTGAAGAAATTCAAGAGTAAAGTGGTGAAGGAACCTCAAACCTTAGCAATCAACCTGAGGAAGAAACTCCTGTTGATATGACAGAAGACTTTGTACCTCTGAGGAGTTCCACGAGAGTTAGGATTGCACCTGAGCATTACTATGATTTCCATATTACTGCGGAAGGTGATACACTTATCAGTGATAGCACACTGGTAAGTCTGGATGAACCTAACAGCTACACGGAAGCCATGGTAGGCCCTGAGGCTGCTAAATGGAAAGAGGCTATGGATAGCGAGATACAATCCATGTATTACAATCAAGTTTGGAACTTGGTTGACAATGTACCAGGTCGTAAGACAGTCGGGTGCAAATGGATCTTCAAGAAGAAGACCGACATGGATGGTAATGTACACACTTATAAGGCGCGACTAGTTACAAAGGTCTTTTCTCAAACTCTGGGAGTTGATTATGATGAGACCTTTTCACCAGTAGCGAAGAATAAGTCTATTAGGTTTATGTTAGCCATTACTACATTTCATGATTATGAAATATGGCAAATGGATGTCAAAACCGCTTTCCTTAATGGAAAGTTGGATGAGGATGTTTACATGAGTCAGCCAGAGGGTTTTGTCAGTACAGAATACCCTAATAGAGTGTGTAAGCTTGAGAAATCCATCTATAGATTATAGCAAGCACCTCGCAGATGGAATCTTTGCTTCGATGAGAAAGTCAAAGAGTTTGGTTTTTCGAGAAGTGAAGATGAATCTTGTGTATATGTCAAGGCTAGTGGGAGTATAGTTAGCTTTTGTTATTGTATGTGGATGACATACTACTCATAGGAAATGACATCCCAGCTATGCAGGAAGTGAAGTCCTGGCTTGGGAAGTGTTTCTCTATGAAGGACCTTAGAGAAGCTGACTATATCCTAGGGATAAGGATTCTGAGAGACATGAGTAAAAGACTAATTGGACTTAGTCAGAGTACCTGCTTGGAGAAGGTGCTGAATAGATTTAGCATGCAAAATTTCAAGAAAGGAGAGTTACCGATCCAAAGTAATGCCAGAATGAGTAAGACTCATAGCCCGAGTACAGAGGCCGAGATAGCAGAAATGAGTTGAGTACCGTATGCTTCCCTTGTAGGCTCGATCATGTTTGCTATGACTTGTACTCGTCCTGATGTGGCCTTTGCATTAAACATGGTCAGAAGATATCAGGGGAACCCTGGAAAGGCTCACTGGACTGCGGTAAAAAACATTCTCAAGTACCTGCGGAGGACAAAGGATTGGGTCCTTACCCTCGGTGGGAGTGATGACTTGAGAGTAGTAGGGTATAGTGATGCTAGCTTTCAGACTGATAGGGATAATTTCTGCTCTCATTCAGGCTGGGTCTTTACCCTAAACGGAAGAGAAATTTCTTGGAAAAGTTCCAAGCAGGAGACAGTGGCTGATTTAACTTGCGAATCAGAGTATATAGCGGCAAAGGAGGCATCAAAGGAGGCTATATGGCTAAAGAACTTCATTGGAGACCTTGGAGTTGTACCAGCTATAAAGGTGCCTATAGAGATTTTCTGTGATAGTGAAAGTGCAGTTGCCTTAGCCAAGGAACCAAGGGATCGCGGGAGATCCAGACACATCGACAGAAAATACCATTTCATCAGACATCGAATAGAATAAGGACTCCTCGTGGCAAAGAGGGTATCATCAAATGAGAACCCGTCAGATCCCCTCACGAAGGGACTAGGTAAGGTTAAGCATCTCTAGCATGCGAGGCGCATAGGGCTGAAGGATGATATTAGTTTTAGTAGTTAGATAGCTTTGAAATGTGTAAAGTGTAATTGACATTTGATGATGAATAAAAATTGTGTTTATTTATGAGTAAAGTGTTGCTATCTTTTGTCAATCGTTTACTATCGTTTCATTTTGCATGTTTTGACTTCCAGAATAATTATGTTATTGTATTTCATATTATTCAAACTCTCCACTGTCGGTCATATGTTGGAAGTAGATATGAAGCAAGACTGTCATGGGTTAGCTTGTAGATGTCTAAGATGTTGGACATTGCAAAGTGTTGCTACAACACTCATGAGTGCTTATAAGTTCCGAGTATTGGATTCAACCCACGCTCACTGGTACCACTTCATGGAATTTATCTCGAGTGATCATGAGATGGTAATATCATATAAGTCTTCAAACCTAGAGATATAACTTTTTGCCTATGAGTTGGTTATGCATTGATTGTACGAAAACGCATTGGTAACTCGATGTTATAAAATGTGCCTTTGTGTATAATTCAACAAGTAGTAGAACAAGCATATGAGTTGAAGTTTATTTGTTCCTTCTTGGATTAGAAGCGATATATGGGCCCCTCGATGATTTTGTGTTGACCCATGTACTGGGCCCGGTCAGAACTAAGTTGATGTGTTCAATTAAGTTCTATGTCAAACAAATCGGAAATCGGGAAACAAACTGCTGTACAATAAGTAAGACATTGTTCCATGTATTTGTTCGGCTGATATCTAGAACAGAGGATTATATGATCACTTATCTTAAATGGCGTATCATCATCATCTCAGTTCCACAAGACCTTGAAAGAGCTACGATTGAGTCATTCTTGCAGTTATAGTTATTAGACTTATCCAAGTGGGAGACTGTTAGATTAGGTGTCTAAGTTCATAGCTATTCTTGGAAAGTACTTGACCCAATTAACAGGGTCCATTTGGGTTGCATTGCATTGCAACATTTGGATAGACTAAATGAGAGAAAGGACACTTAAGGATTATTAATATATTATAAGTTCTAATATATTAATAATATTACTTAATTAGTATTGATCAAAGAGTTAATTTGGAATTAATTAAGTGATCAAAAAGAGAATAATTAAATATATGGGGTTGATTATGTAAATCATCTATTCTTGTATAGTGGGCTAATGATCCATGGTTTGTATGGATTGGGTTAAAACCCATAAGGTGCTCCATGGATAATCCATGGAGGTTACAAACCCATGGATCATGGAATATGGAAATGACAATTTAGGTTTACATGGTGTAACCCTACTTGTGCCATAATTATATAAAGACCCCTATGCAAGCAACATCGGCACTACTTGTACAGGATAGAGGGCGAGCCGATTTTGAGGTGTTAGTGAACTTCTCTCAAGGTCATTCCAAGTGTTGTAGTATTGTGTGAGACCTTTTAGGCATCACACTTGAGGTGCTAGGCTCAGAAGGTTCTCGAGGAATCCAAACAACAAAAAGGTATGTTCTTCTTCTAGCATCTATGTTTAAAAGTTCCCCATGCTATGATAGATAGGTTAAGAACCTTGGAAAATCAATTTTGCATGTATCTTAGTGAAACACGGATCCAAGGTTTCTAGGGTTGCATGTACACCTTAGGAGTGTTAGAATGCTCAAAATCCTTCAAAAATCATTGGGGTCACCTCAAGGATGCCTCTAGTAATCTCGGATGCAATGAACTCGCGTAATCCATCATCAACTGGCTTGGAACCTGTACCCGAACTTGACCCAGACCCTGAACCTCCTTCTCCGTGATATGTCATCACCATTCTGAAACAAATCACACAATCATCAGAGTCATACATAATATCGAGAGACCACATGCTCACTACAAGTTCCCTTGTTTAATCTCAGTTCTCCTTGACTCGAGTACGTATCCTCTGTTTTCAGTAGTACGGGCCCCTACTACCTTCCATATCTATCTGTACTTTCCTTAAGGATTTCATTGACCTCGCCAAGTCCCTTTTACTACTACTGCTCGCTGCACTAATCTCATCCTAGGCTTACCCTATGGTAATCTCCTACCTACTCTCTGCCATCATATGCATAAGAAGTCCTTGCTACCCCTCCTTAACTATCTTGAGAAGACCATTACATATTACTAAAACCAAATAATTCTTCAAATGAGAGGTCCTACCCTACAATGGTTGGACTCAAACAAGAGCTGCGAAATAGGGCTAGACCTAGCCTTCTGAAATTATTTAGTGCTTGTAATATGTAACTTAGTGTATTTTTTTACTAGTTAAGTAAAGATAACTAGAACTCCTAAAAGCACAAAGTAAGCAATATCCGAGCATTGAGTAACCAAAACCAGGCATATCCTAAACAGGCCATCATATCACTGACTAATCAGTACTAGCATGCAGTTCAATTAGCACATACAATAGGCATACAAGGCATCCTTCCTAGATCCTTAGTCCTAATCTAGCATGCAATTCTCATAATCATATCATATATTATAACAAACATGTACGGGTATCTTGGGGAAAACTTACTTGAGCTCGGCCGATTGCACGTATCACACTCCTTATTCTTTCACAAAACCCTTAGTTTTAATTTTAGAAAATTATTTTCATTGAACAGGGAAAAACATACCCTGCTGAGCATACCTGGGTGCTCAACCTACCCATGTCAGGTATATCGGGGTGCCCGACCTACCCCTGTCAGGCATGTCTGGGTGCCCGACCTACCCTGCCTGGCATATCTGGGCGCCCGACCTACCATCCGGTTTATCTCAACCGGTTATGGGGTCTATTTCGCCCCTACCACTACCACATAATAACATATCATAATAATACTATTAGGCATATTTGGGTGCCCGACCTACCCTTCGGTTTATCTCAACCGGTTACGGGGTCTATTCCACCCCTCCTACCCCTATCACATAATATAATAACATGCTTGCACATACATTAGAACAGATAGTGGCATACCAGACAATTATCACAAATACAATCATCTCTACTATAACTAGCTACTGGTGGGCTGGCATGTAACACCGAAAATTTTAAATAATTTTCCACAATTTATAAAAACATTTCTCATTAATTTTTCATAAAAACATCTGATTTAAATCTCAATTCACTTTACACAAAATCCCAAGATCAATGTAAATATATCAAAGTCCCCTGCGTGTGTACAGATCAAGCCGGCGCCTTCCCACGGTCATCGCTAGTACCTGAAACAACAACACTAACACTGTAAGCACGAAGCTTAGTGAGTTCCCCAAAATACCACATAAACACATATTAGCCACTCGAGGCTATAACTCTATGGGTCCGTGCACCCAACTCTGTGAACCCTCAGGTTCTAACTCTAGGAACCTTCCGGTTCCAACTCTGGTATCATGCACAGCATAAATCACATAGAAATAATGCAGTACAACACATAACGTACACATAACATACATACACTAACACATAACTCTGATTACCTACTCAAGGTAAAGTATAGTGAGAAGACTCACCTCGCGGATCTCGATGACTCACAAATCCTGAATCCCTCGTGCCCGATCCTCCGAGCTATACTCCTCCTATAACATCATATGTCTCTAATTAACACTTTTTATCCCTAAGGTTGACTATCCCTAAGAAGTCAACACAGGTCAACTCTGGTCAACGGTCAACGGTCAACTTTGACCGGACTCGGCGAGTACACGAGGGCAACTCGGCGAGTCTAGACGTTTTCACCAACTCTCTAGGATTCCCTTCTTACACGTCGAGTACCCCCCCTGACTCGACGAGTTCCACCTGGAAGAATCGCGGGGCCACCCCGACTCAACTCGCCGAGTCTCAAGAACGACTCGGCGAGTCCCAGCTCGACTCAGACCACTTGACAACCCTCTCTAACTCGCCCTGACTCACTGGGTCAATCCAGGACTCGACTGGACCACTCACTGGTTGGTCCAAGGAAATCTTCAAGCTACTCGCCGAGTCTGCTCATCGGACTCGGCGAGTCCATGCCATGCAATCACTCAAACTTGCTTCTAAGGTCAGATCTATTCCAACAATTCATAGATCAGGCCTTCCTAGAATGATTCACCACGTAAAGCTCCAGACTTTGTGCATAAACAACCTCTATGTGACCATATATGAAGAATCATCAACAAATCTCACTACCCAAGGTCATAACCTCCATTGCTCTATATAAAGCTTGATGAATGAGGCTCTCTGGACCTCTATGGGTCCAGATCCGAAGTCTCATCACTAGCAAGGGACTATTTGGCCGTCCAATCAACTCAACAAGGTCACAAGAAACCCTAAAATCAATTATACTTCACAAAACAGGAGATGAGCCGAAATCATACCTTTAGATTGAAGGGCTAAGCTTCAAATCCACCGAATAGCAGTCCCCCTTGCCTCCTCTTGGCTAGAGCCTCCCTCTTCTTTGCTAAACAACACACAAATGTCAAGAATTGCTTCCTTTCTCCCTCAAATCGCTAAATCACTCTAGGGTTTCTCTCTATGGACTGTTGGGTGCAAATGACGGCCATAAGGCCCTTTAAATAGGTCCCAAACCCGAGAAATTAGGGTTTCATTAAACAGCGTGGACTCGCCGAGTCCATATCCTGGACTCGCCGAGTCCAGGCGAATCCCGCGTCCAGAATCGCGACCCTACTCGGCGAGTCTGAGCTCCAACTCGCCGAGTCCCCTCTCAAAACACCAAAAAGACAAAACAATAAAATACCTGGAAATCCGGGCTGTTACAACTCTCCCCCACTAGAACTAGACTTCGTCCTCGAAGTCTCGCTCAGAAAATAGCTCCGGATGCTGATCTCGCATCTCGCGCTCCGGCTCCCAGGTCATCTCTGATCCCTTCCGGTGTTGCCACTGAACCAACACCAGAGGTACCTCCTTGTTCCTCAGTACCTTGATCTTCCGATCTCTGATGGCTACTGGTCTCTCGGCATAATTCAGGCTCGCATCCACCTGAATATCCTCTAATGGAACTACTGCCGACTCATCGGCAATACATTTCCTCAATTGCGACACATGAAAAGTGTCATGGATTTGCCCCAACTCTGCTGGCAATTCCAAACGATAGACTACCCGGCCTACCCTTGCAATCACGCGAAATGGTCCAATATACCGGGGCCCCAACTTGCCCCTCTTCCTGAATCGAATCACTCCTTTCCAAGGAGAGACCTTCAGGAGAACGAGGTCGCCGACCTGAAACTCAAGCTCGGATCGACGTCTGTCTGCGTAACTCTTCTGTCGGCTCTGGGCGGTCAATAACCTCTGTCTGACCTGCTGAATCTGCTCTGTCGTCTGAAGCACGATTTCTGTACTGCCCATCACTCTCTGCCCAACCTCTCCCCAGCAAATGGGGGTCCGACACCTCCTACCATACAACAGCTCAAAGGGTGGCATACCAATGCTCGAATGATGGCTGTTGTTGTAGGAAAACTCTGCCAAGGGTAAATACGCATCCCAGCTACCCTCGAAATCCAACACACATGCTCGAAGCATGTCTTCAAGCGTCTGAATCGTCCGCTCACTCTGACCGTCTGTCTGGGGATGATATGCGGTACTAAAATGCAATCTAGTACCCAACTCCTCATGAAATTTCTTCCAGAATCTAGAAGTGAAACGAACGTCGCGGTCTGAAATAATCGAGATCGGCACCCCATGCCGAGATACCACTTCTCTTACATATATCTCCGCCAACTTTTCCGCTGAAGAACTCTCACTGATGGCAAGAAAGTGAGCGCTCTTCGTCAACCTATCCACAATCACCCAAATTGCATCAACTCCTCTGGTCGTCCTCGGCAATTTGGTGATGAAATCCATAGTGATCTGTTCCCACTTCCATTCAGGAACCTCCAATGGCTGCAACTTGCCATGCGGCCTCTGGTGCTCGGCCTTAACCCTACGGCAGGTCAAGCACCTCTCAACGAACCATGCGACGTCTCTCTTCATACAGGGCCACCAATACTCTTTCCTCAAATCCAAATACATCTTCGTGGCCCCCGGATGGATCGAAAATTTCGACCGATGAGCCTCCTCCATCAAAGAAGTGCGCGTACCACCCACAAACGGTACCCAAATTCGACCCTGAAAAGTCATAAGCCCTCGCCCATCCGTAACGAATTCTGAAACCAAACCAACGACCCGTTCCCTCTTCTGCATCTCCGGCTGCACAGCCTCGGCCTGTTCCCCACGAATGGCATCCAATACCGGAGCTATCATGGTCAATCTCAAACATACATCTCGCAATGGAGTGCTCTCCGCCCTGCGGCTCAACGCATCGGCCACCACGTTGGCCTTGCCCGGGTGGTACAGGATCTCACAATCATAATCCTTGACCACATCTAACCACCTCCTCTGACGCATATTTAGATTGGTCTGATCCATCAAGTACTTCAGGCTCTTATGGTCCGTGTATATCGTACATCGAACCCCATATAAGTAGTGGCGCCAAATCTTGAGGGCGAACACTACTGCCCCCAACTCTAGATCATGCGTGGGATATCTCGTCTCATGAGGCTTCAGCTGCCTCGATGCATATGCTATCACATGACCCCTCTGCATCAACACCGCACCCAACCCCAAAATCGATGCATCACAATATACTACAAAATCCTCTATCCCTTCCGGGAGAGCTAATACCGGGGCTTCGCACAACCTCTGGCGAAGTGTCTCAAAGGAGGTCTGCTGCTCGGGACCCCATGAGAATGCAACACCCTTCCGGGTCAATCTGGTGAGCGGCACTGCGATCTTGGAGAAATCCTTGATAAATCTCCGATAATACCCTGCTAGACCAAGGAAGCTCCTGATCTCAGAGGGTGACTTTGGCACCTCCCAACTCATCACCGCCTCAACCTTGGCCGGATCGACCAGAATCCCTTCCTGGTTAACGAGATGTCCTAGAAACTGGACCTCCCGTAACCAGAAATCACACTTGGAGAACTTTGCATAAAGCTTCTCCGATCTCAATACCCCAAGGACCTCCCTCAAATGCTCCTCATGCTGCTCTCTAGATCTCGAATACACCAGAATATCATCGGTAAATACAATCACCGACCGATCCAACATCGGCCTGCATACCCTGTTCATGAGATCCATGAACACCGCCGGGGCATTGGTGAGCCCAAAAGGCATCACCACAAACTCATAATGCCCATATCGCGTCCTGAATGCTGTGTTCTGGACGTCCTCATCCCGCACTCTCACCTGATGATATCCCGACCTCAAGTCAATCTTGGAAAACCAAGAGGCTCCCTGCAACTGATCAAATAAATCGTCGATCCTCGGCAACGGGTAACGGTTCTTGACCGTCAGCTTGTTCAACTCCCGGTAATCAATACACATCCGGTGTGAACCATCCCTCTTCTTGACGAACAGAATAGGTGCTCCCCACGGCGAGCTGCTCGGCCGAATGAATCCCTTCCCCAGCAACTCCTGAAGCTGCGAGGATAACTCTTGCATCTCTGGAGGAGCAAGACGATAAGGCACCTTAGCTATAGGCGCAGCCCCCGGAACCAAATCAATACCAAACTCCACTTGCCTCACAGGAGGTACTCCCGGCAGCTCCTCGGGAAAGACATCTGGAAACTCACGCACCACCGGTACCTCCCCAACTGAACTCGGTCTCTCGGAAGTCGCTCGCGTATCCATCACATACGCCACAAAACCCTTACAGCCCTGCTGAAGACACTGCCTCGCCCTAGCGGCCGAACAAAAGGCCGATCCCGAACGGGTACCCTCGCCGTACACCGAAAGGACTCCCCCACTAGGGTCTCGTATAGTCACCAGCTGACGCTCACAGTCGATAACCGCGCCGAATCGGCTCAACCAGTCCATGCCCACAATGACACAAACATCACCCATCGCAATAGGAATCAGATCAATCGGAAACTCAACCCCGAAAATCTCTAACACACATCCCCGGAAAACCTCTGTGGCACAAATCACTCTATCGTCAGCTATAGAAACTCTCAGAGGCCGACTCAATGCCTCACGACTAACACTGATATGCTGACCAAAGGACAAAGATACAAAAGACCGACTCGCTCCCGAGTCAAATAACACTAAAGCAGGTACAGAGTTCACAAGAAAGGTACCTACGCATAACATAATATAAGCATAACATCATATACCAAAAATAAATACACGAAAAGAAACATACCAGCCACAACATCGGGCGCAGCGCGGACCTCCTCCGCAGTCAACTGGAAGGCTCTTCCTCGAGCTCTCGGCGCCTCGGCCTTCACAGGCCGACTCTCTGTAGCTCTGATGGCGGCAGGAGCAGACCCCTGAGATGCTCCGCGCAACTGCGGACACTCGGCCTTCCGGTGTCCGGTCTGGTTGCAGTGAAAACACACTGCAAACCCCTTGGGGCAGTCCTTGGCCATATGCCCCTCCTTGCCACATTTGTAGCAAGACCCCGCTCGGCAAACTCCGTCATGACCCTTGCCGCACTTTCCGCAAGTACGGCCCTTCTGGCTCCCTGGTCTGGGATCAGCGGGCTTGGCCCGCTTGGCGGCCGGCTGCGACAGTGCCGGTCGCCGATCCCTCCCCTGAGACTCCGCCTCCTCCCTGGCCTGAGTCTCAAGCTCAATCTCCCTCTTCCGGGCATTTGCCTGAAGCTCGGCAAATGTCCGGTACGAGGAGTTCGCAGCGAACTCCCGAATATCCCGCCTCAAGATGCTCAAGTAGCGGCTCATACGTGCCTGCTCAGTGGACACGTGCTCAGGGCAGAACATCGCCCTCTCGTGGAACATCCTCGTGATTGCTATAACAGACTCAGTACCCTGCTTGAGGGTCAGAAACTCCTGTGCTAAACGCTCCCTCTCCACCTGGGGAACGTACTCATCCCGAAACATGGTGGTGAACCTCTCCCAGGTCACCGCAGAAAGCTCAGCAGGCGTATAATGCGCCGTCACGAACTTCCACCAGTCCTTCGCTCCCAAGCGAAGCTGGTTCAGCGCAACCGGACCTTCAAATGCTCAGGAGACGAGCAAGTGAAGAAACACCCCTCAATATCAGATATCCACCTCATAGCTGCCACCGGATCCTGAGTACCATCAAACTCTGGTGGTTTTGTGTTGCTGAACTCACGGAACAGCAACGCATCCCCACCCTGCGGCCTCACAGCAGCAATCGCTGCGGTAGCCGCTGCAGCAGCAGCCTCAGAAAGAGCGGCATAACGCTCATCAAACGTCTCAATCAATGTGGTCTTTATAGACCCAAACATCTCCGGTATCTCTGCCCTGATGGCCGCAGCCACCTCCTCCTGAATGATCCTGCGGATCTCCTCCTCACTGATACCACTGCTCTCGGGCATCAAACGTGTCCTCACCATGATCTACCTCTGAAATACAACATACGATAAATTAGAATCCACACGAGTATGCTCACACTCGTCAACTCTTTCCTTCTCGATCCTTGGCATTCCAGAGATTCTGACTTGGGCTGCACACCGCCCCGGTGCTTCCAGTAGTACGGGCCCAATACTACTGTCCGCACCGCACCGAAATACACTCCAAGTCCTTCTCTTTGGATCCCAGGTCTCAAGTACTCTATCATACATAGACCACTCTCTAATAGATCTCTCATAAGCCCCTCGCTGCTATCCACTCATTCTCAAGCATCTCATAGCAGCTCACATCTCCCTAGGCTAAGGCATCACAAATCAGGCCACCCTAGTCCTAATAGCAATACCTAGCCTACTCTAGCATGCGGATAAATCATATCAATATCACATAATATATAAAGGTATTTTGGGAAATCACCGTCCGGGCGCTGACTGATCGTACACACATCCCTTGCTCTGCGTTTTTCAAAGAAATCTTTTACTCTTTTTGAAAATACATTTTAAATTCCCAGTTTGAGTTCAAATACGCCCGATGGTGTACTCGAATCCCTCAAACCAAGGCTCTGATACCAACTTGGAACACCGAAAATTTTAAATAATTTTCCACAATTTATAAAAACATTTCTCATTAATTTTTCATAAAAACATCTGATTTAAATCTCAATTCACTTTACACAAAATCCCAAGATCAATGTAAATATATCAAAGTCCCCTGCGTGTGTACAGATCAAGCCGGCGCCTTCCCACGGTCATCGCTAGTACCTGAAACAACAACACTAACACTGTAAGCACGAAGCTTAGTGAGTTCCCCAAAATACCACATAAACACATATTAGCCACTCGAGGCTATAACTCTATGGGTCCGTGCACCCAACTCTGTGAACCCTCAGGTTCTAACTCTAGGAACCTTCCGGTTCCAACTCTGGTATCATGCACAGCATAAATCACATAGAAATAATGCAGTACAACACATAACGTACACATAACATACATACACTAACACATAACTCTGATTACCTACTCAAGGTAAAGTATAGTGAGAAGACTCACCTCGCGGATCTCGATGACTCACAAATCCTGAATCCCTCGTGCCCGATCCTCCGAGCTATACTCCTCCTATAACATCATATGTCTCTAATTAACACTTTTTATCCCTAAGGTTGACTATCCCTAAGAAGTCAACACAGGTCAACTCTGGTCAACGGTCAACGGTCAACTTTGACCGGACTCGGCGAGTACACGAGGGCAACTCGGCGAGTCTAGACGTTTTCACCAACTCTCTAGGATTCCCTTCTTACACGTCGAGTACCCCCCCTGACTCGACGAGTTCCACCTGGAAGAATCGCGGGGCCACCCCGACTCAACTCGCCGAGTCTCAAGAACGACTCGGCGAGTCCCAGCTCGACTCAGACCACTTGACAACCCTCTCTAACTCGCCCTGACTCACTGGGTCAATCCAGGACTCGACTGGACCACTCACTGGTTGGTCCAAGGAAATCTTCAAGCTACTCGCCGAGTCTGCTCATCGGACTCGGCGAGTCCATGCCATGCAATCACTCAAACTTGCTTCTAAGGTCAGATCTATTCCAACAATTCATAGATCAGGCCTTCCTAGAATGATTCACCACGTAAAGCTCCAGACTTTGTGCATAAACAACCTCTATGTGACCATATATGAAGAATCATCAACAAATCTCACTACCCAAGGTCATAACCTCCATTGCTCTATATAAAGCTTGATGAATGAGGCTCTCTGGACCTCTATGGGTCCAGATCCGAAGTCTCATCACTAGCAAGGGACTATTTGGCCGTCCAATCAACTCAACAAGGTCACAAGAAACCCTAAAATCAATTATACTTCACAAAACAGGAGATGAGCCGAAATCATACCTTTAGATTGAAGGGCTAAGCTTCAAATCCACCGAATAGCAGTCCCCCTTGCCTCCTCTTGGCTAGAGCCTCCCTCTTCTTTGCTAAACAACACACAAATGTCAAGAATTGCTTCCTTTCTCCCTCAAATCGCTAAATCACTCTAGGGTTTCTCTCTATGGACTGTTGGGTGCAAATGACGGCCATAAGGCCCTTTAAATAGGTCCCAAACCCGAGAAATTAGGGTTTCATTAAACAGCGTGGACTCGCCGAGTCCATATCCTGGACTCGCCGAGTCCAGGCGAATCCCGCGTCCAGAATCGCGACCCTACTCGGCGAGTCTGAGCTCCAACTCGCCGAGTCCCCTCTCAAAACACCAAAAAGACAAAACAATAAAATACCTGGAAATCCGGGCTGTTACAACTCTCCCCCACTAGAACTAGACTTCGTCCTCGAAGTCTCGCTCAGAAAATAGCTCCGGATGCTGATCTCGCATCTCGCGCTCCGGCTCCCAGGTCATCTCTGATCCCTTCCGGTGTTGCCACTGAACCAACACCAGAGGTACCTCCTTGTTCCTCAGTACCTTGATCTTCCGATCTCTGATGGCTACTGGTCTCTCGGCATAATTCAGGCTCGCATCCACCTGAATATCCTCTAATGGAACTACTGCCGACTCATCGGCAATACATTTCCTCAATTGCGACACATGAAAAGTGTCATGGATTTGCCCCAACTCTGCTGGCAATTCCAAACGATAGACTACCCGGCCTACCCTTGCAATCACGCGAAATGGTCCAATATACCGGGGCCCCAACTTGCCCCTCTTCCTGAATCGAATCACTCCTTTCCAAGGAGAGACCTTCAGGAGAACGAGGTCGCCGACCTGAAACTCAAGCTCGGATCGACGTCTGTCTGCGTAACTCTTCTGTCGGCTCTGGGCGGTCAATAACCTCTGTCTGACCTGCTGAATCTGCTCTGTCGTCTGAAGCACGATTTCTGTACTGCCCATCACTCTCTGCCCAACCTCTCCCCAGCAAATGGGGGTCCGACACCTCCTACCATACAACAGCTCAAAGGGTGGCATACCAATGCTCGAATGATGGCTGTTGTTGTAGGAAAACTCTGCCAAGGGTAAATACGCATCCCAGCTACCCTCGAAATCCAACACACATGCTCGAAGCATGTCTTCAAGCGTCTGAATCGTCCGCTCACTCTGACCGTCTGTCTGGGGATGATATGCGGTACTAAAATGCAATCTAGTACCCAACTCCTCATGAAATTTCTTCCAGAATCTAGAAGTGAAACGAACGTCGCGGTCTGAAATAATCGAGATCGGCACCCCATGCCGAGATACCACTTCTCTTACATATATCTCCGCCAACTTTTCCGCTGAAGAACTCTCACTGATGGCAAGAAAGTGAGCGCTCTTCGTCAACCTATCCACAATCACCCAAATTGCATCAACTCCTCTGGTCGTCCTCGGCAATTTGGTGATGAAATCCATAGTGATCTGTTCCCACTTCCATTCAGGAACCTCCAATGGCTGCAACTTGCCATGCGGCCTCTGGTGCTCGGCCTTAACCCTACGGCAGGTCAAGCACCTCTCAACGAACCATGCGACGTCTCTCTTCATACAGGGCCACCAATACTCTTTCCTCAAATCCAAATACATCTTCGTGGCCCCCGGATGGATCGAAAATTTCGACCGATGAGCCTCCTCCATCAAAGAAGTGCGCGTACCACCCACAAACGGTACCCAAATTCGACCCTGAAAAGTCATAAGCCCTCGCCCATCCGTAACGAATTCTGAAACCAAACCAACGACCCGTTCCCTCTTCTGCATCTCCGGCTGCACAGCCTCGGCCTGTTCCCCACGAATGGCATCCAATACCGGAGCTATCATGGTCAATCTCAAACATACATCTCGCAATGGAGTGCTCTCCGCCCTGCGGCTCAACGCATCGGCCACCACGTTGGCCTTGCCCGGGTGGTACAGGATCTCACAATCATAATCCTTGACCACATCTAACCACCTCCTCTGACGCATATTTAGATTGGTCTGATCCATCAAGTACTTCAGGCTCTTATGGTCCGTGTATATCGTACATCGAACCCCATATAAGTAGTGGCGCCAAATCTTGAGGGCGAACACTACTGCCCCCAACTCTAGATCATGCGTGGGATATCTCGTCTCATGAGGCTTCAGCTGCCTCGATGCATATGCTATCACATGACCCCTCTGCATCAACACCGCACCCAACCCCAAAATCGATGCATCACAATATACTACAAAATCCTCTATCCCTTCCGGGAGAGCTAATACCGGGGCTTCGCACAACCTCTGGCGAAGTGTCTCAAAGGAGGTCTGCTGCTCGGGACCCCATGAGAATGCAACACCCTTCCGGGTCAATCTGGTGAGCGGCACTGCGATCTTGGAGAAATCCTTGATAAATCTCCGATAATACCCTGCTAGACCAAGGAAGCTCCTGATCTCAGAGGGTGACTTTGGCACCTCCCAACTCATCACCGCCTCAACCTTGGCCGGATCGACCAGAATCCCTTCCTGGTTAACGAGATGTCCTAGAAACTGGACCTCCCGTAACCAGAAATCACACTTGGAGAACTTTGCATAAAGCTTCTCCGATCTCAATACCCCAAGGACCTCCCTCAAATGCTCCTCATGCTGCTCTCTAGATCTCGAATACACCAGAATATCATCGGTAAATACAATCACCGACCGATCCAACATCGGCCTGCATACCCTGTTCATGAGATCCATGAACACCGCCGGGGCATTGGTGAGCCCAAAAGGCATCACCACAAACTCATAATGCCCATATCGCGTCCTGAATGCTGTGTTCTGGACGTCCTCATCCCGCACTCTCACCTGATGATATCCCGACCTCAAGTCAATCTTGGAAAACCAAGAGGCTCCCTGCAACTGATCAAATAAATCGTCGATCCTCGGCAACGGGTAACGGTTCTTGACCGTCAGCTTGTTCAACTCCCGGTAATCAATACACATCCGGTGTGAACCATCCCTCTTCTTGACGAACAGAATAGGTGCTCCCCACGGCGAGCTGCTCGGCCGAATGAATCCCTTCCCCAGCAACTCCTGAAGCTGCGAGGATAACTCTTGCATCTCTGGAGGAGCAAGACGATAAGGCACCTTAGCTATAGGCGCAGCCCCCGGAACCAAATCAATACCAAACTCCACTTGCCTCACAGGAGGTACTCCCGGCAGCTCCTCGGGAAAGACATCTGGAAACTCACGCACCACCGGTACCTCCCCAACTGAACTCGGTCTCTCGGAAGTCGCTCGCGTATCCATCACATACGCCACAAAACCCTTACAGCCCTGCTGAAGACACTGCCTCGCCCTAGCGGCCGAACAAAAGGCCGATCCCGAACGGGTACCCTCGCCGTACACCGAAAGGACTCCCCCACTAGGGTCTCGTATAGTCACCAGCTGACGCTCACAGTCGATAACCGCGCCGAATCGGCTCAACCAGTCCATGCCCACAATGACACAAACATCACCCATCGCAATAGGAATCAGATCAATCGGAAACTCAACCCCGAAAATCTCTAACACACATCCCCGGAAAACCTCTGTGGCACAAATCACTCTATCGTCAGCTATAGAAACTCTCAGAGGCCGACTCAATGCCTCACGACTAACACTGATATGCTGACCAAAGGACAAAGATACAAAAGACCGACTCGCTCCCGAGTCAAATAACACTAAAGCAGGTACAGAGTTCACAAGAAAGGTACCTACGCATAACATAATATAAGCATAACATCATATACCAAAAATAAATACACGAAAAGAAACATACCAGCCACAACATCGGGCGCAGCGCGGACCTCCTCCGCAGTCAACTGGAAGGCTCTTCCTCGAGCTCTCGGCGCCTCGGCCTTCACAGGCCGACTCTCTGTAGCTCTGATGGCGGCAGGAGCAGACCCCTGAGATGCTCCGCGCAACTGCGGACACTCGGCCTTCCGGTGTCCGGTCTGGTTGCAGTGAAAACACACTGCAAACCCCTTGGGGCAGTCCTTGGCCATATGCCCCTCCTTGCCACATTTGTAGCAAGACCCCGCTCGGCAAACTCCGTCATGACCCTTGCCGCACTTTCCGCAAGTACGGCCCTTCTGGCTCCCTGGTCTGGGATCAGCGGGCTTGGCCCGCTTGGCGGCCGGCTGCGACAGTGCCGGTCGCCGATCCCTCCCCTGAGACTCCGCCTCCTCCCTGGCCTGAGTCTCAAGCTCAATCTCCCTCTTCCGGGCATTTGCCTGAAGCTCGGCAAATGTCCGGTACGAGGAGTTCGCAGCGAACTCCCGAATATCCCGCCTCAAGATGCTCAAGTAGCGGCTCATACGTGCCTGCTCAGTGGACACGTGCTCAGGGCAGAACATCGCCCTCTCGTGGAACATCCTCGTGATTGCTATAACAGACTCAGTACCCTGCTTGAGGGTCAGAAACTCCTGTGCTAAACGCTCCCTCTCCACCTGGGGAACGTACTCATCCCGAAACATGGTGGTGAACCTCTCCCAGGTCACCGCAGAAAGCTCAGCAGGCGTATAATGCGCCGTCACGAACTTCCACCAGTCCTTCGCTCCCAAGCGAAGCTGGTTCAGCGCAACCGGACCTTCAAATGCTCAGGAGACGAGCAAGTGAAGAAACACCCCTCAATATCAGATATCCACCTCATAGCTGCCACCGGATCCTGAGTACCATCAAACTCTGGTGGTTTTGTGTTGCTGAACTCACGGAACAGCAACGCATCCCCACCCTGCGGCCTCGCAGCAGCAATCGCTGCGGTAGCCGCTGCAGCAGCAGCCTCAGAAAGAGCGGCATAACGCTCATCAAACGTCTCAATCAATGTGGTCTTTATAGACCCAAACATCTCCGGTATCTCTGCCCTGATGGCCGCAGCCACCTCCTCCTGAATGATCCTGCGGATCTCCTCCTCACTGATACCACTGCTCTCGGGCATCAAACGTGTCCTCACCATGATCTACCTCTGAAATACAACATACGATAAATTAGAATCCACACGAGTATGCTCACACTCGTCAACTCTTTCCTTCTCGATCCTTGGCATTCCAGAGATTCTGACTTGGGCTGCACACCGCCCCGGTGCTTCCAGTAGTACGGGCCCAATACTACTGTCCGCACCGCACCGAAATACACTCCAAGTCCTTCTCTTTGGATCCCAGGTCTCAAGTACTCTATCATACATAGACCACTCTCTAATAGATCTCTCATAAGCCCCTCGCTGCTATCCACTCATTCTCAAGCATCTCATAGCAGCTCACATCTCCCTAGGCTAAGGCATCACAAATCAGGCCACCCTAGTCCTAATAGCAATACCTAGCCTACTCTAGCATGCGGATAAATCATATCAATATCACATAATATATAAAGGTATTTTGGGAAATCACCGTCCGGGCGCTGACTGATCGTACACACATCCCTTGCTCTGCGTTTTTCAAAGAAATCTTTTACTCTTTTTGAAAATACATTTTAAATTCCCAGTTTGAGTTCAAATACGCCCGATGGTGTACTCGAATCCCTCAAACCAAGGCTCTGATACCAACTTGGAACACCGAAAATTTTAAATAATTTTCCACAATTTATAAAAACATTTCTCATTAATTTTTCATAAAAACATCTGATTTAAATCTCAATTCACTTTACACAAAATCCCAAGATCAATGTAAATATATCAAAGTCCCCTGCGTGTGTACAGATCAAGCCGGCGCCTTCCCACGGTCATCGCTAGTACCTGAAACAACAACACTAACACTGTAAGCACGAAGCTTAGTGAGTTCCCCAAAATACCACATAAACACATATTAGCCACTCGAGGCTATAACTCTATGGGTCCGTGCACCCAACTCTGTGAACCCTCAGGTTCTAACTCTAGGAACCTTCCGGTTCCAACTCTGGTATCATGCACAGCATAAATCACATAGAAATAATGCAGTACAACACATAACGTACACATAACATACATACACTAACACATAACTCTGATTACCTACTCAAGGTAAAGTATAGTGAGAAGACTCACCTCGCGGATCTCGATGACTCACAAATCCTGAATCCCTCGTGCCCGATCCTCCGAGCTATACTCCTCCTATAACATCATATGTCTCTAATTAACACTTTTTATCCCTAAGGTTGACTATCCCTAAGAAGTCAACACAGGTCAACTCTGGTCAACGGTCAACGGTCAACTTTGACCGGACTCGGCGAGTACACGAGGGCAACTCGGCGAGTCTAGACGTTTTCACCAACTCTCTAGGATTCCCTTCTTACACGTCGAGTACCCCCCCTGACTCGACGAGTTCCACCTGGAAGAATCGCGGGGCCACCCCGACTCAACTCGCCGAGTCTCAAGAACGACTCGGCGAGTCCCAGCTCGACTCAGACCACTTGACAACCCTCTCTAACTCGCCCTGACTCACTGGGTCAATCCAGGACTCGACTGGACCACTCACTGGTTGGTCCAAGGAAATCTTCAAGCTACTCGCCGAGTCTGCTCATCGGACTCGGCGAGTCCATGCCATGCAATCACTCAAACTTGCTTCTAAGGTCAGATCTATTCCAACAATTCATAGATCAGGCCTTCCTAGAATGATTCACCACGTAAAGCTCCAGACTTTGTGCATAAACAACCTCTATGTGACCATATATGAAGAATCATCAACAAATCTCACTACCCAAGGTCATAACCTCCATTGCTCTATATAAAGCTTGATGAATGAGGCTCTCTGGACCTCTATGGGTCCAGATCCGAAGTCTCATCACTAGCAAGGGACTATTTGGCCGTCCAATCAACTCAACAAGGTCACAAGAAACCCTAAAATCAATTATACTTCACAAAACAGGAGATGAGCCGAAATCATACCTTTAGATTGAAGGGCTAAGCTTCAAATCCACCGAATAGCAGTCCCCCTTGCCTCCTCTTGGCTAGAGCCTCCCTCTTCTTTGCTAAACAACACACAAATGTCAAGAATTGCTTCCTTTCTCCCTCAAATCGCTAAATCACTCTAGGGTTTCTCTCTATGGACTGTTGGGTGCAAATGACGGCCATAAGGCCCTTTAAATAGGTCCCAAACCCGAGAAATTAGGGTTTCATTAAACAGCGTGGACTCGCCGAGTCCATATCCTGGACTCGCCGAGTCCAGGCGAATCCCGCGTCCAGAATCGCGACCCTACTCGGCGAGTCTGAGCTCCAACTCGCCGAGTCCCCTCTCAAAACACCAAAAAGACAAAACAATAAAATACCTGGAAATCCGGGCTGTTACAACTCTCCCCCACTAGAACTAGACTTCGTCCTCGAAGTCTCGCTCAGAAAATAGCTCCGGATGCTGATCTCGCATCTCGCGCTCCGGCTCCCAGGTCATCTCTGATCCCTTCCGGTGTTGCCACTGAACCAACACCAGAGGTACCTCCTTGTTCCTCAGTACCTTGATCTTCCGATCTCTAATGGCTACTGGTCTCTCGGCATAATTCAGGCTCGCATCCACCTGAATATCCTCTAATGGAACTACTGCCGACTCATCGGCAATACATTTCCTCAATTGCGACACATGAAAAGTGTCATGGATTTGCCCCAACTCTGCTGGCAATTCCAAACGATAGACTACCCGGCCTACCCTTGCAATCACGCGAAATGGTCCAATATACCGGGGCCCCAACTTGCCCCTCTTCCTGAATCGAATCACTCCTTTCCAAGGAGAGACCTTCAGGAGAACGAGGTCGCCGACCTGAAACTCAAGCTCGGATCGACGTCTGTCTGCGTAACTCTTCTGTCGGCTCTGGGCGGTCAATAACCTCTGTCTGGCCTGCTGAATCTGCTCTGTCGTCTGAAGCACGATTTCTGTACTGCCCATCACTCTCTGCCCAACCTCTCCCCAGCAAATGGGGGTCCGACACCTCCTACCATACAACAGCTCAAAGGGTGGCATACCAATGCTCGAATGATGGCTGTTGTTGTAGGAAAACTCTGCCAAGGGTAAATACGCATCCCAGCTACCCTCGAAATCCAACACACATGCTCGAAGCATGTCTTCAAGCGTCTGAATCGTCCGCTCACTCTGACCGTCTGTCTGGGGATGATATGCGGTACTAAAATGCAATCTAGTACCCAACTCCTCATGAAATTTCTTCCAGAATCTAGAAGTGAAACGAACGTCGCGGTCTGAAATAATCGAGATCGGCACCCCATGCCGAGATACCACTTCTCTTACATATATCTCCGCCAACTTTTCCGCTGAAGAACTCTCACTGATGGCAAGAAAGTGAGCGCTCTTCGTCAACCTATCCACAATCACCCAAATTGCATCAACTCCTCTGGTCGTCCTCGGCAATTTGGTGATGAAATCCATAGTGATCTGTTCCCACTTCCATTCAGGAACCTCCAATGGCTGCAACTTGCCATGCGGCCTCTGGTGCTCGGCCTTAACCCTACGGCAGGTCAAGCACCTCTCAACGAACCATGCGACGTCTCTCTTCATACAGGGCCACCAATACTCTTTCCTCAAATCCAAATACATCTTCGTGGCCCCCGGATGGATCGAAAATTTCGACCGATGAGCCTCCTCCATCAAAGAAGTGCGCGTACCACCCACAAACGGTACCCAAATTCGACCCTGAAAAATGTCATAAGCCCTCGCCCATCCGTAACGAATTCTGAAACCAAACCAACGACCCGTTCCCTCTTCTGCATCTCCGGCTGCACAGCCTCGGCCTGTGCCCCACGAATGGCATCCAATACCGGAGCTATCATGGTCAATCTCAAACATACATCTCGCAATGGAGTGCTCTCCGCCCTGCGGCTCAACGCATCGGCCACCACGTTGGCCTTGCCCGGGTGGTACAGGATCTCACAATCATAATCCTTGACCACATCTAACCACCTCCTCTGACGCATATTTAGATTGGTCTGATCCATCAAGTACTTCAGGCTCTTATGGTCCGTGTATATCGTACATCGAACCCCATATAAGTAGTGGCGCCAAATCTTGAGGGCGAACACTACTGCCCCCAACTCTAGATCATGCGTGGGATATCTCGTCTCATGAGGCTTCAGCTGCCTCGATGCATATGCTATCACATGACCCCTCTGCATCAACACCGCACCCAACCCCAAAATCGATGCATCACAATATACTACAAAATCCTCTATCCCTTCCGGGAGAGCTAATACCGGGGCTTCGCACAACCTCTGGCGAAGTGTCTCAAAGGAGGTCTGCTGCTCGGGACCCCATGAGAATGCAACACCCTTCCGGGTCAATCTGGTGAGCGGCACTGCGATCTTGGAGAAATCTTTGATAAATCTCCGATAATACCCTGCTAGACCAAGGAAGCTCCTGATCTCAGAGGGTGACTTTGGCACCTCCCAACTCATCACCGCCTCAACCTTGGCCGGATCGACCAGAATCCCTTCCTGGTTAACGAGATGTCCTAGAAACTGGACCTCCCGTAACCAGAAATCACACTTGGAGAACTTTGCATAAAGCTTCTCCGATCTCAATACCCCAAGGACCTCCCTCAAATGCTCCTCATGCTGCTCTCTAGATCTCGAATACACCAGAATATCATCGGTAAATACAATCACCGACCGATCCAACATCGGCCTGCATACCCTGTTCATGAGATCCATGAACACCGCCGGGGCATTGGTGAGCCCAAAAGGCATCACCACAAACTCATAATGCCCATATCGCGTCCTGAATGCTGTCTTCTGGACGTCCTCATCTCGCACTCTCACCTGATGATATCCCGACCTCAAGTCAATCTTGGAAAACCAAGAGGCTCCCTGCAACTGATCAAATAAATCGTCGATCCTCGGCAACGGGTAACGGTTCTTGACCGTCAGCTTGTTCAACTCCCGGTAATCAATACACATCCGGTGTGAACCATCCCTCTTCTTGACGAACAGAATAGGTGCTCCCCACGGCGAGCTGCTCGGCCGAATGAATCCCTTCCCCAGCAACTCCTGAAGCTGCGAGGATAACTCTTGCATCTCTGGAGGAGCAAGACGATAAGGCACCTTAGCTATAGGCGCAGCCCCCGGAACCAAATCAATACCAAACTCCACTTGCCTCACAGGAGGTACTCCCGGCAGCTCCTCGGGAAAGACATCTGGAAACTCACGCACCACCGGTACCTCCCCAACTGAACTCGGTCTCTCGGAAGTCGCTCGCGTATCCATCACATACGCCACAAAACCCTTACAGCCCTGCTGAAGACACTGCCTCGCCCTAGCGGCCGAACAAAAGGCCGATCCTGAACGGGTACCCTCGCCGTACACCGAAAGGACTCCCCCACTAGGGTCTCGTATAGTCACCAGCTGACGCTCACAGTCGATAACCGCGCCGAATCTGCTCAACCAGTCCATGCCCACAATGACACAAACATCACCCATCGCAATAGGAATCAGATCAATCGGAAACTCAACCCCGAAAATCTCTAACACACATCCCCGGAAAACCTCTGTGGCACAAATCACTCTATCGTCAGCTATAGAAACTCTCAGAGGCCGACTCAATGCCTCACGACTAACACTGATATGCTGACCAAAGGACAAAGATACAAAAGACCGACTCGCTCCCGAGTCAAATAACACTAAAGCAGGTACAGAGTTCACAAGAAAGGTACCTACGCATAACATAATATAAGCATAACATCTCACTACCCAAGGTCATAACCTCCATTGCTCTATATAAAGCTTGATGAATGAGGCTCTCTGGACCTCTATGGGTCCAGATCCGAAGTCTCATCACTAGCAAGGGACTATTTGGCCGTCCAATCAACTCAACAAGGTCACAAGAAACCCTAAAATCAATTATACTTCACAAAACAGGAGATGAGCCGAAATCATACCTTTAGATTGAAGGGCTAAGCTTCAAATCCACCGAATAGCAGTCCCCCTTGCCTCCTCTTGGCTAGAGCCTCCCTCTTCTTTGCTAAACAACACACAAATGTCAAGAATTGCTTCCTTTCTCCCTCAAATCGCTAAATCACTCTAGGGTTTCTCTCTATGGACTGTTGGGTGCAAATGACGGCCATAAGGCCCTTTAAATAGGTCCCAAACCCGAGAAATTAGGGTTTCATTAAACAGCGTGGACTCGCCGAGTCCATATCCTGGACTCGCCGAGTCCAGGCGAATCCCGCGTCCAGAATCGTGACCCTACTCGGCGAGTCTGAGCTCCAACTCGCCGAGTCCCCTCTCAAAACACCAAAAAGACAAAACAATAAAATACCTGGAAATCCGGGCTGTTACAACTTTGGTGCCTTCGACCCACTTCTACTGGAAGGTAACTTACCTCAATGTTGTAAAGTAGTTGAACAGTCCCCGGTTCTAAAATCAACCCCACTCAAACTCCTACACATAAAAGATTTTCTTTAATTGCCCTTTTCATATTCATAACCCCTTAAGGGTTAACTTTGGTCAAAGTCAACATTCTGAGTTGACCAAACTCGCCGAGTTGCTCTTCAACTCGTCGAGTTTCCATAATCATGAAATCATGAAATCGCGATTCGACTCGTCGATTTCCTCCTATCAATAGAATCAGGACTTCCCAAATCAACTCGTCGAGTCCTTCCTCTTAACAGAGTCGGGGCCCTTCGAATCAACTCATCGAGTTCCTCTATGATCTCGTCGAGTTCTTCAGTTTGTTACTCCTTCTTAATGTATTAAGCCATCATTCTTCGAATCTAAGTCCCATATTCCAGATCTGGGCCGAATACATATCTAGGAGGGTAAAGTTTCTGACTTTACCCATTAAGACCCATCCTAGAAGAAATGAGCTCTAACCCTAACTCAAAATGGCTTAGATCCAACTCCAAAAGCCATCAAAACTTCAAAATAATCCAGGGGTCATAGCTATGGACTCTAGGGACAGTATTGTCACGTAAAGTTTCCATCTTTACATGCATGCATGCCCTACTAGGGCTTAAAAGACAGAAAGATGGTCTAAATTTTGTATGGGACTTCCATGGCCATAAATTTGGCACCTTTATGCCATGAAGTCCCCTCAAGACCCTATATCTAAAGGGTTTGCCCACATAGGACGTCCAAATCCCAAAAACCAACATACTTGGACCAAAACATGAATAAATCATCCTAAAACTAGATCTAAGCATGTTATAGACAAGTAAGAGCTTTATACCTCAGATGAACCAGAAATGAAGCCTAACTTCTAGATTTACTCTCCTCTTACACGTCGTTGCTCCTTCTTTAAGTACCCTCTTCTTCAAAATAACCAAGAATGCACAAAAATTGGCTCAAAATTCTCAAAAGTGAATTAGGGTTTCGTGGCTAGGGTTTGGGACAATGGAGGCTGGAAATTTGGCCAACTTTTGAAGATTAAGGTGTTTAAATAGGGTGCAAAACTGTGAAAATTAGGGTTTCATTCTGCCATCCTACTCGTCGAGTTGAGGCTTCTCAACTCGTCGAGTAGACTTCTTAACCCGCGTCCCAGTCCATCTCTACTCGACGAGTTTGGGGCCTCCAACTCGTTGAGTTTTTATACAAAAATGAATAAGTTATGATTTTAAATACATAGCAGAAACTAGGCATTACAAATCACCCCCACTTATCTCAGACTTCGTCCTCGAAGTCTGATGTGGCTGGAAATAGCTATGGGTAGTGCTCCCTCGTCTCATCCTCTGGTCCCCACGTCCATTTCGAGCCCTTGCGGTGCTGCCACTGCACCTTCACCAACTCTACCATGTTGTTCCTCAGATCATTCGTCTTCCTATCGAGAATGGATACTGTTCTCTCGATGTAGTTCAGGTTGTTATCCACCTAAATATCCTCTAATGGCACAACTGCGGATCCACTAAGCACTTCCGTAGCTAGGAGACATGAAAAGCGTTGTGGATCTAACTAAGCTCGGCTGGAAGATCCAGTCGATACGCAACCCGGCCCACCCGAGCCAAAACCCTAAATGGACCAATGTACCTGGGGACCAAATTGCCCCATTTCCTAAACCGGATGACACCTTTCCAAGGTGAAACCTTCTGGAGGACCATATCCCCTACCTAAAACTCTAGGTCTGATCCACATCTGTCGGCGTAGCTCTTCTACCGACTCTGGGTCGTTTGGAGTCTACTTCGGACCTGTTGGATCTTCTCTGTCGTCTTGAGTACCACTTCAGTACTCCCTATAACCCTTCTTCCCACCTCACCCCAACATATCGGGATCCTGCACTTCCTCCCATAAATAATCTTTTAGGGAGGACGGTCGATGCTGGCATGGTAGCTATTATTGTAGCATAACTCTGCCAAGGGAAGGTAGGTATCCCAGCTACCACCAAAGTCTAGAATACATGCCCGCAACATATCCTCCAAGGTTTGCATGGTGCGCTCTCTCTAACTATCCATCTGTGGGTGAAAAGTCGTGCTGAAGTACAAACAAGTACCCAACTCATCATGAAATTTCTTCCAGAATCTGGAAGTGAATCGCACATATCGGTTAGAAATCACGGAAACTGGCACCCCGTGTCAAGCTACTTGTTGGATCTTTGCTTCCTTCTTCCACCTTCTTCCTTCAAAACACCAAACTAGCTTCACAATGGGAGAGGAAATGATTAGGGTTTCTTTCAGAGCTAGAGGGGTTGATGGGGGCTGAGGGTGAACAAACCCTAGCCTCCACATTCCTTTAAATATGGAGAAAAACCCAGAAGATTATGTTTTCATTTCAGCGGTCAACACGTTGTTTTCCAAGAGGAAACATGTTGTGTTGCCCAAATAAAACTTGCGACTTGTCACATTTAGACACGTCGTGTTTGTGCCTCGAACACGCCTTGTCCAAACCTCAATTATACCCAAGGGTGCTATCACCTAACCAACTGGCATGAAATAGAAGTATAGGGATGAATTTTAGAAGCACCTGAACATCGGGATGTTACACTTTGCACCCGGAACAAAGGCGATGTGATGTTGAGTATCACGTAGAGGAGGTAACTCAGATGGTAATTCTTCAGGAACTAAGGACTAAAATTCTCGCATAAGAGGCAATAACTTATCAGGAATGTTGTTATTTACACCTTCTTATATCGCACCAATAGCTATTACTGCATAAATGACCGAATTACCCTTGATTTCTTCCTCAAAGTCGCGATGGGCCAGAATTACCAAGTTGTTCTTCGTAGTAGTTGTTGGTTTAGTTGTTGAGGGAACATGTTCTTTCAAAGGAACAAGTATCATTTTTTCTCCGTTAAACGTGAATGTATATGTGTTATCCCTTCTTTTGTGTATTGCATTTAGATCAAACTCCCAAGGTCGCCCGAGTAGCATGTGACAAACATCCATGTCTACAATATCAAATGTTACTTCATCCTGATATCTACCAATAGTAAAAGGGATCTTGCACTATTCAGTGACTCGAATTTCCCCAACTGACTTGATCCACCCAATTTTATAAAGGTTGGGATGTTTTTTGGTGGGTAAGTTTAAGCGGTGAACAATGTCGTGGGATACAATATTCTCGGTGCTTCCCTTGTCAATTATGACATCAAAGATCTTTTGATGCACGATACATCGGGTATGGAAAAGAGCATGTCGTTGTGATGGTTTCTAGGGTTCTTTAGGATCTAACATGATACGAAGCACCACACAATGTTTGGTAGTATGATCGTCCCAAGAGACCTCACCTGCCGGTTAACATACTTTTGTGACATCTTCTTCAATCTCGGTGTTGCTACCTTCTTCACCGAACCTATCCTCCCTGGTAGTTAAATTTACTTTGTCCAAGGCCCTGCAATCACTCGAGCGGTGACTAGGAACCCCACATTTAAGACATTTTCCTGCTATTGGCCGAGTATAAGGGTTAGTTAGTTTTGGTGGGTTGTGAAGATGGCGTAGCAATAATTTTCCCGCAATCCATGGTAGGGGTTTTAGTTATTGGTTGGGTGTTTTCAGTGACTGGAGAAGGGAATGTGGTGGAGGGTGGTTTGGTACGAGTATAATTTATGTTCTAATTTTGTTTATTCTTGAGGATTTGGGATTTTGCTCGAATTGCTAAATTGTAGGCATCATCTAAGGTGTAAACAGGAACCAAAGAAATCCTGTCTTGACTATTGGGACGTATTCCATTAATAAATCAAGAAACTTTCTACGATTCTGTTTCGGATAAGTTATTTTTGGAAGATAACCTATGAAATTCAGAAGTAAATACTTCTATTGTATGGTCTCCTTGTATGCATTGTTGGAACATAGTAAACAACATATAATCATGATTACAGGGAAAAATCACCTATCTAACTCTATTTCCATGCGATCCAAGTTAAAAATAGGTAACTTACCTTGTCGTCCTCGATTGATTTGCAAGTTTTTCCACCAATTTTGGGCTCCCCCTTTAAGCTTATAAGCCACCAACGTGACTCGCTTCTCTATTGGAATCTCATAAAATTGAAAAAAAAATTATAGTTCACTTTTCCAATTTAAGAAATCTTCGATGTTCATAGATTGGATCGTTTCTTGTAATCGAAGTCTCAGTTGTCCCTACACCTTCCAAACCGACCACCTCTTACCTCTTCATCTCCACTATCATCTTCCAAATCAGAATCCTCCCCAAAACGAACATGTTCTTGTTGTCTAAGTCGCTCCTATGGTTTATTCCTTCTTGATTTGGTTGTTGGTTTTGACGATTTGGTTGTTGATTGGGTGGGTTATTTTGATTGTTCCGGTTTTGCGCAACAGTGAGAGCTATTAAACCTTCTGTGATCACTTGTAGCGATTGTTGAAATGTGAGCATGGTTTGTTCGATTCTTACGATTTGAATAGAGTCGTCTTCTTCTCCGGCCATCGAAAGCTCTAATACCAACTGATGTAGCGATAACTACATATTTTAGACAAATTGGGTTATGTTTTATCGGACAAAATGAAAATTTGGGGATACTACGTGTATCGGACGCAAGAATACAAATAGATAGAGAAACTCTTCTCTGACTCTTTTGTATTAATTTAAAATAACCTAATCAAAATACATGGTCTTGATCTGTTTATATAATGCTATTAAACGTAACCTAGAAGAATTCTAGAACTTGTAATTTAGGAAACTAAATATTGGAAAAATAAAGAAAAGACTTGACATAAATAAAATAACTTCTGTATCCATGTTATTTGGTACTATCAGATCCCCATCATGCTCATACCAAATCTATAGGAATTAGATTTACTAGTGAACTGGTTTGATTACTAAGTTTGTAGTTGATAGTATGGAATTTGTTCAAATTATTTTCTTTTTGATTTGGTAATTATTAATAATAAGTTGCTACATTTTTCATGAATTCTTTTTTTTTTCATTGTTTTGCATGTTTAGAACCACTTCCAGAATAATATTTTATTCAAACTTCCACAATCGGTCCTACTCTTAAAAGATATAAGTGAATTAATATGGTCATGGAGTATTGGCAGATGGTTCATTGAGATGAACATAGCAAAGGTATGTAACCAATACTGATGAATACTTGAAAATAGAGATTTTAAGTATTTAAATTAAGTCGACTATATTTCTTATTCTTTAAATGGAGATGACTGGGGTTATGTTCTATAATCTATATGTATCTTGGTTTCTCCCCAACGTTGTTCGTAGTTGGCAGTTATACAGGGTTTGACTAGATATTACATGAGGAATAGTACTTGCCTATGTATTCAAAAGTTTATTTGATCCATCTACCAGAAATGGAGAAGCAGATATCTCTAGGCCCCTTGATGATTTAGTGTTAATAATAAATGCTTGGCCGAACTAAGACCGAGTTTATCTGGTTCGACTGTCAGTTTGATAAGGTCACCACGAGTCGGTATTGGGAAAAAATCTTGAGTCATGAGATTGACATGTGATCCATGTCACAGGTTCATTACAAATATCATGAAGATCAAAGGAATTCAAAGTCACTAGTCTTAGGGTTGCTAATAGCAAAGTTGCGATAAGTATAATAGTTGCATTGGACTGTCAGTCACTACTTATTTCTAGTAAATATTGAACTAGACTTTTTTGATGCCTAAGTGCAAGTGGGAGCTGTTGGAGAATGGTGCCAATAGTCATAATAAGTCGGTAATATTACTATAAATAATAGTGTCATTTTGGGTTAAACACAATAGCAAAATAAAGCAGAACTGAAAAGATATTTATTTAAGGACTTATTTTGTTAGTTAATTAAAAGTTTAATTAATTAATTAGAAAAACATCGAAAATATGAGTATACTAGAAACATTTGATTCTTGGATAATTTCCAAAAGTTTGAATAATTAATAACTTATCAGATAATTATTAGTTGAAGTTCAAATCACCTCCCTATAAATAAAGGGCTCAAATCCCGGTTTTGAAATAATGCAAACTTAGCATCTTAGCTCCAAAAATCAGAAACCCTGAGGAAAACCCTGGAAGAGCCGAAGCTCGATACCGCGTCGCGATAAATACCTCGTTGTGCCGTGTTGACAGCCATAAGTGTTCTTCGGTTTCGTTTCCTGTTGGTTCTCGGTGGTGCTTTCAGATCTGTTGTTTTTTATGTCTTGGATAAGATTACAAGAGAGAGGCCCTACGTTGGGTTCTCAAGTCTAATCAACTGGCTAAGTCAATGAAATCAAAGAAGACCACAAATGTACAATTCGTTTTTATTAAGTCCTTTAAGTTGCATATATATATATATATATATATATATATATATATATATATATATATATATATATATATATATATATATATATATATTGTTTTGAGCTAGATATGTATTTAAGAGTCTCAAACCAAAAAATCATTGTTGCTTCTGTTGTCCCGATTGGTCTTTTAGCTAGGCTTATAACCCATCAGACACCTCAACATCATGTGGATAAAGTTTGATCATAATAGCTTACGTGGCTTGCCATGTATACATGTTACATGTTTAACATGTTCAAATGAGATTCAATGGATAGATGGTGACAAACTAGAGATGTTAAAGTTTAATTTAGTTTCTTTTGTTATTAGGGAAATGTAACGACGTAAATTTTCAAACCAATTTTTCATTTTTCAAACAACATAATTATCATTTAAGCATTCTCAAATCTCATATTCAACAATTGTCATCAAATAAAACATATCCTAAGATCACAAATTAAAATCCTCGGTCTGTGTGTACGGATCATGTCGGCGCCTTCCCGCGATCGTCACTAGTACCTGAAACACATAACACGTAACATTGTAAGCATAAATGCTTAGTGAGTTCCCCAAAATACCACATACAACATAAATTAGCCACTCGAGGCTATAACTCTGTATGAGCCTCTGGTCACAGTGTCCCAGTTGGACCCTCCAGTCCCATAACTCTGTGGACCCTCTGGTCCTAACTCTGTGGACCTTTCGGTCCTACTCTGTAAACTCTGAATCACATATAGCACAGAATCACATAGATATCACATCATATAATAACATACAACATACTCTGCCATATAACTCTAATTACCACTCTAGGTAAAGTATAGTGAGAAGACTCACCTCGGGTAACTCGGTAAATCTCGAACTCGGAAATATTGATCTAGCCTCCACCTATTCACATAAAATACCTACTCTAATCAATACGACTCTCAAAGGCTAGGCTATTCCATCTATAAGTTCCTTCAGGAGGGTAAAAGACCATTTTTACCCCTCCAATGGCTCAAAAGTCCAAATATTGACTAAACCCAAAAAGTCAACAAAAGTCAACGGTCAACTTTGACCAGACTCGTCGAGTGCACATAGGTGACTCGGCGAGTCCAAGTGCGTCCTCTGGGTCTTACTAAACCTTATTCGACTCGTCGAGTGAGCCTTCCACTCGACGGGTTACCACTGGTCATGAATCGTGGGGCAACCCGACTCGACTCATCGAGTCCCTTTATGGACTCGGCGAGTTCCTTCCATGGCAACACTCAAACGACCTTCTGAGGTCAGATCTGCTTCTCCAACTAGTAGATATAACCTTCTAGTACTCAAAAGTCACGTAAAGGTTCAAATTTACGCTCATGCAACACATACAAAGCCATAAATAGAGAAATAACCTTTAAAATGGTTACCTACTCACAAAACTCTCATGAAATAGCATAAAGCTGGAAGGTTGGGACTTTTTGGACCTCTCATGGTCCAGATCTAACATCTACACCACCTTGGGACATCACATGCTTCAAGATCCAACTCAAAAAGATGCAAAGAAACCCTAGATTCAAGAAATCTATCAAATACACGAAATTGGAAAGGATTTGTACCTCCAGAAGCGAATCTCAGTATAAACAACACATATCCAAGCTCCACAACCGATCTAGCTTAGACTTTCCCACTCCTTCTTGCAAGATCACACCGAAAGGATGAAGAATTAGCCTTTCCCTTGCTCTCTAAGCTCTCTTCGCTCTTTAGGGTTTCTCAGGGGAGTAAGTGGCCGCAAATGAAGGCCATAAGGACCTTTAAATATGGCACAGGCCCAAAGATTTAGGGTTTCTGCCGCCAGCACAGACTCGTCGAGTCACCTAGCCGGCTCGTCGAGTCCATTCATTAATCCAATCGGTGAATCGCGATCCTACTCGACGAGTCTAGGCGTCAACTCATCGAGTCCCACAAAATAAATGATTAAAATAAAATATCTGGGAATCCGGATGTTACAGGAAATCTATAAAAAAATCCTTAAAGTTGGACCCTATTAAAGCAAAAGTCATCTTTGATTTTTAATTTTTTTATTATTATTATTATTTTCAATTAAGCCTAAAAACCCGATAAATAATTACAAAATAACACTTGTACCCGTTTAATGTCGATTTTTAGGGTCAAATTGTAAATAAACAATTAGTGATGACTTTTTTCGTTAGAAAAGTCTTTAAGATTTAACCTTATTAACAAAAAAGTCATCACTTATTATTTATTTACAATTTGGTGTTGAAAACCGACATGAACCAAATATAAGAGTTATTTTGCAAGTATTTGACGATTTTCTGAATTTAGTTGCAAAAAAGAAAAATCAGGAATAAGTTTTATATTAATAAAACCAAATTTCAAAGATTTTTATTTCAAATTTCTCATATATTATTATCGGTAATACTTACAAATTAACAAAATACAATTAAAATATTGTTTGATATTAAAGTTAATACAATATATTAAAATTAATCACTATCTAGTACTATATCGCTTTGCTGCAAACATATGTTTACGAATTGGACATAGTCACGACTCACGAGTAATGACTTGAAACTAATATTTATTCATATCAAATACAATTTTAAATAGTTTTAAGAAAGTTGAAGCAAAGGCACGTGTCGGTGGTCGGGAAGGCGTGTTAGTGAGTTGTCGATACATTATTCGAGTAAATAGGGAGCACGTGTCGAGGCAGCGACTAAAGTTTAAAAAACAAAAAAAAAAAAAAAAAAAAAAAAAAAAAACTTTTAGTAATACCCTTGCATAACCAGCTTGTACTCCATCCATGTATACTTGTACTATAAGGGTTCTGCCTATCTACGTTGTACTTTATGCAAATAAATATGCTTTAGGATTTAACCTTTTAATACAGCTTATTTTATATACCGATTGAATAATTGATATTAATAACTTTTCGTCATTATATTAGTTCATTTGATTTTATCATTTTAATTTAATCTAGAAGATTAATTAGAAATATTTTATGTGAAATTCGTTATTAAATATCTATTCTTAAATTATGAAATTTTAATCTTGTGAAAAACATTATCCGGTTTGAATGGGCTTCCACAAAATTTGTTTAAACCCAAACCTCTTGATTACATCAGATTTGTTTCATATTTTAATTTTAACATATATATATATATATATATATATATATATATATATATATATATATATATATATATATATATATATATATATATATATATATATATATATATATATATTCCAGTTCCGGTGAGACTCGTGAGAAAAATCTAAAAAAAATACGAAACCTAAAATCGAGCATAGTATTATATCCGGGAGAAAAAATAAATTGGAAAAAAATTCTGTATCATTAAAATTGAATCATGGATCATAAAAATGATTCATGCTTCAATTTTAATGATCAAAATTTTTTTTTTTTCCAATTTTTTCTCTCCGATGTAGTACTATGCTCAATTTTATGATTTGTATTTTCTTTTAGATTTTTTTTTTTTAATTTTTTTAAGATGTCCTCACGAGCCCCCACTTTTAAAAAAGTCATCACCCGAATTTGATTTCTATGTGATTTTCTTGCTAATATATACTAGTATATGGTGTACATTTGCTGATTAGAACAAATTCGGGGCCGAATTTGAGAACCTAGGGTTTCGATTTTTGCAAAAATCGGACCCAATTATTGATGTTTTTCCTTTTAGTTTGTTGTTATCCTACTCGTTTTCATTCCTAGAGTAAACCCTGAAGTTGATTTGAGTTGATATGTGCGGATTCGTGATCGACAGTTCATTGGTAAACCGACAGTTGGTCGACCACGACGACTCGTCATGGTCCTCGACACGGTGAAGAATTTTAAGGCTTAATCTGTTTTGTTCTGATTTTAATCTTGCACATGGTTTCTTTGTGTGTTGTTTTTGGTTATTTTGCAGCCATGCTAGTCGTTCATGACACAACCAACCCGGGAATTGCCCCCGACATCCCGTGGTACACTTTTCCAAGGAATGTTGGTCCCAGATTCTTGCAAGATGGAATGCAAAACTGGACTGGCAGAAACAAAGGAGGGTTCATGTGCTTGAGGTAGTGGATTGGCAATGGATTAGTCAGACTGGATTGATGGAAGGAATTGAGCCTTATTTAGACAAGTCATTTGATGGAATTCATGGGAGATTTATTTGCATGGGTTGGAGACGTATTTTCCAAATTCAAGAAACAGTCTACAAGGAATTGGTCGTCGAGTTCTTAGCCACTACGTCTTTCAGGAGGAAAGATGGTATTTATGATGAAGACAACCTTACCTTTTTCCTTGGCGAAGAAAGGCGTGCCCTTAGCCTTGTTGATTTCGCCTTAAGGACGGAGATTTATCTTTCGTCCGAGATCCATTCTGAATCTTATCTTCAATATATCGTTGGTTGTGTGCGGATTACAGAGGGGTTCAAGGCGGAGACACACTGGCACGATATTGCAAATGGAGCTTAAGAAAAAGGGATTGCACAAGAAAGTGACATCCGCTCTCCTATTTATCGCCTATTGCACCGCTTCATCACGAACCCCATCAATCAACACCAGGAGGGGGATAAGTGCCCGACTATGGACGTATTTTTCTTGTGGGCTCTTATATCTCCCGATGCTTATGTGGACCTACCCTTTCTTTTGGCGTAATTTCTTGTAGACCGGGCGGGCAAGGATATGCGAGGGTCTCCTCTCTATGGTGGCATGTTGATTACACGGCTTGCGCGTTCGTTTGGAGTTTTTGAAAAACGCAACGTCGTGCTTTTGATTGTGGAGCCACATAAACCATTCTCTACTCTCCTTTATAAAAGGGCAACTATTATTGTAGATCATGGGATGGTCCATTTTGTTATTCCTGATGACACTCCCCGAAACCGACCTGGGAGACGGGTGAGGCAAAGAGGAAGGGGACACGAAGGAGATGAGCCACTAGTGGTACCGATCGAGGATGAGTTTCCCATAGACCCTTATAGTGTTGCGCAGAGAATATTTGAAGACAAATTGGGAAGGAGTGCCAACTACACCAATATGAGTTTGGATCATCTTATGGCACAAATATTGCATGTCACACGACCCGCTCATTTCCCCAAGTCATACCCTTACGCACCTAGCTGGGAGGAATTATGGAGAGAACAACAAGGTGGAGCTGGAGGTAGTGGAGGAGGAGATAGTGATGGAGATGATGAAGATTGAGAGTTTCTATCTATTTGTTTAAGTGTATTAAAGACTTGTTTCTTTTATGTTTTTATTTTTGTGTGTTTGGTTTGTTTCTTTTCGTTTGTTGGATACTTATTTTTGGTTCGGTTGTTTAACTATGCTTCCTAGTTTCATTACTGTTCTTTGATTTAGCTTTCCAGGTATTATTTTTAGAGTCCGAGTGAGGGTATTTTTGGCAAAAGGAGGTTCTTCATAGAGAAAGATTAGAAAATGGCGAGAAAAGCGAGGTTCGAGCATTTTCGGGTGTTTATTTGCGTCAACCAGTGAAGAGTCACGCCTAAGATATGTATACTTTAGTTGGTGTCACCACATATTCCAGAAATCTGTTTCATTCGACACATATAATTGCAATTTAAAGGCCAAAACGTCGTGTTGTCGCAGTCAGAATACTACAATATTAATCTGTTAAAGCCACCATAAGGTGGTGCTATTCAAATCCGTTTTTCGAGTCTGATAACATACCATCTGAAGTCTAAGTGTCCAAGTATGTAATACGTGAAGGAGAGTATATTTGGAAAGATTATTATCTCAATGAGTGGCGCTTCTAATTATCCATTGATTTCCATGGCATGGATGAGTTGTTCCCACATCATGGAATTTTATTTTGACGCAATGATGAAGTATTATCCCAACTGCCACGACATGGTTGACACTTTCCTATGTCGTGGGAATTTTTTCATCACATAAGGAGGTTGCCATTCTACATACCACTTCCGTTTCCACACTTTCGGGAAAGTTGGCTTTCCTACACATATCCACATGATTCGAGATGCATCTTCTATCCCTGGAGAGTCTGTTCCTTTTTCTCTCTCTTTTTTAATTATATGTTATTGCATAATATGCAATGAGGGCATTGCATAACATAAGTGTGGGGTAGGGGTATATTGCATTAAAGAGAAAGCATTTATTTATTTTTAATTTTGCATTGCTAGTTTCAAAATTTATGTTCATATAAACTTAACCTAGGAAACTTAGTTAATTAAAATTTTGCTAGTATAGTATGAGATGATCTGAAGAGAACCTAAATTTTTACCCGAGCCAACATATGTTATAGTGTATTTGTGGCTTCCCATTTCCTAGTGAAAAGTCATGAGGTATGAAAGGTAATCTGGTAGCTTATATGGCATAATATGTTCTGCAACCTAAACCTGAAATCTATCTAGGAGAGCTTAGGTAGTCATTGCACTTAGACTAATACCTTAACCAATAAAGGTTGAAGTTAAGCTCTTTGCTTAAGCATGTAGGATTTGAGTGAAAAAAAGTGAGATACATGTAAAAAAGAAGAGAGAAATTACCAAAAAGTTAAAGAATTTTGGAGCAGTCAAAGTATGAAATTCAAAAATCTAAATTCTGAGGAACTCTAAAAAATTGAAGATACCAAAAATCAAACAAAGAAGGTGGTGAATTCAAAGAAATCAAAGATCAAATATACAAAGAAAGTGAAGAATTCAAAGAGCTCCATTGTGGTATCAAAGTTGTAATTTCTAGAACTTATGTATGCTTGGTTGTTTAGCCAAAAATACCTTGAGGTTAAGAAAGGTTTCTAAGGATTGATTCGGAGGGTTGCAAAAATGAGTGTTGTATAAGGTAAAGGGTGAAGGTTCATAACGATTGTGAGTATTTAGGAGTGGTAAGTTCTTAAGAATTATAGACATAAATACATGCATTGCAGTCTTGGGATAATTCCTGGGTTTGAAATGGATTGTTTTGTACATTAATGGTAAAAACAAAAAATCAATTTGCTTGGGGGCAAGCAAACAATAAGTGTAGGGTATTTTGATATGTGCATATCTATACATATAATTATACATCATATCTTAATACTTTTAATTACTTTTATACCCTTAATAGAAAAAAGGTACTTAATTTGTTATGAATTGTGTTGTAGGGATAAATGATACACTTGGAGCAAAAAGGAAGTTGGAAGCTGGAAGTTGGATTGCAGAAGCTAGGAGTTTGAATCAATGCTTAAATATGAAGAAAAAAAATACACTCAACACATCGTGGTGGTCTTAACACGACATGGTGACTTGAAGATTCCCAATTGATTTCGAGGAGTTGTGGAACACGGGATAAACACGAAGACCGCGTTGTGGTGGCCTCACCACGCCGTGGTGCTCTGAATTTCAGAAAATTATAAATAGATCACATTCTCCTCCGAATTGACTCTCTTGGCTCTGGAAGCAATCGTCACTTTTGAAGGCAAAGCACATGTTCTAAGGCTTGGAAGCAAGGAATTCGTTTATACCCTTGGAAGTAGGAGCATTAAGGCAACAAATCTCTACACTTTGACTTTTCATTAGATTTTGCTATGTCAAATACTATGAATTTGGAAATTTTGTCTTTGTTTGTTGAAATCGTGAGCTAAATTCTCATGACATTCGTTTAGCCTAGGATAGATTGTTTATTTGTGGTTGAATTTATGGATTGGATTTAGTTATTTGGTTATTTGTTGATTTTGCTTATTAAAGAACCTCGCATACTTTTGATAGCTATTTTCCCTACTTATCGTTGAATTTGATTAAGTTAGTATGACTATATTCCTTATTTGAATATAAATCTTATGATTTTGTGAATTGTAAAATTGTAGGACTATAGTTTTGAACAAAAACTAGGGTTAAGTAGAAAAGTGGGTAAAAAGGTACAAGATTTTGCAAGTCTTCACGCTCTTTTTTAGTTCTCATAATAACTCATTCATATATATATATATATATATATATATATATATATATATATATATATATATTGTCTGACACCGGTGAGGACTGTAATGACAATTCTCCACCACTCATTTTGTCAAATATACAAATGTCATACCAAATACTTGGGCATAGTGTGTTTGCATGCGACCAACGTATGTGGTAATTAATACAAACTCAATGAATTAATAACATGCGACAAACGTCCATGGAATACTATTTAAGTGAGTTCATTATTAATTTCGTTTATTTCGTTTTTAGTTTTTATTTTATTTTTTTAAAATCAAAAAATAAATAGATATATACTCGTTTTTCACGTTTTTTATTTTATTTTTTTTATTATCTTTTTTCCAATTCTTATACTCCCCCCGTCCCAAAATTATAGTCCATCTTTCCTTTTTGGTTTATCCCAAAATAAGAAACATTTTTATTGAAATACTCTCTTATTATTACTTAACCAACTAAGCATTTAGTAGAACATTAAATGAAAAGTAAGGACAAAACTGTTATTTTATTATATAAAGTTAGTGGTAGTTAATGTGTTTCTTAATCTGTGTGTTTTTTTGTCTGTGGACAATAATATTGGGACGGAGGGAGTATTGTTTTCCTTTTTTTTGTCTTTTTCATTTTTTTTTTAACTTTTATAATGTCTTTAGTATATAGTTGAATATACTAGTGTTTTTGTTTTTGTTTTGTTTTTTTTGTTTTTGATTTTTTAGGTTTTTTTTTGGTTTTTTATACTAAATACCAGTTCGGGTTTTTAATGTTTAACAATTATTAAATTTTAAATAATAAAATATTAAGGATCATAATATTTTATGTTCATAGAATTTTTGAATCATATTATTTTTGGATCATAAATTTTTTAATCATATTTATCTTGATTCAAATCATTTTTGAATAATATGATTTTGGATCAATAATATATTAAATTAAATAAAGTTTTTGTCCAAAAAAAATTATGTATCGTTACATATATTGAATAATTTAATTTTGAATCATAAATGATATAATTAAGAAATATAAAATATTTAAGTCTAAATATTTTTAGATCATAACAAGTTAAGAATCAAAAACAAGTTGAATTAAAAGCTTTTTTGAATCACGAATATTTTGAATATTGTATTTTGGATTATACTATGTTCAACATTTTTTTTAAAACGTCATATCATCTTGCAAGATTTGGATGATAAATAACATCAAATCTCTACCTTTTATTTTAGGGCAAATATTTGTCATCGCAGTCCTCACGAAAGTTTGAGTATTCACCCGATCCAACAAATACACACACACACACACATATATATATATATATATATATATATATATATATATATATATATATATATATAGTAAGGATCTTGTGCGAACATATTTTTTCCTGCGAACCACTCTCAAAATACGAACTCTTGTGTGTGATATTTCTTTTTTCAAAATAAGTGAAATAAAACACCAAATTGGTCCAATAGAACATGTTCGCAAAAAAAAATCACAAAAAAAATATGCATATATGATAGGTGCATATGTACACAAACGTCGGAAATTCACAAAGTTCGAAAAAATGCACATATGCACCTGTAGTATACGCATATTTTTTTCGATATTTTTTATGAACATGCTTCTATACGACCGATTTGGTATTTTATGTTGCATTTTTTGAAAAACAAATATCAAACAAAACTTCACATTTTAAGGGTGGTTCCTAGGAAAATATGAGTTGGCAAAAGATGTTACCTTTTATATATATATATATATATATATATATATATATATATATATATATATATATATATATATAAAGAGAGAGAGAGAGAGAGAGAGAGAGAGAAAGATGACGATTCACTTGAGATTTTTTAAAAAAAATTTGAGATTTTGAGATTCAATTTCAACCACATATTTTTTATTTTCCTATATATATATATATATATATATATATATATATATATATATATATAGAGAGAGAGAGAGAGAGAGAGAGAGAGAAAGAAAAGTTCATTTCAGACTATACTAATTTTGTGAGAAACTAGGACGCAATGCTAGACACTCAGCTTGGAGATCAACAAAAATCTAACATGCAAAATAAAAGGAAAAATCTAAAATTTCTTTTTCTTTAAATAATATTTTCGTCATTTAATTTTTTCTAAAAAATTTTAAAAATTAAAAATAAATAAATAACATAGATTATCGTTTTTTAAATATACGTGAAATATTTTAGTAGAATATTGCACTATAATATTCAAATAGAATTGTAATAATTTTAGAATACATTATAAGATTCTACTAGAATTGTTAGAGACATGGCTACAACGATGTGTTTTTGTCTTGGATTAGAAACCAACTGACTTCACAGATTTACAACATATGTAATATCTGGTCTTGTAGCCTGCAAACACAATTAGCGACCAACCAACCTTCGAAACTGACTTGCTTTAATCTTTGAACTATTTGCACACTGATCCAACTGAAGATTTTGCTCTATCGGAAAAGAACTTGGCTTACGTCCCATCATTCAACTATCTTTTAATATGTCAAGACTATACTTTCTCTGACTAAGAACCTTTCCACTCGTTGTTTTAGCTATTTCAATTCCTAAAAAATACTTTAATGAACCTAAATCTTTGATACTAAATTTCTTATCAAGATAGTTCTTCGTCTCTTGTATTTTTGTTGTGTTGTTTCCCATTATTAACACATCATCCACGTAGATTAGGTAAACAACAAACATACTACCCTTGTCATAAACGAATAAAGACGCATTTGCATGCTTTTCTTTGAAGCTTAACTATGATAACGCCAGAGTGAATTTTTGATACCAGTTGCGTGAACCTTGGCGAAGACCATATATAGACTTCTTTAATCTTCAAAACCTTATATCTCCTTCTTTACCAAAACCCTATGGAATCTTCATATAAACTTCTTCTTCAAGGTCTACGTGTAAAAATGTGTTGTTAACATCAAGTTGTTGAACAAACCCAACCTTTCTTCATGGCTATGGATAGCAAAGTTTTGACCGTGACAAGCTTGGCCACCGGTGCGAAGGTATCATGAAAATCTACCCCTTCCTGCTGAATGTATCCTTTTCGCCACAAAGTCGTGCTTTATACCTTTCAACTTTTCCATCAGGCTTGTATTCTACTTTATGCACACATTTAGAATCAATGGTGTGTTTTTCCTTCAGGTAGTTCTTCAAGTACCCATGTCTTATTTTTTTCTAAAGCCTTTATTTCATTTTTCATTGCTTCTTTCCATCGCTCACAATGCACAATCTGTTTAAAACACTTTGGCTCATCGCTTGCGCTGATAGCTGCTAGAAAGGCTTTGTGTTTATTAGAAATTTTTTTCATATGAAATGTGATTAGTAATAGAATGTACCATGGGGGAGCTTTGATTGTGCAAGGGATTTGTAAGGTCTATCGACGGATGCATGTCAACCACAAAGTCTTCAAACCTCTTTCGTTGTGTTCTAGTTCTTCTTTCCCTCAAATTATTTTCCGTTTGCTGACCTTCAAAATTTGTTTCACTTGAAAACTTGGTTCTCCCATGGCCTGATCGGGAATTGGTTCATTGTCATCAATGGTAACAGTTTCAGCATCACCATTTCTAGGACTTTCTTTGTTATTGTAATTGACATCCGCATCTTCATCAAAGAAGTCGTTAAACATGCTTTCATTGTCATTATCGTCTTCAACCTTCTGTGTTTGAGCTGCCGAAAATGGGTAAACCTCTTCAACAAACTTTACGTCTCTAAACGTAATCACTTTGTTGTCATTGATATCAAACAATTTGTACCCCCTTTTCCCTTGTGGATAGCCTAAGAAAACACTAGGTCTCCCCCTCACTTCAAACTTATCTCCTTTCGTTTCTGTGTTCCTTACATAAGCAAGACATCCAAATACTCTCATGTGTGCATATTCCAGCTTCTTGCCAAATAATATCTCAAAGGGCATCTTAAAGCCTATTACCTTGGAGGGCAATCTATTAATTATATAAGCATTTGTCATCATACATTCTCCCATAGTTTAGTAGGCAAATTGGCTTCAAAATTCAATGCTCTTGCAATTTCAAGTAAGTGACAATGCTTTCTCTCGACCACATTATTTTGTTTTGGTGTGTGAGGGCAAGATGTTTCGAGCATTATCCCTTATTCAGCATAAAATTCAATCATAGCACCTGATGTCAGTTCACCCCCATTATCACTTCTTATTCTCTTGACATTCTTTCCAAACTGAGTTTTGACCATGTTGCAAAAATTCATCAAGCATTTACTTGCTTCATGCTTATGTCTAATGAGAAATATCCAAACAACCCTACTGAAATCATCTACAATGGTGAGAAAATATCGAGCTCCAAATAATGAAGGTGTTCAATAACTTCCCAAAATATCACAATGCAACATATCAAAGCGATCATTTGTTTTAATAGAGCTATCATAAAAAGGGTAAGCGAGTATTTTTTGCCTTTACACATGAGTTACACTTTATTTTTCTACTCAAAAGAAAAACTAGCTAAAAAATCTACTTGATGTAATTTTGCTTCGGAAGCATGTCCAAGCCTTTTGTGCCAAATAGATGCATTTGGTGTCACCTTCATTGCCTTCCTTTTTGACATTCCCATCCGATATAAACCCTTATCACATTGCCCCGCTCCAATCAAGCTCCTCATCTGTAAATCCTGCACAATAAAGAAATCCAGGAAAAAAAACTTATATAACAATTTAGATCCTTTGTCATTCGACTAACAGATAACAAAGTGCAATTAAACTTTGGAATGTATAAAACTTTGGCAATCTTGACTCCATTAGGTAAAACGGAATTTCCTTTCCCTTTTTGAAATATAATCGTCATTGGGTATGATGACAAGTGGCTCATCATCGTCATATATATATATATATATATATATATATATATATATATATATATATATATATATGGAAAAGTGAATATACCCTTAATGGTATGTAAACTTAAGTATCCAAACTCACTATATTACATCGTTTTGTATCATATATACACATTGTAATTGTCCAATGTTCTTCTAATTCAACTTCTAACTTAATTTAATTACAAGATCTTTATAAATTTTATATTTATCTTCATTTTACATAATTTTCATTTTTAACTATAATATATATAGCCTGGTAGGTGTTCGGCATAAAGATGTGATCTAAGAGAAAAATAATAGTGCAATTTCGAAAATCTTGAAAGTAAATCAAGTTAGTGGTTAAAGTTTAAGAACATTACAATGAATATATCAAACAAAATGACGTATTATGTTGAGTTTGGGTACCTAAGCTTATATACCTTCAAGGGTATATTCACTTTTCTCATATATATATATATATATATATATATATATATATATATATATATATATATATATCCTTCTAGAAGATAATAATCACCAGTCATGTGCTCTAGTGCACCTGTGTCAACAATCAAAGTACCAGTTTTATCGATATTACGTGCCATGTTAGCCACATTATTCTTGTATTCCTTGTTAAAGTGTTTAACAAGCTTTTGGTGTTGTTCACTCATGAGTCTTTCTATAGGACTTGATTCCGTATCTACCAAGGTTGCCTTGTATTCCCCCTTCTCCTTCTTGCCTTTACTTGGCCATCACTCCAGGTAGCCAATCTTTAATTGTAACACCCATCCTTATTATGTCCATTCTTACCACAGAAACTGCAATGCTCGTCCTTTGTTGCACTTTTCATTCGCTGAACATTAGGTTCAATCGTCATTTCTCTCCTGCTTTGTGCGAAGGTTTGGAATGTTGCAGCCTCTTGTACGGTTTCTTCATTATTGAGATTGCTCTTTGTTGTTCATATTAAGAAATAAGATGATATGCAATACCAAGAGTATGAGTGGGTTTAGATGCAAGAATCTGGATTTTTATGGTTGAAAAAATGGTGTCGATCCCCATAAGAAACTCGTATAATCTTTCTTTTTATTTTGCCTCGATCAGCCTTTTCCCTAGATCACATGTGTACTTGCCACATGTGCACCTTGGTGTTGGAGATACTGACTGAATTTCATCCTAAATACCACACATCTTGGTATAGTGGGAATGTAGGATGATACGAAGCTTCCATCTTGCTGCGTTCCAGAGAGAGCATTTTTAACTCGTATGCATGGGGTGCACTCTCTTTCCCAAATCTTTCTTCCAAGTCAGCTCATATTTTTGCAGAAGTATTTGAATATTTGACACTCAATCTGGTCGTTTTCTCCATGGTGGTGGTGAGTCATCCTTTGATCATAGCATCACAACGCATCCACTTCATGAATTCTGGTAAGCCTTCTTCTGTTGCATTGATTGTTCCATCCACAAAACCAATTTTGTTCTTTGCATACAAGAAATTCTTCATCTCCTGCAACCAATCCCCGGGGTTTCCATAAGTAAGGATGTCATTTACATGCATGTAAATAGTATGAAGAGTTGGTGTCTGCACAAGGATCATCATCCTTGTCGTTCTTGCTAGCTTCCCCTACCATGGTTTTGGCAGTATCCTAAGGTATTTGCAGGATCTATATGACCCACTCTTATACCATAAAGAAATTGATTACTCCAAAACTTAATTTCATTCAATCAAATGGAGTGCTTACATATAAAGCTAAGGAGAAGATATAAAAAAGATAACAACTAATATGGAAATGATAACAACTAAATAAAGACTAGAAGTGGGAGATAATGAACGAAATTGTTTATTAATATTAATAAAACTAAATATTTATAAAATTCACAAGAAAATATTAACTTTATCTATTTATTTGCAGCTTTCCTCTTCAATCGAACACTACAAGAGTGTTTAGCAAAACTAGCTGATAGTTGAAAATTTTAAGCTGTCAGTTGATTAGCTAAAAGCTAAAAGTTGATACATGTTAATTGATAGTTGAAATTCAGAAGCTACAGCTTTTATTCATATAGAAGTGTTTGACAAAAGTAGTTTTCAGCTAAAAGTTAAAGCTACTAAACAAAACTTTTTCTTTTATGAGTTTTTCCTAAAAGTGACGTGACAAATACGCCTACATCTTTAATTAACCTCTCATGGTTTCAAAAAATGTATTGAGATAATGTCAAACACACTAACCCTTTCAAAAATATTTATCTAATTTAATCTTATAATAAATTAAAACAAAACCCTAAATGTGTAAACTTGTTACTATTCAGGGGCATCACTCACAAGGTTCCTCTCTTGCTTTCTAATAAGGATGTAACCGATTCTGAAATCAGAATAACTGGAAACCGATTAAGGAGTGAACAGGGAACTGATAATCGTACTGAATACCACTAACATGTTCGATTCTACTAGGAAGTGTGCTATCTAAGAAAGTGTTCGATACTAGTACCGAAATCTTCCCAAACCATACTAGAAATGAAAGAACCAAAAACCGAAAATGATGGATTGAGAGAACCTGAAACCAAACCGAATACCACTAATCGGTTCCAACTGATTCCGATTTCGATTCAATTTTTTGATTAAAAAGTTCATCACTACTTTCAAAGAGTTCCGGTTATGTAAAGTCCATATTCAATTTGGACACCAAACATTTATCTCCACACTCTAATTCGAGATTTAAGTTTGTAGTCGTGTTTCTTTTAACCTCAAAACATTTACTTGGTTTTTAACTTTATTTAATTAAAAGTATATTCTATCAAAACCATTATAGTTTTTCTTTTGATTAACCTTTGAAAGGTAATTTTTCTTTTCCGATAATAGTTTTTTTCTTTCAAAGAAAGAAAAAACTTTGAATATATAAAATCCATTAAAATTTATACTTTTTGTATCTTACTCGAAGAAATTTCTTTTTCAATTTAACGATCCAAAGTAAAAACAAATTCCTTTAACCTAAAAGAAAATTTTGATCCGTATCCTTACAAACTTTAAATATTACTTCAGTATCCTTGCAAACTTAAAAATTATATATATATATATATATATATATATATATATATATATATATATATATATATATATATATATATATATATATATATATATATATATATATATCAAACTATAAAACTCACATTTATATACAAACTCATAATTTAATTTGGATTTTATCAATTTATATTTAAAAATCTTATCTAAACTTCAAAATTCCATAACAATTTACCAAAGTATCATTTTCCATATTAATTCCTAAACTAAATATTAGGCATTTCTACGTATTGTTGGGCGATGGTTTTTCTGTTTCTTGTGTTCTATAGTTTGCCATGGGCAAATAGATTATGATTTAATATCTTGGATGTTTCATGCGTAAACAAATAAATTTCATGCGTAAGTTGGAATATATATGGTTCAATTTCTTGCTCATGTAATCGTAAGTCAACGACTATGTCTTTAGAAAATTTGTTTACTTAAAATAAAGAATTGAGGCCATATACAAGGCCATGTTAGTAATTTGTGACTTTAACATGTCCAATGACACTTTGTGTTATTAAGAATCTAGGATTTTAAAACGTCATATGGGACCCTGACCCGTGGAGCCCTGATCCCATATGGAGGATATTTGTTAAAAAAACGGAAGCGGGGTAGGGACAAGGTTAACCCCCATTTTAGTTTTAGGGGAAGGCAGTCTCATCCGCGTCTCGAATCTCCCAGTGGGTGGGTGGGGGGCGTTAATATATTATGTATATGTATATATATTAATTATATAAATATAATAAATAATAAATAATAAATCATGTTTTTAAATTGTTAGTATAACGTTATTGAGATATGATAACATTTTTGTTTTTAACATGTAAAATTATGTTATAAATAACTTTTTTAACCCAAAAAATAGCTTCATCGAGACCAAAGAAAAAGCCTTCTTTTAGCCCGATAAAAAATATCCCAAGATCAATCGGGGGCTGGGTGGGGGTAATCAATAAATTCAGAGGCGGGGGCAGGGTTGGGGAGGCTGGAAATTTCGTGGGCTGGGGCATAAGGAAATTTCGGTGGTGGGGGTGGAAGATGCAATCTCCGTCCCATTTGCTCCCGTTGACATCCCTTTAAGAATCATCAATTCATTTTGGTTGTTGAAGTTTTGAGAAATCTATACGAATGGTTTGGGTGCAAGGAGACGTAGGGGAAGAGGGTGTGGGTGTTGTTTAATCTTTAATTTGGGAAGGGTATTTTGGTAAAACCGTATGAAACTTTGAATTTTAGATAAGTTTTTTAATATTAGTTTATATAATCCAAATTAAATTATAAGTTTGGATATAAATGTGAGTTTTATAGTTTGAGAAGGATATATGTGTAATTGTATAATTTGTAAGGATATAGAAGTAATATTTAAAGTTTGAAATGCTCCATACATATAAAAACAAATATAAATGGTTAACTTAGAAAAAAAAATCTTTTAGTGGTTAAATATAAATAAATAATCCAAACTATAATGTTCTTTCTATGAAATTTGGTTAAGTCTAAACTTTTGTCTTTTATATTAAACCTTGAAATTTAAATGAGTTATCTCATGTTCAATCAATTTATTTAACATGTTAAATTGGTTAAAAAAAAGTTAATCAATTTATCTTCTCTAATAAATAAAGAATTTTTTGTCACATGTCACATTTTCATTGATTTAGCCACATGTCATTTTGTGGTTATTTTCAATTATTTTTTTTCCACGTGGCATTTTGTGGTATTTTTCATTTTATTAATTTTCAAATAATATTTAAATATAATAATTACAATAAATATAATAATAAATGCATATCAATTTCATTAATTGATTTCATTCTAATTTCAAATTGACAAAACTTCACAAATGGTCCCTATGGTATGTCGAGAAATACCACTTTGGTCGAAAAAGATTTCGACTAGCACCAGTGGTCAAAAACTTTCATTTTGTTGCGTCTTTGGTCGAATCTGTTCTGATTATTTTCAAAATGACAAATCTACCCCAATTAATATGATTTTTTCGTATTTGTTTTTCTGATTTAAAAAAAAACAAAAAACTAAAAATAAATCTCTCTCTAAAACAAGAAAATAAATATAAATCTCTCTCTCTCTCTCTCTCTATGTGTGTGTGTGTGTGTGAAAGTCAACTTTCCCCATTGAAGTGGTGTAGGAAATCCTTTCCATCTGAACTGAAATGGTGGTATACTGGAAGAGTGAAAGAGACCGAGATGGTTATTTGTTCTTGAACTAAGCCCGATGCGGCCATAAAGCATCGTTCCTTTACCATTGTTGGAAAAAAACCTCACCATCTCGCCTCCTTTTCCCTCCCTCTCACTGAATTATTGTCAAGGATTGAAGAGGGAATCAAGGGTAGTCAAGGGCTACCACCCTCGACCACCCACTGCCACCGTGACCCACCACCATCCAACATCCCCTAACCTCTAATCTATTTCCCCCATCCTTCGTTTTTTTTTTTTTTTTTTTCTGAATTGAGAAAACCACCAATGAAGGTGGAGACTTTCCGACAAGGAAGACAACCCGCAACCACAGATTTCGGCCACCACCGGGCCCCTCTCCACACCCATTCACTTTCTACTCAGATTCCAACCAGATACAGAGTAATTGGAGCAGTCAGAGCCACTGGAACGGACTTCGACCACCACAATAGATCGTCGTCGCCGCCTTGCTGCTCATCGCCAATTCATCATCCCTACAACTAGGGTTCCGACGAGCTGAGTTGTGAGCATGCATTGAGGTGGGATCTTCATGTGGTGTCAAGAGGTTGGTGGTGTCCGATTGGATTCCACAACAGCGGCGACGGAGGGCGGTGATGGTATCCCTGCTGCTTTTGCTTTCATGTTCCGACTAGTTTGACGAGAGGGAAAGAGAAGGAAAGGGTTGTGGGTTGATCGGCACTGGCAGGAGGGTAAATGAGTGGTGGCAGCGGTGATGTTCCGGTGGTCCCTGGTGGCCTCACTATTGGTGGTTTTTAGTCGCCCTCAGTGGTGGTGTTTTTTGTCGGCAGTGGGTGGCAGCCAATTGTTGGTTTTTCTTGCTTCAGAAAACGAGAGAGAGAGAGAGAGAGAGAGAGAGAGAGAGAGAGAGAGAGATTTATATTTATTTTCTTGTTTTAGAGAGAGATTTATTTTTTATTTTTTGTTTTTTTTAATCAGAAAATCAGAAAAACAAATAAGAAAAAAAAAATCATATTAACAGGAGTAGATTCGTCATTTTGAAAATAATCAGAACAGATTGGACCAAAGACGCAACAAAATGAAAGTTTTTGGACCACTGGTGCTAGTCCAAACCTTTTTGGACCAAAGTGACATTTTTCGACATACGATAGGGACCATTTGTGCAGTTTTGTCTTTCAAATTTTCTAAATTAAAGTTTCATTAGTTTCGTTTATTTATCTAAATTATTTGTTAATTTAAAAGAAGGGTAAATTGCAAAAATGATCCATGTGGTTGGCAATTTTATGTGCTTTTGGTCCAAAACGAAATGTTGGTGCACCACGGGTCCAAAATTGGATATTTCTATTGTTTCTGGTCCCTATCTACTTAAAAAGACCAATATGCCCTTATAATTTGTTTTTCCATTTTTTTATTATATATTTTTATTCAAAATAAAAAAACCCATCACTCTCTCTCTCTCTCTCTCTCTCTCTAAATCTTCATCTAGGTTCTTTAACTCCATCTTCTTAAACACACACACACAATATATACAAAACTATGAAGATCCTCGTTTGATGGAGAAAAAAAAATACGAATAGGAACAACCCCAAGGCCGATCGATGGTCCAGTGGCCGAATTCGCGAGTAAGGGCGAGCAATACAAGAGGTCGTCGCCTCTTATCGTTCATCGGGAAGAGAAATCGCCGCCTCTCGGTGTTTTACTCATCCAGAGCGAGGGAAACAATGGCTACTGGAGCAGCTCTTGTGCTCTTCTGTTTCAGAAGAAGGATGTGAAGGAAAGGGGCTAAGTGTGGCTAGGGGTTTCGAAGGGAAGGAGGCCAGAAAAGAGTTCAAACGAGAAACACGATGTCGCGGGTGGTTCGGTGGCGTTTGCTTTAACAGAAAAAAGAAGAGATGTGTTAGAGGTGAGGTTGTTGTCTCGATGGCTCACCGAAACACCAATACACCCGATAGTTCATGACAGAGGACGAAGAAATAGGTCGAGACCAAGAGACCCAATGATGGGTCTCGATATTTGTTAAATCTCAAACTTGCAAATCACGATTGGTAACGAATTTGGTTGAAATTATGGGTGGGTTCTTGTGTTCACTGTATAGTTTAGGGATGAACGAACTTGTGTTCCCACATATTCACGTTTGATCTATCTAATGAAGATGAAAGGAAGCAGGCGGGGGAGAGAGAGAAAGAGAGAGAGAGAGAGAGAGAGAGAGAGAGAGAGGTGGGTTTATTTTGTTTTTGTTTTTCATTTTATTATAAGTATAAGAAAATAAATAAAAGAAATTAAAATATATTTATTTAAAGGGCATATTAGTCATTTTAAGTGGGATGTGGACCAAAAACACAAGGAAATACAACCATAGGGACCAAAACCACATAAGATATCTAAAATTAGACCAGTGGCGTACCAACATTTCGTTTTGGACCAAAACTACAAAATTTTGCCAACTACAGGGACAATGTTTGCAATTTTGTCTTAAAAGAAAAACAAACAATTTAATTTTAATAATGCAATATTTTTCTATTTTTTTCTTATAAATTCAAACTTATCAAATATATAAAATTTCAATTTTTTTCTTTAAAATGAACATATATAATACATGAGTCTTATATTTAGTTTATCTAATAGATAAGGTTGTTTCCCGTTCTTAAGGAAATGAATAATCGTAATCGTAATCTACCCTAATAATCTACCCTAATAAATGAAAATGTTATTGCCACTTGTCATTCTTTCATTTAATTTGCCACATGTCATTTTGTTATAATTATGAAATATATTTATTTTCCACTTGTCAATTACATCATTATTCATTTCCACTATATCATTAATTTAGTTTCCATAAATTAAACCTACTATAATAACTATTAATTTCAAATTTGAAATTTGAAATTTCAATTTCAATTTCAAATAAATTTACACTTAAACCATTGTATTTAACATCTTATTATAATAACTCATTTAGTACACGGGTCTAACAATTAAACACATAATTTTAATTAATTTATTTTTTGCATGTTTTTTTTCATAATTTTCACTTATTTCATATTTCAAACTCAAATAAACTTCTCATTTAATCGTTCTTTTTTAACATTATGTTTTAATTAACCCGTATAATATACGGGTTTCGCAACTAGTAAAGATATACAAAATCAAAAGACTCAAAACCACATCTAATATTCTTTATGCCTAAGGTGTGATGTACACCAAACACCCCACCACAACATGCACACCGCTCCATGGCACATAATGCCTATGTGGAGTGGTGGAGTTATCCTTCTATTCAACCATACCCATTTAATGCATTTTTCTTTTTTTTTTTCTTTATTTCTAAAATAAACTTTATAAAAACTAAACTATATTTTCTATTTCATATCCTATCCAATTTTTTCCTTAAAATCTCTTTTAAACCTACCAATTTCTTACAAATGGATCCAAACAATAATCTTTTCACAACTTCAACAACCCCAAGATTCAATAACCCTTACGCATTGAACAACGCATCGCTACCTTTCTATCACTATCATCGGAATCTCGTTCTTTCATCCCAACTTAGTTTTACCAAATTACTCAATTCACCCCAACAATTTCATCTCCAAATACAACTTTCCCAAACCCCACCTCGTATTCATTATTTCCAACATGAATTGGTGCCCAAAACATAACTCAAACCATCACGATGAAATAAAAATAGTTTCGTTGTCTCCTTTCGATGAATCTTTAGACAATAACTTTCAACTACTTAAAAAATGGATGAAAACGTAGCTTTACAAAAAGAAAAGCTTGTGGTGCAAAAACAAAAAACGGATTTGAAAATCATTAAAGTTCTGATTGCAAGTAGCATCATGCTTCATTAACGTTCTAGAAAATCAAACACAAGGTTTCTGAACAGTCTAAATGTGAGGGATTTTAGTCATATCAAGGTCTGTTGTATTAAAAAAAGTGAGCATGTTACAAAATAATATGTATCTAAGAATATGGGCATTTTCATCGGTACACAAAAACTAAGTAGAAAGGATAACCATTTAGAACAAGTACACCTCACTTGAAGTTAATTATATACAATAATACATGACATGCTTCTAATATTAAGAATGAAAGAGTGATGTGAAAAGTTGACAAATAACAAACCTAGCGTGATTTCTTCAGTCGTTTTGGTGGCCTCATTGTTTCTTTCCTTGAATCTGCTGCAACTTTTATATCTGGGTATGGCTACAAAAAAACACCATAGTTTCATACAATATGCAGAAACAATAACTTTGGCAACTGTTCTTGACTTCATTATGGATAAAGATTTTGTACACATAAAGGGAAGGGTTCATAAATCATACCTCTTCACATTTTCTTTGAAGTTCTAAAAGCTCTTGGCAATAAGCAAGACACTCAGCATGGTAGACAGCTGCCAAGTCTTTTATCAATGCTTTCCTTTTGATGATACCAATTGCTACAAAATGAGAAAGAGTTATGATTTAGACTGTATAGACTAATGCAAGAAAGAAGGTTATGACTTATGCATAGTAGCCACTTTCATATCTTTAACGAGTTAATTTGCAAATTCATATCAGATGGCTGACAAACAAACCAAGTTTATCCTTCTATAAAAAATTGTATAGCACCCTTTAGCAATCACAACAAACTGCTTACAATTGTTAGCTTCAAATCTTTTTACAAGTATATCCGGTATCCCTATGTTTTTTTGGGAAAATTGGTGATTGTCCTGAAAACCCTAGCAAAAGTGTTCAGTAACTAGCAAGAACTCACGATCGAGAAGTTAATTAATACATCAATCATCAATCATATGGAGAACAGTCTAACACGCAGTCGGCAGTATATACAAGATTAACATCAATTGAAAATGGAAAACCCTTTAAGAATGAGAAACATTGAGGAAAGGTTATAACTACAAATCAATATAGATAATGTAATAAACAGTACTCAATTGGGAATAGTGCCCAACAATGGTAGAATGATGAAAGAAGAAGATTATGAGAAAGACGGCTTACTGCGGCAGGGATCGAAACGACAAGGAGGAGGGTCGTCCGATGGTGCAGACGGTGGGCTAGAAGGCGATTCTGAGGATGCTGGCGGCGGCGGAGGAGGAGGAGAGGAAGGTTCGTTCTGTAACTCACTCATCTGGTTTAACAGCGAGGACCGGCCAATGATGCCTCCTCCGTGTCTGGCTCAATTTCTCCGGTGAAACTGACCTTCCGTTCTGTGTTTCTGGCCTTTATCTCTCCGTCTTGCACTTTCTGTTTTCTTACCTGTAGAGTAAAATACAGTTTTGGTCCCTGTGGTTTGAACAAATCATCACTTTTGGTCCTAGTATTGGGATTTAATCACAAGTAATCCTTATTTCAGTGTTTACGACTTAAGCAATTAATATAGATCTATTAGCTAAATGTGAAATGATGCAAATGCCCCTCTTTATATTATTTTATTTGCCTTCATATAAAATCAGCATATATATATATATATATATATATATATATATATATATATATATATATATATATATATATAATCATGATTAAGGATATTGTGTTTATGATATTCCTTTAAGTATAATATACTAAATAAACATTCAAATAACTAAGGTGGCTTAAATATCCTTTCACTTAGCTCTATCTTGACATCGGATCCAATAGTGATGTTACTTATTTTCACGGAATTTTATAAGAATCCATCTACATTTTAACTTGTTAGGTCAAAAGAAAATAGATACAACTAAATTAGACAAAGAAGGATAACTAATATTTTTTTGTACCCGCTTTTATTATTTTTAAAAATAACCAAACATATAAAAATTAATAATCTTTGTACTCTATAATTAGATATCATATCGATATATTTTTTCATGCAAAACAAAACAATTTGAACATTCATAGTTTAGTAATTATAGTTTTTTTTTAATTGTTACTGTTGTAACATAATATTTTGTATGAAAAATAAATTCATCTAGATGGTGTAATTATTAAAATTATAAAATTAATAAATTCCATGTGTTTTTAGATAATAAAAAAGTGCTAAAAAATTAAAAATAAAAAAATGTGACTATCAAACTGTGAACTAAAAAGTTATAAGAAGATATAAATTATATAAAATACTTTAAAAATACCATTGAACTAAAAGAGATATGAAAAAGAGTTATGGGTATTTTAAAAACAAAAATTAAAGTTTGTTGTTTTTTGAAGATATTTTTTTAGATTTTTTAAACCTGTGAAATTGAGGAAACAAACTAGAGGTTTTGTCTAACATTAACCAAAAGGAATTAACTATAATAGACTTGCTGACTTGATAAATAATGTGAAAATAGGGCTCGTCCTAAAACCCTAAAAGATACAAGACGTTTTCTTCTCAAGGGTTTAGGTCTTTAGGTGGTTCGTCGCTCTGTGGAGATTTGAAAGAGACGATCAAAATCTGCAGATATGAGTCTGGTAGCAGGATCATACGAGCGATTCATCTGGGGATTTAAGCTCAAAACCCTAAAACACTCCACTGAAACCCTAACCTTGTCCCCAATTTTCTCTTTTCCATCACATCTTTCACCAATCAAGTCCGTCGCTGTCGCCGGCTCCGTCGCTGTGTCAGGTGGCTCCGATGACACCATCAAAATATACGACTTATCAACTTCATCGGAGGTTGGTTCACTTAACGATCCTACCGCCACCGTCACATCGCTCGCCCTCTATACCCCTCCGTCCCTGTCCTCTTTTCCTCGTAACCTGTTCTCTGCGTATGACGACGGTAACATCTCGTTATACGACGCCGACCCCTTCGTTCACCTAAAGACGATGAAGATTCATAAAAAGGGTGTTAACGATTTGTCTGTTCATCCGTCGGGGAAGTTGGCGCTGACAGTGGGGAGAGATTCGTGTTTAGCTATGGTGAATTTGGTTAGAGGAAGGAGGAGTTTCTGTTGTAGCTTGGGGAAAGAAGCTTCCATGGTTAAATTTGATTGTAGTGGTGATAAGTTCTTCATGGTAATGGATGAGAAAATCTCTGTGCACGAAGCAGAGGATGCAAAACTGATTCTTGAATTGGAATCCAAGAAAAAATTTCTTTGCATCGCACCTGGCATGGTTAGTTTGCTGTTTATTCTTTACTTACGTATAGTTGTATACTGTATACTATAATCTGTTCTGATATACAGTAAAAATTTGCTTCATAATCTGAATTAAGTATGAAATTGTGACAGAATGGACTTGTATATGGTGGTGGAGAGGACAGGAATCTTACAGCATGGGATACAGTTAGTGGGAAGGTTGCATATTGCATTGAGGATGCACATTCATCTCGTTTAAAAGGAATTGTAGTGCTTTCAAAGATTGATGGAGCATCTGAAGATGAACTGTTTTTGGTAGCATCTGCATCTTCAGATGGAATTATTCGTGTTTGGGATGTTCGTATGGCTAATAAGAATAAGTCAATTCCATTGGCTGAAGTTAATACCAAGTCTAGGCTCACTTGTCTTGCTGGATCATCTGTTAAATGTGAGTTTTTTACACTATTACCCTCTTTCAGTTTTTCCTGTATGCTTATCATATCATGTACTAAGGAGTTATTTCTTTTTGATATAATGGTATCAACTTTAACATGTGATGAGTTGGGAGGAACAAAAGGGCAAATAGTAAAGGGTTGGTTGTCTTAACCCATTAAGCCATGTCTTTTTAGCTTAACCTTTTAAGTCATTTTTTCTAAGATTAAGTGAAAAAGAAACAACCGTGTATAGTTGCCTGGATTAAGTGATTAGATTTAGCTTATTAAGTCAAACAAAAATAGCCACTTACTCAGCATTACTTATCACTTATAAACAGAGGGGTAAAATGGGGAAGTTAAGTATTTTTTTTTTTTTTTTTACCAATTATGCAACAATGTTTCATTTTTAATATTTTTAACCAAAGGCTGATGTTTTCGTTTGCAGCAATCAAGAGGCCTCTTGCTGATTCGAGTAAATCAAGTAAAGAAGAGGACGAACCAACTGAAGATTTGTAGTATTCTTGTAATTTATGGATTGTATTTTTAATGTTCTCATTTTCATTTTTGATCGAATATTTTGACATTATACAACGTGAACAATGTGATTTTTATTTAGATTGTGTCTGACACATATAAACTAGTTTATTTTTGGAGTGGTGAGACCACTATAGATATTTTATAACCTAGGTTTTTAAAAAGGTATTTTAGATAGTTTATTGATAGTTAACGAGTCTTTCTAAATATATTTTATATATTCATATCGATCACCAAGTTTTTAAAATATTTTATTTTATAATTTTCATTTAACTTATCAGTTATTAAACACTGTTTTTTATTAGACAAAAACTATTTTTTTTAACTAAAAATATACTTTTCAGCTAGTCTAGCTGGTATAAGAAACAAAATATTATTTGTGCAAATGGACTATGTGAGTAAAATTTTAAAAAAGATAAGTAATTAAAAAAAAGAAAAATAGGAGTATGAATATACACTATAGGGCAAGGTACTATTATTTGCTTTCCAGGAGTTTGGTAAGTACACCCATAGTGTCCCATGTGCTCGTCGTAAGCTTTTGTGGGTACAGACACAGAATCTTTACCTCTTCGGTCTTCACTCTAGTGAAAATCACAATTCATTTTACTTGCTGACAGCTGAGTGGGTTGTAAACTCGGTATTCTAACTCATCTGATCTATTGAGTTAACTCATGAATATATATATATATATATATATATATATATATATATATATATATATATATATATATATATATATATATATATATATATATATATATATATATATATATTGGTTTATTTATAAACAAGAATAAATTTATATGTATTGTTCTCTAATATGAGCCGGTTCTGTGAAAAATAAAAATAGATTCTTAAATATAATATTTATGTATATAAGGAAAATAAATTTAAAAAGGTGAATAGTCTTGAGGGAAAACTAAAAAAAAATAAATTATATTTATTAAAAAGGGAAAAATGCCAATTCATAAAGTTAAAGGGCAAATATATAATTTTTAGAAACTGAATAATAAATACAATTAAGAGGAAGGACAAATTTTGAAGCATGGAGTATAAATTAGGGACTCAAAATGTAACTTAGGAAAATGTGATCAAATATTCTTGCGACAAAAAAATTGGGAAAATGACGGTATTTTGATTTTTACCCTTTTAGTCCCTAAAGTTATTTTCGTGTTTTTAAGAAAAAAAAAAAAAATTTGATGTCGACCTACTTTTTTGTTCAGTGCGACCTAATATACCAGGTTAAATCTATATGACTTATGATTTGGAATTATTTTAGTAAAAAAAAAAAGAATAATCAAAATTAGGGTCCCCCCTCCCCCCCCCCCCCCTCTCCTTGAAATTCATAGGAACCAATGAGACCTTGCTGCTAAAGAAATTGTTGATTCCATTTCCATTCGTACTTACATTTCTTTAACTTACCCGTGAATTATGGACACAATACCATAAATTAGATGAGTGATCCCTTTTCTGAACATTCTAACTGTAACTTTTGTCATCTATGTCGTTTTTAAGAGGTAAAACAAGATTAGAACAAGGGGTCTCTTTCACTTTAACAAGACTATTCGAAGAAGAAGAACCTTGTTACAATTTTTAAGAGGTAAAATACGAACAAGATAAGATAAAAAGCAAATCTGGGTGTGAAAAGCTGGAAGATTGGTTATCCCAAGAAGCAAAAGGCTTTGTACACTGGAACTAAGTTTCACCATTAACCACATGCGTTTTGATGAAAAAGATAGTTTTTTTCTTGAAGATTTGTGGTAAACAAGATGAAATCACACAAACCCACAACAAGGTTCAACAACAAGACAATGAATATGTACCTTTTTTTGAAAGAACCGAAAATTTGTTGTCCTCTTAGAGAAAAAAGAAAGAACAGGTAGTGGTCGGTGGCTATGGGTATTTGAGAAGTTTTTGGGTGGTTAATCAAATGACTCAGGTGGCGGTGAATAAATAAACTGGAGGCAGTGGTTGGCACTTGGGTTTTGCTCCGATCAACAGAAAAAAAACGAGGGGGAATGGAGAGGATGGTGCCTCTCGGTGGTTAAGGAAAAAGGGGTTGTAGGTGGTTGAGAAATGAGCTCCTATTGGATTAGTGTCTAAGCCTGTAACTATATTTGATATGTACTTGACCCGGTTGTGCATGGTCCTTTTGGGTTACCTTCACCAAAGTAACTTGACAAGGTAATTTGATGAGAAAGAGAGGATATTATGATTTATTAATATATTATAAGAATAATATATTAAAGGAGAAATCATATTTATTTAGTTAGTATTAGTCATAAATTAATTAGGAATTAATTTGGTGACTAAAAGAGACTAATTGAATAAAGGGGCATAAACTGTCAAATGTGTGATAGTTGAGTTTTAGGCTGGGAAACCTAATGGGCTAAGGGGGAACGAAATGATGATGAAGGATCATCATATTTTCGTCCAAGGCCTTATTCCAGAAGGTTCCTTGGGTTGCTTGGTGACTAAGCTGTCCATTAGGGTTTAGACTGAAACCCTAGCAGCCTACAATATAAATATGACCCCTAGCCTTCAGTTTTCAGCCACTTGCTTCCAAAGAGTAACCCTAGGCCAAAATTAAGCATCCTCTCCCCTCTCTCAAAGTTGTTTTCTTGCTTGTGGTGTTTGTAAGCCTTTAGAGGAGTTACACTTGTGACTCTAAGCTCAAGAACAAGAAGATCCAAAGGATTTCAAGCCAATTGAAAGAGGTAATCACTTAGATATGTTCTTATAGTGTTAATTTCGAATTATGTATGCTAGATTAGGGTTTACAAGTCTTGGATTCATTGCATGTTCAATAGAGAAACCTAGATCCAAACTTTAGGGTTTGTATGAGCACATAGGATTGTTCTTATGCATTAAACACTTCAGCTCCGACATCAACAATTATGGTGGGTGTTGGTGATTTCCGGCGGGGAACAAGATGGTGACAATGGTGGTTCTATGGTGGCACAGGTCTGAGAGAGAGAGAGAGATGGTGGGCCCTAATTTTGATTATTCTTTTTTTACTAAAAAAAATTCCAAATCAGAAGTCACATCAACTTTAACCTGATATATTAGGTCACAGTGACCAAAAAAGCAGGTCGACATCAATTTTGTTCCATTAAAGGGCACGATGTCACACCCCCAAACTAGAACGGCGGAAACGTTCGGGGGCGGAGGACGTCATATTCAGTATCATAACAATTCATAGAAAGGAAAGTACACACCACCATACATATATATAAAGGTTTTAAAAATGTTTACATAATTGTATTCATTACATGTTCAAAAGATAAATACATAAACAACTTTCAAAAGAAGTAATTAATGCCAGCGCGTTAATCTCCAAAAGTTGATTTCCAAACCTGCTTAGCGGTTCCCTGAGAATACAAGTTATTTCAAAGAGAAAGTGTCAACAATTAAGTTGGTGAGTTCATAAGTGGTTTAGAAAATTTGTATGCCATTCCAAGTTGAGTGTATGTTTTCCAAGAACATCCCTTATTTTCTTATAAAAGTGTGAAATGCATGAGAATATTTGTATTGAATAATGTAGATAGTTGAATCAAGAAAATCCCTTATTTTCCTATTAGTTGTTTGTTTTGTATACAGGAAAATCCCATATTTTCCTAAAGTAATAGTTAGCCTAATGTCCCAGACTAATAACCGAAAGCAAACGACATGCTTTAGAAGGTTGAAGCATAGATTTATATAATAAAACCTATTAGAAGATTTCAGTTTGCTAGATGGAGAATAGTTTTAATAGCTACTCATTCATCAATCAGAAGTACTATAATAATTGTATATCCGATGAGTTTTATAACCATACTAAACATAATATGCCTGTAGTGACGTTCTTCAGGCGTCGTAGCGTTATGACAAACTGTCACCCCAAAGGACGGACTGTAGCTAACAGTCAGGGCGCGGGATCATGACTTCCCGTATAGATCTATACACATTTGACACGTTCTCCGAACAAGAGACTCTGGTTATAGACAGGACTTGTAGCGGTACCTTTTAGCAAAAAGGTATTATTGAAGATATACACGTCTCACGGATTCTCAACTAAGTCTGTATTAAAGTAGTAGTTTTGTATGCAAAGTTTATCCTTTTTCACAATGTTTGACAAAGCATAAATCATAAGTTCTTTGAATGCATAAAATGATTTATTAAAGAATATTAACCTTGATATGATGTATTTGTATGTAAACGTATAAATAAAACATTATTTATATTTATCAAAACATATTGTATCCCAAGAGGGTAAAGCTGTGTTGTGAGGTGTTTTGCATGATGATGACTTCATAAGATAGTTAAAACAATAGTATGAAAAGTATAGCAAAAGATCGATGTTTCACACGATTTTAGTCGTGTGTTTACTTGTATTCCCCCCCCCCCCTTTGAAAGTGTTTAAAAATCATTTAAAAAGCATTTAAAGTGTGGTTGTAGGGGTATGAACTCACCTGAAGGTTTGAAGAAAGCGAGATGGAAACCGGGCAGAATTTCGTCTCGGGAAACGGATTTCCTCGGGATTCTTGGGAATCTCGGGAGTAAAAACGACATTCGGGACTTGAGCAAAATGACCGGGGCTTCGGGTTAGAACGGGCATGGAAAACGAGGCAAGAACGCACAAGAGAGGAGAGAAATGGAGCCCTTTCTTCGGAACCCTCACATCCCTTTTATAAGGGCTGGAACCGCCTCGGTACGCGGGGCGTACGAGGGTACGCGGGGCGTACGCGTACGTCATGCTTGACCGAGTCCTCGACTGCCTCGGATTTCAGATGGGACAATGCTACTTCGCATAGACCGGGACGTGGACGATCCGAGGCCTAGGCCTTGAGTACGCGGGGTGTACGAGGGTACGCAGGGCGTACTTCGGCCCTATCTGATGACTCCCTTCGGATAATACCAAAAATTTATAATTAAATTTATATTTAATTGAATTAATAAACTTCTAAAATTCATATCTTCTTCATACGAATTCCGTTTTCGATGGTCTTTATATCCACGCGTATGTGAGACTATGCTCTACAACTTTCGTTTAGACTCCGTCGGCAAAATTTGAAATTATTTTTATTATTTATTTTTAAAAGGGTCGTGTTTAAGGAATTTCTTTAGAAATTCATAACTTCTTTCTCTGACGTCGGTTTTTGCCAGACTTTTTACCGTTGAATTACCATTGTCGAGACCTTCGATTCTCGTTTAGGTCATTCCGGCCAAAAGTCGCTCGATCTCCGATTCGAGTTTTTAGCTGTCTGCTGCTAAGACGAACTTGGAAAAATCATAACTTCAATATACGAAATCGGATTTGGGCGTTCTTTTTACGTACAATCATGGTTTAAAGACATCTATCACAGTAGGTAATTAAATAGAAACTTTTTGGACATTTTATTTTCGAAGTTAATTCATTATCACAAAAGTGGTTACAATAATTGACTTTTCAGGTCATTACATAGAGTTGAAATGTCGGGTTGTCACACACGAAAATAACTTTAGGGACTGAAAGGATAAAATTGAATACGTAATAGGGCCGTTGCGTCATTTTCCCCCAACAAATTTAAAGCAAACATCAAGGTAAATTGTTGTATAGAGAGATTGAACCGGTGCGTTTGCAAAGTAAGGGCGCGCGTAGACTAGGGGAACCATACAATATTTGTAATTTTTCTTGTATAATATTATACTAGATTATAACCCGCATTAAACGCAGGGAAACACATAAAAAACATAAAAATTCTTGAAGGATCTATTTATAGACAACTTTTTATGTTAAGAATTGGATGCATTAATGTGTTAAAATGATTTTATTAAATTCTTCGATATATATATTAAACAAAATTAATATCCTAAAACAAAATAAGACATGAGTTCACGAGTAAAAATATAAATTACAAAAAAAAGTATTCAATCATAAAGTAATATAAAATATTAAATATCTTAATGAGATGAATGACCTATTTATAGATAATTTTTTATGTTGAAAAGAATTGGATGCAATCGGTTTAAATGAATTTATTAAATTCTTCGATATATATATTAAACATAATTAATATCATAAAACAAAATAAAACATGTGTTGACAAAGTATTCAATTATAAAGTAGTATAAAATATTAAATTTCTTCATGAGAAAAAACTACGGTTTTCGAATACAAATTAAAATATATACAATCACATATTTCTACTTGGCATACGAATGTGTTGTTTGTTTTTCAAAAAACTTCTTCAAATCATTTTTTGCTGAGCGGCGAAGCACACGCGCAACATTTTCCCTGTCATAGCAGTTTGTTTTTTAGAAGGCCTCAAACTGCAAAACCGTTGCGCATGTGTTGCGTGGCGCAAAGTGTTTTTTTAGAATTTTGGTATAACTTATTTTTTTGTAAACTTTTATTTTTAAAAAAAAAAACTTTGATTTTTTTAAACTTTTATTTACGTATTTGATACAATTTATTTTTATAGTTTCCACAAATTTTTTTAACTTGATTTTCTAACAAAAAAAAAACTTTGATTTTTTTAATTTTCTTACCGTTTCTCTTAATATTTTCAATTTCAATTGCATTTTTTTTAACGTGTGTAATTTTTTACGATTTTGATAGACATCGTTTGCAATACTTTCTTAATTTATTTTATTATTTTATTGTTTTTTTTTAAATTAGTTTTTTTCTAGAATAAAACTGTTAGCTTCTTTTATATTTTTTAAAGTTTTTTTAAAAAGTTTTATATTTTTGTTTTTTTACATGTTCTTTTTAGTATTCTTTCAATGTTTTAAAACTAAAATTATTACAATTTCGATGTTAAGAACTATTGTCAGTTTATAAAATTAGTTTATTCAAATTTCAGTTTACTGCAGATGTTAAAAAACAAACATGTTTCTTGTTATATGCTGCAGTCGTTTGTTCCATCTCTTCTGCGACAGAGGATTGTAGAGGTGGTCCGCAGACTTCATAAAGTTTCTCTTCGAAAAAACAAACAACTTACTGTCTCACAATCTGAACGAAATGAAAACACTTCATGAGAAGGATGTGCCGGAATGACATGCTCAATCGTATTTTCTTTAAAGAAATAAATGAGATTGTTTCGATAATCCTACCATTCATGTGAACCGGCATTGAAGTTACCAACATCTACTTTAAACTACCGATTTTGAATGAAAACCCAAATAGTCCACAAACGATCGTCACTTATGGAAAAATATCCCAATTTTCCGTCAAACTTGATAAGCCTCGATGTATATACGTTGAAATCATTAATAATAGAAGGTGTAGATATCACTAAATATTCTTCCGAATATACATCGAATCGCAGAATGTCATAGTTAGACAATAAGAAGTAAACCACACCTCCACTTATAATTACGTCATCCGAAACATGATAAACAGAAGATGTTAACAGGATATTACGAAGCTCCCTCTATTCTCATGTAGTAAAGGCAAACACTTCTAGGTGGAAGTAATCATAGTCCACATGTTCCTTAAACAAATCACGACAAAGAAATAACATAACAGTAATAAAACAAAATAAAATAATATACATACAGTATAATATAGATAAAGTCTTATGATGCCAATGCGTATGACAATCGAATTTTGAATTCTTTGATTCTTTGAAATTGAGCGACAATATCCCGTAATCTTGTAGATACGTCTTATAAAATAGATGTGAATTGAAAGAATATACGAAATGTGTCAGCTAAGAACGTGATTTAAGTTTAGAATGAACAAAATTTATTTTCAAAAATTATGATGAGATTTAAATGCGTTGAATACATTCTTTTTATAAATGACGTTAACATTAAATCAGTTAATCAAGTTTTGAAATTCAGTCAATATCAATTTAATTTAATTTAATTTTATATTAACAAAAAAACGAAAAAAATTATGATGTTGTTTAAATGACTTGAATACATTCCTTTTATAAATGACGTTAACATTAAATTAGTTAGTCAAGTTTTCAAATTTATCAATATTAATTTAATTTAATTTAATTTTATATTAACAAAAAAAAAAAACAGGATTTGCCAAGTGTAATAAAAGGAAATTAAAAAAGAATATGGAAAATGCCATGTGGCATGTTGAAAACCAAGAATTATGGGAAAATATGTCAAATTGGTAGTAGTATAATATTAATAATTAAAAAAAACAGAATATAATTGTATTTATGATTCAGAAGTACACTGCTATAAGGGCATAATGTTCAAATCACTTTGAAGGACAATTCAAAATAGGATATTATTTTGTCAAATGCCATGAGGGTTTAAAATGCTTCCTTTAAACTATTATATAACAATTACAAAAATGATCCATGAATTGTTTAAAAATGATAATTTATCAAAACAAATGCTTAATAACATTATTAATTAAAGAAATGGTCATGTAAACTGAAAATTTAAAAAAAAAATGGTCCTTAGTTCTCTTAATAGTATTGTAGTCATAATAATTACATAAATGATCTCTATAAAACAGAAAATAGAAATTCACAAATTTCAAAACATTACATATTAAAGTCAAAGCATATTGCTATTAACTAGATCTGCTAAAAACCAAGAATTATGGGCAAATATGTCAAATTAATAGAAATATAATATTGATAATTAAAAATGGTAATAAAAAATAAAGTATTTTTAAAATTTTAATAAATTCTTGGATGGAAATTAAAACATATAAGGGCACAATGGTCAAATCATTTTGAAGGACAATTGAAAGTAGGATGTTTTTTTGTCAAGGGTTAAAATGGTCCCTGTAAACTATTATATAACAACATTTTATATTGATATATTCATTTGCACACTAATAAATTTGCATATGAGATATCACTAATACCTTGATACGTAACTTAAAATTATTACTTTGATTTTATGTTTAAATGGATATGTAGGGATAAAATAGAAAACGACACAAATACAAACATACATTGAATATTACAACAGTGAACTCTGATAGAAGTCACATGGTCTCGTCTCATGTATTTTCAGCAACGGTGACATCAATTTTTTTCATATAACTTAATTTATATCATTCTACTTGTAATTGTTTCTTTTTAATACATTTTACAATAAACAGAAATAGCAGGATATAGTAAGACACGCATACATATTATGGGCAAATATGTCAAATTAATAGCAGTATAATATTGATAATTAAAACACTGAAGGGTAAATGGTAGTTTTCCATCATCAACTACCATGCAATCTAAACTGTCTCAGAAAAAAAAAATTATTACGTAAAACACACATACATACATACAGTTAATCAAAAGTCATTGTGCTTTTCTCATGGACATTTTATCATATATGTAGAGTGCAACATCAAATGCAAGGTTAAAAAGACAAAAGTAAAAGATTGAAAAACTAATGCTAACATTTATAATCAAGATTATTCATACATTCAAAGATCACAGTTAAATACAACACTAATGAGAATCAAAAAATCAAATACAATTAATAAATATTAAGAACATCATATTAAAGAAGGAACCTGGATGACGAACGTGATGCTGCAAAAGGTGATGTTGTTCGAACATGATGTTGTAAAGGGTGTGAAGAAAACATAAAGTACGAACAGTCGCACATAATTCATACATAACTTTCAACAATGATTATGGAAAGGATAACAAATTTTGAATTCTTTGATTCTTTGAAATTGAGCGACGATATCTCGTAATCTTGTAGATACGTAATCTTGTAGATACGTTTCATCTAATAGATGTGGATTGAAAGAATATACGAAAGGTCTTAGTTAAGAATGTGATTTTAATTAGGAAGGAACCAAATTTACTTCAAAAATTATGATGAGGTTTAAATGCGTTTAATACATTCCTTTTATAAATGATGTTACAATTAAATCAATTAATGAAGTTTTCAAATTTAGTTAATATTAATTTTATTTTATTTTATTTTAGGATGACATCATCAAAATAATTTAAGGTTTGAAATTAATCAAGGAAACACAATGAGTGACCCTGATTGTTGAAGATGATATCATCAAGTTTCTATTTTAATATATATAGAGATATATTTATTATTAAATAGATAAATTAGCTAAAATTTAGGTTTTTTTTTTTTTTTTGGCCAATGCGGCCACACCCCGCACTCCTTCCCTCCTTCAGGGCTGAGCATGATCTGTATTATTATTATTAGTATTATTAATATATATATATATATATATATATATAAATAATAAAAAAGTTTAGAGTTAGGAATAATAATCTTGTATCTTTTTTTGTCTACTTTGCCCCTTAATATTTAACCATTTTGACACTTTTGGTCCTTGTAATCTAAAATTTTACAGTTTTTAGGAACCTTTTAATATTCAAAGTTTGGCCACAAAACTTTAAAGAATTGACAACTTTGGTCCATTTTCTAAAAACTTGCTAATTCCAACCCCTTTAATTCTTTAGCCATTTTGACACTTTTGGTCCTTGCAGTCAAAACTTTTATATTTTTTCATAAAAAACAAAAAAAAACGGCTTTAGACTTTTGGTCGTTTGTCATTTTCTTCTTTTGGTATATCTTTTCTATATTGATCCTCATATTTAATTTTTTTTGTTTGTTTCTACCTTCTATCTATCATTCTCCGTCTCTCATCTGCATCTTTTAACAAAAACAACACTCAAATCAGACGCACACGACCCATGCGGAACATGGGCAACATATTAGTTATTATTATTATTATTATTAACCATTATGGTCTTTGCTTTTAGCTTTTTTCTTCTTAATATGCAGATTGTTGTATATTTGTGAATGATATTAAAAATATAAAATCACACCAACAAGAGTGTAACTGAATCACTATAACTACAATAGCCTGTTCATTTAACATTTGTACCATACAAAGTAAGAATACTATGTACATATGTTAATGATTAATGATTGTATAACCGATTATGGAGAACTATTTATTTAATTTTGAACTAATCATATAATCAAAATCATGATACCTTATCCATGCATCATAAGCTAAACTAGTTGGTTATTGTTACATAAACTCGTAATACTAAGTTTAGCCATAAAACATAGATCCCAACATTCTATCAGAGCATTTTGGAGTCCTTTTATAACTAATTACTATTCGATTTTCTAAGAATTTATAGTCCAACAGGCAACAGTATCAAGTTTTGACAATAAATCTTCACAAACTAGACTGGTTTTTAAACTATGAATCAATTTTTTATACAATTAGTTTATAAAATTAGGTCACCAAATGTTTTTCACCGGATTTTTAACCGGTTAGGAAAAAATATATTTTTATCCGATCAAAAACATATATTTATCTGATTATATTACTATTTTAAATCCAAATATAAGAAAGTATCTTTTTAATTGGAGTCACTTTGAATTAAAAAAGAAATAGTTTTTATAGGTTTATCCAACCGATCAATTGAATTAAAAACTGGTTATATTGGTTATCCAAATCCTATGAAAATTCCTATCAAAACATGTTAGGTTTAAACAGAAAGCTAATATCCAAGAATCCGAACCAACTAGTTAAAAAACGATTTTGGTTAAAATTGAATTATGTGAGCCTCCGGTTGACAATATGATGTCCTAACATAAGTGGTTGAGGGTTCAAGTTTTGCTCTAACCCGAACAGACTAGATATTGCTTATGTCATATATATATATATATATATATATATATATATATATATATATAATTCATCTGGTTAACCACATTAACACAATTGGAGTTTGTAACATGCGAATCTTGAGGTATATTTTATTTTATTAAAGTTTGGATTTTTTGAAGTTGTCACGGCGTGTTGAAGGATCACCATGACGTGACAATGCGTTTTTGGCTGCAAACTTCTTTTGACCTGTCACGACGTGGCAGATATAGGCCACATCGTGACCGTCGTTGATAACTTAAACCCTAATTTTCTAGGTTTTACACCCTATTTAAAGGAATGAGGAGGTTAAGGTCTGCTCATCCTCAGCCTCCACCACCCTCCTTAGCTCTAAAGAAATCTTAATTCGTTTCCCTCCATTGTTGAAGCTTACCTTGGTGTTTTTGGAAGATTTTGAAGGATAAAGAAAGATGGAATGGGCTAAGAATCAGCAAGCAAGTTCTCATTTCTCTTCCTAGCACGTTTATGGACCTTTGTAAGTATCCAAGACTCCACCTTTATGTTGTTAGGTTGCTAGATCTTTAGTTTGGCCCCATTTTCTTCTTATTCATGTTGGTTAAGATGGTGAGATCCCATAAAGGTTACAACTTTATGAATCGTTGGGGCATTTGGAGTAGTTGACGGATTGGATCTGAAGCATGGTCGGGTTTTGAGCCATGCATGATATTTTTGGTCATAATCCTCATTTTGACATAATATGAGTTCAAGACATGTATTGGACATGCATGTCCATAAAGCACTGACTTTTAAGTTAGTTTTATTAGGTTATGAGCATATCTACATTCCTATTTGATCATGCAACCCTAATTGCTTTGGATCTAAGTTTTTCATTGATTGAACATGCAAATTGAATACCAAAGCAATAACCCTATATCTAGCATATAATTTCGAAATTCACAAATAAATTTAGGTTAGAATATTATCTCACTTGTTATGTAGCAATAAAAAGACAATCTTGATGATCCTTGACTCTTGAAAGCTTAGTGCCCCAAATATTACACCTCTAATGGAGTCACAAACACCCAATGCAACAAGATGAGAGGAGAGACACTAGAAAAGTCGGCTAGGTTTCTTCAAGGAAGCATTGGCCGAAATTCTAATGCTTGGGGGGTTTATATAGCTATGAGTTGCTAGGGTTTCTTGAGGAATCCCTAATTTCCTGCTTAAGGCTTAAGCAGCCCATGGACCTCTTACCAGTGGGCCTTGGATGAAATCTATAGAGCCTTCCTATAGGATTTCGTCCACTCCTAATTAAGGAGTATAATAGCCCAATTTGCAACTATCAATGATTTGCAAAACAACCCCCCCCCCCTATTAATCAGTTCCTTTAATCCCAAAATTAATATCAAATTAATTTCTGATTAAATACTAATTAATAATATGATTCCCAAATAATATATTAATATTATAATATATTAACATAATCATTTTGAGTACCAATTTATTATTTCAAATAATAAATCCTACTCTCACTCCACCAGTCATCTTGTCAAGTTGCATGGGTGAAGGCAACCCAAAAGGACCATGCAACTATCAAATCAAGTACATATCAATTATAGTTATGGGCTTAGACACCAAATCCAACAAGTTTTAGTGTTCGAAATTCTTCTGAAACTGACGGACTAAGGAATTTGGAGATTAAGTGTTTAATGGTTAAGTCTATGTTATGTTTTACCCTTTTTGGACCTAGGTTTTGAGATCTTGATCTCTTGGAGAGTCTTAAGGGATAAAGTTGGAAAATTTATCCATCTAGACCATATAATGGACTAGATATGAGCTTTTAATCTCTTAGAATCGGAGGAAATAGCTTAACCCATTACGTTGTTTAGAACCCAGTGCCTACGGTGTGGCCCTAGGCTGCCACGACATGGAGACTGGGGAATCAGTGTCTGTTTTGTCACTTGTGGGCCACGACGTAGTCAAGGTTGTCCACAACATGGAAAGTCGACTGAAGTCAACTTTTACCGTTGACTTTTGACTTGATTTGACTTTTGGTCAAACTCTTGGCTTTGGAAGGTGGGCTAAGGGTTTACTTGCATGGATATATAGGTGGTGTATAGCATCAGTATTTTCGGTAGTGAGAGCAGTAACAGTTGATTTCTAGTAGTGAGAGCAGTAGCAGTTGAGTATTTACGGTCATTTTAAAAATTTTATTTATGCTTATTTTAAAAACAAGGTATTTCTTTTATTATGGAATTGGTCCCAAAAATATCCTTGACATGATATAATATCAAATCAAGGCATTTCAGAAGAAATGATTTTCATTGATTTATTTAAACTCGTGATGTCATAATTGCTACAAGAAACATAAGCATAAACGAAGACTTACAACATCTTAATATAGTCTATAGTTCCTCAAATCTCTCATCGGATCCAGGCATCTTCATTAGTGTACCTTATTACTGTTTCTTGTGATGCAAAGATACAGAGTGGGTCAGGTTGGGGAACCTGGCGAGTACATAGGTTTTCAACCCAGAATAATATAGTTAATGTGTTTAATTATCAAACATTTAACCCGATTATCCATCCCCATCTACTTATTTATTCTTCTCTAAGGGTTTATCCTAAGGGTCGTTGTAGTCATCGTTGCTGACAATATTGTTACAAGGATTTCTATGCAATACATATCAGTAGGTTTCCCATTCTTAAGTATCTATCCTAATGATCATCTTAATCATCGTTATTGACACTATTATTACAGGGATTTCTCTGCAGTATGTGTTAGTAGGGTAGAGTACATCAACTGGGAACGAATTCTATCACCTACAGGTTTTAAACTTGCTTGTGTTCTACGGGACGGTCATGAATAGTTTGGTTGTTATCACCTGTATTCTAATAAGTGAATACATCGTTGGTACACTAGTACCTTTCCTACATCGTTGGCATGCTAGTACCATTTCTATGTTGTTGGCACACTAGTACCATTTCTACATCGTTGGCACACTAGTACCATTTTTAAAGTCGTGACATCCTATCTTTGCCTACATCTTTCATCATACTATGGCATCTACTACTACCCTTCGTTACCCAATGTATTAAATTTATAAAATACATATACGGTATAAATCATATAATTTATCTTGGTAATATTCATCTAACACATAACATCTTTGCACATAAGCACATATAATATTCAATTATCTAAGTACTTTGTTATCTATATGTAAGACGAAAGTAACCGTGCACTCACCTGACTTAGGTGGGTGACTAGTGATCTGGATAGAGTTTCGCCTAACACTTTAGATATTCCATTTATGTGACCTAAGTATGATTAATATAGAGTTTTAGTTTAATGATCTTGGTGACTAGTAACAGTCTAGATCCTCACTAATTCTAATATCTACATCAATATCTATGAAGTAAGGATCAGCCAGGAAGGACAGTTGGGAGGCAGGATCATTTTGGCATATAGCCTTTCTGAAATCCAATAATCAAGCCAATGTGACCATTCTAGACGCCTCTCCCACAAGTAGATCAATTAGTATTATAACTAGAATTACTGAAAAATCTTATTTATAGGTTCATAATAACGACTATAACTATAAATATAAGTTAAACCGAAAAGACTAGAGTGTAGCTTAACTTACAGAGGTTCTTCCTGGCAAAAGGGAGGAAATTGCATTGGCCGAGATTCTACTCACTAGCTACTACTACTTCAAGGATCATAAGGCTTTGACGAATACTAAAACTAAGAGAAAAATTGGGAAAACGTTGATGTAACTTTAGAGTGGAAAGCTGGGGGTGTGGGGATGAATGAGACGGGAGCTGCTATTTATAGGGCCTAAATAGGACCTATGCCTTGTGCAAATGGAGTTCATGTCACGCAGATAATGCAATGTCTCCCCAGTTGATTTATGCCACGTGTCGGCCTCTCTGTGGTTGCAGGATCCCAATGAAGATGACAAATGTGGAATTGAAGAATCAATGCATAATCGAAAAGACCCGATCTAAAGTTTAAGCATAATTTGTATAGATATGGGAGAAAGTATAAAAAATGTAGAAGCATGTGCTTGCTTACTACACCACTCTCTCTCTCTCTCTCCCTCCTTCCCTCTCTCTCTCGAACTAAACTGGAAATCTATACAATGGGAGCTCTCTCAAACCTATACATGGTATACGATACAAGTATATATAGTAAAGCTCTACCCAAGAACCCATATCACAAAGGGAAAGCCTAAGACACCATCCAGTGAAGAGCTTTGCACCCTAAAATTCGCCCCTTAAAGCTTGGAATGGATGACCCGACTTTAATTTCCAAAAATGAGAAACTTTGCAAACAAGTCCTCAAGCGTGACAAATATAGAAGCAATCAACAAATCTTTAAGTCTTTAATGATCTTCTAATCTGGGTTCTAGAGTGTGATACTTACAATCCAAATAAACAAGAACCAAGAGGCAATTTTAAGGTCCATGAGTATCCAAAACCCATGGCGAACTACCCATACTTGAGCTTAAAATCACACCCCAAAAAACTTCATTAAGAGAAAACCCTTCTTAAAACTGAAACATTTCAGAAAATCAAATTCAAATCACTTCATAATCAACTTTCTTTCAAGGCCACATCGGTCTTCAATCATAAATGATCATCCGCCAAATATAAATATCCAAAAACTTTGAATACCCATATCATAATCTCTCTCCCTTTTTATAATCAAAACATGATTACAAAACTCCAAATGGGAATGAGAAAGTGCTCAATATGGATTTGGAAATATAATCCTCCCCTTCGATACGAGACAAAAATGAAACATCAAATCCTGGAAAAATCGAAAAAATATGCCAATTTTCGAAACTTGACTTCCCAAACCACTTTTCACTTGAAAATGAACAAAATTTGTTCATGTTGCAGAAATTTTTTTGCAAACATAACATTCTTTGAAATCCCAAAAAAATCTCCAAAATTTGGAAAGATTTAAGTTTACGGGTAAAAAGTGTTAGTTTTCTGAAACTGTAGGGACCAAATGTGAAAATTCTATAAGCTTCCCAATTCCGTCCTAATGCAAAAATGAACGCATTGTAATAGAATATGTGAATCATAACAAACCATACAAATCCTTCTCCTCCCATACGAAACATATTCTTCCCATACGAAAATTACATATCACTTCCCATCGAAACGCAAAATTCACACAAATTTCCATCAAACACAACCATTCGACTCGAAAATCTTCTAACTTCCCAACGAAAATGATTTTCGTCCTCAAGCTTTCGCACAATCAATGTCGAATCATAAGTTTCGCACAATCAAAGTCGAATTGTAATTTTCGACTTTTAAACTTTTAACTTCCCATCGAAAAATAGTTTTCGTTATCCAACCTTACCATCACAATCTTTCGACCATTGAAGTTTCTATACCCTTCGACCAATAAATCCATATTCAACATTTCTTGGACCAGTGAACATAAAAAATCAACAACATTTGAGAAAGTTCAATTCAATCTTCAACATCAGGTCACTTAAAAGAATCGAAAAATCAATTTTAACTTTCTGAAACCATCTTTGACTTTTTTTGTTTGACCCAAATGCATCCAAACTGCAAAACAAAACCCAAAATTATTTCCACTTGCGAATCGAGAATATCCAAACTGAAGCTTTTCATTCAATATCTGCCCCTCGTAATTCAACTGCTTGATACTTCAAAAACGACACTCATTATCAACTTGCGAGTGATTTCAATTATGAGTTGTGAACCCTTCAATTGTAAGTTATGATTCATAGTAAATATAAAAAAGAATATTTGCGTGTAGCGAGACTCAATCAACAACTTCCATCATTGTAATTCAACATCTTCTTTCAAATATTAGACTGATGCAAGAATAAGATGAAATGTGAGATCTAGTCAACATCAATGCATCACCCTCTTCATTTCCAGATGAACAAGAACATCGAATTTTGACTTTGAGTTTGACTTTTTCTTTGATTCGGAATCGAAAATCGCATCTAACATCACGCATCCATCCAATCCAGTTCAATATTAATGTTGTCATACCAAATACATGAGTTGCGATATTGGTATAATGGCTGGGTTCAATTGGGATTGTCTTATGTGATATTAGTGTGCTAAAATTCAGTTTTGCTTGGGGGCAAGCAAATGTCAAGTGTGGGGTATTTTGATATGGGCATATTTAGTCATATAATTTATATATTATCTTAATACTTTATGTTGATTTTATCTCATTTAATGAAAAAAATGTGCTTAATTAGTTTAGAATTTCATTTTTCAGCAACAATGATATGCTCGGATGGAAAAGGAAGCGGATTTGGCAATTGGAAGCATGGATATTGGATTTTGAAGAAAGAAAGATGTTGCTGGACAGCTTGACCCTTCATCGGTGTTTTGGCCATATCTCATGAACTGTAACTCCGATTGATGAGATTCAAAATGATCTGAAAACTAGACAAAATTTCGGACGACTTTCGTTTTGTTGCCAAATGCTAATTCCCAATTATCACGACGTGAGGATTATAATCTCAGAACATGAGATTGATTCTTCTAGAAGATAGCTATGCTGAGTGTAGTTTCCTTGCCGAACACAAATTCTAATGAGATCACGACGTGAGACTAGAATTATCATGACGTGAGATGTGATTTTTGGTAAATATAAATATCCATTAGCATATCGATTTTAGGGAGGTTGGATCTGATTTCCTGGAGTTATAATCGAGTTCAGAGGTCAGAGAAGTGCGAAAAACAACCTTTGGAAGGAGAGATTGTTTGAAGATCGAGAATTTGAAGATTAAAACACTACATTCGGTTGCGTTAATTTAATCATGTCAATTTCTTATGAACTTGTGTGTTTACTTTCAGTAATGAGTAGCTAATATAGTAGACTTTCGTTTACTTAGATGAAACCTTAAAACTATGAGTTAGTTTCTTACTTTATGAGTTATATGAATTTGGTTTATGCATGTGTTTGATTATCATTACCTAGCATGTTAAAGTATTCATCTTTGTTGCTTTAATTCAAGTTACGTGTAGCTTAGTGACCATTAAACTACATGAACTTGTTTACCTAGTAATATAGTGACCATTTAATTTCTAGAGCTAGGATGAATCAAATCTTAGATAAGTAATAAAGGTAAAAACTTTAGTTGTGTTGGAGAACATAAATTGTGACCGTGTGTTTGATTAATTGTCTTGACCATAGATAATTATCTAGATATATCTTACATAGCCCAATTATCATTAATAACTAATTATGTGTTTTCTAATGTGTAACCATACATAGTAGTTCATGAATTGGCAAAAAGATTAGTAGATTTGACCAATATCACTAATTACATATAAATTGGTAACCAACTTTATTAATCCATAAATAAGAACTAACCATAGGAAAAGGTGGATTCAAAACTAAACGAAAGTATTTTAGTATATTGATTACAATCATTTTTATTTGAGTACTTAAGTTTTTTTGAACTTGTAAAATTAGATAAAACCCCCCACTTTTAGTTGTTTTTCTTAGTTTAGCTTTTAGTAGTTATTTTATTAATTAAATACCGTTCCTTGTGATTGACACCCGACTTACCTAAACTAATCTATAATTCGACTAGGTACACTGCCTAGGTGCATTCTAGCTAGTTAAGTTCGTTAGCTTATAAATTCAAAACTAGATAGGTATAATTTGTGCACATCAATAATTGATGCACAATGGCTGTTGGGTAACATCTTGGGTGGCCCATTGTCTAAAGGTTTGTTCAGCAGGTGGATTTGGAGGATCTTGATTGCCTCCAAGGTTGTCTCCTATGGTAGGAGTAGGGATAAATGTTTCAGACTCGGGTAAAGGTGAAGATGGTGGAGTGGAATTTTTGAATGTTGGTGAAGATGTGATTGAAGGATTTGATGAAGAGGCTTCGGATTGTTGTTGTTTCTTTAAAATTCTAGCTTGCTTCTTTCTTTGTGTCAAGCCCAACAAATAATAGGGGTACAACATACTCCAAATACACTACTTTAATGCACTAAAAAGTAGTACAAGGCAAGCATGATCGAACCACAAAGACACGGGATAAAAGTCTATACCTTTTTGCGCAAGGTACTTTGGTCACCAAAGGGGGTTTTGTTTGCAAAAGTGAAATAATAAAATAACAATCTACTTTAAAAATATGCATAAAATGAAATAAACTTATAAACAATTTGATTGAATGGTTATAGTTCTAGTTCTCAATATTGTTGTTCAACTTGATTATAACTTGATGTATTTCATGATTGTTATTCTAAGTTGGTACTGAAAGATATTAACATGCTCCAATACCTATTGCTTGCCAAATTATCTAACCAAAACACGCTCTTTGACTAGACCTAGCTTTACTAATTCAACCTAAACACCCTCTTAGATTGTATTGAAAAACTGCATTAAGTTTTGTACAAGCTTCCCAACAATGTTCATTTCTTCTCATATGCTCGGAAGTGTGAAAACATGTGATATATGTTTTACAATAAGAAAACTTATTGTTTGTTACCAATTATTAACTTAATAGAACGATTAAGTTCCCTAAAAGTTAATTAACTACATAAAAATTCAATTCATGAAAGTGGTCAATCAAACACAAATCAAATTCAAGTGTTCTAGTTTAAACAAAAACATAATCACTAGAATATAATCACAAATCAAACATCAAATCATATGATTCAAGTCAAGCAATAAACATGTTTTGAACTAGAAATTAAGGTTTCTTAGCCACACATGGCTTAGAACAAATCAAAGAGAAAGATGGAATTTGAAATGTTTAATGCTTACAAATTGAAATCAAAAGTGTTTGTAATGATTTGAAATCTTCAAGAGCTCCCAAAATCGCCAGAAGTTCTCCAAAAACCGTCTCTCTCTTCTGTCTTCAAATAGCAATCTTGGGTCATCAAAAATTTTCCCATCATTCACGGTGATGGCAGAAATGGTATGCCTTGGGTCCTCTTCAGTCTGCGATGGTAATTTTCCTGAAGTTTCCAACATACTCACAGATTGAGCAAGTTGTGCAATTTGTTCCTCTAAGCTTTTGAGGCTAGCTTTGGTTGTTTCCTGAAATATTTGGGTAGTACTGGCAATGCTTTTCACAATGTCTTCCAAGGACATGCTCAACATTTCATTTTGTTGAGGAGGTGGAGGATATGGTAGTTGGAACTGTGGAGTTTGTTGGTATTGGTCATTTCCCTAAGCTTGTGATTGGTTTTTTTCCCAAGCTTGCTTGTTGTCCCACCATTGATCATGTTGATGTTGATCAGAAATCCATTGGTTTGGCTAGTAGTAGCTTCCCATTTCTTGTACTTCTTCGCATTCTCATTGTAAATATGGACACATATCAGTTGGATGTCCCACTTGAGTGCAAATACCATATGGACGGGGTGTAGTTGTACACATTTTTCATTTCCAATCATCATAACTAACTGGGATAGCTCAGAAAGTTGGTCCTTAATGTAAGGAGTGTTCATTTTTGAGCCACATATTTTTTTAGGTAGAGATGTACCTGCTCACAAAAATCTTGGTATAAACAATTAGTAACACCGTGTCCCTAACAATAGTGCCAATTTGTTTGGTGGTCAAACCAACAAATAATGGGATAAAATAATAATAATAAAATACAAGTCACTGCTACTATGTACACTAAAGATAGTATAGAGTAAGCAGGGTTGATCCACAAGAATACAAGACTTCTTATTCAACCATGCTCGCACACATCATACAATCAATGTTGAAGTGGGGGGGTTATGTATGACTTCAAATTAAACTTCATAAACAAACAAAATTAATACTAAAATTCAATAAGAGAAATACATTTCCGATTCTGATTCCTATACATGTGTTGGGTTGTAAAGTGTAATGTGACCGTAATTCATGTTCAATCTAGGTTGGTAATTTAGATATTAATGAGATCTAATATCCTAATTAACGAAAGTGTTTCATTCAAAATATGTTCTTCAAATAAAATTTCATTTAATTGATTCAATTCAAATAAGCTTTTACATCCAATCATTAAATGACATTAAGTTCTCGCAACAATTACCAACAATGTCCAACATTCCCCATAAGTTCGGGAATATGAACATTTAATCTTTGATTAAAGTAATTTTGATCTATTTACAACCAATCAAATGCATTTTACCAACATCAAATCATAAAACATATACAAATTTCACAATTTGACTAACTAGATTGATAAGAACCCAAATTCATTGATCAAGTGAAAAGAGAACCAATCAAACAAATATTTAAGACCAAATCAAAGATTACTAGATGATAAACATAAAATCAAGTGCAAATTACAATCTAACAACAAACACTTAAGAATTTGGAATTGGAAATGATAGAGAAGTTAGCTACACTAAATCAAACTACAAATTCAACAAGTTTTGATCTTAAAATCAACTTACAAAATGCAAATTAAAGTGTTTCCAAAGTGCTAAGTAGTGGTATGATCTCCCAAAATCCCCTTTTTGAAGTCCCAAGTTGAAGTTATGTCAAAATATCCCAGGAACCAAAGATAAATCAGGAGTTACACATTCAAAGATCAGTCAAATCACGTTACACGGTCCGTGTAACGTATGCATTGCTGTTACACGGACGTGTAATGGCCCTGATGTGCTGAATTGCTTGCAAAACACGACCGCGTAATGTATGACATGCCAATGCGCGGGCCGTGTAATGTAGTACAAAATAGTCAATTTCTGATTTTTTTTTCCATTTCTTCAATTTATCTCCGAAACTTCACCAACAGCTTCCCTCGAACATCCTAAGCGTGCTCCCTTCTTCAAATCACCCTGAAACATCCACATAAATTGGTGAAATGTAGATAGATCCTCGATAATGTCCCAAAATGCGAAATGCATGAAAATTTCACTAAAAATGCAATGTAATGCTATAAATAAACATGAAATTAACCTATGAAAAGGTGCAATTTATGCACCTAATGTAACGTCATGATTTTTACTCATTTTTTTATTTTTAAAATCTTTTAACGGAAAATGCAACGGAAGACTGTAACATTGTTTATTTCAAAAACATTTCAAACCACAATGTTACGTTCAATTCAAAACCAAGATATCAAAATTATGTAATTGTAGCGAACGCATAAGTTTCAAAATTAAATAACAATTCCAAGTGGCATCTTTATTCTAATGATAAACTACCCCAAAAGTGACCCCATCTCACCAAGCCAAGCTCCTAAGTTACCTGTACCAATCATAAAGGCGCAAAGCAAAGAAACAAGTGTCAGCAAATGCTTTGTGAGCCAATAGAAGTTTGTACACAACGAAAAGGAAAACATATCATCCCCTAACGGGTCAATCATTCAAATTATGATCAAATAAACAAAAATGACATGTCAATCAATAATCAATCATCATTCGCATAAAATTCAATCATTCAATTTTTGTATCATCCATTTACATATCATTCATTAGTGTAACATCAATCATATTTCATGCATAATCATATCGTAATCGTACATCATCATATCAAAGGAATCTATCATAATCGTATAGGCGTAGGTAGTCTCATAGTGATACCTAACCCCAAAGGAAAAACATGTTCGCTACTTGTGTGCTTGGCCAGCCAAATGCTTTAGGTGGTTCGTGACTCCCACCCGTCACACCGACCCTAAGACTCCACTTTCACTACTCCGACTATGCAATGTATAAGTACATCGCGGTGTCGTTCTGGTGTTGGTACAAGCGATGACATTCGTCCGCCACCTCCCAAAACCTACGTGATGTTTGTACAAGCCTCGTTCGAATGGCCAACATCACTCTAGTCCGCAAACAACGAAGTGTACACGTACCATGTGTCGCACGGGCATCTAGAAAGACCGAGCAACTCGTAAATGGCTTAAGCTCTTTTCCTAGGAGGTATTTTTCAACCAACCAGGTTTGAAGGTATCCGGATAGGGTTTCATGCTAAGTGCTAGGTTCTACCCTTGCCCTCTATGCATAACCCCGCATAATCGATCGTATATCAAGTACAAGCATGCAATATTCGTATTATCATATTCAAGATTCATGAAATTTATACCAAGAAGATAGTCAAATATCATACGTCATTTCATATAGCATATCATAGTTGCAATTAATCATATCAAGTACATAGACATGTCAACCAAATTTACTAAGCATGCAAATGTCACAGAAGACAAAACAATGACATATACTGCACATATAGGTATAATCAACAATTAATAATATTTTAATTTGACTAATCGAGCCGTTTCCGGAAAGTAGTTTTCGACTATGTACAAGGTTTACGAAAAGTCTATCAACTCACCTTTGGTTTGGTAGTGAAATCACTTCAAAACGTGAATTCGTAGCTCTTTTACTCAACAAATACCTAAACAAAAAGTATATATTTATTTAGTTTAGGCTAAGATAAACATGATTAACACTCGCATATTTAGCTTATCTCATATTACTTTATTAGACTAGTCTATTGTTGTTTATAAATTACGATTGCCTCGATTTGCTTTATTACTTAATCAAATTGTATGTTAGTATCCTTCAATGTTAACTAACCATAATGAAGCTTATATTACAAAGTCGTTGACACTAATCTGGAATCAACTTGTGCTTTTAATTAACTATTCCATGTCATGCACCTTAATATATAATTTGTGATTAGATAGAAACTCTTTTATAAATTATACACGTTCATTTACAAAATTCCTTATTAAGACATATACCATTATTTCATTATGTGAATCACAAGTTCATAAACATAGCTTTTAATATGTGCTAACAAATTAGATTATTTTTAACACTTTAAAATTAGCATGTAACTATTGTAGTATTATTTTATCTTTACTAATAAAGCACGTGATATTGCCAAAATTATAAGCCACGACATTTATGTGATGATTACTTAAACTTCAACTAGACTTAACAAATTCAAAATTTCATGCAATTACGATAACCGGTCATGTTATAATAATAATATACACACATAATCTCATTAAAGACCTTATCCGGTGAAGTTTTGGTAGCTGTAATTAACTTGTTTATAAGTTAATTAATCAACTTATATCTATATATATTGTCATAAGAAGGCCACGACTACACTATTTTCTTTTATGGCCGGACACAAAGGGATATAACTGTCTGTAGTTTCGAGACTACAAGATTAATAAAATCAGAAGGATTACCCACTTCACATGGCTGCTAAATTCAGGTAATAAGATCGTTAAACAGAAGAAGAAAATATCATGTGATAAGGGTGGATTTGGCAACAAATCAACTTGGTTAGATAGACAAAAGAAAAGAAGTGAAACAGATGTATGTTTATTGGCTGCCCCTCATCGTGAAATCAGAAGAAAAAGAAGAAAAGAGAGAAGTATAAGCTTTGACATAAGCTTTCTTCAATAGCAGCTGCTCATGGAGAACATCCCAAACACACCAGTACACGCATGGGCTATTATCCCATCTGGATTTGTTCCATGAGCAGGTAACAAAAAGAAAGTCATACATATCTCGTTTAAGGATTAAGAGCATTGGGTTGACATAAAGTTCCAAGAACAGGGAAGGAAAGGAAGGGCTACAACTTGGCAGCAAAGCAACATGGTATCAAATATATGCTTCACAAACTAACATTTACTATGCAACTGCTACATGGGATTAATACATTCACAGTCATTAGCAAGTGTATGATCTTTCAAGTTTATGAAGGAAACTTACCAGGTGCAAAGAAGGCCCTGTTTCTTCCTGCTTTGATTTCCAGAACACGCAACACTCTTTCTTTCTCTAGTCGATGCAAATATGGCAGCCCATAAGGAAGGAGTGTGATTGGTGTATTTAGGGTGTAAGGGAAGTATGCGAATCGATATCGTAACGGAAACGAAGAAGAAAAGATAGGATGCGGCAGTTTCCTTGATCACGTAGGGTTATTTATTAAAACTAATTTACAATCGTGAGTTATGAGTGTAGAGAATTCAATTTACAAATTGAATTCTAATTTCAATTATATCCCCTGATCTTTGAGACTTATTACAATATTAACCCTATAATTTTCCTTTTGTTTTACTTTACAACCGTATCATTTAATAATTTAATTTATCTATAAACTAGGCGAATGCCCACGCGTTGTGCAGAAGCATCTATATAACTAAAATCTTTACACGTTTTTTTAAATATAACAATAATGTTGTTGTTAAATTTGATATAATAATTCGTATACTAAGGAGATTTAATATATTGATTATTTTGAAGAGTAAATTACACGAATGGTCCCTATGGTTTGGGGTGATTTGCGTGCTTGGTCCCTAACTTATTTTTTTAACTCGAAAGGTCCCTATTATTTGTTTTTGTTACATGCTTTGTCCCTACTGTTTGTTTTTGTTACTTGTTTGGTCTCTGTCTTACATAAAAAGACTATTATTTAAATAGGGAAAAATTGTGGGTTATGTAAGGTAAAGTGAATGGGTGGGGTTGGGGTGTGTTTATTTAAATAAATTAAAAAAATCAAGGGAAAATTGTCTTTTTAGATAAGACATGGATCAAGTGCGTAATAAAAACAAATAGTAGGAAACTTCCGAGTTAAGAAAAATAAGTCAGGGACTGAACATGCAAATTACTCTAAACCATAGGGACCATTCATGTAATTTACTCTATTTTGAATTATATGATAATATATACATCTATTAAAACTGTATAATCTCAATCTTTTGAACGACCTCTACCCGAGGGTTACTTATGAATAAAATATAATATAATATATAGTTTAATGTTATTTATAGTTGTAGTTATTATTAATTAGTTTTTTAAAATTTATTTGCTTAACGTTCTAATTTCTATCATTGTAATTATTTAAAACATCAAACATTTTTTTTTATTTTAAAGGTAACAATATAATCATTTATATAGAGTTACTTTTAACTATTGTTATTGTAAGTTATTTTAAGCTAATTATTTGAAAACTTTTAACGATTATAAAAATATCTTTAGAAAATATTTTAGTTAAATTGATATTACAATTTAGTTTTTGCATTTAACACTACAATTTATCATTTTTAACTATCCACAAAATATTCTTTGGGTTTTTTTAAGTGGAATTGAAATTTATATTGAAGTTGACCTTGTAATATTATATTTAAATTAACAATTTAAGTATTTTGTCCAAAATGTTCAAAAGTTATAGCTGTAAATTAATAATGGTTTACATACAACAACATATTAAATATAATAAATTAAGTATAATATGTTGAAAGTTAAATACATAACTTTATAATTAGAAGTAAAAATATTATTTTAATACTGAAATTTAGTTTATTTATGATTACACTTTAGGTTTGATACTTATTTAACCTTATTAACCAACTTATAATCATTATTAGAAAGACACTACAATTTATCACTTTTAACTATTTACAAAATATTTTTTAGATTGTTTAAGTTAAACAAAAATTTATATTTAAGTTGATCTTGTAAGTTATATTTAAATTAACAATTTAAGTATTTTATACAAATTGTTCAAAAGTTGTAGCTTTAAAATGATAATGGTTACATACAACAACATATTAGGCCTAATAAATTAAGTATAATATGTTAAAAGTTAAAAACATAACTTTATAAGTAGAAGAAAATATATTCTTTTAATATTGAAATTTAGTTTATATATGATTACACTTTAGGTTTTATATTTATTTAACCTTATTAACCAACTTATATCATTATTAGAAAGAAATTGAAAAGTCTTGGGAGTTTTAAATGAATGTGATGAAAGGAAAAATGAATAGGAGTTTCAAATGAATGTGGTGAAAAGAAAAATGCTAGCTTTATAAGTATATAATGATGATCTTTTAATACTTTAAGTATCAATTAAATCCTAAATAATCATTTAAAATATTAATTAAATCTTTTAAATCATAAATAATCTCCTTTTGTTAATATTATTATATAATAAGCATGTGATCCGACACGAAATACGTACAACTTAATCGTATGTATAACGGAAGGCTAACATTGTTAACAATGAGATTTTTGGGTCGTTACACCTAACACCTCCCATCGTCACATGGTGACACTCTCCTGGTCACGATGTGACCGTTGTATGAAACAAAATCCTATTTGTTTGAGTCCTTAATCCTTTAAGCCAAACCTACTAACCTTCTAAAAGGCTTTCCCCAACCCAAATGACCATGAAAATCGTAGCTTTTTAGTCATGCATGTCCAATGCATGACTTGAACACTAAATGGGTCAAAATAAAGGAAAATGAGGCCAAAACTAATGCTTGGAGTCCAAAACACCACAAATCCTTGGATCTAAGACATATACAAGTTAAAAGGCCTCAATGATCCATAAAGTTGCTAACTTTATGGATCACATGCATGCTACCCAACCCAAACATGAAGAAAAGTGCATAAAACTTAGATTTAGCATGCTTAAGAGAGAAAGACAAGACATTTAGGACTTACAAAGGTCCATAAATAAAACAAGGTAGTGAGGAGCAAGATTGATTGCTGAAAAAGTGCACCAAAGGGACCATTTTCTTCAACAAGGAGCACCAAAACCACTAAAATAAGCCAAAATCACGAAGATGAACTAAGGTTAGGGATTATGGGGCTTAACAAAGATGGAGGCTGATAAATGAACCCTAAATTTGAGGTTAGGGTGCTTAAATATGAAGCAACCCCTAAAAGATAATGGGATTAGGCTGCAGCCCTTTCACATCGTGACCAGCTATGTGTCACTTCGTGACCACCCCTCCATTACGCGTATTCTTCAACTCAGCTTGTCACGTCGTGACCACTCTATGGTCACGTCATGAAACTCGGTTTTCCCCCAAAACCAAGTTTTTTTTGACTCCTTAATGCCCTAAACTGATCCAATCTAGGAAACGGGTGTTATAAGCACATAATAATGATCGGCTAAGGGTTATCAACAACTTTTGGGACTATCAGCAGTCCCAATGAGCTAACAACATGTCCTGTGGATTAACAGCACACCTCACAGGTTATCAGTAGCCTTGGGGACTATCAACAGTTCCATGGACTTCCAGCAGTACATGAGTTATCAGCAACTCAATCCACATATAACAGAAAACAACAAATAAAACCCAACTGGTCAACATACATATAGTATCACACATGCAAGTATAGTGAGAAGACTCATCTCGCGAGTAGCAGCTAAACACCACAACTCTCACCCAACGAAGACTGATCCTACAAGGCCCCTAACAACAATAAAGAGTACTCTCTCAGTCTACACTCCAAAACCCTTAGGAGCAAAGGTCAACCCACACCAGAAGTCAACAGTCAAAGTCAAAGTCAACAATCATAATACCAAAAACTAATTCTCACTTCATGACCAACCGATGGTCACATCGTGAGAATGCACTCATCCTGATTCCAACTCGACCAAACTCCAACTCAGCAAACTCAGTCACAGATAACCCAACAGCCACCACAACGATGTGAACCTCCCATGGTCATGTCGTGTACATATCCAAACAAATTAATCGAGGGATCCTCCATCGCCATTTCGTAACACTCTCCTGGTTACGACGTAACCACTGTCTGAAGCAAAATCCTAGTGGTTTCAGTCCTTAATCTAATGAGTCTTCAACTCCAACTTTTCCAGATGATTTAGGGACCTCCAAAGGTTCATAAAAATGATAACTTTATGACATTCATGCTCCATGCATGTCTTCTACACATCATAGGTTAAAAGAAAAGAAAATGGCCCAAACTCATGCAAGATTCACAATCCACATCAAAACCTTAGATCCATAAGATATGATGCTTTAGGAACTCTAGAGGACCATAAAGTTGCCAACTTTGTGACATACCACTTTCTAATGTTAATTCAGTAGATGAAGTATGTCATGGTATAGATGTGTTAAAGTTGTCGAGAGCCAAATAAAATACTATGGAATCGATCATGTTGAGCATGTTTTGGTATATCTGGTAGTATTGTAACCCGGTTATGTTTGGAACCAAGAAGATGAGAAAATATAATTTTTTTAACAATATAGTTACCATTAGGGGTGCAAACGAGTCAAGCTACTCGTGAGCTACTCGAGATTGGATCGCTAAAAGCTCGATTCGAAATCGATTTTAGACGAGCCCGAGCCAAACTCGAGCTTAATATTAAGCTCGTTTATTAAACGAGCTCAAGCTCGAGCTTAATATTAAGCTCGTTTATTAAACGAGCTCAAGCTCGAGCCTATGTCACTAAGCTCGATTGGGCCCGTGAGCCTAAACAAGCCTTTATATAATATAATTTCTTATTTTTTTATATATTAAAATAAAAACATATTTGTGGATTAGGAATTTAGGGTATTAGTAAACGAGTTTCTTAACGAGCTTGAGCCGAACTTAAGCTTATTCAGGCAAGTCAGACAAAAATAGAGCCGAGCCCGAGCCCAAGTCGAGCTTGTATAATTATTTACGAGCTCAAGCCGAGCTCAGTACAAGAAGCTCGAATCGAGCCGAGCTCGAGCTCGAGCCTCTTAGAACTAAACGAGCCTGAGCCGAGCCTGGTCAGGCTCAGGCTCCACTCGGCTTTTTGCACCCCTAATTACCATCTTGTACAATTGGTTTGTATTTAGATTCCAAAAACTTAAAGTTTGTTGGTTGTCATGGTTACCAAACCCTATAATGTCTATAAATATAACGTCCAACCGTTAAAAAAAACTCGGGAGACAAGCACCAAGATGGATAAATTCATAATATAATTGAAACTATGATGTGGAATGCAATGAATGGGTTTTAAAAAATAATAGTTAAAAATTACTTTTTCATCTATTCTACCGAACATAATGTTTATAGACACTGTATAAATACTACACAAAAAAAGAAAGAAAAAATTTATTTATAAAAGATATGAAAATAGATCTTGGAATTGAATTGATAACATTAATGAGGATGATATTGACAGTTAAATCATTTGTGTCCAATCGATTTACTAAAAGAAACCACGTTGCCAGACTATTTATAAGAAGGCCAGTGAGTTAAATTATACAATGTTCAAGTTAAGTTGGTTATTTTAGGTTTGTGTGGAAATTATATGTTGCAAGAAAATGAGTTAATTTTGTAAATAGTTTATTATGGATCTAGACCGGAAAGTATTACAGAAAAACAACTATAGTTCAACGTCAAGGATTATTTATTGTTTTTCATAATGTCTATTATTACAGAATTATTCCTGTATTATTAGTATTTTGGCATTCAGTTTGTATCCTTAATATTTCGACGGCGAATGTAATGTCAGATTTAATCATGTAACATCTATAATTTTATCAGTTAAACATAACGTACAGTTTCATATAGTGCTCTTTTGACCTTCCCATTTGTAACGTTCACCCTCAAAATTCTTTTTTTTTTTTTTTACAAAACACATCCAATTTTGAGGTATATTTTTGTCCTTTAACCATTTGATGTCACTGGGCAAATTTAATTATTTGAGTGACATTTTTTTTATATATTCTTAATATATGTGCCCCCCCCCCCCCCCCTTTTTCCTCTTGTGTGTGTGTGAAAATAGGCTCGGTGAAAATGTAAAGGATGCTAGGAACAATGGTGAGGTCGCTTTCAACATGATGAGGGAAACACTACTCAGACCAAACATATTATGTCTTGTCATCTTACACTTTATTGCTCAGCTGTGAAATGATTCCCAATTATTTATAACACTTAAATCTGTTTTCTTATATATTAATATCAAATAATGGTTTTTTTCTAACTAATTATATTTTAATTTCTTGTACTAGTATTCTCTTCATTCATGTAAATATATAATATTTAATTAGTTATGTAATTTAAAAATTAATTTATAGCAAAGAACGAAAATCTAAAATTGCAAATCAAAATTAATACTTAAATGTATACATTAATAATACACGGTGTATTTCAAACATTCCAATATATAAAATATTTGTATTTTTATTTATTGAAGTATAATATTGATCATGTTCAAGTTCTTATACTTCAATATTAAAGAATACAATGTTTGATTATTACCTCAATATCTAAACTACTCATTAGTTTTATGGACGATGAATGACTAATGACAAAATAAACGATTTGAAATAAAATTAAGTTTCGTATTAGTTTTGGTATCAAATATAGAAAATACGGAGTTGTCTCATATTGTCTTCAAAATTAAATACAAACTGAAACAATATTGACATGTGTTTTTCGTGTTTTTACATTTGTTGTTTTTTATACGATCAAATATGAATTACATAAAATATAGACGTATTTTATTTTAGACTTTTTGTATTTGTCGTGTTGATTGTTTTTATTATGTTTTAACCACGTTGTTTTCATGCAACTAAAGCAAACACGACGTAGTATTTAATTTTCGTGTTTTTACATTTGTTGTTTTGGTATCAAATATAGAAAATACGGAGTATTTAGTTTTGGTATCAAATAAAGAAAATATAGAAAACACGACGTAGTATTTAGTTTTGGTATCAAAAATATAGAAAATACGGAGTTGTCTCATATTGTCTTCAAAATTAAATACAAACTGAAACAATATTGACATGTGTTTTTACATTTGTTGTTTTTTATACGATTAAATATGAATTACATAAAATATAGATGTATTTTATTTTAGACTTTTTGTATTTGTCGTGTTGATTGTTTTTATTATGTTTTAACCAGGTTGTTTTCGTGTTGATTGTTTTTATTATGTTTTAACCAAGTTGTTTTCAGCTAAAAATATGGTATGTGCAATTTAATATGTTAAGTTATATATATATATATATATATATATATATATATATATATATATATATATATATATATATATATATAATTTAACATATTAAATAGAACCATCTTCGTACCCCTATCCCTATATCCTGATTTACCATGCAATAGCACTGTCTTGTTTCCATTTTGGGCTCAAGAGGCTTTCAAGACCAAGCAGCCTTTCCCCACTGCCATAAAATTCCTTTTTTTTCTTTAATTAACGCCCCCCCCCCCCCCCCCCCCCCCCCCCAACAACAACAACAACAATTGTTAACTTTTAATTCCTCTAAACTCCAAAATTTTGGCCTTTCTGACCCATTCATTTGCTAAACCAACAACTACACTACCTCATTTCAAAATTTTACCATTACTACAAATTTTAATTATTAAAAGTATTGTATACATTTCATAAATCGTTCCATTTCATATAATTGCCATAAAAGTTTTTAAATTTGACAGAAATATTGATCTTATCCTTTTGTGTATTTCTAGTTTATTAAAACCGAAAGTCTGTAAAAAAATTAATTAATTAATTTTAAGTTTTGTATATTTCTGGTTCATTAAAACACTTAAGTTTGACAGAAATGTTCGGTTTTGCCAGGTAAATCTGCAAAAAAAAGGTAAAATTGAAAAAAAAAATTACAACCTCGACTTTAATGAACCAAAAATACGTGAAACGATAAAACCAAATGCTTTTGTCAAACTTAAGGTCTTTTATATTATTATGCCAATAATAAATCCATCCACGTTGGCATGAGACTTATCGAAACAAAATGAAATTAATGATGAACATTTTAATTATATTGACATGTATGTATATTGGAGACATGTTCTCATTCCACTATGTTCGTACAACATAATAGGGGAAAGATGTCTATCTGTCTAGCATGCACAAGACTGAAAGCTATGTAGTAGGAGGATTGCCTTAAGAGTATCGATGTGCTAACGATATGTTTGTCAACATTTTAATTATCTTCGGTTTGTAGTGAAATACATAATTTCTGTAATATTCTTTGTAGGCATACCAAAACCGTATACACGATTGATGAATTTTTAGTTGCTAGGAATATAGAGTCTTATCTTTTTTTTTTTTTTAATTAAGAGGAAGTAGTTTCCACCCTACCAAGAAATAAGAGTATGCAATATACATATCTACCATCATCCTTAATGTTAGAATATTAGTTTGTTCTGTTGCTTTATACTCTTTGTATAATATAGGGGCTCCTTTGTAATATGTGTGGCTATATATATATATATATATATATATATATATATATATATATATATATATATATATATATATATATATATATATATATATATATATATATATATATATTGATTTATGCGCGTAACCATACATAATGAAGGGTTTCAACATTAATTAACATGGTATCAAGCCTTCTGGTGTATGCATCCTAGCAAAGCAAACTTGCAAGAAATTGTTTTCCAATTGATCCTATCTTCTTTTACCGTGTCGCCGAATTCCATATTACTCTTCTCTTCCCTATGTTGTTTGCTACGCTACAACTACCACAATTCATTTCTTTTCGGATCTCCCAACCAAGTCTCGTGTTCAATCACTTTTTGTTTAATTGCTAATCAAGATTTCATTACTTGCCTGCATAAGAGGTTCTACAGATCATTCGGTTGTTTCTGCTAAAGTTTAGCTTCTAGACTATTGTTTCTTGTCTCTATTAAATTTGATTTTGTTGGTTTTTCCAGAGTCTCAACGACTGGTCCAACAACCTCCTCTTCCGCCATGGGTTCCAACCCTACTACCAGTTAACTACTGGCCTTTGCACTTACTAATGTCTACTCACAATTTAGTTTCAAGTTATTTGTAAACGGTTCCAAATATAAACTATGACATATAATTTTTTTGGACATGTTCAAAGGTGATAAGGTACACGTACATATTACTGGAAAAACAAACCCGATGACGATGAAGACTGGGCGACAATTGATTCTAGAATTAGATCGTTGTTTTTTTGGACATGTGTGATGCAAATCCATTACATATTATTTTTAGTGATGAATACACCTAAAAAGACCTTTGAGACAAGCTTGATGATTTTTTTTTGTTACATCCGAGAAAAATAAAGGTATGTCTTGGAACCTTTGAATAAGAATTTTTGGCATGAAAGGTCCCTTAGTACACTGGGCGTACTTAAGTGTACGCTTAGCGTACTACGTCCCTTTATGGTCGTGGGTGTTTGGGGGTACGCTGGGCGTACCATGAGTTACGCGGGGCGTACGCGCCAGAGAAGCAAAACCCTAATTCTCGGACTTGAGGCCTATATAAACGACTTAAGCTCCTTGGATTGAACCATAGAGAGCCTCTACTGCCCTTAAACGTTATTACATCTATGGAAACCTTGAGAGAGCATCTTTGAGCATTATAAGTGTGTATGTGTGGTCTTTAGTGCCCATTTCAAAAGGAGGAATTGGTGAAGAAAGCTTGGATCAAGTGGGTGCTTCTGGATCTTGCATCATAATCATCTTTCAGAGCTTTTGGAGGTAAAAAGCTTGCATCTTTCCCCTTATTTCTTTAGATCTTACTAGGGTTTTTGAAGTTGCTCCCTTTGATGAGCCTTGGACCTCATTTGTTGGCTTGGTCATCCCCATTGGTTAAAAAGGTCAGATATGGGGTCCTTAAGCCATATAGAAGCATCAAAATAGGACCTTGGTGGTAGTCTTGACCTTGAGCATAAGTTAAAGACCTTGGAAAGGTCTTGATGAGGGTTTTGGAAGTATAAGGGACATGCAAAGACATAAAGTTAGCAACTTTATGCCTTAGGAAGTGTTAAAGAACTCAAATCTAGCTTTTGGATGTAAAAGATTGGGATATTAAGCACTTAATGGGAAAGTGCTTAACTCGGGCGAACGCCGGGCGTACTCAGTGTACGCCGCGCGTAGCCTTGGGAGCCCAGTACGCGGCGCATACCAAAGAGGTACGATGAGCGTACGCAAGACAGATTGGGTCGTTCCTGTTTTGGGGCTGGCGACTTTTGGGCCTCAACTTGGTATTTGGGCTGACTGCATTCTGTGAAATATGGGCCATATCTTTGGATTTGGGTCATGGAATTTTGGGAGGGCCTTATTGGGCTAAGAGGCCCATTAGTGATTTTGGACTTGGACTTTGGGGCCATTTCAAAGAAAGATTAATTGGGCCGCATGAATAGTGTTGGGGCTTGGGTCTTTCCCTCCTGATTAATTTAAGGATCTAATGTTATTTAATACTATTATCCAACCCGCGAGATTCCGAATTATTAGGAGAGCAGCTTTGGTTTTCGGCAAACGAAGGTGAGTCTTCTCACCATACCCATGGGTCTAAGGCACCAAGGCCGGCCCATTATATGAGATGTGTTACGTGTTAGTCATTCTGTGAAACTATGTGTTTGTGATTATGTTGGTATGGAAGATCTCGGGGGGTTCCCGAGGCATTGGGCTAAGACCATGAGGGGGTTCCTATGGCACCCGGAGTAAGACCCTGGAGGGTTTCCAGGGCTTCCCTATGTGTTTGTTTGCATGGTTTATATGTTTGTATGGCTGATTAGTATGTATGAGATACTTTCTGATTATGTGTGGGTGTGCCCTGGGGAACTCACTAAGCTTTCTAGCTTACCGTTTGTGGATGTGTTTCAGGTACACTCGAGCCCAAGGTCAAGGGCAAGGCGTGATGGCGTGACGTGCACTTTATCTCTCTTTTATTACTACCTTTTGGGACACTCTGATGTTTTTAAACAAAATGTAATAAAGGTGGATTTGAAAACAATTGTGATGAGATTTATGATTAATGCAATTATGTTTATTAATTAAAAATGAAAAAAAAATTGGGTTGTTACAAGTTGGTATCAGAGCCTTGGTTTGAGGGATTCGAGCACACTCTTAGGTGTGTCGGGAATCAAACTATGGAAATGGTAAATTGTTTTAAAAATAATAATAATAAGAGTGCGACGCGCGTGATCAGCCGAGCCAAGTATGTGATTCCCTTGTATGATGGGCATGTTACGCTATTATTAGAGCTATGTGAATATGTGGAACTTGTTATGTGTATGCTTTTAAATTTATATACGACTAGGAGCTTATAGACTCAGAATGATTGATTTGGCCTTAATTTCTTTTCCTTGTTTGGATGTGGTCTTAGGGTAGAATCTTTATTCGAAAGTCTATTTGATCCTTTTTGTGTACAATTTGCATGCATAAAGGCAACCTGTTATAATGAATTGGTATTAGTAGAACAACTGCTAGGGCAGTCTAGGGCTTATTTCCTCTTTTTGTATGAGGTGTGAGGGACGGGGCGAGTTGGAGTTAGCAGGTGGGACATCGAGGGAAAGGTACGGGTAGATGTGGAAGGTAGTATTGGGCCCGTACTACTGGAAGCACATGACCTCTACCCAAACTCATGTTGTACCTGAGAACTCTAAGGAGGAGAACCGGTTGGGAGGTTTCTTGTTATAGGCATCCTGATCATTATGTTTTATGAATTTTCAGTTCAGTGTGGTGGTGACTCGATTTGGAGCAGGGGGATCAGGACCAGGATCTAGATCTGGGGCAGGATTAGGAGACACTACTGGTGCTATTGATGAGAGGCTGCGAGAGCTTATTGCAACCGAGGTTAGAAAGGGCATACTTGAAGCGACCCCGATCATCTTCGGGACGGTCAAGGAGGGTATCATGGATCTTATAGAGGAGAGACTCGGATCATTCAGAGCTGAGGTTGCAGCGGGCCAGGTTGGGGCCCGAACTCCCTCGTTTCGAGAGTTCAAGGCGTGTGGAGCACCGAAGTTTCTCGGCGCCAGGGACCCCATTGTCAGTCGGCGTTGGATAACGGATATTGAGAATGCCCAGCGTATGAGTTCTTGCCCGGATGCAGTAAAGGTGGGGTTTGCTTCATGTATGCTGAGGGATAGGGCTCAGGATTGGTGGGGCAAGGTTACTAGCCAATTGGGGTCGGTTGGAGTGGCCGAGATGTCATGGTCCGAGTTCGTACGACGTTTTGATCAGGAGTTTGCACCACCCGTTGAGGTGTAGAGGCTGGTACGGGAGTTCCACGATTTGCAGCAGACCACCGAGACGGTGGCGGAGATCACCGCCTAGTTTTGGGAGCGGGCTCTACTGATACCATAGTATGCTACTGACGAGGATATGAGGCGGACCCGGTATCATTGCATGTTGAGAGATGACATTCGGGAGTTTGTGAGTTTCACGGGGTGCAAGACCCTAAATGAGATGGTGGATAAGGCCCGCGAGAGGGAGATGGAGTTGGACTTCCGCACGAAGCGGAAGCCGGAGCAGGCCCAGGCAGCAGTAGGACAGGCTAAAACGCCTAAGACCTCGGATTCGTCTAGTCGGGACCAGTAGGGCCGGGGCCGATGTGCCAAATGTGGGAGGTCACATGGAGGGATATGTAAGGGACAAGGCACGACATGTTATAATTGTGGTCAACCGGGCCACGTGAGCAAGGATTGCCCCAGGAAGGGCCTGATATGTCTCCACTACAACCAGACCAGCCACAAGCAGGCCGATTGCCCTAGGTTTCAGGGAGGAGGAAGAGCGGTAGCGACGCCTACGCCCGCTACTTTGAGGATCACCGATGGCCGATCTACCAAGGCGGACGCCCTAGCGGCTAAGAGTCGTGCTTTTCAGCTGACTACCGAGGACGCTCGGGCAACGCCGAATGTTGTGACTGGTACGTGTTTATTTTCTCTCTCCATGTTCATTTCCTTATGCTTATTTTGCTACGTATTCTGGTGATTTAGGGACCTTTTTGGTCAATGGTATGTCGGTCCACGTTTTGTTCGACTCGGGAGCTACCCGATCATTTGTGTCTCTTGAGCTTAGCAAGAAATTCTGAGATATGCCAGGGACTTTGTATCGAGACTGTGTTCTGAATATGCATGGCGAGAGGTTCCGCGTCGATTTAGTCCCGATACCGTTACGGGGATCGAAGGTGATTATTGGCATGGATTGGTTGGATCTCACGGGGCCATGATAGATTGCGGGTGCCAGTCAATCAGTGTTCGAACCCCAAGTGGGGGAGAACTAGTTATATATGGGGAAAAGGCCTCGCGAGGACCGATCCTCTGTTCGGCGGCACGAGCTAAGAGGTTTCTGCAACAGGGTTGCACAAGATTTTTGGCTCATGTCTCGGATACAAGGGTGGAGACAGTGGTAGGTGTGGATAGTATGCCGGTGATTCAGGAGTATCAGGACGTTTTTCCCGAAGCAAAGGCACCATACCGATTAGCGCCCCCGGAGATGCAGGAGTTATCTACGCAACTCCAGGAGTTGCTAGACCGAGGGTTCATCTGTCCGAGTAGCTCTATGTGGGGAGCACCAATTTTGTTTGTGAAAAAGAAGGACGGATCACACAAAATGTGCATTGATTATAGAGAGCTGAGCAAGCTAACAGTGAAGAACCGTTACCCTTTACCTAGGATTGATGACTTGTTTGACCAGCTTCAAGGTGCATTTTGGTTCTCCAAGATAGATCTTCGGTCGGGGTATCACCAGATGAGGATTCGGGATGAGGATATACCAAAGACAACATTTAGGACCCGATATGGGCATTATGAGTTTGTGGTGATGCCATTTGGGCTCACCAATGCCTCCGCAGCGTTCATGGATCTCATGAACTGGGTATGTAGACCAATGTTGGATCAGTCAGTGATCATCTTTATTGATGACATCCTGGTCTATTCCAAGACCAAGGAGCAGCATGAGCGGCATCTGAGGGAGGTGTTAGAGACTCTGAGGGCGGAGAAACTTTATATGAAGTTCTCCAATTGTGAGTTTTGGTTGCGGGAAGTTCAGATTTTAGGGCATGTCATTAATGAAGGGGGAATTTCGGTTGACCCAGCCAAGGTAGAGGTGGTGATGCGGTGGGAAGTACCAAGGAATGCATCATAAATCCGTAGTTTCTTGGGCCTAGCGGGTTATTATCGGAGATTTATCCAGGACTTTTCCAAGGTTGCAGTGCCATTGACCCGCTTAACCAAGAAACTGATGGGTTTTGAGCATTCTAACACTTCCTAAGTGTACATGCAACCCTAATAAACCTTGGATCTATGTTTGTCTAAGATACATGCAAATAATTATTTTTCCAAGGTTCATATCCTAACTAGCATGGCATGGGGAACTTGAATCAAATAAAGCTAGTAGAAATACTTACCTTGTAGTTGTAGTTGATTCCTTGGAGTGTTAGAGCCTAGCACCAATAGTGTGGATGCCTCAAATGGAAATCACAAATCACCACAAACTTGGAACTTTGAGAGAATAGTCACTACTATCTTGAAATCGGCCCTTTTGCTTTACTCACTCAACTAGTGTGATTTCAAGAACCAAAGCCTCCTTTATATAGTGTGGTGGATTAGGGTTACATCCATGTAAACCCTAATGCCCATGTCTCTTCATTTCCATGAGATCCATGGGTTAAAACTCCATGGAGTATCCATGGACTTTCCATGCAAGCCTAGCCCATTCCAAATAAGCATTAGCCCACACTATATAAATGTAGAAGCCCATATTTAATTAGTAATACTTTTGATCTCTAAATTAATCCTAGATTAATTATAGATCAATGCTAATTAAATAATATGATCTTATATTAATATATTAGAACTTATAATATATTAATAAATCATAACTTATACTATTCTCAAAAGATTATCCATAAATTGTTCGGGTGAAGTGCAACCCAAATGGACCATGCCGGTCGGGTCAAGCACATACCAAATATAGTTATGGACTCAGACACTATATCCAACAGTCTCCCACTTGGATAAGTCTAATAACTATAGTTGCAAGTATGACTTTAGGAACCGATCAGCAATCGTAGCTCTTTAAACTCTGTTGAACTAGAACGTGTCATTTTAGATAAGTGATCATATAATCCTCTGTTCTAGATATCAGCCGGACAAATACATGGAACATGGTCTTACTTATTGTCCAGCATTTTTTTCCCGATTTCCGATTTGTTTGACATAGAACTTAACTGAACACATCAATTTAGTTCTGACCGGGCCCGGTACATAGGTCAAAACAAAATCATCGAGGGGCCCAGATATCGCTTCTAATCCTAGAAGGAACAGATAAACTTCGACTCATATGTTTGTTCTACCACTCATTGAATTATACACAAAAGCACGTTTTATAACATCGAGTTACCAATGCGTTTTCGTACAATCAATGCATAACCAACTTGTAAGTAAAAAATCATATCTCTAGGTTTGAAGACTTATATGATATTACCGTCTCACGATCACTCGAGATAAATTCCATGAAGTGATTCCAGTGAGTGTGGGTTGAGTCCAATGCTCAGAACTTATGAGCACTCATGATTGTTGTAGCCTATGTCCAACACCTTAGACCTCTGCAACCAATCATGACAGTCTTGATTCATACCTACTTCCGACGTATGAACGACTGTGGAGATTCGAATAATATGATAAACCAAACATAATTATTCTGGAAGTCAAAACATGCAAAAGAAATATAGTAAACAATTGACAAGTGATAGCAACACTTTACTCATAAATAATAGCTTTTATTTATCATCAAATGTCAATTACATTTTTACAAATTTCAAGATTATCTAACTACTAAAACTAATATCATCCTTCAGCTCTATGCTCTGAGCATGTTGGAGATGCTTAGCCCGAGTCAGTCCCTTCGTGAAGGGATCTGCTGGGTTCTCATCCGATGATAACCTCTTTGCCACGAGGATTCCTTCTTCTATTCGATGTCTGATGAAGTGATATTTTCTGTCAATGTGTCTGGATCTCCCATGATCTCTTGGTTCCTTGGCTAAGGCAACCGCACTATTACTGTCACAGAAAATCTCCATTGGCTCCTTTATAGCTGGTACAACTCCAAGGTCTCCGGTGAAGTTCTTTAGCCATATAGCCTCATTTGCTGCCTCGCTTGCTGCTATATACTCTGATTCACAAGTGGAATCAGCCACTGTCTCCTGCTTGGAACTTTTCCAAGTAATTACCCCTCCATTTAGGGTAAAGACCCAGCCCGACTGAGAGCGGAAATTATCCCTGTCAGTCTGAAAGCTAGCATCACTGTACCCTACAACTCTCATGCTATCACTCCCACCAAGGGTAAGGACCCAGTCCTTAGTCCTTCGTAGGTACTTGAGGATATTCTTTACCGCGGTCCAGTGTGCCTTGCCAGGGTTCCCCTGATACCTGCTAACCATACTCAAAGAAAAGGCTATATCAGGTCGAGTACACGTCATATCATACATGATCGATCCTACAGATGAAGCATAAGGTAGTCGACTCATTTCTGCTATCTCAGCCTCAGTACTAGGGCTTTGTGTCTTACTCAATCTGGCGTTACTCTGAATGGGTAACTCACCTTTCTTGGAGTTATGCATGTTGAATCTTTTCAACACTTTATCCACATAGGTGCTTTGACTAAGTCCAATTAGTCTTTTACTCTTGTTTCTCAAAATCCTTATCCCTAGGATATATGCAACTTCACCAAGGTCCTTCATAGTGAAACACTTCCCAAGCTAGGACTTTACTTCCTGCAGGATTGGGATGTCATTTCCTATGAGTAGTATGTCATCCACATACAGTACCAAAAAGCTGACTATGCTCCCACTAGCCTTGATATAGACACACGATTCATCTTCACTCCTTGAAAAGCCAAATTCCATGACTTTCTCATCAAAGCAAAGATTCCATCTGCGAGGTGCCTGTTTCAATCCATAAATGGATTTCTCGAGTTTGCACACTCTATTGGGGTACTTTGTACTGACAAAACCCTCAGGCTGAACCATGTAAACATCTTCAGCCAACTTTCCATTAAGGAAAGCGGTTTTGACATCCATTTGCCATATTTCATAATCATGAAATGCAGCTATGGCTAACAGAACCCGAATAGACTTAATCTTGGCTACCGGAGAAAAGGTCTCATCATAATCCACTCCAGGAATTTGAGAGAAGCCCTTTGCAACCAGTCTAGCCTTATAAGTGTGTACATTACCATCCATGTCGGTCTTCTTCTTGAAGATCTATTTGCACCCAACTACCTTATGATCAGGTACATGGTCAACCAAGTTCCAAACTTGATTGTCATACATGGACTGTATCTCGCTATCCATAGCCTCTTTCCATTTAGCAGCCTCAGGGCCTGCCATGGCTTCCGTGTAGCTGTTAGGCTCATCCAGACCTACTGGTGTCTCGTCACTAATAAGTGTCTCACCTTCCGCAGTAATATGGAAACCATAGTAATGCTCAGGTGCATTCCTAACTCTCGTGGAACGTCTCAGAGGTACAGACTCGTCAATTGGCTCAACAGGAGTTTCCTCCTCAAGTTGAGGGTTATGGTTTGAAGTTCCTTCACCACTTGACTCTTGAAGTTCTTCAAGGTCAATTTGCCTCCCACTGTCTCCTTGGCTTATAAACTCTCTCTCTCTCTCTCTCTCTCTCTCTCTCTCTCTCGAGAAAGACTCCTCTTCTTGCTACAAAGACCACATTATCACTAGGTCTGTAGAAGATGTAACCAAAGGATCTTTGTGGGTAGCCGATGAAAATTGTAACATCCCGAAATAGCGAGAGTAGAGTAGAAGGGCCAAAAGTGTTAATGGGGAAAGGGTGACTCGGCGAGTCCATGGCTGGACTCGGCGAGTAGAGTCGCGGCTTGACCGCGTGTTAAGTAACCGACTCGGCGAGTCGATGAGAAGGACTCGGCGAGTAGGCACTGGGTGGAGAAAACCCTAATTCGCGGGGTTGGGCCATATATAAGGAACATTATGTTCCTTCCCCCGCCTCTTTGCTTCCCTCTGGAGTTCCAGAAACCCTAAATCGCAGAGGAGCTCCATTGTTGAGTGGATTGAAGCTTGGAGAAGTAATCATTGAAGGAATTTTGTGGGAATTGAAGGCTTGGGGCAAGGGGCTTTGCTTGGAATCAACTTCATTGCAGTTGGGGGCATCCATTGGAGGTAATATCTCGTTCTTGGTCTGATTGTATGTTGTTTCTTCATTTTGGGGATTGTGGGATCTTGCCTATGGATGTAATTGGAAGTCTAGAAGGTAGATCTGAGGTTGCTACCTCAGATCTGGAGTAGAGGAGATTCAGAGAGCATGAAAGTCCTTGTGTTGGATCGTTCAGTGAAGCTTGCAAGTCCCAAACCCTAGTTATGAGTGAATATGGCCTAGATCTCTATGGATTCACGTAAATTTTGCCACTTTACGTGATGGATGAGTTGTAGGAGTTTGGATCTATGTTTTGGATCAATTGCATGGTCTGGGATGCTTCTGTATGGGTTCAGATCGGTGGTACTCGGCGAGTCACATGGGTGAACTCGACGAGTTGCTTGAAGATGAGATGGGACTTGACGAGTTGGAAGAACAACTCGGCGAGTCGGATGAAGATGGCTTGGAACTCGGCGAGTTGTATGAACAACTCGGCGAGTAGGTTGAAGATAGCCATAGACTCGACGAGTCTGTTCTTAGACTCAGCGAGTCTTGTTGAAGAGTCCCGATATTCTCTGGTTGAGTCGAGAATCGGTGAGTCAAGGGATGACTCGGTGAGTTGAGGGCGAGTGGACTCAGAGTTGTTGAACTCGGCGAGTCTCGGGGTGACTCGGCGAGTTAGATCGCGGATTGGGTGAAGTTCTGAGTATGGGGACTCGGCGAGTCATCGGGTTGACTCGGCGAGTAGGGTCAGTCAGGGGTTGAATTTGACCTTGTCTTTGACCAAGGGTTGACCAATGGTTCCAGGGGTATTTTGGTAATTGTTGATTATTGTTTGAGTTCAGTGCATTGGTGGCTGTCCAGAGGTGGAGATCGTATCAGTGATCGGAGCAGCTTGAGCTATCTGTTCAGTCGGCAGTTTCGAGGTGAGTTATCCTCACTATATCGCTAGGGTTTATGGAACCAAGGCCAACCCTTTTATCGGATGGAAATCCGGGTAGATGTCAGTTGTTATGATATGGGCCGGAAGGCGTTATATGTTGCAGGCCGGAAGGCATTACATGTTATGGGCCGGAAGGCATTGCTATGTAGACCGAAAGGTCATGGCCTGGAAAGGCGTATGTGTGCATTTAGTATGTTGACTGATTCGTAGGGTGATGTTATGCTAGTGACCAGCTAGGCCGGTATCTTGATTAGAGTAATGCTATGTTGATCGATTGCTAACTGTGAACTGTTATATGATTATGTGTTATGTGCATGATTGCTAGACCTGGTGCGTGACCCGGTATGCAGGGTCGTTCTATGTTTTGTTATGATATGTATGCTTGTTATGTTGTGGGCCGGAAGGCAATATGTTATAGGCCGGAAGGCATTGCGTTATGGGCCGGAAGGCGATATGTTTTGGGACCGGAAGGTCGTGGCCAGGAAAGGCGTATATGTGGTTGGTATTTTGGGGGTATCTCACTAAGCTTTCGGGCTTACAGTTGTGGTTTTATGTTTCAGGTTCTCAGGAGTCTGTGGCAAGGCAAAGGCGTGATTGTACCGTTCCTCGCGTTGGTGTTTTATGATATGAATCTAGGAAAATACTCTGTTAAATAATGTATTGAAAACCTTTTTGTAACAACATCGTTAAAATGGATGGTTTTTGAAAAGTTTTAATTGTTTTGAAATTTTGGTCGTTACAAAAATACACCTCTTGCTTCGGGGTTCTAGCTTATCATGAGTCTCGCGCCTCACAAAATCCTCGCAACCCTAAATCTTGATGTGGTCTAGTTTGGGTACTTTACCAGTCCATATCTCGTGAGGAGTTTTGGCAACTTTCTTTGTAGGGACTAGATTAAGGATATGGGCGGCAGTCTCTAAGGCATATCCCCAAAATGAGATTGGCAGCGAAGCTCGACTCATCATAGAACGAACCATATCCAACAAGGTTCTATTACGCCTCTCAGCTACACAATTCAACCGTGGTGTCTTGGGAGGTGTCAATTGTGAGACAATCCCACATTCCCTAAGATAGTCGAGGAACTCTGAACTAAGATACTCACCACCTCGATTGGATCGAAGCATCTTAATGTTCCTGCCCAATTGATTCTTGACTTCCTGTTTAAATTCGTTAAACCTTTCGAAAGTCTCTAACTTATGCTTGATTAAGTAGACATATCCATATCTACTGTAATCATCAGTAAAAGTCAAATAATAACGATTAACATCCCTTGTGGCATGTTTGAATGGTCCACACACATCCGTGTGTACAAGGTCCAACAAACCTTCACCCCTCTCACAAGAGCCTGTGAAGGGTGACTTTGTCATTTTTCCAAGTAAGCATGATTCGCAACTATCATCTAACTTTAGGTCAAACGACTCCAAGACTCCATCCTTTTGGAGTTGTCCTATGCGTTTCTTTCTTATATGTCCAAGAAGACAATGCCATAATGATGCTTTATCCAAGTTATTATTATTAATAGAATCAATACACATCACATTATTTCCTAAGTTATCTACAACAGACACAACTTCATACACACCATCACAAGGTAATGCTTTAAAATAAAGAACATTATTAAAGAAAGCATCAGTAGAACCAACTTCATTATTAAATGAAAAGGTAAACCCTTATTTATACAATGCATGAAAGGAAATAATATTTCTTTCCATTTCTGGCGAGTAACAACATTTATTCAAATCTAAATTAAACCCACTGCTTAGCGATAAAGTATAAACTCCTATCTTGGTGACAGGTGTAACTTTCCTATTCCCCATGATTAAGTTTATCCTTCCTTGCTCCACATTCTCACTTCTTCTTAGTCCCTGCAAGTCACAACAAATATGAATACCACAACCGGTATCAAGGACCCAAGAGTTAGAATTAGGTGAGTTATTAGAAATGATAGTGTAAATACCTGCATGGTTGGGTTTAACTTTCCCATCCATCACATCTTGTTGGTACTTTGGGCAGTTCCGCTTCCAATGTGCCTTTTCATGACAATAGAAGCATTCAGCCTCTTTTGGGTCAGACGAAGGAGTGATGAAACCTTTCTTGGTTCCACTTGAAGAAGAGCCATCAAGGGTCCTAACCTCGGTACCCTTCGAAGAACTCTTTCTCTTCTTCCCTCGTCCTTTCCCGATTTCCAAGACAGGGGCGGAGTTGGTAGGAGTAGGAGTAACATCGCCTTACCCTTAAGACCACTTTCCGCGGTCTTTAAGAGTCCTTGAAGTTTGCTGAGTGTGACCTCTTCCTTATTCATGTGGTATGTCATGCGGAATTGATCATAACATGAAGGTAAGGAGTGCAAAATGATATTTATTGCAAGATCCTAGGGGAAGTTCACATTAAGCTTCAGCAAACGGTCCACAAATCTTTGCATTTTCTGCATGTGGCCCATGATGGGTTCACCATCCTTCATGCGAGTTGTTATCATGGAGGAGATGATTTCATACCTCTCTTGACGAGCACTTTGATGGTATATTTCCATCAAGTCTTGGTGTATCTCATAGGGGTAGAAATATTCATAGGATTTTTGGAGATCCGCGGTCATAGTGGCCATCATGATGCATGCCACCTTGGTGGCATCCCTTTCATGTGCCCTAAACTCAGCGATCTCTTGAGGAGTAGCAACTGTCTCATCAATCTCCTTAAGCTCCTTATCGAGTACATATTCCTTGTCCTCGTAGCGAGTGATCATTCTGATGTTTCTGATCCATTCATTAAAGTTGGATCCATCAAAAGTGACTTTCCCACACAAGTTTATAAGAGAAAAGGAGCCATTAGGATTAGAGCCAGAAGCAGCAGTGTTTGCAGACATCTAAAAAGAAGAAAAGTTTAGTTTAGATATAGAGATAGTCCTTAATAAAACACCCAAATGTAATATTAAGGCTACGACCCAATCACAATATATTATACTTAGAAGAGGTATGTCGTAATCTAAGTAATAACATATTTGAAAGGTAGGTGAATGACGATTCAGCAATTTCCACCAAAAACGAAATATTAAATATTAAGTTTTAATTTGGTACTTCGAAATTCCTAGATTCTTTTTGAGATTCAATGAACTTTTTCAAAGGCATGTTTCAATCTCGAGTGTGCCCTCCAAGTTTTGTGACTGGGATGCCGAGGATCACAAAACGAGGTGTGAAGTAACCATGCAAATTACTTGGTACCCTTAATGTATTACCCCTCAATCGATGTGCCGGTTAACCACACACGCTCCATCGATACTATGATAAACATTAAGTCACCCTTTACCTACCTTGTTAAGTTCAAGTTAGTGTGCCAGTTAACCACACACGGTCCACTAACGACTTAAACAAAGTGTAAACTGTAATTTCATGGATTAGCACCTTATTCACATTTTTCCTAAAGTAACTAAGATTGGGAATTTAATAAAAACATTTAGTTACTTTATAATATTCATCATACTTTTAATGAGAATTTATAAGTCCTTGTCCTAACCGTTCGGCAAACGACCCTCCACCAGTCAAGCAAGCGGTGGGTGAGAGTGGACACCCATTAAGTTGCCATTTTACAGGCAACAACCTTATACCCACCTTATAGACTAGCTTCGTGAATGAGGCGTACTAGCGGTAAGACGACTTTGATCTTATACATACATACATACATATATATATATATATATATATATATATTAACTTATAATATTATAAGTATAAGGGTTGAATTTTAACTTTTAAAATTCTAAGGGTTGGAACTAAAGTTTTTAATATGACTTTACTTGTTCCAAAACTTGAGGGCAAGTTTTGTAAACTTTCAAAACTTTTCATTTCTTGTAACTTATGAGTTAAATAGAGTAATAAAAATGAAGACTCTTCATTTTTCTAACTCTTGTGTTCTTTTAATGGTTTTAATTCAAGTGTGACTCTTGGTTTTCCATAACCTGAGGACAAGTTAAGGACTCCATTAAAACACATTATGATCAAGAATTAAACTACCAAGTAGGTTAGAAGTAATTCCTATGATCATCTAAATTCATAATATCAAGAACATGAATATCCATATCAAAATTTCAAGATCATATGAACACATATAATCATGAAAAATTGATATTAGCCATTGTAAATGGATTAGAACAAACATTACACAATCTAAAACAAGTTTTATAACACCAAAACAGTTTAGGGTAATGTTTCTAGTCCATTTCCAGCAACAAAAGTCGAAAATCTACATTCTGTGGCTCCTACTCGCCGAGTGCACGAACCTACTCACCGAGTAGGATGAAGATACACATGAACTCGGCGAGTCCCCCCATGGACTCGGCGAGTTCATCAGGCAGACAACAAGTTTTTCGACTTTTTCCAATATTTTGCATCAAGTATCAAACAAACAAGCCTAGGCTCTGATACCACTGATGGGTTTTCAGCATTCTAACACTTCCTAAGTGTACATGCAACCCTAATAAACCTTGGATCTATGTTTGTCTAAGATACATGCAAATAATTATTTTTCCAAGGTTCATATCCTAACTAGCATGGCATGGGGAACTTGAATCAAATAAAGCTAGTAGAAATACTTACCTTGTAGTTGTAGTTGATTCCTTGGAGTTTTAGAGCCTAGCACCAATAGTGTGAATGCCTCAAATGGAAATCACAAATCACCACAAACTTGGAACTTTGAGAGAATAGACACTACTATCTTGAAATCGGCCCTCTTGCTTTACTCACTTAACTAGTGTGATTTCAAGAACCAAAGTCTCCTTTATATAGTGTGGTGGATTAGGGTTACATCCATGTAAACCCTAATACCCATGTCTCTTCATTTCCATGAGATCCATGGGTTAAAGCTTCATGGAGTATCCATGGACTTTCCATGCAAGCCTAGCCCATTCCAAATAAGCATTAGCCCACACTATATAAATGTAGAAGCCCATATTTAATTAGTAATACTTTTGATCTCTAAATTAATCCTAGATTAATTATACATCAATACTAATTAAATAATATGATCTTATATTAATATATTAGAACTTATAATATATTAATAAATCATTACTTATACTATTCTCAAAATATTATCTATAAATTGTTCGGGTGAAGTGCAACCCAAATGGACCATGCCGGGTCGGGTCAAGCACATACCAAATATAGTTATGGACTTAGACACTATATCCAACAGAAACATGTCTCTTTTCAGTGGGGTGAGGATCAGCAGATAGCCTTTGAGACCTTGAGGCAGAGATTGTTAGGGGAGGCGCACAAGTCTAAGTTCTCTATACACCCAGGGGTTACAAAGATGTATATAGACTTGAGACTGAGTTATTGGTGGCCCTGCATGAAGCGGGAGATCATCGGGTTCGTGGAACGGTGCTTGACCTACAGGAAGGTCAAGGCCAAGCATCAGCGACCTCATGGGAAGGTCCAACCGCTGCCCGTTCCTATGTGGAAATGGGAGGAGATTACCATGGATTTCATTACAAAGCTTCCAAAGATGGTGAGAGGTGTGGATGTTATTTGGTTTATCGTGGACAAATTGACGAAGAGTGCCCATTTCATTCCGATTTCTGAGGGCATATCCGTAGAGAAGTTGGAAGATATTTATGTTCGGGAGGTGGTGGCTAGGCACGGGGTGCCTGTATCAATGGTTTCAGATAAGGATGTCCGGTTTACATCTAGGTTTTGGAAGAGGTTCCACGAGGAACTAGGAACCCGACTACATTTCAGCACGGCATACCATCCTCAGACTGGTGGCCAGAGTGATAGGACAATCTAGACGCTGGAGGATATGCTTCGTGCCTGCGTGCTGGACTTTAGAGGAAGTTGGGATTCGTATCTTCCATTGGCGGAGTTTTCGTACAATAATAGTTATCATGTCAGTATTGATCGATCCCCTTTCGAAATGTTGTATGGTCGGAGGTGTAGGACTCCGGTGTGTTGGGATGAGGTTGGACATCGGGTCATGGGGAGCACGGAAGTAGTGCTCAAGACGACTAGATTGATTCAGTAGGTGCGTGAGCGATTGCGAGTCGCTTAGAGTTGTCAGAAAAGTTATGCTGATCGTCGTCGATCAGACCTGGAATTTCAAGTGAGGACTTCGTATTGCTGAAAGTGTCGCCCTGGAAGGGGGTCATCAAATTTCGAAAGCGGGGCAAGTTGGGCCCTCGGTTTATAGGCCCGTTCAGAATCACAGCCCGAGTTGGCAAGGTGGCTTACCGTCTAGAGCTTCCGGAGGAGCTTGGCCAGATTCATGACACCTTCCTCGTGTCTCAGCTTCGAAAATGTGTTGCTGATGATTCTGCGGTTATATCCTTGGATGACATTCAGGTGGATGGAAGTTTGAATTACGTGGAGAGACCAGTCACCATCATAGATCGGAAGATGAAGGGTCTACGGAACAAGGAGGTAAAGTTGGTAAAAGTGCAATGGCAGCACCGAAGGGGCTCCGAATGGACTTGGGAGCGAGAGGAGGAGATGCGGGAGCACTACCCAGAGCTATTCGCAGCCGCAGACTTCGAGGACAAAGTCTAATTCAAGTGGGGGAGATTTTTTACATCCGAGAAAAATAAAGGTATGTCTTGGAACCTTTTAATAAGAATTTTTGGCATGAATGGTCCCTTAGTACGTTGGGCGTACTTAAGTGTACACTTAGCGTACTACTTCCCGTTCTCGTCGCGGGTGTTTGGGGGTACGCTGGGTGTACCATGAGTTACGCGGGGCGTACGCGCCAGAGAAGCAAAACCCTAATTCTCGGACTTGAGGCCTATATAAATGACTTTAAGCTCCTTGGAGTGAACCCTAGAGAGCCTCCACTGCCCTTAAACGTTATTACATCTCTGGAAACCTTGAGAGAGCATCTTTGAGCATTATAAGTGTGTATGTGTGGTCTTTAGTGCCCATTTCAAAAGGAGGAGTTAGTGAAGAAAGCTTGGATCAAGTGGGTGCTTCTGGATCTTGCATCATAATCATCTTTCAGAGCTTTTGGAGGTAAAAAGCTTGCATATTTCCCCTTATTTCTTTAGATCTTGCTAGGGTTTTTGTAGTTGGTCCCTTTGATGAGCCTTGGACCTCATTTGTTGGCTTGGTCATCCCCATTGGTTAAAAAGGTCAGATCTGGGTTCCTTAAGCCATCTAGAAGCATAAAAATAGGACCTTGGTGGTAGTCTTGACCTTGAGCATGAGTTAAAGACCTTGGGAAGGTCTTGATGAGGGTTTTGGAACTATAAGGGACATGCAAAGACATAAAGTTAGCAACTTTATGCCTTAGGAAGTGTTAAAGAACTCAGATCTAGCTTTTGGACGTAAAAGATTGGGATATTAAGCACTTAATGGGAAAGTGCTTAACTCGGGCGAACGCCGAGCGTACTCAGGGTACGCCGCATGTAGCCTTGGGAGTCCAGTACGCGGTGCGTACCAAAGAGGTACGTTGAGCGTACACAAGACAGATTGGGTCGTTCCTGTTTTGGGGATGACGACTTTTGGGCCTCAACTTGGTATTTGGGCTGACTGCATTCTGTGAAATATGGGCCATATCTTTGGATTTGGGTCATGGAATTTTGGGAGGGCCTTATTAGGCTAAGAGGCCCATTAGTGATTTTGGACTGAGACTTTGGGCCCATTTCAAAGAAAGATTAATTAGGCCGCATGAATAGGGTTGGGGCTTGGGTCTTTCCTTCCTGATTAATTTAAGGATCTAATGTTATTTAATACTATTATCCAGCCCGCGAGATTCCGGATTATTAGGAGAGCAGCTTTGGTTTTCGGCAAACGGAGGTGAGTCTCCTCACCATACCCATGGGTCTCAGGCACCAAGGCCGGCCCATTATATGAGATGTGTTACGTGTTAGTCATTCTGTGAAACTATGTGTTTGTGATTATTTTGGTATGGAAGACCGCGAGGGGTTCCCGGGGTACTTAGGTATTAGACCCGGGAGGGTTTCCTTGGCGTCCTAGGTCGAAGACCTCGGGGGTTCCCGAGGCATTGGGCTAAGACCATGAGGGGGTTCTTATGGCACCCGGAGTAAGACCCTGGAGGGTTTCTAGGGCTTCCCTATGTGTTTGTTTGCATGGTTTATTGTGACATCCCCAATTTCTCGGCCAGAAAAGACCGATTTGTTTATGCTTTGTTTTTAAAATCAGAGTAATCTTTTAAAGAAAACAGTTGCGGAATTTGTTCCCAAAACAAAATATGATAAAAATTATCAAAGCATTTCTTTAAAGAAATGTATTTTCATTATATAACAAAATCTCGGGATGTCATGTTCAATACAGACCAAAAGCATAAATAGAACAAAATAGACCTTACAACAGTTATTCATAACTATTGGCCTATAATCCAAAATCTCTCGTCAAGTCCACCAACTTATACTCTTGTGCCATTACCTGTAATGCAAAGAAAACTGAGTGGGTCAGGCTTGGGAGCCTGGTGAGCATATAGGGTTTTCAACCCACAATAATATAATTATTATATTCAACCATCAAACAATCAACTCAATTACCCATCCCTGTTATCTTTCTTAGGATTTTACCCTAGGAATTCAACTACTCGTCATTCATTCCTAAGAATTGACCTAAGGAATTACCACAAACTTCCATTGCTACATAAGGCGCATCTGCCAACATTATCCTTTAAGCGCCTCTGCCTGGATTACGTCATACACTATGAGGCGCGACTGCCAGGTTTATGACATTCTCTTTTAGGCACATCTGCCGACATTATCCTATAAGCGCATCTACCGGGATTACGACATTCACTACTTGGTGCATCTACCGATATTATTCTTAAGCGCATCTGCTAGTATTATGATATTCTCTAGTTGGTGCATCTGCCAATATCATTCTTAATCATCTTTCATACCTCATCGTTTTATCACATACCAACCATCTCATCTACCCATGTTCTACCCAACATATTTGTAGATATAAAATACATATACGGTTTAACTCATTTAAAAACTATATAAAACATCCATTTCACACTCATCTCAAATAAACAACAATATATAAACACATAGCACGTATTTTATAACAAATACTTCATATTTATGTGTTAGAAGAAAGTAACCACACACTCACCCAAACATATACTTAATACATTCAAACAATACTTGTATTATACCCGTGTTTATGAAAGGGACTATACACCCACACATATAAACAACTTTATATTATACACATAGCACGTATTTTATAGCAAATACTTAATATTTATGTGTTAGAAGAAAGTAACTACACACTCACTTGATCAGAAGATGATCGGACAACACTACGGCTTGTAGAAGTAGTATTCTTCGGTAGATCTGGAAGATCTTCACAAAAACCGGACTCCTCGCGGGCAGAGCTTCGGCTCGGGAATCGCACTTATCGGGATCTTCGGGGCTTCGGGACTTGCTTCGGGGCTCGGGAATGATACCGGGGCTTCGGGATAATTCTTGCACGAAAAACGATGCAAAACGGGAGAGAGAAGAGAGAAAAAGAGCAAATGAGCTGGCTGCCCTCGCATCCTATTTATAGGAGGCTGGAGCCTCGAAGTACGCTGGGCGTACAGCAGTACGCGGGGCGTATGCGTCCGAATTGTCATGGCATGCGTCATCCGAAGAACTCGAGTGCGAGGGACGTCACGCTTCGATGTACGCTGGGCGTACAGCAGTACGCTGGGCGTACTTCGGATGAGTCCGATGACTCCCCTTCGGATAATACCGGATTTTATAATTAATTTTAAATATTAATTATTTAATAAACTTTGAAAATTTATATCTCCTTCATACGAACTCCGTTTTCGACGTTCTTTATATCCACACGTAGGTGAGACTACGCCCTACAACTTTCGTTTAGACTCCGTCGGCTAATTTTGATTTATTTTTTATTAAATATTTTTAGTAGGCCGGGACAGAAAAAATTCGTTATAAATTCATAACTTCTTCGTTTGACGTCCGTTCCCGCCTAACTTTTCATCGCTTCGATACCAACAACGAGATCTTCGATTCTCGTTTAGATTGATTCGACTAAAAACCGCTCGATCTCAAAGCGAGTATTCGGGCTGCATACTGCTAAGTCGAAACTTCGAAAACTCATAACTTCCTCATACGAAGTCAGATTTGGACGTTCTTTTTATGCACGGAAACCTTGTAACATATACTATAACTTAGTTAAGATTATTTATTCTAAATAATCTTTCATCAAAAATTCATTTATGAAGCCTATCGTCTCTAAATTGACTAGCCCGGATCTACGGGCGTTACATTTATATGTTTGTATGGCCGATTAGTATGTATGAGATACTTTTGATTATGTGTGGGTGTGCCCTGGGGAACTCACTAAGCTTTCAAGCTTACCGTTTGTGGATGTGTTTCAGGTACACTCGAGCCCAAGGGCAAGGGCAAGGCGTGATGGTGCGGCGTACACTCTATCTCTCTTTTATTACTACCTTTTGGGACATTCTGATGTTTTTAAACAAAATGTAATAAAGGTGGATTTGAAAACAATTGTGATGAGATTTATGGTTAATGCAAGTATGTTTATTAATTAAAAATGAAAAAGAAAATTGGGTTGTTACAATTTTTCTCAACAAAAAGATGTCATGTATGCTTCAACTTCAAGAAAAGTTTCGTAACACCAAGAAAGGCTCCTCCTCTATTACAAAATTTTGTCATTCTCTAAAGAATTTGGCTGAAGCTCTAGTGGATTAAGACTCAAAAATTGATAAGGTTGATTGGTGATGCAAATTCTAAGACAACTTCCACTGTCCTATCACAATATTGTCGATGTCATCACCAAAACAGAACCCTTTCCATCATTCCTTGAAGAAAAGAATATGCTACTAATTTATGTAACTTGCGAAGAATATACTGATCCTCTTGTTGATGCACCCTCACCTCCTCCACAACTCTCTACTCAAGTTTGACCCACGGAAAATCACGAAATAAGTTTTACAAAGGCAAAAATAATGGATGGGTTGCTTCCACGGTTAACACTAATGTTTCTACTAGTTCTTCTCATTTTTCAGTAACTCATTGCGCGCATGGGAAATTTCACTTTATGGAGGTCTAACTACGATTGGAAACTTCCCTCCACAACAAGGGAGCCTCCTCAGACCCAATCTTGCTATTGTCGGCTCTCATCAACAGGTCCCACCTGCCATTGCTGCAAATTAGCAGCCCTTTGTTGTTGTTGCTGCTTATCAACAGCCTCAATTTGTTGCTTATTCGATGGTGCTACACCAACAACAACTACTGCTAATTTTCCTTCAACATCTGCAACCCCTTCCGCCCGCTCAAGCTTCAACACAACGACCGTATGGTGCCCCATTTCAACATATGTATGCTTCAACAGCCTCCATATTTCACCCCTCACATCAACCTTTTGGTGGTCATGCTTCTCAACAACAATTCATTTATTTGTCTTCGGTTTTTCAAGCTATGTTAGTGTAACATTCTCGCGACTACAACTATTACATGGAATCAAGAACAAGCTCTCACATGTCATTCAACAAAGGTACAATGCACTCATTAACCCTTTGTAAAACCGAGAACAAAATCTACAACATGGTTTTAGGAAACCACATCATCTCATAATATTGTCAAAGGATGAAAGTTTTCCTGATCTCTTGGCAAAATTGACTCCCCTACTCCCATGAAAACCAGTTTCATGTATCTTATCAATGGACTCTCCCAAAATATGAGAACATTATTATGGTTATCCGACATTGAGTTTCGCTTCCAGCTTTCCTTCAACCTCGATCCATGCTTTTACTTGAAGAACAACATTTGTAACAAAATCGACAATCTTCTACCACACATGTTGATCATGCTTCCTCGCTAGCCATTTTACACATGGGTAAGGATTTTTCATATTTATCGTCTAATGGTAATAATCGAAAAGGCAACAATCAATCCAAAAATCTACGAAAATGCAACAAGCAATACCACCATCGATCCACCACAATCTCGTCGAATCATACAAATTTGACGCTAACTTGGTAGCCCTATAACTGGTTATCCATCTGACGGGTACCCTTTTTCTTCACTAAGTCCTTCTTGACAGCAACCTTTTACACGCCTATAACAATGCCGCAAAAAAAAACCATTGTTGCCTCACTTCGACTTTCTTGGAGCATATGAACTAATTACCAGCCTTGAGACTCGATGCCTTTCATGCGAAAATAACCACTTTAGTAAGGAACCCACTATGGCAATGGTTTTCAACTATGAATGTTGACCAAGCCACAAATATTGCACAAATGTTTCAAACCATGACTGTTCAAGACCCCTTTGATGCCATATGGTACGTAGATACCAGCACCACTTCGTACCTCACCTCGGACACATGTAAAATTAAACCATTTCAATGTGACCACGAGGGCGAATTAGAAAATCACAAATGCCACTCTTTTTGACTTTCATGTCATTACCTTTCATTTCTTGTGCCCCAGAAGCTCGCAACAAGTCGAAAAATACAAATGGGTGATACATAAAATAAAATAAGATGAATTGGCTACATATTGTTTTAGCCTTATTCTTAAGTTGTTTCTCTACTTTTAGTGCTAGATGACACACATATGAATATGTCAAATAGGACTAAAGATTCACTATCTTTGAGATCTCATGTTTTAACACCCTTAACAATCGAGAAATAATATGTTCTTCCTCTTCTACGACGTCACACCACATCCTAAACCGATCAAACTAATGAATGATTTCCTCAAATGAAACGTTTTATGTGATAGATTATGATACTCCATTAAGATTTATGCGATTATTCTGAGGGAAAAAAATCTTCATTATTTCTTCATCTTTTCCCATGTAATGACATTTGTTTTTCCTACAAGGTTTTCTTCACATAATTCCACCAAAGAGAGACATGTTTCCTTAATCTAATGGCCACACATGCACTATCTTCACCTTCAATTGTTTTGGTATGTCTCGCAGATCAAACACCCGCCCAACCATGTTTAACCACTCAATGAATTTGTTACAGTGAGCATGTCACGTGAAGTTAGGAAATTTAACCTTCACACTAGTATCCCTTAATAGATTATCATGGTATCCTCATTCACGATGATCTTTTCATGGCCCAACAAGAGGCTTGACTTCCTTATAACTGTCACCTTATACACTCGGTTCCGATTTACTCTTTTCTCCCGACGAGTCTTGATGTAAAAACTTGAGTTCTTGGATATGTTGTTTCAAGTGTTTAATCATTATGTCACATGGATCATACATATTGGATATATCATTCCATGGAACACGTCTACCACCACTATGATTGTCAACACCACGAGCTGCTCCATGCCTCAACAACATCTGTTAAACCATTCTTAGGTGTGCTCGGAGACCAAATGATGGCTAGACGACCAGATTGAGTGGCCTCACGATAACAAAGAGCTAAAAGATAACTCTGAAGAGTATTCAATTACTCCTTCATTAATCCTAGGAGATCATATTTATTATGATAAGATGCCTAATCAATTAACTAAATCATATCTTGAAAAGTAAAGTTGATGAAAAAGTGTTTTTGAGGCCATGAACAATCCTGGATAGTTGATCTCATCATACTTCTATTCCTACTAATGTTGACATCATCAAGCCATGCATCATCACTTGTACCAGCTGCATCAAACTCATTAGCAATAGCAAATTTAGAACAGAAAACTACTTGGTTCCCTATTTAAGTGACATCGATAAAAATGAAAGGGTCAAAAATGCTAGTGGCGGGTCGGGTAGTATGCATTAAAATGTTTAAACATACATCAAATAGTTTTATTAAAATTTCTTACAATTGTACTCGAGGAACTCTTATACCTTGAAATATATTCATAATTGTATCATTCTAATACTTTGTAAAACACCTTTTTCAATATATAACACTAAACTATCACTTCAAAAATTAATCATCCATTTCGTTACGTGTATAAGTCCTTATCAACTTCATTGCCAAAAATGTGTGTTCTACAGTTGTTGCAATGATTAAGATTAATTCAAGTTTCAAGAAAAGATAAGCATTGGTTTTGTATCTATGTAACTATGTACGACATATATGTACCTATGTATGACATATTTTGTCTTTGTCAACTTTTGTATCAATGTTACAACAAAAAAACTTTATGTATCAATGTAACTATTTAGTACATTCAAAACCATCACACCTATCATTCTATCACAAAACATTGAAACAACAATCACAAATTCTGAAATTTACAATTCTATATCAGCATATCGTTGTACCAATGTTAAAAAAATGTTTTTGTATCAAATTCACAAGTATGTATTGATTGTATTAATATGAATTCTACAACTCAAATATTTGATAGTCTAAGACAAACAAAAAAAAAACTTGGAGGTCATGCGCCATTCAGTGTCTCGAAGTCTAAGTGTAGAGTGGCATGGTTGGAATTGTGGACTATGGAATGGAGATCAATAGATTGATCGTCGACAATTAGGCTTGAGGCGATGCAATAGCACAATTCCCTCATTGTCGTGTAGTCACAAACTGTAAAGAAGGTTGAAACGTATATAACTCTTGGGTTAGACAATTCAATTCTTTCGCACCGATTTGTTTATTATTTTCTTTTTTTTTCTGTGCTCAATATTGTATAGGAATGACTATTTCCTATTTCCATGTTGGGTTATATTCTTGGACTAGGTGAGAGACACGTGTATTATGTGAGTTTTTTTTAAAATAAAATTTTAATATAAAGATATAAACATTAAATATTTTATAAAGTAATACTTTATATAAATACAACGAATATAACGAATAAAATAAATAATTTAATCTATACTAACAAAAAAATATATTTACATTTTAAATAGTAGTTTGAAAAATAAGATGTAAACATTAATCACAGTCATTAATTATAAATTTATATACACTTATTTATATATAATATTGGATAAATTTTCAAAATCACTTTCTTGCATAAAAAACGAACAATCGTTACATATAATAAATTCTCTAATTTTTCAAACCTAACATAACTATATTCCACGATAACCTTATTTTGGTTAATTTCGATTCAATCGTTATATTAAAAAGTTATATTACAATGAGAGTATCTTTTTATCTTTTTGTAAATGAATAATGTAAATTATTTTATGTTAATAATTAAATTAATATACTAATATTTATAATCAAATTTAATTGGGTATAAAATTGATTGGTCATTCAGGTTGGATAGAACAAACTACAAAATTATCGACCGGTAATTTGAGGTTAATCATAACATATATACACGAATCTTACAAACATTATGTGTAATGGAGCTAAATTAGATGTTTAAATTGGAAGGAAGATTAACTTTTAATAGAAATATTAGGTGGAAAAATCAGGAAAGAATCCGCTTATTTATTCTAAAATTTAATACAATGAATCTACCTACATATATAAACCTCGTTAAAATATGAATTTTAAATTTAAGAAATTGAGAAACACAAGAAAATGCCAAGTGGAAAAAAAAATCTAAAAATATTAGAAAATGACATGTGTCAAATTTAAGGAGAACATGATATTTGGAAAAAGTTATTTTTATTTATTAGATTAGATTTTTTTATGTGCTTAATATTGTATAGGAATGACTATTTTCTATTTCCATGTTGGGTTATATTTCTGGACTAAGTGTGAGACCTGCGTATTATATAAGTTTTTTAAAAATAAAATTTTAATATAAAGATATAAGCATTTAATATTTTATAAAGTAATACTTTATACAAATAAAAAGAATATAACGAGTAATTCAATCTATATTAACAAAAAGTATATTGACATATGTTAAATCATGATGTTGAAAAATAAGATGTAAACATTAAGCATAATCATTAATTATAAATTTATATAAACTTATTTATATATAACATTAGATAAATTTTTAAAATCACTTTCTTGCATAAATAACGAACAATCATTATATATAACAAATTCAATTTTTCAAACCTAACATATCTATATTCCAAAATAACCTTATTTTGGTTAATTTCGATTCAATCGTTATATTAGAGGGTTATATTAGAATGAGAGTATCTTTTTATCTTTTTGTAAATGATTAATGTAAATTATTTTATGTTAATAATTAAATTAATATACTAATATTTATAATCAAATTTAACTATGTATAAAATTGATTGGTCATTCACGTTGGATAGAACAACTACAGAACTATTGATCCGTGATTTTAGGTTAATCATAACATATATACACGAATCCTACTAACATTATGTGTAATGGATCTAAATTAGATGTTTAAATTGGAAGGAAAGTTAACTTTACATAGAAATATTAGGTGGAAAACGAAGGAAAGAATCGGCTTATTTATTCTAAAATTGAATACAATGAATCTACTTACATATATAAACCTTCTTAAAATATGAATTTTAAATTTAAGAAATTAGAAAACACAAGAAATTGCCAAGTGGACAAAGAGAAAAATCTAAAAATCCTAGAAAATGACATGTGACAAATTTAAGGAAAATATGATATTTGACAAAAATTATTTTCGTTTATTATGTTAGATTTGATTTCACATTGAAATATATATTTTTTTGTCACACAATGTAATAGGTCTTTAAAATTTTTGAAGGTAAGAAATTAATTTTTCATCTATAATTTTGTACTAAAATTTAGAAAATAAGTTGGTTCCTCGGACCCACCTAAGCAATACATGAATTCGCCCCTTCTCATTGGGTATGTGTCGTTCGTTAATAAAAAAACATGTGATTTGATGAATTGTAAGTGATCACTTATGATTAGGATATCAATGGATTTCGTTTGTAGAAAGATTTGACAAATGTATATATGTTTAGGGAACATGTCATGCTCATGTTAATGATATGAATCAAGGACCATGCGTCATCAAATGGTTCTCTATTCGAATATCAATATGGAGATTTGTCGTCAAACCTAACGTACAAAGTTAAGCAAAATAGAGATGAAGATTTCTGTTAGATTCTGATACAATATGGTTTGATTATTAAAGTAAGTCATGGAAATGATCTAATGATTGAAGAATGAGTAAAAATACTTGGATGATTGTCATTCTTGCAAAATTTTAATAGTTTTATGAACATTTTGGAATGTCATCCTTTTTGACACCACTGAATCAATTGGTTAAGTATTATTGATAGAGTTGTTTTTCAATTGTTTTTTGGTTATCTTCTAAAGGCCGTAAGGCAACAATAAATTCAAAAGAGTGCCTTAGAATCCAACTAATTTTGTTTATATAGTGTTTGACTCTCTAACTCAACCGTTCAATAAAATTAAAAGAGTAAAACATCGTTGAAATAGACATACATGTTTCACGATTGCAAAACATTCTGAAAGACATATTAGGACATTTGCAATATCCATCACGATGGTCTTCGTGGTCTAGGTGACCACGAACCACAACCGTACACATCATCCCGATGCCTCGTTATGGGTCGTGGTCGTGTATCATTGTTGTGCCTTCCACGAACGAGAATGACGAATCAGGTCTTAACCTTATTCTTCTCTCTTAGGAATCTGCCTTCTTTGTATTCTTCTTCTTTTCTCTCTCTTCTTCATCGTGGAGAGAACTCCATGGAATCATGGCGGTTGATCTGGAAGCTCTACACGACCGTTGTCGTGGAGAGTATTGTGGACAACCTTGCACATATATTGTTGCCGTTCAAAAAAAAAACAAACAAAATATATCCTTTTATTGAACTTCCAGATCCAAGTATATACTTTTTTTATTATTATTATTATTATTATTATTATTATTATTATTATTATTATTATTATTGGTGTTGTTGTTGTTGTTATTGTTGTTGCATGTTTGTCTCACGTTTAGAAGATGATAATATAAATTAAATTTATAGCAGTTATGAGAGAGAGAAGTTTCTAGCCACAACAGTTCTTCTATGATAATATGATGTTCCAAGTTCGGTGATAGACAACTTAACACCACCGCACACATCAAAGTTGTAATATTGTGTCCTCTCTAATGTCTCAATTTGTTATGAAAATACGGTCAAAATTTTCAACATACTTTGTTATTTTCCCCGTAAACATGTTTTTTAAAAAATTAGTCTATATTCAAATTATCCCTTCCTTGTACAAATTAAAAAGTTTACATTACCCATAGAAAACCCAACACTAGAAATACAAACACAAACTTCAAATCTATCATAAAAATATCCAAATTATTCCACAAACCCTTTCACTGTTCTATATACGTTTCGGTGTCTTATTAGCAAGGGACATGGGTGTAATCACTTTTTAGTGTCTATGATTTGATTGATTTAACCTCTTATAAATCTTCAATCAAATCATTCATTTTTCTCCATTTGACATTGAAAATTCCAAATGTGTAGATGTGCTTCATTATATATACTTCGAGAAATTATACAAATCGTAAGAATAAGTACATTTTTTTAATAGTTAGCAAATTATAAAAAAATGGCATGAGAATACTTGAATTTGCCAAAATAAAAAATAAAGTAATACATGGGACTCTAAAATAAATGGTTTATTAATGTTTAGGGAGCTAAAATGTACAATAGTAAATATTTGCGGATATAACGGGGAGAATCAAATAACTTGAGGCTTTCATTGCAAATATCAAAAACCAAAGTCCTCCGATCCCTTTATCATTGATATGCTAATCTTTATAAAAGTTATGAGATCTTTCACTTCTCCACACCTCAAAATGGCTTCTTTTTCTTCTCTTCTTCTTTTGCTTTTGCTTAATGTGCTCATGGCCTTCAAGACTGGTGATGGTGGCGAGATGTCGAGCATGGAAGATGATGAACTTTCAGGGCTCTTTGAGGTAATGGGTTCACTCTTAGATGACCCGACATGGGCCCAAGTGCACCCACAGCCATGCACCGACACTCCATGGCCTGGTGTTCAGTGTGAGCTTATGGTTCAAGAAGATGGTGATGGTCAACAAGACTACAACCCTACAATCTTTCATGTAACCAAGATTCATATTGGTACAGATATCCTCACACCACCCTGCAAACCCACTGCCACATTGTCACAAAGAGGTTTGACCAAGCTTCCATACCTGAAAACTCTCTCTCTCTTCAACTGTTTCACTCTGTCACCATTCTCTCTCACTTCATCTCTCTTTGAAAACAGCTCTTTATCAGCTTTAGAACACCTAGCACTTGTCTCAAACCCTAGTCTCCATGGGAGTATCCCTTCAAGTTTAGGTCACATTCAGAGCTTAAGGGTCCTCTCCCTTTCACAAAACAAGTTAACTGGTGAAATCCCACAACAGATTTGTGGGCTAGTGAATCTACAACAGCTTGACCTCAGCTACAATCAAATCACTGGTTCAATCCCTCAAGAAATCGGAGGGTTAAAAAGCTTGACCATTTTTGACCTTAGTTACAACATGCTTGAAGGTCAACTGCCTTCTTCTTTAGGTCAACTTCAGTCCCTTCAAAAGATTGATCTGGGGTTCAATGATATTACTGGTAGGGTACCTCAAGAAGTTGGAAATTTAACAAAGTTGGTGTTGTTTGATTTGAGTCATAACTCTCTAAGTGGGCCATTACCTGAATCTTTATTTGGTCTGAAACAGCTAGAGTACCTTGTCATTCAAGACAATCCTATAAATACAGGTATGCCCTTATTCATTGGGTCACTGGGTAGGCTTAAAGTTTTGAGCTTTTCAAGGTGTGGGCTGATGGGACCTATGCTCTCTTCTTTGTCAAGCTTAAAGAACCTGACTGCTTTGTCTCTTGACAGCAACAGCCTCAATGGGACAGTCCCTTCAGATTTAGGGTCGCTCCCAAATCTTGAACAGTTAAATTTGAGCCAAAATCAACTTAGTGGACAGATGTTGGTCTCAGAAGAGTTCATAAACAGGATAGGGATGAGGCTTGATATAAGAGGAAACAATGGGCTTTGTATAAAGAACATTACGTCCACCGATGTAAAAAGCTCTTCTTGTATTAGTGCAAGAAGTAGGACTGGTGGAAACAAGAGCTCATGGGATGACGGAGGAGAATGTGGAAGGATGAACTCAACTTTATTCCAAAGCAATCGGTGTCCAAGGAATCACCATGGGTATGGTTTTGGGTTGGATCTAGTGTTTTTGTTGATGCTCTTTTTGTTATTTTTCGTTTAGTTTTTTTTTATTGTCGATCCACACCATGTAATATAATCGATATTCTTTTCTTGGCCACAGTGTGTTGGATTATATACTTGTATATAGTTTTCTTAGCAATTTGATTAACTTGTTTATGGCTTATGAATGATCACTAAAAAGTTAAAAACGCAAATTTTAAAAATAAATGACAAAAGCTGAAAGAAGTCAAGATAAGTAGTGGTCCAAATTATACGTTGAATACATATAACTTTCTATAGTGGTCCAAATTATATGTTGAATACATATAACTTTCTATATCGATGTGTTTGAATGTTCTTTTAAGAGTTTTTTATTGGTGTGCGTGTGTGTGTATATATATATATATATATATATATATATATATATATATATATATATATATATATATATATATATATATATATATATATATATATATATATATATATATATATATAAAAGAAAAGGGAATATACATTATAGCCCCACCTAAGCTTAGGTACTAAACTTCTTGAAAATACATTGTTTTATTATATAAAGATTACGGTTAATGGATTCACAATTAATACCTCAAGATGTAAATTCAAGATCGACACAATAGGGTTTAGGGTTTAGAGTTTAGGGTTTAGGTTTATCTTTAGGGTTTAGGGTTAAGGTTTAGGGTTTAGGGTTTAGGATTTAGGGTTTAGCTTTAGTGTTTAGGGTTTAAATTTAGGGTTTAGGTTTAGGTTTAAGGTTTAGTAATGTTCACTTGGATGAAGTAATAAACGATAATTGAGGAAAGAAAACGGAGATGATAAAACGATAATGAAAGAAAGAAATGTTATGGAGAATGGTATATTTACCAAGTGAAACCAAACCGGGTATATTTAGCATGTTAAAACGACATATTTTTAGAGGTTTAGTACCTAAGCTTAGGTGGGACTTTTAAATTATATATTTGTCCATCATAAAATTTAAACTCTTAACTTCTTAGTGGACCATTCCCCACCCATTTCCATATTAGTTTTTCTTTCTCTCAATTTTATTTTATTTTTCTTAACTCACAACATATTGAAACATATTGAAACGTAATTTTCTTAACTATTTCAACCCACTTGCAACATTATAGTTTTTATTTTAATTAAATATGAAAATATATAATATAATATTTTTTAATTAAAAAAACTAATACGAATAAAAAATACACGATAATAAAAATAACACAATTAAATGAGTTTTTAATCTAGCGGTACTAATTGTTACATTCATTTATTGAGGTCGAGAGTTTAAGGCTCGTCAGAGACATATATTGAAGTAGAAGTAGTTTATGAATAAATTAGATTTGCTGTTCGGAAAAAAAAAAAACAAAACAAAAAAAACATTATTAAAATCCTAAAACAACAATTAAACTTAACAAGTTATCCAGAGATGTTATATTTATTACCGTCAGAACAAAAGTCATTTGATTTCCAAAACAAAATTACCTTAACCTTTATATTAATTATTTCTTTAACCTTAACCCTCATATCAAGTCATAGAAAGTTACAAGATCTCTTAGACACATCCATTTTATCATATACATTAAATAATTAATTATTATAAAAGTTAAGGTTAAAATAAATCACTAATTTTTTTTGTCTTAATTGAAAACCCTTTTGACATGTTATAAGATCTCATGCAGATCCATTTTATCATCAACATTAAACAAACAAGTCACTTAATGTTTATTTTTTTCAAAAGATTATTCATTTTGTGTACATTTAACATTTTATAATAAGTTTATTCGAAGTGGCGAAATGTCAACAAAGTGGTGTCCAAGTTTAACAGTGTGTTTTCGAGTGTGAAACTGTAACGCTCGTGTTTCGAAGCTAAGAATTAATTCGATAATGTAATAGTCAAGGTCAACCATCGTAATCATTTTAAAGTAATAAAGATGAATTACTTAAATATTATGTGAATTATGTGATTTTATGTGATTATATACTTGTTCGTAAAAATATAAAAAAAAAAAAATAAGTGTCAAAAATAAAACATTAGATAAGTCCGATATCTATGAAGAAAGTTGTAGTGGACGTGACAAAGATTTCGGAGATATAAAGAATGCCGAAATCCGAGTTACAACAAATAAGTTATGGCATGTCGAAGTTTCGAGATAGAACAGGCACGACACTGTGTGACGTAAAAAGTAAGTTTACAATAAAGTATTTTTTTTAGCCACAGCGCTCGAAACGAAAGTCGTAGTGTTCGCTAAATCGAGAGCTCGCATAAAAAGAACGTCCAAATCTGACTTCGTATGAGGAAGTTATGATTTTTCAAAGTTTCGGATTAACAGTACACAACCCGGAGTTCGAGTAGTAGATCGAACGGTTTTTGGCCGACACAACCTAAACAGGAATCAAAGGCGTCGTTAATAGTAGCTCAACGGTAAAAAAACAAACGGAAACGGAGGTCAGATGAAAATGTTATGAATTTTTAACGGACTTTTGGTCCCGACCTGTTAAAAATATAACTTTAAAAATAAATTAAAAATTAGCCGACGGAGTCTAAACATAAGTTGTAGAGTACGGTTCCGCCTACGCGTGGATATAAAGAACGTTGAAAACAAAGCTCTTATGTGAAAGTTACGAATTTTAGAAGCCGAGGGTGAAAATTGCGAGTTGGGTGCGAGGGGTACGCCCAGCGTACCTTTGGAGGCCTCGTGTACCAAAGTACGCCCTGCGTACGAGAAGTGAACGTTGCGCGGTCTAATTCTCCTGCAGTCTGAAATGAGCCACAAAGCCCCAGCCAATTTCCGACGCTTGTCCACTACGCCCCGCGTAGATCCGAAGTACGCCCCGCGTACTGCGAGGCCTCTCGGTCTATAAAAGGGTGCGAGGTACAGTCAGTTTTCTCACACTTTTCTCCACTTCTTTTTCTCTCTACTCTCTCTCTCTCTCTCTCTCTAGCCTCCCTAAACCACCCCGAAGCCTAGGAAACCTCCCTAGCACTAGAAGAAAGCTCTAGAATGCCCGAACAGTCCGAGAAAAAGAGTTTTTCGGTTTAGAAACTCTGCCCCCGCAGAGCCCAGTTTTCAAGCAAACCTCCCGGTTTCGTCAAAGGAGAATATTTTAAGAAGCGAAGCGTTGTCCGAATCACCACCTTATCAATTGAGTGTATAGTCACTTTCATCTTACACATAGATATGAAGTATTTTATATAAATTACGTGTTATGTGTATATATTATCTGTTTACCTGAGATCTATACTAGATGAAAGATCTAACATCTTTCTTTTTCAGATCTGAACTTTTTCTTTCAGATCTAAACTCTGTATATATATATATATATATATATATATATATATATATATATATAATACTTTGAGATCTAGGTTGTATAAAAGATTTAAACTTCGTTTTTCAGATCTGAATTGCATATGTATTTTATATCTACAAATATGTTGGGTAAAACATGAGTAGATGAAATAGTTGGTGTGTGATGAAATAAAATGATGAGAGACCTCGGTTTTGACGATGATCCAGTCATCTATGGCGACCACAGACTTTTCTAGCAAGTTTAATGGAACGCTAGCAGGCTCGCAACCTGTAGGTGTACTCCATTCCCTTCATGGTTGCCTTACGGACGTATATGGCGGAAGAATCCCCTTAGCAGTAATGTCCATCCAGACGAAATTCCTTAGGATGGGTCCCTTATAATAGATGTTTTAGGGACGTAAAGTGAGGATAACGAGAACGGGTAATCGGGTTGAATGATTGTTGAAGATAATAAACTTATTTATTATGGGTTGAAAACCCTATATGCTCACTAGGCTCCCCAGCCTGACCTACTCAATTTCTTTTGTTTCACTGGTAGTGGCACAAGAGCATAATTGGATGATTTGATGATAGATTATGTATTATAGGTCAGTAGAAATAAATAGAAATTTTGTAAGGCCTATGTAGTTTTTGGTTTATGTTTTTGATCTGTATTGACGATGACATCCCAAGTTTGTAATGTAATGAAAATACATTTCTTCGGAAACGCTTTGATAAATTCTTATCTATATTTTTTGGAACAAATTCCGCAACATTTTCTTTGAAAAGTTACTCTGATTTTATTATAAAGCATAAACGAAATCGGTGAAAATTAGGATTTCATAGTTGGCATCAGAGCATTAGTTTAAGCGAACTAGGAATTTGTAGGATTTCTAGACTTAAACTTCGAATGCTAAGTGATGATTGTGAGATGAGTGTCTTCTATATTTTTGACACAAGCAGTAGTTTATTTTAGGAAAGATGCCTAAAATGCTTTTATGTGCTAAATGTTTTATGTTTGTCGCATATGCTATTATTTGTTCGTATCTATGGTCTGTTGCCGACCGGATCTGGAAAATTTATGTGTTCAGGATTCTAAGCGTTTGATTACGATATTAGAACTAGCATGTAACGTTTCAGAGTGATAAGGAGGATTTTAACACCTATCATAAATAAAGATCTAAATTCACCTAATTTAGTGTATAGATCAAAATGGCAAGAACCCAAAGCGGAGCTGGAAACATGAATGAAAACAGGAATCCGCAACCTCGTCTCCAAGTGATTGAGCAGGTGTCGATTGTAAAAGCTGCACCAGACCCAGTCACGATGGCTAGAGTACAAGCCATGATTCGGGCTATGATGGCTGAACAGAGGGAAGAAATGAGAAAACTATTGTTGAATAATAGGGATGAACCTTCGATGCCTGCTGAACAACCAAAACTGAATGATGGACAGTCAGAGGAAGGGAATTACAGTCGCACTGTCAGTCAAGTGGAACCCCCAGTGGCAAGAAGGAACGACCCGGAGAGGCAAATCGATAGATATGGATGTATGTATAAGAACTTCTTGGGGGCCAAACCACGAAGTCTTTCCGGAAGTCCAAAATGAGTAGATATTATGGACTGGATCTCCGAAATGGAGATGGTATTTGAAAGCTGCAACTGTAGCGATAAGCAGAAAATCGTCTTTGCGGTCAGACAACTGAAGACCAGAGTTTTAAGCTGGTGGAAGTTATTAGCGGATAGGATGCAGCGAGGAGAAGCCTTGAAGATGTCTTGGGAAGCATTCTTGGAGCAGTTGAAGATGCAGTATTGCTCCGAAGTAGATAAGATAGATCAAAATAATGAGTTCCAAAACTTGAAGAATGAGATGATGAGCCTTGATGACTACACTACTGCATTCACCGAGAAGATGAAGTTATTTCCAAACCTGATGTCGACTGAACTCGCCAAGATAGAGAAATTTGCTAACGGATTGCCATCAGAAGTTGGCCAACAATCAAAATGGCAAGTACGTTGAAGGCAGCCGTTAGAGCAGCCAAGAATGTTGGGACCCAGTTAAAAGAAAGGGGTCTGGAGAGAACGGAGGTTGGTGAGAAAAGAAAGTTCGATGGATCTTCAAGATCCAACAAGAAAAGTAAATCCTCGAAGTTTAGTTCGAGAAGAGGAGGAGGAGGAGGCGAAGTGAAATGGTGTGAAAAGTGCAAAAAGAAGCACCATGGGAAATGTGACGGGAAGGTGACTTGTTTTAAGTGTGGAAAGCCTGTGCACCATACCAATAAGTGCACCTTCAACAAGAAATTTTGTTATGGGTGTAATGAGGAAGGTCACATCTCGAGGGACTTCCTGAAGAAGAAGGAGGCAGCAAAGCCCAATGTCCAACCGAAGCCAAAATCTAGAGCTTCCCAGATGACCATGGAAGCCGCAAATGATGCAGTGAACGTCGCTTCATGTACCTTTCTTGTAAATGGATAGCCTGCCAATATATTGTTTGATTCCGGAGCAAATTACTACTTTATATCACATAAATTTGGTGGAAGACTAGCATTGCCTATAGAAAAACTTGATAATGCTCTAGTTGTAGAAGTTGTCAGTAGCAAATTCATACCTGTTAGAGATTGCATTAAGAATATCGTCATCAACTTGAATAGAAACGAATTCCACGAGGAGCTGTTACCCATTGAGATGAATGGTCTTGACATCATACTAGGAATGGATTGGCTTAGCGCCAATGATGCAGAGATATTGTGCAAGAAGAAGATAGTAGGGGTAAACCCACCTGGAAAAGAGTCATTTATGGTGTACGGGAACAAACGCAGAGTGAATTCTAGAATCATTTCCCTGATGAAAGCTCGAAAATGTTTGTCAAAAGGATATACATCATACTTGGAATTTGTGATTGATGCTAAGAAGGAGAAGAAGGACATGAAAAATATACCGGTGGTGTGTGACTATCCGAAAGTCTTTCCTGAAGATCTTCCTGGAATGACCCCTGATAGATAAGTAGAGTTTCGAATAGACTTGTTGCCAAGATCGACGCCAATAGCAAAAGCACCATACTGATTAGTACCGACAGAGATGAAGGAGCTTATGATGCAACTTCAGGAGTTGTAGGACAACGATTTCATTAGACCTAGTTCATCACCATGGGGAGCTTCGATGTTATGCGTAAAGAAGAAAGATGGAAGCATGAAGATGTGCATAGACTACAGAGAGTTGAACAAGGCAACAATGAAGAACAAGTATCCATTGCCAATGATTGATGACCTATTAAATCAGTTGCAAGGTTCGAGCTATTTCTCAAAGATCGATCTTAGGTCAGGATATCATCAGCTGAAGGTGAGAGAGCAGGATATTGAGAAAACCGCATTCGGAACAAGATACAAACACTATAAGTTCTTGGTTATGTCATTTAGACTGACCAATGCTCCAGCAATATTCATAGATTTCATGAACAGGGTAAGTAAACCATTCCTCGATAAATCCATGATAGTGTTCATAGACGACATTCTAGTTTACTCAAAGAGCCAGCAAGAGCATGGCAAGCACCTGCGAGAAGTGTTAGAAGTTTTGAAGAAGGAGAAGCTGTACGCAAATTAAGTTCTCCATATGTGATTTTTGGATTCGAGAAGTCCAATTCTCTGGTCATGTGGTTAACCAAGAAGGAATCATGGTTGACCCACCTAAGATTGAAGTTGTGATGAAGTGGGAACGACCGAAAAGTCCCACAGAGATTTGAAGCTTTCTGGGATTAGCCGGATATTACCGAAGGTTTATCCAAGGCTTTTTTTTGATAGCTGCTCCATTGACATCTTTGACCCATAAAGGAGCTACTTATACTTGGAGTGAGAAACACGAAGAAGCATTCGAGAAGCTAAAGAATAAGTTGTGTGAAGCACCAATTCTTTCTTTACCTGACGGAGTTGAAGACTTTGCAGTTTATGGCGATGCATCTGGAGTTGGATTAGGTTGTGTTCTGACCCAAATGGATAAGGTGATAGCATATGCATCGAGACAATTGAAAGAACACGAAAAGAACTACCTCACTCATGATTTGGAGTTGGCGGCCGTAATATTTGCATTAAAGATATGGAGGCATTATCTTTACGGCACAAAGTGCAAACTTTTCACTGATCATAAGAGTCTTCAGTATATCTTCAATCAGAAGGAATTTAATATGAGACAACGACGTTGGCTAGAGTTACTCAAGGATTATGACTGCGAGATTCTTTACCACCCTGGTAAAGAAAATGCCGAAGCTGATGCTTTAAGCCGAAAAGTGAGATTTGAAAGGAGAAGGCCAAGAGCGTTAAGAATTGAAGTCATCTCAACGATTGTGGAAAGCATCAAGAAAGCTCAGGAAGAAGCTTTAGAGAAAAATGACCAAAAGGAAGAGAGTTTGAGCAAAACGTTGGTGTTCGATACAAATAATCAAGGATTGAAGGTATTCCAAGGTAGGATTTGGGTGCCTAAGACGGGAGGAATAAGATATCTTCTGATGGAAGAAGCTCACAAGACCATGTACTTTATTCATCCCCGCAACACAAAAATGTATAGGGATCTGAAACCCTACTACTAGTAGCCGACGATGAAGCTTGATGTTGCAAAGTATGTGGTCGAGTGTGTAACATGTGCAAGAGTTAAGGCACAACATCAGAAACCATATGGGAGTTTAGAACCTTTACCTGTACCCATGGGTAAATGGGAAGACATCACCATGGATTTTGTCACTAAACTGCCCAGAATGAAGGACGGTCATGACAAGATCTGGGTGGTCATTGATCGGCTCACTAAAAGTGCACACTTCATAGCAGCCAATCAAAGATGGTCTATGGATAAACTTGCAAATGCTTACGTGAAGGAAATAGTAAGACTTCACGGTGTTCCTTTAACGATAGTATCAGACTGTGATAGCCGTTTCACGTCAAGGTTTTGGAGGAGTCTATAATAGGTATTGGGTACAAAGTTGTGTTTAAGTACAACCTACCATCCGCAGACCGATGGTTAGAGCGAAAGGGCGATTCAAACACTGGAGGATATGCTAAGAGTTGTTGGGTTTTGAGCATTATAACACTCCTATGGTGTACATGCAACCCTAGAAACCTTGGATCTATGTTTTCTCTAATACACATGCAAATTTGATTTTTCCAAGGTTTACTTCCTAACTAGCATGGCATGGGGAACATGTAATATAAAACTAGTAGAAGTACATACCTTTGTTGTTGCTTGGATTCCTTGAACACTTTGTGAGCCTAGCACCACAAATTTTGTGCCTCAAATGCTTCACACAACACTACAAGACTTGTAATAACTTGAGAGAATACACTTGCAATCAAAATCGGTTATGCCCTCTTAGAACTCACTAGTAGTCCGATTTTGCTAGCTATAGGCTCCTTTTATAGTGTTGTCACAATTAGGGTTTACACATGAATGCCCTTAATTGTCATGACTCTTCATTTCTAATGATCCATGGGTTTGTAACTCCCATGAACTATCCATGGAGCTCTAAATGGTTATAACCCAACTCCATAAACCATGGATCATAAATCCACCATAAAAGATTAGATGGTTGTCATAATCAACCCTATATATTTAACTAGTCTCATTTTGATCACCAAATTATTTCTAAATTAATACTTGATCAACACTAATTAAATAATACTATTATTAATATATTAGAACTTATAATATATTAATAATCACAAGTGTCCTTTCTCTCATTTAGTCTATCCAAGTATTGCAATGCCATGCAACCCAAATGGACGATGCCGGGTCGGGTCAAGTACATACCAAATAAAGTTATGGACTTAGACACTATATCCAACAGTCTCCCACTTGGATAAGTCTAATAATTATATTTGCAGATATGACTTCAGGATCCGACTAGCAATCGTAGCTCTTTCAAAGTCTCTCGAAACCAAGATGATAATGATACGTCATTTAAGATAAGTGATCATATAATCCTCTGCTCTCAAGATATCAGCCGGACAAACACACGGAACATGGTCTTACTTATTGTCCAACATTTGTTTCTCGATCTCTGATTTGTTTCGACATAGAACTAAATTGAACACATCAATTAGGTTCTGACCGGGCCCGATACATAAGTCAAAACCAAATCATCGAGGGCCCAGATATCGCTTCTATTTCTAGAAGGAACAGATAAACTTCGAATCATATGCTTGTACTGACTACTTGTTGAATTATGCACAAATGCACGTTTTATAACATCGAGTTACCAATGCGTTTTCGTACAATCAATGGATAAGCAACTCAAAGTCAACAACTCATATCTCTAGGTTTGAAGATTTATATTATATTACCGTCTCACGATCACTCGAGATAAATTCCATGAAGTGATGCAAGTGAGCGTGGGTTGAATCCAATACTCAGGACTTTGAGCACTCATGAATGTTGTAGCAACCATTGCTATGTCTAATGCACCTTAGACAAATCCTACAAGCCAAATTTGTGATAGTCTTGATTCATATCTACTTCCGACATATGACCGACTGTGTAGAGTTTGAATAAAATAATTATTCTGGAAGTCAAAACATGCAAAATTGAAACCATAGTAAACGATTAACATAAGATAGTAACACTTTACTCATAAATAAATAACAACTTTTATTTAATCATCAAAATGTCAATTACATTTTACAAGTTTCAGAAATCTAATTATTGAAACTAATATCATCCTTCAGCCCGATGCGCCTCGCATGCTATAAATGCTTAATCCTACTCAGTCCCTTCGTGAGGGGTTCTGCTGGGTTCTCATCCGATGATACCCTCTTTGCCATGATGATTTCCTTCTTCTATTCGATGTCTGATGAAATGGTATTTTCTGTCAATGTGCCTAGATCTCCCGTGATCTCTTGGTTCCTTAGCCAAAGTAACCGCACTTTCGCTGTCACAGAAAATTTCCATTGGCTCCTTTATAGATGGTACAACTCCAAGGTCTCCGATGAAGTTCTTTATCCATATCGCCTCCTTTACTGCTTCACTCGCTACTATGTTGTAACATCCCAAAAATACAGGCCAAAAGTTTCATTTTTAATTACGTCATTTTAAAACCAACAGTGTAATAAAACATCTGTAATATTATGTCATGTCAAAACCAAAGTAGAAATAATCAAACATGTTATCATAAAACGATATCAGAGTGTAATCCCAAAGATCTCATGTGCGGAAAATCATAGTGTGATGCGCTGCGATCAAGCCGGCTCCTTTCCTTTAAACACGAAGTACCTGAAACCAAAACTGAAAACCGTAAGCACGAAGCTTAGTGAGTTCCCCAATCATACCACATACCATACAATCACATATCATACGTACTGCCGGGCAATTCTGGGGTGCCCGACCTACCCGGTACGACAATTCTAAGGTGCCAACTTACCCGTGTTAAGCCGTTCTGGGGTGCTGACTACCCATGTTAAGCCATTATGGGTGCTGACTACCCATCGGTCCTAAGAACCGATCCTCGGGGACTATTTCATCCCCTACTGCTACTATCACATATATCATAACATAACATATTATCAGACATATTTGGGGTGTCCGATCTACCCTTCGTTCCTAACGACCGAACTTGGGGACTATTCCCCTCCAACTACCACTATCACATATAACATATCATGCCAGCATATAAACATATCATCGCATACTGTCAGACATATCAGGGGTGTCTGACATACCCTTCGGTCCTAACAACCGAACTCTACTACTATCACATATACATATCATGCCAGCATATAACATATCAGGTAGTAGCAAACCTAGATTATATCACAAATACAATCATCTAACATACAACTCCTACTGGTGGGCCGGCATTGTGGCCATAGACCCACCGCTACTGGAATGTAACTCACCTCACATTGCTGAAGTCCCGAAGACACAACCCCACACTTGCTGAAGTCCCGCAGACTCGACCCCAGCTGATGGATGACAGATTCCCGAACTGTCAACACCAAAATAACACCCAATTAATAATTGCGTCCCAACACATAACCAATAGTACATTCTTTGGATAATTACTACATTACCCCAAGCTTGGCTTATTTAAGCACAAGGCCCAATCCATAGGCCCAAAATCAATTAGGAATCAAAGCCCAACACATGGCCCAATTTTCCAAATTGGGCCTAGGCCTATACATGGTCTCATTCTAAGGCCCAACATCATATAATCATTAAGGCCCAAACTATGGCCCATCTATGGCCCAATTTTCCAAATTGGGCCTAACTCCTTATAAGGGCCTTACCACAAGCCCATAATTATTCTAGTCCATTTGCTTGGTCTTGGATGGCCCATTTATAATCCAATCATCAAGGCCCAAATGAAAGGTCCAATAATAAATCCAAGTGAAATTAGGGTTTCACATAAAATGATGATTAGGGTTAAGTTTCCTACTTGACCCATTAAGGACTTAATCCTCTAAGGACTTAATCCATTAAGTTTAATATCGCTTAGATTAATCTTTGCCAATGATTATTATTTAATATCTCAAGTTATTAAATAATTTCCGTGTGTCCCGATTAATTCCCCCAAATTAGGGTTTCATGGCATTAGGGTTTTCCAAACCCTAATTAGGGTTTCCAACCCAATACTAGCCCATTAATTAATTTGTTGGGCTTTTATATCAATTAGGGCTTTATTGGGCCTATTAGGCCCACAAGAATATCATCAATCCCATTAGGGTTTTATTGGGTCAATTAGGATCCATTAGACCCATTAGGGTTTCCTTAAGCCCATTGATCACATGTTTGGGCTTTTATGTCCATTAAGCCTCATTGGGCCCATTAGGGTTTCAAGGCCCATTAGGGTTTTAGTCTCTTGTCCAAACATCCCCAAACTAGCAATCCCCACACAATTAAGCACACCGCCACCCGACACGGCGGCCGGTGGCGGTAGGAGGCGGCAGCCACCACCCTAAGGTGGTGGTTTTCAACTTCTTTTATTATTTCAAGTTGTAATTTACATTTTAAAATGCTGAATATCTAAATAACACACACTAAACAAATAAACACACACACACGGCCACCTTGTGGTGGCCGGCGGCGGCAGATGGTGGCAACAGCCACCACCCTACGGTGGTGGTAGCTGTTCTTGAATTTCCGACCGAGACTCACTCCTACAACGAGCAACAACTTGGAACTCAACATACTTGCGACACATCAACTGAGATGCATACAACAACCTCCTTTAGGGTGGCGGACACTGACCAAAGCAATCGTAACGAGCCTTACGGAAGGCGGCAATCTTGACTGTTGCCTAACACTGGAGAGATAGAGAGGAATTGGGACGACGCTAATGGCAGCAGCAGCAACGACAGAAGAGAGACCTAGCTTGTCCTTTATTGACGGCAACGCAACAACAAACGTCATCGAGAAAAGGCGGAGATGATGGCGTTAGACGGCAACACCGCGGCTCCTCCGTGCTGCAGCGACAGACATAGGCTGAGGCAGCCAACCAAACGCGAACAACAACACACCCACGAGCTGGTTCCCAATCCCCCGAGTCTCTTTGTCTTGCCGGCGGCGGAACAAGGTGGGTGCTCCGGTGGTTCTTTGGTGTTGGCGAAGAGATGGCGGTTGGGAGGAGAGGATGGAGAGGGTGACGACTGGATAATGGCTCTTAGGGTTAGGGTTACAGATGAGTCGATGGTTATATACCCGATTCACACAACTTCAACCCATAATGATGGAATTAGCCCTCCTTCTCCAATTTATTTCAAATCCATACCGTATTTTACCCTTTGAACCCTCGCCATTAAAATCCTTTACAAATTAGGTACACAATTAACCAAACAGTCCCCCAATGTCTTAATTATAACATATTCAGCCCCTCCACCTCATTTCTTTTAAAAAAAATTCCGGATAATTACCACAAAGCCCCTGTCTTGATAAATATTTATAAATTGAGTCCCGAAATCACACTTTTAACCCCCCGACTTCTAAAAATGTGGCAATTAACTCCTCGAACCCAACACCCTTCATATATAATTATTTATTTTAGGGCTTCAATTCGTTCATTAATTAATTTATTGATTTAATAAATAAACGGGGCTTTACATATGTACTCTGATTCACAAGTAGAATCAGCTACTGTCTCCTGCTTGGAAGTTTTCCAAGTAATTGCTCCTCCATATAGGATAAAGACCCAGTCTGACTGAGAGCGGAAATTATCCCTATCAGTCTGAAAGCTAGCATCACTATATCCTTCCACTCTCAAGTCATTACTGTCACCGAGGGTAAGGACCCAGTCCTTAGTCCTCCGTAGATACTTGAGAATATTCTTTACCGCAGTCCAGTGAGACTTGCCAGGATTCCCTTGATATCTACTGACCATGCTCAAGGCAAAGGCCACATCAGGCCGAGTACAAGTCATAGCATACATGATAGAGCCCACAGGAGAAGCATATGGTATATGACTCATATCTGCTATCTCAGCCTCTATACTCGGACTCTGAGTCTTACTCAGCTTGGCATTAATCTGGATAGGTAATTTCCTTTTCTTGGATTCTTGCATACTAAACCTCTTCAGCACCTTATCCAAGTAGGTACTTTGACTAAGTCCAATTAGCCTCTTACTCCTGTCTCTCATTATGTAACGTCCCAAAATTCAAGACTAAAAATTTCTTTTAATAAAGTATCACTTAAAGTAAAATCATCATTTCAAAACATAAACAGAGTATTAGTTTTCAAAACACATGTTCATTATCAGAGTAAAACATTCCCAGGCTGACTAATCTATGGTGTGTGCCATGCGATCATCCCGAGCTCCATCATCCGCTACCAGGAGTACCTGAAACCAAAACTGAAAGCCGTAAGCACGAAGCTTAGTGAGTTCCCCAGATACCACATACCATACAAACCATTCACCGCCAAGAACCATACATAACTGACTTATCCATAACCAAGTAAGGTGCTATGTGCCAAACATAGTCTTGCCATTATGCCACGGGCCGCACGTGGTCTTCCTGGTCAAGCCTGGGCCGCTCCCTGGGTCTTACAGACATGTGCCAAGGGCCACCCCCTGGTCTTACAGACGTGTGCCAAGGGCCACCCCCTGGTCTTACAGACAAATGCCAAGGGCCACCCCCCGGTCTTCTATGCAAGTATCACAAAGACAACTGTACATACTACTCTACTTAGCTAAACAGCATACAGTGTGCCAGAAGCCACCTCCTGGTCTTTCATAACTATAGCATACAATGCGCCAGGAGCCACCTCCCGGTCTTTCATACATATTGCCTAGGGCTAACCCCCGGGTCTTCCTACCATACAAAGTAACATACTGTGTGCCAGGAGCCGCCCCCTGGTCTTTCATGCATATTCTAAATGGGCCGGCATTGGTGCCCTAGACCCATACAAACAGTGAAGAGACTCACCTGATACTGCTGAACTGCTGCTGCTAGACCCTTTGACCGCTACCCGTCCACTGATTGAACTCCTACTCTACTTGCTTCCCGAGCTAACAATATCAAAGCAACATTGAGTCTAATTGACCCCCGAAAGACAACCAAGTCAACTCAGGTCAAAGTCAAAGTCCTGGTCAAAGTCAACCTTCCAGGTCAACCCTACTCGTCGAGTCACCCTACTGACTCGCCGAGTTCATAAGTCCAGAGTCCTTCCACTCGCGACTCTACTCGCCGAGTCAGCCCCTGACTCGCCGAGTCTACTGATTCCCGATTCCTGACCTGTCCAACTCACTGAGTCCTGGCTCGACTCGCTGACTCAAGTCTTAACTCGAAGGGTTTGGGACTCCGCGACCTGACTCGCCGAGTCTAAGAACAGACTCGCCGAGCACAAGGAAATCTTCATCCAACTCGCCGAGTTGTTCATCCAACTCGCCGAGTTCATGCCTATCTTTATCCGACTCGACGAGCTGTTCATCCCACTCGTCGAGTTCCTCCTCATCTTCATGGTACTCGCCGAGTCCACTCAAAGGACTCGCCGAGTCCATTCAGATCTCCCAACATGCAGAGGGCTTTTGAGTCATGCAGGGACTCCAATCCATAGATCCATACTTCCAAAACTCCATCCCTACGTAAAGTTGCAAACTTTACGTATAACTAAAGAGATCTAGGCTCAAAACACATTAGGGTTTGGTTTAAGGACACAAGAGCTTCACCAACTACTCATCTCCTGATGCTTTATGACATAATGGACTAACCCAACCATAGATCTGAAGTGGCAACAACATATCTAAGCCCCTAACCCGATTTGGGTCTCAAACAACCATAAAAACCCCCAAATCTCATGGCAAAAAAAGATTTAGATGCAAAGAAGGGAAAATGGCAGCTTAATACCTCCAAGATGAACACAACTGAAGTAGATCTCGAGCACACACCTCTCCCTTGAAGCAACCTTCTTGATCTTCAAGTTTCCTCTCCAAAGTCTCCTTCCTCTAAAGCTATTTCTCTCAATAATGGAAGCTCACACGAATTATAAGGTTTACAGGTCCTCTGGATGATATGGGGGCTGAGGGAGGGACATAACACCCTTTATATAGGATACAACCCCCAGAATTAGGGTTTTCCTCGCACAGACCAGACTCGCCGAGTCACCTTGGCCGACTCGCCGAGTCGGTCACTTACTCCTCGACCCGGATCCCGCTCCGACTCGCCGAGTCCCTCCTTGGACTCGCCGAGTCGACCCCTAAACTTAGGGTTTTCTTCCCTTTCTTGGTCTTCAAAACTTTGGGTGTTACACATTATCCTTATCCTTAGGATATAGGCAGCTTCTCCAAGATCCTTCATAGCGAAACACTTCCCAAGCCAGGACTTAATCTCCTGCAAGGTTGGGATGTCATTTCCTATGAGTAGTATGTCATCCACATACAACACCAGAAAGCTGACTATGCTCCCACTAGCCCTTACATATACACAGGACTCATCTTCGCTCCTCGAAAAGCCAAACTCTTTGACTTTCTCATCTAAGCAAAGATTCCATCTACGAGATGCTTTGTTTCAATCCATAAATGGATTTCTCAAGCTTACACACCCTATTAGGGTACTTTGCATTGACAAAATCCTATGACTGAGCCATGTAAACATCCTCAGCCAACTTTCCATTAAGGAAAGCGGTTTTGACATCCATTTGCCATATTTCGTAATCATGAAATGCAGCTATGCCCAACAAAACTCTAATAGACTTAATCTTTGCTACTGGTGAAAAGGTCTCATCATAGTCAATTCCTAGAGTTTGAGTAAAGCCCTTTGCCACCAGTCTTGCTTTGTAGGTGTGTACCTTCCCATCCATATCGATCTTCTTTTTGAAGATCCATTTGCACCCAACTGTCTTACGACTTGGTACATTGTCAACCAAGTTCCATACTTGATTTTCATACATGGACTGAATCTCGCTGTCCATAGCCTCCTTCCATTTAGCAGACTCGAGGCCTGCCATGGTTTCCCTGTAATTATTAGGTTCATCCAAATCTATTAGTGTACTATCACTAATAAATGTATCACCTTCAGTGGTGATGTGATAACCATAATAAAATTCAGGTGTGTTCCTAACTCTAGTGGAACGCCTCGGAGGTACAGACTCATCTATCGGCTCAACAGGAGTTTCCTCCTCAGGTTGGTTGATAGTGTTTGAGGTTCCTTCTCCACTTGACTCTTGAAGCTCTTCAAGGTCAATTTGCCTCCCACTGTCCCCTTGGCTTATAAATTCTCTCTCACGAAAGACTCCTCTTCTTGCTACAAAGACCACATTATCACTGGGTCTGTAGAAGAGGTAACCAAAGGATCTTTGTGGATAACCGATGAAAATACACCTCTCACTTCGAGGTTCAAGCTTGTCATGTGACTCGCGCCTCACAAAAGCTTCGCAACCCCAAATCTTGATGGGGTCTAGATTGGGAACTTTACCAGTCCACATCTCGTGAGGTGTTTTGGCAACCTTTTTAGTAATGACTAGATTAAGGATATGGGCGGCAGTCTCTAAGGCATACCCCCAGAAAGAGATTGGTAACGAAGCTCGACTCATCATGGAACGAACCATATCCAACAAGGTTCGATTATGCCTCTCAGCCACACCATTCAACTGTGGTGTCCTGGGAGGTGTCAATTGTGAGATGATCCCACATTCCTTGAGATAGTCGTGGAACTCTGTACTAAGATTCTCACCACCACGATCGGATTGAAGCATCTTAATGTTCCTGCCCAATTGATTCTCGACTTCCTGTTTAAACTCTTTAAACTTTTCAAAGGTTTCTGACTTACGCTTGATTAAGTAGATATATCCATATCTGTTGTAATCATCAGTGAAAGTCACATAGTACCGAGTAGCATCCCTTGTGGCTGATTTGAAGGGTCCATAAACATCTGTGTGTATGAGGTCCAACAAACCCTCACCCCTCTCACAAGTACCGGTAAAGGGTGACTTTGTCATTTTTCCAAGTAAAAAAGACTCGCAACTATCATCCGACTTTAGGTTAAATGACTCCAAAACTCCAGCCTTCTGGAGCTGGCTTATGCGCTTCTTGTTAACATGTCCAAGACGAAAATTCCACAAGGATGATTTATCTAAGCTCATCGAAGAATCAATATGATACACATTATTTCCTAAGTTGTCTACAATCGACACAGTTTCATATACACCATCACAAGGTAATGCTTTAAAATAAAACACATCATTATAAAAAGCATCAATAGCACCAATTTTATTATCAAACGAAAAGGTGAAACCTTGTTTATACAGACTATGAATAGAAATAATATTTTTTGCCATTTCAGGCGAGTAACAACATTTATTCAAATCTAACATTAACCCATTATTAAGCAATAAAGAATAAACTCCTATCTTGGTGACAGGTGATGCTTTCCTGCTGCCCATGATTAAGTTTATCTTCCCGTGCTCCAGTTGCTTACTTCTTCTTAGGCCCTGCAAATCAGTACAAATGTGAATACCACAACATGTATCAAGCACCCAAGAATTAGCATTAGATGAGTTATTAGACAATATTGTATAAATACCTGCATGGGTGGGTTTAACTTTCCCATCCTTTACATCTTGCAGGTACTTGGGGCAGCTTCGCTTCCAGTGCCCCTTTTCGTGGCAGTAGAAGCATTGTGCTTCCTTTGGGTTTGAAGAAGGAGGAATAAGACCTTTCTTGGTCCCACTTGAAGAGGAGCGATCAAGGGACTTTCCCTTGGTACCCTTCGAAGGGGTCTCCCTCTTCTTCCCCTTTCCCTGCCCAATTGCCAGAACAGGGGCTATTGTAGGAGTTGGAGTAGAAGTAACAACCGACTTACCTTTAAGGCCACTTTCAGCGGTCCTTAAAAGTCCTTGAAGTTTGCTAAGTGTGACTTCCTCCTTGTTCATATGATAAGTCATACGAAACTGATCATAACTTGGAGGTAAGGAGTGGAGAATGATATCAATCGCCAAGTCCTCAGGGAAGTCCACATTCAGCTTCAACAACCGATCCACAAACCTTTGCATTTTCTGCAAGTGACCGGTAATGGGTTCACCATCCTTCATCCTGGCCGTTATCATGGAGGAGATGATTTCATACCTCTCTTGACGCGCGCTCTGATGGTACCTATCCATCAGATCCAGGTACATCTCATAGGGGTAGAAATCTTCATAGGATTTCTGGAGTTCGGGAGTCATGGTAGCCAACATGATACAGGACACTTTGGTAACATCCCTCTCATGTGCAGTGTACTCCGCAACCTCCTCAGGAGTAGCAGTGGACTCATTGATGACCCTAAGCTCCTTATCAAGGACATATTCCTTATTCTAATAGGGGTAATCATCCTGATGTTTCTAATCCATTCATTAAAGTTAGACCCATCAAAAGTGACTTTCCCACACAAGTTCATGAGGGAAAAGGAGCCTGTAGGGTTTGAGCCAGTAGTGGTGTTGGAAGACATCTGAAAGCAAGAAGGACAAGTTTAATTAGATGAAGAATCCTTAATAAGTCACCCAAATGAAATATTAAGGCTAGGACCCCACAAACTATTTCATAACTTGGAAGAGGGATGCCGTAATCCAAGCTATGAAATACTTGAAGGTAGGTAAATGACGATTTACCAATTTCCACCATTATAAATTAAATATATTATTAAGTTTTAATTGGATTTGAAACTCCTAGATCTTTTGAGATACATTGAACTTTCAATGGCATGTTTGAATCTCGATTGTGCCCTCTCAAGTTTGTGACTGGGATGCCGAGGATCACAAACAAGGTGTGAATAACCATGAAAATTGACTTGGTACACTTAATTTTAACACCTAATCGATGTGCCGGTTAACCACACGCGCTCCACCGATCTATGATAAAACTTAAGTCACCCTTTGCCACTCTTACTAGTCCTTGTTAGTGTGCCGGTTAACCACACACGCTCCACTAACGACTTGGCAAGGTGCAAACTGTAATTTCATCGGTTAGCACCTATTTCACATTTTCCTAAAGTAACTAAGATTGGGAATTAATAAAGGTTTAGTTACTTTATAATTTCATTATACTTTTAATGAGGATTAAGGTCCTATCCTACCCATTCGGCAAACGACCCTCCACCAGTCAAGGAAGCGGTGGGTGAGAATGGACACCCATTAAGCTTCCATTTTATAAGAAACAACCTTATACCCCCTTATAGACCGACTTTGTGAATGAGGCCTACTTGCGGTAAGACTGACTTATTCTTATACATATATATATATATATATATATATATATATATATATATATAATGATTAAACCTTTAATATTATAGTAGTATAAGGGTTGAATTTTAAACTTTTAAAATTCAAAGGATCTATTTGGAATTAAAGTATTAATGTGTGAGACTTTACAAATTCCAAAACTTGACGGCAAGTTTTGAAACTATTTCAAGACTCTTCAACTTGTAACTTATGAGTTTAATGGTTCATAAAAATGAAGACTCTTCATTTTATGTAACCTCTTATTCTTTAATGAAACTTTTAAAGAAGTGACTTTTGGTTATCCATAACTTGAGAACAAGTTATGGATGCCATCATTAGCCATTAAGATCAAGAATTACACTACAAGCAAATAACACATAATTCCTATGATCTTAGAAAACTCATAAGAACATGAACATTCATATCAAAATTACAAGAATCATATTAACACATATAATGCATGGAATTTTGATATTAGCCATTGTAAATGGATTAGCATAAACATTACACCATCTAAAATAAGTTTTAAAACACCAAAACAGTTTAGGGTAATGTTTCTAGTCCATTTCCAATAGCAAAAGTCGAAAAACTGCATTTTGGGGCTCCTACTCGTCTAGTGCAAGAACCTACTCAACGAGTAGGATGATGTACCCTAGAATTCAAAGGTAACTGGGATGAACATTTACCCCTGGTATAGTTGTCCTATAACAATAGTTACCATTCGAGCATCAGGATGGAACCCTATCAAGCTTTGTATGGACAGAAGTGTCGTACGCCATTTTGTTGGCTTGAAGCTGGAGAAAAGCAGTTTATGGGGCCTGAAATAATCCATCGGACTATTGAAAAGTTGAAGGTGATTAGAGAAAGGATGTTAGCAGCTCAGGATCGTCAAAAGAGCTATGCTGACAAGAAAAGACGATTGACGACATTCGAAGTTGGAGATTCGGTTATGCTTAAAGTTTCACCATGGAAGGGACTTATAAGATTCTAGAAAAGAGGAAAGTTGAGTCCAAGATTCATTGGACCATTCAAAGTTCTTCAGAAGATTGGGAACCAAGCATACAAGCTAGAACTACCAGAAGAACGAGATGGTATTCATAACACTTTCCATGTGTGTTATTTGAGGAAGTTCACGGGAGAATTTCCCGACATAATTCCAATTTTTGAGTTAAGGATGCATGAAAATAAGAGGCTAAGTGAAGAACCGGAGGCGATTTTTGACCGTAAGATGGAGAAGTGCGATGCAAGATGGTCGACTTAGTGCTTTTGCGATGGAAACATTCGAATGGGCCAAATCTCACCTGGGAAACGGAGAGTGACATGATGAATCGCTATCTGCATTTGTTTGTTGATGCATGATTCCAGAACAGAATCATCGTAAGGGAGAGAATTGTAACACCATTGTTTCGAGGCTAAGCATTAATTCGATGATGTAATAGTCAAGGTCAACCATTGTAACCATTTTAAAGTAATAAAGATGAATTACTTGAATATTATGTTAATTATGTGATTTTGTGATTATATACTTGTTTGTAAATATATAATAAAAATAAGCGTAAAAAATAAAACGTTAGATAAGCCCGATATCTATGAAGAAAGTTTTAGTGGTCGTGACAAGGATTCCAGAGATATAAAGAATGCCGAAATCCGAGTCATAATGAAGAAATTATGACCTGTCGAAGTTTCGCGACAGAGTCGGCACGACAATGCGTGACGTAAAAAGTGAGTTTATGATAAAGTGCTTTTTAGCCTTAGCGATCTAAACGAAAGTTGTAGTGTTCGCTAAACCAAGAGTTTTCATAAAAAGAATGCCCAAATGTGACTTCATATAAGGAAGTTATGATTTTTCCAAGTTTCGGATTAAAGTACACAACCCGGAGTTCGAGTAGTAGATCGAACGTTTTTCAGTTTACACAACCTAAACGGGAATCGAAAGTCTCATTAATAGTAGCTCAATGGTAAAAATACAGACGAAAACGGACGTCGGATGAAAAAAGTTATGAATTTTTAACAGATTTTCCTGTCTCGGCCTGTTAAAAATATAACTTTAAAAATAAAGTCTAAATTAGCCAACGAAGTATAAACAAAAGTTATAGAGTATGGTCTCGCCTATGCGTGGATATAAATAACGTTGAAAACGGAGTTCGTATGCGAAATTTACGAATTCTAGAAGTCGAGGTTGAAAATTGCGAGCTGGGTGCGAGGGGTACGCCTCGCTTACCGAAGTACGCCCTGCATATGAGAATTGAACGTTGCGCCGTCTAATTCTCCTGCGGTCCGAAATGAGCCACAAATCCCCAACCAAGTTCCAACGTGTGTCCACTACGCCCCGTGTAGATCCAAAGTATGCCCCGCGTACTGCGAGGCCTCTCCACCTATAAAAGGGTGCGAGGTGCAGCCAGTTTTCTCACACTTTTCTCCACTTCTTTCTCTCTCTACTCTCTCTGTAGCCTCCCTAAACCATCCTGAAGCCTAGGAGACCTCCCTAGCACTAGAAGAAAGCCCCGGAGTGTCCGAAGACTCTGAGAAAAAGAGTTTTTTGGTTTAGAAACTCTGCCCCCGCAGAGCCCGGTTTTCAAGCAAACCTCTCGGTTTTGTCAATGGAGAATATTTTAAGAAGTGAAGCGTTGTCTGAATCACCACCTTATCAAGTGAGTGTATAGACACTTTCATCTTACACATAAATTTAAAGTATTTTATATAAATTACTTGGAATGATGGAAGCTAAATCAGTTACGAAAACCACATTCGCTTCCATGAGTATCACTTTCGCTTCCGCTCCATAAGTTTTTATCAAGCGAAATAAGGCGAATGTTCGCTCTATTTCGTTTTCGATTTTTCGGGACATGAAATGGAACGAACACTCGCTCCTAGTCTCTTCATTCGTTCTTTATAAGCGAACGGTTGGTTAGTAATTTCACTTCTTACTCGTGGTTTGGAACTCGTGTATCATTTTGTATATTATGCATTCTTAAAGTTTGTTTTGCATATTTTCTGTTTTTATTTATCTTCAGAAAATCGAAATAGATTTTTCTTTCTATTTCTAATTATTTTTCAGAAAAATAAAATACAAAAATATTTTCCTTTTGTTTTATTTAGAAAATCAAAAATACAAAAATATTTTTATTCTTTGTGTTTATCTTTACTTTTTAACTCCTTTTTACTTTTTGCAAAATCTAAAAACCAAATATTACTAGATAATTGAGTTGTTCACACAGGTGCTTATTTGCTGCTAATCTCAATTCGCATCATGAGTGTGACAACCCGAAATTTCCATTATTAACAAACCATATCACTTCAATAGAAGTTATAGCAGTCACAACAAATTTTCAGACTTTTTTGTATAAGTTTGAATAATTCAGGGTTTACACTTCAGGAGATATCAGGAGAGTGGATGCACTAGGGTGTTGTGCAACACTGTTATTCCAATACTCTATGATATCAGAGTTCATTCCGGTAATAAAATATTTTCTGCCAAAAATCTCAGGACTATAAATAGAAATCTGAACCATATTCGTTCATTAGTTACATTTCCAACTAGAGAAAAGTCATTTTCTCTCTCACGGATCTTCGGTTTTCATCCCAAATCGTGAGTACCTCTCTCTAGTAGTGTTATATAGCTCTTAATGTGTTTATAACATGGATTAGATAGCTAAACAACTAGATTTAGGAGTTTACTCCCCAAGGTGTTCTTGGGCGGTAAACTCCCGAAACAATGCCTAGCCTTTCCCCCGTGATATGTTACTACCTTAGGCTTGTATATAGGTGTAATTGGGACAAGAAAACATCAAAGAAATACCAAAGCTTGGGTGTTCACGGCCCAAGAAGATCTTGGACCGTGAACTCCAAAACCATGGACCAAAGTGTGTTTTTAAGGCTCCTAAAGCCTTGGACATTTACATAGAATTGTTTCCACTTAAATCAAGGACATAAAACACATCAAAAACACTTCCCGAAGTGAGTTCACGGCCCTAATAAGGTTCTTGGGCCGTGAACATCAAACTAAGGCACCAAAGTGTGCCTAAGGCCTTCATATGCTTTGGGTAAAAGTCTAAGACCTATCCTACATGTGCATGAGACTTGAAAGCATCAAAAACACCATTCCATGTGAGTTTACAGCAGTAAACTCCAAAGGAATTGGCCTTGGGGCCGTAAACTCCTCAAAGGAGTGTAATTATGCCCTAAACACTTCCAAGAATTAACCCACCAAGTTGGAATGCTTCTAGGGATCATTTAGCACCTCAAAACAACAAAGGACATTAAGCCTTGGAGTTCACGGCCGTAAACTCTTGAGTTTAAGACCGTAAACTCCTTGTGTGGGGTTATATGGAGAGTAAACTCAAGTATGGGGTCCTTTGGAACCCTAAACCTAAGTGTCTTGTCCCACAACAACTTAGATGCAATCCTTAGGGCTTATAACACTTATATAAAGTGTTTATTACGTTCTAGGATGTCTTAACATTATCAATTAGTAATTTAAGACTAATTGAGTGCATATATGTGTGATTATATGTTCATTAGGATCGTAGTGTGTGTACAAGTCCTCACTTGACACCTAACAAACCGACACCGTTCAGTACGTCCAAAACACCATCCACAAGTGAGTTCATACCCCTTAATCAATGTTTTAAATGATTTTAAATGCTTTAATAGGGGGGGGGGGGATACAAGTAGAAAACAATATGTTATTAAATCACTCTTATGTATTTTATAACTGCGTTTTCATCCAGTAGATTTCACATACTTCAAAATGCGATACATGAAATGGTTTTCTATCTTAAAATACCTTGATAACAAAAGTATTAGTTTTGAAATGTTTATTAAAATGACATCAAGTCACTCTTAATAATTGTTCAAAACTCTTAGATATCTTGCAAAACCATTATTTTTACCTTCTTGAGCAAAACTTCACTTATACGCATATGTTCTTATATATGTATTGATGTTATAGTTTTCATCCTTCGTTCAGTTTCCCACACCCTGGTCTATCGAGGGTGCATAAATCTACTTGAACAACCAATTACTTTCCAGTTAATTATCATAGGGATAGTTAGAAGAAACAAAACATTATTCCTATTACAAGGAATCACACAATAGTCAGTTCATTCATGAGTCTATACCAGTACACTTACATATGCTTACATGATACATGAACACATTTACCTAGCCTTACATGATACATGAGTACATTTACCTAGGATTACATGATACGTGAGTACGTCTACATAGATACCTTTATCTGAATACGCTTACATGAATACCCTACATGAGTACTGTTACATAGATACATTATCCTGTATTCACTTACCTGGATACTTGTACCTAGAGTTATGAGGAAGATTTATTCGTACCTTCTGTGTAAATTTTCCTGCCTATCCCTGTTCGACGGGATGTCTAGACGGGACTAACCATTCCGGAACCCAGCTGTTAGCAACACTGGGTGATGAATATCTACGGATGTCTAAGGTTATTACTTATACTAGGTAGATCGATATCGGAACTAACCCTTCCTCCATCCTACTGTTGCAACAGAGGATGAGATGAAAATCTTCGGATGTTCATTAGGTTACTACTTGTATTAGGTAGATCGATTTCGGGACTAACCCTTCCACCAACCTGCTGCTGCTACAGAGGACAATTGGACAATCTTCGGATGTTCATTAGGTTATACCTTTCGCTTCTGCGATGTCGTGTTAGTCCTGGTAACTCAGGGATAACACTTACATGGTTATACTTTTTCCTGTTTACTTTATTTTGTGATACTTTCACATAAACGAGGAGTTAGACTGAGCACTTTAGTGCTAGTCAATATAAAGGAAAAACTATCATTTTACTCACAGAACATTTAGGTCTTGGTAGAAGACTATCATATACTTTTTCCTGTTTACTTTATTTTGTGATACTTTCACATAAACGAGGAGTTAGACTAAGTACTTTAGTACTAGTCAATAGAAAGGAAAAACTATCATTTTACTTACAGAACATCCGGGTCTTGGTAGAAGACTACATTTCACACTTGTAGGAAATAAGGGATTTTCTAGGATTTTCAAACTTATATCAATTGTTACATTTAAAGATTTGCCAGGAAATCATGACAGTTTTCCAAACAAAGCAATGACACTTAAATACTTATGAATTCACCGGATTTAGGTTGAAACTCGCTTTCAAAATAACTTGTATTCTCAGGTCACCAGTTAGACAGGTACGATGTCCAGGCCTTGCGAAGATGGAGCACAGTTAGGACTCATCTTATTTTGATTATTTATGTTATTGTTGTACATTAAGAAAGAACACACATGTATTAAAACTTTACTTTTAATGCAATGGATGATGTTGTTGCTTGTTTACTACTTTACACTGTTATGATACTTCACATGACGTCCTCCACCTCGGAACGTTTCCGCCGTTCTTGGTTTTAGGGTGTGACAATGAGGCAGATATAATTTCTTTATCTTTATACTAGCTAGATGTCCCTAGAAGCATGTTGCAACATGTTGTCTAAAGCCTCAATGACTCTAAAGTGAAGCCTTATCGATTCGATATATACAAATTGTTTCTTTCCAATCAGGCTACTAAACTCACTTAAGTCATGGCTACCTTACTCTTCTCACATTGAGTTAAGAGTTATCTGCTTGGTCACTTTCGCAAAGCAGAGGTACTTTCGCTTCTTATACCACCTCAACCCTTTTCTCCATCAATTTATTTTCATAAACGTGACCCTTGAACTCTCAACATTTACCACTGAGGTTTACGGTTACACAAACATCTGTGTTGATGATCTTAGTTTCGTTTTACCATGTGCTAAGTGAAACCCACAATCCAACACCTTTAATGAATTGACGGTGAACAATTAAATGTTCTAGTTTTCACCAACACACCAATGATGACCACTCTTGTTTGTTGTTTCACGGAATCTCTTTTATTTTCGCGAGATCTTTATGAAATTGTCTGAAACTAAGACATTTCTTCCCAAAAGATCCAGTTTCGTTTTTGTTTTTGAGATTACTAAAATTTCACCTAGTCACTGAAAAATTATCAAACCTACTTGATGTTATAGGCTACACTGGCCACACAGGTACTTCATCCAACATTCGGTCTTATATCTAGTTAGTAGTTTGGTTGAAGCAAAAGCCGCCCTACAAGCCTAAATTAAAAAGATGCCTTTCAATGTTTCTTAACGAACACTAGATCGTACTTCAACGGGAAACCATACAGACACTTCTCAGTCTCTTTTGACTTTGAAGGAAGAGATTCATGCCCGAGATCCTCAGTTTCGTTTCATATATGACATCACAAAATCCCACAGATATACTTTGCTTTATTTCTTTTTCTTTGGCACAATCTTGCACGAAGATCTTTATGATTTTCCAAAAATCTAGTTTGTGGTACTTATGGTATTTTTCAGATTCATAGTTTCGTTTCTCGATGCTATGGTGGTCTTATATTTCAAAAAGCAAAAGGTGCTCAGATTATTTAATTGGAATGTGAATCGTTAGGGCAAAATTGATGGGTTTTCGTCATAAGACATCCTATGTGCTCATACAAACCCTAATGCTTGGATCTAGGTTTCTCTATTGTACATGCTTGATTGTTATGTAGCAATAACAATCTCAATTCCTCCTTGAATTGACCTTGGAAGGCTTAGAGTCACAAGTGTCACTCCTCTAATGGCTTACAAACACCAAGAGCAAATGGAGAAGGTATAAAGAGAGAGGAGAGGTATAAGAATTCGTCTCTAGGACCTCTTGGGAAGGCATGGACGAATTCATGAGCCTTGGGGTCTTTATATAGGTGTAGAGATTAGGGTTTTAGTCCTTATCCTTATCTAGTTGCTTGCCCACCAAGTAACCATAAGATAAGCCTTGAAAACCCTTATCCTAGTCGAATTCTAAGGCCTTATCACCTTAAATTCGTCTAACCTATTAATAAGATAATCCTTACCTTATTTTGTAACTATCACATAATTACAATTCAGCCCCTCTAGTTTAATTAATTACATTTGATCACAAAATTAATTCTTAATTAATTATTGACCAATATTAATTAAACAAATATGATTTCTCCTTTAATATATTATTCTTATAACATATTAATAAATCATAACAACCTCTCTCTCTTTATTTATTTCTCCAATCAAGTTGCTTTGGTGAAGGCAACCCAAAAGGATCATGCACCATCGGGTCAAGTACATACCAAAATAGTTATGGACTTAGACACTAATCCAACAGTCTCCCACTTGGATAAGTCTAACATATTATTCTGCGTATGACTTCAGATCCTGATCTGCAATCGTAGCTTTCCAAAGCCGCTGTCAACTCTGATCCAATCAAATACGCGCGTCCTTAGATAAGGGATCATATATTCCTCCATTCTAGATATCATATGAGATATGATTTCAAATCATTCTCTTTGTACTATATCTCGATTTCCGATTTATGACGACTGACTAATTGAACAAATCAAATTAGCCCTAGCCCGGCCGAGCATTTACGTTTGTCATCACTAAATCATCGAGGGGCCCAAAGATATCGCTTTTATCCTACTTTGGATAAAAGGAACGGATAAACTTTGATACAATGCTTCCTTGCACTCACTCACCGAATTACACACAACAATATGTTTTATAACATCAAGTTACTAGTGCGTTTACATATTATCAATGTGCAACCGATTCGCAAGATACAACTCACACATCTCGGTTTCAAGAATATAAGATGTTATCGTCTCACCAATCACTCGTGATACAATTCATGGAGTGATCCAAGTGAGCGTGGGTTTAATCCAATGCTCAAATCATATTCATAAGCACTCATGAACGTTGCAGCAAACATTTGCTTATGTCTAATACTCTTTTAGACAATCCACACACCAATTCACGACAGTCTTCATTCATATCTACTTCCAACATATGAATGATTGTGGCCCGTTCGAATAATTTGATTATTCTTAATAAACTCAATTATTCTGGAAGTCAAAACATGCAAATGTGAAACACAAGAATAATACTAATCCCATATGGCCTCAAACCTTTGAGTATAAATAAAACTCCTTTTATTTATCACCATATCGATTACTCATTATTTGTCGTTTCGGGTAATCAACTTCTTACTTGAATTATTACACTTGTCCCATGCTCTTAGCATGCACACAATGTTTACCTATGGTTCTTACTTTGTGAAATAGACTAAATTGAGCACATTTCCAATCATTCTCATTTCACAACTCCAAATCCTTTATCATAACTGAAAGAATATCAAATTCTTGCTACTTATGCTAGATTCTAACATTTTATGCAATGATCTCTTTTGTAATGTCACTTCACTAAAGTCACAAAGACTATTGCCAATGAAATTACAAAGTCTTCTATCGGAGATTGCTACCGCACAATTCCTTAGATATGATGTCTCTCACTCAAAGTACATTCCTTTGAACATCCTTTTACATAAAAGTTCCTAATCTAGACATAGATTTTCAATATTCAATTCCCAATATGGACACGTTTCCATATTTTCCATATGACAACTCATTCTTAATAAAATCTTATTTATTCATAATAATGTCGATATGGTCCATCTAATATGGAAACATTTCCATATTTTCCAATACTATACTTCCAACTACTCACAAGCGACCAATCCTCGGCGAAATTTGGATTTTCCTTTGATAGTTGTTTAATTATTTTTGTCAAAACCAATTCTTGTCCTTTTTCCCTCTAAATGCGCTAGACATTTGGAAAATTTTAGAATGGTCAAACATTAAAGCATTTGTAATCGATCCTATACCCGAAGCGTATGGGACACGACGCATAATGTTTTATTTACTATGTTCTCAAAATTCGAATTGTGAAGAGGAATGTCGTAATCATAATCGAAATTTAAGAACACACTATGTACCTTTGACTAAATTTTATTAACATTCCACAACCTAAGCCTTTAGATTTGAAATGAAGCATAATATTCTCTCCCTTAATTATAGCAAAACAACTTTACAACCCTTACGACTTTGCAAGGTATAACTCTTGTTTTCTATAATTAATATTGCCAACTTGCAATACGTGCCTTAATAATCATACAATCATAACTTTTATGCTCCCACTATCATGATGATTATTATAAACATAACACTTATGCTCCCACTAGCTTCGACATGTATTCATAAACATCTTAACTTTCAGAAAAAAACAATACCTATTGAATTTCTTAAGTCCATGTTTCTAATACTTAATGCTTTGATAATCTTTTATCAAGGCCTCTTAAACTTATACACCTTTGCCTTAGATAGTTCATATGTGTGTGTAAACAATTTCCAAACCTCACAATTCAAATTATGGAAAGGGATACCGTAACCATAATCGAATTCGAGAATGCAATTTTACAATCACTATCTTCTTAAAATCTTTCTTAGTGAAAGCATTTCCTCAAAATCATTTTCATGAAGGAGGAAATCTTATGACACTTAGATTTAAACGGTGTATGTGTTCCTATCCATGTGAATTTGTTAAAACCAAAGTTTACGACAAATTCAAACTCATATGGATCGAACTTTCTTAATCTCGATTTCTTGCCTTATGGTAGCACAGCTGCCCACCATGTCTTCCAAGTAGTTAAGCAGCTCACCTTTTCCTATCAATGTACTTTCCATTGATCAAGGTCCTTGCCTTTTATGCATTCAAATGAGAGCTCCTAGACCTCATATGCATAATTAACTCAATTGGAACGACATAGAAACAAAATGATGTCAACATGATAGGTTGTAAACCTCAACTCGTGTGCTAGTGATGATTGATAAGGTCTATTTGATTTGTTCTTGAAACTTTTCAAGACCATTAAGACTCCCACTGACTCCTTGACATATAAGATCCTTTTGTCAATAATCATTTCTTGACAAACAAATATTCAAGAGTTAGTGTAGCTTTTATCAAGACTCTTCATAAATTGGTTCTAGTTGGTCTTTGTCTTATCCAAGACATCACAACTTTTCATATTTGATGAATGTTATAAACCTTTAATACTTTTCACTCATTGTCACAATCTTAACTTTAAGACTTGTCATCGGAACGAAGTATTATAGACTTCTTGATTTAACCATTTCTTCAATTCTTGATTCCTCTTCTTAGACATACAATTGTACTAAGACTCACTTAGAGGATCAATTGAGATATGGTTCTTAATCATTAAGACCTATCATAAAGCATAAAAGCTACTCTCCCTTCTTCTTAGAATGGAGAAACTTTTATCTTTCTGCCTACTTGATTCTTCTTATTCGTTTTGCTATTGATTTAAACCTTTTCAATCAATTCATAATTACACTTAATCTTGTAAGTATAATCACATTTACTAAACCTTTAGTAAATCATGACAAATATCTTGTTACTCTTATGGTGGACTTTGATCAACACACAACTTTGAGTGCTCGATCTCCTAGTGCTTTCACTTGACACTTTGTCAGTGAATTAGTCTAATTTCCAAATATGAAATTTCTCATTCATCGTGCAACCAAGTCGCATGAATCCAAGTTTCTGTCCAATTGAAACTTGGGTGATGAGAATCTCTCCCTATTTGGTAAACTCTCGACTTTCCATAAATAACATAATAAGAACCAAATCCATTATTGCTAATAATAGAAACATTTTAACATCAATTTTTCATACACGCCATTGCAAGGATAAATAAATAAAATTTAAAATCAAAATTTATTTTATTGCGGAAAAATTTGTCCTTACAATGCAATTCATTGAAAAACTATGCTAATACATCTTTCTTAGCAATCTAATTCTAACTCTAAGTAGTAGCTCAAGAATCTAATCTTTGAGAAATGCGATCGAAATCCATTCCTTCACGGTTAGATTTTGCTCACTTCTTCCCTTAAGCTTCCTTTCTTTTCTTTGATCCTACAAAACATCAATTGTAATCTTATCACATTATGTATTAAGAATCTAGAATAGAAGCTTAAAAGAGTTAGTCAATGGACTTTACCTATATTAGAGCCATACGTTTCGACTCTCCCATCTCTTAGATCTCTTAGGTAAATAGGGCAGCTTCGTCTCCAATGCCCTTTCTCTTGGCAATAAAAGCAAATTGACTCTTTTGGAACATGACATGGAACTACTTTAGACATTTCCTTTCTCTTATGATCAAACCTTTCGATCATAGCATGTCTTTTGTTGCCATCGTCTATATCCATTGAGGTCTTGAAGGCAGATTCACCAATCAACTTTGCTTTTCTATTGTGCCAAACCATTGCTGATTCAGCAGCTATAAGCATATAGGTGAGATCTATAAGGGTCATGTCGCGGTTCATCATATAGTACTCTCTTACGAACTCACTATATGAGTTAGGAAGTGACTGAACAACCCAATCAATAGCTATTTCCTCACAGACAACGGATCCCAACATTCTTAACCTATCAATGTGTGACTTCATCCCTAGGACGTGTGCACACACCGACTTTCCTTCTTTATGTTTACTTGCCAAAAGGGCTTGAGTGATCTTGAACTTTTCAAGCCTTTGAACTTGTGGGTTAGGGAGAATAATTTGAGGAGGAGGAGGAAGTGAAGTATGATCTCTTGTTCCTCGATCGAATCGTGGAATATCATTTTCATGTGGAATGCTTGTTCCACAGGATTTGGGAAAACCATAGTTGTCGAACTTTGACATCTACAATACGGGAGAAAACAAATTCAAGTTAGTTGATTGAATGAGTCCTTAGCAAATCACCCAAATGAGATACTAAGGCTAGGACCCAACACAATATTCCACAACTCGGGAGAGGGATGCCGTAACCCTAATTGCAGAATATTTGAAGGTAAGTGAATGACGATTCACTAATTTCCACCACGAAAAACGAAAAAAGAAATTTAATTTTTAAATCTATGAAAACTCCTAGATCCTTTGAGATTCATTGAACTTTCAATGGCATGTTTAAATCTCGATATGCCCCTCTTGTTTGTGACTGGGATGCCGAGGATCACAAAGCGGGTGTGAATAACCATACAAACTTACATGGTGCCCTCACATGTTACAATCACCTATTCGATGTGCCGGTAAACCACACACGCTCCACCGAACTATGACAAACATTAAGTCACCCTTTGCTTAGAACCATTTAGTGTACCGGTAAACCACACACGCTCCACTAACGTCTTCGCAAGGGCACAAAGTGTAATTTCATGGAATTGCATCAATTCACTTTTGCCTAAGTAACTAAGATTGGGAATTTTATGAAAACATTTAGTTACTTTAATAATTCATTATACTTATAATGGAAGGTTTCGTCCTATCCTACCCGTTCGGCTAACGACCCTCCACTAGTCAAGAGTGCGGTGGGTAAGAGTGGATACCCATTCAATCGCCATTTTATAGGTAATTTCCTTAAACACCCCTTACAGACTAGCTTCGTGAATGAGACCTACTAATGGTAAGACTGACTTTTACTCATACATATATATATATATATATATATATATATATATATAATGTTAAACTTTTAATGTTATATATATAGTATAGGGTGTATTTTACACTTTTAAAATATTAGGTGGTCAAATTTAACAATTACACTTTTAATTTAATTAAATTTTAAACCTAAACTTTTATGGATTTATTAAACCTCTTTTAATTATACTCCTTAATTAATTAATAAAACCATAAGGGTGTGATTTGAACTTTTTCAAAACTATACTAGAGTTTTAGAATTTAACATTCCTAATTAAACTTTTAATCAACTTTTAAATTCCAAAACTTAAGGGCAAGTTTTGAAACATTTCAACACACTAGGGTTTTAACTATTTAAATTTCAAAACAACAAAACTTTTGGGTTCAAATTTAAACTATAAAACCTAAGGGGAAAATATGAAACTTTTCATAACAACAAGGATCAAATAACAAATAATCTAAATTAATAATTAATTACATGATTATCCATATTTGATTTATTTAATGATTTCTTGCAAAACAATTTACCAATTAAGTCAAAATAATTAATTAATTATCACATAAGGAAACAATTATCTTATTAATTGATAAATATCTTCAATTAGATCAAAAATATAGTCAAATATATCATAAAATCGGATTAATATTGATCTAATATGATAAGGTAACTATCCATAATCAAAAACAACAAGAAATCCCAGATATACCTCTGTCTAACGAGTTGACTCGTCGAGTCTGCATGGACTCGACGAGTTCAGCTATGGACTCGGCGAGTCCAGCCTCCAGAACATCAAAAATCGAATTTTTTGAACATGTAATGCATCAATACAATTGAAACCAATCTAGGCTCTGATACCACTGATGGGTTTTGGTCATAAGACATCCTATGTGCTCATACAAACCCTAATGCTTGGATCTAGGTTTCTCTATTGTACATGCTTGATTGTTATGTAGCAATAACAATCCCAATTCCTCCTTGAATTGACCTTGGAAGGCTTAGAGTCACAAGTGTCACTCCTCTAATGGCTTACAAACACCAAGAGCAAATGGAGAAGGTATAAAGAGAGAGGAGAGGTATAAGAATTCGTCTCTAGGGCCTTTTGGGAAGGCATGGACGAATTCATGAGCCTTGGGGTCTTTATATAGGTGTAGAGATTAGGGTTTTAGTCCTTATTCTTATTTAGTTGCTTGCCCACCAAGTAACCATAAGATAAGCCTTGAAAACCCTTATCCTAGTCGAATTCTAAGGCCTTATCACCTTAAATTCGTCCAACCTATTAATAAGATAATCCTTACCTTATTTTGTAACTATCACATAATTACAATTCAGCCCCTCTAGTTTAATTAATTACATTTGATCACGAAATTAATTCTTAATTAATTATTGACCAATATTAATTAAACAAATATGATTTCTCCTTTAATATATTATTCTTATAACATATTAATAACTCATAATAACCTCTCTCTCTTTATTTATTTCTCCAATCAAGTTGCTTTGGTGAAGGCAACCAAAAAGGACCATGCAGCATCGGGTCAAGTACATACCAAAATAGTTATGGACTTAGACACTAATCCAACAAAAATATGAATAGGCAGAGGAATGGATAAGATTTCAAACCAAAAGGGGTGTGAATTTGAAACGGTTCCTATCATCACACCGCCTAACACCTTTTTCGGGGTAACAGTTGTCACATCGCGCTTTTTCAGGCGTCTTTTTAGAGAAAATCACGCAATCGTCATCAAAGATATTTCTATAAGGGTTTTCACAAATCCCTTATTTCTCTTTACCACTATCAATACTCTCAAGAAACCTAAAGGCGATTTCTCTCATGGTTCATCTTCTTCTTCACGAACCTGTAACAATGGTCGATTCATCATCTGTTCAAGAACACACTGCTCAATCCTCTTTCCTCACCATCAAGCCCCACTAGAACTTGATCCTCGACTTGGCTTCGTTCAAATATGACGCGTACATGCTTCCCATTGTCGAGTGCTTGAAGTACTCACCTTTGGTTATTGCCTTAACCAAGGTTGAGTGTGTTCTAATGTCACTGTTGTCGAAGGCCTTCTCATCTGCAAAGTATGCCAAGGAGGAGGAAAAGATCATATTTGAAGTTCTTGATAAGAAACACTCGGTCTCAAAGACTAGGTTTTGCTCTCTTCTAGGTCTCATCTATGTCGATTCAATGGTGAATCCGGAGTCTATTTCTATTTCCTAGATCTTTGAAATGTTCTACCAAATGGGGTATCCTGATCTTCTCACCACTATCACCGAGTTCAAGAAGTCATGTCTTCCACCCCCAATGGAATGGTCTATTTGCTCTTGTCTTCAAGGCTTTCTCTAAGAGAGTAACTGGATCCCACTGTGCTAGCAAATCATTCATGACAATCCTCTATGGCCTCTACCATGGGATTAACCTTGATTATGGGTCTGTTTTTTGGGATCAATTGGTGTAGAGTATGAATTATTCGTCTCGACACAGAGAGATCTCTTGCACTCGTTTATAGATGATTGTGGTGCAGCGGGCAATGGAAAAGTTCAATGTTTCGGTGATGGAAGACTCATTAATGTCGTCGATTGCCACCTTCCACACTACAAAGATTATCATCGCTGATAACTCGAAGTTTTTATTTGTGGGGTCTATTCCTTTCGAGAAATACGAGACATCTAAGTCATAAAAGTAAAGAGATCTATTCATTGATAAGAAAAAGAAAAAAATGTGAACGGGGACTAGATTGATGATAAAATAGAATCATGGGTTGCAAAAAACGATTTGATTGATGATGAAAAAAGAGAATTCTTGGTTCAGTTCTCCACCTTAACGATAGAAAAAAGGATTGATCAAATTTTATTGAGTCTGAATCATAGTGATCATTTCTCAAAGAATGACTCTGGTTATCAAATGATTGAACAACCGGGAGCAATTTACTTACGATACTTAGTTGACATTCATAAAACGTATCTAATGAATTATGATTTCAATACATACTCTTTAGCAGAAAGACAGATATTCCTTGCTCATTATCAGACAATCACTTATTCACAAACTTTGTGTGGGGCTAATAGTTTGCATTTCCCATCTCATGGAAAACCCTTTCGCTTCGCTTAGCCTTATCCTTCTCTAAAAGTACTTTAGTAATAGGTTCTATAGTAATTGGGCGATCTTATTTGGTCAAATACCTAGCGAAAAAATACTATCTTCCTTTCATTACGGTAATTCTGAACAAGTCCTTGGATAACAAGTCTCAAGGTTTTGATAATATTGATGTTGATGCTAGTGACGATATTGATGTTGAGATGCAACGCTCCTTAGACGAAGCTGATAATCCCAAAAAGGGAGGCAAGAAGGGAGATAAGAAGAAAGGGGTTCCAGAAGGTCCATTTTCTCAAGCTCTAACCCCTAAGAAGCGAAAGACTCAAGCTGCAGCTCCTTCGGCTCCAAAGAGGCGAAAGCTTAGAAAGATGACTCTGCAACCCAACTCATGTTCAACAAACAATACCGAGTATGTTCTTTCTGATACAGCTGAAGTAGAATCAAGCGAAAGATAAGGTTCTAAATCTGATGGTTCGCTTCGTGGTGATTCGCCTCCGCCTTCTCCACCACAAGAGGTACCTTTAAACGATTATGTTCCAACTCCACCTCCTTCTCCTACTCACACTACTATTCCAATTACAATCGCACCTTGTTAACCACCTGTCACTACAAAATCAACCCCAATTTCATCTCAGACACCACCCATCTACACTTAAACTACTACAACCACAACCACAGACGAACCTCTCGTCATTGTCAACGCATCTGATGCGGGGGCAAAGACTTCAGGTTTTGTCACTTCTACTACCACACCTCCTGTTTCCCCTTAGCCTGAACATTCTTTTGACGACCATCTTGGTGCTGATGGACTGGACAATGATACGTTCCACAATAGTCCTTTTTCCATCCAAGAAGACAGTGATGATGATGCTTCTCTCACTCAGAGGCATCTCAAAGAGCTGAAAACTAAGCTTGATTCTCTTCTCGCATCTGCCACTGCTTCTTCAAGTAACGCTTATTTTGAAGCCACAGTTAAGAGTTTGTTCACCTCTTTAGTCAAGGAGCATGCACCGAACCTTACTAAAGCAAACAAAGCAGTTAAAGATTCCACCCTGTTAAACCAGCAAGCGACCGAAAAAGTCGATAAACTAATCTCAGAAATGAAAGTGTTCATAACAGATCTCAATACTACTGCTGAAGGTAATATTGTCAAGGCGAATGAGTCCATTTCAAAGCTTAACACTTCATTGAGGTCAGAACACGAGAAACTGGAAAAGCTTCGCTTCAGTATCTCTGACAATAATACTGCTTTTCACTCCTATATTTCTACAACGCTCAACAAATTTCAAGATGATCTAGTTGTTGAAAGCAAAATCATGGATGAGCTCGCTCTTCGCACTACTCAACTTTGTGCTTAAACAATCAAGCTCCAGCATGAGCATTCTAAAATCGATGAACTCAAGTCTGAATGATCAGTTGTGAAATCATGCATTAGTGACATCAATTCCTTGATGTCTAACCTTATTGAAGCACATAATTCAATTTTGACCATCACCATTCGCAGACACTTAGCTGAAAAGGTTTGTCCTGCCTTCGCTCTTCTGAACATGCTTAAAGGTGTTCCTGAGGCCCCCATCCCTCCGAAACAAGGGGAGAAGAGAAAACTGCTAAGGCAGGAGAGAAACCAAAGACAAACGAACCGAAGGTTAATGTAGCTTCGGGTTCAAAAGGAAAAGCTCCAATGTGTGTTGAAGAAGAAAGTAAAGAGGAGCAATTGAAATGAAAGTCAAGTGAACACAAACTTAATGAAAGTGCTCGCATTGGGAGAGAAATTAAGGAAAAAGAACGAAAAGAGAAAAAAGCTCATGACCTCTTGGAAACTATAAAAACACTCTTTCCAGTATGAACGTTGGAGAAACTAATGTATGAAGCTGTTGAATTTCCCAGTGTTCATTGGTTGGGGCCGTTGATTTCGTTTAATGTGACTAACTTGAGGGATAATCAATATGATATGCCAATAACGAAAAGAGCCTTTGTTTTTCACTGCTTTGATTCCATTGCAGATATTCCCTATCCTAACGCGAAAGTAGATAAAGCCTTGATTGACTTTTATCACACTTTTGGCAAACCTCACTACTTGACTTGGAGTATTCAGAAAATATTTACTGTCAAGGTCACAAGGCCGTTGGTTACTGGAAGTTTCGTGAATGCAAAGTTCAAGGTAACACGGGGATCTAAAAACACGTTGCATGAGTTCACGCTGGCAGATCTGCCCAACCTTAATCCACATGATTGGATCTTGTTGCTGAATCATCTTTTGATAGAAGAACATAAATACGAACCCATTCTGGCCCATCTGAAGTGAATGTTGCTTTTGTATATATACGAAGTGGCGAAGCTTGATGTTGAGATTGCTAAAGTCCTGAAGTGAAAGCCTACTGTGAATCCGATTAGGAAAGCCAGCGACATGAGCGAAATGAGTATGGGAAAGATCGATACAGTTCACCTAACTGTAATGTTTCAACGTGGATCTGATGTTCCCAGAGTATTTCAAAAATGCCTTTTCGCTTTACCTGACAAACACCTGTTCTCCACGGTCTTCTTGGAACATATCTTGGAGATTATTAACAAGTGCACCTTGAATGATGATGCTGCAAAGAGGAAGTTTAATGATACGATTTGATGGTACATCTTGTTTCGTATGACATTGCTTGTTGTGATTCCCAAGCTTTTCAAAATAGTTAAGAAGATTCAGCAGACACAACAGTAAAGCATATATCGCCTCAATTGATGCAAAGGGGGAGATTGTTGGGTATAATAGATTTCGTCATTGGGCTTATTTATTTAGTCCATTTTGTATTCGGTATTGGGCCTGTCCAGCCGATTATTTATTATTAGGATTAGAGTATATATAGTGCATGCATGCACCATAGTTAGTATCGATCTGATCACTTTGATTGTAACCCTAGCACACCTCTATAGTAGCAATTATTTATTAGAGTTCTTCTGAGGTTGTGTCTTTTAATCATTCGACAACTTGTTGATTCATCCCGAGTTCTTACTTTACGTCGTTTTCATATTGTACTTGTTCAGAATCTATTCCATCTATAAGCATTTTAGTCTTATCAAGCCGCAAGGCAGTAGCGTCCCCGATTCGAGACATCTGTCTGAGGATGACAGTGATTACTCCATTGCTGGAGCAGATCAGAGAGGCACATGTTGAGGGTCTGAAGGAGGAAGGTCGAAAGTGCGAGAGGATCATAAGCCAAGTGGCCTCCTTTGATTACGACAGTCATGCGTTGTTGACCCTACATGGGAGGGTTTAGGTACCGTACTGAGGCGGATTACGACAACATCTGATGGATGAGGCCCACAAGTCCAGGTTCTCCATCCATCCCAGGGTGACGAAGATGTATAAAGATCTTCACCCTAAATATTGGTGGCCGTGCATGAAGCGGGATGTAGCCTGGTACATGGAGAGATGCTTGACATGTAGGAAGGTCAAGGCAGAGCACTAGAGGCCCCAAGGAAAGATGAATCTGCTAGAAATTCCCGTGTGGAAGTGGGAAGATATCACCATGGATTTCATCACCAAGCTTCCCAGGACCGCACATGGAGTAGATTCGATATGGGTCATCGTGGATCGGTTGACCAAAAGTGCTTATTTTATCCTGACCCAGGAGAGTATATCAGCCGAGAAGCTGGTCGAGATCTACGTGCGTGAGATAGTGGCACGACATGGAGTGCCTCTCTCGCTGGTGTCAAACCGAGATGTCCGTTTCACTTCCAGATTTTGGAAGCAGTTTCACGCCGAGATGGGTACTCGTCTCCATTTCAGCACCACTTTCCACCCTCAGACGGACGAACAGAGCGAGAGGACGTCACAGACTTGTTAGGTTTTAGTATACTACAACATCCCATGGTGCACATACAACCCTAAATACCTTGGATCTATGTTTTCTTTATTATACATGCAAATATGAAGTTTCCAAAATATTACCCTATACTAGCATACAAATATCATATACTTGGGTAATAAAATAAATATAATACATACCTTGTTGTTGTTGCTTGACTCCATGAATCTTGAGAGCCTAGTGCCCCAAGTGTGACACCTCAAATGGTTCACACAACATCATGAACACTTGGAATAACCATGAGAAGAAGACACTCCAAGCTCAAATTGACTAGCCTTCATATGTGTATTACTTGTGTCAATTTCTTGAGCTAAAGGGGTCCTTATATAGTGTGCACATTAGGGTTACAACATGTAACCCATGACTTTACCAATTCCTTATGCTCCATGGGTTTTAACCTCCATGGAGTATCCATGGACCATCACATGGGTTAAACCCAACATAAGGAATCTTGGATCATAACCCCACATATAAAAGAATGAATGACTTACACAATCAATCCCCATATATTTAATTAGTCTCTTTTGATCAATAAATTAAGTCCAAATTTATTCTTGATCAATACTAATTAAATAACATAATTTTATATTAATATATTAGAACTTATAATATATTAATATGTCACAAATGTCCTCTTCTCACAAACGGTCTATCCAAATGTCCCGATGCCATGCAACCCAAATGGGCCATGTCGAGTCGGGTCAAGTCTTACCAATTATAGTTATGGACTTAGACACTAATCCAACAGTATCCCACTAGGATAAGTCTTAAACTATTATTGCGTATGACTTCAAACCTAACCGGCAATCGTAGCTCTCAAAAGCTGTTGTCGAACTCTGACCTTGTCGATGAACTCTGACCTTTGTCAATGACTTGTCCATTAGATAAGGGATCATATATTCCTCCATTCTAGATATCATATGGACTGAGACATGGATTATAAATCATTCTCTCTGTCCATTTGTTGTTTCCCGATTTCCGATTTATGACGACTGACTGATTGAACAAATTAAATCAGTCCTGGCTTGGCCAAGCACTCACATGTGTCATCCTTAAATCATCGAGGGGCCCACATATATCGCTTTTATCCTGTAGGTAAAAGGAATGGATAAACTCGACTCATAAGTCTTGTTCAGGGCAATGGCTTGTGAGGGAGTTTCATGACCTTCAGCAGACCACCGAGACTGTGGCGGAGATCACCGCTAAGTTTCAGGAACGAGCTTTGTTGATCCCATAGTACGCTACAGATGAGGATATGAGGCGGACGAGATATCATTATATGTTGAGGGATGATATCCGAGAGTTTTTGAGCTTTACAGGGTGCGAAACCCTGAATGAGATGGTGGAGAAGGCCCGTGAGCGGGAGATGGAGTTGGACTTCCGCGACAAGCGGAATCCTGAGCGGGTTCAAATAGCAATGGGTCAGGCGAAAAAGCCTAAGACCTCGGATTCATCGAGTAGGGGCCAACAGGGCCGTAACCAGTGTGCCAAGTGTGGGACATCTCATGGTGGAGCTTGTCGGAGGACGGGTCTGACATCTTATACATGTAATCAGCAGGGCCATGTGAGCAGAGATTGCCCCAAGAAGGGCTTGATTTATTTCCACTGCAACCATATTGGCCATAAAAAGGCCAATTGTCCAAGGTTGCAAGGAGGGGGGAGCAGCGATGGCGCCTGCGCCCGCCACAATGAGGATCACAGACGGCCGCCCTACAAAGGTGGATGCTCCGTCGGTGAGGAGTCGCGCGTTTCAGTTGACCACCGAGGAGGCTCGGGCAGAGCCAAACATCGTGGTTGGTATGTACTTATTTACCTGCTCTTTATTTATTTATTTGCATTGCTTATGTGTATATCATGCTTATGTATAGGAACCTTTTTGGTCAATGGTATGTCTGCTCACTTATTATTTGATTCGGGGGCTACCCGATCATTTGTATCACTTGCAATTAGCAAGAAGTTTCAAGATGCGCCAGGGACTTTGGATTCCCTCTTGAGGTTGAGATTGTGGATGATCGCACCATGAGTGCAGCGAGGGTGTATCGGGACTGTGTCCTGAATGTGCTTGGGGAGAGGTTTCGTGTTGATCTAGTTTCGATACCGTTGCAAGGACTAAAGGTGATTGTCGGGATGGACTGGTTGTGAGCGTCAGTTGGTGAGGGTTTGAACCCCAAGTGGGGGAGAACTGGTTATATATGGTGAGAGGGCCTCGAAGGGGCCAACTCTCTGTTCTGCTGTGAGGGCTAGGAGATTTCTGCATCATGGTTGTACGGGATTTCTGGCTTATATCTCATATACGAGAAGTTGAGACCACGACGGATGTGGGCAGTGTGCTGATAGTATAGGAAGTTCGGGATGTCTTTCCTGAAGAGTTACCGGGAGTGCCTTTGGAGAGGCAGGTGGAGTTTTGCATCGATTTGGTGTCGGGTGCCGCTCCGATAGCAAAGGCACCATACCAGTTAGCACTGCCCGAGATGCAGGAGTTATCTATGCAGCTTCAGGAGTTGCCAGACCGAGGTTTCATCCGTCCGAGCAGTTCCCCATGGGGAGCATCGACCATGTTCGTGAAAAAGAAGGATGGATTATACAGGATGTGCATTGATTACCGAGATCTGAACAAACTACCGGTGAAGAACTGCTATCCGTTGCGAGGATCGATGATTTGTTCGATCAGCTGTAGGGTGCATCTTGGTTTTCCAAGATTGTTCTTCATTCGGGGTATCATCAGATGCGGATTCGGGATGAGGACATATCGATGACAACTTTTAGGACTCAGTATGGGCATTACGAGTTTGTGGTGATGCCGTTTGAGCTCACCAATGCCCCATCAATGTTCATGGATCTCATGAACAGGGTGTGTAGACCGATGCTGGATCGGTCGGTGATCGTTTTTATTGATGTATATTGGTCTATTCTAAGACCAAGGAGCAGCATGAGCAGCATCTGAAGGAGGTTTTGGAGACCCTGAGGGCGGAGATGTGTATGCCAAGTTCTCTAAGTGTGACTTTTGGCTGTAAGAGGTACGGTTTTTAGGGCACATCATCAACCAGGAGAGCATTTCGGTTGATCCAGCCAAGGTTGAGGCAGTGATGCGGTGGGAGGTACCAAAGAATGCATCTGAGGTCCATAGCTTCTTGGGTTTAGCGGGCTACTATTGGAGATTTATCCAGGATTTCTCCAATGTTGTTGTGCCATTGACCCGCTTGACTAAGAAGAATGTGACATTTAGGTGGGGCACAGATCAACAGTTGGATTTTGAGATCCTGAGACGGAGGTTATGTGAGGCTTTGATTTTAGTACTACCCGAGGGGTTAGATGATTTTGTGGTATATTGTAACACATCGATTTCAGGGTTATGCCTCGAGGCAGTTGAAGCCTCATGAGGCGAATTACCCCACCCACGACCTGGAACTGGGGGCAGTGGTGTTTTCCCTCAAGATTTGGAGGCACTACTTGTATGGAGGGCAGTGCACCGTCTATACTGATCAAAAAAGTTTAAAGTGTTTGATGGATCAGCAGAACCTCAACAGGCGACATAGGAGGTGGTTGGTGTTGGGTTTTGAGCAATCTAACACTTCCTAAGTGTGCATGCAACCCTAATAAACCTTGGATCTATGTTTTCTTCTAAAATACATGCAAATAATAATTTCCAAGGTTTCTTCCTAACTAGCATAGCATAAGGATTATGAATCATAAAAGTACTAGTAGAAATACATACCTTTTGATGATGGTTGATTGTTTGGAGTTTGAGAGCCAAGCACCAATAGTGTGAATGCCTCAAATGGAATCACAAATCACCACAAACACTTGGAAAACTTTGAGAGAGTAGTATACTTTCTTATGAAATCGCCCACTACTAAGTCTCACACAACTAGTGCCACTAGTGGCTATTTCATGCAACATAAGCATGCTTATATAGTGTACATGATTAGGGTGAAACCCTAATAACCCATGACCTTTCCTTTTCCAAGGATCCATGGGTTAAAAGCTCCATGGATCATCCATGGACTTCCATACAAGCCTAGCCCATTAACAAATGAGTGTTAGCCCACACCATATAAAACAATAGCCCACAATTTAATTAGTCTTCCTTTTAATCTCTAAATTAATTCATAATTAATTTAAGACTAAGACTAATTAAATAACATGACTTCATATTAATATATTATAACTTATAATATATTAATAAATCGTAAGTATACAATTCTCATAAAATTATCCATAAATCGTTTGGGTGAAGTGCAACCCAAATGGACCATGTCGGGCCGGGTCAAGTATGTACCAAATAAGTTATGGACTTAGACACCTTATCCAACAGACTCCCACTTGGATAAGTCTAATAACTATATTTGCGTATGTTACTTCAGGAACCAACCAGCAATCGTAGCTCTCGAAAACTCTGTTGAACTAGGAAGCGCCATTTTAGATAAGTGATCATATAATCCTCTGTTCTCATGATGTCAGCCGGACAAATACATGGAACAACATCGTACTTATTGTCCAGCAGTTTGTTTCCCGATTTTTGATTTGTTTGACAAAGAACTTAATCGAACACATCAATTTAGTTCTGACCGGCTGGTACATAGGTCACAACAAAATCATCGAGGGGCCCAGATATCGCTTCTATTTTTAGAAGGAACAGATAAACTTCGACTCATATGCTTGTTCTACTACTTGTTGAATTGTACACAAAGGCACGTTTTATAACATCAAGTTACTGATGCATTTACGTGCAATCAATGCATAACCAACTCATAGGTAACAACTCATATCTCTAGGTTTGAAGATTTATATGATATTACCGTCTCACGATCACTCGAGATAAATTCCATGAAGTGATACAAGTGAGCGTGGGTTTATTCCAATACTCATAACTTATGAGCACTCATGAATGTTGTAAACCATTGCTATGACTAAACCCATTTAGCCATCTACAAACTCGATTCATGACAGTCTTGATTCATACCTACTTCCAACATATGAACGACTGTGGAGTGTTTAAATAACTTAGTCATTCGGAAAGAATAACCTAGCTATTTTGGAAGTCAAAACATGCAAAGTGAAACACAATAATAATCGAATCCAATATGGTCTCAGAACCCTTTTGAATATAAATAGAACCACCTTTTATTTATCACCATATTGATTACACATTATTCATTGTATAATGTTTCAAACAATCAACTTAAGACTTGAATAAAAAAAACAACAGTCGTCCCATGCTCCTAGCATGTACACTTTGTTTTTCTAAACAATAGTTATGCCATACTCCAAGTATGCACACTATGTTTGTCTATGATCCTTACATTGTGATGTAGATCAATTGATCTACATCAAAACCTTGATTTTAAACTTTTATGCAATGTTCCTCTTGTAATGATTATGCACAAAGTCACCAAAACCTTGTCACCAGTCATTACAGAGTATTCCAAAGAAGGTCAACCTCTATGGAACGGAAGTCTCATATTCAAAGTACATTGCTTTGAACATCCTTCTTGCATTAAGGTTTTCTAATCTTACATAGATTGAATAACTTCCACCTATGGAGACATTTCCATAGTCCCATTTTGACTATCACTTCCGAACAAGAGTTACTTCTTTTCAGAATATGTCAATATGGTCCTTTACGATAACTTACATCATACTTCCAACTGTCTCTGAGCAACCAATCTTTGGCGAACCTCAGATTTGTCCTCGATAATTGCTTAATCACTTTAGTCATATCCAGTTCTAGACTTTTCCCTTCTCAATGCCTTAAGCATTTGGAAAATTTAAAAAAGATGAATATTATAGCACATGCAATCGATCCTATATCTGAAGCATATGGGACACGATTCATGATGTTTGACATAAAGACATGATACTAGACTAGTCTTTTGCTACAATATTTTTTATTTGTCATGTTTTCAAAATTTAACTATGAAGGGGGATGCCGTAGTCATAATTGAATTTTGATAACGCAATATATATAGAATTTCCTTAAGTCGAACCATTCAGACATAAAATTCATATATATGTCCTTGACTAAAGATGATTAAAATCTCAATTTAAGCTTCTAGAATTGAAATGAAGTATAATTTCCTCTCCCTTAATTATAGCAAAACAACTTTTCAACCCCTGCAACTTCACGAATTGAAACTTTGTTTTCTATAATTAACATTGCTAACTTGCAACACTAAACGTAATAATCATGCTCCCACTAACATGATGATTATCAGCATAACACTTATGCTCCCACTAGCTCTGACATATTTCCAGAAATCTGCTGGACTTCTGAAATTTAGATTCATACACCCTATCTTAGACAGCTCACATGTGTGTCTAAACAATTTTCAGAACTATGAAAAGGGATGCCGTAATCATAGTCTCAATTGCTTGGGCATTTGCCATTTCTCACAAGTCCATGTTAGTGTGTCGGTTAACCACACACTCTCCACTAACGACTTTTGAAAATGCAAATAACACAATTGATATCTACGTAAAATCTACTTAGTGAAAGCGTTTCCTCACCATCTTTTTCATGAATCGGAGAGAAACCTTATGACACTTAGATTTTATAGTGTATGAGTTCCTATCCATGTGAATTTGTCAAAACCATAATTACAAGATAAGGTTAGTGACAAATTCAGCCTTACATGGATTAAACTTGTTCAATCTTAGTTTCTTGTCACCTTGGTAGCACAAGGCCCACCAATGCTTCCAAGTTGAACTCTGATAACTCACATGCAAATTCAACTTATTTGAAGTAGGTACAGAAATAAGAATTATGTCAACACGATAGGTTGCAAACCTTATGTCGTGTGCTAGTGATAAATTACAGGTTTTACTCTTGATTAAATCTTGAAACTCTTTCAGGATCTTTAAGGCTCCCACTGTCCCCTTGACATATAAGTTTCCCCAGTCAAGAACCATTCCTTGACAAAACAAATATTCAAGGGATAGTGCGGATTCTTATCAAGACTAACACCTAACCGGCAATCGTAGCTCTCAAAAGCTGTTGTCGAACTCTGACCTTGTCGATGAACTCTGACCTTTGTCAATGACTTGTCCATTAGATAAGGGATCATATATTCCTCCATTCTAGATATCATATGGACTGAGACATGGATTATAAATCATTCTCTCTGTCCATTTGTTGTTTCCCGATTTCCGATTTATGACGACTGACTGATTGAACAAATTAAATCAGTCCTGGCTTGGCCAAGCACTCACATGTGTCATCCTTAAATCATCGAGGGGCCCACATATATCGCTTTTATCCTGTAGGTAAAAGGAATGGATAAACTCGACTCATAAGTCTTGTTCAGGGCAATGGCTTGTGAGGGAGTTTCATGACCTTCAGCAGACCACCGAGACTGTGGCGGAGATCACCGCTAAGTTTCAGGAACGAGCTTTGTTGATCCCATAGTACGCTACAGATGAGGATATGAGGCGGACGAGATATCATTATATGTTGAGGGATGATATCCGAGAGTTTTTGAGCTTTACAGGGTGCGAAACCCTGAATGAGATGGTGGAGAAGGCCCGTGAGCGGGAGATGGAGTTGGACTTCCGCGACAAGCGGAATCCTGAGCGGGTTCAAATAGCAATGGGTCAGGCGAAAAAGCCTAAGACCTCGGATTCATCGAGTAGGGGCCAACAGGGCCGTAACCAGTGTGCCAAGTGTGGGACATCTCATGGTGGAGCTTGTCGGAGGACGGGTCTGACATCTTATACATGTAATCAGCAGGGCCATGTGAGCAGAGATTGCCCCAAGAAGGGCTTGATTTATTTCCACTGCAACCATATTGGCCATAAAAAGGCCAATTGTCCAAGGTTGCAAGGAGGGGGGAGCAGCGATGGCGCCTGCGCCCGCCACAATGAGGATCACAGACGGCCGCCCTACAAAGGTGGATGCTCCGTCGGTGAGGAGTCGCGCGTTTCAGTTGACCACCGAGGAGGCTCGGGCAGAGCCAAACATCGTGGTTGGTATGTACTTATTTACCTGCTCTTTATTTATTTATTTGCATTGCTTATGTGTATATCATGCTTATGTATAGGAACCTTTTTGGTCAATGGTATGTCTGCTCACTTATTATTTGATTCGGGGGCTACCCGATCATTTGTATCACTTGCAATTAGCAAGAAGTTTCAAGATGCGCCAGGGACTTTGGATTCCCTCTTGAGGTTGAGATTGTGGATGATCGCACCATGAGTGCAGCGAGGGTGTATCGGGACTGTGTCCTGAATGTGCTTGGGGAGAGGTTTCGTGTTGATCTAGTTTCGATACCGTTGCAAGGACTAAAGGTGATTGTCGGGATGGACTGGTTGTGAGCGTCAGTTGGTGAGGGTTTGAACCCCAAGTGGGGGAGAACTGGTTATATATGGTGAGAGGGCCTCGAAGGGGCCAACTCTCTGTTCTGCTGTGAGGGCTAGGAGATTTCTGCATCATGGTTGTACGGGATTTCTGGCTTATATCTCATATACGAGAAGTTGAGACCACGACGGATGTGGGCAGTGTGCTGATAGTATAGGAAGTTCGGGATGTCTTTCCTGAAGAGTTACCGGGAGTGCCTTTGGAGAGGCAGGTGGAGTTTTGCATCGATTTGGTGTCGGGTGCCGCTCCGATAGCAAAGGCACCATACCAGTTAGCACTGCCCGAGATGCAGGAGTTATCTATGCAGCTTCAGGAGTTGCCAGACCGAGGTTTCATCCGTCCGAGCAGTTCCCCATGGGGAGCATCGACCATGTTCGTGAAAAAGAAGGATGGATTATACAGGATGTGCATTGATTACCGAGATCTGAACAAACTACCGGTGAAGAACTGCTATCCGTTGCGAGGATCGATGATTTGTTCGATCAGCTGTAGGGTGCATCTTGGTTTTCCAAGATTGTTCTTCATTCGGGGTATCATCAGATGCGGATTCGGGATGAGGACATATCGATGACAACTTTTAGGACTCAGTATGGGCATTACGAGTTTGTGGTGATGCCGTTTGAGCTCACCAATGCCCCATCAATGTTCATGGATCTCATGAACAGGGTGTGTAGACCGATGCTGGATCGGTCGGTGATCGTTTTTATTGATGTATATTGGTCTATTCTAAGACCAAGGAGCAGCATGAGCAGCATCTGAAGGAGGTTTTGGAGACCCTGAGGGCGGAGATGTGTATGCCAAGTTCTCTAAGTGTGACTTTTGGCTGTAAGAGGTACGGTTTTTAGGGCACATCATCAACCAGGAGAGCATTTCGGTTGATCCAGCCAAGGTTGAGGCAGTGATGCGGTGGGAGGTACCAAAGAATGCATCTGAGGTCCATAGCTTCTTGGGTTTAGCGGGCTACTATTGGAGATTTATCCAGGATTTCTCCAATGTTGTTGTGCCATTGACCCGCTTGACTAAGAAGAATGTGACATTTAGGTGGGGCACAGATCAACAGTTGGATTTTGAGATCCTGAGACGGAGGTTATGTGAGGCTTTGATTTTAGTACTACCCGAGGGGTTAGATGATTTTGTGGTATATTGTAACACATCGATTTCAGGGTTATGCCTCGAGGCAGTTGAAGCCTCATGAGGCGAATTACCCCACCCACGACCTGGAACTGGGGGCAGTGGTGTTTTCCCTCAAGATTTGGAGGCACTACTTGTATGGAGGGCAGTGCACCGTCTATACTGATCAAAAAAGTTTAAAGTGTTTGATGGATCAGCAGAACCTCAACAGGCGACATAGGAGGTGGTTGGTGTTGGGTTTTGAGCAATCTAACACTTCCTAAGTGTGCATGCAACCCTAATAAACCTTGGATCTATGTTTTCTTCTAAAATACATGCAAATAATAATTTCCAAGGTTTCTTCCTAACTAGCATAGCATAAGGATTATGAATCATAAAAGTACTAGTAGAAATACATACCTTTTGATGATGGTTGATTGTTTGGAGTTTGAGAGCCAAGCACCAATAGTGTGAATGCCTCAAATGGAATCACAAATCACCACAAACACTTGGAAAACTTTGAGAGAGTAGTATACTTTCTTATGAAATCGCCCACTACTAAGTCTCACACAACTAGTGCCACTAGTGGCTATTTCATGCAACATAAGCATGCTTATATAGTGTACATGATTAGGGTGAAACCCTAATAACCCATGACCTTTCCTTTTCCAAGGATCCATGGGTTAAAAGCTCCATGGATCATCCATGGACTTCCATACAAGCCTAGCCCATTAACAAATGAGTGTTAGCCCACACCATATAAAACAATAGCCCACAATTTAATTAGTCTTCCTTTTAATCTCTAAATTAATTCATAATTAATTTAAGACTAAGACTAATTAAATAACATGACTTCATATTAATATATTATAACTTATAATATATTAATAAATCGTAAGTATACAATTCTCATAAAATTATCCATAAATCGTTTGGGTGAAGGGCAACCCAAATGGACCATGTCGGGCCGGGTCAAGTATGTACCAAATAAGTTATGGACTTAGACACCTTATCCAACAGACTCCCACTTGGATAAGTCTAATAACTATATTTGCGTATGTTACTTCAGGAACCAACCAGCAATCGTAGCTCTCGAAAACTCTGTTGAACTAGGAAGCGCCATTTTAGATAAGTGATCATATAATCCTCTGTTCTCATGATGTCAGCCGGACAAATACATGGAACAACATCGTACTTATTGTCCAGCAGTTTGTTTCCCGATTTTTGATTTGTTTGACAAAGAACTTAATCGAACACATCAATTTAGTTCTGACCGGCTGGTACATAGGTCACAACAAAATCATCGAGGGGCCCAGATATCGCTTCTATTTTTAGAAGGAACAGATAAACTTCGACTCATATGCTTGTTCTACTACTTGTTGAATTGTACACAAAGGCACGTTTTATAACATCAAGTTACTGATGCATTTACGTGCAATCAATGCATAACCAACTCATAGGTAACAACTCATATCTCTAGGTTTGAAGATTTATATGATATTACCGTCTCACGATCACTCGAGATAAATTCCATGAAGTGATACAAGTGAGCGTGGGTTTATTCCAATACTCATAACTTATGAGCACTCATGAATGTTGTAAACCATTGCTATGACTAAACCCATTTAGCCATCTACAAACTCGATTCATGACAGTCTTGATTCATACCTACTTCCAACATATGAACGACTGTGGAGTGTTTAAATAACTTAGTCATTCGGAAAGAATAACCTAGCTATTTTGGAAGTCAAAACATGCAAAGTGAAACACAATAATAATCGAATCCAATATGGTCTCAGAACCCTTTTGAATATAAATAGAACCACCTTTTATTTATCACCATATTGATTACACATTATTCATTGTATAATGTTTCAAACAATCAACTTAAGACTTGAATAAAAAAAACAACAGTCGTCCCATGCTCCTAGCATGTACACTTTGTTTTTCTAAACAATAGTTATGCCATACTCCAAGTATGCACACTATGTTTGTCTATGATCCTTACATTGTGATGTAGATCAATTGATCTACATCAAAACCTTGATTTTAAACTTTTATGCAATGTTCCTCTTGTAATGATTATGCACAAAGTCACCAAAACCTTGTCACCAGTCATTACAGAGTATTCCAAAGAAGGTCAACCTCTATGGAACGGAAGTCTCATATTCAAAGTACATTGCTTTGAACATCCTTCTTGCATTAAGGTTTTCTAATCTTACATAGATTGAATAACTTCCACCTATGGAGACATTTCCATAGTCTCATTTTGACTATCACTTCCGAACAAGAGTTACTTCTTTTCAGAATATGTCAATATGGTCCTTTACGATAACTTACATCATACTTCCAACTGTCCCTGAGCAACCAATCTTTGGCGAACCTCAGATTTGTCCTCGATAATTGCTTAATCACTTTAGTCATATCCAGTTCTAGACTTTTCCCTTCTCAATGCCTTAAGCATTTGGAAAATTTAAAAAAGATGAATATTATAGCACATGCAATCGATCCTATATCTGAAGCATATGGGACACGATTCATGATGTTTGACATAAAGACATGATACTAGACTAGTCTTTTGCTACAATATTTTTTATTTGTCATGTTTTCAAAATTTAACTATGAAGGGGGATGCCGTAGTCATAATTGAATTTTGATAACGCAATATATATAGAATTTCCTTAAGTCGAACCATTCAGACATAAAATTCATATATATGTCCTTGACTAAAGATGATTAAAATCTCAATTTAAGCTTCTAGAATTGAAATGAAGTATAATTTCCTCTCCCTTAATTATAGCAAAACAACTTTTCAACCCCTGCAACTTCACGAATTGAAACTTTGTTTTTTATAATTAACATTGCTAACTTGCAACACTAAACGTAATAATCATGCTCCCACTAACATGATGATTATCAGCATAACACTTATGCTCCCACTAGCTCTGACATATTTCCAGAAATCTGCTGGACTTCTGAAATTTAGATTCATACACCCTATCTTAGACAGCTCACATGTGTGTCTAAACAATTTTCAGAACTATGAAAAGGGATGCCGTAATCATAGTCTCAATTGCTTGGGCATTTGCCATTTCTCACAAGTCCATGTTAGTGTGTCGGTTAACCACACACTCTCCACTAACGACTTTTGAAAATGCAAATAACACAATTGATATCTACGTAAAATCTACTTAGTGAAAGCGTTTCCTCACCATCTTTTTCATGAATCGGAGAGAAACCTTATGACACTTAGATTTTATAGTGTATGAGTTCCTATCCATGTGAATTTGTCAAAACCATAATTACAAGATAAGGTTAGTGACAAATTCAGCCTTACATGGATTAAACTTGTTCAATCTTAGTTTCTTGTCACCTTGGTAGCACAAGGCCCACCAATGCTTCCAAGTTGAACTCTGATAACTCACATGCAAATTCAACTTATTTGAAGTAGGTACAGAAATAAGAATTATGTCAACACGATAGGTTGCAAACCTTATGTCGTGTGCTAGTGATAAATTACAGGTTTTACTCTTGATTAAATCTTGAAACTCTTTCAGGATCTTTAAGGCTCCCACTGTCCCCTTGACATATAAGTTTCCCCAGTCAAGAACCATTCCTTGACAAAACAAATATTCAAGGGATAGTGCGGATTCTTATCAAGACTAACACCTAACCGGCAATCGTAGCTCTCAAAAGCTGTTGTCGAACTCTGACCTTGTCGATGAACTCTGACCTTTGTCAATGACTTGTCCATTAGATAAGGGATCATATATTCCTCCATTCTAGATATCATATGGACTGAGACATGGATTATAAATCATTCTCTCTGTCCATTTGTTGTTTCCCGATTTCCGATTTATGACGACTGACTGATTGAACAAATTAAATCAGTCCTGGCTTGGCCAAGCACTCACATGTGTCATCCTTAAATCATCGAGGGGCCCACATATATCGCTTTTATCCTGTAGGTAAAAGGAATGGATAAACTCGACTCATAAGTCTTGTTCAGGGCAATGGCTTGTGAGGGAGTTTCATGACCTTCAGCAGACCACCGAGACTGTGGCGGAGATCACCGCTAAGTTTCAGGAACGAGCTTTGTTGATCCCATAGTACGCTACAGATGAGGATATGAGGCGGACGAGATATCATTATATGTTGAGGGATGATATCCGAGAGTTTTTGAGCTTTACAGGGTGCGAAACCCTGAATGAGATGGTGGAGAAGGCCCGTGAGCGGGAGATGGAGTTGGACTTCCGCGACAAGCGGAATCCTGAGCGGGTTCAAATAGCAATGGGTCAGGCGAAAAAGCCTAAGACCTCGGATTCATCGAGTAGGGGCCAACAGGGCCGTAACCAGTGTGCCAAGTGTGGGACATCTCATGGTGGAGCTTGTCGGAGGACGGGTCTGACATCTTATACATGTAATCAGCAGGGCCATGTGAGCAGAGATTGCCCCAAGAAGGGCTTGATTTATTTCCACTGCAACCATATTGGCCATAAAAAGGCCAATTGTCCAAGGTTGCAAGGAGGGGGGAGCAGCGATGGCGCCTGCGCCCGCCACAATGAGGATCACAGACGGCCGCCCTACAAAGGTGGATGCTCCGTCGGTGAGGAGTCGCGCGTTTCAGTTGACCACCGAGGAGGCTCGGGCAGAGCCAAACATCGTGGTTGGTATGTACTTATTTACCTGCTCTTTATTTATTTATTTGCATTGCTTATGTGTATATCATGCTTATGTATAGGAACCTTTTTGGTCAATGGTATGTCTGCTCACTTATTATTTGATTCGGGGGCTACCCGATCATTTGTATCACTTGCAATTAGCAAGAAGTTTCAAGATGCGCCAGGGACTTTGGATTCCCTCTTGAGGTTGAGATTGTGGATGATCGCACCATGAGTGCAGCGAGGGTGTATCGGGACTGTGTCCTGAATGTGCTTGGGGAGAGGTTTCGTGTTGATCTAGTTTCGATACCGTTGCAAGGACTAAAGGTGATTGTCGGGATGGACTGGTTGTGAGCGTCAGTTGGTGAGGGTTTGAACCCCAAGTGGGGGAGAACTGGTTATATATGGTGAGAGGGCCTCGAAGGGGCCAACTCTCTGTTCTGCTGTGAGGGCTAGGAGATTTCTGCATCATGGTTGTACGGGATTTCTGGCTTATATCTCATATACGAGAAGTTGAGACCACGACGGATGTGGGCAGTGTGCTGATAGTATAGGAAGTTCGGGATGTCTTTCCTGAAGAGTTACCGGGAGTGCCTTTGGAGAGGCAGGTGGAGTTTTGCATCGATTTGGTGTCGGGTGCCGCTCCGATAGCAAAGGCACCATACCAGTTAGCACTGCCCGAGATGCAGGAGTTATCTATGCAGCTTCAGGAGTTGCCAGACCGAGGTTTCATCCGTCCGAGCAGTTCCCCATGGGGAGCATCGACCATGTTCGTGAAAAAGAAGGATGGATTATACAGGATGTGCATTGATTACCGAGATCTGAACAAACTACCGGTGAAGAACTGCTATCCGTTGCGAGGATCGATGATTTGTTCGATCAGCTGTAGGGTGCATCTTGGTTTTCCAAGATTGTTCTTCATTCGGGGTATCATCAGATGCGGATTCGGGATGAGGACATATCGATGACAACTTTTAGGACTCAGTATGGGCATTACGAGTTTGTGGTGATGCCGTTTGAGCTCACCAATGCCCCATCAATGTTCATGGATCTCATGAACAGGGTGTGTAGACCGATGCTGGATCGGTCGGTGATCGTTTTTATTGATGTATATTGGTCTATTCTAAGACCAAGGAGCAGCATGAGCAGCATCTGAAGGAGGTTTTGGAGACCCTGAGGGCGGAGATGTGTATGCCAAGTTCTCTAAGTGTGACTTTTGGCTGTAAGAGGTACGGTTTTTAGGGCACATCATCAACCAGGAGAGCATTTCGGTTGATCCAGCCAAGGTTGAGGCAGTGATGCGGTGGGAGGTACCAAAGAATGCATCTGAGGTCCATAGCTTCTTGGGTTTAGCGGGCTACTATTGGAGATTTATCCAGGATTTCTCCAATGTTGTTGTGCCATTGACCCGCTTGACTAAGAAGAATGTGACATTTAGGTGGGGCACAGATCAACAGTTGGATTTTGAGATCCTGAGACGGAGGTTATGTGAGGCTTTGATTTTAGTACTACCCGAGGGGTTAGATGATTTTGTGGTATATTGTAACACATCGATTTCAGGGTTATGCCTCGAGGCAGTTGAAGCCTCATGAGGCGAATTACCCCACCCACGACCTGGAACTGGGGGCAGTGGTGTTTTCCCTCAAGATTTGGAGGCACTACTTGTATGGAGGGCAGTGCACCGTCTATACTGATCAAAAAAGTTTAAAGTGTTTGATGGATCAGCAGAACCTCAACAGGCGACATAGGAGGTGGTTGGTGTTGGGTTTTGAGCAATCTAACACTTCCTAAGTGTGCATGCAACCCTAATAAACCTTGGATCTATGTTTTCTTCTAAAATACATGCAAATAATAATTTCCAAGGTTTCTTCCTAACTAGCATAGCATAAGGATTATGAATCATAAAAGTACTAGTAGAAATACATACCTTTTGATGATGGTTGATTGTTTGGAGTTTGAGAGCCAAGCACCAATAGTGTGAATGCCTCAAATGGAATCACAAATCACCACAAACACTTGGAAAACTTTGAGAGAGTAGTATACTTTCTTATGAAATCGCCCACTACTAAGTCTCACACAACTAGTGCCACTAGTGGCTATTTCATGCAACATAAGCATGCTTATATAGTGTACATGATTAGGGTGAAACCCTAATAACCCATGACCTTTCCTTTTCCAAGGATCCATGGGTTAAAAGCTCCATGGATCATCCATGGACTTCCATACAAGCCTAGCCCATTAACAAATGAGTGTTAGCCCACACCATATAAAACAATAGCCCACAATTTAATTAGTCTTCCTTTTAATCTCTAAATTAATTCATAATTAATTTAAGACTAAGACTAATTAAATAACATGACTTCATATTAATATATTATAACTTATAATATATTAATAAATCGTAAGTATACAATTCTCATAAAATTATCCATAAATCGTTTGGGTGAAGGGCAACCCAAATGGACCATGTCGGGCCGGGTCAAGTATGTACCAAATAAGTTATGGACTTAGACACCTTATCCAACAGACTCCCACTTGGATAAGTCTAATAACTATATTTGCGTATGTTACTTCAGGAACCAACCAGCAATCGTAGCTCTCGAAAACTCTGTTGAACTAGGAAGCGCCATTTTAGATAAGTGATCATATAATCCTCTGTTCTCATGATGTCAGCCGGACAAATACATGGAACAACATCGTACTTATTGTCCAGCAGTTTGTTTCCCGATTTTTGATTTGTTTGACAAAGAACTTAATCGAACACATCAATTTAGTTCTGACCGGCTGGTACATAGGTCACAACAAAATCATCGAGGGGCCCAGATATCGCTTCTATTTTTAGAAGGAACAGATAAACTTCGACTCATATGCTTGTTCTACTACTTGTTGAATTGTACACAAAGGCACGTTTTATAACATCAAGTTACTGATGCATTTACGTGCAATCAATGCATAACCAACTCATAGGTAACAACTCATATCTCTAGGTTTGAAGATTTATATGATATTACCGTCTCACGATCACTCGAGATAAATTCCATGAAGTGATACAAGTGAGCGTGGGTTTATTCCAATACTCATAACTTATGAGCACTCATGAATGTTGTAAACCATTGCTATGACTAAACCCATTTAGCCATCTACAAACTCGATTCATGACAGTCTTGATTCATACCTACTTCCAACATATGAACGACTGTGGAGTGTTTAAATAACTTAGTCATTCGGAAAGAATAACCTAGCTATTTTGGAAGTCAAAACATGCAAAGTGAAACACAATAATAATCGAATCCAATATGGTCTCAGAACCCTTTTGAATATAAATAGAACCACCTTTTATTTATCACCATATTGATTACACATTATTCATTGTATAATGTTTCAAACAATCAACTTAAGACTTGAATAAAAAAAACAACAGTCGTCCCATGCTCCTAGCATGTACACTTTGTTTTTCTAAACAATAGTTATGCCATACTCCAAGTATGCACACTATGTTTGTCTATGATCCTTACATTGTGATGTAGATCAATTGATCTACATCAAAACCTTGATTTTAAACTTTTATGCAATGTTCCTCTTGTAATGATTATGCACAAAGTCACCAAAACCTTGTCACCAGTCATTACAGAGTATTCCAAAGAAGGTCAACCTCTATGGAACGGAAGTCTCATATTCAAAGTACATTGCTTTGAACATCCTTCTTGCATTAAGGTTTTCTAATCTTACATAGATTGAATAACTTCCACCTATGGAGACATTTCCATAGTCCCATTTTGACTATCACTTCCGAACAAGAGTTACTTCTTTTCAGAATATGTCAATATGGTCCTTTACGATAACTTACATCATACTTCCAACTGTCCCTGAGCAACCAATCTTTGGCGAACCTCAGATTTGTCCTCGATAATTGCTTAATCACTTTAGTCATATCCAGTTCTAGACTTTTCCCTTCTCAATGCCTTAAGCATTTGGAAAATTTAAAAAAGATGAATATTATAGCACATGCAATCGATCCTATATCTGAAGCATATGGGACACGATTCATGATGTTTGACATAAAGACATGATACTAGACTAGTCTTTTGCTACAATATTTTTTATTTGTCATGTTTTCAAAATTTAACTATGAAGGGGGATGCCGTAGTCATAATTGAATTTTGATAACGCAATATATATAGAATTTCCTTAAGTCGAACCATTCAGACATAAAATTCATATATATGTCCTTGACTAAAGATGATTAAAATCTCAATTTAAGCTTCTAGAATTGAAATGAAGTATAATTTCATCTCCCTTAATTATAGCAAAACAACTTTTCAACCCCTGCAACTTCACGAATTGAAACTTTGTTTTTTATAATTAACATTGCTAACTTGCAACACTAAACGTAATAATCATGCTCCCACTAACATGATGATTATCAGCATAACACTTATGCTCCCACTAGCTCTGACATATTTCCAGAAATCTGCTGGACTTCTGAAATTTAGATTCATACACCCTATCTTAGACAGCTCACATGTGTGTCTAAACAATTTTCAGAACTATGAAAAGGGATGCCGTAATCATAGTCTCAATTGCTTGGGCATTTGCCATTTCTCACAAGTCCATGTTAGTGTGTCGGTTAACCACACACTCTCCACTAACGACTTTTGAAAATGCAAATAACACAATTGATATCTACGTAAAATCTACTTAGTGAAAGCGTTTCCTCACCATCTTTTTCATGAATCGGAGAGAAACCTTATGACACTTAGATTTTATAGTGTATGAGTTCCTATCCATGTGAATTTGTCAAAACCATAATTACAAGATAAGGTTAGTGACAAATTCAGCCTTACATGGATTAAACTTGTTCAATCTTAGTTTCTTGTCACCTTGGTAGCACAAGGCCCACCAATGCTTCCAAGTTGAACTCTGATAACTCACATGCAAATTCAACTTATTTGAAGTAGGTACAGAAATAAGAATTATGTCAACACGATAGGTTGCAAACCTTATGTCGTGTGCTAGTGATAAATTACAGGTTTTACTCTTGATTAAATCTTGAAACTCTTTCAGGATCTTTAAGGCTCCCACTGTCCCCTTGACATATAAGTTTCCCCAGTCAAGAACCATTCCTTGACAAAACAAATATTCAAGGGATAGTGCGGATTCTTATCAAGACTAACACTTCACACAATTGGTCTTAGTTGGTCTTTGTCTCATCCAAGACATCACAACTTACCAATCTCAAATGTACAAGGGTAGAAAACATTTTACTCTTACATTTGACTAGTGTTAATAAATCTTCCTTTATGTCACTCAAAGTTACAATCTTGGAGTATGACTCTAAGAATTGTTTTGGAACGAAGTATGACTCATCTTCTCGATCTTAACCAATCCAACAATTCATGACCTCTCTTCTTAGCCATAACAATGAACTAAGACGTCCTTAGAGTATGAATTTGTGATATGGTTTCATAATCATTAAGATGATCATGAAATACGATACTAAAGTACTCTCCCATCCTTTTAGATTTGAGAAACTTTTATCTTTCTGCCTAATTTGCTTCTTCTCTTTTGTTTTGTCATACATTGTAACCTTTCCAATGTTACAGAATTATACTTAACCTTAAAAGTATAATCATATTTACTAATCTTTAATAAATCATGACAAATCAATCTTTGTGGTGGACCTTGACCAGCGCACACCCAGTGTACCTAATTCCTTAGTCCTTCAATTGACTCACATATACATGTGATCAAAGAATTAGTCTTAATTTTCAAAAATGAAAATTCTCATTCATCATACAATACAACTTGTATGATTCCAAGTTTCTGTCCAATTGAAACTTGGGTGATGAAAAACTTTCTTCATTTGGTAAATTCAGACACTACCACAAACGAAAGAATCAAATCCACTTTCCAATATTGCTATTACTGGAAACATATAAACAACAATTTTCCACAGATGCCATTGTAAGGATATTTTCAAAATAAATAAAATTAAAACCCTTTTTTTCCTTTTATTTTAAAACTTTGCGGAAAAACTTATCCTTACAATCCACATGAAAACCTTGTTGTTATCTATTCATAAGCAATATATTATAACTCTTAAGCAACAGCTGAAAATTCTGATTACCGAACCATGCGATCGAAAACCCACCTTTGCAATCAGAATCAACATACACTTACTTTAAGCTTCCTATCTTTTCTTTGATTCTTAAAAACATCAGCATGTGACCCATTCACATTATGTAATTAGAATCTCCAAATAGGAACTTAATAGAGTTAGACAGTGGACTTTACCCGAAGTAGAGTCAAACCTCTTGACTTGATCAACCTTATGACCTTTCAGGTGAATGGGGCAGCTTCACAACCAATGCCCCTTCCTTTGGCAACAAAATACATGGACCCTTTGGTAATGGCACATGAGACTATCTCAGAATTTGCCTTTCTCTTTACTATTTGGTCAAAAAAGTTGACTATAGTCGATCCCTTTCCATTGGGAAGAGAAATCCTTTTCTAGATATTCAATGCTACCATTGTCAATGTCCATGTAGACTTGGGAAGTTGTTCTTTTAATCAAATTTGCTTTACTGGTGTTCCAAATCATTGCTGATTCCACAACACCAAGCAAATAGATAACATCATTAAGGGTCATGTCATGGTCTGTCTCCTAGTAGTCCCAAAGAGACTCACTATGTCACTAAGAAAGTGATTAAACATCCAACTTTCACGAGACTTTGACACCCAACTCTCCCGGCTTGTCAATATGTGACTTTATCTCCAAGATGTGAGCACACATAGACTATGCTTGCCAATAGGGATTGAGTGACTTTAAACTTTTCAAGAACTTGTGGGTGAGGGAGAATAGTTGGAGGAGGTGGAGGAAGTGAAGCATGATGTTGAGGGACACCATCTTCAAGAGATTTGGGAAGATCATAGTTGTCTGAACCAGACATCTATAATGGGAGAAAATCAAGTTAGTTGATTCAAAGTCCTCAATATAACACCCAATATGAAATATTAAGGCTAGGACCCAACACAATATTTTATAATTTGGAAGAGGGATGTCGTAATCCAAGCTATAAAATATTTGAAGGTAGGCGAATGACGATTCACCAATTTCCACCATGAAAAACGAAATAATTTATTAGGTTTTAATTGGATTTGAAATTCCTAGATCTTTTGAGATTCATTGAACTTTTCAATGGCATGTTTCAATCTCGAGTGTGCCCTCTCAAATTTTGTGACTGGGATGCCGAGGATCACAAAACAAGGTGTGAATAACCATACCAATTCACTTGGTACCCTTAATATTATCACCTAATCAATGTGCCGGTTAACCACACATGCTCCATTGATCTATGACAAACATTAAGTCACCCTTTGTGATCCTTACTAGTCCAAGTTAGTGTGCCGGTTAACCACACACGCTCCACCAGCGACTTGGTAAGGTACAAAGTGTGAATTCCATGGGCTAGCACCAAATTCACATTTTTCCTAAAGTAACTAAGATTGGGAATTAAATAAAAAAATATTTAGTTACTTTATAATACTCATTATACTTTTAATGAGAATTTAAAGTCATTGTCCTACCCGTTCGGCTAACGACCCTCCGCCGATCAAGCAAGCGGTGGGTGAGAGTGGACACCCATTAAGTTGCCATTTTATAGGAAACAACCTTATACCCACCTTATAGACCAGCTTCGTGAATGAGGCCTACTAACGGTAAAACGACTTGTTCTTATACATATATATAATAATTAACCATTAATCTTATAATAGTATAAGGGTAGAATTTTAACTTTTAAAACTTCTAGGGTATGGAATTAAAGTTTGTGTGAGACTTTACAAATTCCAAAACTTGAGGGCAAGTTTTGAACAATTCATAAACTTTTGGATATTCATAACTTATGAGTTTTAATTAAGTGTTTAATACTTTTAATGAAGAGTCTCTTGGAAATCCATAACTTGAGGACAAGTTATGAAGTCCATAAAAGCATTTATTAGAAAAACTCTTCAAGAAAATGTAACCTACAACTTCTTAAAAAACATTTAAAAGAAAAACTCTTGGAATTCCATAACTTGAGGACAAATTAAGAATTCCATTAAAACACATTAAGATCAAGAATTAACTAACAAACAATTTGCAAATAATTCCTTTGATCTAACAAAACTCATATGAACATGAACATCCACATCAACAATTTCAAGAATCATATGAACACATATAAACTTGAAATTTTGATTATAACTTTGAAATTGGTCCACCATCATCATTACCACATCAAAAACAGGTTTTATGAGTCCAAAACAGTTTCAGGTAATGATTCTAGACCAATTCCGGCACCAAAACCCGAAGATATGATGTCTGGGGGTCCAACTCGTCGAGTGCATGAACCAACTCGCCGAGTTGGATGAATTTTGTCTTGGACTCGTCGAGTCCCTTCATGGACTCGGTGAGTCTGCTGTGCAGACAGCACATAAACTTCAATTTTCAGCAATTTGCATCAAGTATTCAAGAAAACAAGCCTAGGCTCTGATACCACTGTTGGGTTTTGAGCAATCTAACACTTCCTAAGTGTGCATGCAACCCTAATAAACCTTGGATCTATGTTTTCTTCTAAAATACATGCAAATAATAATTTCCAAGGTTTCTTCCTAACTAGCATAGCATAAGGATTATGAATCATAAAAGTACTAGTAGAAATACATACCTTTTGATGATGGTTGATTGTTTGGAGTTTGAGAGCCAAGCACCAATAGTGTGAATGCCTCAAATGGAATCACAAATCACCACAAACACTTGGAAAACTTTGAGAGAGTAGTATACTTTCTTATGAAATCGCCCACTACTAAGTCTCACACAACTAGTGCCACTAGTGGCTATTTCATGCAACATAAGCATGCTTATATAGTGTACATGATTAGGGTGAAACCCTAATAACCCATGACCTTTCCTTTTCCAAGGATCCATGGGTTAAAAGCTCCATGGATCATCCATGGACTTCCATACAAGCCTAGCCCATTAACAAATGAGTGCTAGCCCACACCATATAAAACAATAGCCCACAATTTAATTAGTCTTCCTTTTAATCTCTAAATTAATTCATAATTAATTTAAGACTAAGACTAATTAAATAACATGACTTCATATTAATATATTATAACTTATAATATATTAATAAATCGTAAGTATACAATTCTCATAAAATTATCCATAAATCGTTTGGGTGAAGTGCAACCCAAATGGACCATGTCGGGTCGGGTCAATTATGTACCAAATAAGTTATGGACTTAGACACCTTATCCAACAGTTGGATGTGCTGAAGGATTATGATTGTGAGATCATATACCATCCAGGGAAGGCCAACGTGGTGGCCGATCCTTTGAGCCGCAAGACGGCGGGGTCCCTGATTAGGAATATTTGTATGAGGATAACAGTGATCTCTTGTGACATCCCCATTTTCACGGCCAGAAAGACCGATTATGTTTATGCTTTATAAAAACCAGAGTACCCTTTTTATAAAAATGTTGCGGATTTTTTTTCCAAAAAAACATGATAACTACGTTATCAAAGCATTTATGAAGAAATGTATTTTTTTATTTATTTTAAAACATTAGGATGTCCTCGTCAATACAGAAACATAAGCATAAACAGAACTTACATTCATTATCATTAGTGATTTACATATCCTTAATCTCTCAGTGTAATGTAACTTCATATCGACACTTGTGATACAAATAAACTGAGTGGGTCAGGTTGGGAAACCTGGTGAGTACATAGGGTTTTCAACCCACAATATTATAATTAACTTGTTTCTTCACATAATACATGTCAAACAATTAACCCGATTACCCATCCTCATTTTCTTTATTTGATATTCCCTAAATTATTACCTTAAGATTCATCTCCTATATCGTATTTACCTCGCATCTCTTTGCATCTCATTTCCTTATATGTTCGTTCCTAAGGACTTTTCCTACGGTTCATTGCCTACATCACACATACAATAATGCTTCGGGGATAAGAAGAGAAAGACTCTTGAATCAAGAGAACGGTGCAAGAAATATGAGAGTCCAAGCCTCTTATTTATAGCAATTGAATTTACAAAAACTACCCTCCATAATTACTTAATGACCTTATAGTTAAATAAACGACTAAACACCTCTTCATAATACTATTTTAAATAGATTTAACGATATTTGTACTAAACTAATGTTGAAAGTACTCAACACTAGTCTTATAATAACCACATCGTCGATACCTTTCTAATGATATATACATTTGTATATATATGTGTACGTATATATGATTTTGTAACATCCCAAAATTCAAGGCCAAAAATTTCGTTTTAATTAAGTTATTACATAAAACCATTAGTATAAAAACATTCATAATAGTATCTCGTGTCAAACTAAAGTGTCAATATTCAAAACATATTATCATAAAACCATATCAGAGTGTAATCCCAAAGATCTCATGTGCGGAAAACATAGTGTGATGCGCTGCGATCAAGCCGACTCCTTTCCTTTAAACACGAAGTACCTGAAACCAAAACTGAAAACCGTAAGCACGAAGCTTAGTGAGTTCCGCCATCATACCACATACCATACAATCATATAATGAACAGCTAGGAGATACAGGTCTCGCCCACACTCATGGAGGTACGGGCCTCGCCCACACTCCGCTAGCTGGGAGATACGGGCCTCGCCCACACTCCACTATCTCTGAGATACGGGCCTTGCCCACACTCAGCTACTAAACCATAACATGCAAGTATATACAATCATATACTAAACAGCTAGGAGATACGGGCCTCGCCCACACTCATGGAGATACGGGCCTCGCCCACACTCCACTATCTCTGAGATACGGGCCTTGCCCACACTCAGCTACTATCACAAATATCATAACACAAACATACTATCAGACATACCTGGGGTGTCCGAACTGCCCTTCTGTCCTAACAACCGAATTTGGGGACTATTCCCCTCCTACTACCACTATCACATATAACATATCATGCCAACATATAAACATATCATCACATGCTGTCAGACATATCTGGGGTGTCTGACCTACCCTTCGGTCCTAACAACCGAACTCTACTACTATCATATATAACATATCATGCCAGCATATAACATATCAGGTAGTAGCAAACCTAGATGATATCACAAAGACAATCATCTAACATACAACTCCTACTGGTGGGCCGGCATTGTGGCCGTAGACCCACCGCTACTGGAAGGTAACTCACCTCACACTGCTGAAGTCCCGTAGACACAATCCCACACTTTTGAAGTCCCACAGACTCAACCCCAGCTGCTGGATGACAGATTCCCGATCTGTCAATATCAAAACATCACCCAATTAATAATTGGGTCCCACTACATAACCATAAACACTTACTTTGGATAATTACATTACCCCAAGCTTGGCTTATTCAAGCCCAAGGCCCAACCCGTAGGTCCAAAGTCAACTAGGAAATCAAAGCCCAACATATGGCCCAATTTTCCAAATTGGGCCTAGGCCTATACATGGTCTCATTCTGAGGCCCAACATCATATAATCATTAAGGCCCAAACTATGGCCATCTATGGCCCAATTTTCCAAATTGGGCCCAAGCCCCTTACATGGGCCTTACCCTAGGCCCATTAGATTATTCTAGTCTAATTTCTTGACTTTAGATGGCCCATTAATAACCCGATCATCAAGGCCCAAAAGGAAGGCCCAACAATAAACCCAAGTGAAATTAGGGTTTCCCATAAAATGATGATTAGGGTTACGTTTCCTACTTAACCCATTAAGGACTTAATCTATTAAGTCCATTATCTCTTAGATTAATCTTTGCCGAAGTTTATTATTTAATATCTCAAGTTATTAAATAATTCTCGTGTGCTTCCCGATTAATTCTCAAAAATTAGAGTTTAATTGGCATTAGTGTTTTCCAACCCAAAGACTAACCCATTTATTAACTTGTTGGGCTTCTAGATCAATTAGGGCTTTATTGGGCCTATTAAGCCCACTAAAAATATTATTAAGCCTATTAGGGTTTTATTGGGTCCATTAGAGTCCATTAAGCTTCATTGGGCCCATTAGGGTTTTAGTCCCTTGTCCAATCATCCAAACGAGTCCAAACACCATCAAAGCACACTGCCACCCGACACGGCGGCCGGTGGCGGCAGGAGGCGGCAGCCACCACCCTACGGTGGTGGTTTTTAGCTTCTTTTCATTATTTTTCTTTCCGGTTACAATTACAATACTTTTATCCAAAACTAAACACACACACACACACTAACTAACTAACACTCACACATAAACACGGTGGTGTATGGTGGCAGCCACCACCTCACGGTGGTGGTGGTGGTTGTTCTTAATTTTCCGGCCAACAAAGCCAGTCACGACACACACACATGCACTTCAGACTTCACTGTACACTCTAGCCACCCACCTGGTGGCTCACGACGGAGACAACAACGAATTTGGGATGGCAGCCACCACCTCACGGTGGTGGCGGTGATCTCTTTGGTTCCTAGTCAAATAGCCACACCCCCAAAATAACACAAACCACTCAGACTTGAAGCAACAGCGCACTCGCACCCACGTGAGGCACGGACATGGCAATGTTTGAAGCGATAAGCGATAACCAGAGCAACATGAGAGTTGCACAGGCGGCGGCGGGTCGAGGCTGAGCATAGCACATGAGGAGAGGAAGCATCAGCGGCCATTAGCAGCAGAAGGTGGCAGTGGGACCGCCGTTGAAGTGGTAGCGGTGATGCACGACGGTACTGCGTCATTCCATCGACGTGAGTTGTAACGGCAGTAGTGGGGACAAGTGGCGGAACTATCGGCGGTGGTTGAGACTTTGACGACAGGAGGGGTAGCTGTGGTGTTTGCCGACCGGAGCGTGGAAGTAGATGGGTGGTGCGGCGGCTGGAAGAGGGAGGCATAAGGGTGGCGGTTGCAAGAGTGTTTAGGGTTAGGGTTTCATATTCTATATATACAAAGAGGTGACGGGTTCACACCCGGTGATGCATCTTCCCCATAACTACAACTTCGGTCCCTCCTCCCCCTTTCCTTTCAATATTAGGCCTTAATTTACAAAGCAGCCCCCAACACCCAAAATCCTTTCACAATTAGTCCATAAGTTACCATTTGAACCCTACCATCTAAAAACTTTTACAAATTAGGTCCGAATGATCAAACTTCAGCCATGTTAACATTTTTAGTCCCTCCCCTTCTCATTCTTTTCGACTTAAGTTCCAATAATTACCATGGAGCCCCTGACTTCATAAATATTTATAATCTAAGTCCGAAACTTACACTTTTGACCCCCAACTTCTAAAATTGACAATTAACTCCTCGAACCCAACACCCTGCATATATAATTATTTATTTTAGGCTACCATTTGTTCATTAATTTATTTATTTAACTAATAAATAAATGGGTGTTACAGATTTATACTTTATTTTAATACATATATATGCTATTATAATTTGTAACTCGTTCATACAAACTCCATTTTTGACGTTCTTTATATCCATCTGTTGGTATTTATGAGTACTACAACTTTCATTTAGACGTCGTCAGCTAATTCTCATTCTACCTTAGATTTACGAAACTGTATCGAATTTATCGCGCTCGAAGAGTAGGGACCAAGTTTCGTCCATATCTTTAACATACGATCTCTACTCTCGACATTCTTTATATCCGCGCATAGGTAAAAAGAAGATCTAAAACTTTCATTTAGACTCCGTAGGCTAATTCTCAACCGATCTTAAATTTAACAGTAGGAGGAGATTATACTGTTAAATGTTCGCGTAAAATTCATAACTTCTATATACAGACTCTGTTTTCGTCTGTCTTTTTACCGTTGAGTTCCTATTAATGAGATATTCAACTCTCATTTAGGTTGCATAGGCCAAAAACCGCTCGAACTAAAATTCGAGTTTCGGGTCGTGCACTGCTATGCCAAATGTTAGGAAATTCATAACTTCCTCATATGAAGTCAGATTTGGGCGTTCTTTTTATGGACGCTCTTAGTTTAACATATTCTACGACTTTTGTTTAGATTACTAAGGCTAAAAATTCCTCTATTGTAAATTCAGTATTTACGTCTCCCGGTGCCGTGCCGGTTTTGCCAAAAAACTTCGATGGGTCATAACTTCTTCGTTATAACTCGAATTTCGGCGTTCTTTATATGTACTATGTACTGAACCCTTGTAAAATATACTAAAACTTGGTTAGGATTAATCCTTATAAATAATATTCCATCAAAAACTCATTTTGATGCTTATTGTCTCCAAATTGATTAGCCCGGATCTGCGGGCGTTACATCTCTCCATTGTTGGACATGATCAAGGAGGCCCAGGTCGAGGGAGTGAAGAAAGAAAATAGAAAGATGGAGGGAATTCGGGGACAATATCCTTTGTTCGTTAAGGATAGTTGTGGCCTTTTGACACAGTGTGGACGGGTATGGGTACCGATGACTGGGGGAGTGAAACAGAGGATATTAGAGGAGGCACACAAGTCCAAGTTCTTTATACATCCATGGGCTAAAAAATGTATAGGGACTTGAGAGTGAGTTATTGGTGGCCCTGCATGAAGTGGGAGATCGCCTGGTTTGTGGAGTGCTGCTTGACGTGCAGGAAGGTCAAGGCCGAGCATCAGCGGCCTCATGGAAAGGTTCAGCCGCTACCCATTCCCATGTGGAAATGGGAAGATATCACTATGGACTTCATCACGAAGTTACCGAGGACGGCAAGAGGTGTGGACGCCATATGCGTGATTGTGGACAGACTGACGAAGAGTGCCTACTTCATTTCGATTTCTGAGAGTATATCCGCTGAGAAGTTGGCGAATATTTATGTGCGAGTGGTGGTGGCTAGGCACAGGGTGCCAGTGTCGGTAGTCTCTGACAGGGAAGTTCAGTTTACATCTAGGTTCTGGAAGAAGTTCCATGAGGAAATGGGCACTCAGCTACATTTTAGCACGACGTACCACCCCCAGACCGATGGCCAGAGCGAGAGTACGATCCAGACACTGGAGGACATGCTTCGAGCATGTGTGTTGGATTTTGATGGGAGTTGGGATATTCACCTCCCATTGGCAGAGTTTTCGTATAATAGCAATTATCAAACCAGTATCGATCGAGCTCAATTCGAGATGTTATATGGTCGGAGGTGCAGGACCCCGATTTGTTGGGATGAGATTGGGCACCAAGTCATGGGAAGCACTGAAGTAATGCTCAAGACTACTGGGCTGATTCAGCAGGTGTGCGACCGGCTGTGGGTCGCGCAGAGCCATCAGAAAAGTTATGTTGACCGACGGCGATCAGATCTTGAGTTTCAGGTGGGAGATTTTGTGTTGCTGAAGGTGTCACCCTGGAAGGGGATTATCAGGTTTCGGAAGAAGGGCAAGTTGGGGCCTCGGTACATAGGCCCGGTCAGGATCACGAACCGGGTTGACAAGGTGGCATATCGCTTGGATCTGCCGGAGGAGCTTAGCTAGATTCACAATACCTTCCACGTATCTCAGCTTCGGAAGTGTGTCACTGAAGAGTCCACAGTCATTTCGTTGGACGATATTCAGGTGGATGAGAGCCTGAACTACGTCGAGAGGTCGGTTTCCATCTTAGATAGGAAGACAAAGGGTCTTCGGAACAAGGAGGCGAAGCTGGTAAAGGTGCAATGGCAGCACTGAAGAGGCTCCGAATGACTTGGGATTCGAATGAAGAGATGCGGGAGCATTATGTCGTTCTATTCACAGCTACGGACTACGATGACAAGTTTAGTTCAAGTGGGGGAGAGTTGTAACACTCCAAATCAGGTATAACTTTGAAACCCTTGAAGAAATCTAATTTTAGCATAATAGCCCCTTATGTACGCTGGGCGTACTTATGAGTACGTTTAGCGTACTGTGCAAGGATGAACGCGGAGGGGCAACACGTACGATGGGCGTACGTGCCGGATGTCTTAACCCTAAATTACGGACTTGAGGCCTATTTAAACATCCTTAAGCCCCTTGTACTTAACCCTAGAGAGCCTCCATAGCCTTAGTTCGTTCTTCTACTCCAGAGAGAGCTTGTGAGACCATTTTGAGCTTAGAAAGGGTGTTGGTGGCCATTTTTAGTGTCATTCAAGATGGAGAAGTTGTCAAGGAAGCTTGGAGTAACATTAGGCTTCAAGAATCTGCATCTAGTTCACCTCGAGGAGCTTCTGGAGGTATAAAGCTTAGACATTTCCACCTTAATCATTAGATCTATCTAGGGTTTTCTAGTTTTGTTCCCTTTGTTGGTTTTGGATCTCCTCTTGTGAGTTGGGCAAGTCCAGAGGATGGAAATGTTAGATCTGAGGTCCCTTGGTCCATTTATAACAAAAAAATGAAGTCTCGATGGGTGTTTTGACCTATGCATGGGTTAAGACCCTTAAAGAGGTCTTAATAGGAGTGTTAGGAACATATGGACTTGCAAAGGCATAAAGTTGCTAACTTTATGCCCTAGGTCGTCTTAATAAGCTTAAATATGACTTTTAGATGTGAGAGAATCGAGTATTAAGCACTTAATGGAGAAAGTGCTTAATCTGTTAGTATGTTGGGTGTAACCTGGCGTACGCAGAGCGTAAGGCCCAGAGACTCAGTACGCTGCGCGTACCACGGTGGTATGCTAAGCGTATGCACGACAGATAGGCTTGGATCCATTTTGGGCCTTTGAACTGTTGCGCTTCAATTGGTCATTGGGCCTGTTTGTATTTTAGGGATGGTGGTCCAGTTTATCTGTTTTGGGCCAATGATGTTATGGTTGGGCCTTAGTGGGCCATGAGGCCCATTAATGATTTATGGACATGGACTTTGGGCCCATTATCAAAGGAAGAATATTTGGGCTTTATGGAGGGACTTGAAGTTTGGATTTTTCCATTGATTGTGTGAAGTTATAACAATGGGTAATGTTATTATTCAGTGCAGGTGGTTACAGACTGTTAGGAGAGCAGCCTTCGGATTCTACAGACAGAGGTGAGTCTCCTCATCATACCAATGAGTCTAAGGCACCAACGTTGGCCCATTAATTGTTACGTGATGTGATAGTGGGTTATGGAATATGTGATATGCTTGATTATTTGTGACATTTACGTGAAAGACCTCGGGGGGTTCCCAAGGCACCTAGTTGTAAGACCTTGGAAGGTTTCCAAGGCATCCTCGGTAAAGACCTCGGGGGGTTCCCGAGGCACGTGGGCTAAGACCTTGGGGGTTCCCGAGGCACCCGGAGTAAGAGCCTGGATGGTTTCCAGGGCATCCATATATGTTGTATGTATGGATTATGTGGTATATGTAGTCTTATGGCTAATATGATATGTGGATTGTATGTGCGGTATGCTCTGGGGAACTCACTAAGCATTAGCTTACAGTTTGTGGATTTGTTTTAGGTATATTTGAGCCCAATGGCAAAGGCAAGGCTTGATGGCGCGGCGTGCACTCTCTCATCGATGTTTTATGGGACACTTTGATGTTTTTAAATAAAGTTGTAATGGATGTGGATTTGAAAACAATTGTTTTGCAAAAAAAAATCTTAATATTTTGAGTTAGTTAATGAAATAGTATCAAATTAATTTGTTACCGGTTGAACTAGAAAAAAATGATCAGAATGCAACCTGTTACTGATTTTTAGGATTTTTTTGTATACAAATTAATTTGTGAATATTTCGTATACCGACCCGAACTGTTGAAACTTTTCTGAAGATTTTCCATAATTTCTTTATCCGTTTTATATGAAAAAGATTTTGTTATTTAGGGTTTGTTTATCGATTTATATAAAAAATGTTATTTTAGGGTAAATTGACAAATTTATTTATTTTTTTAAATTATAGTGATTATAATATATAAAATTAATTATTAGTTCTCAAAAATATTTAAAAAAACAAATTTGAATACATAGGATATTTTAAAAGTTAATAAGGGTAAATATAATATTTTGATTTAAAGTTGTACAAATATGATAATTTGATACAAAACAAAAAAAATATATGAAATTCATCCTAATTTTTTTAGGTCCTTAAATTTTTTCATATTTTCACAACTTTATTTTACTTTGTTTTTTCATTTTTTTTTACAAATTGTTTTTAGGGAAATCTCCAATAAAGTCTAGATATTTTGGGACAGTTTCCGGTTTAATCTAAATTAATTTTTGTTTAAAAAAAACAGATTACCGGCTAAAACTTCAAAATTATCATTTTTCATCTATTTCCCAAATTTAGCCAGTACCCCATCTTTTTTCGTTAATTGGTCAAAATATTAGGACTTTTTTAAAAATGCGTTATTTTTAGCCAATAACTAAAATTAGTTCAAGGGCAATCTTCAAAAAAGTCTTAATATTTTGTTTACTGTTAAACATAACTAAATAATATAGATTAGTTTAAGGATGATCATAAGAAAAATCTCAATATTTTAGTTATTGGTAAAAAATAATGTAATATTTAGAAAAGTCTTAATATTTTTTACCAATTAACGAATAAAGAAATAATACTATCTAAATTTGTGAAACTGACCAAAAATAGTTATTCCGAAGTTTTGGCAGGAACCTGTCTTTTTCTGTAAACAAAAATTATTTTGGAATTATACCATAATATGACCTAAAATATTTAGACTTTAATGAAGATTTCCCCTTATTTTTATAACTTTGTTTTTACATGTCTTTCCATGCTCCGTTTTACAAGTTTTTTACTTTGTTGTTATAAATTTTCAAAATTCCGTTTTACAACTTCATTTTTTAACTTCTTATTTACATCTTTTTCTTCGCAATCCTAAGTCTTCATTTTTTTACAGTTTTATTTTCTACCTTTTTACATGTTTTTTTTACAACTTTGTCTTCCAAGACAGTGGCGTAGCCAGGATTTTATTTTAGGGTAGACCAAATAATTTATAAAATATGAACAAGTAGTTAAATACTTCAGATGGTAACAACATGTAACAATATATAATTTTAAAGTAAATTGTTCGTTTAAATTGGAAGTGATTAATTAACTATAATAATAATAAAAAAAATATGCATATACTAACCTGATGAACGAGGAATTCATCATGGAGATTGAAATACAATTTAATATATTCAAAAAATTGTTGTCTTAATTTTTTAATCGAAAGTAGGTAAAGTATTCCATTCATTATGAATTTAAATTTTGAACGGGATACAATTTACAGTCTTAACATTTTTTATTCAATAGAAATATAAAATTTATATATAATATTTCATCTCAAATTTGTCTAGGGTGGACCAAGGTCCAATCTTGCAACCATATAGCTCCACCCCTTTCCAAGAGTGTGGACGTTGCCACACCCTCTTCTTGTGTTGATATTTTTCAAATTAATCGGACTTTACAAACATGTTTTTCAAAACGTTGGTAAATAGCAACCGAGCCAACTATGTTGATTAGAAAAACTTGGGTTATCACCGCCCAAGAATTGCAACCTTATATCCTTATTTCTACATAAATGGTATATTGTTATAAAAAGAATGTATTTTCAATCAACTTGTCTATCTCCATAACATATATTTAGAACCAATGTCTATCTATGAGGAGATGATATTTTCATTTGTATTTTTGACATATCCATTTTAAAATAGATATACACCCACATTAGATTCCCTCTCTTTTGATTGAAATGGTAGATATAAAAATTAAAATATTTTTTTAATGACAAATTGTAAAAAAAAATCATTATATTATCTTAAAATTTTAAATTTGAGACCTAGTTTATTTTTTTTTATAATTATGTCACTATATTTACAATTTTGTTGCAATATCAACCAAATGACTGATTCTACATGTTCTTCCGATAACCATTTTTTGAATTGTAATAAAGTCATTATGTTTACCAAAATTATGATTCTAACACTATGTGTTTTTCTTAATTATGTTATCAATGACGGATTTAGTATAGGGCCGACGGTTGCCCGTGCAACCCTTGACTTTTCCGGACGCAATGTAAAATTTCGAAAATTTTATTTTTTCTACTATCGTGCAACTTATGACATTCTTGTGACATCCTTACTATGAAATTTTGTGTCCGCCCCTGTATCTTATTATATTTACAATTTTGGTGCAATATCAACCAAATGACTGTTACCATTAATCCAGAGCCAGTTCATAGATATAGTTGACCCTGGGCGAAAAGAAAAAAGATGAGCCCCCAAAAACATAAATATGATAAAAATTAAATCGAAAATAGAAACACCGTTATAAAATTCACTATTAATATTAAAAAACATAAATATGGTCACAACATTACAAAAACAACTAAAGAAAAAAACTTCTCTTAACATTTTTAATTAGGTTAATTTCTTCTATATATATATATATATATATATATATATATATATATATATATATATATATATATATATATATATATATATCATACATTTTAGTAATTTTGGGTCCCTTAGAGACATGGGCCCTAGACGACCGCCCGTATTGCTCACCGTCTGGACCGGGTCTGTATTAATCTAGCGCAAGTTAGCAAATAAATAAAACTATATTTATGCTAGAATGTATATGGTTGTATATTGAAAACGTTTTTTTTTTACTTAATTATAATCGTATAATTTAATAAAGGAAAATTAAGTGATCTAATCACATTTAAAGAAAATAACCAAAAAATAGCGAAGTTTTGAAGAAGAAAAAAACATTTGTTAACAAAAAAATATATTTTAAACTGAGTTTCAGAATAATATTCCGAATTTCAGATTGAAACTTTGGATCTTCTCAAAAAAAAAAAAAAAGAAAAAAGAAAACTCTGAAATTTGAATAAAAATTCCCAAATCCGATGAACAATTTCAAAGTTTTGGAAATTTTTTTATTTTAATCTAACAAAATTAAACAACATAGTTAACGTATACTTGAAAAATCCAAAAATAACTCCAAAATTTAAATGAACCAAAACCATCATTCTTTTTATATTCATTTATATTCGTACCTGCAACTGTGAAACTCAAGAACCACGTTGGCTGCTTTGTATGTTTTGATTGTAGCTCGTATTGTAAGCCCCATTTGATAATAATAAACTGATGAGTGATGATCACGTGAGCTCTTACACAACAATTTTTGTTCGTATTACTTCCCCTGTAACTTCCCGGTGTTCTTCTTCACCGCCGCCTTTCGCCACCGAAAATTATTGCCATATATACAACTCCTCTCTTTCCATCTTCCCTGAAGTACCCGATCAAGGTCTGATTTCATGCATCATTTCTGGGTTTATGACTTGCTATTGCTTTTTTATATTCATCTTGGTGCTTTCTTGCTTGCTTTTTATCCGATGATTCTGAAGAATACGCTCTTAAATCATTCGAAGTTTCTAAATACCATCATTACTCTGAGCAATCGAATGATTTGGTGGCTTTCTATCATGATCTTGATTGTGATATATACTTGTGCTGCTTCAGATTGATTGATTTTAAGTGATCGTATGATTTGTTACCAAAGTTCCGTGATGGAAACGGAATTGTTAGTTTCTTGATTTACTGTTTCTATCAACTTCTGTGCAGTGTTTGATCCTAAATGAGTATCCAGACCAAAGGGTCAATTGGTCAGTGTTCTTGTGAATTCGAATATGGATTTGATTTTCATGTATTCTTTGTTTTGGAATTCAAGGGTTTTTGTCAAGAGGATTCAGTTTCTTTTTGGATTTTCAATGTTGAAGTTATTAACAAGAAATTAAGCATCTACATTAGTGTTTATGCATGTCTGATATGTACAAACGAACAATGAAAAATGAACGAATCTGAGTAGCTTGTTTGCCATGTTCATTAACGATCTCATTTCTCCAGCTTCTAATCATACATCAAAGTGCAATATATGCATGATAAACTGAAATAAACATTGTTACATTGCTCCAAATTGACCTTATACTTCATTTTTCAGCAAGTTTTTGTCTTCTTGAAATATGGAGATTACCAATGTAATGGAATATGAAGCACTTGCAAAGGAGAAGTTACCCAAGATGATCTATGATTATTATGCATCAGGTGCAGAAGATCAATGGACTCTTATGGAGAATCGAAATGCTTTTTCAAGAATCTTGTAAGTTGTTTCTTCACTTCACTTCATTCATTTCTCTATCCTCTTAACATTAATCTTGATTTCTTTTATACAAAAACAGGTTTCGACCACGTATACTTATCGATGTAAGCAAGATAGATATGACCACAACAGTTTTAGGCTTCAAGATTTCAATGCCTATCATGGTTGCACCTACAGCTATGCAGAAAATGGCTCATCCTGATGGTAAAGACTAGGGTTGTTTCTTTTTGACTTAATCTGGATAGAATGACTTAATGGGTTAAGCCAAAAAACCTGGCTTAATGTATTAAGACACTAACCCATTACCTATTTTCCCTTGTTTTGTTTCCTCCTAACACCCCCACGTTAAAATTGATGAATATTTGTGGAATGTGTTTATTAGAATGTAAGGGTAAAATGGTCATTTTGTATCACTCAAAACCACCTTATGTATTTAATCGAGTTTAATTTTTTACAGGAGAGTATGCAACAGCAAGAGCATCAGCAGCTGCTGGAACAATCATGGTTTAGTTCCTTACTTCTTCGTTATATTTTCTTTCTATCAGTGTCCCACATCAGTCTGACACAGTCCCATCAGTCTCAATATATATGTTGGAGTCTACCCTCTTTTTTTTGTTGCGTCTAAAATCTAGGACTCTACATATCTAACTAATTCAATTATTTACATTGGTTTTCTAGACATTATCCTCATGGGCTACTTCCAGTGTGGAGGAGGTTGCTTCAACTGGTCCTGGTGTTCGATTTTTCCAACTCTACGTGAGTACTCCCTTCTATCTTTAAAAACTTTTTTAAAAAATACGTGTGATTAATTATTTCATATAAAAGTACCCAATATATGATTAATTGTTCCCAAAACATTTCTCCTATCACTAGGTGTACAAAGACAGGAGTGTTGTTACACAACTGGTAAAAAGAGCCGAAAAAGCTGGTTTCAAGGCTATTGTCCTTACTGTTGATACTCCAAGGCTCGGCCGAAGGGAATCTGATATCAAGAACAGGTCAAACCATAGACTTCAAATTACTAATTTACCCCTCTTTATAGCTTCAATAACTGAGTTAACATGTTTCTTGAATGTGCCCTCTTACAGATTTGTTCTCCCACAAAATCTTTCATTGAAGAACTTTGACGGGCTAAATCTTGGCAAGCTAGATAAGGTGAATATGATACTATTATATACATAATCAACAATTATTAACTTTTCTTTTTCGTATTATAAATTTATAATTACATCAAGATTTTGTGATCAAATTGCAGACAGATGACTCGGGATTAGCTTCATATGTTGCTGGTCAAGTTGACCGGTCTCTTAGTTGGAAGGATGTGAAGTGGCTCAAGTCAATAACCCCGTTACCTATTTTAGTGAAGGGCGTATTAACTGCTGAAGATGGTATATGATATGAACTAATATATTTTTTTTTATTCCTAGTCCATTACATATACTAATCATGCTCCTTTATTAATAATCTTTTTTTTTATAACATTTCCATTTTCCAAAATTTCTTTTAGCAAGGATCGCAGTGCAATCTGGAGTAGCGGGAATTATTGTGTCAAACCATGGAGCTAGGCAACTTGATTATGTCCCTGCAACTATTACGGCTTTAGAAGAGGTCTATCTATACTTCACTTGATTCTTTTATTGTCCTTTGTCACACTGGACAATACTGAACTGACAGTATTGAACAGGTTGTACTGTGTTTGGCATGCATTGAACTGAGATAGTGATATTATATTCTACAGGTGGTGGAAGCTACTCAACGTAGAGTTCCGGTATTTCTTGATGGAGGAGTTCGGCGTGGGACAGATGTCTTCAAGGCATTGGCTCTTGGAGCATCCGGTGTATTTGTAAGTATAATTTTGTGGTTTTCATAATGTTTCTTATTGCACTTGAATAAATATGGATTCAAATCGGTGTTGGTTTAAACTATATAACATGTTTGTTATGATGTTTTTCAGATTGGACGACCTGTCATTTTCTCATTGGCTGTAGATGGTGAGGCTGGTGTGAGGAAGACTCTTCAAATGCTGCATGATGAACTTGAGCTCACGATGGCATTGAGTGGGTGTCGTTCACTAGCAGAGATAACACGCAACCATATTGTGGCGCCATGGGACCCACCACGTATAGCTCCTAAGCTTTAAGCTGTAGCTGAAAAATACGTGAAGTGTTATGGTTTGAGAGGTAGTTTATGTTTGTTGTAATTTAAATTAGTGTCTTTGGTTCGTGTATGGATGATAAACTAATAAAAATTTGAATTAGTGTCTTTGTTGCTCCTTCAATATATGTCCTCTAAATGAAGAAAAAAAGTTACAAAAAGGGATAATCACAAAAACGCCCGAAATGGTATGGTTTATTTGAGAAATTGTTAGTCCCAGCTTACTGTTTAGATTTGATGATGGCTTAAATGGTTGTGTCCCCAAAATATAAGCTTTCACAATCTGTCTTAGAAGATTGTGTGGATCGACAGATGGGGTTAGATTGTCTTGAATATTTAGCTTGGAACAAGCATAATTCTGTTAGAATATGTTGATCAATCTTTGTAGTAAACTGTGGCATTAAAATAAGTTTAGTGTTAAAAGTATCAATAAGGATAAAGTGTAGGGACCGTTACTATAAATATGGGGAAAATGAGTATAACCCTTTATTTATATAATGTAATCGTCTCTCTCTCTCTCTCTCTCTCTCTCTCTCTCTCTCTCTCTCTCTCTCTCTCTCTCTCTCTCTCTCTCTCTCTCTCTCTTTTTTTTTTTTTTTTTTTTGCAATTTAACCAATAAAAATGGTTATCACTTGCAATTTGGCTTAATTTTCAGGTTACCACAAACAAAAGTAAGTTTTAATCATTAAATTGTAAACAAAATATCCAAAGTGATTTTTTTTTGTCAATAAACTAAAATATAGGTATTTTTTATTTTTTTCAATGCATAATAATTTTTAACATCAAGTCTTATATATTTTAAGATTAAAAGGGTGTTTAGGATTTCATTTTGAACCTCAAAATGACCTTTAGACAAAATGACTTATTAACTTATAGTGGTGAGAAAATAATTTTTTTTTTTAAATGTTTGTCTTAACTTATACATGTTTTAAGAGGTATTTGACTTTTACAACCCAAAAAATTATAAAGAATTTTGAAAAGTTAGAAATCGCAACTTATTGAAATCTTTTTTATTTTTTTTATTTTTTTTGTTGAAACACCCTCTACATTCATTATAATCTATTTTTGTTGAAACAACCATTACAATTTGTTTGATTTTTAATATATAATCATTGTTGAGGATTTATTGCATCAAGTACATAGTTTAAAGGAGTATGAATAATCAAAAGATTCACATAAGTGGACATGCATCATAGAATCTAGGTTTTACTAGTTATAGCAATGAACTTAAAAACTAACAAAAGAAGTATAAAAATACTTACATCTTGGTCCTCAGATCATGTGGTTAACAAACAACCTTCCAATGGATAGAAAGCCCAAGATAGAACTCTTCTAATGTAGTCAGACCCAAGACTCCAAAAGTAAAACAAGGAAAACCCTATTAGGGTTTATTTGAAAATCCCATAACCCTAGAGAGGGGTTATGGATTTCGTATATAAAAGAGAGAGAGAGAGAGAGAGAGAGAGAGAGAGAGAGGGAGGGAGGGAGGGAGAGAGAGAGAGAGAGAGAGAGAGAGAGAGAGAGAAGGGGGGAGTGAGGAAGAGGGAGGGATAACGAAAGTTAAAAGCTTTATTCTTGTTATTATTTAGAAATATTACCAACTAATTAATGACCTTGGGCACCATTTCCAACTATAATAAATAAATACAATTTTTTAATTATACTTATTTAATAAAATATAAAAACGATTACAATGCATTAATTCATCCATGGATCGATAGAGAAGATGAAAAACAGTTTTGTCCGCATGGCATAGAAACTTTGTTCTTGCAATATCTCAGCAATAAGTATTCTTAATTTATATAGAATGTATATTACAATATACCACGTTGATACTAATATGTCTACGATTTTAAAAATCCAAACAACAAACGGCATACTGTATTCTTTCTCTCTTGGATTTTCATAATGGTTACCAATGTCAATAGTGGTTTCATAATTGTTTAAAAATATATTTATGCAATTAAAAAAACCGTGTTTTTGATACATATTAACCCACATGAAGATTTTTCAACAAAGTACTTTGTATATGAATGTATTTCGTATCAAATTTTGATTTAGTTCCATCATCAAAAACTGATGACACATTTCATAACAAAATACTTTTATATTTTAGTAAATAGAAGTATAATTAATATATATATATATATATATATATATATATATATATATATATATTAAAAATCAAACAAATGGTAATGGTTGTTTCAACAAAAGTAGATTATAGTTTAATCTTAAAATAGATAAGACTTGTTAAACTTATTATGCATAGACCTGACAATGGGGCGGGTTTGGAGCGAATCGACCTTGATCCAAACCCTTTTAACAATTTCCAAAATCCGATCCAAACCCGCTCCATAACCCGCAAGGTTTTCAATAATCAAACTCATATCCTTATCCACCGAATCAACTGATATCCAAACCCGCCCCGTAACCTGTATGTTTTTTGAATAATCAAACACATTTTAATTAAATCATAAAATCACATTTCTTAAATGAAACAAATGTTGATTTAGAAAACACATTATATACTCGAAGACTTTCTATTGAAATTAAAATCATTATTGTAATTACTTTCAATTGGTTTTTGACCCTCGATTGCATTGATAGAGAATAAAAATTACAAACTTTCTTCCAGTTGATAAATGAATTTATTGATTTATAAATGAAATTGGTGTTTACATGATGAAATATAAATGAAATGACATCATGATTCTTGGGAGAAGACTGGAAGTCTAGAAGTTGAGTCCCCGAATCTTATGTATAAATAGTTTAGTCTTTGGCTTTTTCTCTTTGGACTTTCGATTGGAATTTAAAGTAAAATTTAGGCAACATAAAATATAAATTTATAATTCTAAAATTTATATGGGGCGGATTATAAATGGAGCGGATCGGTGATGATCCATACCCGAGCCTTTTAATAAAAGTGTTAGCGGATACGGGTCGTTAACCGGTAAACGGATCAAAAACTATGCTCCAAACTCGTATAAGTGTTAAGGGTTTGGATTGGATCAAGATCAAAACTCGTTCCATTGTCAGACCTAATTATGCATTGAAAAAAAAATTATACATATTTTGGCTTATTGACAAAAAAAGTTACACTTGATATTTTGTTTACAATTTAACCATCAAACTTGCGATGATTTGCAGTAACCTGAAAATTTAGCCAAATTGCAAATAATAGCCGGTTCTGGTGGTTAAATTGCAAAAAATAAATAAATAAATTATGGGTAACTTTGTCAATAAAACCAAAATATAGTAACTTTAATGCATATTTCTCTTTTTCTTTTGGTTTTTGTGTGTAATAAACACATTCAATTCAAGAAATAATTTTATTTGGATCATTATTTGTTGATTTCTTTTACATTTCTTCGTAATTTATCATTTAATTCTTCCGTAAATACACAAGTGGTAACAAAGCTTGGAATGTTTGAATTTTTCTCAGAACGTGGGTTTAATTTGGAGGTTCTTGACTCAATTTTTATTTGATTTCTTCGACATTTCTTCATAATACATATATTTATTTATATTGGAGTTTTGAATTCATAAAAACTAGGAGTTACATCTCTGTGATGCACCAGAAACCTTATGTATGTAGAATAACAAAAGAAATTATTTACAACAATGTTAAGTTTAACGGTCAAAAAAGTGCATCCAAGGTTGGTTTGGAGAAACAAAAAAAATGTCGTAATATATTCAAAAGATATTACCACACGATTAACAAATACTAATTTTTAATTTATCATTTATTATAATTTTATATATTTACAAAATAGGTATTTAGATAACACTTAAATGATTAATTATATAAGATAAATCTACGAGGAAGGAATATAGAAAATAATAGGAATGTTTAGGTTGCGTTTAGTTACGGAAAAACAATTTTCATTTTCCGTTTTTTGTTTTCACTTTTCGATTTTCGTTTTCCGTTTTTATTTTTCATTGAAAAGTTTAGAAAACGCGTTTAGTTAAACTTAATTTATTTTTCATTTTCAGTTTTAGAAAATTAGAAAACGTGTTTAAATGTGTATTTTTCTATCGGTTTTCATTTTTAGAAAACGGTAGCGGTGGTAGGGTGTGGGTAGGGGCGGTGACGGTAGCGGGTCGGCGGCGGTGGTGGTGATGAGAGGCGATGGTGGTGGCGGCGGCAATTGTGTCAGTGGTGGTGACGGCGGCAACATCGGTGGTGGTGGTGCTAGTGACGGGTTAGTGGTGGTGGTGATGGTGATGGTAGGTCGGTGATTGTCGTGGTGGTGTTGGGTTGGTGGGGGTGTGAGTGTGTGTTTGTGTGTGTATATGTGTGTGTTTGTGGGGGTAGGTGTAGGTTTGTATGTGTGGGTGTGTGTGTCTGTGAGGGTGGGGGTAGGTGTGGGTTTGTGTGGGTGTGGGTGTATGTTTGTGGGGGTGTGGGTGGGTATGTGTGTGAGTGTGTTTGTGTGGGTGAGTATGTATGTGTGGGTGGGTGTGTGTGGGTGGGTATGTATGTGTGTGTTTGTGGGTTGGTGGGTGTGTGTAGGTGGGTATGTATGTGTGTGTGGGGGGGAGGGGGGTTGGTGTGTGTGTGTGTGTGTGTGTGTGCGGGTGAGTGTGTGTAGGTGTGGGTATGTATGTGTGTGTGGGGGGGGAGGGGGGTGTTAAGGTGGGGATAGGTAGAGGTGGATGGGGTGGAGTGGGTGTGTGTTTATATTTTAGAAAAAAATTGGAATTAGAAAAATGTGGAAAACAATGATTATCAGTTTTCCAAAAATTTCCACATTCTTTGTAATTTTAGAAAACGGAAAATTTTCATTTTCCGTGAAAATTTTAGAAAAATAGACGAACTAAACGCGTTTTCAAAATTTTCATTTTTCTTGGAAATTTTTTCCGGAAAACGGCCCATTTTTCTGCAACTAAACACACTCTTAGAGTTCAGCAAAATATTTTTCAATTTACCATTTAGTATAAAATATATATTCCTAAATTAGTTATTTAGATTACAATTAAATATGTAAGTAAATCAAAATAGAATATAGGAAACAATTGAAGTGATTGTGGTTGAATAACATAATAGTAAGGTTTTGTTTGTTTTTTATTAAAAACCTCTTCAAACCTCTTCTTGCTGCGCGGCGCAGCACACGCGCAACACTTTTTTTCCCGCAACTGTTTGTTTTTTCGCAGCCTTCGAAATTAAAAACCTCTTCCCGTCCTTTGCTTGGGACAACACTTGAAAATTGCTTCTAACCTCTTCAAAACTAAACCAAAAAAAAAAAAAGCGGCCATCTCCTTTCTTCCAGCAAATCGATCGTGAGGAGCTCTCCAACCTCAACTCGACATCGTGTCTTCTCAGCCCAGTTATCACCGGCGCAACCACCACCCACCGGCACAACCCCCACCGGCCTCTCCTCTTCCGTCGGTCGTCCTTCCAGGTTAGTTTTCTTGTTTTTTTTTTCGTTTTTGGCTGCTGAAGGCAGCGATTGTCTTGAACCTTTCTAGTTTGTGTCTTGAACCTGAATCGATTACCTTTCAAGCTTGTCAATAGAATCTCTATCACAACATGGGATCTCAAACAATCAAACTTGAACCAGATTTAAAATAATCAATGAACGATTTTTGTTGTGCAGCTTCATTGGTGTTTTACTTCATTGTTCATGCTTCATACTAATTGTTTGATTTTTGTTGTTGAATCTTTGATTTTGCTTGTTGGTGCTAATCTTATCAAATAGTTCATGCCTTATATCAAATAGTTGTTCTTGAATCTTTGTTCTTGCCCCAATTTCTTCAATTTGTGCTTAAAATGTCATATGTTGTTGCTTAATTGTAATGAAATATTGTTGAATTATTGCTGAATTGTCACTAATTATTGCTGAAATGTCACAAATTGTTGTTGAATTGTCACAAATTGTTGCTGAAATGTCACAAATTGTTGCTGAAACGTCATGAAATATTGTTCAAATGTCATAAAATGTTGCTGAAGTGTCATAATTGTTGCTGAAATATGAATAATCTTTGTTGAAATTGATTATGTTCATCATTACAAGTTGTAATTATGCTGAAAGTTGTTGGTATTAGGTCATGTGTGCTAAAGTATGTATTCCATATGGTTTTTTTTATTAGCTAGTGCCTCACCTGAGCAACCTTCTAGTGCCTCCCCTAAAGCTTCTATTACTGCTGATGATTTAGCATTGGAGATGTAGAAAGCTCTACGACATTTGACTCAAGGGCCAACAATTCCCCAATGTTTAGAGAAGCTAGAGTTACTCGAGTTAGGCACGGTTGACCCTCTACGATTTGTTGCTTATCATATTTTTGGAGGGACCATGAATATGAGAGAGATGTGGGTAAATTTGCCTAATGATCCACAAATATTAAGAGGGTGGATCGAGATGACAGCTACAAGTTTAGGAGTATTGAAGGATGGAAAGATTGTCCATTAAGTTTACATATTTGAATTGTTTAGATTTTAATTGTATGTGTTAGAACTATGTGGTTATGTTTTTTGGTTATTTGGTACTTGGATGTTATTTGTAGTATGTGGTTATTTGGTACTTGAATGTTATTTGGTACTTGAGTTTTATATTTTTTTATTTGTAGTATGTGGTTATTTGGTATTTGAATGTTATTTGGTACTTGAGTTTTATATTTTTTTATTTGTAGTATGTGGTTATTGGTACTTGTGTTGATTACTAGGTTCCTAATGGATCACGACAAAAAGATACTACTCATAATTCTAATGTACGTGTACGTCCGCTACTTTTGGAAAAGGGGTGTAAAACGAGTGCGGGACAACTATTCGGAAATGACGGGACATGAATTTACGTTAGAGTTACTTCACCGTAATCGTCTACAATGTGTTGAAGTGATACGCATGTCCCGTAAATCATTTGTCCGACTATGTGCTCATTTTAGAGTAAACTATGCGTTAAATGATAGCAAACATGTGTCGGTTGAGGAGAAGATGACTATGTTTTTTATGATGATCGGTCATAACCAACGTTATGTGATTATCAAGCGGAGATTTCAACACTCAAAGCAAACAGTTCATAAGTTTTTTCATGAAGTGTTGGACAAAATGTTGCTTTTCGCACATGACATTATAGTGCCAACTTCTTTTAATCCGAATCCAAACATTCCAGGACATAATAGGAGGCTACGACGGGTGTTCAAGGGAGCAGTTGGTGCACTTGATGGCACCTTGATACATGATGTTGTCCCTGCAAACAAACAGGATTTATATAGAAGTAGGGGAAAAGGCGATTGTTACCAAAACGTATTGGCAATATGTGACTTCAACATGATGTTTACGTTTGTTGTGGCCGGTTGGGAAGGGATAGCACACGATTCTAGAATTTTATCAGAAGCATTAGCAAATCCACATGCACCATTCCCACTTCCACCACCAGGTAAATTTATGGTTATTGAAATAGTTTTATCTTAGCTTGAAAAAATAAATGACTTTTTTTTACAGATAAATATTATCTTTGTGATGCCGCTTATGCAAACATTCGAGGTTTTATGGCACCGTACCGTAATGTGAGGTATTGGCTTGGAGATTTCCGTCGAAGACGTGCATTAACGAATAAAGAAAAATTTACCCATGCACACGCAAAACTTCGGAATGTCATTGAGCGTGCTTTTGGTGTCTTGAAAGCACGATTCCCTATATTGAAGAGGATGACACCATTCTTATTGGTTACACAACGAAACATTACCCTAGCATGCTTTGCGCTTCATAATTTTATAAGAAGAGAGGGACTACGTGATGAGTTTTTTGCACGATATGACGAACCAAATGCCTTGGTTCGGAATAACAATGCAGTCGTTGATAATGATGAAGATGAGATTCCAACACATGGTACTGCAGCGGATCGTGAATATATGACTCAGTTAAGAGATGAAATTATCGAACAATTGATGCAAAATATGGAATGAAAATTATTAAAGTTTGGTTGTATGAATTTTATTTAAAAATGTTATTGTAAGACTAATTTGGTTGTTTGAATTTTACTTCAATGTTTTAAGATTACAATTATTAAATTTTTGGTATTAAAAAACTATTATCGGTTTATTAAATTATTTTATTTTAATTTTTTTAATATCTGCAGCAGTCTGCAGCCGTTAAAAAAACAAACATGCTTCTCATTACAGTCTGCAGCACTTTGGTCCACCTCTTCTGCTGCAGAGGGCGGCAGAGGTGGTCCGCAGACTTCAGACAGTTTCACTTTGAAAAAACAAACAGCGCCTAAGTGAAAGTTGATAAAATATAGTACTGAAAACATCTAGAATATTAGAGTATTTTGGTTGAAGAAAACAATGATCTGTACATGGACATGTAGTCGTTTTTTACACCACAAATAAAAAATAAAAATAAAAAGGTGTTGAACATGATGCAATGCACCAGAAAATATGTACATATAATAGGCAAAATATAATATACAATGAAATGATGTTTTATATGTTTGTACAACCTTACATAAATAAAAACGGATTTCTGAAAAACACTAATTTGTAAAATGAAGAAATCTTTAAGAAACATGCATAAAAGCAAAAGCATAAAGATCTTTGTAAAAAAAATTCTAAAGAAAACTAATTTTATAGATATTTCATAAAAATATGTTGTAAAAATATGTAAAAAGGTAATATTATAAAAAAAGAAAATGAATTTCCAAATAAAACAATTTATAAAAAAATCTTAATGAACACGAATAAAACAACAAATGTATATATAAAAAGTTAGGTTTAAATGATCAAATCCATATTCTAATAAATGAATAGTTTTAATCTTTTATTTATAAGTGTCATTCTAATACAACTTCTTATTAATATTATGTCATGTGTCATATAAATATATTAGACAACTCATTTCAAAATTCAAATTTATATTTTCTAATTATATTTTAAATTTGAAGTTATAATAACTTTAAAATTTTGATATATCTCTTAATTAATAATTTATTTAAAATGACTTATTTAAAATAACTGATTAATAATTATAAATTTTATTATAAAAGTTTAATTAATTTTATAATTGTGGTTCTCACAGGTTATAAACTAATGAGACAATAAAATTATGTGAGACATGGAGACCTATTCTTAACCAATTATTTTTCATATCAACAAAAAATATTATAAAATTCAAAATAAATAGAAATTCCAGAAACAAAATTAATATTATTTTCATTATTATTTATCCAAAAGATAAATTACCATTTTTTTTTCCATTACGTGTATATTTTTTAGAATTTATAGAATATTTTAATATTATACTAAAATATTGTATTATTTTTTTTAGAATACCATAGAGTATTCTAATAAAATATTATGCATATAAGTATTCCAACACAATATTATAATCTTTTAAAATATACGAATAGAATATTATACGTACAATTCTATTAGAATATTCGTATATGTACATTTAAAAACAATGATTTTTTTTAGATAAAATAAATAACAAAAATAATATTTATATAAAAAATTTTGAAATTTTCAATTTACTTTGGATTTTAGAATTTTTTTTTTTTTTTAGTTTTTTATCTCAAAATAAAGTTAAGATTATGTCTTCGTGTCTCACAAAAAATTCATTGTTTCAAATGAAATTTTACCTATATATAAATACTTGTAAATTTAAAATAACCAATATGTATAACCCGCTAGGCAACATATATTTTTGTGTTGTTAGGGTGGTTGGAACTTGGAATAGCACGGGTTGTGCCTAATATTTACTTCTAAACAATATTTGAGACGAATAAACTAGTACTATAGTTACGATTTGTGGATTGCCAAATGTTACTATTTAAATTTGTTAAATATTAATTCAAATTGGTTTTTTCGTTTATCATGTGATAAAATCAAGACGAAATTGTGAAAGTGTTAAATAATATGAAAAACCTATATGACCAAAAAATCAAAACAGAAAGCAACTTTTATCATACACCAAAAAATGATCATTACAATTTCAAATAACAACTCAAATTATAGAATACATTTTAATATAATTAAGTACAGATAAAATAGACAATATTACATTGTATTTAAAAACAATATGACATTTAATTTAAACTACTAGTTTTAAATAATATTTATGATATAACAATTTAATAATGTGAGTAAATTACAATATCCAGTTCGTTCTGAATTTCCAATCATCTCTATTCTTTTTATGGAAGGAGAAAATACATAAACTCTTACTAATGACTAAAAATCATTAAAAAAACATATTTTCAACTTAATGATTTCTCAGCTAATAATTTATTTTCATGAAATTTTTGATCGATTTGATTTCTCTATTAATGGTATCTCGATCGTAATGAGTAATTTCATTTTTCTGCTACATATTTTTGTAATGGTGTGTATTGGATGGTGGTTTTGATTTGGGAAAATGACTTATGAAAGTAGCCACTTCTTATGTTTGTTCACATGTTTGACAACTTCTTCTTTATTATACACATAAAGCCAACTAACTTGTTTTATGTGTTCAATTTACACCAATATTATTGGCTAACGTATGTTTTAACCGGCTGACTCAAATTAACTCACTTAAAAGAAATTATGTGGCATATTACATGTTCATTACACCCTTTTGTTCGAAATCGACTTCATTTAATTAGGGTTCCTCATATTTACTCCCAAATCGTCCCCGATTAATTAAGTTTTCTCATAAAGCAATCGATCGAAGCAGTAGAAGCTCATTGTTTGGAATTGAAGTTGGGACTTGAAATCGTCGACTGTAACATGTCAGAATCATCTAACGGTACGTATCTTACAGTAGATTTTCACTACAATGGAAGGTTTGCACCAAACCCATTAGTGTACTTAGACCTTATAAGAATGTCAGTTCGTGATGTGGATTTTGGTGGCATGAACTATAGAGAATTTGTGTTGTGGGTTACAAAGCAGACTAGAAGAAGGTGTGAAATTTTGTACTATTATAGTAGAAATGAAACATTGGCAAAAGGTATTAGAAGAATCGACAATGATGCTAAATATTTTGAGTTATTGAAGATGATTACATGACTAAGAACGAGCTAAGCATGAATGTTTACATTGACCATCAAAATGAACCTATTCTTGACTGGGCCGATAAGGAGGTGTTAACAGGTGATGAGGTGTTTGAGTTGGTAGAAGATGATGATAAGGACTCATATATTTCAGATATAATGGAATGTGATCATAAACCTAATAAAGAGGTGCATACTTTTGACAAAACAATTGATGATGAATTTTTGAACAAGTTGTGTGGTAAACCCATTCCTAATAGTAATGAAGAAGAAGTAAATGATGATGATGATGAAGATGATGAGGTTGTGTCCCTGTCTTTGAACAAGTTGTGTGGTAAACCCATTCCTAATAGTAACGAAGAAGAAGTAAATGATGATGATGAAGATGATGAAGTTGTGTGGTTTCTTGATCTTCTGATTGATGACATTGGAATGAGAGTTGGGCATGGACTAACCATAATATCAAACCAACACAAAATAATGTTCAAACTTCCCTTATTGATATTTTTCATACTTGATATGTTTAGGCTTATGCTTTGTATGTATTGATTATACGAATTAATTAAAGTTGTGAAGAAAAGTGTTCTAGTTGCAGAGCATAGGCCATGTGCTAGGCACATCTATGCTAATTTCCAGAAGATTTAAGGGTCAAATATTTAGGAAGTTGTTTTGGAGAGATGATGGATCTACAATTCAACAAAATTTTGAGTACCATATGAATGAAATCAAGAAGCTAGAACCAATGACTTATGAACATTTGATGGAAAGGGACCCTAAAACCTGGTGTAAAGCATTTTTTTCACGGTGATAGGAGTTGTGATGCATATGAAAATGGTGTTTCTAAAATTTTTAACTCATTGATTGAAGCTTCTAGGAAGAAACCACTCATTACCATGTTCGAAGAAATCCAGATTTATGTGATGGCAAGGGTGTGTATCTGCAAGAGCAAGGGTCAATCTTGGGATGTAAATATATGTCCTTCCATAAGTTGAAGTTAAAAAAGCTTAAGGAACAACAAAGGTAATTTGTTGTTGCTTATATGTTTGACATTTTTAATATTTTCTAAATTATATGTAATTATGGACAGGTTTTGGCAAGTGGTAGCTTCTGGTTATATGTAATTTGATGTGAGGCTAAGGTCTGATGGATATGTTGTAGACCTTAATACCAGACAATGTGGATGCATGGCTTGGCAGTTAACATGGTATCCTTGTATGCATGTAGATGCTGCCATTTTAAGCCTCAATAGGGATCCTAAGGACTACGTGTCAGAATGGTTTACTACATCAATGTATGCAAGTTATATAGGTATAACATTAGGTCACTGAACTGTAGTTCTATGTGGCTTGAAGTGGACTACACCAAACCATTGCCCCCTAAAAAAAAGGAGGCTACCTGGAAGACCAATAATGAAAAGAAAAGGGGATCAGGTTGAGAGGGAAGCTAAGGGAACAAGGCATATGGTCTCTAAAAGGGGAATGGTCTTGAGATGTATCATTTGTAGGGAAAGAGGACATAACAAATCAACATGTCCTCAAAGACCAAATGATGTACCATCTACTTCAGGTTTACAAAAAAAAAAAAAAAAAAAAAAAAAAAACCCTAAGAAACAAGGTATTGTGTTAACTTATCTGATATTTTACACTTATGTACCATTTCTGAACTTTTGCCCTCTTATAGGTAAAGTTGATGTTCAAGTGGACATTGAAGCTGAATTGGAAGTGGAACGTGTAGTTGTGTTTAAAAGTGAAAGTGATAGTGACTTTGAAAGTGAAAGTGAAGTTGAAGCTGCAAGTGATGTGGAAGTTGCCATTGAAGTACCTGAAGTGGAAGCTAACATTGAAGTTCCTGAAGCTGATGTGGAAGCTAACATTAAAGTTCCTTTAGTTCAAGATGAAGTGGAACAGGACATTCAAGAAGAGGTTCAAGATGAAGTGGAACAGGAAATTCAATTTAACATTCAAGACTAGGTTGAAGATGGTGTGGAACATGAAATTCAAGATGATGTGCAACAGGAAATTCAAGACAATGCAGAAATTCAAGTTAGGAAGAGGACAAGAAAAACTTCAGAAAGAATTACAAAGATTATGCTAAGGAAGAACATAGGGAGGAAAGAGGGAAGCAGTAATGAACACCCATTGGAGGTTTGATTTTAATGTCTTGTTTATATTTTGGCATAACTTTTGGTATGCATGTTTTGGAATTTTGGGTCTTGTAATAGCTTTTGGCACAATAGGACAAACTTGACACATCTTTTGGGTCCCCATATTTTGGAATTCATGTTTTATGATACATGTTAGGGAATCTTTTGTATTGTAAAGTACTTTAGTACGTGTTTTGTAATGGCTTTTGTGATGTTTACCATCTTTATTTAAGTACATGTTTTGTAATGGATTTTGTGATGTTCATAATACCGTTTGTGTTCCTTGTCTTTAACATCTTTTGCACAAGTTCATTATATATCAAACTTTAGTCATGATACATCAAAATTATGTTACATTAACTAAAACACATGCTTTAGTCATAATACATCCAACTTTCATTGCATACAAAACTTCATGAACTACATGATTTATTCAAAATACATCAAATAGGATATAAAGAGCACATCAAACTTTCAAAACTACATCTTTAACATACAAAAAAATAACACAAATAATGCAAATTTATGAGTAAACAACTTTCACTTCACTTTATCCAGTTCTTGTCTGAAGAACAAATCAGAGTTCTTCTTTTCTTCCAACTTCTTCATGCATATACTAATTTTGTTTTCCAAATTTCCAAGCTTCAATGATAGGTTGTAGATTTGTCCCAAATCACCGTTCTTCTCTACTGCATAGTCATCCTCTTCCATGCATTCCCAGAAATTACATTTTGGAGTTCTTGCACTTTTCAATAAAAGTATAAAAAGGTTAAACTGAAGAGAATATGAAGAAGAAGATTCAATTACAGATAATAATAAAAAACTAATTTACCAATGAGTTTTGACAAACTCGATTTTTTTTCCAGGATTGTCGAGTGTTTTGAAATCCTCACGCGAGATGTCATCTCGCACTTACATGGATGGTCAGTTTGCAATTCGACATTGTGTTTAGAAGAGACAAATGAAGAAGAAGAAGCCAATGTCGATCTAGGGCCTTAACATACAAACGATCCATATAACACCCTTTATATAATGAACTAATGTGTACTATGTCACGTAGATGCCACGTATTATGTTGTATATGCCAACCAAGCCTTGATTTAGCCACATCATCTGAAACAGGCATTAGCCGGTAATATTGGTGTAAATTGAACACATAAAACAAGTTAGTTGACTTTATGTGTACAAAAAACAAGAAGTTGTCAACATATGAACAAACATAAGAGATAGTTATCCTCCTAAGTCATTCTTCCTTTTGATTTTGCTTTCAATCACTTTGATTTCTTTGTTAATTAGAATCTTCAATCGATTTGATTTTTGTCAAAGACGTTTGTAGGTTTTGATTTTAGGTGGTGATGTGTCGTTAAACCGATGGTGGAGAATGTAACACTCGTGTTTCTAGCCTAGGCATTTATATTGAGTTAATAGTCTAGTTTAACCTTTGTAACTCATTTTGAAGAAATGAAAAGGAATTATGTGAATATTATGTGTTTTATGCTTAATTATTAGGGCTTAATTAATTAAGAATAAAAAAATAAGCGTCAAAATTAAAGTGTGAGATAAGCCCGATATCTTTACATAAAGTTGTAGTGGTCGAAACAAGGATTTCGGGGATATAAAGAATACCAAAATCCAAGTTATAACGAAGAAGTTATGACCTGTCGAAGTTTCGCGACAAAACCGGCACGGTGCTGAATGTCGTAAAAAGTGAGTTTTTGATAAACTACTTTTTAGCCTTATTAATCTAAACGAAAGTCGTAGTATTCGTTAAACCGAGAAGTTCGATAAAAAGAACACCCAAATCTGACTTCGTATGAGGAAGTTATGATTTTTCGAAGTTTCAGCGTAGCAGTAGACAGCTAAAAACTCGAATTTTAGATCGAGCAATTTTTAACCGACACAAACTAAACGAGAATTGAAGGTCTCGTCATTAGGAGCACAACGGTAAAAAGTCTGACGAAAACGGACGTCGGATGAAGAAGTTATGAATTTTTAACGGATTTCCTGTCCCGGTCTGTTAAAAATAATAATATAAAATTTAAAGTCCAAATTAGCCGACGAAGTCTAAACAGAAGTTGTAGATCGTAATTTTAGCTACGCGTGCATATAAAGAACGTCAAAAACGGAGCTTGTATGCGAAAGTTATGGATTTTAGAAGTTTTGGCGCGAAAACCAAGAAATTTCGCATAGTCACACTTTGCCACGTCACCCTCGCCTAGCATGCGCCACGTGTCCTGCTGAGTCACCAGGCTGCTGAGTCACCGCATCTGCTGAGTCATCCGAGCACATGGCCCTATCCGAAGTGGTCCAGTGAAGATCCGACGCGTGCTTTCTCCCTCGTATCCGAGCCCTTGCAGAAGCCACGAGCTTCCCTCATCGGATCCGGACTTCGGTCCAATCACAGGCCGCCAGCAGCTCCTTCGCACGCGCAGACCTCATGCGAGCCTCCCCCCTGCGATCCTTCTCAGCCGTCGGATCAGAAGACTCCTAACCGTCCGATCAGAAGCTTCCCCCTATAAATAGAAGGCTGCGAGCCTTCTCGGATAACTTTAAGAAATTGCCACTTTTAACCCCTAAACCCATATTTTCTTCATTTTAACATCCCGCAAAGCCCCGGTATTGATTGTAAAGCCCGGAATACCCCACGAAGTGCCCAAGAAGCCCGGAAAATTTATCTTTTCGGTTTCGAAGCCCGACTTTTACAAAGCCCGGTTTCCCAATAAAACTCCCGGTTTTATTAGAAACAATCGTTTTAGGAAACGAATTGTTGCCCGATTATCATCAAATCATGTGAGTGTATAGTCACTTTCATTTTGCACATAGATATGAAGTATTTACCTTATAATACGTGCTATGTGTAAATATATTAATTATTTATTTGAGGTAATTGTTGTGTTGATATTTTATACAAGTTTTAAACTGTATAAGTATTTTTATCTACAAATATGTTGGGTAGAACATGGGTAGATTCTGATGTGTGATAAAATAAAATTGATGAGAGGCCTCGATGTGTTTTGAGATCCAGTCATCTAGCGGAGTTTGGATGACGACCACAGACTTTCTAGACAGTCCAATGGGAAACATTAGCAGGTCCGCAACCTGTAGGTGTTAATGAACTAAGAGTGTTCATTCGCTGTACTCCATCCCCCTCATGGTTGCCTTTAGGACATGTATGGCTGAGGAAACCCCTTAGCAGTAGTGTCCATCCCGATGATATTCTTTAGGCTAGGTCCCTTTTGATAAGTGTTTAGGGACATAAAGTGAGGATAACGGGAACGGATAATCAGGGTTATTGTTGATTGATGAACTTAGTAAGTTTATTATTATTGTGGGTTGAAAACCCTATATGCTCACCAAGCTCCCAAGCCTGACCCACTCAGCTTTTTATGTTACAGGTAGTGGACCCCGAGCATAGTCGGAGGACAACGAGAGATTTTTGGATTATAGGCCAGTAGTTGTAAATAACTGTTGAAAGGCTTATAATGTCTTGTTTATGCTTTTGATCTGTATCGGAACATGACATCCCGAGGTTTTGATATATATATATATATATATATATATATATATATATATATATATATATATATATATATATATATATATATATATATATATATATATATATATATATATATATATGGAAAACATATACCTTCTTAATGAAGGGTTTTGATAAACTTTTATCATATTTTGTTTGGGGACCAATTCCGCAACATCTTTTAAAAAGATTTCTCTGATTTTATTTTAAAAAGCATAAATTAAATCGGTCTTTTCTGGCCGAGAAATTAGGGGATGTCACAGTTGGTATCAGAGCATTAGTTTAAGCGAACTAAGAAATTGTAGAATTTCTAGACTTGAACTTAGAATGCTAAGTGATGATTGTGAGATGAGTGTCTACCATATTTTAGACACAAGCACTAGTTTATTTTAGGGAAGATGCCTAAAATGCCCTTATGTGCTAAATGCTATGTGTTTGCCATGTGTGCCATTATTTGTTCGGATCTATGGTATGTTACCGACCGGATCTGGAAACCTTATGTGTGTAGGATTCTAAGCGTATGATTACGGGATTAGAACTAACATGTAAACATTTCGGAGTGATAAGGGAATTGACATGTCTAACAAAGATAAAGACCTAAATTCACCTTATTCGTTATATAGATTGTAATGGCCATAACTTGTAGTGGAGCTGCAAATGCAAACGGAAACAGGGATCAACAGCCTCAACCTCAAGTAGTTGAGCAAGTACCTGTTGTAGGAGCTGCACCTGAGCCAATGACGATGGCTGGGGTACAAGCAATGATGCAAATGATGTTAGATCGCCAAATGGAGGAGACAAGGCGATTACTACAACAACATAGGGAAGAGACTACGATGCCTGTTGAATAGCCCGTATTGAATGAAGGGCAATCAGTAGGACGGAACTACAGTGGGACTCTTGGTCAAGCCAACCCACCGATAGTTAGGCAAAACAACCAGGATGGAGGAGTTAATGGACGCGGATGCAAATACAAAGATTTCATGGCATCTAAACCGCCGTGTCTATCTGGAAGTCCGACACCGGTGAAAGTCATGAATTGGATCTCCGAAATGGAGACGATGTTTGAAAGTTGCGAGTGCAGCAACAAACAAAAGACTGCACTTGCGATTCCTCTGTTAAAGTCTGGTGTGTTAAGCTGGTGGAAGTTACAAGCTGATTCGATGCCCAAGGGTGAAGCTAGTAAGATGTCTTGGGAAGAATTTGTGGTACAACTGAAATTGCAGTACTGCTCTGAGAAGGATCTTCTGGAAATCAACAATGAGTTTCAGAATTTAAAGAAAGGAAAGATGAGCGTTACTGAATACGCTGCTAGTTTTATGGAAAAGATGAAGCTAGTTCCTCATATAGTTCCAACTGAACTCTCTAAGGTCAACAAGTTTGCCCTCGGATTACCAGCGGACTTTGGTCCGATGGTTAAGCAAGCAACCACTTTGAAAGCTGCCATCTGGGCTGCTAAGAATTTTGAGGTTCAGATCAAAGAGAAGGGTCTGGAGAGGGCAGAAGTTGGTGAAAAGAGAAAATTTGAAGGAACTTCGGGTTCCAACAAGAAAAGCAAATTTTCTAAGTCCAAGAAGTTTGGAGGAGGAGGAGGTGAAGTGAAATGGTGTGAGAAGTGCAAGAGAAAGCACTTTGGGAGATGTAGTGAGGAGGTGACTTGCTTCAAATGTGGAAAGACTGGGCATTATGCCAATGTGTGTCCGTCCGACAAGAGGGTATGTTTTGAGTGCCATGAAGTAGGGCACGTTCTTAAAGACTGTCCAAAGAGGAAGGATGCCGCAAAGCCCAATCTACCACCAAAGTCGAAGGCGAGAGCCTTTCAGATGACACTTGAAGCTGCAAAAGAAGAAGTCGATGCCGCTTCAGGTACCTTTCTCGTAAACGAATTGTCTGCCCAAATTTTGTTTGATTCTGGAGCCAATTACTCCTTTATATCGCATGAATTTGGTAGAAAGCTAGCTTTGCCTGTAGATAGGCTAGTTAATGCCTTATTAGTCGAGATTGCTAGTGGCAAGTTTGTACCTGTTAGCCATCGTATGAAAACATCCTCATTGACTTGGATGGGAATAAGTTCCAAGAGGAATTATTGCCTATCGAGTTAAATGGATTCGACATAGTTTTAGGAATGGATTGGCTTAGCGCCAATGATGCAGAAATACTATGTAGAAAGAAGATAGTTAAAGTAAACCCGCCAGGGAAAGAGTCGTTTATGGTGTATGGAGAAAAACGCAGAGTAAACTCTGGAATCATTTCCCTAATGAAAGCCAGAAAGTGTTTGGCCAAGGGATGTACATCATATCTAGCGTTCGTGATCGATGCCAAGATGGAAAAGAAGGAGGTGCAGAATATTTCGGTGGTGTGTGATTATCCGGAAGTCTTTCCCGAAGATCTTCCCGGATTGCCCCCTGATCGACAAGTAAAATTTCGTATCGACTTGTTACCAGGAACGACGCCGATAGCGAAAGCACCTTATCGATTAGCGCCAACCGAAATGAAAGAACTTATGACACAACTTCAGGAGTTATTGGACAAAGGTTTCATTCGACCTAGTTCATCACCCTGGGGAGCCCCTGTGTTATTTGTAAAGAAGAAAGATGGAAGCATGAGAATGTGCATCGATTACAGAGGGTTGAACAAAGTGACGATAAAGAATAAGTACCTGTTGCCAAGGATCGATGACTTGTTCGACCAGTTGCAGGGTTCGAGCTATTTCTCGAAGATCGATCTTAGGTCGGGATACCATCAACTAAAGGTGAGAGAGCAAGATATCGAAAAGACTGCTTTTAGAACGAGATATTGACACTATGAATTTTTGGTTATGTCATTCGGACTAACCAATGCCCCAGCAGCTTTCATGGATTTGATGAATAGGGTTTGTAAACCATTCTTAGATAAATCCGTGATAGTATTCATAGAAGATATCTTGATTTATTCGAAAAGCAAGCAGGAACATGAAAAGCATCTACGTGAAGTGCTAGAAGTCCTGAAAAAAGGAGAAGCTGTATGCAAAGTTCTCCAAGTGTGAATTTTGGATTCAAGAAGTCCAATTTTTAGGTCATGTGGTTAACCAAGAAGGAATAATGGTTGACCCAGCAAAGATTGAAGCTGTAATGAAGTGGGAACAACCAAAAAGTCCTATGGAGATTCGAAGCTTTTTAGGATTAGCTGGATATTACCGAAGGTTTATCCAAGGCTTTTCTTCGATTGCTACTCCATTAACAGCTTTGACCCACAAAGGAGCCACTTATGCTTGGAATGAGAAGCATAAGGAAGCCTTTGAGAAGTTGAAGAAGAGATTGTGTGAAGCACCGATTCTTTCATTGCCTGAAGGAGTTGATGACTTCGCAGTTTATAGCGATGCATCTGGAGTTGGGTTAGGTTGTGTTCTGACCCAAAGGGATAAAGTGATCGCGTATGCATCGAGGCAATTGAAGGAACATGAAAAGAACTACCCCACTCATGATCTAGAGTTGGCAGCGGTAGTATTTGCCTTGAAGATATGGAGGCATTATCTTTATGGCACAAAGTGTAAACTTTTCACTGATCATAAGAGTCTCCAATATCTCTTTAATCAAAAGGAATTGAACATGAGACAACGACGCTGGCTAGAGTTACTCAAGGACTACGACTGTGAGATACTTTACCACCCTGGTAAAGCAAATGTTGTTGTCGATGCTCTCAGTCGGAAGGTAAACCTTGAAAAGAAAAGGCCAAGAGCGTTGAGAATTGAAGTTGTCTTGACAATTGTGGAAAGTATAAAGAAAGCTCAAGAGGAAGCTTTAGAGAAAAATGACCGAAAGGAAGAACGTTTGGGCAAAACGTTAGTGTTCGGTACAAACAACTAAGAGTTGAGGGTATTCCAAGATAGAATTTGGGTACCTAAGACGGGCGGAGTCAGAGATCTTCTGATGGAAGAAGCTCACAAGACCATGTACTCGATTCATCCTGGCAGTACAAAAATGTATAGGGATCTAAAACCCTATTATTGGTGGCCGACGATGAAGCTCGATGTTGCTAAGTATGTGGCCGAGTGTGTAACTTGTGCTAGGGTTAAGGCACAACATCAGAAACCGTATGGGAGTTTAGAACCTTTACCCGTACCCATGGGTAAATGGGAAGATATCACCATGGATTTTGTGACTAAACTGCCCAGAACAAGGAACGGTCACGACATGATTTGGGTGGTCGTTGATCGCTTCACTAAGAGTGCGCATTTCATAGCGCCCAAAGAGAAATGGTCTATGGATAAACTTGCGAATTCTTACGTGAAGGAAATTGTGAGGCTTCACGGTGTTCCGTTAACGATTGTGTCCGATCGTGATAGCCGTTTTACCTCAAGGTTTTGGAGGAGTCTACAAGAGGAATTGGGTACCAAGTTATGTTTGAGTACAACTTACCATCCGCAAACCGATGGTCAGAGCGAGCGAACGATTCAAACATTGGAAGATATGCTAAGAGCATGTACCCTAGAATTCCAAGGTAACTGGGATGAACACTTACCTTTAGTAGAATTCTCCTATAATAATAGTTTCCACTCAAGCATTAAGATGACACCTTATCACGCTTTGTATGGGGAGAAGTGTCGAACGCCATCATGTTGGCTGGAAGCTGGGGAAAATCAGTTTATGGGACCTGAAATAGTCCATGAGACTGCTGAAAAGTTGAAAGGGATAGGGAAAGGATGTTAGCTGCTCAAGATCGGCAAAAAAGTTATGCTGACAAGAAAAGACAACCGATATCCTTCGATGTTGGAGATTCGGTTTTACTTAAAGTCTCGCCGTGGAAGGGACTTATAAGATTTGGTAAGAGAGGGAAGTTGAGTCCAAGGTTTATTGGACCATTTAAAGTTCTTCAGAGGATCGGGAATCAAGCTTACAAGCTAGAGTTACCGGAAGAACTGGAAGGTATTCATAACACCTTTCATGTGTGTTATTTGAGAAAGTTCACAGGAGATGTGCCCGACATAATTCCGATTTCTGAGTTAAGGTTGGATGAAAACAAGAGGTTGACCGAGGAACCTGAGGCAATCGTTGACCGTAAGACTATGAAGTTACAACGCAAGATGGTCGATTTAGTGCTTGTGCGCTGGAAACATACGAATGGACCAAATCTCACTTGGGAAGCGGAGAGTGACATGATGAGTCGCTACCCGCAGTTGTTTGGTGATATGTGATTCCGGGGACGGAATCATCCTAAGGGGGAGAGAATTGTAACACTCGTGTTTCTAGCCTAGACATTTATATTGAGTTAATAGTCTAGGTTAACCTTTGTAACTCATTTTGAAGAAATGAAAAGGAATTATGTGAATATTATGTGTTTTATGCTTAATTATTAGGGCTTAATTAATTAAGAATAAAAAAATAAGCGTCAAAATTAAAGTGTGAGATAAGCCCGATATCTTTACATAAAGTTGTAGTGGTCGAAACAAGGATTTCGGGGATATAAAGAATACCAAAATCCAAGTTATAACGAAGAAGTTATGACCTGTCGAAGTTTCGCGACAAAACCGGCACGGTGCTGAATGTCGTAAAAAGTGAGTTTTTGATAAACTACTTTTTAGCCTTATTAATCTAAACGAAAGTCGTAGTATTCGTTAAACCGAGAAGTTCGATAAAAAGAACGCCCAAATCTGACGTCGTATGAGGAAGTTATGATTTTTCGAAGTTTCAGCGTAGCAGTAGACAGCTAAAAACTCGAATTTTAGATCGAGCGATTTTTAGCTGACACAACCTAAACGAGAATTGAAGGTCTCGTCATTAGGAGCACAACGGTAAAAATTCTGACGAAAACGGACGTCGGATGAAGAAGTTATGAATTTTTAACGGATTTCCTGTCCCGGTCTGTTAAAAATAATAATATAAAATTTAAAGTCAAAGTTAGCTGACGAAGTCTAAACGAAAGTTGTAGATCGTAATTTTAGCTACGCGTGCATATAAAGAACGTAAAAAACGGAGCTTGTATGCGAAAGTCACACTTTGCCACGTCACCCTCGCCTAGCATGCGCCAGGAGGGTAACCAACTGTTGCATTTGTTCTCATTTGGTTCCTTTCCTTTTGTTTGTACTCAATATATCATCGAACTTGTTGTTTGTGTTCACCATAACCCTTTGACTGACTATCACAGGTCAAAAGTCGGTCAAAAGAGTTATGGTGAACACAAACAACAAGTTCGATGGTATATTGAATACAAAAAAAAAGAAAAGAGACCAAATGAGTACAAACGCAAAAGTTAATTACCCTCAAGAGTCATTTTCCTAAAATAAATAGACAAATAGTTTGACAACAGTTGTTAACTATACCACAGTCGTTAATTTCTTTTTCAAAGGTCCCGTACGTTATGTTCCACTTTCCTCTCAAATATTTATTTTAAAAAATATATAATAAATATCATCTCATACAAAAACAATATATTTTTGTCAATTTTGTAAAGAGGTGGCGGAATAGACAATAGAGGGTGGTTAGTCCTCTTTCAAAAAAAAAAAAAAAAAATAGAGGGTGGTTAGTCGCCCATTTATGTGAAATCATATACAATTAGCTTCAGTTAGTTATCAGGATCTAATTTTGACTTTTGGTGGTGATAACTATTAAAATGATATCCAATAATATATTATTGGAAGTGTGTTTTTAATGTGTTATAACTTTAAAAAAGATATATTAAAATGAGTTTACAATTAAGGATCTTTACATAACTTTTAATTTATTTCAATACACATTGTACTTTCACGTTTTTTTTAATGTGTAAATTATATGTGAAAGGAACTTATACATGCCACATTGTCCTCGACACTATCATCGCCATCACTACTATCTCTGTCATCGACCACCGTCACCTCAGCCACCACCAACAGTCACCGCCTCCACCATCACCGTCATCGACACCACCACCGCCATTGTCACTACTAGTGGCGAGTCTATAATGTAAAATCACGCGGTTCACTTTATAAGTGAAATCGATAGAAAATGAAAAAAATAATCAATATATTTTAGGTGTAGGTCCAGGTTGGGTCGTATCAAAAGATACGCATCTCTGAATGTAAAAAAAAAAAAAAAAAAAAAAAAAAAAAAAACAACGAATATATATGTAACTGTCGGAGTTGTCGTTGCGGTGACGGACAGCTTTGGGCAATGGCAACACTCAGCAAGCAGCCTGTCGGGAGTTGAATTGTTGATCGCTGATTGATATGTGCATAATTAGTTCATATTAAGTATTCATTTATTAACTTAATTATCGCATATTAGGGACAAAAGGTACTTAAAAGTGTTAAATTATGTTTTTCAGTCCAAAGATGAAGCTCGGAAGCAAAAGGAAGCAAGAGAAGCGGTTAGAAGATTGAGAATGGAATAAAGAAGAAAAACACTGAAAAAGGCACCTACTCGGCGAGTCAGATCGTCTACTCGGCGAGTCCAATCGAAGAATCGAGAAGATAATGACTCGGGATCCCAGAGAGTTATCGCAATACGGGGAATGTGAGAGGGACTCGACGAGTCACCACTTGACTCGACGAGTCGGATGCTGTATTTAAAGATAATTCCACAGATCGATAGGATTCGACTTCTAACCTAATTTAGTCGACAATTAACTTCTGTTAAGCCGTTTTGAGGGTCTAGAAGGCGGCCGGAAGGCCGTTAAGCTAACGGGAGCAGAGATCGGAAGGATTGGAGAGCGGATACATGTCGGTTATCATATGGTTTGCTGACGTGACCATGTTTAGCATTCCATTGTGGTACTTTTCTGTATTTAGTTTCTGATTTGGGTGTAAAAACCTTTTACTTTGTGTTTATGATTGAATGAAGCTTTGATTATTAGACTAATTGCTATATTAAATAGTTTATTTGTGTTTAATTTATCTTGCCAAGCTTGTTTAAAGATCCTCATGTGTTAATGATGATTATTTTCTGTTAATTGTTAAGTGAATTGAGTTGCTTGAACATCCGCTTGATTTGCTTGTCTCTTATGATTTTTGATGACCATCGAGATTATAAGACTAGAAATAACGAATGTGAAACTAGAATTAATTTGAGAATAAGTAAGTTAATGTGTGAGCCTTGTTTGATGACCATCAACAAGAGGTTAATTAAATGTCTAAATTGATTAACTATATTTACAAGTCTTGCTCGATACGAACTAAACACTAGGAAGCATGTTAGTTTAATCAACTGATCACTGTTTGAATTGACTTGTTTGCTAAAGGATTAGTTATAGTGAACGCGAATCTAATCATTTTAGGAATCGGTGAACATTGAATAATGAATTCGTGTATGTAATTGTCTATGTTTTTAAAGTGTAATTTATCTAAACCAAAGTACCTGAAGAGATTTGCTTTCCTGTTAGTTTATCGAGAGTTGTTAATTGATTTATTAAACCATTTTATTATTTTCGTGTAACCTGTAACCTATAATCAAATATATTAAATTAATCCACCGTTCCCTGTGATCGACACCCGACTTACCTAAGCTATACTGTAATCTGACTAGGTACACTGCCTATAAGTGCATAGATAGTCTAAGTTTGTTAGGTTATAAATATTAAAATTAGTGGGTACTTTTGTGCACATCAAGTTTTTGGCGCCGTTGCCGGGGAACGGTTTGTCATTAATTTAGTTTATTTGATTATTCGTTATTTGTTTTTAGTGAGTTTTTTTAGTTTGATTTTCGATGATATCATTTCACTTGTCGGGAAGGTTCTTGTTGTTATTTTGCAGGAATTTGGGATCATACACATTGCTTGGTTTTACTTTTTTGCATGGGTTTCGAGATTGCAAGCGATTAGGGAATTCTTGACTTGTTTAGTCTACTACTTTGTTGATTTGTCCAACTCAATCTATGAGGCGTAGTATAGCAAGGCGTATCATGGTGGTTAAGTGGAAGACCGAGCTCTTGCTGTTCTTGATTAGTTTGGTCACTTCTTGTTCTACTTTTAGTTAAAGGTGCAAAGAAACCAAAGGAAATAGTCTGACAGGTCCCGAAAGTTTTTGTTTTCACAAACCACCTCTTGCATGCAAGGGATTTAATCAACAATTGTAACTTGATTTCGACGAAGTCGAGTGATCGTGATATCCTTTTTAGTTATTCTTTTTATTTGTAGTTTGTTTAAATTTTGTTTTCCATGTTGATGCTCTTGATGTTTCAGATCTTTGCAAAACTTTTACCCTTCAGATGCTTTCAGAATTGGATTAGGAGTACTAGCTTCAAATGGGTTTAGAGTCATGGAATCAAAGTGAGAAAGAGAGTCAAGGAGGTGGAACTTTAACGTTAAAGTGTCGAGTCCGGTCCTTAGGAGTATGAGCAATTGAGTCTAAACATGGGGAAGAGTTAGAGACGTTTTTTTTAGAGGCTAAAACAGTTGCAAAATACCAAGTTTTTTTTCGTTTAGTGGCCTACTCGACGAGTGCACTAAGCTGACTCGACGAGTCGCCTTGTATTTCTACATATTCTGAGAAGGCGCGCTGGTACTCGACGAGTCCACCATAAGACTCGACGAGTCGTTCAAATGTTATACCGACGGACTGCTGATTTGATGCTGCTACTTGTCCCACTTGCTCACTTATTCTTCCATATCCATTCTTGAAGATCTTACACTGATTTCCGCGTATTGGGAGCAACCCACACGAGTTTTGACACCCAAGTCATGGATGAGATGTTACCATGTCTAAAGTTGATTGAAGTTGGAGCTTGAATGAGAGTGATCAGCCTATCCACTGCTATCCCAGGGGAGTTTGTTCCAATTCCCTCTTTAGTTTATTTTTATGGCATAATATGCAATGAGGGCATTGCATCAAATAAGTGTGGGGTAGGGGGTTGGTTACATAATAGAAAATCTAGAGTCTTACATAATAGAAAATCTAGAGTCTTAATTTAGGTCAATTTTAAAATTTTGCATACCAAAAGTATTACTTAGTATTTATTTAGAAAATTTTGGTAAAAAAAATTAGGATTCCATGTTAGAGTTGTGCTGATAATTGCATGATAGCCCAAATGTTTAGTTAAGCCTATACACGTTCTAGTGCATTTGTGGCTTCCTTATTTTAGTGAAATCATGAGACAAAAACACAATCTTGCTCAGCCTGAGGGATGCAATATGTTTAGCAGCCTAAACCTGAAATGTATCCAGGAAAGTTTTTATCATTAGCCAATAAAGGTTGAGATTGAGCGCCCCTGTTTAAGCATGTAGGGATTTGAGTGAAAAAAATATATTGAGAATTACATGAAAAAAAAAAAGAATTGCTAGAAAAGTTGTAAGAATTTTGGAGCAAATGAAGTGAAGATCAAAAGATCAAAATTCCAAGAAATCCAAAAAGTTGAAGATACCAAAAGTCAATACAAGTTGGTGAATTCAAAGATATCAAAGATCAAATTATCAAGAAAGTGAAGAATTCAAAGAATTCCATAGTGGTATCGAAAAGTTGTAATTCTAGAATATTTATGCTTGGGTTGCTCAATTAAAAATACCTTGAGGGTAAAGAGGTTTTCTGAGGATGGATTCGGAGGGTTGCATAAAATGAGCATAGTTCGGGGTGAGTGGGTGAATGTTTATGAGGATTGTGAGTATTTGGAATATGGGGGGTTCTTTAGGAAATAATTTAGACACAAATGCATGCGTTGCGGTCTTGGCATAATGGTTGGGTTAGATTGGAGTTGTTATACATAATTCTAATGTGATTAAAATTCAGTTTTGCTTGGGGGCAAGCAAAAGACGAGTGTGGGGTATTTTGATATGTGCATAATTAGTTCATATTAAGTATTCATTTATTAACTTAATTATCGCATATTAGGGACAAAAGGTACTTAAAAGTGTTAAATTATGTTTTTCAGTCCAAAGATGAAGCTCGGAAGCAAAAGGAAGCAAGAGAAGCGGTTAGAAGATTGAGAATGGAATAAAGAAGAAAAACACTGAAAAAGGCACCTACTCGGCGAGTCAGATCGTCTACTCGGCGATTCCAATCGAAGAATCGAGAAGATAATGACTCGGGATCCCAGAGAGTTATCGCAATACGGGGAATGTGAGAGGGACTCGACGAGTCACCACTTGACTCGACGAGTCGGATGCTGTATTTAAAGATAATTCCACAGATCGATAGGATTCGACTTCTAACCTAATTTAGTCGACAATTAACTTCTGTTAAGCCGTTTTGAGGGTCTAGAAGGCGGCCGGAAGGCCGTTAAGCTAACGGGAGCAGAGATCGGAAGGATTGGAGAGCGGATACATGTCGGTTATCATATGGTTTGCTGACGTGACCATGTTTAGCATTCCATTGTGGTACTTTTCTGTATTTAGTTTCTGATTTGGGTGTAAAAACCTTTTACTTTGTGTTTATGATTGAATGAAGCTTTGATTATTAGACTAATTGCTATATTAAATAGTTTATTTGTGTTTAATTTATCTTGCCAAGCTTGTTTAAAGATCCTCATGTGTTAATGATGATTATTTTCTGTTAATTGTTAAGTGAATTGAGTTGCTTGAACATCCGCTTGATTTGCTTGTCTCTTATGATTTTTGATGACCATCGAGATTATAAGACTAGAAATAACGAATGTTAAACTAGAATTAATTTGAGAATAAGTAAGTTAATGTGTGAGCCTTGTTTGATGACCATCAACAAGAGGTTAATTAAATGTCTAAATTGATTAACTATATTTACAAGTCTTGCTCGATACGAACTAAACACTAGGAAGCATGTTAGTTTAATCAACTGATCACTGTTTGAATTGACTTGTTTGCTAAAGGATTAGTTATAGTGAACGCGAATCTAATCATTTTAGGAATCGGTGAACATTGAATAAATGAATTTGTGTATGTAATTGTCTATGTTTTTAAAGTGTAATTTATCTAAACCAAAGTACCTGAAGAGATTTGCTTTCCTGTTAGTTTATCGAGAGTTGTTAATTGATTTATTAAACCATTTTATTATTTTCGTGTAACCTGTAACCTATAATCAAATATATTAAATTAATCCACCGTTCCCTGTGATCGACACCCGACTTACCTAAGCTATACTGTAATCTGACTAGGTACACTGCCTATAAGTGCATAGATAGTCTAAGTTTGTTAGGTTATAAATATTAAAATTAGTGGGTACTTTTGTGCACATCAAGTTTTTGGCGCCTTCTCAGAATATGTAGAAATACAAGGCGACTCGTCGAGTCAGCTTAGTGCACTCGTCGAGTAGGCCACTAAACAAAAAAAAACTTGGTATTTTGCAACTGTTTTAGCCTCTAAAAAAACGTCTCTAACTCTTCCCCATGTTTAGACTCAATTGCTCATACTCCTAAGGACCGGAATCGACACTTTAACGTTAAAGTTCCACCTCCTTGACTCTCTTTCTCACTTTGATTCCATGACTCTAAACCCATTTGAAGCTAGTACTCCTAATCCAATTCTGAAAGCATCTGAAGGGTAAAAGTTTTGCAAAGATCTGAAACATCAAGAGCATCAACATGGAAAACAAAATTTAAACAAACTAAAAATAAAAAGAATAACTAAAAAGGATATCACGATCACTCGACTTCGTCGAAATCAAGTTACAATTGTTGATTAAATCCCTTGCATGCAAGAGGTGGTTTGTGAAAACAAAAACTTTCGGGACCTGTCAGACTATTTCCTTTGGTTTCTTTGCACCTTTAACTAAAAGTAGAACAAGAAGTGACCAAACTAATCAAGAACAGCAAGAGCTCGGTCTTCCACTTAACCACCATGATACGCCTTGCTATACTACGCCTCATAGATTGAGTTGGACAAATCAACAAAGTAGTAGACTAAACAAGTCAAGAATTCCCTAATCGCTTGCAATCTCGAAACCCATGCAAAAAAGTAAAACCAAGCAATGTGTATGATCCCAAATTCCTGCAAAATAACAACAAGAACCTTCCCGACAAGTGAAATGATATCATCGAAAATCAAACTAAAAAAAACTCACTAAAAACAAATAACGAATAATCAAATAAACTAAATTAATGACAAACCGTTCCCCGGCAACGGCGCCAAAAACTTAATGTGCACAAAAGTACCCACTAATTTTAATATTTATAACCTAACAAACTTAGACTATCTATGCACTTATAGGCAGTGTACCTAGTCAGATTACAGTATAGCTTAGGTAAGTCGGGTGTCGATCACAGGGAACGGTGGATTAATTTAATATATTTGATTATAGGTTACAGGTTACACGAAAATAATAAAATGGTTTAATAAATCAATTAACAACTCTCGATAAACTAACAGGAAAGCAAATCTCTTCAGGTACTTTGGTTTAGATAAATTACACTTTAAAAACATAGACAATTACATACACAAATTCATTTATTCAATGTTCACCGATTCCTAAAATGATTAGATTCGCGTTCACTATAACTAATCCTTTAGCAAACAAGTCAATTCAAACAGTGATTAGTTGATTAAACTAACATGCTTCCTAGTGTTCAGTTCGTATCGAGCAAGACTTGTAAATATAGTTAATCAATTTAGACATTTAATTAACCTCTTGTTGATGGTCATCAAACAAGGCTCACACATTAACTTACTTATTCTCAAATTAATCCTAGTTTCACATTCGTTATTTCTAGTCTTATAATCTCGATGGTCATCAAAAATCATAAGAGACAAGCAAATCAAGCGGATGTTCAAGCAACTCAATTCACTTAACAATTAACAGAAAATAATCATCATTAACACATGAGGATCTTTAAACAAGCTTGGCAAGATAAATTAAACACAAATAAACTATTTAATATAGCAATTAGTCTAATAATCAAAGCTTCATTCAATCATAAACACAAAGTAAAAGGTTTTTACACCCAAATCAGAAACTAAATACAGAAAAGTACCACAATGGAATGCTAAACATGGTCACGTCAGCAAACCATATGATAATCAACATGTATCCGCTCTCCAATCCTTCCGATCTCCGCTTCCGTTAGCTTAACGGCCTTCCGGCCGCCTTCTAGACCCTCAAAACGGCTTAACAGAAGTTAATTATCGACTAAATTAGGTTAGAAATCGAATCCCCTCGATCTGTGGAATTATCTTTAAGTATAAGATCCGACTCGTCGAGTCAAGTGGTGACTCGTCGAGTCCCTCTCACATTCCCCGTATTGCGATAACTCTCTGGGATCCCGAGTCATTATCTTCTCGATTCTTCGATTGGACTCGCCGAGTAGACGATCTGACTCGCCGAGTCGATGCCTTTTTCAGTGTTTTCCTTCTTCATTCCACTCTCAATCTTCTAACCGCTTCTCTTGCTTCCTTTTGCTTCCGAGCTTCATCTTTGGACTGAAAAACATAATTTAACACTTTTAAGTACCTTTTGTCCATAATATGCGATAATTTAGCTAATATATGAATAAAAACTATACTAAATACACACTAAATATGCACATATCAAAATACCCCACACTCGTCTTTTGCTTGCCCCCAAGCAAAACTGAATTTTAATCACATTAGAATTATGTATAACAACTCCAATCTAACCCAGCCATTATGCCAAGACCGCAACGCATGCATTTGTGTCTAAATTATTTCCTAAAGAACCCCCCATATTCCAAATACTCACAATCCTCATAAACATTCACCCACTCACCCCGAACTATGCTCATTTTATGCAACCCTCCGAATCCATCCTCAGAAAACCTCTTTACCCTCAAGGTATTTTTAATTGAGCAACCCAAGCATAAATATTCTAGAATTACAACTTTTCGATACCACTATGGAATTCTTTGAATTCTTCACTTTCTTGATAATTTGATCTTTGATATCTTTGAATTCACCAACTTGTATTGACTTTTGGTATCTTCAACTTTTTGGATTTCTTGGAATTTTGATCTTTTGATCTTCACTTCATTTGCTCCAAAATTCTTACAACTTTTCTAGCAATTCTTTTTTTTTTTTTTTTTTTCATGTAATTCTCAATATATTTTTTTCACTCAAATCCCTACATGCTTAAGCAGGGGCGCTCAATCTCAACCTTTATTGGCTAATGATAAAAACTTTCCTGCAAAATAACAACAAGAACCTTCCCGACAAGTGAAATGATATCATCGAAAATCAAACTAAAAAAAACTCACTAAAAACAAATAACGAATAATCAAATAAACTAAATTAATGACAAACCGTTCCCCGGCAACGGCGCCAAAAACTTAATGTGCACAAAAGTACCCACTAATTTTAATATTTATAACCTAACAAACTTAGACTATCTATGCACTTATAGGCAGTGTACCTAGTCAGATTACAGTATAGCTTAGGTAAGTCGGGTGTCGATCACAGGGAACGGTGGATTAATTTAATATATTAAGCATGTAGGGATTTGAGTGAAAAAAATATATTGAGAATTACATGAAAAAAAAAAAAAAAAAGAATTGCTAGAAAAGTTGTAAGAATTTTGGAGCAAATGAAGTGAAGATCAAAAGATCAAAATTCCAAGAAATCCAAAAAGTTGAAGATACCAAAAGTCAATACAAGTTGGTGAATTCAAAGATATCAAAGATCAAATTATCAAGAAAGTGAAGAATTCAAAGAATTCCATAGTGGTATCGAAAAGTTGTAATTCTAGAATATTTATGCTTGGGTTGCTCAATTAAAAATACCTTGAGGGTAAAGAGGTTTTCTGAGGATGGATTCGGAGGGTTGCATAAAATGAGCATAGTTCGGGGTGAGTGGGTGAATGTTTATGAGGATTGTGAGTATTTGGAATATGGGGGGTTCTTTAGGAAATAATTTAGACACAAATGCATGCGTTGCGGTCTTGGCATAATGGCTGGGTTAGATTGGAGTTGTTATACATAATTCTAATGTGATTAAAATTCAGTTTTGCTTGGGGGCAAGCAAAAGACGAGTGTGGGGTATTTTTATATGTGCATATTTAGTGTGTATTTAGTATAGTTTTTATTCATATATTAGCTAAATTATCGCATATTATGGACAAAGGGTACTTAAAAGTGTTAAATTATGTTTTTCAGTCCAAAGATGAAGCTCGGAAGCAAAAGGAAGCAAGAGAAGCGGTTAGAAGATTGAGAGTGGAATGAAGAAGGAAAACACTGAAAAAGGCATCGACTCGGCGAGTCAGATCGTCTACTCGGCGAGTCCAATCGAAGAATCGAGAAGATAATGACTCGGGATCCCAGAGAGTTATCGCAATACGGGGAATGTGAGAGGGACTCGACGAGTCACCACTTGACTCGACGAGTCGGATGCTGTATTTAAAGATAATTCCACAGATCGATAGGATTCGACTTCTAACCTAATTTAGTCGACAATTAACTTCTGTTAAGCCGTTTTGAGGGTCTAGAAGGCGGCCGGAAGGCCGTTAAGCTAACGGGAGCAGAGATCGGAAGGATTGGAGAGCGGATACATGTCGGTTATCATATGGTTTGCTGACGTGACCATGTTTAGCATTCCATTGTGGTACTTTTCTGTATTTAGTTTCTGATTTGGGTGTAAAAACCTTTTACTTTGTGTTTATGATTGAATGAAGCTTTGATTATTAGACTAATTGCTATATTAAATAGTTTATTTGTGTTTAATTTATCTTGCCAAGCTTGTTTAAAGATCCTCATGTGTTAATGAAGATTATTTTCTGTTAATTGTTAAGTGAATTGAGTTGCTTGAACATCCGCTTGATTTGCTTGTCTCTTATGATTTTTGATGACCATCGAGATTATAAGACTAGAAATAACGAATGTGAAACTAGGATTAATTTGAGAATAAGTAAGTTAATGTGTGAGCCTTGTTTGATGACCATCAACAAGAGGTTGATTAAATGTCTAAATTGATTAACTATATTTACAAGTCTTGCTTGATACGAACTGAACACTAGGAAGCATGTTAGTTTAATCAACTGATCACTGTTTGAATTGACTTGTTTGCTAAAGGATTAGTTATAGTGAACATGAATCTAATCATTTTAGGAATCGGTGAACACTGAATAAATGAATTTGTGTATGTAATTGTCTATGTTTTTAAAGTGTAATTTATCTAAACCAAAGTACCTGAAGAGATTTGCTTTCCTGTTAGTTTATCGAGAGTTGTTAATTGTTAGTTTGAGATTTATTAAACCATTTTATTTATTACTTTCGTGTGACCTGTAACCTATAATCAAATATATTAAATTAATCCACCGTTCCCTGTGATCGACACCCGACTTACCTAAGCTATACTGTAATCTGACTAGGTACACTGCCTATAAGTGCATAGATAGTCTAAGTTTGTTAGGTTATAAATATTAAAATTAGTGGGTACTTTTGTGCACATCACTGATTTTCAATTTGTACGATTATGTGTATCAACGTATGTTGAGAACCGGGAGAAGAAATGACGTGGTAAAAAAAATCTTGTTTTTTTTTTCCTTTTTTCTTTAATTATCTAATTATTTTAACTTTTATTGTGTCATTTCTTATTGGATTATACTTTAAATGAAATAGGTATTTGGCATATTAAAATATAAGTTGTGGGCTATAAAATCTTGATTTATATATTCTTTTTTGCCCAAACACATTAAGGCGGTTCACTTCAAATATTTAAAGTAGACAAAATTGTTAAAATGTCCCATGTGGTAAGCATTTTCTCTAGGTTTTTGTCAAACCCTTGAATTTTTTGGCTTCGTAGTCATTTTGGTCATGTTTCTATGTGGAAACAGTCCCTCCGAAATTAAAATGACTATCATACCCTTTTATTTTTATTTTTACATTTTTTTAATATCTATTTTAATATTTTAATTATTAAAACAATAGAAGGGGCCCACTAACATCCTCTCTCTCTCTCTTTATCTCTATCTTTCTCTCAATCTCTCTCTCTCTCACTCTCTCGCTCTCTCTCTCTCGTATACCCACCTGTGGAGACCATGGATTCTCATTTCTCTACTCTTTAATGTTCAAACATGCTCGATTCGATACACACACTTGATTGGGGTTCAATTGGTAGATTCGATACACACACATACTTGATTGGGGTTCAACACACACATTGGAAAAATGAAAAACACACACTCAAACACAGTGAAGAATACGAAAAGGGTGTGTAAACCCATTTGATTGGGATGGAGACGACGATTTTGAAGTGGCTCCTCCATCAACAAAAGCTGAAACAACAGGAGATGTCTGTGAAGCAGCTGCATGTGTGCTTTCACAATATAGACTATCGAACCCGGTTACAAACACATTGATATCGAGTCTGTACAGGATTGTGATTGGATGAACTAAAAAATTAGATACGAGACCTACATGAGAAAGAGAAAAGGAATGCACCCTTTTTTTGTCCTGGTTCCAAATTTCTCATCGGCGATTGAAGAAAAAGGGGTGGCTTTGTGAAATTTTGAGCAGAGAAAAGAAAAAGGAGTTCGATTTCCCTGTTTATGTGATGTGCGAGACACACACACACACATAGAGATGGGATCTACGATCATAAAGAAAGAAGAAAGAAGATAAACCAATCTATTGCAAGAGAATGAGGGGGTGCGATTTTGATGGATTGAAAATGGCGTCTTCTATAACAAGTTTCTTTCCTAATCTGAATCCACCATCTGAAAATGGTCTCTTCCCCAATCTGAAGGAGGAAAGAAGGAGAAAATATAGACAAACAGAGAATGAGCAATGGTGTAGTTGGTGTTCATCGACGATGCTACCTAGTCTGGTTTAGGTGATAAGCGAGGTATGGTGGTTGATGTTGATGTTGATGTTGAGGGTCAAGCGGTTGGGTGAGGCGAGAGAGTAGGGGTGTTTTCTGGTGATTGTATTTTCCGGCGATAGAGGAATGGGAAGGATGATAAAGACTTTTTCACCAGATTGCAAATCGGAGGGTGGAGTTTAAGAGAAAAAGATGGGGTGGGGGAGGAGAGAGAGAGAGAGAGAGAGAGAGAGAGAGAGAGAGACTCTTTTTTATTTGTTTTAATATTGATATTTAAATAAAAGGAAATTGTTTAAAAAATGAAGAAAAAAAATAATTAAAAGGGAAGATTAGTCTTTTCAAGTTTAACTGGGACTAATTCCACTATAAAACTAGTTGAAAAAGACCATCAATCCAAAAAATCATGGTTTGGACCAAAACCCGAAAAAAAAAATGCATACCACAGGGACCATCTATAACGTCCGAAAAATATTGACATAAAATTTCGTTTTATTATAGAAGAAGGATCATCAATTACTTGTTTAAATGAAACTGATACATTATAATCAGAGTATAAATCCCAGAACAAGTCAAATGCGGAACAATAAGTAGTCAACTCGAGCTCTTCCTTTTGAAAACCGAAGTATCTGAAACATAAACTGACAACCGTAAGCACAAAGCTTAGTGAGTTCCCTAAGATACCTCATACCATACATAACAAAACATATAATGGGCCTTGCCCGGTAGTAAATCGGGCCCCACCCGACATGCATATAACATATATCAAATAATCACACACACATGCAACATAGATACATAGCATACAACCAGTCATCGGTCCCCGCCCGGTATCAGACCTTAGCCCGGAAAGCATATAAACACATACACATGCAAGAATCATGAAGAGAGCTAGCATACTAACATAGCATAAAAATGGGCCGACATTGGTGCCTTCGACCCGCTAAACCTAGTGAGGAAACTCACCTCACACTGTTGAAGTACCGCGGATAAAACTATGACTGCTGGCTGACAGATCCTCGAATTGTCAATATCAAAACAACACCCAATTAATAATTGGGTTCGAGTGCATAACCATAAATCCATACTTGGGATAAAGAGACCATTTTACTCCTAACTTAGCTTGGTCCAAGACCGAAGCCCAAACTCACACTCTGGAGGCCTAAAAGCCAAATAATCAACCAAGGCCCAATATATGGCCTAATTTTCCAAATTGGGCCCAAACCCCTTACACGGGCCTTACCCTAGAGCTCATCTAAATATCCTAGTCCATACACCTGTTCTCAGATGGCCCAACAAAAACCCAAACACCTAAGCCCAAAAAAAGGCCCAACTCGAAGCCCAAACACAATTAGGGTTTTCACATAAAATGACGATTAGGGTTAAGTAAAAACACTTAACCTATTAAGGACTTAATCCATCAAGTCCATCCCTATACTAGGTGAATCATACAATATGGTCAGGCATAATTCATAACTCTAATCCAACCGTCCAAAACGTGAGTCCCGGCAAGTCCAAACTAAAGTCTCCAAGATTAAGGTTTCCTAAACCCTAATAAGGGTTTCCAACCCAAACATATTCCAATTAGGTCCAAAGTTAACTTTTTAGGTTAATTAGATTTTCACTAGGTCGAGCACCACCCACTACCACCTCAGGCAGTGGTGGTCGACGGTGGTTCACAGCGGCAGCCACCACCTCATGGTGGTTATGATTTTAGACGAAAACATATCAAAAGTATCCCCATTATCAGTCCAATCACACACATATACACACACCTGCCCATGGTGGCAGATGGTGGCGGCAGAACGGCGACATGAGGTTGCAGCCACCACCTCACGGTGGTGGTGACGAGTTTTCCTTGATTTTTCCGGCAAAAAACATTTATACAACATCTGCTCTAATAGAATTGCACACACACCATATAACACACACATAGCCACCAACACACAGTGACTGGTGGTGGTAGATAAGCATTAAGGGCGGCAACCACCATGGTTGGCTGCCATTGTGGTCCTCCTCACTAATCCGACCAGCAAACTCCCTCACACATGCATCCATCACATTACATTAGCAATATACAAACCCGATTACGAAACACGAACACAGCCACCCTTCACAGTATCATGAGGTGGACATAGCAATTGGAAGCAACTCACGACGACCGCTCAGAGCGGCGGCGACGGCAACGGCGCGATAACAGAAGGAGATGAAGAAGAGAAGAGGTGGGCGACCCCTAATGGAAACAGCAGCAACGACAACCGTGTATTGCTTCTTCCGATTTTCTACTGCCACGACGCCCCAATGGCAGTCTTCGTCTTCAACGGCGGTGGATGTAGCGGTGGTGGCTATGGAGGAGGCGGCGGCTGGAGAGACAAGGGTGGTAAAGGTGGCGGCTGACATGGTTTAAGGTTAGGGTTTTGATATATGCGACGAGGGGAAGGAAAGTGATTGTCTTAAATCCCGCCTCTAGTTAAAACTTCATTCTATTGACACATTCGACCCCTCCTTCTCTAATCATTACAATCCAAATCCATATTTTACTCTTTAGCCCCTACTTCCCAAAAATCTATTCAATACAAGTCCAGTTGCTATAATTTAGACTCCAAATTCCCGAAATCATAACATTTAACTCCCATGGCTAACACTGATAAATTATTATGGATTTAGGGCTACAATAAAATAATATAAAAAATATGATTCATATCTCAGGGTTTTAGGGTTTATTATTTATTTACTTATTATTTATTTAATTTCAAACGCAATGTTACACCATTTTTGAAGTTTTGTCTTTAAAGTAAGTCACGATTATTATTTATATTTAATCTCTTATATTAGAAAAAAAAATAGGTACGTCAAGTGACCCACCTTCATTACATGTACACTCGTCCCTTGTCACCACCATCACCTTTGTTTTATTGTTGCCACCACCACTTTCACCACCGCCACCACCACTGTCACCTCTCCCGCCATCACATCCGTCACCAAAAGTCATAATCATATATGAATAATCACTTCTGAATAGAGACATATGGATAATCATATGTGAACAATCAAATGTTAATATACTAAGTAATATTCATATATAAATATTATCTTTTCTGTCGAACCGGTATGTTGGCAGATGAAGAAATGTGTGGTCCAAATTCATTTTCGTGTCTCAACCTTTTTCTTTCACAATTGAACTTGTATGTGTGTGTGTGTGTGTGTATATATATATATATATTAATATACTAAGTAATATTCATATTTCTTTCTACCAAAAAAAGGAATAAATTTTCTGAAGTTTCAAGGTTATCAAGATCAAAATGATTCATATTGTTGTGATTCTCGCAACTATAATGACTATAGCACTTAGCTTCCTATTTTTCAATCTCACATCGGATGTATTTTATCCTGATTTATCTTATCCTTTCTTAGTCTTGTATGGGATGATTCTGCTCCCGCTTATGTTTTGTGCAATACAAATTGAAATAAATGGATTTTAATTGTCATCTTGTTATTTTATTTAAATTTTAAGTTACCATATGTCCAAAATTGCAAAGCTCGAGTTTTCAGCATAAGAAGTTACTGGGAAAAAGTATGTGCCATGGATGATAGATGTAAAAATGCATCTTGAGTCCATGGGAATCTGAAATGCTATATATGAATTTAATAATTGCTTGGCACAAGACTAGGCGAAAACCCAAGTTTTGCTTCGTAAGAATATTAATGAAATGTTGAGATTTGAATATCTTGATATTACTGATCTAAGTATTCTTCAGAATCTCTTGAAAGAAAGATTTAATCATCAAAAGGAAGTTATACTTCCAAATGCTAGAGATGAATGGAAAACACTGAGGTTTCAAGACTTCAAGAAAGTAAATGTATACAACTCAGCTTTGTTCAGAATATGTTCACAAATCAAGTATTGTGGACAAGAAGTTACTGATTAAGATATGTTAGAGAAAACTTACTCCACATTTGATGCAACAAACATTACCTTGATGAAACAATATCGGTTGCAAAATTTCACAAAATATTCTGAACTGAATGCATGCCTTCTTGTTGCAAAGCAAAAAAATGAGGTCTTGATGAAAAACCATGAATATCGACCAACAGGACCAGTAGCACTTCCTGAAGCAAATGCTACAAATATTGATGGTTATCGAAATAATACATGTGGACGAGGGCGTGGCCATGGTTGAGGACGAGGTCATGGCTATTTTAATCGAAACCAAATCCATAATCAGAACCATAATTTTGGTCGTGAACAAGGTAATAATCGTGGTCGTGTCCATAAAAGGAATAATTACCAATCTTTATAAAGAAACAATATCCATACACAAGAAAAGGCCAAAGTGGCAAGGCATGATGTTGGGACATCACAAAAATCTGATGGTTCATGTTATAGATGTGGTAGCACAAGCCATTGCTCAAGGACTTGTCGCACACTTGCACATCTTTATCAACTTTCTCAAGAGTCCATTAAAGGAAAAGGTAAAGAAGCAAACCTCATTGATAATGTTGAATGCACTCCACTAACTGTTGTTGATTTTTGCAATGACATTGAAGACATAAACTAAAAATTTATGTTATTGTTCTTGTAAACCTATTTTTTCCTTCCTTTGTTTTTCATGTAATGTCTTTCCTACAATAAATGAACTTTCTTTATAATAATTATTGTGATTATGTTTATTGGCTTATTATTTCTTTCATATGTGAAGGTTAATATGAGTCCAACTAGAGCACAACACCAAGAAAATGTTGGAGATCTTTGTATAGCAGATAGTCGTAGTATGCATATTATTTTGAAATCAAAGAAATATTTTTCAAAATTAGTACCAACAAAAACAGTCATACATACAATATCATGTCCTAAAGACCTTATAGAGGGAACTAGGAACGCCTAATTTATATTACCAAATGGTACGAGCTTTTGTATAGAAAATGCCTTGTTTTCTCCAAATTCCAATAGAAACTTACTAAGTTTCAATAACATATATTTCAAAGGATAAGACACAAAAACTGTGACCATTGAAAATAAGAATTATATGTATATTATGGACAAAAACCATGTGCCTGAAAAACTACCAACACTTGATTCTGGTTTGCATTATACATATATACACATGATTGAATCAAATATGGTTGTCAAAGAAAAACATTGAGATCCTGGAACATTCAGTTTATGGCATGATAGGTTGGGCCACCCAAGATTAACAATGATGCGAAGGATAATTAAGAATACACATAGGTAACCATTGAAGGACTAGAAGTTCCCTCAATCCAGTAGCATAAGACCATGTACATCTTGTTCCCTTGGAAAGTTAATTATAAAACATTCTCCAATGAAATTTTAAAGGGAGCCACCTAGATTTCTAGAAAGAATTCAAGGTGATATATATGGACCAATTCATCCACCATCTAGACAATTTAGATACTTTATGGTCCTAATATATGCATCCAACAAATGTTTTCATGTTTGCCTATTATCAACTCATAATTTGGCATTTGCAAGGTTTCTTGCTCAAATTATTAAATTAAGGGTACATTTTCCTGATTATACTATCAAGAGGGTGATACTTGATAATGCTGGTGAAATTACTTCACAAGCATTTAATGACTATTATATGTCTGTAGGAATTGTTGAAGAACATGTAATTGCTCATGTACACACACAAAATGGTTTAGCTAAATCATTGATTAAATGTCTCCAGCTAATAGATAGACCATTGATAATGAGAACTAAACTTCCTGTTTCTGTTTGCAGCCATGTAATCTTACATGGTGGATCATTGATACGCATGAGACCAAGTTCATATCATGTATATTCTCCCCTACAACTTGCTTTTGGTCAAAAGCAAAATATATCCCATTTGAGAATTTTTGGGTGTGCAGTATATGTCCTCATTGCACCACCACAAAGGACAAAAATGGGTCCTCAAAGAAGGTTGGAAATGTATTTTGGTTATGAGTTAATCTCTATTATAAGTGTAAGGCCATGTTCTGAATCGTTTCTTATTTCGGGAAGTGGTCAAAGATTGGGTATCAGCAGGCTTATGACCTTTGAAGAATTGAGATATGGACTCATTTGGAGGCGGGTGATGTATTTGGATGATCTTGGTGTTCGGTTTGTGTTTTTAAGCCAAGGGGTATTTCGGTAAAGTGTAAGTTCGGGTTTTATGGAAATTGGATTCTTGTTCGGGAAATTTTATGGAAGATATGAGTTGATGAAAGTGTAGAGTTTCTCGTTACCTTTTCAAGGATATAAGGGTCGTCGGAATCGGATTTATAACGAAGAAGTTATGGCCTTCAGAGTGTTTTAGGGTTTAAGAGGAAACTCTAGTATGCGGGGCGTACTGGTGTGAAGGGTAGTACGCGAGGCATAATTTAGTGTATGCTTAGAATACCGCGAATGGTGGATCGGGAGTGCGAGGCCTGATGGTTTATATGTTTGGATGCTAGATGGATGCCTTACTCTTGCATGTGTTATGTGATGGTATGCTTACTGGGCAAGGCCCAATGCCAGGCCAGGCCTGGTGAGTATATTGTATGCTAGTTATCAGTATGTGCTTTTATGCTTGCCGAGCGAGTCCTGATGTCGGGCGGGGCTCGATGACTGTATGGTATGCTATAGTCTTTGTGGTTATTGCATGGGCTAGTAATAGTATATTTTTATATGATTATATGGTTATATGATTAAGTGTGTATCGGGTGGGGGGAAATGTCAGGCGGGGCCTGGTAATTAACAGATATGTAATCCGAGCGGGGATCGATGTCGGGCGGGGCCTAAGTCCGAGTGGGACTCGAGACCGAGCGGGGCCTAATGGATGGGCGGGGGCCCAATATGTGGTTTATATTTGTAGGGTATGTGGTATCTTGAGGAACTCACTAAGCTTTGTGCTTACAGTTTTCAGTTTATGTTTCAGGTACTTCGGTTTTCAAATGGAAGAGCTCGAGATGATTGCAGAGCATAAACCACATGTTTATGAATTATGTGATTTACTCTGATAACGATGATGTATTAATATAGCTTTGATTACCCTGGTTTATGAAATTGAGATGATGTACTATTTTAGAAATTTAAAAACGAAACCTTTTTGAGTCTTTTAGTTGGGACGTTACAATAAAATATCTTGAACCTTTAACAGGTGATTTTTTACAACATGCCTAGCTGATTGCCAATTTGATGAGGAAAATTTCCCATCATTAGGGGGAGAAATGAAGATTATAGAAAAGGATGTTGCATGGCATGATCCTTCTTTATCATATCTTGAACCTCGCACAAAGCAATATGAAATGGAAGTTCCAAAGATAATGCATTTCCAAGAAATGGAAACTCAATTGCCTGATGCATTTACTGACATGAAAAGGGTGACTAAATCATATATACCAGCTGTCAATGTTCCAGCTCGAATTGAAATTCCATATGGACAATCTGATGATAAAGTCACTCAAGAGTCTAAACCACTGTAACGCCCATAGATCCGGGCTAGTCAAGTTAGAGGCAATATGTGTCGAAAACGACTTTTCGACAAAAGATTATTTAGAATAAATAATTTGAACCAAGTTGTATTATATGTCACAAGGTTTCCGTACATATAAAGAACGCCGAAATCTGAGTTATAACGAAGAAGTTATGACCCTTCGAAGTTTCGCGACGGAACCGGCACGGCACCGGGAGGCGTAAATAGTGAATTTACGATAGAGAGAGTTTTAGCCTTAGCGATATAAACGAAAATCGTAGAGTATGTTAAACTAAGAACATCAATAAAAAGAACGCCCAAATCTGACTTCGTATCAAGAAGTTATGATTTTTCGAAGTTTCGGATTAGCGATGTACAACCCGAAATTCGAATATTAGATCGAGTGATTTTTAGCCGACACGACCTAAACGAGAATCGAAGATATCGTTAAGAGTAGCGTAACGAGAAAAAGATGGGCGAAAACGGACATCGGATGAAGAAGTTATGAGGATTTAACGGACCAATCATGTCCCGGCCTGTTAATAATATAAAATTTAAAATAGAATCAAAATTTTCCGACTGAGTCTAAACGAAAGTTGTAGAGTACGTTCCCACCTTTGCGTGGATATAAAGAACGTCGAAAACGGAGCTTGTACGCGAAAGTTACGAATTTTTAAAGTTGAAGCATGAAATTACGAAGTCTGTTGCTAAATCGATGATGTGGCAGCACCACAACCGTCCGATGATGGTCTCAGAAGTTACTTCGGATTGCGACATGTCGCCCCTCGCATTACACCCAGCGTCCGAGCTCGGAACGCGCTGCGTATGCGAACCCTTCCTTCGGTCCAGCTTGATCCACGTCGCACCGTCCGGAGCTTGCCACCTGCTGTTCTTATCCAAGGACTACGCCCCGCGTAACCTCCCTACGCCCAACGTACTTGCGAGGCCTCGCACCTATAAAAGGGGGTGCGAGGGCAGCCGGTTTTTTACACCTTTCTTCAGTCTCTCTCTAGATTTCTTTCTCTCTCTAAGGTTCCAAACCCTCCCTAAAGTCTAGGTGAACCCCTAGCACCCTAAGGAAGCCCCGAGGCTCCCGGAGTCCTGAGAAAAAGAGTCTTTTGGTTTCGAAACGCTGCTCCAAATAAAGTCCGGTTTTCTTTAAAATCCGCTGTAAGTAAGCTACGCTTACGCAATTTTTAATATAGCTTCCAAATAATTATAGTAATGTTATTAGGTCCTTAAAATAATTATTTGGGCTATTATTATGAGTTATATAAGTATCGTTTAACGCTTATATAATAGTAATAATAGTCAGACTATTAATTTGTCGTGCTTATCGTTAGACTAAACCCTAGTGGTATTGATACTAGGTTTTATCAAAGGAAATTGTTTTGAGAGTATCGAAGCGCTGTCCGAGTGCTGAGTTGCCACCTTTCAGGTGAGTGCATAGTTACTTTCATCTTACACATAGATATGAAGTATTTTATAAACTAAGTGTTATGTGTGCATATTATCTGAATACTTGCTTTCTATGCTGAATGAACATTTTATACATGTTTTAAATTGTATACGTGTTTTATATATACGAATATGTTTGGTATGACATGGGTAGATGAATGATAAGAGATAAAAGATGATGTGAGTAAACATTGGCAGCTGTAGACTTAGCGCCTAATAAACATCGGTAGCTATGGACTTAGTGCCTATTGGACAAATACTGGTAGCTATGGACTTAGTACCTGTTAGGAATTGGTAGCTATGGACTTAGTATCTATTAGATAAACATTGGTAGCTATGGATTTAGTACCCAATGAATAAACTATAGCAGCTATGGAATTAGTGCTTTACGAACGAGCATTGGCAGCTATGGATTTAGTGCCAGTCCTATAACCCTGGAAGTAAGGGACATCGGAATAAACGAATGCAGGATAGATGACTCTTAGGATAAATCCTTAAGAGTAAAGAAGATAATGGGGATGGGTAATTGGGGTTGATTGTTTGATTGATTAAACATAATAATTATATTATTGTGGGTTGAAAACCCTATGTACTCACCAGGTTTCCCAACCTGACCCACTCAGTTTATTTATATCACAGGTGTCGATACGAAGTGACATTACACTGAGAGATTAAGGACATGTAGATCACTAGTGTAAATAAATGTAAGTTCCGTTTATGCTTATGTTCCTGTATTGACGATAACATCCCAAACGTTTTAAAATTAATAAAATACGTTTCTTCGAAAATGTTTTGATAACATATTTATCGTATTTTTCTGGGAACAAATTCCGCAACATTTTTATGAAAAGAAGTACTCTGATTTTTATAAAGCATAAACAAAATCGGTCTTTTCTGGTCGTGAAAATGGGGATGTCACAACCACGCCTGAAGCATGGAAAACCATTTGGTTCTAAGGATAAGAACACACAAAAAAAGAAGAGGAGTAGAAAATGCACTAGATCATGAGTAAGGTGCTCCTAGAGAAACACGAAATATCAAAATTCCCCCATGAAAGGAAGATGTCGCACTAAATTATTGTCAAACAAATAGAATATGTGACCAAAATGAAACTGATAATATTAGTGCAATATTTTCTTATTCAGTTGCATATAATATTATGAATGATGATCCCGAACCACAATCTGTCATTGAATGTCAAAGAAGAAATTATTGGGCTAAATGGAAGGAGGTTATGCAAGTTGAATTAAATTCTCTTAACAAGGAGGTTAAGAAATTGTCTTGGTTTGCAGATTGAGCATATGCCTAACGAAATACTTGTACATCAATCAAATTATACAAAAAGAGTCTTGAAACGTTTCAATATGGCCAATACCAATCCTTTAAGCACACCAATGGTTGTTAGATCATTAAATATTAACAAAGATCCATTTTATCATCGGGAAGAAAATGAAGAAGTTCTTGGTCCAGAAGTACCATATCTAAATGAAATTGGGGCTTACTAGACCTGACATTTCTTTCATTGTAAACTTGATAGCAAGGTTTAGTTCATCCCCAACAAAAAGACATTGGAATGGGATTAAACATATTTTTGCAATATCTTCGAGGAACTACTGATTTAGGGTTATTCTATCCTAATGATTCAAAACAAGGTTTGATCGGTTATGCAGATGCATGCTATTTATCTGATCATCATAAAGCTTGATCTCAAATTGGATACGTATTCATGAACGGTGTCACCATAATTTCTTGGTGCTATTAAAAGCAAACACTTGTCGCCACGTCCTCAAATCATGCTGAAGTAATTATACTAAATGAAGCTAGTAGAGAATGTACATGGACTAGATAAAGATAAAGTTCAAACTTTAATTTATGAAGATAGCATGTGTCACTCAAATGAAAGAAAGATATATCAAGAGCGACATGACAAAACACATACCTCCATAGTTTTTGAGCACATTCAAGAGCTTATAAAAGATGAAAAGGTTGAGATAAAATATGTTCAATTTAGCAACAATGTAGCAGACCTCTTCACAAAAGCACTTCCTACTACAATCTTCAGAAAACATGTACATGGCATCAGAATGGACATGTGCATAACACGCAACATAACAAATGTATAAATGAGGGGGAGTTAACTGTATGTTGCACTCTTTTTCCATTCGTTAAAGTTTTTTTCCCATTGGGTTTTCTTTAACAAGGTTTTTAATGAGGCAATACGCCGAGGTTGAACTCAAATTTGAAAAAATATCATCCAAGGGGGAGTGTTATAAAAGCCTGGTGATTGTCGAGTCCAAAAAATATATACCCTAAATATTATACACTAAAACAGTGTATAGTGGTAAAGGGATCGTATCCACAGAGATTTGTTCAATTTTATAACTCTATGAAAATCTCTTTGTAAAAATACTTTTAAATAATAATAATAATAATAAAAATAGGGGTTATGGTCTTTTTAAAATACTTGAAATAAAACTATAATTGAACTAAGATTTAAATAGACAATTTCAACAAAAATAAGAGTTTGATGTAAAATCAAGAAGAGAAAGATGGTTGACTTAAGGTTTCCTTACTTTGAATTTTGATGAACATATCATTAGAATCGAATGGTGCAATACTTGTTTTAGATCCTTAATTTGACTATAGTAATCCAAGAAGCTTGAGATTACCTAGACTTTTCTTAGTTGTTAAAAATAGTTACAGAATCTCATAACAATTTCCTTAGTTAAAGCCACAATTTTCATTAAGCATGTAATTAGTGAAAGTCAACTAGCATTAAGAACCAAAAAGTCACCAAATCCAAGAGGAGTCAAATGATTTCACTACCATGTTGGAGAAAATATTTTTATGATTGTGTGAAGCAAAACTAACACAAGAATCATTTGTTGCTTGCTAATTTGAGAATCCTTTACTTAATTAAGAAATTAGACAACTAATCACCACAAACAGATTTAAACTCATGAATAAAAACATACAAGTAGTGATAGGCTATTAAAACACAAAACATTCTCATAAAGATTCAAGAACTAGTTCATGGAGTCTTCAATATTCAATAAAAGTTCAAAGGATTCCACAAAAGTCAAGCAAGTCCAGTTTAGCCTAGCATAGCTAAACTCAAGTAAACAAAGTAAGAAAAGATTGTACCAAACATTCAACAAGATTTAGAGATGAAAAGATGATGTTATTTAAGGTTCTTGGCCTTCAAAACCTTCAAAATCTCAAGAGAACATGCTCCAAAATCGGATGTGTAAGTCTCCCAAAAGAATCCCACCAAACTTCCTCAAATAGAAACCAAAAGTAAAATCACGAATTTTCCCCTACAGGAACTCATGTGGGACGCGTAAGAATTCCATGCAGGTCGCGTGAACTTACGGAGAATAGGTCTTCTTTGAGTATTGGGTGTCTACAGCATAGTCCATTGGCCCAATTTGAGTCCAATCAGCTTCTAGCCTATTTTTCATCAAGCTCTCTTCAATTTGAGCCCAATTTGTCTTCTCCAAATCACCCATACCTCTCCTATTTGTCCGATCATTAATTCCCGTACGCTTGAAAAATTCTTCGATCTTCGTTTAATTAAGAGACCATCTTCTTCCATGCCCCATCCATCTAAAGCCCATTTTACGCATCACCTCCAATAGATATTAAGCCCAAATATCTTTATTGTTCTCCAAATCCAATCGCCTCCTGAAGATCCCGCTCTGCTAGTCTCCTTAAAATATGCTATTATGCTCACGAAACTAGAAACTACCTGAAATGGTCATAAAATAACAAAAAGGAAACTATGCATGGAAATTAACTAAATTATGAATGAAATATTCTAAAATAAACTATAATAAGAAGTAAGTAAAATGAAACTATCAAATCACCACAAGATTAAACCTTACTATTCCTCAAGTAAGACAAGACTAATATGAACTTGGGATGAACTATCCTAGGAAAATAAAAAGAATGGATAGAACCATAGAACCTGGTCATAGTTACTCAGCATGGTCAGAATTAATCTTGTTATTATCTTCTTACTTTTTCATCCGATGACAATAGAACCATAAACCACAGCCAGGACAACTCCTCTAGGTGAGTAAGGAGGGATGGTCAGTCGCGGCCCCAATGGAACATGCATACAATGAAGAGCATATGTAGTAGGGAGAAAGCAGATGAACGGGCTCGCGTGGAGCTCTTCTTTAAGTGTACACTCTTATCATGAAAGTTGTGTGATCTCACGTCTATCGGCCACTCTCAAGTGTGATTGGGTTTCATCACTTGGGCACCGTTGGAGGAATCACTTCACTAAGTGTTGGCCCAAACCTCCCGTAGTATCCGACTCGACAAACTCCCAACATCACCAATTTGCGAAAAAAAAACAACTCGATCTATATACAATAAAACAAACCTATATAAGTGAATATCAAACGTCGGGTGACCAAAATGTAGGAAAATTTGTTCAACAATTGAACTGGTCATCCATCTAAGATAATCGCCGCTTGGAATTGCTTGTTTAATCTTCTCATGTTTTTTTAAGATACTTGAAGGTAATACACTAACATATCGAATTTTTGCTTTCTTATCAAGAAAAATTTTTAACTCGAAATTTGGTTCCCAAAAGTATGTAAATGGAATCGAAAGGTAATAATAATCTGAATGGTCTAAGTGTGAAAATGACCATGTGTGGAGCATAAAGGTGTAAGCTCCTTTTCAAATTTGTGATTTTCCAAAAAATATGAAAATGTCCAAATGTAAAGAGACCATATATGGATTCTACTTGGGGACAAGCACCAATGCTTCATCGTAATGGTTCAAACATGATCAAGTGTGATCCTCTCAGCGGTATGGACCGTAGGGTTAAGAACATTCATTGCTATAGTATATCCTAAAGCTATTAGTATTGCATGCATAAGTCTTCATGAAACTACCTGGCCATGATCGCTTATCCCTTTAAGCTCCAGCAATTGATCCCAAGTATGAAGTCCCAAACTACAGCTAATGGTCCCGGTTCGATGTGTGAGATAACAACAAGATCCTGGACCAATAATGATACAATAACTATGAACCTGTTCCATGACATCCAAGGGGGTGAGAATAAACAGACAACAAAAATGCATGCATGCTAATGTCCTAAGCTAAATGTTATGCAAAAATAAAAAGTGGAAAAGAAGAAAATAAAATCTTTTTGGAATTTTATAAAATAAAAAAAATGAATGCAAATTAAATTAAATTAATATGATATGCAACCTAATCTAAAAAAATGCATGAAAAAGTAAAAAGAAAGGGAAATACCCTACCCCAAGCTTAAGAACAAGCATTGTCCTCAATGCATATGGTAAGGGCAGAAATGACCATAATCGGAGGATCATGCGGCGGAAAATGTCCGTGGCGGTGGTCTCGCGGGATTCCGACCGGTAGATCTTCGAGAAACCGAGTTTTTGTGCGGGGCTTCAATGGAGGTGGGTGTTCTTGAGAGGGAAAAGAAGATGTAGAGAAGAAAAAGAAGAAGTCGATGGGGGTAATGAAGAAGAAAGGCCACATTTAATCGTCAGGTCAACATAAGTCAACGGAAGTCAACACACTTAAAGACCGGTCAACATGTTACGTGCGAGTAGGGTGCGGGCCGCATAGAAGCCGCATGTAACATTCTTTCTTTTGTCTCGAGTCCAAAGAAGGTCCCGAAGAATTTTGGGTCGAACCACGTGGGCTGCACAATGGCCGCGTAAAGGCCGTGTGAGTTGAAGCTCAAAAAAATACTAAGTGTTGAAACTAGCCACACAGGCCGCATGGAACCCGCACGCTGGCCGCATGTGCTTAACAGGGTTGGAGGTAATTCTTCTACGTGGGCAAGGAATGGGCCGTACATAAGCCACATAGGACCTTACGCGGGCCACGTAGGATCCTCACATGGGCCACGTGACTTCTTGCACTACAAAATTTGACATTTTTCTAAAAACTTGATTTTTGGCCAGAATGATTCCCGCAAAGTTCCGGTTTCAAAAACACAACAAAAGTTTGGACCAAAGGTGAGAATAAAGCTTGAAACTTTTCAAAACTGAACACTTTCAAAACAAAAAAAAAACATTTTCAAAATCATTTTATTCGGTTTATAAAAGACGAAAGCACAATGCTTCCCAAAAATGACCTTCTTTAACGTCTTCGGCGAGACGTCTTACCAACTCTTCCTCAATATTTTGGGGTGTCCAAATGAATGATGAATTGGACATTTCCATCAAAACCTCCATATAAAGGCTTCAACCGATGTCCATTAAACTTAAAAACTTGTCCCGTGTCAGCAGTTTTTAATTTTCACACTTCCATTAGGACTCTTTTCTTGTATTTGACTTTATTTTTACGGGAGAACCATACCGGACTTTGACCTTTGGTAATAGCAATCATCCAACCATATTCTTTCTTGTACTTGTTCAGTAAGGTGGCTAACTTTTCCATATTTGACATGGTGGTCAAGCTGGTGACCGGTTGGGTGTCTTCTTTCTCGGGATATGTATACTTTAAAGGGTCCGACATATTTATCATTTACGGCCCTTGTGGTTCTTCTACCACTGGAGTTAGTTTCTCAATGGTAGTGGGTGGCTCAAACTCTCTTTCATTAACCCCCAACACGTCCTCTATAGTTTCATTGACATATTTTTCAATTTCTTCTTCTTCCTCCTTGATAGCCTCTTCCACTTCTACTCCTTTTTCCTCTTCTCCATATAACACTCTTGGGCCATCAAAACTTTTCTCATCTTTCAAAGGAATGGCATATATGCTATGTCATGGGCTCTCTTCAGATGGTAGTTTGTCTTGAGATTCCATTATACTTATTGATTGAGCAATTTGTGTTATTTGTTGCTCTAAGCTTTTGAGGTTATCTTGGGTTGTTTCTTGGAAAATTTGGGTAGATGTTGCAATGCTTTTCAAAATGTCCTCTAAGGACATTCTTGTAAGTTCAGGTTGTTAAGGATGTGGATGATATGGATGTTGGAACTGCGGAGTTGTTTGATATTGGTCATTTCTCCAAGCTTGGTATGGGCTTTGGTATTGGTTGTATCCCCAAGCTTAGTTGTTGTCCCACCATTGATCATGTTGAGGTTGATCATAACTCCATTGATTTGACCAGTGGTAGCTTCCCCTTTCTTGCACTTCTTCCCATTCTCCTTGTATATATGGATACGTATCGGAATGATGTCCATTTTGGGCGTAACTATCGCAAGGAAGAGTTGTGGGTTGCACACTTTGGTCACTTCCAATCATCAAAACTAACTGAGCTAGCTCAGAAAGTTGGTCTTCAATGAAAGGAGTGTTCATTTCCGAACAATACTTTTTTTTTTAATTTTGGGGTTATAAATTAGAGTACCTGCACAATGAGATCTAGGCATAGAGAAACAAATTGTTTATAAATAAACCAATCCCTGACAACGGCACCAAAATTTGGTGGTTGTCGAGGCCAACAAAATAAATATTCTAAATATTACACACTAAAATAGTGTATAGTGGTAAAGGAATCGTATCCACGGAGATTGGTTCGATTTTATAACTCTATGAAAATCTCTTTGTATAAATACTTGTAAAATAACAATAAAAATAAAAATGGGGGTTTTGGTCTTTTTAAAATACTTGAAATAAAACTAGAATTAAACTAATATTTAAATGGACAATTTCAACAAAAATAAGAGTTTGATGTAAAATCAATAAGAGAAAGATGGTTGACTTAAGGTTTCCTCACTTTGACTTTTGATGAACATATCATTAGAATCTAATGGTGCAATACTTGTTTTAGATCCTTAATTTGGCTATAGTAATCCAGGAAGCTTGAGATTACCTAGACTTTTCTTAGTTGTTAAAAATTGTTACAGAAGCTCATAACAATTTCCTTAGTTAAAATCACAGTTTCCATTAAGCATGTAATTAGTGAAAGTCAACTAGCATTAAGAAACAAAAAATCATCAAATCCAAGAGGAGTCAAATGCTTTCACTACCGTGTTGGAGAAAATGTTTTTATGATTGTGTGAAGCAAAACTAACACAAGAATCATTTGTTGCTGGCTAATTTGAGGAACTTTTACTTAATTAAGAAATTAGCCAACTAATCACCACAAACACATTTAAACTCATGAATAAAAACATACAAGTAGTGATAGGCTATTAAAACACAAAAGATTCTCATAAAGATTCAAGAACTAGTTTATGGAGTCTTCAACACTCAACAAAAGTTCAAAGGATCCCACAAAAGTCAACCAAGTTCAGTTTAACCTAACATGGATAAACTCAAGAAAACAAAGTAAGAAAAGATTGTACCAAACATTCAACAAGATTTAGAGATGAAAAGATGATGTTCTTCAAGGTTCTTGGCCTTCAAAACCTTTAAAATCTCGAGAGAAAAGGCACCAAAATCGGATGTGTAAGTCTCCTAAAAGAATCCCACCAAACTTCCTCAAATAGAAGCCAAAAGTAAAATCACAAATTTGCCCATGCAGAAACTCACACGGACCGCGTAAGAATTCCACGCGGGTCGCATGAACTTACGAAGAATGGGTCTTCTTTGAGTATTGGGCGTCCACAACATAGTCCATTGGCCCAGTTTGAGTCCAATCAGCTTCTAGCCTATTTTTCTTCAAGTTCTCTTCAATTTGAGTCCAATTTGTCTTCTCCAAATCACCTATAACTCTCGTATTTGTAACGCCCGTAGATCAGGGCTAGTCAATTTAGAGACGATATGCGTCAAAAAGTGAATTTTTGATGAAAGATTATTTAGAATGAATAATCTTAACTAAGTTGTAGTATATGTTAAAAGGATTCCGTACATATAAAGAACGCCGAAATCCGAGTTATAACGAAGAAGTTATGACCTGTCGAAGTTTCGCGACAGAACCGGCACGACACAGCGCGACGTAAAAAGTGAATTTACGTTATAGTGATATTTAGCCTTAGCAATCTAAATGAAAGTCGTATAATACGTTAAACCATGAGCGTGCATAAAAAGAACGCCCAAATCTGACTTCGTATGAGGAAGTTATGATTTTTCGAAGTTTCGACATAGCGGTATGCAGCCTGAAATACTCGATTTGAGATCGAGCGGTTTTTAGCCGAAGCAATCTAAACGAGAATCGAAGATCTCGTTGTTGGTATCGAAGCGATGAAAAGTTAGGCGAGAACAGACGTCAAACGAAGAAGTTATGAATTTATAACGAAGTTTTTCTGTCCCGGCCTATTAAAAATAAATAATAAAAATAAAGTTAAAATTAACCGACGGAGTCTAAACGAAAGTTGTAGAGTGTAGTCTCACCTTCGCGTGGATATAAAGAACGTCGAAAACGGAGTTCGTATGAAGAAGATATGAATTTTCGAAGTTTATTAAAGAGTTAATAATTAAATTTAATTATTAAATCCCGGCATTATCCGAAGGGGAGTCACCGGGCATATCCGAAGTACGCCCAGCGTACTGCTGTACGCCCCGCATACAGCGAAGCATGACGACCTTCGCACTCGAGTTCTTCGGATGACGCATGCAGTGACGATTTCGGAGCCTTACGCCCCGCGTAACGCAGTACGCCCCGCGTACTCCGAGGCTCCAGCCTCCTATAAATAGGATGCGAGGGTTCCTGGCTTATTTGCTCATTTCTCCTCGTTTTTGTGCCGAAGCTTTGCGTGTAAACCCCCGAAGCCATCCCGACACCCCGGATCTCATATCCAAGTTAAGAAGGAAGTTTTACGCTCCCGAGATCCCGTGAAGTGCGATTCCCGAGCCGAAGCTCTGCCCGCGAGAAGTCCGGTTTTTGTGGAGATCTTCCAGATCTACCGAAGAATACTACTTCTGCAAGTCGTAGTTTTGTCCGATCATCTTCTGATCAAGTGAGTGTATACTACCTTTCATAAACACGATAATAATACAAGTGTGGTTCGAGTGTATTAAGTATATTGCTGGTTATATGTGTGGGTGTGTAGTTACTTTCTTCTAACACATAAACATGAAGTATTTGTTATAAAATACGTGCTATGTGTTTATATATTGTTGTTTATTTGAGATGAGTGTGGAATAGATGTTTTATATAATTTTTAAATGAGTTAAACTGTATATGTATTTTATATCTACAAATATGTTGGGTGGAACATGGGTAGATGAGATAATTGGTATATGATAAAATGATGAGATATGAAAGATGATTAAGAATGATATTGGTGGATGCACCAATTAAAGAATGTCATAAAACTAGCAAATGCGCTTGAGAACAATATCGGTAGATGCACCAAGTAGTGAATGTCGTGATCTTGGCAGATGCGCCAAATAGAGATTGTCATAACAATAGTAGATGCGCTTATAGGATAATCTTGGCAGATGCGCTTATAAGATAATATCGGCAGATGCGCCTAAAAGAGAATGTCATAAACCTGGCAGTCATGCCTCATAGTGTATGACGTAATCCTGGCAAAGGCGCTTAAAGGATAATGCTGGCAGATGCGCCTTATGTAGCAATGGAAGTTTGTGTAAATTCCTTAGGTCAATCCTTAGGAATGAATGAATGACGAGTAGTTGAATTCCTAGGGTAAAATCCTAAGAAGGATAATAGGGATGAGTAATTGAGTTGATTGTTTGATGGTTGAATATAATAATTATATTATTGTGGGTTGAAAACCCTATATGCTCACCGGGCTCCCAAGCCTGACCCACTCAGTTTTCTTTGCATTACAGGTAATGGCACAAGAGTATAAGTTGGTGGACTTGACGAGAGATTTTGGATTATAGGCCAGTAGTTATGAATAACTGTTGTAAGGTCTATTTTATATTGTTTATGCTTTTGGTCTGTATCGGAACATGACATCCTGAGGTTTTATTATTTAATGAAAATACATTCTCTTTGAGAAACGTTTTGATAAACGGTTATCATATTTTATTTTGGGAACAAATTCCGCAACTGTTTTCTTTAAAAGATTACTCTGATTTTAAAAACCAAACATAAACAAATCGGTCGTTTCTGGCCGAGAAATTGGGGATGTCACAGTATTCGCCCGATCATTAATTCCCGCACGCTTGAAAAATTCTTCGATCTTCATTTAATTAAGAGACCGTCTTCTTCCATGCTCCATCCATCTAAAGCCCATTTTATACATCACCTCCAATAGATATTAAGCCCAAAAGATCTTTATTGTTCTCCAAATCCAATCGCTTCCTGAAGATCCCGCTATGCTAGTCTCCTTAAAATCTACAATTATGGTCACGAAACTAGAAAGTACCTGAAATGGTCATAAAATAACAAAAAGGGAAATATGCATGTAAATTAACTAAATTTTGAATGAAAATATGCTAAAATAAACTATAAAAAGAAGTAAGTAAAATGAAACTATCAAAGCCATAAAATTATTGAGTTAGACATAGCATGTGGATGAAAGTTTTTCACCCTTGAAATAGTTTCCTTTAACTATTTAGTTACTACTTTGATGATGTAAGAATATGATGATATGTAATATAAATACCTATCAAATGTGAAAGAAATAAACACACGATTTTGAATACAATCTTCTAAGTGTTCAAAACTCTCTCAAATCTCCTTCTTTTATTTTATAATGTTTTAGTTTAATTTTTTTAGTTTAATTTTACTTACATCAAATTTATAACACACACACACACACACACACACATATATATATATATATATATATATATATATATATATATATATATATTTAGAGATTTTATTTTTGTCACCAACATCCAATACATTAACAAAGTCTTCGATGTGTTTAACGTCAAACTGATTTTATTCTTGTTTGGTACAAAAGGGAAGGTAACAAAAGCTAATTGAGCCTCCATTCAAGCTAAAAACGAAAGTTTAATAATAATGATGATTTAGAGATTGTCGGACAAGAAAATTCAACGTATTGCATCCGAAACCTTCATACATACAAAACATATAAAAATGAATATTATTAAAGTTCTCAATATCAAAATTCAAAATTAAAGAGATTTGTCTTGTTTGCCCAGACCGAAAATTCTTATGACTAGGGATATTGCAAAGAGAAGAAAATGAGGTATCATTGATGAATGTTGTTAGAAAATATCCTCTTAATATGGCCATCAAACTATTTTGTAATGCTTTTATGTGTTATATGCAATTATATTATGCATTGTAACATTTTCCATAATGCTATGATAAGTCCCTAAACTTAAGTATATGGAGGCTATGTTTGATATAATAGCTGAAAAATTAGTTAATAGTTAAAAGGTTAGTTGTTACTTGAAAAACTAACTAATAAAAATAATATCTGATAAAAAAAATTAACTTAAATATATAAAATGACATAAAAGGACATTTAAAATAATATATTTTTATAATTAGTTAAGGGTATATTGAAAAAAAAAATTATGAAAAACTAGTATAAGTAACTTTTTAAAAAGCTGGCTTATAAGCTATTTTTTGGTTTGTCAAACATAACAATTTAAAAAAGTTCAAAAAATAAACTAACTTATCAACTAAATGTGACGCACCACACAATTCATAGTATGATGGATATAACATTTTATCTATTATAAAAGAGATTAAGGTGTTTGTTTTTTTTCTAAGACAAAATGTTTGCAGTCTGCGGACCACATCTTTAGACCTCTGCAGTAGAAGAGGTGGATCAAACGTCTGCAGTCTAAAAAAAGAAGACTGTTTATTTTTTTAACATCTGCGGACTACTAAAATAAACTTAAATCTAAATAAACTGGTTTGTTTAAACTTCAAAGTGATTTTTTAATATTTTTATGACTTTATTATAAGTAATTAATGGATCTAGATCAACTTTTATGTATTATTGTATAAAAAATAAAAATAAAAATGGTATGAATTAACGTATATATTTGATAAAAACCAACAACTTTGGTTGCAAAGTTATAACTAAACATTATAATTAGTGATCAAAGAATTTGATACATAAATCGATGAAAATAAACTTCAATTTTTTCAATTAAATCCATTAAAAACGTACCATAAATATTTTCTCGAGAAATTGATGATACTGTATTAAATAATGTTTTACAAAATTTGGCAAAAAAATATAAGAATATATTATGATTTTTTCATATTTATATAAACAACTTTAACGACTATTATTATATTAAATCTTTATTTATAACTTTGTTAAAAATATCATGTTTGTATCGTCGAACGTTTTTTTTAAGTTTTGTAATTTTTTTTTCAAAATGTTTATCATTAATAAAGTTGGAAAAAATATAAATTAAAAAAAAAACTTAAAAAAGAAAATAAAGATATACATGTTTTTTAGACTAGAAGATGTTTGAAGATGTTATAAGACTTTGGTCCACATCTGCACCAAGAAGAGGGCACGCAGACATTTTTAGGTCTACGGTCTTCAAAAAAACAAACAGTCTGCGAAGGCTTATGTCTACGTGTGGTATGCGTGACGCAGACAGAAGAGACCACGCAGCAAAGACTACCTAAATCTATATGGTTATATAACTTACCTATAAAGTATAATTGATAAAGTAAACACGCAAGCGTTAGAGAAACCTACGAGTAAAATCTCATTTGGTTCATATCCTCTAACATAAATTCTCTATAAACACCATAATCTTATGTGTTATTCCATCGTACGTAATTTTTACCTGTTGATGGGAGGGGGGAAAGAGAAAATAGAAAGGTAGGGAGGATAGAAAGTGAATGGTTGAGTTCTTATTTCAATTTTTGTAATAATTTACATATATGGTACTTGTAGTTTATATCTTTTATAGACTTAATTTATGAGTAAAATAGTCATTACCTATTGATGGTAACGCCCAGAAAAACAACATTAATAGATTTTAAAACCATGAAAACTATCCGTATAAATTTTTTAAAACTTGAAGCAAAGATAAGTACCACAGGGACTGAAACTGTAATTTACTCAAAAATTCAATCGATGAAAGTAACCATTAGCCCATCCTCATGTAATTTTTCCTTTTCCACCAAAATATCTTTAACTTTAAAACCGGAAAAACAAAATTAATCATTCGAATATTTTATTTTTAAACATCCCATGCCAATTTTATTAGTATTAAAATGAAAACTGTGGCAACCGGTGGGAAATACTTTTCTTAAAATGTGAAAGGAGGAACTGTGTCGGAGAACATCTGCGGATATCGGTCACTGAGTTTTCTCTCTCCTTCTTCCCACCATAACTCGGAGCTAAATCGAGAGAAAACTCAAACCAAAAGCAAACTTGATGGGTCAGGAATCCTTCATCTACAGCTTCGTAGCTCGAGGAACAATGGTTCTGGCCGAGTACACCGAGTTCACCGGCAACTTCCCCGCAATCGCAACTCAGTGCCTTCAAAAACTACCTTCTACTAATAACAAATTCACGTACAATTGTGATCACCATACCTTCAATTTCTTAGTCCAAGATGGTTACGGTAAGTTCTTCTATTTCCTTCTTCGTTTTTTCAGCTGGATCTGACAGTTGGTTTGTATTTCGTCCGAGATCTTACTCTGCTTTACGTACATGTTAATCAATTAATTGACTGATGAATTTGGGGAAGAAATAGAGAAATTGCTTTGCGAGGTTCAGGGTTTTGTTAAAAGGGTAAAATTCAGATTGTTTTGATTGGCTTACAAAGAATGGTTTAGACTTTAGATTGTTCTTGGATGATTAAATATGTTTTGGTAGGGTTTGCTTTGAATGAAAATTTGATAAGATTGAAAGACGAAAGTGCCATAAAAAAGTAGGGTATGTTGTGGGTGAAAAAGGGTCTCTTTAGATTCTGAACTGGTTTTTGGGGATTAGGGTTTATAAACTTTATTCATGCCAAAATTCATCCTTCTAACACTAAACAACATCATATATTCAAGAACAGCTAATCCATACATTTCCCCATTTTAACTCCTTTTTTATATCATGAACATTTACAAATTTGAAACGTATGGTATTTAAATATTTGTATAACAACATGATCATTAAAATATTGAGTCACGAAATTGTATAACTCACAATTACTCTGATTTAAAATTTCAGCTTATTGTGTTGTTGCAAAAGAATCAGTTGGCAAACAAATATCAATTGCATTTCTTGAACGTGTGAGAGCAGACTTCAAGAAAAGATATGGTGGTGGTAAAGCCGATACAGCAGTTGCCAAAAGTCTCAACAAGGAATTCGGGTACTTATAAAAAAAATTATGTTTTTTTTTATATATATTTAACCATGTTTTTATATTAAATTGACACCAACACGATTTGTGAATGCAGCCCTATAATGAAAGAACACATGCAATACATAATCGAACATGCAGACGAGATTGAGAAACTTATAAAAGTGAAAGCACAAGTTTCAGAAGTTAAAAGTATAATGTTGGAGAACATAGACAAGGTTTGTATGTTTTTATTTTTTTTATATTTATTTTGGTAGTTTGTTAGTTTGTTATATTGACATTAACATTCTTGATCTTACATTTCAGGCTATTGATAGAGGACAAAACCTTACAACTTTAAACGACAAGGCTGAAAATCTGCGTGATTCAGTATGTGCATTTTCCTATTTGGTTAAATCAATTTTTTTTCGTATAACATATTTTACTAATTCTTTATTTTATTTTATTGTATATTTTTCAAGGCACAAGAGTTTAAGAAAGCGGGAACAAAAATACGAAGGAAGATGTGGTATCAAAACATGAAAATAAAACTAGTTGTTCTTGGGATTCTTCTGTTACTTGTTCTTGTTATTTGGCTTTCAATTTGCCATGGTTTTGATTGCACCAACTGAGGTTATAATGTAAAGTTGTGTTGTTATATGGTCTGAGACAAAGAGTGAAACTAATTTCCCTTTTTCTCTCTCTATTTTACTTACTTGTATTTTCTACTTAATTTGTTGTAAAATAACAAAGACAAGTAACTTGATTTATATTATGTTTTCAACATGTTGTAGTCATTTCTCTTATTAATACAATACTCTTACAATCATCATATGTTCATTCAATGTGACATATTATTATCTTAATAAATCAATTTTCAAATAATCTTACAACAATGACTTAATCGATTCAGCACCAAGGCCATTTAGCATCTGTCCATTGAAACCATCGATCCTTTTTGTTCACATCAGAATCAAAAAAGTCGGATTCAATACTCTTTTCGATTTTCCCACTTTCATTTCTTTGTGTTCCAAAAGCTTGACAACATGCAAAACTTCTATCTCGTCTCAATGCATCTTCTTTATACGATGAATTTCCATACCTTGGGTGCATGATAAACACCACATTCTTCCACCATAGCTTCAAAGCCTGCATCATGTATTTGAATTTTGAGGTGCCTCATATATTAAACTGTATTTGAATTTTGAATTTTGAATTTTGACACACACTTACATGCCAATAGATCCAGAGTGCAACTTTGTGTGGCATTAACCAGAAGAAAACTGCATGATCAACTGATGATGAAGATACCCTATTTGCCCTCAAGGAAGCTGTGAAATAGTCGCCATGTTTAGGATGTTTAACGGAAATATTCACCACAAGATTATCCCCAGGTGTATCTGTTCTTATACTCCAGTTCCCAAGCATATCCTGTAATCAACATGAAATCAAATCAGTTTATGCATACATATCTATGTCTACATGTTTGTTTGCAAGTGTGTTTAAGTCAATTGAATACCATGAAAGGGCTAACATGAAGGGGTTTAGCGACTACATCAGAACTTGGGTTGAAAAGGAACTGTACTCTTTCTCCCCATGGTGTATTGGTGACCTAAAGCAGGAAATAGGAATGATGTTAAGGTAATGATATTACAAAATAGAGAGATCGAAAGAAATGGATTACAGACCTCAGCTATGCACTTGATTAAGGTTGTGTTTGAGCCTTCTTTGTTGTAGCAATAGTACAAACTTAAGGGGTTTTGTTCGTATCCGACGCTAGGAGGAATTGTCAAGAGGAAACTAAGCGAAAGGTGGAAAAGTCAATCAAGAGATCTCAATTTCCAAACATAATTGATCTCGATCGTATAATCCATGGACAATGTAACTACTAAAGAATTCAATTTACTGGAATTGAAATTGAAGAATTGAATTTATGCAGAGCAATTAAAATTCACAGAAATTAGCAAGGCTTAAATACAATTAGGGACTTACACAGGACCAGTGGTTTGAGCAATATCGCGAGCTTGTTGAGGCGAGAGGTGGTGAGGTGGAGCGTGAGGTGTGTGATCGAGGTCAATGAAAGCGTAACGGACGGAGTACTTGAAGGAATGGTGAACGGGACGACGGCGTTCGTGCCAGACGGTGCCATCGTAGAGGGAGATCGAAGTGGTTGCGTCGGCGGTCGTTGAGCGAGGGAAGAGACGGTGGAGGAGGAGGCGGAAGGGGAGGAGGAGGGAGAGAGTGAAGGAGATAAGAGTGGTGGAGATGATTGAGCAGAGAAGATAAAGCAACTCCATTTAGACCGTTTGTTGATTGGAGTCATGTTATATGCGGTTTTCGATTTAACCGCGTGTTTTATTTTTACTTTTTATTGTTTAAAGTTGAAACTTTGGTGATGATATTGATAATCGAAAATTTTGTTTGAAACTCGTTACGTTAATTAGGTCGGTGCGTTCGTTGTCTTTATGTGTTTCTCGCTTCACAGCTAGCTAAAAAAATAACTTATTTTTTGAGTTTATTTTAGATCAGAGGGTCCGGATAGGAAACTTCCCTCATCTTTTTGTGGGTCGTTTTTTCTCTCATTTAAACTCAAGGAATTGGTAGGAAGCTTCCATCACTATTTGTTTTTTTTTACTTTTTTAAATAAAATTAATTCATTTTTATAGAGGTTGTAGAGGATAAAAAAAAATTACATTTTAAATGATATAGCCGTTGGAAATTAAAAAAAAAAAAAATCAATTTTCATCGTTTTTTAACGGTTGTTTTCGAAAAAAAAAAATCTATCCAATCACCTTAGGAGCGAGAACACGACAAACCCTCCCTCCACCTCATCCCCGCGTAGGCTTCCCGCACCCCGGTGTGGTGTTCATCGGAGTGGGAAACGCCCCGCCTCTCCTTCCCGCACCGGCTCTGTGTCCGGTCTTAAAGGCTAATGTTATAAGTACTCTTATTCTTTTTCAATTTCACCCTCAATGTGACTTTTTTGTTTTTCTATTTTTTTTGTTGTTTTTAATTTTTAATTTTTTTTATTTTAATCTTATTATTATTATTATTATTATTATTATAAATTTCGATAACCGTATAAAATCCGGACAAGCCTTCAATCGGGGTTGTGGGGGTTGAGAAGGGTAGCAACAACCGGAGAGGGTGCTTATGGTGGTGTTTCACGGCAGAAGGCGGAAGGGAAGAGGATATGGAGGTGGCGACAATGGGGAACCGGGAAAACATCACCGGTGATTCTAGTTCTTTAATAGGGGAAGGAGACGAACGGGATGACAGTCGTTGAGAAGGCTGTGAAGGGGTATCGAAACAGTACAACAACAATTATGGGCGTGTTTAACAGCGGGTGCTAGGGCTACTACTACAGGCGAAAAATCACTGGTCCTTTCCTTCTTTTTCACTGGTTCTACAATGAAAGTGGGTGTTTTGGGTGATGGGTCATCACAGAGAGAGAGAGAGAGAGAGAGAGAGAGAGAGAGAGAGAGAGAGAGAGAGAGAGAGAGGGTGGGCCCGGTTTTATATGTAATAATAATAATAATTTTAAAAAGTAAAAGAAAAATGAAAATTAAATTCATTAAGGGTATAATAGTCTTTTTAATTTGGACAGGGACCAAAACTACTTGTAAACTAGCTCAAAAGGACCAACAATTCAAAAAAGTCGTGGTTTGGATTAAAACCTCCAAAAAATACATATCATGGGGACCATTTTTGCAATTTTGTCTAAATTAAATAACAATAACACTATCATAATTTTACATTGACTATCAACTAATTTGTTATTATTTAAAAAAAACTAATTTTATTTTTCTCATTTTTTTATATCATATGAATAATAATATATAATGTAAAAAGCTATTTCTTCAATAGAAAATTAATTAATTATTATTAAATTAAATACTATAAAGAGAACTTAATGTAATTTGAAGGTCTATCACTTCATGTTAACCTTAAGTTGTAAAAGATTTTAAATTGACACCATCTAAACACCTTTATTTAAAAGTCAAACAACTTTTAGCATTAAAATGATAAAATCCGTATAACACTAATAAAATACATGCTTTTAATTTTCATCAACCTTTTAATTATTATTATTATTATATATTTCTTTTATTTTAATAGGTTTAATTATAGATTACTTACATGATTTTTTTTTAAAATTAATCTAATTATTTTCAAAAAAGGGCTGGTCCCAGTTTTTTACCCGCAACTAATGACGCCGAACAAGTTTGGGGCTAGAACTGATATAGGACAATGTTAAGAAACGAAATCGATCCACTTGATAAAAACGAATGTCGAACGACGAGGTTAATTGTTTTGGTTTAAGGTGTCTAAGTTTATAGTAAAATTAGTGTAAAGTTGTCATTAGAAGCAAAGTCTTTTTTGGGTTGCCCTCATAACTAGAACTTTTTAGAATGATATTTTTAGAGAGAAGATAAATTTATTTGTTTATTATATGATTAATAAATTGTAACAAATGATTTGTTAATATACTATATGGTTAATATATTAATCAGAAATAGATAGTTGATTTGTTAATTTATTATGTGATTAATAAATTAATATGAATACAATAAGAATGTAACATCACAAAATCATAGAAAATTAAAATTTTAAAAAACAACTCATTTTAATCATAAAGTGTTTACAAAATCATTGTTTTAAGTATATAATCATAATCAGATTTTTCCCAAGACCCAATGTCATAAAAACAAGAAGATGTGTACGATCACGCATTCGCTTTCCCATGATAATCTGAAGTACCTGGAACGATAAACAGAAATTGTAAGTCAAAGCTAAGTGAATTATCCCAACGTACCACCACACAACATAACATATATAACATTGCATGATGGGTCCAATCAGTCATTGGACTGGAATACCCCTGGCCTAATCAATCATCAAACTGGAATGCCAATATACAACGGGTCCACTCAGTCATCGAACTGGAATATCCTCGGGTCTACTGTTAGGTGTATTTTGTGCACCTTTTTGCACATCTTTTAACCCCTTTTATGCATATATTTAGCACAATTGTTCTTCAGTTGTCTTGCATTTCATCATATTCGTGTTAGTCTCCAGAACAACCTTATTTGCACATTTTCATGTCTTTTTCAAGTAAGCCGGAGGTTGGAATGCGCTTTGGGAGGTGTCGGGAAGCATTGGTGAAGATTTCGGGATGATCGCGCGAAGAACGAAAACTTGAAAAAAATCAAGTTTGGATTCGGAGTCAGAGGAGTACACGGCCCGTGTTGGATTTACACTGCATTTTGGGCACGGGCCGTGTTGACCAAAATGGGGGTTGTTGACTTCACTGAACACGACCCGTGTCAGTTTAGTCTATTTTAACATGGGTCATGTTGGCCCAGCTGAGCAAATTTGAGCATCAAAGTTAGGGGTTGGAATCGAGGATTGAAGACCAAATTTCACTCAACACGTCCCGTGCTGATGTGTTCTATTTTGACACGGGCCGTGTTCGACCCAAAAACTGCCTTTTGGCAGTTTTTCCTATTTTTCATATCTCGAGATTAGGTTCATTTTTACAAACACACATCATATCGGAGCACATTTTGTGAGGGGATTTCAAAGGTTTTTGCAAGGGTTTGATCAGTAATCATTTGGAAACATTATTTTTAGTATTTGTAAGTTGTAATTGCACATTATTTCCATCTTTTAACTTTTGATCTTGTTCTAGCCATGTGTGGCTAGAACCCTAGTTTCTCCAACTTCAAGTCTTGACTTCTTAGTTGTGATTTCAATCATATGACTTGATGTTTGCTTTTAATTTCTATCTAGTGAATTTGATTTTGCTTTAATCGAATGTTTGATTCTAATTGTGATTCTTATTGGCCATTTGAATTAGGGTTAGGTCATTCAAGTTATCTCTTTTACAAAATTCGTAATTGTTTTGTGAAATTGAACAAGTAACAAGCACTAAATTGATTTCCATTGAATGAATTTAGTGTAAATCTTATTCACACACTCTTACGCTCCTGAGCTTATGAGGAGTATTGGGTGTTGTTGGGACATTCACATAAAGTTTAATGCAATCTTTCAGTCTAATTCTAAGAGCGCGTTCAGATTAGGTTAGTAAGGTTAGGGTTAATCAAAGAGCTTGTTTTGGTTAATTAATGTGGTGAATGGGAAGTGTTAGAGCTTGTTAAAACTTTCAAGTACCAACTTAGATAGAATTGAGCAAATATCGTGTTATCTTGGAATCGCATTGCTAAGTTGTCATACATAGAGTTGGAGTCCTTACAAATTCTGAATTTTATTCACGCATTTAGTTGATTGCTTATGTTTTTAATTGTTTGTTTAATCATTGCATTCTAAACCCCCCTCTGTTTAGTATTGGTGACCATAGTACCTTGTGCAAAGAGGTATAGACCAATTGTCCCGTGTCTCTGTGGATCGACCCTACTTGCCTTGTACTACCTTTTAGTGCAATATAGTAGTGTTATTTTGGAGTATATCGTAACCCTTTATTTTTTAGGTTTGAGACACCTAACAAATTGGCGCCGTTGCCGGGGACATGGTGTTATTAATTGTTTATGCCTAGATCTTTTTCGTACAGGTACGCCATTGCCACTTGATTCGGAGATAGAGAAGACTGCAAGGAGAATACGGAAGCAAGCCAAGCTTTGTAAGAGGCAACCGGTTTTCGGGACTTCTTCATCATCTACTCCCCCGATCATCAACATTTGGCAGGACATACCCCTCTCAAGTGTGTCCGCATTTGAAACCGAAAGCCTATCACTCTCATCTCAACCATCCTCACCCAAAAATACCACTCCACCATCTTCACCTACTTATAATATCCCAAAAACTACACCCACAGAAACTTCAACCACTACTCACACCATGGGAGATAACCATGGAGGGAATCCACCTCCAAACCCACCACCCGAACAAACTCTCCGTCAATGGTCGAGGCAAGAGGTTACTCAACAACATCTTTGCATCACATATCCGACAGCCACCAACCTAGAACTGAAATTCGGGCTCATCCACTTACTCCCAACCTTTAGAGGTCTGGAAAATGAAGATCCTCACAAGTTTCTAACCGAATTCCATGTTGTGTGTGTGGGCATGAAACCACACAATGTCATGAAAGATCAAATCAAGCTTAGTGTAGAAAGGGGTTCTTTCACTTTGCCAACCCTGGCTACCACCCGAAATGGCCTAATATATCGGGGGCCCAACTTGCCTCTCTTCCTGAAGCGTATTACACCCTTCTAGGGTGATACCTTCAGCAAGACCATGCCCCCAACCTGGAGCTCCAACTTAGATCGACTCTTGTCGGCATAACTCTTATGCCGACTCTGAGTTGCCTGAAGTCCCTGCCTAATCTGTTGAATGAGATCTGTTGTCTGAAGGACTACCTCAGTCCTTCCCAGGACTCTAAGGCCAACCTCTCCCTGACAAATTGGGTACGACACTTCCTCCCATAGAGAAGCTCGAAAGGTGGGGCACCGATACTGGAGTGATAGTTGTTATTGTACGAAAACTTAGGTGTTGTTTTTTTTGAAGCAAAAATTCATGAAGTCTACAGACCACCTCTGCAACCCTCTGTAGTAGAAGAGATTAACCAAACAACTGCAGACTGTAATAAGAAGCGTGTTTTTTTTTAACATCTGCATGCTGATGCAGATATTAAAAATTAAAATAAACTGATTTTATAAACCAAAAATAGTTTTTTAATACCGAAAATTTAATAATGTATGACATTTCAGCAAAACTTTATGATATTTCAGCAAAAAAATAATAATATTTCAACAAAAAATAAATATATTTTAGCAAAAAAAATAATGATATTTCATCAAGAAATTATCATTATTCAATATAAAAAACGAAAAAAAATAATTCAACAAGAATAAATAAAAAAACGAAAAAAATGTAAAAATAAGATTTCAACAATATATAATATAATCAAGATTTCAACAAGAAAAAAAAAGAGATTGGAAGAGGCAATACAAGTGTTGTGCCAAATAGAACACACGTAGACGTTTTTAACTCTGGAGACTTCTAAAAAACAAATAGTTGCGAGATTAAGAGTGTTGCGCCACGCAACAATAAGAGGTCTGAAGAGATTTTTTTACAAAAAACAAACAACACCTTAGCTAAGGGAAGGTAGGAGTCCCAACTCCCACCAAAATCTATGACACAAGCTCTCAATATGTCCTCAAATTTCTGAATGGTCCGCTCATTATGACCATCCGTATGTGGATGATAAGCAGTGCTGAAATGCAACCTTTGATGGGTTTTATACAAACAATCCTATGTGTGCATGCAACCCTAATTTGGATCTATGTTTTCACTATTAGATACACAACATTATGAACACATGGATAAAACCCTAATGTAGCATGCTATTTTCGAAAATCACATAGAAGGTTAGATCACATACCTCTTGTTGTTATATTGCAATAACAACTTAAATCTTCAAACCCTTAGTCTTGAAAGCAAGCACCACAAGTGTAGTGCCTCTAATGGCTCACAAACACCACAAGCAGTTGGAGAGGCTATAGAGAGAGAAGGGAGGAGGTAGAAATCGTCCTTGGGAGCTCTTAGAAGCAAGTGGACGAATTCTTAAGGCCGTGGGGTCTTTATATAGGGTTGGGATTAGAGTTTCAGTCCTTATCCTTATCCAGCTACTTGTCGACCAAGCAACCACAAGATAAGCCTTGAAAAACCCTTATCTCTTGGAACTTGGACGATTTCAAGGATATCCTTATCCTTGAATTCGTCCATCCTTTAACAAGGATAACCATTGCCCTATTTTGCAACTATCACATAATTACAATTCAGCCCCTCTAGTTTAATTAATCACACTTGATCACAAAATTAATTCCTAATTAATTATTGACCAATATTAATTAAACAAATATGATTTCTCCTTTAATATATTATTCTTATAACATATTAATAAATCATAATAACCTCTTTCTTTATTTATTTCTCCAGTCAAGTTGCTTTGGTGAAGGCAACCCAAAAGGACTATGCACAACCGGGTCAAGTATTTACCAAATATGGTTACGGGCTTAGACACTAATCCAACAAACTTGTACCCAGTTACTCATGGAACTTCTGCCAAAATGAAACATGAACCGAACATCTTGATCAGATACAATGGAAACTAGAATACCATGCTGAGTAACGATCTCGCGCGCGTATAAATCGGATAATTTCTCGGCTGACAAGCTCTCATGGATAGCTAAGAAATGGGCACTATTGGTAAACCGGTCCACTATCACCCAAATTGCATCATGCCCCTTAGCCGTTTGAGGTAGCTTGGTGATGAAATCCATAGTAATATGTTTCCATTTCCACATTGGAACCTCCAGTGGTTGCAATTTTCCATGCAACCTCTGGTGCTCGGCCTTGACCGTCCGACAAATCAAGAACCTCTCAACATACCAGGCTATCTCTCTTTTCATGCATAACCACCAGTAACTAAGTCTTATTTCCTGATACATCTTGGTGCCTCCAGGGTGTTTCGAAAATATGGACTTGTGTGCCTCTTCCATCACAGTTTGCTGATCCAACCGAAGTCTAGTACCCAAACCCGTCCATACTGGGTCAATAATCCACGATTGTTGGTAGCAAACCTATCAATCTCACCCCTAGGTCTCTCTTGCTTCTAATTTTTCTTCTTAGCTCCCTTAGTCTGAGCCTCCCTAATCAAACCCAACAATGGTGAATCAATTGAAATCCTCATACAAAGGCCCCCAATAGCAGAACTAGACGTCTTGCGGATCAAATCATCAGCCACCACATTAGCTTTCCCAGGATGATACAAAATCTTGCAGTCATAATCCTTAACCACGTCAAGCCACCTGCATTGCCTCATATTCAGATTCGGCTAATCCATGAGATTTCTCAGACTCTTGTGATCCGTGTAAATGGTACAACGGACCCCATATAAATAATGCTGCAAAATATTGAGAGCGAACACTACTGCTCTCAACTCCAAATCATGAGTCGGATAACGAACGTCGTGCGACTTCAACTGCCGAGAAGCATAAGCAATAAACCTCCCTCGCTGCATAAGAACGGATCCTAGTCTGGTGATGGATGCATCACAAAATACCACAAAATCCTCAACACCCTCAGGGAGGTTCAACACTGGGGCCTCACACAACTTCTGTCTTAGTGTCTCGAACGCAGCCTGCTGATCAAGCCTCCAACAGAAATCCACGCCCTTCCTCGTTAGACGAGTGAGGGGTACCTCAATCTTGGAGAATTCCTGAATAAATCTTCGACAATACCCAACCAATCCTAAGAAACTCATGATCTCCGAGGAAGACCTCAGAACCTCCCACTGCATCACGGCCTCAATCTTGGCCAGATCGATCAAAATCACATTTTGGTTAACGAGATATCCCAAGAACTGGACCTCTCATAACCAAAAATCACACTTCGAGAACTTTTCATAAATCCGTTCTTACCTCAAAACTCCCAGAAGCTCTCGAAGGTGCTCTTCATGTTGTTCCCCAGTCTTGGAATACACCAACATATCATCAATGAACATAATAACCGATTGATTGAGCATTTGCCTACATACTAGATTCATCAGATCCATAAATATCGCAGGCACATTGGTGAGCCCAAATGGCATCACTATAACTCGTAATGACCATAACGGGTCCGAAACACGGTCTTCTCCACGTCCTCCTCTTTAACCCTCATCTGATGATACCCTGAACTCAAATCGATCTTGGAAAACCAAGATGCACCCTGAAATTGATCAAAGAGGTCACCAATTTGAGAAAGTGAGTAACGATTCTTCACCGTCAACTTGTTCAACTCCCGATAATCAATGCACATCTGGTGTGAACCATCCTTCTTCTTGACGAACAAGATCAGTGCTCCGACAAACTGCTCGGTCTGATAAACTGCTTGCCAAACATATCCTGAAGCTACGACACCTTAGTAATTGGAGCCTTACTCGAAACCAAATCAATCCTGAACTAAACCTATCTCTCTGGATTCACATCGGGTAACTCCTTCGGGAACACATATGCAAAGTCTCTAACAATAGACACATTTAAAACCGAAACCTGCTTCCTATCTCGGGTATCCACCACATACGCAAGATAGCCCATACAACCATGTTGAATATAATATCGAGTCCTGGCAGCGGAAAAAAGGCTGACCCAATCCTGGTAACCTCTCCAAAAAATGACCAATTCTCCCCCACTTGGGATTCGAACTACTACTCGATAACCCTCACACTCGATCATAGCCCCAAATCTACTCAGCCAGTCCATCCCTACAATCATGCACACATCTCCCATGGGAATACGAATCAGATCAATCGGATAAGGCACCCCAAAAATCTCCAAAACACAATCCATAAAAACACTCGATGCGGAAATCTCATGTTCGTTGGCGATAAAAAACTACAACGGACACTCCAACTCTCCAAGAGTCATATCAAAACCCATACTAAAAGACTGATATAAAGAGGACCGACTCGCACCTGAGTCGAATAGCACAAGAGCATGCAAGGAATTCACTAAGAAGTTACCTAGCAGAATCATAAACATAAGCATACTATAAAATAACTAACAAAATGATAAATAGAAACATACCACTAACGACGTCCGCCGCCGCCCTGGCCTCCTTTGTTGTGAGCTGGAAAGCACGACCCTGAGCCCTCGGGGGCTCCGCCCTACCCTAGCGACTATCTATGATCCTTAAGGTAGCCGGTGTTGGAGCCTACGCCGGTCTGGCCGCGAGCAATGCACAATTGGCCCTCATATGTCCAACCTGATCATAGTGGTAACAACTCTTGGTGCTCGGCGATGGAGCCTACTGACGACAATTCCTCGCAATGTATCCCTCCTTGCCACATTTGTGGCACCCAGATGATTATCGGAAAACACCCCTATGAACCTTGTCGCACTTGTCACAAGTATATCCCCTTTGTCCCCCAGATCTCGAATCAGCGGGCTTAAACCGCTTCGCCATAGGCTGGGACTGAACATGAGCCTGCCTTAAATCCTTCGTTTGAATCTCCATCTCAATCTACCACCTCCTCGCGGCATCCTGGAGCTCCACGAGGATAGCATAAAGCTGGGTGGTCACAAACTACCGAATATCCGTCTTAAGCATGCTCAAGTACTAGGTCATCTGAGCCTGCTCTGAAGCATCAAACTCAGGGCAGAAAAGAACCCTCTCTGCAAACATTTGGGTAATCTGCATCACCGTCTCGATAGTCTGTTTCAAATCCAATTACTCATGAGCCAAACTCTTCCTCTCCACCAAGGGAACGTATCTCACACAAAACATCTCCGAGAACTGCTCCCAAGTAACAACAAATCTCTGCTCAGGAGTGTAAGCACCAATCACTAATCGCCACCAATCATTTGCCCCTAACCTAAGAAGGTTCAGGGCATACTTGAACATATGGTGAGTAGGGAAAGAACACGTGAAAAAACAACCCTCCAGATCATATAGCCACATCATCGCTACGATCGGGTCCCTGACCCCATCAAATTTTGGGGGCTTCGTATTGTCGAAGTCCCGACACTGGATATCTTTGTCCCCTCGAATCCCCACAGCAACAACAACTACAATAGCTGCAACAGCGACAACCTTAGTAAGGGCAGCGTAACGATCATCAAACAGCTCAATCATGGCGGTCTTAATATACCCAAACATCTCCAGTACATACCTCTGGACAGCAGCAACCACCTCAGCGGTGATGATCTCCCGAATAAGATCATCATACATCTTGGCCTATCCTGACCACTCGCTCCAAATCTGGAACCCGATCCTCTTGTAAGAACCATACTAAAAATAAACCAGAATATATTAGAAATGACACAATACTCATAGCTACAATCACGAGATGAGACTAAACCCTTAGGGTTTGTGACTTCCTAGCTATGCGTACAGGTCTTGTGATTTTAGTAGTACAGGCCCATACTACCTTTCACACCTACCTATATTTGTCTTAAGGATCATCACAACCGCCCAACACAAAAAAACAACCAAGATACACATACATCATATCCTCACTCTCTTGAGAGTGGCTAAACATTCGTTATCTGGCCGGTTGCTCACACATATACTCATCCATGAAACTTCCATCGACCCTGCAGTACTCGCGTATGCTAATCATACATAACTCTAGAACCTATAAACAGAAAAATACTTTATTCTACCCTAAGCCCACAACCAAAAAAGGAATAGGAAATAAGGCTAAAGGAAACATTCTAAGGCTATAAAATCTTAGTTATGTACAAAATGATGCATACACTAAGCATCTACAATAAGGATGGCAATTTCATACCAGAAGTAACCCTAGGCTATTAAGCATCATATATCAGACAATTCTATCATGCAATTCATGAAGATTCCTTGCCTATCAATAGCATGTTGTTCTATCATAAGCATCATATCAAATAAAAGTGGGGTAACTTGGGGTATACATTCATGATCCGACTGATTGTACACATCACATCCTTCATTGGTTACTTTTGAAAACCATATTTAAACTTTTACAATTCCCTAGTTTGAGTCTGGATTCACACGGATGTTCATCCAATTCTCTCAACCCAAGGCTCTGATACCAACTTGTAACATCCTAAAAATCATAAAATTTTAAAAATTTCAAAAACAACCCATTTTATTCATAAAGTGTTTACAAAAGTTTCAAGAATATAATCATAATAAGAAATTTCCCAAAACCCAATGTCATAAAAACAGGAAGATGTGTCCGATCACGCATTCGCTTTCCCACGATCATCTAAAGTACCCGAAACAATAAACTAAAACTGTAAGCCAAAGCTTAGTGATTTACCCCAAAGTAACACCATACAACATAACATATATAACATTACATGTTGGGTCCAATCAGTCATCGGATTGGAATACCCCCGACCCAATCAGTCATCGAACTGGAATGCCAATATACAACGGGTCCACTCAGCCATCAGATTGGAATACCCCCGGTCTGTTGGCTCACGCACAAAGAAGTAAAGCCTCAAACCCAACATAACATGTCGACATATAACAGATAACAACGTATTTAACATAAATATAATCATATAGCCAGTAAGCACAAGTAGTCCTACAGTTCTACCGGTATAACACATGTTAGCAATTATCATATAATCATGCAGATCTACCACATACTCAACATATCATCAATCAATGTGTATCAGGATATCAATCTAATGGTCCGACGTTGGTGCCTTCACCCACAAGTACAGTGAGGAAAACTCACCTCTCGGTCTGAAAAAGATCTCTAAACAGGACACAACTACGAATGTCAGCTCAACTGGTCACCTATTCATCAAATAATGACCAATCTAAAATACCACTCTGAATACCAAAAATACCCTTAGGTCAACTTGGTCAAAGTAAAAAAGTCAAAAGTTAAACTTGGTCAACAAAGTTGAGTATGTTGGCTTACCCAACCTGTACGCGTGGTGTACTCAACCCTTGACCAAAATCGTGAAGTTGACCTAGTACTCTCAGCATACCAATCTGTGCTCCTAACGTACGGAGCCCTCCATTAATCCTTCTATTAAGATCTTATTCCTTTAAGCTATTTCGTCCAATTCTCAGATCCGGCCCTAAACTAATGTCATTCACCATAAAGTTCCCAACTTTATGGTGTTGCATGGCTAGTAAGTGCCCAAAAGCTAAAACTTCAACCTTTTAACCCATTAAGACACCTCAATAGTCGCATGGAGTGAAAAGAAGGTCCAAGATCACATTTTTATCACTCAAACTATCCTAAAATGTCCAAAAGGACAACTCATTTGGTCTAGGTAGCTCATACCCAATAGTACCAAGAACATGGGGCTAATAATCATAAACTTCTAACATAAACAAGATGTAGAGGTATGATCATCAATTTCAGAACTTTATAAATCAATATGAACCTTGGAGGTGAGGTGTTTCTGGATCTATCTGTTCTTGATCTTCCAAGTTGGTTCTTCACTCTTCTTTTTGCTTCAAAGACACCACAAACACACACTTTCAATCTCAAAGGAACATATACAAGAGATTAGGGTTGCAATGGGCGAAATGAGGGCTGGAGGCTGGTGAGGGAATGACCCTTGGAGAGTTAATTATGATTATGTAGGGTCGAACACATATGTGAGCTTCGACCTAAATTTACAAAAATGTCACTATGGGCCATTTTGCAACGCTTTCCATACACAAGGGCTAAAATGAAAATAATCTTCACACTTAGGGTTTAAATTTGGAATCACCTCGATATCAGGATGTGACAAAGAATTAATAAATTATTAATCAAAATTAATCTATAATTAATTTGGGATTAGTTGGAATTAGTTAAAGGTCCAAGGGTTTAATTGTAATTGTTCTTAATTGAGCAAGGAATCAAAATTCTAGAACTCTAATAGTGGTGGAGAATTTGTATCGTCCAAAAATTAAAGACTAAATTTTTTAATAATAAAACTAACATCCAAAACATTTTCATAAAATCATAACGAAATCAGAGTATGTCAAAATCATCCAAATACATCAGAGTTGAATAAAATACGGAGTGATATTGTGTGTGCGATGCGATCATCCCGAGCTCTTCCCCTTCGATTCGAAAGTACCTGAAACAAAATTGAAAATCATTAGCATGAAGTTTAATGAGTTCTCCAAAATACAACAACCATACATATGAAACACATAATAGGCCCCGCCCAACATCAGGCCTCGCTCAGAACATATCTGTCAGTAATATGAGATAGCTCCCGCCTCATCATATTCTGAGGCCCCGCCCAATACACATATAAACACACAAATACATGCAAGAATCACAAAGATAAATAGCATACAATATACTCATCAGGCCCTGCCCGCTATACATATCTAGTATCATACATGCAAGAGTCATGCATACAGCTAGCTAGCATCCCACTCATAATAAACTATGAGCCGACATTGGTGCCTTCGAACCACCTAGTACAATCAGGAAACTCACCTCAAGCTGTTGAATATCTCAGATAAAAGCTCGGAGTGTTGATCCGGAGAATCCCCATGTTAGCTAATCAAATAAAACCCAATTAATAAGTTGGGCCATAAATCAAAGCCATGAATCTCATTCATCAGTCCAACTCCTAGGGTAAAAGACCATTTTACCATTTCCTCACTTGGCCCAACAACCAAGGCCCAACCCAAAAACTCAAAAGCCAAATATAGCCTAATTTCTAAATGGTACCCAAAGCCCATTATGGCCTAATCCAAGAAGTCCCAATATCCAACAATAGCCCAAAGTCCAGAAATGATCCATATAAGTTAAGGGTCCAAGCCCAATCAAAACATCACCCAAAATAAACCAAGCCCACACTCCTTTGGCCCACTGACTAGAGTACGCTCGACATACCAGGATCGTACACCCTACGTACGCGATCGATTCCGGAGACGGGGCTCGTACCCAATACCCTCAGCGTACCTAGGAGTACGCCCCGTGTACCGGCCTGATTTCAAGTCCTTGGTTAAACTTCTTAAGCACTTAGGAACTTATCATCCAACCCAAAAAATAACATCATATTAAGGTCCTAACCCATAAAGACAGAGACTTTAAGCCTTTGCTTGGTTAAAAACACCCCAAAGTCCAATTCTAGCATCTTAACTCCATTAAGAAGAACATCAACCTTGCATGGTTGAACTAAACCCATCAAGTTATCATTTTTATGTATAAGGGACCTCATAATAGCCTAGATCTATCATCCCAAGTTGCTGGAGTATCCCATACTCCCAAACAAGGCTTAAAGGACCCAAAAATGCATAAAAAAAGTTGTAAAATAGATCTAGCATAAGAAAGCATCAAGTTAGGAGCTTTATACCTCAAATAACTTGCAAAGTTGATGAAGATCCTGGATCTTTAAGCTCCAAGTCCACCAAAGCCTCACCACCAAGCTTCACTTCCTTCAATGGGTACAAAACAACAAAAAAGATCACACAAAGGCTCAAACACTTAATAAAGATTAGGGTTTCGTTCTTAGGGTTTGGAGGAGTGGAGGCTGACCATAAGATGCAACCAAGGCAATATATGTTGTTTAAATAGGGCACAAACCCTAAAAAGTAGGGGTTGCCCCTGCTTAGCGTACGACCTGCGTACTCCCACATACGCCCAACATACGTGGGTGCCTCTGCGTCCGTTCTTTGAGCCAGTACGCCCAACGTACTCAGCTAGGGACTGATAATGAAAGGAAGTTTTACACATAGGGGGTTAAAAGGAACATACCCGTAAAGTCGAATGTTATAATTCTCCCCAACTTGAATTAGAATTCGTCCTCGAAGTCCGTTGCCGCAAATAACTCTAGGTAATGTTCCCTCATCTCGTCCTCCGGTTCCCACATCCATTTTGAACCATTGCGGCGTTGCCACTATACTTTCACAAACTCAACAACCTTGTTCCTCAAGGTTTTTGTCTTTCTATCAAGAATCGCCTCTGGTCTCTCGATAAAATTCAGGCGATCATCCACCTGAATATCCTCTAATGGAACCACTGCGGAATCATTAACCAAGCATTTTCGCAGTTGAGAGACATAAAACATGTTATGGATATGACTAAGCTCCTCGGGAATATTCAAGCGGAAAACAATCCGGACCACCCGAGCCAAAACCCCGAAAGGACCGATCTACCTGGGGCCCAACTTTCCCCTCTTCCTGAATTAGATGACGCCTTTCCAAGGTAACACCTTCAAGAGAACCATATCCCCAACTTGGAACTTTAAATCTGATCGACGCTTGTCGGCATAACTTTTCTGCTGACTATGTGTTGTCTGAAGCCTACCCCGAACTTGTTAAATCAACTCGATAGTCTTGAGTACCACCTCAGTACTCCCCATGACTTGTTGACCGACCTCACCCCAACATACCGAAGTCCTGCATTTCCTCCCATAGAGCATCTCAAAAGGAGGTCGATCGATGCTGGCGTGATAACTATTGTTATACGAAAACTTTGCAAAAGGGAGATATCTATCCCAACTCCCACCGAAATCCAATACAAATGCTCGCAACATATCCTATAAGGCCTGGATAGTCCACTCAGTCTATCGGTCGGTCTATGGGTGGAAAGTCATGCTGAAGTGCAGACGAGTACCCAATTCCTCATGGAACCTCTTCCAAAATCTGGAAGTAATCCGGACATCCCTGTATGAAACCACTAAAACCGCCACCCTATTCCGTTCCACAACCTCCCTGATGTAAATGTCGGCCAACTTCTCCGTATAGATACTCTCCTGAATTGGAATACAATGTGCGCTCTTGGTCAATCAATCTACGATGACCCAAATCGAATCCACTCTGCCCGCTGTCCGAGGCAACTTCGTGATGAAATCTATGGTGATCTCTTCCCATTTCCAAACGGAAATGTCTAACGGATGCATCTTGTTGTGAGGCCGTTGAGGCTCGACCTTGACTTTCCTGCAAGTCAAGCACCTCTCTATATACCAAGATACATCCCGCTTCATACATGACCACCAATAATCAGGACAAAGATTTCTATACCTCTTTGTCGCCTCAGAATGAATGGAGAATCTCGATTTGTACGCTTCCTCCATAAAAACCTGATGCGCACCAGCCCATTAAGGAACCGAGACCCTCCTATAGATGAGATCACGTTGTACTAATGGTGGATACAATAACACCCCTATAGATGGACACTCGATAAAATAAAAAATGATGTATTAAGCCATGATAATGCTATACACCGACTTTGATACCGTAAAATATATGTAGAGTAATTGGTTTATTCTATAAAAAAAATTATGTACAAAATTGGATGATTAGAACATATATAAATCGTATAAGATTATGATATACCAATAACAATAAAAATACCTCCAATTCTAATCCACACATGTTTTAGACTTTTAGTAGTTTCAACCAAACAATTAAATTATAGCTACAATTATCTATACTATCTTTACTATATTACTTACACATACGAAATCAAGACGTAAGCAAAAAATTAATTCAATCCGTTTCGGTCGTATAAAAGGGTGTTGCAAATAAGATACTCATTGGACAACCTATTGACAATTTTTTAAAAAGTCAACCTATAATTAGCTATTTATAATCAACTTTTTTAGGAAACAATACAATTTAAACCAATAAAAATATTTCAAAATTAATTTAAAATTTTTATATCGTAGAATGAATGTATTTTTAGCCGGTCCCTGTAAAATCATCGATTTTGCTACCAATCTATTAACCAAACAATAAATCTATTGATGACCAAACAAGAAGCAACATATCATATCGACTCAAAGGCCTTGATTTTTTTTATTTAATTAATTTATTTTTTTGCATAGATGCATGATGCATCCAACTACTCCTATACATCCACGTAGATAAAAATTATTCTACAAGTGTACTTAAGTCCTTCTCATGACACGTGTCCTATTAAGATTAGGAGGAACATTTCTTATCATGCACACCCGCTGTAGGCGAACCGGCGTTAAAATCAAAGTCCGACTCCGAAGCCCCAATTCTTCTGCAACAAACACCCACCAAATCGACACACGCTTCGCCACATTGAGCTTCATCGATTCCTCCGCCGCCGCTCCCCCACACACTATAGAGTGAAGTTGGTGTTCTTACCGAGTTTGCTTACCAATTGATCTTCTTGCAAGCACTAGTTTCATCCTCCAATCTTGAAGACAATGGCTTCGATTTTTCAAGGAGTGGGAGCTGCGACAGCGCTCTCGTCATCCACCTCATTCGACACCAAGAAATTCCAGTTCTCTACTCGCAGATCTCTTCCAGGTTTGTAGAATTGATTTCAATTGCTTTGATTTTATTAATTGATGTTTTTTAGGTTTGCAATTGCATTTGATTGATTCCAGTTAGGTTATTTCCTCTCTTAGTATTTCAATTGTTTGAGGTTTTCGTGGGTTATAATAAAATTTTGCTGATCTGTATAGCTAATTGCTTGAATTTCAGAGAGGAAAACGAGTTTTGTTGTTGTGAGATCTGGTGCGAAGATGAACAGTGGTTCGAACAGGACAGATGGCAGAGCAGACCATTTGGTTACAAACGCTGTTGCAGTGAGCATCTTTTTTACTCAATTTTTTACGTATCTCTGTTTGTTTAATCTGATCTATCTAATGAACTGTTCTATCGTGTATGTATTGTAGACAAAGTCTGATAATCCAGCAGCATCAACTGCATCCAAACCTGGGTAAGCATGTTACTTCAGATCTATACATCCTAATCACATTTCTTTGGAATACGAGGTGATATAATTCCATAACTCATAATCAAACAATATTTCTTCTACAGCCATGAATTACTACTCTTTGAAGCTCTCCGAGAAGGTCTAGAAGAAGAAATGGAAAGAGACGCTCGTGTATGCGTCATGGGAGAAGACGTAGGCCATTACGGTGGTTCATACAAAGTAACAAAAGGACTTGCAGATAAATACGGTGACCTAAGAGTCCTCGACACCCCCATAGCAGAGAACTCCTTCACCGGAATGGGAATCGGAGCAGCCATGACCGGATTACGCCCCATCATCGAAGGTATGAACATGGGATTCCTCCTCCTAGCTTTCAACCAAATCTCCAACAACTGTGGCATGCTCCACTACACCTCCGGTGGTCAATTCAAAATTCCGGTGGTCATCAGAGGCCCTGGCGGAGTCGGGCGGCAGCTTGGAGCGGAACACTCTCAAAGACTGGAATCGTATTTCCAATCCATCCCCGGAATCCAAATGGTGGCATGCTCAACTCCTTACAACGCAAAAGGACTAATGAAAGCAGCTATTCGAAGCGACAACCCTGTGATACTTTTTGAACATGTTTTATTATACAATCTGAAAGAAAGGATTCCAGATGAAGAATATGTTTTGAGTTTAGAAGAAGCTGAAATGGTGAGACCAGGTGAACATGTGACGATTTTGACTTATTCAAGAATGAGGTATCATGTGATGCAGGCTGCGAAGACTTTGGTCAACAAGGGTTATGATCCTGAAGTGATTGATATCAGGTCGTTGAAGCCTTTTGATCTTTATACGATTGGGAATTCCATTAAAAAGACTCATCGGGTGTTGATTGTGGAGGAATGCATGAGAACCGGTGGAATTGGGGCTAGTTTGACGGCGGCGATTACTGAAAATTTTCATGATTATTTGGATGCACCGATTGTTTGTTTGTCATCGCAGGATGTGCCGACACCGTATGCAGGGACTTTAGAGGAGTGGACGGTGGTTCAGCCGCCACAAATTGTGGCGGCAGTAGAGCAGCTTTGCCGGTGAAAAGGCTATTGTCTAATTAGTCTTGAATTCTCATGGGGATACCATTGCTTTGCTCCTTATATATTTATTATATTATACTCATTAAAATGATCTTTTTTGTTATGTTTTATTAGATGTTTTTGTGTTGGTTTTTCATTATTGACATTTGAAATTGGTATGTAGTTTATGGAATTCTTTGATTAATATTTAAATACTTAAAGTGTGTCCTTTAGATGATTTGCATTGGAATCTTTCTAAAAATGGAAATATTGCAACTTTGATTATGTATGAAAATTATATTTCATATATCTAAAAAAGGTCAATACATATGGATTGAAAAATTGACTTAAAGTCTAGCTCATCAATAAGACGTGGAATCAGTGTTGAAGTTATAATTGTCGGTAATAATGGTATTTTTTCAACAATTAATGTAAATTTAATGGTTAAATATGTGAAAACATTATGTACAAATTTAAAAGTTTGTCATTTTTACAAGTCATCATCCCTTGATTATTATTATTGATTTCATACTAAGACAATCCACACCGACCTTATCCCACTCGTTTTTCATATGTATTGTATCAACTTTTCCGACTACATATTCATCATAACAAATGCATGAAAGTTGATCTTTATTGTCAATCAAAACTACTTTATATTTAACAAATATCTGAATTATATATAATTTATAATAATTCAGTAATATATTTTATATTTAACAAATATCTTAATTATTTATAATTTATAATTATTGAATAATATATTAGAATGAGTATCATTATATTTACATTAAATACTATTAAAAGTTATAATAACTAACGATAATGAATATTATATTTGATTTAATTTATTGTGCATTTAAATAATTTAGACATTATAAAGGTAACAAATCACAAAACAAACATTAGATTAATTGATAATTATCATTTTACTTTCATATCCTCCCAATTTTTTCTAACAAACTTTGCTTGGACATCCCGATGTGTCCTAAACATTTTAAATAAAGTTGTTTTTATCTATTATAATAACATAGGAGTATATGGTAAAGAAAAAAGCAAAAAGAAAAAAGCAAGTATTATAGAACAAAGTTTACATTTTAAATAATTATTAGGCATTTTATGAAAAACAATTTTCAAAGATGAACTAAAAGATATCATATATGGTAAAGAAAAAAAAGGGTTTTAGTTGGTATGAAGTTTCGTGGGACTTAAATGCTCTTCAATTATTCTATGCAATGCTAAACATCATTTTCTTAAAGATACATGACATTCAAAACATAATATTTAAGATAATAATGTTCGGGGAGCGACAATTTAAACATAATAAACTATTAAAAACATTGGACAAAATCATTGCTACAGTTAGAATTCATGCAAGATGCATTGTATGTATTGTTTCAGTCCTAAATCTAGTGGTTATATACCACACCATATATGCTTACGGTCACCACTCGTCACTACCAATAAGAACTAATCAACTCGATATGTGTTTATTGATTTTGTGATGAAATGCAATTTGTAGATGGAAGTGTAATTGTATGTGTATGTTAGATATGTGTATATATGTTATAAATTACATGTTAGGTATTTTTAATGCCTATTTTTCTTTTCTTTGAAAGGCAGAAATTTTCGATGCCTACTTGCTAAATGTGTTAGCATAGAAAATTTATTTTGGAATTTTTTGTTTGGCTTTGTTAAATGGAAGAGTAACATTCCACTAGAAAATTGATTTGCAATAAAATGATTATCTGCCAAGTGTTCAGTTATTTTATTTACCAAATGGATTGCATAAATTAGTAAAAAGCTTGTGTTTTGGTTTGAAACTTTTTGTTTAGGATTTTAAAAAAATTATCACTATTCTATATTTTTTATATCTATTTGAAAATTTTAAAAATTGTTTTCAATGATTAGAGATGGAAACATGGTCGTAGAATACTGGGGACCCTAATATCCATCTTTATCCCTGAATCATCCTTTCAATCCTCGCCCCTATCTACATATATCTCCATCGGAGAATATAAATGAATCCATATCCACACCCCAAACGGAGACCGAAAATCCCTAGCGGGAAATCATAGATTTTTTTTTTTTTTATTTTAATATGAATACTTTTATGTAAATAAAACTTTATAGTTCAGTTTTACCCACATAAGTTTAAGATTTTACAAAGCATAAAAGCATTCACACACTGTATAAAAACTATATATATATATATATATATATATATATATATATATATATATATATATATATATATATATATATATATATATAAAATCAAATTTAAATACATAAATGGAAAATCAAGTAGAAAATTTTTAATAGAGTTATATTGGATGTGACAATAGATAAACCAGGGATAAAAAAAACCTATACACGATATTAAATTAGATAAATGAAGAACAAAAAGTATAATTTCAACCAAATAATTACTAATGTTGGATCGATTTTAAGTATTATAAACTTTACTACAAATAAATGGTTTGTATTATTTTTATATATTAACATCGATCGGAGTCATGTCAAGGGTTGGAGTGTAGCACCTGGTTCCTAGTACGTAAATCTTATTTGAGTATTTCTCTTCTTTTAGCCTTGGACTCGGCGAGTCACAGGTCCGACTCGCCGAGTAGATGCGGGACCCGGGACACGTTTAAGTTGTCGACTCGGCGAGTCCATATCCTGGACTCGGCGAGTCACAGCTGTTGGATGAAACCCTAAGTTTCAGGGGTTTGCACCCTATTTAAACAACATATCTGCCCCAACCTCGCCCCCATTCACCCTCAGAGCCCTGTATCTCTCTCTAGCCTTGCTTCCTCGTGAAGTTTGAAGTGTTTTTGTGGTGTTCTTGAAGTTTTTGAGGAAAAAGAAGAGGGAATCAAGAAGAGGAGAAGGAGGCCAAGCATCTCTGTGTCATTCCAACGTTTCCCCTAAGGTATAGCTCGTTTCCCCTCTGTTTTTAAGCTTATTGTCCCTTATAACTCCATTAAAGTCCTTTTTGAGCCATTTCCAAGATTGTGCATGCTTGAGGGTTTGTAATAAGTTGATTGTCCTCTAGATCTAGGCAAGATTGAGCTCCAGGAGCTCAGATCTGTTAGCTTTATGGTTCCATGTTGCTTGTCCACCCTAGATCTACCCTTTTGAGGCATTTTGAGCCCTAAAATCCATATTGGTGAATATCTACACGTAAAGTTGGAAACTTTACGTGTGATTCGTGTCGTAGAAGTCCAGATCTGTGAATGGCATGGACTGGAATCGAGCAAATCTGTGTATTTAGTGGGTGCATGGCAACGACTCGGCGAGTCGTTCATGTGACTCGGCGAGTCTGTTTGCGAGTCTCCGAGTTTGTCCCCTTTTCGTAGTGTCGAGTGAGCAGTGAGTCACGGGGTGTGACTCAGTGAGTCGGAAGTTGAACTCATCTATGGAGGTACTCGGCGAGTCAATGCCCTGACTCGGCGAGTTCAAGGCAATCTCCTTAGATCAAGAACAGACTCGGCTAGTTGTTCATACAACTCGGCGAGTCGCAGCATAAGTGTTCTTCGGATGAAGATGGACTCGGGGAGTTGTTCATACAACTTGGCGAGTCTTAGCATAAGTGTTCGTCGGATGAAGATGAACTCGACGAGTTGTTCATACAACTTGGCGAGTAGGATGAAGGACTTGAATATCAGTTTAGAAGGTGAACTCGTCGAGTCGTCGCCTATCTCGACGAGTAGGAATGAGATTCAGGGCAATCGTTTGGGTAGGGACTCGGCGAGTTGGAAAGCCAACTCGGCGAGTCGGGTCAACTGAAAGTTGACTCTGACTTTGTTTGATGACATGATCAGGGGTAAAATGGTCATTTTTACCCAAAGGACAGTTAGCAGTGTTTGATTGAGTATGTTGTGGGAATTGCAGCCGGAGGATTTCCGGAGCAGCAACAACAGCAGTAGACAGTCAGTTCCTGATCAGATCAACAACTACTTCGAGGTGAGTTACCTTCCAGTAGCGGTGGGTCTACGGCCACAATGCCGGCCCACCAGTAGGAGTTATATGTAGATGTTTGTCTCTGTGATATTCATCTAGGAATTACTACTACCTGTGTTATGTTATGTGCTAGTATGATATGATGCTATGTGCTAGTGACAGTAGGGGGAGATAGTCCCCGAGGTATCCGGTCGGTAGGACCGAAGGGGAGGCCAACACCCAGATATGCTAGACAGTATCCGGTCGGTAGGACCGAAGGGGAGGCCAGCACCCAGATATGCTAGGCAGTATCCGGTCGAGAGGACCGAAGGGGAGGCCAGCACCCAGATATGCTAGGCAGTATCCGGTCGAGAGGACCGAAGGGGAGGCCAGCACCCAGATATGCTAGGCAGTATCCGGTCAAGAGGACCGAATGGGATGCCAACACCCAGATATGCTAGGCAATGTCTGGTCGAGAGGGCCGAAGGGGTAGGTCGGGCACCCAGATATGCCTGACAATATATGTATGTTATGAGATCGTATGGTATGTGGTATGGTGGGGGAACCCACTAAGCTTTGTGCTTACAGTTTTCAGTTTTGGTTTCAGGTACCTCCTCAGCTAGGGGAAAGGAGCCGGCGCGGTAGCAGCATGTCACACACACACTCTCTGGTTTCCGCATTTACGAGATTCTCTGGGATTTATACTCTGATATTTTGATTGGTTGTATGATTTGGGTTTTAGACATGGTTTACGTTGTGTCATGGTTTGATCAAACAATGTTTTAATTATTAATGTTTTCTAAAGTAATGTTTTAAAACGAAATTTTTGGACGTGAAAATTGGGTCGTTACATGGAGATTAGGAGTATTTCCATCTTCATTTTTTATGTGGGAATTCCCTATCCCCGTCCTCATCCCCAATTAATTTGGGGATTTTCTGATCAAAATGAGTGCAGGTTTCGGGTTTCCCATCGAGTATGAGTTTTTTTTGCACCCCTATCAATTATGTACAACATATATAATACTAGGTGAATCCCAGCGCGTTGCGCGAGAATAAAATTATATAGTTAAAATAATAACTTTTACCAAATGATTATTTAATATTTCTACTTTGAAACAAAATGTTAGTAGTAAAGCAAACGTATAGTTAACATATTAGTTTATTAAACATTATAGTTTAATTTTTAAGTCATTGTGATATATACAATTATTTGATAATTTTATAAATCGTTTAAAATTGTGTAAATTATATATTAAATGAATGATAATATAACGGGTAACAAAACGTATGAACAAAAATATGAACTGCAACTTTTACTAACATAAAAATAGAAAAACATCTATTATAACATTTGTATTAAAAAGATATTATATATATATATATACAACGAATAATAAAAAATATGAAAAATAAACACTATAACTTTTAATAAAATAAAAACACTAAAACATCAATTATAACATTTATATTAACTCTTCATATTTAAATCACAAATCTCTTCAAATACATTAATGTTTTTAATGAGCAAAACTTTACAACCTTATAAAAGAAAGGAAAATAAAAAGTTATTAGTGATTACTAATTAATAATCATAAGTTAAAAACTCTTGAGTTGTAACTAATAAATATACATAAATTAGAAAGCTCTTGAGTTGTAGTGTGAGTTTCAAATGAATGCGGTACTTGGAAATGTATTATTATTATTATTATTATTAGTATATTATATTATATTATATTATATTCGTCTAAATAATTGGTTTTGATGCATCATTTTAATTCCTTCAATTATTAAACATAAAGATATTTAATTATAAATTTATAACATACATAGGTGCATATACATGTTAAACAAATCACATATAATATATATATATATATATATATATATATATATATATATATATATATATATTCGTAAATGTCATATGTAATTATTGTCGTAGTAATATGGATAAATTACTTTCATATGAAGAACATATCATGATAAGTCTATCATAATTACATATCAAATGTTTAAAATTATGTTATTTTTTAAATATTGTCTTTTAAATATGTTGTGTAGGATAACCCAACAAAAAAATAATAGAAAATAAACATAATCAAAATAAAAAAACTACAATAAAATAAATAAGAGCATTGGGTGGTTGAATATATAAATAAAGATGTTACATAAACATACATTTAAATAAATAAATAAATAAATAAATAAATAAATAAAAACTAACATTCGTCAACTTTGCTCAAACAAAAAAACCTATATCCATTTTATGAATCTTCTTTCTTCATTTAACACCATTCAACCATAGAAACTTGATGACAATTCTTTACTAACCTACAATCAAAATATTTTTCTTGAAAAAAGAAGAATCAGAAAGATATTTCAAGCAAAACATTGATGTTTGGAGAGTCACATTCAAGATTGAGTAATATACACAAATCACATATAAAGATTAAATGAGAAACTGAATATAAAGAAAGAATATAAAAACTTCATTTGTTTTGGTTGAAAGAAAAAATCATATTACAATTACCATCAATGCGACATAACCCATTTCTTCAAATCATCATATTTGGATCGATATAACCAATTTCTTCAAATTATCATATTTGGATCGTGAATGCTTCAACTACATTAAAACTTTTGAATCACAATATCTTCAAATCCTTCTTACATGTAAGATTTTATGTAGCATAAAAGACATAAAAGATTGACCTTTTTATAGTAAACTTTTCACTAAATGCTAATTAAACATAATATAAGTTATAAAACTTTTGAGTGTTAAATCATAATTAAGAAAACTTTTGAGTTGCATTAGTTAAAAAAGAGGGTTTGAAATGAATATGATTTGAGGAAGTTAAAAAAGAAGGTTTCAAATGCATGAGATTCAAAAAAAAATGCTAGCTTTATTATAAGTATAAAGAAGAAGATACATATTTTGAGGAAAACTACTATATTCCGTGTTGTACAATGTCTCTTTGAAAGATCGTGATGTTCAACGTTTCTTGCAAATTTTCATTGGATGTTTGCTAGACTTCTTAGCTTATATAATTTAACTTTTATGTGATTTCATGACGTTTCAATTGGCCAAATTGATTTAATATAAATTTATAAAATTGTAATCTTTTGTGTTACAACATGTGATTTGTTTGTTTGTATACCATTCTTAATGTTTTAGCACATTATTATGCCATAATCTAGTTAATGTTGTTTGAATTAAATTTATTACAGTTATTGGCTTTTCTTGGTTAAATGTATCAACATTTTGCTAATATATTATTGTTTGACTATGTATGAATATAGTTTCTCTAACTTTATAATTTTTTATGTTATAGACATTAGGAAATTTTGATTGAAGATATTCCTTTTTGTCATTTGGATAATGTGGTATTTAAAGATGGCTAATCCAATGTTTGATCAATAGGCAGTGAACTACCAGATGGATCCGGTCATTTGCAATTGAAATATCTACAAAGAAACTTCTATGGTGGATAATAAGAGATAAATGTCGACAATCATATCTTCAAAGGGGTTAAATTGACTATGTTATATAGATGACTTTCGGCATGAGCAACTGACCTGTAAAACAGGAAAGCATAATGAATAAATCAAAGTTAGAAGAAAACATAAAGATAAAATAAAATAAAAAACTAGGGCCTTCGATTTTGAGAACCTACAAAAGAAGCAAACAATAGGAAGTAAGTAAAATGTAAGTAGTAGAACAATAGATGAATAAACCATGATACAAAGATATGAGCATAAAGTATATGCCAAGCTGCCGATCATGAAACAAAAATACATAGGAACGAGGCTACCCATCTACCTTGATGTTTAGCCTCCACACCATCTTATACAAGGTCATGTCCTTGAAAAGAGAAAACTTTTACATGTCGAACCTAAATCTATTCTCTCACTTCCTTTGAGGCCGTCTCTTCTCCTCTTACCATCAATTGTTATTGACTCTACCATCCTGATTGTTGATTGTCACTGATGGTAGCCTCCCGAGGACATATCCATACGACCTCAAACGTATTTTACTTATTTTTTGGGGTTCAGTGCCACTCCTAAAGACTTAATGTTTATTATAAACAAATCAAACGATATCGACAATAAATGCATGTCAAATGCACATCATGCACCTATAAAAATTATAATGATATTCAATGGCCACAATCTTCCTTTGACGAGACGATGTACAAAACTAGTATATTTAAATTTTGATAAAAACTACAAACTCTCGATATTATGAGTGTTTTCGAATCAAAATGCACATGTGACGAGGTACACTTAATATTGACATTTGTTTTTTTAGATGTAAACGTTTATTTTCTAGCATGTGCGGATACTAAAGAGTTTTGTGTTTTCAAATGAGCACACTAACAACTCATTTGTTCGTTCTCTAACATGTATTCAGTGACGTATTTTTACTAATTACAATGATTCTTATTTTGTTATAAAGGTTAATTTATTGATAAATATATGTTCAAAATACTATATTTTCATGATTTTCAAAATGTAGATCAATTTTCAATTTAATTTTATTTATCGAACCTATATAGTTGAATAAATCATACTAAGGAATCAACAAAATGTATTTATGTATAACTGGAATCATAAAAGTTGAAGCTGATTGACCAAACATATTTTTTCCATTCATGTATTGGCTGTAATAAAAACTTGGAAGCAAACAATAAATGTAGGACTAGAAATGTCGACGAAGGTACAATGGAGTTGTAATGTATATTGATTGAATGAAATATAACAAAATAAGAGAGGAAAGTAGACAATTATGTTAAGGTGATAGCTCAATTTATAATATGATATTCACAAAATATATAAATTTCAAGAGCAGTTAGTCAAATCATAAAGATATATAAGTTCGACAATTCGATATGAATGAACTTATCAAAATTTATAAATTTTGATTTAAATGAACTTATAAAATTTGATAAATTTTGCGAATAATCAATGAAATCACTCTTGTCATAAAAAAAGTATTTTTTAATTATTGAAGATATTTTGAGGGGGGATATAAACCGGTCCGAATATGGCACCACCGGACCGGAAACGAAAGAACCGAAAACCAATTAAGGAGTTAACGAAAGACCGAAACTCGGACGAACACCATTATTCGGAACCGGTTCCAATTCGATTTACTAAGGAGCGTGCTATCAAAGAATGTGTTCCGTACCGTAGCCGAAAAATAAAAAACCGAAAATAATAAATTGAAGGAACCGGATACTAGACCGAATTCCACTAATCAGTAGTCACGGTTCGATTTCAATTAAATAGCTCATCCTATTCTTTTATCCTATTTTGAAGAATCGGCGGTCATGTTGAAAATGTTGTTATCTTGTAATAAAGCTTCTATTTTGGTAATTTTATATTAACTCTATAAACAATCTTGTTAATCAACTTATTAAGGAACAATTTTATTTTGAGAAAATAAAATTTGATTAAGAAAAACAAATAGTAACAATTTTTTATATGATGAAAATATTTAATATGCTATAGATATAGATCTAAGCTAGGTAGAAATTTCATACATCATGAAAGGGAAATAGATTTATTAAGGTAATTAACTTTTCGGTTTGTTCATATCCGGATAACTATTTTTTTTACACATATATGTAACAAACTTTTTAAAAGTGTTCACATATGATCATTATGACCGACTGTAGCAGGTTACATCCGGTCATAATGGTCATATGTAAACACTTCAAAAAAGTTTGTTACCTAAATGTGTATAAATAAAGATAGTTACCCAAATGTGAACAAACCAAAAAGGTATGAGTAAATTACACCAATGGTCCATGTGGTTTGGGTAATTTGTGCGTTTCTTCCCTAACTTATTTTTTAACTCAAATGATCCCTATTGTTTATTTTTGTTGTGTGTTTGGTCCCTGTTGTAACATCCGGATTTTCAGAGACATTATTGTGTATTTTAATCTTGGGATTGAAGGAGGGACTCGACGAGTTGTGGGACCAACTCGCCGAGTTGATCGCGCGGATTTAATGAGTGGACTCGACGAGTCAGAGGAGGGACTCGCCGAGTAGGTACTAGGCAGAGAAACCCTAATTGTCCAGGTTTGTGACCTATTTAAAGGCCCTTATGGCCTTCATTTGCAGCCACACTTTCCCTTGAGAGCCTGAGAGAAACCCTTAAACCATTCTAACCTTGGTGAAGTGAGTGTGTAATCATTTTGGGCAATCTTGCTGCATTTCTATGAAGAAGGATGAAGAACTTCATGATGGGGAGCAAAGGGAGGCAATGGATCTGTGCTATTGAGTGTTTCGACTGCTAAAAGAAGGTACAAAGTCCTCATCTTGCTCATTCCTTGTGCTAGATCTCATTTTGGGAGTTTTAGGGCTTTGTTTCCATCCATTTGAATCTATGAGTTGAATGAGACATGGGTTGAGGTTGGAAACATCAGATCTGGACCTCCTAAGGTCCTTAGAGTCTAGGTGTCCCAACTTTAGTTGTTCAAATGAGGGTTGACGAGTTAAATCCTTCATGAAATGCATATAGTAGCATTTTGGAGCTATAGCCTCATGTATGAACGTAAAGACCGAAGCTTTACGTGATTATTGAGCCTTGGGATGATAGATCTAGTGTTTGGAGTAATAGATCTGATTGAAATCGTCTGAATGAACTCGCCGAGTCGATGAGCCGACTCGATGAGTTGGTTAGGGTTTGTCCTGAAGAGTTGAATCATGCGATAGCTCGACGAGTTGGGGGTCAACTCGACGAGCTGAGTTGGACTGTCACGAGACTTCTGAGGAAAATAAGTGGACTCGACGAGTCGCAAGGGTGCACTCGGCGGGTCGGGTCAAACATGGACTGTTGACTCGACGAGTAGCATTTTGGAGCTATAGCCTCATGTATGAACGTAAAGACCGAAGCTTTACGTGATTATTGAGCCTTGGGATGATAGATCTAGTGTTTGGAGTAATAGATCTGATTGAAATCGTCTGAATGAACATTTGGTCTGAATGAACTCGCCGAGTCGATGAGCCGACTCGATGAGTTGGTTAGGGTTTGTCCTGAAGAGTTGAATCATGCGATAGCTCGACGAGCTGAGTTGGACTGTCACGAGACTTCTGAGGAAAATAAGTGGACTCGACGAGTCGCAAGGGTGCACTCGGCAGGTCGGGTCAAACATGGACTGTTGACTCAAGTTTGACTTCTGTTGACTTTGGGGTTTTGGTCAACATGAGTAGTAGAGACCATGGAGGGGTAAAATGATCTTTTATCCACTTCAAAAGAGTTAATGAGAGAAATAATAGCCTTCGGTCATTAGAGTTGTGATTAGAGTATCACTTAGAGATATTTATTCCTTGTGTTAGGCGGAGGCTAGTTCGAGATTCAGGAGCGAGGTCTTTACTTGGTGCTTGTCAGGTGAGTCTTCTCACTAGACTTTACCTTGAGTGGTAGTTACGTGTGACCAGAAGGTCTTATGTGCTTACATTGAGTATTATGTTATCCTCCTTTATGTTTTATGTTGTGCATTATTTCTTTGTGATTTATGCCATGCAGAGCTTTACAGACCGGACCAGAGGGTCCAACGATTTAGGAGGCCAGGGGGTCCTCAACCAGACCGGACCGGAGGGTCCAACGAGCTATGGGATTGGAGGGTCCCGCTGAGACACATTGACCGGAGGGTCTTACAGAGTATAGCCTTGAGTGGCGAATTTGTTGTATGTGGTATTTTGGGGAACTCACTAAGCTTTGTGCTTACCATGTATGTGTTATGTGTTTTAGGTTTTTCAGGATCGCGGGACGGCGCCGGCTTGATTGTACACACTAGAGAAAGAGTTATGAGGATCCTGAATTATTAATGGAGTTGTGCTTTGTAAATTGAATAAACGAGATTTTTTATACAATATGTTATGAAAAAGTATGCGATTTTTAAATGAAAAATTTGTTGAAAATTTACGGTGTTACACCTGTCTTACCTCAAAAGACTATTGTGCCCCTTTTAATTTATTTTTTTAATTAATTTTCTTATTTATGTATTTATTTTTTATATATTTAAAAAAATTAATAGACTCCATATATCTGTATCTCATCACCCTAAACTTGATGGTGACTGGTGGGACCCAGCTTAAATTTCTCAAATGTGGTTTCATGTTTAGGGTGAGAAGATACAGATATGTGGGGTCTATTAATTTTTAAATATATAAAAATAAATACAGAGATAAAAAAAATAATTAAAAGGGCACAATAGTCTTTTGAGGTAAGAGATAGACCAAACACATAATAAAAATAAACACTAGGGATCAACCGAGTTAAAAAAAACAAGTTAGAGACCAAACACACAAATTACCCAAACCATAGGGACAATTCGTGTAATTTACTCATATTTTTTTGGTTTGTTCACATCTGGGTAACTATCTTTTTTTTTTGTATACATCTAGGTAACAAACTTTTTAAAAACGTTCACATATGACCATTATGACCGGTTATGACCATATGTAACCTACTACAGTCGGTCATAATGGTCATATGTGAACACTTCTAAAAATTTTGTTACCTAGATGTGTACAAAAAAAAGATAATTACTCAGATGTGAACAAACTGAAAAGTTAATTACCTTAATAAGTCTATTATCCCATCATAAAACTCAATATTTATTTACAAAATATATTTTGGTCAAAATATTACATACTTATAAGATTGTTTACCATCATTTTAATTGTATAAGATGGGTATTTAAACTAAATCAATCTATCTAAATACATCATTGTTATTGATTTAACAAATAATAATTGATACCAATAATACTTTTTATACACAAATAATGAATCTAAATATATATTATTTATAGTTGAAACAACAATAACCTGCTATGTATATTGAAAATAGTTACTTACTACAGTCATATGCTATATTCATGATATGCCTATTCTAATAAAAGAATAAGTTTATTTTTTTTATCATGTCATTTTATTAGACATTCTAATTAATATCATGCCACTTGTCAATTTATTGATTCTTCATTTCAAATTTTAAATTTCCCACTCTAATTACATTAAATTAATAACATTAGAATAAAAATTTAAATAGAATTAATACAAATTATAAGGTCACGTATTTAAATCAATGATTATAATTTTATATAACTAAAAAAATATCACTTAATTAATAATTTATTTAAAATAATAAGTTAATAATTTTGAGTTTTTTCCAATAAAATTTAATTAATTTTGTAACTGTGGTTTCCGTGTGCTATAAACTAGTTACTATAAAAAAAATAGTACCATCTCAACCGTCATATCATTGTCATGTACTCACAACTCAACATCATCATATATAATTCTTTTTTTTTATATTTAATAAAAATGTATATATATATATATATATATAATTATTTAAAACATATATAAAAAACGATTGAACATGGTCTCATGTGGTGGTGTTCCACATTAAGATGAAGGTGGTATTCACACAACCAAACTATTACCACATTCTTTGGCTTGTGCCATGTATTCCCCATGATCTAAGTCAAAGAGATATCATCGATGATATATTTCTAGATACAAACCCCACGACATACGATATGGGAACGTCTTGCTCATGGTAAAGTCAACATCCTCTTTTGGCGTGCTTGTTTGAGACGGCTACCAACACGTTTGAATCTGAAAAAATAGGGGTCGTTATGAGCAACAACCTTTGTCCTATCTACTCATCTGTCCTTGAGTCGGAGGAACATCCATTCTTGTATCGTCTTTTGGTTTTGGAGGTGAGATCTATAATCTACAGGTGGTGGTCTGATCTGCCAAACATATGTATCTCCATGAATAATTCCCTTGTTGATAAATTGAGTGGCATCAAAATCAACAAAGTGACTAATATTATTATCATGGCGATGGTGTGGGTGATATGGAACTACAGGAACAATCAGATCTCCAGTTCTATCACTAGAAACAGTAAGGATATTGCTAGCGATGTTCACGTCCCAGTCTTCAATTGTTTAAAACTTAAAGCTAAGACTAGTGTTAATGTTAATCGGCAAAATTGGTGTATTGTCCCCCCAAAAAAAGTATCAATTGCATGTAACTCTAGCTTCTCGCTAGCCTCTTATCAATACATCTTTCTTCTTGTTGTTCAAAAAGAAAACCCTTAAGTAAGTTATAATTTAGGTAGAATAGCACAACAATCACTAACTTTACACAAAAATTATAATTTGACATTATGTGTTTTTTTGGCTCAAGTTTGACACTGTGTTTTTTAGTTTGTTTTAATTTTGACCACTTGACCGGTCAACCCGATTGTCTGCTGACGTGGCATAATGACGTGTCGGTTTTGATGACGTGACATGTTGAGGTCTCAAAATTAATTTTTTTTCCACAAAATACATTAAGTTTCCAAAAATTTTCAATTTTGACACTATATTTTAATTTTTATTTTCAATTTTAACACTATTCTTTTTATTCCAAATCCAACATCATTTTCTCCAATTTTGTTCAATGCTGACCATTTTTCATTTGAAGCTGTAGTAATATTTTTTTTTTACATTTTAAACTGTATAAACATTTTTTTTCATTTCAAAACCACATTTTTGTATAAATTCAAGCTTTTTTTTACATTTAAACCACAATGTTATGTATAAATATGCATTAGTTATATAAAAACCGTATTTTACATTAAACACACAACTTTAAAATGAGTTTGGAGGTTTGGAGGCGTGTAGTCGTTTAAGGTCTAGAGGCCAACTTTGCAACCCGTGAAATTTTTACATATTATATCATATTCATAATATTATTAAGAACATCTTGAATGTCATGGTGTGACCCTCGAATGCTATCATGACTTAATCTTGAATGACTAAATGACAATTTAATTATTCTGGAGGTATATATTCACTGTTGGATTAGGTGTCTAAGGTAATAACTAAATTGGCATCTACTTGAATTATTAGTAAAGTCCTTTTGAGTTGTCCTCAAATATGGTAGTTGAATAGGATGACTTTTGGAGAGAGGGACTGACTTATTAATTTATTATATGATTAATAAATTAATTAGAAATCAAAATAAATGATTTATTAATATATTATGAGAATAATATATTAATTAGAAATCGTATTGTTTAATTAAAAATCAATCAGAAATTAATTGGAATTAATTTTGGGATTAATTGGATTAATTAAAAGTAGAAGGTCTAAAAATGATAATGTTCAAAAGTTGAACATTGACCAATTCTAGAACCTCCCATAGAAGGGACGGTTTCTAGAGATTTTCTAGAGCTTTTTTTGGGCTTTAAGGAAGCTTGGATGCCTTAGGGGGAAAGCAAAGTGATTATGATTATCTAAAAGGAACCTGCCTTATCTTTAGCCTACCTATCACCTATATAAACCCCATTGGGTTTGATTTTCGGAATTCACATAATTCCAAAGAGAAAAAAAATCCAAAAATATCCTTCCCTATCCTATTAAGTTTCCAACTTGCTAGGGTTTGGGTGTGAACCATCAGATGCACGAGATTTCTAGTGCTTGCTTCCAAGGGTTTTGAAGAAGGATTGATTTGATTTGTTTGCTATAAAAAATCAAAAGGTATGTAACCTTCTCTTATGAATTTCGACTTCATTAGGGTTATAGTAATTTTGTTAATTCAAAGTATGTTACCTTTATGTGTAAGACATAGATCCTTTAGGTTGCATGTTCCCAAATTCTTAATGGTTAACTATTTTCAGCTCATTTTTTCAAAAATATTTATGAAGGATCCATGTCGTCATTATTACATATATTTTAGTATTATCATTAAATTTTGATATTTTTTATATATTTCCCACCTCTTTTTTAATGCTTCAAATGAATATTAGATGCGACATCAATATATACCTAATACAATTATTTAGGGAGAATAATATTATAGCCCTACAATGTATTACACATTTATCCATTCAACCCCTTAAGTTATTTTAATACTTTATGAGAGAACAAACTTATTTTTTTTGGGTCTATTTGGTCTCTTTGGACAAATTGAAGGGGTAACCCGGTTACCCCTTTGACACAGAGACTTTGATTTTGAAAATCTCCACCTCTTTTCCATGGGCGACTTTCCCTTACTGTAACACCCGTTCCTCAGGTACAATTCCTTATGTTATTTAAGTTTAATATGTTGACAAGACAATTTTAGCTCTACGCGGGGCGTAGATGGCAACTTACGCATAACATAAGTCATTAAGTACATGCAGTGGATTCACGCACTAGACAGGGCGTAGGCGCACATGGTTCAAACCCTAATTAAGGGGTTGTGAGCCCTATTTAAAGACTCTAATCTCTTGAGAGCTTCCCTATGCTTAGCCTTCACCATTTTTTCTCTAACATCGAAACCCTAGCCCTTGGTGTGATCTTTGAAGCTTTGAGTGATCTTTTGTGTGTTTTTGGTGAATAAGGAGGACTTGGAAGTTGTGCTTGGAGTCCATAGCTTGTAGATCTATATTCTACTCATCTTCAACATTCTCCAGGCGGTATTAAACTTTAACCTTGATGATTCATTTACTAGATCTAGCTAGTTATGGGTTTTATGAACTTTTTGTCCCTTGATCTTGATTCTAGTGAATATAATCTACTCCAAATCTCATGTGTACCGTTTCTAGTCACTTCTGAGTTGGTTGAGACATAAAAACGGGAGCTTGGTCACTCATAACTCCATGCATGAGTTTTCAAGCCTTGGAGTGTGTTTTGGACTTATGATCCATTAAGCCATGCAAAGGCATAAAGTTGAAGACTTTATTGCTTAGGATGACATTTAGCATAAGATTTGGGAGTTAGAGATTTAGTCATTATAGATTAAGGACTTAATAAGAAGTTGGTAAAGTAGCGGGTTATGTGGTGCGTAATCTTGGCTATACAGCGCGTAGCCTGATTTTGTCCAGAATTCCATTCAAAGGCTCTACGATGGGCGTAGAGCATGGTACGCATGACATACCCCCAAGATGTTGACTTTCGGTCAAAATGGATTTTATGTCAAGTTGAGTGGATCATGGCCATGGAAGGGCAAAATAGTCTTTTACCTAGTGAGAGAGAGAGATTGAGTGTGTGTGTGTGATTTGGGCTTAGACCTTTGAGTATGAATTATTATGTTAATTTCTAATTAGGTCCTTATGATGTATTGTTTAGTGTGGGAGTTCTAGTTTCGACAGCTTGGGTCAAAGGCACCAATGTCGACCCACTAGATTGCATTATATTGAATGCTAATTGTCTTTGTGACCTTTGCATGTATGTTTGGGTTGAAATATACCCCAAGGTTGGGCCCATTGATATGTATTGGTTTGAAAGATATCCCAGGATTGGGCCCACTGATATGTATTGGGTTGAAAGATACCCTAGGGTTGGGCCCCAGGTTGAGCCCATTAATTTGTATGGCATGTGGTATTTTTAGGGAACTCACTAAGTTTTGTGCTTATGGTTTTATGGTTTAACATTTTCAGGTACTGTCAGTCCGAAAGGGAAGGTCCTGGCATGATTGCATCGCATCCACTAGAGATTTCACACTTATGATTTGATGATACTCTAATGTTCCTTTTGACATACTTTTAACATTGATGATCCTTTATGATATATACATTGATTGTTTTTTCCTATTTAAAAATAAAAAAAAATTCTATGAGTTTTCGGACGTTACAAGTTGGTATCAGATCTTTGGTTTGAGGGATTCAGGCACACTCTCGGGTGTGTCCGAACCGAAACTGATGATTTAGTAATGTTTCTAAATGGAAATAATGTAACATCCCAAAATTCACAACAATTTTAAACTTTTTAAAACAACTATTTTACTAATAAAAACCATTACAAAACCATTGTTTCCAAAAATATTATTTAAAATTAGAGTCTCCCATGATCAATAACATATGTAACGCCCGTAGATCAGGTCTAGTAAATTTAGAGACAATAGGCGTCAAAAATAAATTTTTGATGAAAGATTATTTAGAATGAATAATCTTAACTAAGTTTTAGTATATGTTACAAGGATTCCGTACATATAAAGAACGCCGAAATTCGAGTTATAACGAAGAAGTTATGACCTGTCGAAGTTTCGCAACAGAATCGGCACGACACAGCGCGGCGTAAAAAGTGAATTTACGTTAGAGTGATAGTTAGCCTTAGCAATCTAAATGAAAGTCGTATAATACGTTAAACCATGAGCTTGCATAAAAAGAACGCCCAAATCTGACTTCGTATGAGGAAGTTATGATTTTTCTAAGTTTCGACTTAGCGGTATGCAGCCTGAAATACTCGATTTGAGATCGAGCGGTTTTTAGCCGAAACAATCTAAACGAGAATCGAAGATCTCGTTGTTGGTATCGAAGCGATGAAAAGTTAGGCGAGAACGGACGTCAAACGAAGAAATTATGAATTTATAACGAAGTTTTCCTGTCCAGGCCTACTAAAAATAAATAATAAAAAATAAATTCAAAATTAGCCGACGAAGTCTAAACGAAAGTTGTAGAGCGTAGTCTCACCTATGCGTGGATATAAAGAACGTCGAAAACGGAGTTCGTATGAAGAAGATATGAATTTTCGAAGTTTATTAAATAATTAATATTTAAATTTAATTATAAAACCCGGTATTATCCGAAGGGGGAGTCACCGGGCATATCCGAAGTACGCCCCGCGTACAGCGAAGCATGACGACCTTCACACTCGAGTTCTTCGGATGACGAACGCAATGACGATTTCGGACCAGTACGCACCGCGTACTCCGAGGCTCCAGCCTCCTATAAATAGGATGCGAGGGTTTCGGGCTTATTTGCTCATTTCTCCTCATTTTTGTGCCGAAGCTCTGCGTGTAAACCCCCGAAGCCATCCCGACACCCCGGATCTCATATCCAAGTTAAGAAGGAAGTTTTACGCTCCCGAGATCCCGTAAAGTGCGATTCCCGAGCCGAAGCTCTGCCCAGAAGTCCGGTTTTTTGTGGAGATCTTCCAGATCTACCGAAGAATACTACTTCTGCAAGTCGTAGTGCTGTCCGATCATCTTCTGATCAAGTGAGTGTATACTACCTTTCATAAACACGATAATAATACAAGTATGGTTTGAGTGTATTAAGTATATTGTGGTTTATACGTGTGAGTGTGTAGTTATTTTCTTCTAACACATTAATATGAAGTATTTGTTATAAAACACGTGCTATGTGTTTATATATTGTTGTTTATTTGAGATGAGTATGGAATGAATGTTTTATATAGTTTTTAAATGAGTTAAACTGTATATATATTTTATATCTACAAATATGTTGGGTAGAACATGGGTAGATGAGATAGTTGGTGTGTGATAAAATGATGAGGTATGAAAGATGATTAAGAATGATATTGGTAGATGCACTAATTAAGAAATGTCATAAAACTAGCAGATGCGCTTGAGAATAATATCGGTAGATGCACCAAGTAGTGAATGTCGTGATCTTGGCAGATGCGCCAAATAGAGATTGTCATAACAATAGTTGATGCGCTTATAGGATAATCTTGGCAAATGCGCTTATAGGATAATCTTGGCAGATGCGCTTATAAGATAATGTCGGCAGATGCGCCTAAAAGAGAATGTCATAAACCTAGCAGTCGCGCCTCATAGTGTATGATGTAATCCTGGCAGAGGTGCTTAAAGGATAATGTTGGCAGATGCGCCTTATGTAGCAATGGAAATTTGTGTAAATTCCTTAGGTCAATCCTTAGGAATGAATGAATGACGAGTAGTTGAATTCCTAGGGTAAAATCCTAAGAAAGATAATAGGGATGAGTAATTGAGTTGATTGTTTGATGGTTGAATATAATAATTATATTATTGTGGGTTGAAAACCCTATATGCTCACCAGGCTCCCAAGCCTAACCCACTCAGTTTTCTTTGCATTATAGGTAATGGCACAAGAGTATAAGTTGGTGGACTTGACGAGAGATTTTGGATTATAGGCCAGTAGTTATGAATAACTGTTGTAAGGTCTATTTTGTTCTGTTTATGCTTTTGGTCTGTATTGAACATGACATCCCGAGATTTTGTTATATAATGAAAATACATTCTCTTTGAGAAACATTTTGATAAATGGTTATCATATTTTATTTTGGGAACAAATTCCGCAACCGTTTTCTTTAAACGATCACTCTGATTTATAAAACAAAGCATAAACAAATCGGTCTTTTCTGGCCGTGAAAATGGGGATGTCACACCCTAAGCTATTTTTGAACTTATAAACCTATTTTTGATGTGGTAATGATCATGCTAATCCAATTTAAAAGATAATTTTCAAAGTTTCATGTTTTGTATTAGTTTATATGGTTAGGCTAATTACATGAAATTTGTTTGATATGAATTGTCTTGTTCTTATGAGTTTAATTTAGATCATACACAAATTGATTGTTTTGTAAGTTACAATTTTTGATCTAAGTGTTTTGATGAATTCCATAATTTGTACTCAAGTTATTGAAAATGAAAAATTTTCTTTTAAAAAGATCATTAAACTTATAGGTTATGAACTTGAAGAGTCTTTTTCCATAATTGGTTTTATGAACCCCATAAATTGTCCTCAAGTTATGGAATGTCATGAGTCTTTTCATTAAATCCCATATTAAACTCATATGTTATGGGTTCCAAAGGTTTTTGAATAGTTCAAAACTTGCCCTCAAGTTTTGGAATTTGTAAATATAGAGTCTTCTTTTGACACACTTAGTTCCAAACCCTAGAATTTCAAATGTTTAAAATTCAACCCTTATACTATTATAATATTATAGGTTTAATATTTATATATATATGTATAAGAGTAAAGTCAGTCTTACCGTTAGTATGTCTCATTTACGAAGCCGGTCTATAAGGGGGTATAAGGTTACTGCTTATAAAATGGCAGTTTATTGGGTGTCCACTCTCACCCACTGCTTCCTTGACTGGTGGAGGGTCGGTAGCCGAACGGGTAGGATATGACTCTAATTCTCCCTTCATTAAAAGTATAATGATAAATATAAAGTAACTAAACACTTATAAATTCCCAATATTAGTTACTTAGGTAAATGTGAATATGGTGCTAACCCATGAAATTTGCATTTTGCACCTTGTTAAGTCGTTAATGGAGCATGTGTGGTTAACCGGCACACTAATCTGGACTGCAGTGTATGGCAAAGGGTATCTTGATGTTAATCATAGATCAATGGAGCGTGTGTGGTTAACCGGCACATTGATTAGGTGGTTGTAACATTTGGTGTACCAAGTTAATTTGCATGGTTATTAACACCTTGTTTGTGATCCTCGACATCCTAGTCACAAACTTGAAGGGCACAATCGAGATTTAAACATGTCATTGAATAGTTCAATGAATCTCAAAGGATCTAGGAATTTCAGTCCATTTAAAACCTAATGTTCAATTTCGTTTTTCATGGTGGAAATTGGTAAATCTTCATTTACCTACCTTCAAATATTTTGCGATTTGGATTACGACATCCCTCTTCCAGATTGTAAAATATTGTGTTGGGTCGTAGCCTTAGTATTTCATTTGGGTGTTATATTAAGGACCTAAATCAACTAAACTTGAATTTCTCCTGTATAGATGTCTAGTTCAGACAACTATGGTCTTCCCAAATCTTTTGGAATTAGCTTTCCTCATGAATATGATATTCCACAAGACAGTCAAGGTGAAAGATTAATCCCTTCTTTGTGTTGTAGTGGAACTTCACTTCCTCCATCTCCTACAATAATTCTCCCTAACCCACAAGTTCAAGGTCACTCAAAACCCTATTGGTAGGAAGGAAAGTTTGTATGTGCTCTCGTCTTAGAGATGAAGTTAGATATTGACAAGCTGAGAGAGTTGGGTGTCCAAGTCTCGAGGAAGTTGACTGTTGATTGGGTTCTTCAATTACTTCCTAATTCATATAGCAGGTTCTTTAAGGACTAATATATGGGAGATCACGACATGACCCTTGTTGATCTGACATATTTGCTTGTTGCTGTTGAATCAACAATGATTTGGCGTGCTGGTAAAGCAGATTTGATTAGAAGATCTACTCCCCAAACTTCCATGGACGTTGACAATGGTAACATTGGAAGTCCAAAAAAGCTTTCTCTTGGTAATGGAAAGGGATCAGCCATAGTCAAGTCATTTGACTAAATGGTAAAGAGAAAGGCTAAGTTTGAGATAGTCTTGTGTACCATTCCCGAAGAGTTCATGTGTTGCCAAGAGAAGGGGCATTGGTTGCGAAGCTGCCGTATGTACCTGAAAGACCACAAGGATGGTAAAGTCAGAGTGTGTGACTCTACTTTAGGTAAAGACAATTGTCTAACTCTATTAAGTTCCTATTTGGAGATTCTAAATACATAATGTGACTAGGTCGCATTTTGATGTTTCGTAGAATCGAATAAATGAAAGGGAACCTCAAGGAAGATTAAGCTGATTCTGATCGTGAATAGATGGATTTCGATCGCATGGTTCGAGGATCAGAATTTTGAGCTACTGCTTAAGAGTTATGATAGATTACTTAGGAATACATAACAACATAGTTTTCATTTGTATTTGCATTGTAAGGAAAGGTTTTTCAGCAGTTTTATAAATAAAAGAAAAAAAAATTGAAATTTATTTATTTTTAAGTTTCCTTATAAAGGCATTTGTGAAAATTGTTGTTTATATGTTTCCATTGATAGCAATATGAATTTGATTCTTTCGTTTGTGGTAATCTCAAGATTTACCAAATAAGGATAGATTCTCATCACCCAAGTTTCAGTTGGATAGAAACTTGGAATCATGCAACTTGTTTTGTATGATGAATGAGAATTTTTGTCTTTGGGAAATTAAGACAATTGCTTGTTCACGTGTATATGTGAGTCAAGTGAAGGACTAGGGGACCAGATGAACTTGGTTGTGTGATGGTCAGGTCCACCACAAAGAACGATAAGACTATTCATCATGATTTACTAAAGTTTAGTAAATATGGTTATGCTTACAAGTTTAAGTATAATTCTTAATCATTGGAAAAGTTCAATGTATGGCAGAACGAATGAGAGGAATCAAATAAGGCAGAAAGATATAAGTTTCTCCAATCTGAAAAGATGGGAGAGTACTTGAGTATCGTGTTTTATGATCATCTTAATGACTATGAAAACCATGTCACAATTGATCGTCTAAGGACATCTTAGTGCATTTGTATGACTAAGAAGAGGAATCGTGAATTGTTTGAAATGGTTAAATCAAGAAGACGAGTCATACTTCGTTCCAAGAACAAGTCTTAGAGTCATACTCCAAGATTGTAACTTGAGTGACATAATCTTAAGAAGGTTTATAACACTTATCAAATGTAGAGTAAAATTTTTTCTACTCTTGTACATTTGAAATTGGTAAGTTGTGATGTTTTGGGAAAAACAAAGACCAAATAAGACCAATTGTTTGAAGTATTAGTCTTGATTAGAATCCGCACTAACTCTTGGATATTTTTTTTGTTAAGTAATGTTCCTTGACAAAGTGAATCTTATATGTCAAGAGGTCAGTGGGAGTCTTAAAGATCTTGAAAGTTTCAAGAACTAATCAAGAGTAAGCCTATTGTTAAAACACTAGCACACGACTTAAGGTTTGTATCCTATCGTGTTGACATATTCTTATTTCTATGCTCATTCCAGTAAAAGTTGACTATGCATGTGAGTTCTATGAGTTCTCAATTGTTTGCATAAACAACTTGGAAGACATGGTAGGCCCTTGGGCTACCAGGTGGCAAGAAATCAAGATTGAACAAGTTCAGTCCATATGAGTTTGGATTTGTAAGTCCCTAATCTGTCTGTGTATCAATCAGATCCGTTTGATGGTGCGGAATCCCAATCAAACGGATGATGTCAGATCAAATAAAAGAGAAGGAGAAGAAGAATTAATATGAATCTTGTATGTATTGATATGAATTATGATCCGGATACAAGAGATTCACACACACATAAAAGCTCCTGTTTCTCTCTGGCCGAAAACTCTCTACTGTTCGTCAATCATCAATCTCTACTCCTCACCCTAACACCTCTATTTATACTTGAATATGGGCCGGACACACCTGGGCCGTAAATGAGTTTACGGCCGTAAGGTGTTTACGGCCGTAAACTCAGCCGTAAACTAGGCCATAAATTCATAAAATATTACACAAAAATATAATTGCCCAGAAAAGTATAGTATAAACCATATTTTGACCCAACAATCTCCCCCTTGGTTTATAGCTTTCTTTTCTTAATGACCCAACAAGCTCCCCCTAAAAAGTAGCTGGCTCTTCTTGTCAATCTTCAATGGGAGCTTAGCTTCAGCTTTAACCTTTGATTTCTTCACAGCATCAAGATGAACATATGAATCTTCAATGAATGACTTCATCTTGAGCACTTGAGGTTTTCTTCAGAATTTAGCATTGAACGCACGTTGGGTGAGGAGGTTTTACGTACTGATTCTTGAAAGATAGTGCTTTCAGCTTGAGAATCTTCAGAGAGAACATCATAGAGAACTAAACTTCTAGATCACTTCAGCAGGTTCATAGATAGCAGCAGACTGATTGAGGAGGCTTCAATGCAATCCGTCACATAATCTTCAATTTCAGCTTCACCTTGCTTCTGGGGTTGAAGGATTGAATGTTGAAAGAACAATCTTCATTTCTTGCTCCTTCGAATGCGAATTCTTCGATGCTCACGGACGAAGCCTTGGCTCAGAAATCTTCAACACAAACTCCATGAGTCTTATCTATACCTGAAATCACTATTCAAGACAAAAACAAAACTAAAAGAAAACTTAGCACACAAATTAAAACAAAAACAAAAATATTTTTGATTTTTTTTATTATTTTTCTAAACAAGAAATAAAACAGAAATAACACTATTTTGGATTTTTAATTTTTCTGATTTTTCTTTGATTTATTTTTGAATTTTTCTGATTTATTTTTCATTATTTTTAATTTTTTTTAATTCTCCCCTAATATTTAAATTAGAAGATACTATGACAAATTCAACAAAAACAAAATGATATCTAATTTTAAGAGTGATTTGGGATCAAAGTTTTTAGACAGCCTTTATCCAGTTGTCGGTACCTTTCATATTCACATCTTTGTCTGGTCGATCGTCAGTATTGTTGTCCACTTAAACACGAAGACATACTATTGGTTACAAGACAGGTGAACTTAAGTTCCTAAAAAATTATATCTGATCCTAATTCCTTAAATATTATATCTTAAGGACCATTCATCTGACGACGACCAGGGATATTGTTGTCCACCTAAATTGAGCAGCGAGATCTACAGACAATCTGTATGAGTTCAATTTTAAGTGTACTGGAACGTGTTTCCCGCTTCCTGATATGCCCCAGCCATCAAGAACTTCCAGAGTACTCCTTACACCGGGTGAGCAGACAACCATTCAGAGAGAGAAGAGATTCAGAATTCTATTGCTAACTACTTCAGAGGGGTTGAGAAGAAGAAGGTTGCATATGCTGTGTACCAGGTCGGATTAGAAGTCGCGCAAAGAAGACAACATATGGCTAACAGATGAGAAGTATTTCACACATATATTTCACACACATATATATCCTTCAGAGAAATAGAGTTGCATATGTTGTGTACCAGGTCGGATTAGAAGTCGTGCAAAGGAGACAACATATGACTAACAGACGGAAAGAAAGAAAATGATATTCTACAGACCTAGTTTATCGTAATTTACCAGTCGCCCCATCCAACCGGAATTAAGGACAGAATCCGCACATCGAGGAAAAGTTAAGCCACAGTTCCAAGTACGGGTTCAATTAATGTGATGAGTAGATTCCCATATATATCTCCCTGCTCAACCTATCCGAGCGTCGTATTGTCAGGCTGAATGTGTCTAACTAGGTCAAGATTTGTCAAGTCTATAAATTTCCTAAGTTCAACTCTGCCTAGTCAAGTCCATTTAAAAATTTTCGTGCCTACCGACGCATCAAGTCAGAGCATAGACCCTTCAACTTCGGGTACGTTACGCAGACTCAGGTTGCCTGTTATCACATTGATAATATCACTTCCCAAAGCATCTCCCTCAAGCACATTTCATAACCAACATATATATTTATTTATTTATTTATTTTTTTGATTTTTGATTTTCTAATCTTTTTGGATTTTTTTAAAATTTTAAAATTTTTTGTTTTGTTTTTATTTCTCCCCCTAAATTTGCGCATAGGAGAGAAACGAAAGTAAATGCGCAAATTTAAACTATCCTAAAACAAAAATTAGTCTTTAAAGCGAATCAGGTTAAGAAAAAACTTAGGAGTATTAGAGAAGAAAATGCAAACCGTAAGTCACCGATTGAATCTGCATCCAGAAGGTCTGAGAACAGCACGCATAATCTCAGAACAGATCTGAAAATTCTTCATATCATTAAGCACTAACCCCGTGAGTGATCACATCTTTTCTTCCCTTCCTGCAAAGGACACATTCTCCCAAACAATGTTTTGAGTGTTGTACAGTTGAGAGATGTCTTCTATCATCTGCCTGGAACAGCCACTACCAACAAACTGAAGTCTGATGATATGCCTCCATAACTGCTCAGACAAAGAGCAGGATTAATTGGTCTTTGGAACCCAGTCCATTTTGAAACTGGGTCGACCTTTGTCATCCTTGCACGATACTCTCTCCCATGACATGTCTTGCTTATCACAAACAGAAGATGTAGAAATATTAGAGTCATTAGTTGATTTGGGAGATTGAGCCTTTGGTACCCATCTATATTCAGGTTTAACCCATTTCTTTTTCGATCCGATGGGTGCCTCGGCACTTGCTTTGGAACTTGAAGTCGGCTGCCGAGATGACTTTGACCTAGCCGGTCTTGGTTTTACAGGAGCGTCTCTTGAACTAGACTTCTGTGCCAACATTCCCTTCTTGACCTTGAGATTTTGATTCTTGTCCTTTGAGGTTTGATTCTTGGCCTTAGGAGTTGAATTCTTGGTCTTCATGGCATTCCAGTCGGCATTGTCTGAACGTGACCTTGAGGGGTTTCCTTTGAAGTATCTCCCTCTTGGCACGTTCTGCCACCCTTGTGCATAGTAAGGAACGTATGCGCGATTTGGGCAGTTTCGGGCAATGTGTCCAGGTGTTCCACAGTGAAAACATGTCTTTTTCTTCACTGTGAAGTTATTTCTTCCTGCCCCTGGTGGCGTATCCTTGCCTCGTTTCTTGTTGTTCCCACATGCACACTTGCGACAGGCACTCTGTTGCGCTGGAATTGGAGGCCTGTATTAACCAACGGCAGGTTGATTAGAAGCAACAGATTTAGAGTTCAAGGGTTCGTTTGTTTGTTCAGAAGAACTCTCCTTGTTCTCATCCTCTGCTACTTTACCTGCACATGTAACAGAAACATCAGTATTTTCAACATTAATAACTCCTCCTGACACAAATCTAGCTCGTTTGCCATATTGAAGATGTGCCTCCTTGTCAATTTCTTTCTTTGTCATGGGGATGGATGTGTAGTTATGATTGAAAGGAGGAGGTACACTATCATACCCTAGACCCTTGTTTTGATTCCTTTTAAACTGCATGCTTTGGTCTATCATATTTGCAACCACCTCACTTGAGAAATCATATTTTCTAACATCAAGTTTGGCGGTTTCAAACTTTCCTTTCAAAGATTCAACTTCAGCCACTAGCTCAACATTTTGTTTGACTACATAATCATAGTTTTCGTATTTGTTACTGTAGTCTTCCTGAAGTTTCCTAAAGTCCTTGGTTTTTGCTTCTAACTCAGCCTTCAGGGGTTTCTATCCTTTCCTGAGTTGATATCCTTCATATCTCAGGTCCTCAACTTCTCTTTTAAATAAATCAATTTGATCCCGAAGAAATTTAATCGTATCTTCACATGATTGAGAACATGAAACTTCACATGAATGAGAACATGACACTTCATTGACCGGAAGGTTTACAGAACTCTTTAAAGCGTCAAGCTCTTCAATTACTTCAGCAATACTAAGACGATTGAGATCTTTTGTCTTCTTGATGACAGCTACATTCATATCCCACGATTTTGGAAGTGAATTCAATAGCCTTTTGTTTATCTCAGATTTGGTCAAAAAGATCCCAACAATATTCATCTCAGTAGCGAGTGTGGTAAATCGCTGCAACTGAGCTTCGAGGGTTTCTCCAGGGATATAATCGAACATGTTGAAATTTTGTCTTAAAATCTCCTGACGATTCTCTTTCATGTTTTAACTCCCTCGTAGACCTTAAAATCAATTAAAAAAAACAACTAGAAGCTAAAATAAAGCTTAAAAGTCAAACCCTTTGATTATAAACCTCAAAAGTCAACCTTAAAAGTCAAATTTAAAAAAGTTAAACTCAAAAGTCAAACTTGAAAAAGTCAAACTTAAAAATCAAACCGAAAAGCTAAATTTGAAAATTTAAAAGTCAAACGAGAAAGTCAAAGTTTAAAGTCAAAGGTCAAACTTGGAAGTCAAAGTCAAAATTTATGTTCAAAAGTTAAAAAAAAATAAAAGTAAAAAAAAATTAAAATATAATTTTATTTATTTATTAATTTTAATTTAATTTTTATATATATATATATATATATATATATATATATATTTAATTTATTTATTATTATTATTTTTAATTTTATTTTGGATGAAAAAGAAATTTAAAATTAAAAGGAATTTAGTTTTGGGGTTAAAAGTGTTAAAAAATGAAAGTTGGAATCGACAGGGATGGGTTAAGTTCAAAAATTCGAAGTTAGATTACAAGGGATTGGTTGCCTGAGTTTGTTAAGCGTGTTGCCTTGTGAACTAAAGGTTCTGGGTTCGAACCCCGGCAACCCCCAAATCCGCTTCTATTTTTGATGAAGCGCTGATGCAAGCTGGCTGCAAGCCGCTGATGCGAGGACGAGGCGAGGCGAGGATCCGATATTCCGATGTGCTGCGAAGACGAGATCTGAACTCGTGCGAGCCGTAAACCACTGAGGACCGCAAGCCGACGCCGTAAACTCCGAGCCGCAAGCTCGGAAACCCTAGCCGCAAACACAAACTCCGCCGCCGACCGTGAACAGTTTCCGGCCGTAAACTCCGGCCGTGAACTGTTTCCGACAGTAAGCTCCGGCCGAAAACCCTTCAAGATTACGTGTAAAACAACGATTTTTCGACTTTGAAGCTCCAAAACTCGATCAAAAACCCATTTTTATGAAAAACACGAAGAACAAACCCCCCTTATTTTTGCGAGATTTATCAAAAAACGCAAAAATATTTCGAAAATAAGATCAAATAATGCTCCAAAATGGAGTTTACGGCCCAGGAACTCGGTGTTTACGGCCGTAAGCTTGGACCGTAAACACCAATTATTCAGATTCCAAACGAAACAATAAAACCTTTTGACTGATACAACTTGGCTTTGATACCAATTGTAAGTCCCTAATTTGCCTGTGTATCAGTCAGATCCGTTTGATGGTGCGGAATCCCAATCAAACGGATGATGCTAGATCAAATAAAAGAGAAGGAGAAGAAGAATTAATATGAATCTTGTATGTATTGATATGAATTATGATCCGGATACAAGAGATTCACACACACATAAAAGCTCCTGTTTCTCTCTGGCTGAAAACTATCTACTGTTCATCAATCATCAATCTCTACTCCTCACCCTAACACCTCTATTTATACTTGAATATGGGCCGGACACACCTGGGCCGTAAATGAGTTTACGGCCGTAAGGTGTTTACGGCCGTAAACTCAGCCGTAAACTAGGCCATAAATTCATAAAATATTACACAAAAATATAATTGCCCAGAAAAGTAAAGTATAAACCATATTTTGACCCAACAGGATTTTTCACTAACCTTGTCTTTTGATTATTGTTTGACAAATTCACATGGATAGGAACACATACACCATAAAATCTAAGTGTCATAAGGTTTCTCTCCGATTTAAGAAAATGATGGTGAAGAAACGCTTTCACTAAGTAGATTTTAAGGATATAGCAATTGTGATATTTGCATTCTCAGATTTGATTATGATTACGACATCCCTTTTCATTATTCGAATTGTGAGAAATGGCAAAAGGTCTAAACATTTGAGACTTATTGCTATAAGTTCTTAAATTGTTTAGACACACATGTGAGCTATCTAAGGAAAGGTGTATGAGTTTGAGAAACCTAGATAAAGTCTTATCAAAGCATCTCGTGTCAGAAATCTGAACTTTGGTAATGAAAGTCAATGAAGTATTGATTTCTAGAAGTCCAGCTGATTTTTGACTACATGTCAAAGCTAGTGGGAGCATAAGTGTTATGATAATAAAGATGTAATTATTATGCTAGTGGGAGCATAATCAATTATGGTGAATGTTGCAAGTTAGCAATGTTAATTATAGAAAACGTGATTTTTAGTTCGCAAAGTCCCAGAGTTGGAAAAAATTGTTTTGCTATAATTAAAGGAGAGAAAATTGTACTTCATCTCAAATCTAAAAGCTTAGATTGTGAGATTTTAATCAAATTTAGTCAAAGATATATGAATGTTATGTTGGAATGGTTCAGCATAAGGAAATTCTATATATGGAAATGTTAATTGCATTCTCAAAATTTGATTATGATTACAACATCCCTTTTCATAACTCAAATTGTGAGAACATGGAAAATAAAAACATTATAGCAAAAGACTGGTCAAGTATCATGTCTTTATGTGAGACATCATGAATCGTGTCCATTATGCTTCGGGTATAGGATCAATTACAATTTACATGTGCTATAATACTCATCCGTTCTAGATTTTCCAAATGCCTAGGGCATTAAGAGGGGAAAAGGACAAGAACCGGATATGACTAAATTGGTTAAACGACTGTTAAAGGACAATCTAAGGTTCGCCAATGATTGGTCGCTTAAAGATAGTTAGAAGTATAGTGATGAATGGACTATATCGACATTATTATAAATAGAAAGTACTCTATTAATATGAGTTATCATATGGAAAATATGGAATGTTTCCATATTGGGTGTTGGATATTAAGAATCTGTGGTTAGAAACTTTTATGCAAGAAGGATGTTCAAAGGAATGTACTTTGAATTTGAGACTTCGCTTCCATGGGATTGTCTTGTAACAATCTCCAATGGAATATTTTGTAATATCTTTGGTCAAGTCTCTATGACTTTTGGTACCTAGACATTACAAAAGAATCATTGCATGATAGTTTAGAATCTAACACTTTCTAGAAGTGACAAGAATTTGGAATTCTTACACTTGCAATAAGGATTTGTATTTGTGAAATGAGCATCATTGGAAAATTTTTAATTGATCTATTTCACAAAGGAAGGACCATAGACAAAGATAGTGTGCATGCTTGGAGCATGACATAACTATTGTTTTAATTCAAGTATTAAGTTGATTAATCGAAATATTATACAATGAATAATGTGAAATCAATATGGTGATTAAATAAAAGGTGTTTTATTTATATTAATAAGTTATGAGACCATATTAGATTCGATTATTCTTGTGTTTCACTTTTCATGTTTTGACTTCCCAAATAACTAGGTTATTCAAACCATCCACAGTCGATCATACTTTGGAAGTAGGTATTGAGGCAAGACTGTCATGAATGGGTCTGTAGAGGTGTGTTAGTCATAACACAAGTTTGCTACAGTGTTCATGAGTGCTCCTGGAATAAGATTCAAGTATTGGATTCAACCCATGCTCATTTGAATGACTTCATGGATTTTATCATGAGTGTTCATGAGACGATAATATCTTATATTCTTGAAAAGAAGACATGTGAGTTGTAGTTGCGAGTCGGTTGCACATTGACATATGTAAACGCAACAGTAACTTGGATGTTATTAAACATATTGTTATGTGTAATTTTATGAGTAAGTACAAGCGAGCATTTGGGTCGAAGTTTATCCGTTCCTTTTACCCCATGTGGATTAAAGCGATATATGTGGGCCCCTCGATGATTTAGTTATGACACCCCTAAGTGCTTGGCCAAGCCTGGACTGATTTGATTTGTTCAATTAGTCAGTCGTCATAAATTGAAAATCGGGAAACAATAGATGGACATAGAGAATGATTATAATCCATGTCTCAGTCCATACGATATCTATAATGGAGGAATATATGATCCCTTATCTAATGGATACGTCATTGACTAGGTCATAGTTCGACATCGAATTTTAAGAGCTACGATTGCTAGTTGGGTTATGGAGTCATACTTGCAATAATAGTTATTAGACTTATCCAAGTGGGAGACTGTTGGATTAGTGTCTAAGTCCATAACTATATATGGTATGTACTTGACCCGAGAGTAGCATGGTCCATTTGGGTTACATGGCACCGGAACAATATGAAGGATGGATAATTGAGAAGAGGTTATTTATGATTTATGAATATATTATAAGTTCTAATATACTAATATGAAATCATATTATTTAATTAGTATTGATCAAGAATTAGTTTGGAAATAATTTTGTGATCAAAAGAGACTAATTAAATATATGGGGATTGATTATGTAAATCATTCATTCTTATAATGTGGGCTTGTGATCCATAGTTCCTTATGTTGGGCTAAACCCATGTGGTGACCCATGGATGATCCATGGAGGTTTAAACCCATGGAGCATGAGGAATATGGAAAGTCATGCACTTTAGGGTTTACATGGTGTAACCCTAGTTTGCCACACTATATAAGAACCCCTCTAGCTCATGAAATTGGCACTAAGGAGTGACTAGTGGAAACACAAGAGGGCAAGCCGATATTAAGAGTGCAAGTGACATCTTCGCAAGTTCCTCCATTTGTTGGTGGTGTTGTGTGATTCCATTTGAGGTGCAACACTTGGGGCACTAAGTATAATAGAGAAAACATAGATCCAAAGCATCTAGGGTTGCATGTACACCATAGTAGTGTTAGAATGCTCGAAACCCTTCAGTATAACCGAGCCTTCATCTTGACTGGAACGCCTCAAGGGCATATAACCTATCTAGACCGCTCCCGCGCTTTCGGCATGAATGGACCTCCTCGCAAGGCCTATAGCCTATCCAGACTGCTCGTTGGGTATCTTAGCCTTCAGCACAAAGTAGGACCGCCTCAACCCAACCAACCACAACAAGTTGGCATACACATAACAAATAAACATATATCCAGGCATCAGACAAATAGACAGATCTACAGATCACTACCGCATGCTAATATTCCATATACCAGGATACCGTTCTAATAGATCACCACATCATAACAACATCCTATATAACATGATACAGATCTAACCAATCACTATAGCATAACAACATATGGTAAACCAGGATATCAATTCAAATGGTCAGCCTTGGTACCTTTAACCCATAAGTACAGTGGGAAAAACTCACATCTGCTGATGATAATTGAAACAACACTCGATCTATGACGAACACTGCTCCTCACGCTAAACCAAAACCAAAAACAAACTCAATCAATAATTAGGGCTTAACCCAAACCTATGTTCAAGTCCATTGCTCATCATGATGAGGGAAAAATGGTTTTTTCCCTTTATATACAAGCCCAAAACCCCTAATGGACTAAGGCCCAAAAATCGATCCATTGGGCTTTTGAGAGAACGCTTGTCATTCCGTCTATGACGCCTGGCGTCCAAACACCCAATGTTCCCACGCAAACGCCTGAAGTTTGCTTGTTGTTCACCAACTTCCAAACTAATGACTTAATGGCTTAAGATATCAAGTCCAAACTTTAGATCCATAGCTAATAGAATGTCTAAAGCTATAAAGTTGGACACTTTATGGCCATGCATGGTTACAATGAGCCCAAAAGCCAAAACTCCAACTCCTTAAGCCATTAAGACACCTCAAAACTTTCATGGAGTGAAAGGAAGGTCCAAGATCACACTTTTATCACTTAATCTACCCTAAAACGTCCAAAATGACTACTCATTTGGTCTATGGTAGCTCCTACCCAATAAGATCAAGAAAATGAGGCTAATATTAAGCAAGATCTAGAGATATGATGATCAAGTTCAGAACTTTATACCACAAAATGATGATCCAAGATGCAAAGAGTCCAAATCTACAAACTTGAGAGCAACACCAACACTCCAATGATCTTCCTTCTCTATCAAGAACACTAAAAGGATACCAAAAAGATGCACAAGGCTTTAAACTCTCATACACACTTAGGGTTTTGGCAGTGAGGATGGAGGCTGGAGTGGTGAAGGGTTTTGAGGCCATAATGTTCTTTAAATAGGGTGCAAACCCTAAAAATTAGGATTTGGTCTCTGCATGCAAACATCCGGCGTCCATCATAGAACGCCTGGCGTTTGAACGCCTAGCGTTCTATGCCAAAAGCTTTTCGTTTGGACCAAAGCCAAACTTTACCAAAATGACACAGTGGCCCTTGCAGTTTTCATTTACTTAGGGTCAATATGAAATAAATCTCAATATAAAGGTCAACAATGAAAGTGACTCAAAACCAAATGTTACAATTCTCCCCCACTTAACTTAGACTTCGTCCTCGAAGTCTGCTGCAGTAACTAACCCTGGGTAGTTTTTCCATATCTCCACCGTGGTCACCTATATGGTCCTCCCTAGTACCCGATCCGAACTAGAAGTCGACTCATTCAGGCGGCTGACTACCCATACCATCGTTGACTTGCTAAATTTCATCACTTGAGAGACGATCACAACCCTCCCAAAATTCGGATATCCAATACCTTAGCTGACTCTTAAACAAACAAAACTATCTCAGAACGCAATTATTACGATATTTCTTTAGAATATGAACCATACGAGACCTTTCCGACCCTTACTTACCTCTTGTTGATTCCACTGGGAAGAATCAGGAATCCTGACTGTTCTTTGCTGTTGAGCCCTACATCCAAAAACACGGCAACCCCAACACGAGCCTCAGCTAGATAACCACTACAGAGAGGCACAAATAATGCCATCATATTCCATAATTCCTAGGCTGAGACCAAAAGTTCTATAGAGAGATCCAGAAAGTCGGGGACTCCCAAGGCCACAACCACCGAATCAATTCTATCAATATGCTTCTCGAGATCAGGAACCCATCAAGTCTAAATTTTAGAACTGATATTCCAGGACTGACATTCATCCATTCATTGAATCCACCCCTCGCCTTTGAGTCTGACTACTGCCAAACACGCAGAAAAGAGCTTAAAAATATCAATTGCGAATTTTCACGAATCCTAAATCCACTGAGTGACACGCCATTTCCAACCACTGCTCCTATGAGCAAAGACGAGAATCCAAGAATTTTCACATTTGCATCCGATCCTTATCATCTCAGGAGTACCCCCACTTGGAAAATCACTCGAGAAATTCACAAAGATCTTTATGATTTGAGACTTCATAACCGATTCCCAACCTTGATAATCAAACCCCTAATAATAGCTTGTGAACAAACATGATTTATAATGCAAACATCCTATAGAGTCTTTCTAATACATGTCTGATACTCCTAACAATCCTTAGTTGTTCCCTTTATCCAAACCGGCTGATTTGTGAATCTCCTGACTTCCATTAATGCACCAACACCGAAAGTACTATAAGTAGAAGAAATCAACAATCATGATCATTGGTCCCACAACATGGGTCTGAAATACCCCTACAAGATCCTCAGCAGAGGTCTGGATTGCCTCCGAGCCCACAACATGGGTCTAGAATGCCCTACCCGATATTACACCGATCTTGTCGATATTGAATCATTCGCCCAACACCACGTGGCCTAAAGATACTCACATCATTACTTCGCCTTGTAGGGACCCAATCAATGTCCCTCTTAACGCTAACCGAGCACAACAATTCTAAAATTTTACCACACACAATTCCTATCATGGAACAAGCTTCTACCAATGCAAAACCCTACGCAATCATGGTCACACACGACCCGATAATAAGATAAACGGTCGTACTCTTGATCCAATTCAAATGCTATAACCCAAAAAGAACCATGCATATAATTCTAACCAAGTGCTCCAATGGTATCTTATCCAACCTACCTACACCCCTCTTAACAATATATAATGTATTTAACATAATGCACACCCTTAGGGAACCAATAACCTCGTCAAAAAGGGAAGAAATACCAAAGTTCTATCGAAATGACAAACCTCACTGATTAACAGAAAACATCCTCATGAACGATTAGAACAGGACCCCATACCTTGATTGAGACTGAAAAGATTCCACCAATGCGCAACGAGCTCCAGAAGACTTCTAAGCTGATCCTGAATGCTACCAAAACCCGAGCCTGCTATAAACCCAAATTCCACACCAACATTGAGGGTAAACATACCCAGAGACCAAAGGAACATAAAACATATTGAACTTGATTATAGGTTGACACATCAATTGAACCGCAACTGTCACACCTTGAAACTTTTGGAGAACCTTCATTGAATGATGAACAAAATGACCAGTAATCGAGAATACATTGAAGTTAGATCTAATGAACCGAAACATGCGCGTAGCTGGATACACTCAACCCTGAGACTGATTTGAGGATCGACATCTGCCCAAGCTAGCCTATAAGTTGCAATCCATACAACGAGCCGACAATTCTCTCAACAACTGATACTTAACCTGAGTGATGTTAGCAGCTCCTCATTTATTCATTAGTATCCCAAAAATGAACCAATGGATACAACGAGCTCCTTGACCAACTACTTCCTGGTACGAGACATCTCGTGAAATTCCAGAACACATGCATCCGATTGCCAATTTCTCTACATCCCTGACTTGACCAAGTCTTATGTGACATCCCCATTTTCACGGCCAAAAAAGACCGATTTTGTTTATGCTTTATAAAAATCAGAGTACCTCTTTTAATAAAAATTTTTTGGAATTTGTTCCCAGTAAAACATGATAAATACGTTATCAAGGTATTTCCAAAGAAAAGTATTTTTATTCATTTTAAAACATTTGGGATGTCATCGTCAATACAGAAACATAAGCATAAATAGAACTTACATTCATTATCACTAGTGATTTATATCTCCTTAATCTCTCAGTGTAATGTGACTTCATATCAACACCTGTGATATAAATAAATTGAGTGGGTCAGGTTGGGAAACATGGTGAGTACATAGGGTTTTCAACCCACAATAATATAATCATTATGTTTAATCATCAAACAGTTACCCAATTACCCATCCCCATTATATTCTTTACTCTTAAGGGTCTACCCTAAGAATTAGCTATTTCTCATTCATTCATTCCTAAGGATTATCCTAAGGAATAGGAACGAAGTCCGTTGTTGTCAATGACACAACTTTCAATCACAACTGCTAGTTCTATCACTTAGGCGCAACTGCCAGAATTGTGACATTCTATATGAGGCGCAGCTGCCAGTATTGTCCTTCGAGCACAGCTGCTAGGGTTATCTCGTTTATTGACAGTATCATTTTCGAGAGTCCACTCGCAATACATGTCAATGGGTTTTTAGAGTACACCGATGAAAACATCGTTCACAACACCTACAGGTTGCAAGCCTGCGAGTATTCATTCCACTGGGCTGTCTAGAATAGTCCGTGGTTGTCATCCATACTCTGCTAGATGATGGGGACAACATTTGGGAACAAGGTTTCTCACATCGTCCACCTCTCACCCTTACCTTATGGTTTATATCACCTCTCAACTCATCATCCAACTCATATTTCATCTAATCATGTTTTACCCAACATATTATGTAGATATAAATACATATATAGTTTAAATCATATAAAACTTGTATAAAATCGTTCATCCAGCATAGATAGCAAGTATACAGATAATATGCACACATAACACATAGTTTATATAAAATAATTCATATCTATGTGTAAGATGAAAGGGACCATGCACTCACTTGAATAGGTGGTGATTATGAACTCAGACAGCGCTTCGCTTCTTAAAATAATTTCCTTCGACGAAACCTACTATTATTACTACTAGAATTTACTCTATTATTCGCCGAGACTAATTAATAGTCTAGCTATTATTACTATTATATAAGTGTTAAACAATATTTATATAACCCATAATAATAGCCCAAGTACGTATTATAAGTTCCTAATAACCTTAATATAATTAAATAAAAGCTAAATTAAAAATAGCGTTGGCGTTGTTCACATACAACGAGTTTTATAGAAAACCGGGCTTTGTTTGGAGCAGTGTTCCTGAGCCGAAAAGCCCTTATTCTCGAAGCCGTCGAGCACACCGGGGCTTCCGCCTCGTGCTAGGGAGGTTCCCTAGGCTTTTCGGGGGGTTTCAGGCCTAGAGAGAGGTTCTAGAGAGAGAGTAAAGAGAAGAAAGAATGAGAAATGTGTAAAAAAAATGAGGGTGGGAGAGGTTCTATTTATAGGGTGAAATATGGCTGAACATGGTGCCACATGTCACTATCTGGTGGCAAGACTTGGGGAGAAAGCAATGGCCAAGATTGTGCCACCTCACCCATTTTCGCACAACACACTTCCGACTTCTAAAATCCGTAACTTTCACATACGAGCTCCGTTTTTGACGTTTTTTATATCCACACGTAGGTAAAAATAAGATACACAACTTTCATTTTGACTCCGTCGGCTAATTCTCGACGGATCTTAAATTTAACAATATGAGAAGATTATACTGTTAAATGTCCGCGTAAAATTCATAACTTCTACATACGGAATCTGTTTTCGTCTGTCTTTTTACCGTTGAATTCTTATTAATGAGATCCTCAATTCTCATTTAGGTCGCATAGGCCAAGAACCGTTCGATCTAAAATTCGAGTTTCGGGTCGTGCACTGCTAAGCAAAATATTAGAAAATTCATAACTTCCTCATACGAAGTCAGATTTGGGCGTTTGTTTTTTGTACGTTCTCGGTTTAATGTATACTAACACTTTTGTTTAGATTTCTAAGGCTAAAAAGTCCTCCATCGTAAATTCAATATTTACATCTCCCGGTGTCGTGCCGGTTTTGCCGTAAAACTTCGACAGACCATAACTTCTTCGTTGTAACTCGGATTTCGGCGTTCTTTATATGTACAAAACCCATGAGATGTATTCTACAACTTGGTTAGGATTGTTTATTCTAAATAATCTTTTGTCAAAAATTCTCTTTTGACCCCTGTTATCTCTAAATTGACTAGCCCGGATCTACGGGCGTTACATCTTAAATCGAAAACCCGTATACCCGCACCACAGCTCCCTATAAACCATTCTTTCACACCACCAGGTCGAACATATTAGAGAACCTCCAAGAAGAATACCTAGTTCTCCCTCACTTAGAGTTCAAACTATCACTTGTTGACCCCCACAGTCCACCATAGCACCAACCTGCTCAGCCAATCAATCCCCACCACTACGCATACATCTCCTAAGGGGATAGTGATCAAATCATTTGGATAAAGAACCCCGAAGATCTCTAATACACAGATCTAAAACACTCTGGATGCAGAAATACCATGATCGGGTTCGATAGACACCCGCAACGAACATTCCAACTCTCGGTATACCAAATGGACTATGATAATTCCTGTAATCAGAAATCATGAGGAAATCCCGAACCTATTAAGGCCTAAATATACTATCATCATAGTTCTAAAAAGCTACTATATGAATGACTATCTAACGAAAATTAAACCGAGGATCTACGAACTCTTGGATTTTGACCTTGACCTCCTGCTGGACAGTGGACATCTGGGTTTACACACCCTTTGCTACCCATGAGGGACAGTCGGATATGAGATGGCCCGACTGGTGATAATGGAAGCATATCTGATCCTTGTATCAGTCGTGAAAGACATGCCCTATTTCTCTCTCTCTCTCTCTCTCTTCACACTTATAGCATCTGAACTTGTGACAAGCAAACCCATGGGTTCCCCCACACTTCTTGCATATATCATAGCCCCCTTGACTACCAGTACCCAAGTTAGCAACCTCCAATTATAAATCTATCATTGTAAGATCCCTCTTTCTCTTTCCAATTGGTATCCTCACGTCAAGATCTCCCCTAGTAGTCATCTCATCAGTCCCTACTTCAACCCTGACACGCATCAGTTCGCTCCTCGAGCTTGGCAATCAACCTGCCAGTGATCCGATCCATAATAGCCAACAATTCCTCCTACAACATCTGTGAAATCTCAACGGAAATAATCTCCCGCATCTGATCAACAATCCACCCCTGCTTGTCCTGGCCATCAGCTCTGAATCCCGAACTAGATCTCCTGGTGAACTCCATACTGAAAATGAACCAAAAGCTTAAGAAATTCCATGATGCACATTGCTACAACCACATAACGAGATTATCCATTGGGGTTGTAGCTTCCTTGCTATGCGTACGGGTCCTGTGCTTTCAGTAGTACAGACACATACTACCTTCCACACCTACCCGTATTTGTTTTAAGGATCATTACAACCACCCAAAACTAATACAAAAATGAAATTACACATACAACCTATCCTTACTCTCTCTCTCTCTCTCTCTCTCGAGTGGCTAAAACATTCCTTCTCAAGCCAACCTTGTTGGATTAGGTGTCTATGCCCATAGCTATTTTGGTATGTACTTGACCTGATTATGAGCATGATCCATTTGGGTTGCCTTCACTATAGCAACTGATAGGATGAATTAAGGAGAAAGAGGATTAATTATGATTTATTAATATATTATATGAATAATATATTAAAAGAGAAATCATATTGTTTAATTAATATTGATCAAGAATTAATTTTGTGGTCAAAAGAGATTAACTAAATAAGGGGGACTAATACTATAATTATAAGATAGTTACAAAGTTGGGCTTAGGATCCATATGGAAGCAATGGACGAATTCTATATGAGAGTTCATATGGAAATCATCCAAAGGGCCTTCTGGAAGGATCTTTGGGCTGCTTAAGGATTAAGCAACTATATTAGGGTTTCCAAGTTGATAACCCTAGAAGCCTCAACTATATAAGGACCCTTAAGGCTCCCAAAAACGTGGCTAAGATTTCTTGGAAGATCTTGGACGTTTTTATGCCTCTTCCCTCTCTCTCTCTCTCTCTCTTGCTCATCCTTATTGCTAGTGGTGTTTGTGACTCCATTAGAGATGCAACACTTGGGGCACTAGGCTTTCAGAAGTCAAGATCAAGAAGGTTTGTGATTGTTATTGCTACATAACAATCAAGGTATGATTAATAACAATATTCATGTTTTAATTTCAATTATAGTATGCTAGATCTAGGGTTTATGAGTTTTGGATGGTTATTGCATGTACAACTAGATAAACTAGATCCAAAGCTTTAGGGTTTGCTTGTGCACCATAGGATTGATGTAATGCTCAAAACCCATCAGTGGTATCAGAACTTAGGCTGTTTATCTAATGTATTTGATGCTATGTTTGATCATTCAAAGCTGAAAAATTGCGAATTTCGAATCTACCGGATTCACGTCGTGAACACAGTCTGACAACAGATTTCGAAATTTTTTCCTTAATTTGATTTGGATAATTACCATAAATTATTTTTCCAAATAAAAATCAGATTTTTTAATTATGGTAATTGATATCCTAATCAAATTGATGGATAATTGTCAATTTAAGATAATTACTTGTTTTTATAAGATAAAGATTAATTATTTGTATTTTGATTTGAATTATCTTGTAAGAAAAATAGATTAGGTCAAATTATGTGATAATTATTAATTAATGATATTTGATTATTTTTCAAATTTGATCTAAAAGATATTTTGAAAAGTTTCAAAATTTTCCCTCAAGTTTTGGAATTTATAATTTAATTAAAAGGTATTAATTTTGAAATATTAAATTCTAGAACCCTAGTGTTTTGAAAAGTTCAAATTACATCCTTATGGCTTTATTTATTAATTAACTGTATAATTAAAAGAGAGTTAATAAATCTATAATGATATGGTTTAAGTTTAATTAAATTAAAAGTATAACTTATTAGATTAAGCCACCTAATATTTTAAAAGTGTAAAATACACCCTTATACTATATGAAATTAAAAGTCTAATATTATATATGTATGAGTAAAGGGTCATTCTTATCGTTAGTAGGCCTTATTCACGAAGCTGGTCTATAAGGGGTGTTTAAGGAAGCGGCCTGTAAAATGATTGTCATTGGGTATCCACTCTTACCCCGCACACTCTTGACTAGTGGAGGGTCGTTGGCCGAACAGGTAGGATAGGACACAACCTTCCATTATAAGTGTAATGAAATACGAAGTAACTAAACACTTTTATAAATTCCCAAATCTTAGTTACTTTAGGAAAAATGTGGATTTGGTGCTAATCCATGAAATTGCACATTGCACCTTGTTGGTCGTTAGTGGAGCATGTGTGGTTTACCGGCACACTAATATGGAACCAATGAAGGATGATAATGGGTAGCTCGTAGATTATCATAGATAAATGGAGCATGTGTGGTTAACCGGCACATTGATTAGGTGATAGACATCGTCGAGAGTACCAAGCTAATTTGTATGGTTATCCACACCTTGTTTGTGATCCTCGGCATCCCAGTCACAAACTTTAAGGGTATAATCAAGATTAAATATGCCATTGAAAAGTTCAATGAATCTCAAAAGATCTAGGAGTTTCAAAACATTTAAAACCTAATTTTCCTTTTCGTTTTTCATGGTGGAAATTGGTAAATTGTCATTTACCTACCTTCAAATATTCTGCAACTGGATTACTACATCCCTCTTCCGAGTTGTAAAATATTATGTTAGGTCCTAGCCTTAATATCTCATTTGGGTGTTTTATTAAGGACTCAATCAACTAACTTGAATTTCTCCCGTTTTGTAGGTGTCAAAGTCTATCAACTATGATCTTCCCGAATCCTTTGGAAAAAGTTTTCCACATGAAGATGATGTTCCACAATTGGATTGTAGAATTGGAAATCATGGTTCACTTCCTCCACCTCCTCCAATAATTCTCCCTAACCCACGTGTTCGAAGACTTGAAAAGTTCAAAGTCACTCAAGCCCTATTGGCAGTAAGACACAAAGATGGAAAGTCTGTGTGTGCACACGTCTTAGAGATGAAGTCACACATTGACATGTTGAGGATGTTGGGTGTCGATATCTCAAGGAAGTTTGCTGTTGACTGGGTTCTTTAGTCACTTCCTGACTCATATAGTGAGTTCATTAGAGAGTACTATATGATGGGCGACAACGTAACCCTCATTGATCATACCTATTTGCTTATTGATGCTGAATCAACAATGATTTGGCGCACTGTTCAAGCAAATTTCTCTGGTAAATCAATGTCCCATCCTTCTATGGGAAATGACAACATTGGAAGTCCAGAAAAGTTTTCTCTACGCAAGAGAAATGCTGAGTCTGAGATAGTCCAGTGGACCATTCCATAAGAATCCATATGTTTCTACTGCCAAAAGAAGGGGCATTGGTTACGAAGCTGCCCTGACTACCTGAGAGATCTAAGAGATGGGAGAGTCAAGATGTATGACTCTGCTGCAGGTAAAATCCACTATCTAACTTTATTAAGTTCCTATTTGTAGATTCTTAATACATGATGTGATAAGATTACATTTTGATGTTTTGTAGGATCGAAGAAAAGAAAGGAAGCTTAAAGGAAAAATGAGCTAAGTCTGATCGCGAAGAAATGGATTTCGATCGCATGGTTCGATGATCGGATTTTTGAGCTGCTACTTAGAGAGTTATGATAGATTGCTTAGGAATATGTAATAACATAGTTTTCATTTGAATTGCGTTGTATGGGCAAGTTTTTCCATGTTTATATAAATAAAATAAATTTTTATTTTTATTTTATTTATAATTCCTTGCAATGGCATTTGTGAAAATTGATGTTTGTTTCTATTATTAGCAATATTGAAATGGATGTGATTCTTAGTTATGTTATTTGTGGTACTGTCAAAAATTTACCAAATAAGGAAAGATTTTCTTCGCCCAAGTTTCAATTGGACAGAAACTTGGAATCATACAACTTGTATTGTGTGATGAATGAGAACCTTCATATTTGGGAAATTAAGACTTATTCCTAGTTCACACAAGTATGTGAGTCAAGTGAAGGACTAAAGGACTAGAACACAATGTTATGCACTGGTCAAGTCCACCACAAAAACGATAAGATTACTCGTCATGATTTAATAAAAGTTTAGTAAATATGGTTATGCTTACAAGATTAAGTGTGATTCTGAATCATTGGAAAAGTTCCAATGAATAGCAGAACGAATAAGAAGAATCAATTAGGCAGAAAGATAAAAGTTTCTCCAATCTGAAAAGAAGGGAGAGTACTTAAGTATCATGTTTTATGATCATCTTAGTGATTATGAAACCGTATCACAATTGATCCTCTAAGGAAACCTTAGTGCATAAGTTTGACTAAGAAGAGGAATCGGGAATTCTTGAAATGTTTAAATAAAATTGATGAGTCATACTTCATTCCAAAATTGAGTCTTAGAGTAATACTCCAAGATTATGACTTGAGTGACAAAATCTTAAGAAAAGGTTGAAGAACACTCATCAAATGTGGAGTAGAAAATTTTCTTAATCTTGTACATTTGAAATTGGTTGGTTGTGATGTCTTGGATAAGACAAAGACCAACTAGGACTAATTATGTGAGGTGTTTATCTTGATAAGAGACCACACTAAATCTTGAATATTTGTAAATGTTCTTGACAAATGAATCTTATATGTCGAGAGGTCAGTGGGAGTCTTAAAGATCTTGAAAGGTTTCAAGAACTAATCAAGAGTAAACCTATTGTTAATCACTAGTTGACACAATTTTGTTTCTATGCCATTCCAGTAAAGTTACTTATGCATATGAGTTCTATGAGTTCTCAATTGACTGCATAAAGGCAAGCATCTTGTTCAATGAAAGTGCATTGACTAGCATAGGGGAGCTACTAAATAACTTAGAAGCAATGATGGGACCCTTGATGGCAAGAAATTAAGAATGAACAAGTTCTGTCCATAAGAGTTTGGATTTGTCACAAATATTATCTTATGATTATGATTATGACAAATTCACATGGATAGGAGCACATACACCATAAAATCTAAGTGTCCTAAGGTTTCTTTTCGTTTCATGAAAATGATTGTGAGGAAACACTTTCACTAAGAGAGATTTGAAGTAGATAGCAATTGTGATATTTATGTTCTCAAATTCGTTTATGATTATGACCTCCCTCTTCATAGTTAGAATTTTAAGAGTTGGAAATTAGTCTAAACATTGAGGACTTATAGCTATAAGTTCCAAATTAGTTTAGACATACATATGAGCTATCTAAGGAAAGGTGTATGAGTTTGAGAAGCTTAGATAAAGACTTATCGAAGCATATCGTATTACAAATAGGAACTTTGGAAATCAATAAGTATTGATTTCTAGAAGTCCAACTGCTTTCTGAATATGTGTCAAAGCTAGTGGAAGCATAAATGTTATGCTGGTATGGATATAATTATCATGTTAGTGGGAGCATGATTATTATTTTAAGCGTTGCAAGTTAGCAATATTAATTATAGAAAACAAAAGTTTCACTTTGCAAAGTTGCAGGGGTTGAAAAGTTGTTTTGCTATAATTAAGGGAGAGAATATTATACTTCATTTCAAAAAATCCAAAAGATTGGATCAAGAAATTTTAATTAAATTTAGTCAAAGGACATATATGGATGTTATGTTGAAAAGGTTCAACTTAAAAGAATTCTATATATGGAAATATTATAGCAAGAAACTGGTAAAGTATCACGTTTTTCATGAACCGTGTCCCATATGCTTCTGTTATAGGATCGATTGCATATACTGTAATATTCGACCGTTCTAAATTTTCCAAATGTCTAGGGCATTAAGAGGGAAAAGGACCAGAACCGTATATGACTAAAATAATTAAACAACTGTCAAGGACAATCTAAGGTTCACCAAGTATTGGTCACTTGTGGGCAGTTGGAAGTATAGTAACAAATGGACGATAATGACATTATTATGATTAAATATGATTCTATTAATAATGAGTTGTCGTATGGTAAATATGGAAATGTTTCCATATTGGGAGTTGGATATCCAGAATCTATGTCTAGATTAGAAACTTTTATGCAAGAAGGATGTTCAAAGGAATTTACTTTGAATGTGAGACTTCATATCTATGGAATTGCCTTGTAACAATCTCCAATAGAGCACTTTGTAATATCATTGGCAAAGTTTTGGTGGCTTTGGTGTTGTGACAATACAAAAGGATCGTTGCATAAAATATTAGAATCTAACATATTCTAATAGTGGCAAGAATTTGGTATTCTTACACTTATGACAAGGATTAGGAGTTGTGAAATGAGTATCATTGTAAATGTGTTCAATTGATCTATTTCACAAATTATGGACCATAGTTAAACAGAGTGTGCATGCTTGGAGCATGGGACAACTGTTGTTATAATTCAAGTAATAAGTTGATTATCCGAAACATTATACAATGAATAATGAGTAATCAATATGGTGATTGAATAAAGGTGTTTTATTTATACTCAAAAGTTTGGGGCCATATAGGATTAGTATTATTCGTGTGTTTCACTTTGCATGTTTTGACTTCCCGAATAATAAGATTATTCATACGATCCACAGTCGATAAATACTTTGGAAGTAGGTATTGAAGCTAGACTGTGAGACGATAATATCTTATATTCTTGAAACGGAGACATGTGAGTTGTATTTTACAAATCTGTTGCACATTGACATATGTAAACGCACCAGTAACTTGGTGTTATAAAACATATTGTTGTCTGTGATTTGATAAGTAAGAACAAGCAAGCATTTGAATCGAAGTTTATCCGTTCCTTTTACCCAATGTGGGATAAAATCGATATCTGTGGGACCCTCGATGATTTAGTGATGACACCCCTAAGCGCTTGGCCAAGCCTGGACAAAGTTGATGTAACGTCCGTAGATCCGGGCTAGTCAATTTAGAGACGATAAACATCAAAAGTGACTTTTTGATAAAATAGTGTTTAGAATAAATAATCTTAACCAAGTTGTGGTGTATGTCACAAAGTTTCCATGCATATAAAGAACGCTGAAATCCGAGTTATAACGAAGAAGTTATGACCTGTCGAAGTTTCGCGACAGATTCGGCAAGACACAACGCGACGTAAATAGTGAATTTGTGTTAGAGCAATATTTGGCCTTAGCGGTCTAAACGAAAGTCATAGAATACATTAAACTGAGAGCGTGCATAAAAAGAACGTCCAAATCTGACTTCGTATGAGGAAGTTATGATTTTTCTAAGTTTCGACTTAGTGGTATGCAACCCAAAGTTCGAATATGAGATCGAGTGATTTCTTGCCAAAACAATCTAAATGAGAATCTAAGATCTCCTTGATAGTAGTCCAACGGTAAAAATACAGACGAAAACGGACGTCAGATGAAGACATTATGAGTTTATAACGGAGTTTTCCTTCCCCGGCCTACTAAAAATAAATATAATAAAATTTTTAATCAAAATTAGCCGACGGGGTCTAAACGAGAGTTGTAGAGCATAATCTCATCTATGTGTGGATAAAAAGAACATCGAAAATGGAGCTTGTGTGCAAAAGTTATGAATTTCTGAAGTTTGGGGCGCGAACCCCAAAGTTGTGTCAGAGAACACGACGTCAAAACAGTATTCACGACGTGAACTGAATTCTGGAGCCTTCTTGAGCCTGATGGAGCAAGTGGAATGATGACGAACATAATGACCTATGCCTGACCAAGCCCACGACATGAAATAAGGGATCACGATGTGAAAATAAAAAAACCAGCCCTATAAATAGAAATCGAAGGAATTCGATTTTTGTTGCTAATTTCTAAACCTCTCTCACTCCCGATACCCTCTCTAGCCCTCTTAAAGTACCCCTTGAAGCCCCGATATCATCCCGACACCCGAAGCGAGTCCTGAAGCCCCGAAGATCCCGAGAAGAAAAGAGTTTCAAGCCGAAGCTCTGCCCGCGAGAAGCCCGGTGTGTGAAGATACCCCGGTTTCATCAAAGAGTTACTACTCGAAGAGCCGTAGTGCTGTCCGAGCATCGTCTAATAAATGAGTGCATAGTTAATTTCATCTTACGCATAGATATGAAGTATTTAATATAAATTACGTGTTCTGTGTGCATATTATATGTGATCTTGATATCTATGTTGGATAAACATTTTATACATGTTTACATGATTTAAACTGTATACCTAATTTTATAGTTATAAATATATATTGGGTAGCAACGGGTGAAGATAGATCGGTGATGATAGATAGGTGGTTATAGAAAGGTGATGATAATTAGGTGATGAGAAATAGGTGATGATAGATAAGTGATGATAATTAGGTGAAGATAGATAGGTGATGATAAATAGGCGATGTGAGCTGAGAGGAGGCACCATAACCTCGACCGGCGATGTGGCGATGTAGTCATATACCAGAGTATAGATGGCGACCACTGACTATTCTAGCCAGTCATGTGGAAACATCAACGGGATCATAACCTGTAGGTGATGAATTACGAGTTCAGGCGATGTTGTAACTACGTATTCATGCGATGATACTCTAACCCCTTACTATGAATTACGAGTTCAGGCGATGTTGTAACTACGTATTCATGCGATGATACTGTAACCCCTTACTATGAGTTACGAGTTTAGGCGATGTTGTAACTATGTATTCATGCGATGATACCCTAACCCTTACTGGACACGTATTGATGGAGTAATCCCTAATTCAGTACTGTCTATGCGATGTAGGCGATGATCCTTAGGAATAAACATATAAGGAAATGCGATGTAAGGAGATGAGAGGTAAATACGATGTAGGAGATGACCCTTAGGATAAATCTTTAGGGAATGTACTTATAAATAAAGAAGATAATGGGGATGGGTAATTGGGTTTATTGTTTGATGATTGAATATAGTAATTATATTATAGTGGGTTGAAAACCCTATATGCTCACCATGCTCCCATGCCTGACCCACTCAGTTTTCTTTGCATTACAGGTAATGGCACAAAAGTATAAGTTGGTGGACTTGACGAGGGATTTTGGATTATAGGTCGATAGTTATAAATAACTGTTGTAAGGTCTATTTTATATTGTTTATGCTTTTGGTCTGTATCGGAACATGTCATCTTGAGATTTTGTTATTTAATGAAAATACGTTTCTTTAAATAAATGCTTTGATAAATTTTTATCACAATTTGTTTTGGGAACAAATTCCGCAACTGTTTTCTTTACACGATTACTCTGATTTTAAAACAAAGCATAAACAAATCTGTCTTTTCTGGCTGTGAAATTGGGGATGTCACAGTTGAGGTGTTCCATTGTAGTCTGTTGTGAGCCATCATAAATCAGAAATCGAGAAACAACATATGGACAGAGAGAATGATTATAATCCATGTCTTAGTCCATATGATATCTAGAATGGAGGAATATATGATCCTTTATCTAAAGGACGTGTTACTGATAAGATTAGAGTTGACAACGGCTTTTGCAAGCTACGATTGCTAATCAGGTTCTGAAGTCGTATTTGCAAAATAGTTGTTAGACTTATCCAAGTGGGAGACTGTTGGATTAGATTTCTAAGCCCATAACTATTTTGGTTTGTACTTGACCCAATTATGAGCATGGTCCTTTTAGGTTGCCTTCACCATAGCAACTGATAGGATGAATTAAGGAGAAAGAGGATTAATTATGATTTTTTAATATATTATATGAATAATATATTAAAAGAGAAATCATATTGTTTAACTAATATTGATCAAGAATTAATTTTGTGGTCAAAAGAGATTAATTAAATAAAGGGGACTAATACTATAATTATAAGATAGTTACAAAGTTGGGCTTAGGATCCATAAGGAAGCAATGGACGAATTCTATATGAGAGTCCATATGGAAATCGTCCAAAGGGCCTTCTGGAAGGATCTTTGGGCTGCTTAAGGACTAAGCAACTGGATTAGGGTTTCTAAGTTGATAACCCTAGAAGCCTCAACTATATAAGGACACTTAAGGCTCCCAAAAAATGTGGCTAAGCTTTCTTGGAAGATCTTGGACGTTTTTATGCCTCTTCCCTCTCTCCCTTTCTCTCTCTCTCTCTCTCTTGTTCATCCTTATTGCTAGTGGTGTTTGTGACTCCATTAGAGGTGCAACACTTGGGGCACTAGGCTTTCAGAAGTCATGATCAAGAAGGTTTGTGATAGTTGTTGCTACATAACAATCAAGGTAAGATTACTAACTCTATTCATATGTTAATTTCGATTATAGTATGCTAGATCTAGGGTTTACGAGTTTTGGATGATTATTGCATGTATAACTAGATAAACTAGATCCAAAGCTTTAGGGTTTGCATGTGTACTATAGGATTGATGTAATGCTCAAAACCCATCAAACCTATCATACACGTACTCATCCACTATGATACTCCCAACACTTGCTAAAAGCAGATCATGAGTGATATATACTCCCTAGGCTATCCTAGTTTCCATACCTCACCCTGCCATCAATTGCCAAACAACCCTCATTAGTACCATTTAACTACTGTATGAATACAATCACATGTAACATGACTTAAATAACCTTAGATTCAAAGATTCAACTAGGGATGAGAAAAAGGACCGAACCGGCCGGAACCGGCCCGAACCGGACCAGAACCGGGAACCGGATTCGGCCAAAATCAAGAACCGAACCAGCCCGGCGGTTCTACTGGTTCCCGGTTCCTACTGGTTCTTGTCGTGTCTTCAAATGTTGGAACCGATCCTTGAAAAATAGCATCATACGGTTCCGGTTTTTACCGGTTCTACCGGTTTTTTCCGGTTCTATCGGTTCCGGTTCCTACCGGTTCCCGGTTCCAAAAATCCACAAAAATAACGTCTCGGTCCCGGGCCGACCGGTTCCGGTGCCGGTTCCAGTTCCGATACCGGTTCCGACCGGTTCCCCGGTCCATATGCTCATCCCTAGATTCAACCCAACCAAAGTTGGATCCAGACAAGAGCTGCACAGTAGGACCAAATCCTTTACCCTAAAATTATTTAAGCCTTGCAACATGTAACTTAACGTATTCAATTAGTAGTTAGTTCACACCTGAAAGATTCACACAACAATCAACAAGAAAACTCTATAGGAAATAAGGAATCATATATCAGGCAATTCTATCATGTAATTCGTGAATATTCCTATCCTATAAATAACATGTTGTTCTAACATAGGATAACATCAAATAATAGTGTGGTAATTGGGGTCTACTTACTGGCTCCGGCTGATCGTACACATCACATCCTTACTTGATTATTTTTGAAAACAATTTGAAAATCGTTTTTAAAGCATTTGCAGTTCCTTAGTTTGAGATTGGATTCACACGGATGTTCCTCCATTTCGCTCAAACCAAGGCTCTGATACCAACTTGTAACATCCCAAAATTAACAACAATTTTGAACTTTTTAAAACAACCCTTTTACTAATAAAAATGTTTACAAAACTATTGTTTCCAAAAATATTATTTAAAATCAGAGTCTCTCAAGATCAATATCATAAAAACCAAGGATGTGTACGGTCACGCCTTCGCCTTCCTTCAATCATCATAAGTACCTAAAACAAAAACTAAAAACCGTAAGCAAAATCTTAGTGAGTTTCCCCCAAAGTACCACTACGTACAACATATAAACAACAACATGCATAATCGAGCCTTCATCCTTATTAGAACCCTTCGTAGGGCCTACAGCCTATCTGGACCACTCCCGAGCCTTCGACATGACTGGACCATCTCGCAGGGCCTACAACCTATCTGAACCGCTCGCCTGTTATCTTGGCCTTCAACAAAAAGCAGGACTGCCTCAACCCAATCAACCACAACATGTCGACATACACATAACAGATAAACATATAGCCAGACATCAGACAAACGGGTAGATCTACATATCACGACTGCATGCTAACATTCCATATACCAGGATACCGTTCTAACAGATCACCACAACATAATAACATCCTATATAACATGATACAAATCTAATAGGTCACTACAACATAACAACATATGGTAAACTAGGATATCAATCCAAATAAGTACAGTGAGAAAAACTCACCTTTACTGATGATAATTGAAACAACACTCGATCTGCGGCGAACACTACTCCTCACGCTAAACCAAAACCAGAAACAAACCTAATCATCAATTAGGGTTTAACCTAAACTCATGATCTAGTCCATTCCTCGTCATGATGATGGCAAAAGACTATTTTGCCTTATATACAAGCCCAACTAAACTAAGACCAAAACCCCGAATGGCAAAAGGCCCAAAAATCGATCCATTAGGCTTCTGAGAAAATGCATGTCATTTCGTCTATGACGCCTGGCATCCGAACGACCAGCGTTCCCATGCAAACGCCTGCTGTTTGTTCGTTGTTCACCAACTTCCAAACCAATGACTTAATGGCTTAATATATCACGCCCAAACTTCAGATCCATAGCTAATAGAATGTATAAAGCCATAAAGTTGCAAACTTTATGGCCATGCATGGTTACAATGATCCCAAAAGCTAAAACACCAACTCCTTAACCCATTAAGACACCTCAAAACTTGCATGGAGTGAAAGGAAGGTCCAAGATCACACTTTTATCAATTAATCTACCCTAAAACGTCCAAAAGGACAACTCCTTTGTTCTAAGGTAGCTCCTTCCCTAAAAGACCAAGAAAATGGGGCTAATAAGCATAAAATTCTAACATAAACAAGATCTAGAGATATGATGATCAAGTTCAGAACTTTATACCACAAAATGATGCTCCAAGATGCCAAGAGTCCAGATCCACAAGCTTGAGAGCAACACCAACACTCCAATGATCTTCCTTCTCTATCAAGAACACTATAAGGATACCAAAAAGATGCACAAGGCTTCAAAATCTAAGACACATTTACGGTTTTCATAATGAGCATGGAGGCTGGAGTGGTGAAGAGTTTTGAGGCCATAACATTCTTTAAATAGGGTGCAAACCCAAACAATTAGGGTTTGGTCTCTACATGAAAACGCATGGCGTCCGTCATAAAATGCCTAACATTCTATGCCAAACGCCTGGTGTTTGGACCAAAGCCAAAATTTACTAAAATGCCACCATGATCCTTGCACTTTTCATTACTTAAGGACCAATATGCAATCAATCTCAATATAAGGGTCAACAATGAAAGTGCCTCAAAACCAGATCATAAATTTTCTAAAAAGATTTCTATAAAGGAAAAAGGGTGTGATGCATGCAATCAGATGAGCTCGAGTAAGTGATTCCCAAAACATCAATTCCTAAGTATTATGACTAGTGTGCTCATTATGTGAATTTCATGATAGAATAGGGCTAAAGGTACCATTAGGAATCATATGCTAGAATTGTCTGGGCATGTGATGAATTATATCCTCGGGAGATTTAATGTTATGTATTACTCGAAATTTATATTGGCTCCGTTAATTGCGAAGTGTATGCTTTAAAAATTGTATACGATTAGGATCATATAGCCTTAGAATGATTGGTTTAGCCTTATTTCCTATTCATTTTCTGTTTGTTGGCTTAGGTGGAATCATTTATCCGACAATCTATGTGAACCCATTTTGTGTATAGTTTGCATACATAAGGCAATCGACAATGTTGGTAGAAGTTCATGGTAGTGTAGGAGAAAGTGAGTTGAGGGTTCCTAAGAGAGCTTAAGAAATGATGTAGCTGTTGGATTAATGTCTAAGTCCATAACTATAATTGGTAAGACTTGACCCGACCCGGCATGTTCCATTTGGGTTGCATGGCATCATGCATTTGGATAGACTATTATGAGAGAAATAAGACACTTATGGTTATTAATATATTATAAGTTATAGTATATTAATAATAAGAATAATAAGATTATTTAATTAGTATTGATCAAGAATTAATCTAGGATTAATTAAGTGATCAAAAGAAGACTAATTAAATATATGGGTTGATTGTGTAAATCATCCATACTTATATAGTGGGCTAATACTCCATGGATTATCTAGTTGGGCTAAAACCCATATGATGCTCCATGGATGCTCCATGGTGTTTTGTACCCATGGATCATGGAAATGAAAGGCCATGTCAATTAGGGTTTACATGATGCAACCCTAACTATATATGCATCTTCTTCTTGACCAAAATCGGCCACTAGTGTGTGTAAAAGAAGGGCTAGCCGATTTTCATGAAGTGTAGAATTCTCTCAAGTTACTCCAAGTGTATTTGGTGTTGTGTGAACCATTTGAGTTGTCACACTTGAGGCACTTGGCAATCAAGATTCATGAAGATATTCTACATCAAAGAGGTATGTATTCTATCTTGTTATATTCATTGTTTTGTATGCTAGATTTGGATAATACCTTGGAAGTTCATATTTACATGTATAATAGAGAAAACATAGATCCAAGGTATTTAGGGTTGCATGTACACTTAGGAGTGTTAGAATGCTCAAAACCCAACAGTGGTATTAGAGCCTAGGCTTGTTTTCAATTATACTTGATGCAAATTGCTGAAAAACTCGATTTTCTGGCTTTCTGGGCACTGGACTCGCCGAGTCCACTGATGAACTCGCCGAGTCCATGAGTAAAATCATCCTACTCGCTGAGTAGGTTCATGCACTCGACGAGTAGGAGCCCCAGACCACATATTTTCGAGGTTTTTGGCTAGAAATGGACCAGGAACATTACCCTAAGTTGTTTTTGAACTTATAAACTTGTTTTTGATGTGGTAATGTTCATGCTAATCCAATTTCAAAGATAATTGACAATAGATTCATGTTTTGAATTAGTTTAGTGATTAGGCTAATTACATGAAATAGTTTGATTTGAATTATCTTGTTCTTATGAGTTGCTTAGATTAATATAAAGTTATGTGAAATTATTGTTTTCAATCCAAATTAATCTAAGAGTTGATTCTAAAATGTGTTTTTGTAACTTGTCCTCAAGTTATATGAAAAGTCACATTTAAGTTTCATAAAACTCATAAAAGTTGGCAAAAAAAAGAAAAAGTTACAAAAAAAAAGAAAAAGTTACATTCAAGAGTCACTTCATTAAGTAATAAAATATGTAACCTTAATTAATTCCATAAGTTACAAAAAAAAGAAAAAGTTACATTCTTTAAACACATAAGTTATGGAATTAATTAGTTTTGAATAGTTTCGAAACTTGCCCTCAAGTTTTGGAATTTGTAAAGTTTTCTCTTATGAATACTTTAATTCCAAGTTAGCCCTTAGAATTTTAAAAAGTTAAAAGTCAACCCTTATACTTTATAATATTATAAGTTAATAATATATATATATATATATATATATATATATATATATATATATATATATATATATATGTATAAGAGCAAGTCAGTCTAACCGTTAGTAGGCCTCATTCACGAAGCCGGTCTATAAGGGAGGTATAAGGTTACTGCCTATAAAATGGTAGTTTAATGGGTGTCCACTCTCACCCACCGCTTCCTTGACCGGTGGAGGGTCGTTAGCCGAACGGGTTTGACAGGACTATAATTCTCCCTTCATTAAAAGTATTAATGATAAATAATAAGTAACTAAACTCTTAATAATAACCAATCTTAGTTACTTAGGAAAATGTGAATAAGGTGCTAATCCATGAAATTACACTTTGCACTTTGTTTAAGTTGGTTAGTGGAGCGTGTGTGGTTAACCGGCACACTAACTCGTATTTAAGAAGGTAGGAAAAGGGTAACTTAATGTTTATCATAGTATCGATGGAGCGTGTGTGGTTAACCGACACATCGATTGAGGGGTAAACACTTAAGGGTATCAAGTAATTTGCATGGTTACTTCACACCTTGTTTTGTGATCCTCGGCATCCCAATCACAAAACTTGAAGGGCACACTCAAGATTGAAACATGCCATTGAACAGTTCAATGAATCTCAAAGATCTAGGAGTTTCAAATCCAATTAAAACCTAATAATACATTTCGTTTATCTTGGTGGAAATTGGTGAATCGTCATTCACCTAGCTTCAAATATTTTATAGCTTGGATTACGACATCCCTCTTCTAAGTTATAAAATATTTTGTTGGGTCCTAGCCTTAATATTTCATATTGGGTGTCATATTAAGGACTTTAGATCAACTATCTTGAATATCTCCCAAAAGATGTCTGGTTGAGACATTTATGATCTTCCCAAATCTCTTGAAACAAGCTTTCCTAAATGAAGATGATGTCCCATGGAAATCACACTTCTTTCACCTCCTCCAATTATTCTCCCTAACCCACATGTTCTTGAAATTTTTAAGGTCACTCAAGCCCTATTGGCAAGGCAAGGTCTAGGTGTGGTCACATCTTGGAGATGTAGCCACATATTGACAAGCCGGGAGATTTGGGTGTCAAAGTCTTGAGAAAGTTGGTGGCTCAATCACTTTCTAAGTCACATAGTGAGTTCCTTTGGGACACCTATGAAATAGACTATGACAACACCCTTAATGATCTTATCTATTTGCTAAGATCAACTTCCTAAAACTTTATGGACATTGACAATGATGACATTGGATATCCAGTAAAGCTCTCTCTTCCCAATGGAAAGGGATCGGCCATAGTCAACTTGGTTGACCAAATGGTAAAGAGAAAGGCTAAGTCTGTGATAGTCCCATGTTCCATTACCAAAGTGTCCATATGTTAAAATTGCCAAAGGAAGGGGCATTGGTTGCGAAGCTGCCAGGTTACCTAAGGATGTTAAAGTCAATAAGTTTGACTCTACTTCAGGTAAAGTCCACTATCTAACTCTGCTAAGTTTCTATTCTGAGATTCTTGATACATGATGTGACTGGGTCACATGGTGATGTTTTAAGAATCAAAGAAAGGTAAACAAACTTAAAGAAAGAATATGCTGAATCTGATCGTGTAGATGGATTTCTATCGTACAATTTGAAGATTGGATTCTTGAGCTACTTCTTAGGAGTTATGAGATATTGCTTAGGAATAGTTAACAGCAAGTTTTCATATGGATTGTAAGGATAAGTTTTTCCGAAAAGTTTTTAAAATAAAAGGAAAAATGTTGATTTTATTTATTTTAAAATATCCTTACAATGGCATCTGTGAAAATTTTTGTTGCTTATAAGGTTTCATTAAGAGCAAGAGTGGAAATATGAAATTGATTCTTTCATTTGTGGAAATTTCTAAATTTACCAAATAAGGAAAGATTCTCATCACCCAAGTTTCAATTGGACCGGAACTTGGAATCATGCAAGTTGTATAGCATGATGAATGAGAACTTTCAAGTATTGGAAAATTAAGACTAATTACTTGTTCACATGGATGTGTGAGTCAAGTAATGGACTAAGGGATCGAGTACACATTCTTGTGCACTGATTAAGTCCACCACAAAAGATCGATAAGACTATTCGTCATGATTTACTTAAGTTCAGTAAATATGGTTATAATTACAAGTTTAAGTATAATTCTGAAACATTGGAAAATTTTCAATGTAAGGCAGAACGAATAAGAAGAATCAAATTAGGCAGAAAGATAAAAGTTTCTGAAATCTGAAAAGACGGGAGAGTACTTTAGTATCAGTTTTTTTGATCATCTTAATGATTAAGAAACCATAGCACAATTAGTTCTCTAAGGAAATCTTAGTGCATTCTTATGACTACGAAGAGGAATCTTGAATTGTTGAAATGGTTAAATCAAGAAGATGAGTCATACTTCGTTCCAATACAAGTCTTAGAGTCATACTCCAACATTGTAATTTGAGTGACATGTCTTAAAGAAGGTTTAAAACACTTTTCAAATGTAAGAGTAAAAGTTTTCTACTCTTGTACATTTTAAATTGGTAAGTTGTGATGTTTTGGATAAAACAAAGACCAACTAAGGCCAATTGTTTGAAGTGTTTGTCTTGATTAGAATCTACACTATCTCTTGGATGTTTGACAAGGGAGTCTTATAGGTCAAGAGGATAGTGGGAGTCTTAAAGGTACTTGAAAGTCTCAAGAACTAATCAAGAATAAAACCTGAAGTTCTTCACTAGCACACGACTTGAGGTTTATAACCTATCGTGTTGACATATTCTGTGCCCATTCCAATTAAAGTTGGCTTTGCATATCAGTTCTTAGAGTTCTCAATTGGTTGCACAACAACATGGAAGTAATGTCAGGCCCTTGAGCTGCCAGGTGGCAAGAAATTAAGATCGAGTTCAGTCCATATGAGTTTGGATTTGTCATTATCCTTGTCTTGTGATTATGGTTTTGAAAAATTAATATGGGTAGGAACTCATACACCATAAAAATCTAAGTGTCATAAGGTTTCTCTCCGCTTCATGAAAATGATGGTGAGGAAACACTTTCACTAAGTAGATTTTAGCTAGATAGCAATTGTAATATTTGCATTCTCAAAGTCGTTAGTGGAGCGTGCGTGGTTTACCGGCACACTAACCTGGACTTGTGAGAACTGGCAAAGGTCTAAACAATTGAGACTATGATTACGACATCCCTTTTCATAGTTCTAAAATTGTTTAGACACACCTGTGAGCTATCTAAAAGAGGTGTATGATTTTGATAAAGTTTTATCAAAACAATCTAGTATCAGAAATCTGAACTTTGGTAAGAAAGTCAATGAAGTATTGATTTCTAGAAGTCCAGCTAATCTCTGAGTACATATCAAAGCTAGTGGGAGCATAAGTGTTATGCTAATAATCATCATGTTAGTGGGAGCATGATAATTATGATAAAGGTTGCAAGTTAGCAAGGTTAATTATAGAAAACAAAAGGTTTCAATTGGGAAAAAGTTGTTTTGCTATAATTAAGGGAGAGGAAATTATACTTCATCTCAAATATGAAAGCTTAGATTGAGGCTTTAATCGTATTTAGTCAAGAATATATATATATATATATATATATATATATATATATATATATATATATATGAATGTTATGTTGCAATGGTCAACATCAGAAAATTCTATATATGGGTCCATTATTTGCGTTCTAAAATTCGATTATGATTACGGCATCCCTTTTCATAATATGAATTATGAGAACTCTGCAAATAGAAATGGAAATATTATAGCAAAAGACTGGTTTAGTCTTTATGTGAGATATCATGAATCGTGTCCCATATGCTTCGGATATAGGATCGATTACATGTGCTATATTCATCCTTTCTAAAATTTTCCAAATGCCTGGGGCATTAAGAAGGGAAAAGGTCTAGAATTGGATATGACTAAAAGGATTAAACAATTGTTGAGGACAATCTAAGGTTTACCAAAGATTGGTTGCTCAAGGACAGTTGGAAGCATAGTGATAATTCTGGAAGGACCATATTGACATAATCTGTTAAGAGGTAACTCTTATTCAGAAGTGACAGTCAAAATGGAATATGGAAATGTTTCAAAGTTAGAAATTATTTAATATGTGTAAGATTAGGAAACTTAATGTAAGAAGGATGTTTCCAAGGAGCTGATCTCCTTTGGAATGCTCTGTAATGATTGATGTCAAGTGTTTCTGATTTTGTGCATAATCATTACAAGAGGATCTATGCATATAAGTTTAGAATCTAACAGATTTCAGTAAATGGCATGAATTTGGAATTCTTGCATTTGCAGTAAGGATTTGGGACTGTGAAATGAGAATCATTGGAGTAATGTTCAATTGATCTATTTCACAAAGTGAAGATCATAGACAAACATAGTATGCATACTTGGTGTGTGGGATGACTAGTGTTTAGGAAACATAGTGTACATGCTTGGAGCATGGGACTATTATTGTTTTAAATTCAAGAATAAAGTTGATAGCTGAAACAATATACAATGAATAATGTGTAATCATATGGTGATAAATAAAAGGTGTTTTATTTATATTCATAGTTTTTTATACCATATTAGATTCTATTATTATTGTGTTTCATTTTGCATGTTTTGACTTCCAGAATAACTAGGTTGTTCTTCCTGAATGACTAAGTTATTCAAACCATCCACAGTTGGTCATATGTTGGAAGTAGATATGAATTAAGACTGTCATAGGTTAGGTTTGTAGAGGTCTAAGATGTTGGACAAGGTGGTGCTACAACACTCATGAGTGCTCATAAGTTCTGAGTATTGGATTCAACCCGCGCTCTTTGGAATCACTTCATGGATTTTATCACAAGTGATCATGAGACAATAATATCTTATATTCTTCAAACCTAGAGATATGAGTTGTTACTATGAGTTGATAGTACATTGATTGCATGAAAACGCATTGGTAACTCGATGTTATAAAACGTTCCTTTGTGTATGATTCAACGAGTAGTAGAACAAGCCATATCTGTGGTCCCCTCGATGATTTGATGATGACAAATGGAAGTGCTCGGACGGGCCAGGACTGATTTGATTTGTTCAATTAGTCAGTCGTCATAAATCAGAAATCGGGAAACAACAAATGGACAGAGAGAATGATTATAATCCATGTCTCAGTCCATATGATATCTAGAATGGAGGAATATATGATCCCTTATCTAATGGACAAGTCATCGACAAAGGTCAGAGTTCATCTACAAGGTCAGAGTTCGACAGAAGCTTTTGAGAGCTACGATTGCCAGTCGGTTCTTGAAGTCATTCGCAATAATAGTTTTAGACTTATCCAAGTGGGAGACTGTTGGATTAATGTCTAAGTCCATAACTATAATTGGTAAGACTTGACCCGACCCGGCATGGTCCATTTGGGTTGCATGGCATCATGCATTTGGATAGACTATTATGAGAGAAATAAGACACTTATGGTTATTAATATATTATAAGTTCTAGTATATTAATAATAAGAATAATAAGATTATTTAATTAGTATTGATCAAGAATTAATCTAGGATTAATTAAGTGATCAAAAGAAGACTAACTAAATATATGGGTTGATTGTGTAAATCACCCATTCTTATATAGTGGGCTAATGCTCCATGGATTATCTAGTTAGGCTAAAACCCATATGATGCTCCATGGATGCTCCATGGCGTTTTGTACCCATGGATCATGGAAATGAAAGGCCATGTCAATTAGGGTTTACATGGTGTAACCCTAACTATATATGCATCTTATTCTTGACCAAAATCGGCCACTAGTGTGTGTAAAAGAAGGGCTAGCCGATTTTCATGAAGTGTAGAATTCTCTCAAGTTATTACAAGTGTATTTGGTGTTGTGTGAACCATTTGAGGTGTCACACTTGAGGCACTTGGCACTCAAGCTTCATGAAGATATTCTACATCAAAGAGGTATGTATTCTATCTTGTTATATTCATTGTTTTGTATGCTAGATTAGGATAATACCATGGAAGTTCATATTTGCATGTATAATAGAGAAAACATAGATCCAAGGTATTTAGGGTTGCATGTACACTTAGGAGTGTTAGAATGCTCAAAACCCAACAATAGCAAGCAGTGTAAGTTGGGTATCATGGTGTTGTGTGTTTTGCCTTAGTGGATCACCTTAGAGGATTTAGGATGATCCTTGAGGAAAGTGCAGATAAGTGTGGAAGGTAGTAGTGGGCCCGTACTACTGACAACACATGATCTATACTCGAATCAAGGATGGTCGCGAAGATTCTAAGGAGCATGCAGAGCGAGAGTTCCCTCGAGTTTATTCTGCTCATTTATATGTTTATATTTTAGTATGGTGATGACTACTCGAGGAGGAGGTTCTGGTTCTGGTTCTGGCTCTGGTGCATAACCAAATGATGAGTGTTTGCATAAGTTTATCATGTCAGAGATTATTCATGGCATTATGGAGGCCACCCCTGTCATTTTTGGTACCATCAAAGAGTGGATTGTAGAGCTTTTAGATGAGCATCTCGGAGATTTTCAGGCTTAGATCACGATAGGTCAGCTAGGGGCTCCAACTCTCGCATTTAGGGAGTTCAAGGCTTGTAGTTCCCCATAGTTCTTTGGGGCTAAGGAAGACATTTCCACCTACCGATGGATCGTTGACATGGGGAATGCTCAACAAACGAGCTTCTGCCCCAAGGGGTCAAAGTTGGGGTTCGCATCCTGCCTTCTCATGGACCGAGCTTGCTACTGGTGGGAGGAGGTTGGTCATGTTGTAGGATAGAGGCCATGTAGGCCATGAATTGGGAGGATTTTGTGAAGCGTTTTCAGGCTGATTTTGCACCAGCGATTGAGGTGCAACAGCTGGCGAGGGAGTTCCAAGACCTTCGTCAGACTATTGAGACTGTGGCGGAGATCACCGACAAGTTTTGGTAAAGAGCGCTCCTAGTTTCGTAGTATGCAACCAACGAGGAGATGAAGAAGTTGCGGAACCATGACATGTTGAAGGATAACATATGGAAGTTTTTAAGCATGTCGAGCTACAAGACCCTGGAGGACATGATTGCTCAAGCCCGCGAACGGGAGATTAACCTGGAACTTCGAACAAAGTGCAAGATGGAGCAGATACATATAGTTGTGGGCCAGGAAAAATGGCCTAAGATTCCTGATTCGCATCCTAGGGGTCTGCAGGGCTAGAGCGGTTGTGGAAAGTACAACAAGCCATACGACGGGACATGTCGGAAAATGGGTTAGGGTTGTTTCAGGTATGGTCAGACTGGACATTTGAGTAGGGACTTCTGATGTGCACATAAGTACCTACTTAGTTTTAAATTTATAACCTAACAAACTCTTACTAACTATGCACCTATAGGCAGTGTACCAAGTCAGATTATAGTATAACTCAGGTAAGTCGGGTATCGATCACATGGAATGGAATTAAATTAAATTAATTAACTACTTCTAATTAAAAAAAAGAAAAAATTATGATTTGTGGTTTCTTACTGATTTTTCAAGATCAGAATAACTTAATACCACCTAACAAGTAAGTAAGCATCCAAAACAAAGTAACCTCAAGAATTAAAAGAATACTTCTGCCTAGATCCGATTTCACCTTCTCCTATGGTTGATTTCTAATGGATAGATTTTATTGATTACCAATTATCTAGTTATTATGATCAAATGTCCAGGCCTACCAATTTATGAATGAAAAAGCAATGCTCATGCACAAGTTAAACACCAAATTGATAATCGCACAACTGGAGTATGAATGATATTATTTACTCTCATATGATCAAGCTAAGAAGCCAAACACTAATTAAGACTAATTATGCACTCTAACACAGTTAAATTTACTAGCTTTAATTACTTAAACTAAGATGTGATTAATCTTAACTCAAACTATTTAATGATCATAGATAATTAGGAGATAGATTCATACAATTAATATGATCAATTCATAGGATTTAGGTAAAACAAATAAACTTAAACCCTTTAAGTTTGAATGCAATCTAAATAGGATCTATGTTTTCTTTATTGAACCTATAACTAAGAACATCATAGAAGAAACCCTAAGAACCCTAGGTAATTTTTGAAAAACAGAAATTACGGTTTAGCATTACGTACCTTAATTGTTATTGTAGTAAATAACAATGATTCATTCTTGTAGATCTCTTGGAAGCAAGCACCACAAGTGTCATGCCTCTAATGGTTCACACCCAAGCTAGCAAGAGGATGACTTAAGGGATAGGAGAGGGGGATATAACAATTCTCATCCAAACCTTAGGGAAAAAGAAGTGGACGAAATATGGGCTTGGGATGGCCTTATATAGTTGAGGAATCTTGGGGCCAAAGTTAAGGTTTAAGGGATAAGCCTTAAATTGATTTACATGGTAACCAAGCAGCCCAGTCTCCTTATCCAAGGAGCCTTGAACGAAATCTTCTAGGCTTGACCTAGAGGTTTTCTTCCACCTCATCCCATGAGGTTCTAGACCCTCCTTCTTCAACTTTCAATAAATAACCAAACAGTCCATATACTTTTAATTAATCCCAAAATGTATTCCAATTAATTTATGATAAATTATTAATTAAATAATACCTTTTTCTAATTAATATATTGTTTCCATAATACATTAATAAACTATTTATTTCAATTTATTAATTACATAAAAAAATTAATCTCTCTCTAAAAGTCATCATGTCCAATTGCTAGGTTTAAGGGCAGCCCAAAAGGAGTGTTTTACCATCAATTCAAGTATATAGCAATTATAGTTATGGGCTTAGACACCTAATCCAACAGTCTCCCACTTGGATAAGTCTGTAACTATAAATTCTAGTATAACTTCTAAATCAATCAGAAACTTGTAGCTTCCAAAAGCTGCTGCTGAACTCTGACCCAGTCAGTTACGCGTCCTAAAATAAATGATCATATAATCCTCCATTCTACATGATATCATTCGAACATGAGACATGGGATAGAATTAATCTCATTATCCAAGACTTTGTTTCCCATTTTTTGATTTGTGATGACATAGAAGTTCTAATTGAACACATCAATTTAGTTCTGGTCGGGCCCGACACTATTAGTCAACACCAAATCACCAAGGGGCCCAAAGATATCACTTTTATGATTAAGGCAAAAGGAACGAATAAAATTTTAATCGCATGCTTCTATCTTTTACTCATAAAATCATTCATGACAATACGTTTTATAACATCAAGTTACTGATGCGTTTCCTCATTACCAATGTCTAACCGACTTGTAAATTACAACTCATATATCTCCATTTCAAGATCATAAGATATTATCATCACAGAATTACTCGTGATAGAATCCATGAAGTAATTCTCTAAGCGTGGGTTTATCAATACTCAAATCACCATTTTCTAAGTACTCATGAACTTTGTAGCAACACAACTAATATGTCTAATCTCCTTAGACAATCTATAATCCAATTCATGACAGCCTTCATTCACTACTTACTTCCTAAAGTATAAGCGAATGTGGAGCTTCGAATAATCAAATTATTCAGGAAGTAATACATGCAAAGCGAAACCCAATAATAAACTAATTAAATATGGTCTCAACCCTATAACTAATCTCTATTATTTAATCACCATAATAATAACGACTTTATTCATTGTATAACGTTTCAAGCAATCAACTAACCACTTGAACTAAATAGCAACAATCATGCCATGTTATGAACATGCATACTATGTCTCTCTATGGCCCTTCTTTGTGAACAAATCAACTGGAGACTATTCGAATGATGCTCATTTCACAATTCCAAATTCTTATCACTGTCTAAAATTTATTGGAATTCCAAACTTACATGCATTGACCTTCTGTGATGTTGAGGCTTAAAAGTCACAAAAACCGAGCCAACAATATTACAGAATGTTCCATCGGAACTTTGTTACTAGAAACAATTCTATAATAACGAAGTTTCAAATTCAAGGTACACTCCGTGTATACTTCTTCTTGCATTAAAGTTTCCAACTCACATGTAGACTTTTCAAATATCCTCCATTATGGAAATATTTCCATATGACCATCAATTCTGATCAAGAGCCATCTCAATCCAAAATCATGTCACTCTTGTCCATCCAAATTAATACCATACTTCGAACTTTCCACAAGCAACCAATCTTCAGTAAACTTTAAAAGGTTCTTGATAGTTGATTAACAACTATAGTCATACAAAAATTATAATCCATTTCCTCTTAATGCTTAAGGAATTTGGAAAAATAAGTATAAGTGGATATTATAGCATATGTAATCGATCCTATACCCGAAGCAAATGGGAATCAATTCATTATGAATTACATAAGGATCTGATATCTTTTCAATCTCTTGCTATACTATTTTCATATGTGGAATTTCCCATGTCAAAACATTTCAACATGATATTCACATATGTATTTGACTAAGTTCTATTAAACTATACGATCTGATATTTTAGAATCGACATAAAGTATGAGTACCCTTTCCCTTAAGTCTATCATAGAGAAATAATTCCCTAAATTTAAAATTTTCAAATTGAAAATTTGTTCCCTACGAATACTATTGTCAACATGTAATACTAGCATAACAATTTTGCTCCCACTAGCTCTGACATGTACCCATAAATCAACTGGACTTCTAGAAACCATTATTCTTGACTTTCTTACTAAAGTACAGATTTTTGTTACATGATGCTTCGATAAGTCTCCAACTAGACTTCTTAAGCTTATAAACCTTCATTGGATATCATATGTGTATGTTTAAATCCTTTCATAACTTATAACTATAAGCTTTTGAAAATTCAAACAATTCCTTGCCATTTCTCACAATTCGAAATATGAAGAGGGATGTCGTAATCATATTGTGAATTTGAGAAGGCAATTAATACAAGCAATATCCATACTGATCTTTATCAAATCTTTAGAATCTACCAGCGAAAGTGATTCCTCATAATCATTTCCATGAATTAGAGCGAAAACTTTGCCACCTAGATTTCATGGTGCATACATTCCCATCCATGTGAATTGTAACGCCCATGTTTCGAGGCTAAACATTGATATGATGATGTAATAATCAGGGTCAACAAATGTAACTTATTTTGAAGTAATAAAGAGGAATTATTTGAATATTAAATGGATTATGTGATTTTATGTACATTATATTTATATATAAGATATAATAAATTAAGAATGAAAATAAGTGCCAAAAAATAAAAATATAGATAAACCCGATATCTATGAAGAAAGTTTTAGTGGTCGTGACAAGGATTCTAGAGATATAAAGAACGCTGAAATCCGAGTTATAACGAAGAAGTTATGACCTTTCGAAGTTTCGCGATAAAACCGGCACGACGTCATGTGACGTAAAAAGTGAGTTTATGATAAAGTGCTTTTTAGCCTTAACTATCTAAACGAAAACCTTAGTATACGTTAAACCAAGAGCATTCATAAAAAAAACATCCAAATCTGACTTCGTATGAGGAAGTTATGGATTGTCTAAGATTTGACATAACAGTGTGCAGCCCGGAGTTCGAATTTTAAATCATGTGATTTTTAGCCGACACAACCTAAACAAGAATTGAATATCTCGTCAATAGGAGCTCAACGATAAAAGGACAAACGAAAACGGACGTTGGATGACAAAGTTATGAATTTTTAACGAACTTTTCCTGTCCCGGCCTGTTAAAAATATAGCTTTAAAATAAATTCAAAATTAGCCGACGGAGTATAAACGAAAGTTGTAGCGTACGTTCCCACCTATGCGTGGATATAAATAATGTTGCAAATGGAGGTCGTATGCAAATGTTACAAATTTTAGAAGTCGGTAATGGAATTTGCGAACCTGTTGCGAAATGTGATGATGTGGCAAGATTCGGACCCTCCCTTGCTCCCCATGGTCCTCGCCTCGGATGCTGACATGTGGTCTTCACATGCCCATCGTAAAGCTCCAGACACCCCGCGTACTGAGTACGCCTTGCATACACCGAAGTACGCCTTGCGATCTCCCATTGCGCAAATGCGCCACCCAAAATCTGACATGTGCCCCTTACGCGCAACATACCACCAAGGGTACGCCCAACGTACTGTGCAGCTCCGTCCCTATAAATAGAGGTGTGGGGCTGCCATATTCTTCACACCTTAAACCCTTTATTTCTCTCTCTACTCTCTTTGTAAACCTCCCAAAACACCCCCAAGCCCTAGGAAACTTTCCCAACGCTAGAAGAAAGCCCTGGAGCGCCCGAAGGCTCAGAGAAAAAGAGTTTTTCGTCTCAGAAAGTTCCGCCCCCGTAGAGCCCGGTTTCTAGCAAACCTCACAGTTTTGTCAAAGGAAATCATAGTTTTTAAGCAGCGAAGCGTTGCCCAAGTTCGAATCACCACTTTATCAAGTGAGTGCGGAGTCAATTTCATCTTACACATAGATATGAAATATTCTATATAAATTACGTGATATTTGTGTATATTATCTGTTTACCTGAGATCTATGTTGGATGAAAGTTTTAAACCTTTTTTATGATTTAAAGTATTTTTTTATCTAAAAATATGTTGGGTAAAACATGGGTACATGAAATAGTTGATGTGTGATGAAATAAAATAATGAGATGCCTCGATGTTTACGAAGATCCAATCATCTAACGGAGTATAGATGGCGACCACAGACTATTCTAGACAGTCTAGTGGAACGCTAGCAGGCTCGCAACCTGTAGGTGTTTATTTGAACTACATTCTTACCTGGTGTACTTCATCCCCCCGTGGTTGCCTTATTTGACATGTATTGTTGAGGAATCCCCAAAGCAATGTTGTCCACCCCCATGAAAAATCCTTAGGCTAGGTCCTTTATAATAAATGCTTTAGGGATGTAAAGTGAGGATAACGAGAACATGTAATCGGGTTGAATGATTTGATGAAAATAATTAAATTTATTTATTGTGGGTTGAAAACCCTATGTGCTCACCAGGATCCCCAGCCTGACCCACTCAGTTTCTTGTATTACAGGTAGTGACACAAGAGCATAGATACGATGATCTGATGAGAGATTATGGATTATAGGCCGATAGAAATAAGTAGAATGTTGTAAGTTCTATGTTGTTTTTGTGGCCAATGTTGTTTTGTTTACGCTTTTGATCTGTATTGACAATGACATCCCGAGGTTTGTAATGTAATAAAAATACATTTCTTCAGAAATGTTTTGATAAATTCTTTATCATGTTTTTGGGAACAAATTCTGCAACATTTTTCTTTAAAAGTATACTCTGATTTTCAAATAAAGCATAAACAAATTGGTCTTTTCTGACCATGAAATTGGGGATGTCACGAATCTATAATTTCCAACCTATAATCATAAGACAAGGTTTAGGACAAAACCAAATTCAATTTTAGCTTTCCTTTCATGGACTGAACTTCTCTTATTTTAGATTTCTTGCCCTCTGGTAGCACAAGGGCCTACCAGTGCTTTCGTGTTGTTATGCAGCTCACCCATATTGATTAATATACTTTCACTGACCCACGTGCTCTGCTTTTGCAGTTAAATGAAAAACATTAAACTCATAAGCATTTCCAACTCAACTAGAAGTGCATAGAAATAAGAATGTGTCAACCAAACATGATAGGTTATCAACCTCAGGTTGCGTGCTAGTGATAACTAAAATATTTATTGTCGATTGACCCATGAAACTCGAGATCTATAAGACTCCTAATGAATTCTTGACATATGATTTTTATCTCAAGGAACATTGCTTGATGGGCTAAAACAAATATTCAAAAGTTTGTGTGGATTCCTGATAAGAAAACCTTCACATCGTAGGTCTCGGTTTATCATTCGTTTCTTGATTAACAAAAAACATCACAAATCCAATTCAATATGTGCTAGAGTAAGAAAAACATTTTTACTCCACATATTTCGAGGTGTTTTCAACATTCTTAGTTTGAAATGAGTTTCAAGATATGATTTGTAGTTACTAGAGCATGGCTCTACAACTTGATTTGGAATGAAGTATGACTCATCTCTTGATTGAACTATTTTTCAACAAAATCTAATTCCTCTTCTTACTCATACAATTATACTAAGATTTTCCTCGAGGATCAATTTTGATATAAACCCATAGTGACTAAGATGATCATAAAACATGATACTAAAGTATTCTCCTTTCTTAGATTAGAGAATCTTTTATCTTTCTGCCTAATAGATTCTTGTTATTCGTTCTACTACTCTTTGAATCTTTTCAAAGTATCAGAATTATGCTTAATCTTATAAAAACAATTGTATTTACTGAAACATCATAAAATCATGACGAATAGATTTATCGTCCTTTGTGGTGGATATGAATAATCTATATCAACATATACTAGATCCATTAGTCCTTCAGTTGACTCACATAAACATGTGATCAACGAATTAGTCATAATTTTCCAATGAACAAGATTCTTATATAGTATATAATACGACTTGTATAACACCAGGTATCTGTCCAGTTGGTGATGAGATTTCTTTTCACTTGGTCATTTTATAAGCTGCTTCCTAAAACTCCCCTTATTGTATGACTTCGTGAATGAGGCGTACTCGCGATTTGATTGACTTAGTCTTATACATATAGTGATTATTAATCTTTTAATTTTACATATATTATAATGTGTATTTTAAAACTTTTCAAAATAGTAGGTTTATAATTTAAATTTCAAAAATTAAATAAACATTTAATTTAAATTTAAAATATACCAAATGATTTAATATTTATCCATTAATTTAAAATTAACTAATTACATTAAATCAAATAAGGATTAACTAATTAAATTATACAAATAATTTAGTCCTAATCCTTACCCTATAATTTTCGAAAATTAGGGTATAGGATTTATTCCAATTTTAATTGTTTCTTTTTTAGCAAATAAAATAATAATTACCAAAATTTGGAAACCCTAATATCCTAGCCATTTTCGAAAACTTGGGGAGGAAGGCTAGGGTTCAAAACTCTAGCCCTAAATTTCAAATCAAGGGGAGGAAGCTAGGGTTTCGAAAAATCCTAACCCTAGTCGAAATTCTAGGCTTTTAGGGTTTAGTTTCTATAAAGCCTAATTTGATCAAGGTCAAAAATTATAGCAACTCAATTGAAAACAAACCAAACGCTCTGATACCATTGATAGGATTTAGGTAAAACAAATAAATTATAACCCTTAAGTTTGCATGCAACCTAAATAACATCTATGTTTTCTGTATTGAACCTATAATAAGAACATCAAATAAGAAACCCTAAGAACCCTAGGTAATTTTTGAAAAAACATAAATTAAGGTTTAGGATTACATAACTTAATTGTTATTGTAGTAAATAACAACGATTCCTTCTTGTAGATCTCTTGAAAGCAAGCACCACATGTATCGTGCCTCTAATGGTTCACACCCAAGCTAGCAAAAGGATGACTTAAGAGAGAGAAGAAAGGAGGATAACAATTTTCGTCCAAGACTTAAGGAAAAAGGAGTGGACAAAATATGGGGCTAGGGATGGCCTTATATAGTTGAGGAATCTTGGAGCCAAAGCTAGGGTTTAAGGGATAAGCCCTAGATTTTTTTACTTGGTGACCAAGCAGCCCAATCTCCTTATCCAAGGAGCCTTGGACGAAACTTTCTAGGCTTACCATATAGTTTTTCGTCCACCTCATCCCATGAGGTTCTAGAGCCTTCCTTCTTCAATTTTTAATAAATAAACAAACAATCATTATACTTTAATTAATCCAATTAATCCCAAATTTAATTCTAATTAATTATTAATTAAATAATACCTTTTTATAATTAATATATTATTTCCATAATACATTGCTAAAGTATTTATTTCAATTTATTAATCACATAATAAATTAATCTCTCTCTCTCTCAAAGTCATCTTGTAGAATTGCTAGGTTTGAGGGCAACCCAAAAGGACTATGCTACCATCAATTCAAGCATATACCAGTTATAGTTATGAGCTTAGACACCTAATCCAACACAATTAACACACAAAATCTTATTTATAAGCAATAAGTTTAGCGACGCTCGAGGGACTCTTTATTACCCTTTGGAGTTGTAGATTGTCGATGACCATTTAGTCAGTGCTTCGAGGGATCAACAAGATTGTGTTATGAACATGTTCAACAAGAGGTACTCGATCGATTTTGTACCTATTCCTCTACAAGGATCGAAGGTTATTATGGGTATGGATTGGTCTGGCCCTAATGGGGCTTTTATTGACTGTAAGCATCCATTGGTGAGAGTTCGAACCCCAAGTAGGGGAGAACTAGTTATCCACGGTGAGGGTGCTCAGTGTGGACCAACTCTCTATTCAGCTGCGAAAGCTAGGAGATATCTTCATCAGAGATGTTTTGGATTTCTGTCCTATAGAATAGATGCTCGAGTTAAGGGAAGGATGGCCTTCGGCGATGTGCACATTATTCAAGATTTTTCTGATGTGTTTCCTGAGGATTTACCTGGAGCGCCTCCTAAGAGGTAGACTAAGTTCCAAATTGACTTGGTTCTTGGTACGACCCGATAGTCAAGGTACCGTATCATTTAGCACCTCTGTAGATGTAGGAGTTGTCTACACATCTACAGGAGATATTAGACATGGGATTCATTAGACCGAGTAGTTCTCCGTGGGGAGCACCAATCATATTTGTGAAGAAGAAGGATGGATCGCACAAGATGTGAATTGACTGTCAGGAGTTGAATAAGTTAACGGTGAAGAACCATTACCCACTCCTAATGATTGATGACTTATTTGACCAGCTTCAGGGTGCATCTTGGTTCTCCACGATTGGTTTGCGGTCCGATTATCATTGGATGAGGTTCAGAGAAGAGGATGTGCAAAAGAAGGCCTTCAAAACTCATTATGGTCATTATGAGTTTGTGGTGATGTCATTCAGACTCACCAACGCACTGGAAGCTTTCTTGGATCTCATGAACAGAGTGTATAGGCCGATGCTAGACCGATCTGTGATTGTATAAATTGATGATATTCTGTTATACTCAAAGACCAATGAGCAACACGAGGGAATTTGCGAGAGGTTTTGGAGACCCTGAAGAGGGAAAAGTTGTATTCTTAATTCTCCAAATGTGAGTTCAGGTTGCACGATGTACAGTTTTTTGGGGCACATCGTCAAACAGAAGGGTGTATTGGTCGATCCTGCCAAGATTGAGGCAGTGATGCAGTAAGAGGTTATGAGGACACCATCTGAGATTTAGAGTTTTCTTGGTCTCGTGGGTTATTATTGGAGATTTATCCATGATTTCTCCAATATTGTTTTACTATTGACCTTCTTAACGAAGAAGAATGTTACTTTCCGATGGGGGCCTAATCAACATGCAGTTTTCGAGATGATGAGACAAACATTATGCGAGGCTCCGAGTCTCACTCTTCCCAAGGGTATGGATGATTTTTTAGTTTATTGTGACACGTCGATCTCGGGATTAGGAGCAGTACTTATGTAGAAAGGTCACATGATTCCTACGCTTCGAGGCAGTCGAAGCCTCATGAGGCGAATTACTCGATGCATGATTTGGAGTTGGGGGTTATGGTTTTCGCCCTCAACATTTTGAGGCGTTATTTATATGGGGTTAGGTTCAATGTTTACACCGACCACAAGAGCCTGAGATACCTGATGGATCAGCCAAATCTGAATATGAGACATGAAAGGTGGTTAGATGTCGTGAAGGATTATGATTGTGAGATCTTGTATCACCATAGGAAGGCCAATGTTGAGGCCGATGCCTTGATTTGCAAGGCCACAAGTACACCTATCAAGGACTTATAAATCGAAGTTTTTGATCCATCTAGGGGCCATGAAGATGTATAGGCATCTGAGGTTGAGTTACTGGTGGCCCTGTATGAAGAGGGAGGTAGCATGGTTTATGGAGTAGTGCCTGACTTGCCGAAAAGTGAAGACCGAACATCATAGACAAAAGATGCATCCATTACTCATTCCCATGTGGAAATGGGAAAAGATCACCATGGATTTCATTATGAAGTTGCCAAGAATGACATGTGGGGTTGATCCTATTTGGTTCATAGTTGATAGATTGACCAAGAGTTCTTCATAACTATTCTCGAGAGCATTTCTGCCGAGAATTGGGTGACATCTACATCAGGGTGGTGGTGGCCCGACACAGAGTGCCAATTTTAGTGGTTTCGTGTTGAGATGTTTTCTTCACCTACAGATTTTAGAGGAATTTTCATGTGATTTGGGTACTCAGCTGCATTTGTATAGCATACCACCCCCAGACAGATGAACAGAGGGAGCGGACTATTCAGACGATGGAGGACATTATTAGGGCATGTTTGTTGGATTTTGGCAGGAGTTTGGATACTTATCTTCCATTAGCTGTCTTCTCATACAAAAATAGCTACCACACCGGTATCGATTAACCACCCTTCGAGATGCTTTATGGGAGGAGATTCCAGACCCTAGTTTATTGGGGCGAGGTCAGGCATCGATTTATAGGGAGTACTGAGGTAGTAATCAAGACTATCGAGTTGATACAACATATGCACAATCGGCTGTGAACTGCATAGAGTCACCACTAGAGCTATACTGACCGAAAACGTTCGAACCTCAAGTAGATTTTGTGCTTCTGAAGGTGTCACCTTGAAATGTGTCATACGTTTTCGTAAGCGGGGAAATTTGGGCCCCTATTTTATAGGACCCTCTAGGATTATTACCCAAGTAGGCAAGGTTGCATATCGGTTAGATGTAAGTCCCTAATTTGCCTATGTATCAATCAGATCTGTTTGATGGTGCGGAATCCCAATCAAACGGATGATGTCAGATCAAATAGAAGAGAAGGAGAAGAAGAATAATATGAATCTTGTTTGAATTGATTAGAATGAATTTCCCTTACAAGATTCACACACAACACACACTTATTCTTCTCTCTACCGTACACTCTCTTATGTTCATCAATCTCTACTCCTCAACCCGAACACCTATATATATATATATATATATACTAGGGAATATGGGCTTGGTGAACATGGGCCGTAAATGGGTTTACGGCCGTAAACCAATTTACGGCCGTAAACTCAACCGTAAACACGTATACGACCGTAAACACCAAGTTGTTTACGGTCCAAGACACAAAATACATTTTCCTAGCAAAGTAAAGTATAAACCATATTTTTGACCCAACAATCTCATCCTTGGTTTATAACTTCCTTTTCTTAATTGACCCAACAAGCTCCCCCTAAAAAGTAGCTAGCTTTTCTTGTTAATCTTCATTGGGAGATTGGCTTCAGCATTTATCTTCAAATTCTTCACAACTTCAAGATGTACTTGATGAATGTTCAATGAATCACTTCATCTTAAGTACTTGAGCTTTTCTTCATGATTTGACTCTGAATGCACATTGGGTGAGGAGGCTTCTTGTACTGATTCTTGAAATATGGCACTTTCAGCTTGAGAATCTTCATAGAGAACATCAGAGAGAACAAATCTTCTGGATCACTTCAACAGGTACAACGATAGCAGCAGACTGATTGAGGAGGCTTCAATGCAATCTGTCACATAATCTTCAATTTTTGCTTCACCTTGCTTCTGGGGTTGAAGGATTGAATGTTGAAAGAATAATCTTCATTTCTTGCTCCTTCGAATGAGAATTCTTTGATGCTCACGAACGAGGCTTTGGCTCAGAAATCTTCAACACAAACTCCATGAGTTTCATCTTCACCTGAAATCACTTTTCAAGACAAAACAAAACTAAAAGAAAACTTAGAACAAAAAGTAAAACAGAAATAACATTATTTTTGATTTTGAATTTTTTTTTTGTTTTTTTTAATTCTCCCCTTTTATTTAAATTAGAAGAACACTATGAACAAACTTAACAAAAACAAAAATAATAGCTAACTTTAAGAGTGATTTGGGATCAAAGTTTTTAGACAGCCTTTATCCGTTTATCAGTACCTCTCCCTTCATGAATAGATCTGGTTAGCCGCCGGTATTGTGGTCCACTTAAACACGAGAGATTGTGACAAAATTAGGACATACTATAAGTGACAAGACAATGTGATCCTAAGTTCCTAGATAATATTCCTTAAGGACCATTCAGCTGACGACGACCAAAGATATTGTTGTCCACCTAAATTGAGTAGCGAGATCTACAGACAAACTGTATGTGTTCAATTTTAATTGTACTTGAACGTGTTTCCCGTTTCTCGATTACGCAAAGGAGTCAACATATGACTAACAGACATAAAGAAAGAAAATAACCTTCTACATGCCTAGTTTATCAGAATTCCCCAGTCACCCCATCCAACCGGAATTAAGGACAAAGTCCGCACATCGAGGAAAAGTGAATCCACAGTTCTAGATACAGGTTATATAATGTGATCGGTAGATTCCCATGTATATCTCCCTGCTCAACCTATCCGAGCGTCATGATGTTAGGATAAACGAATCTAACTAGGTCAAATTTTTTCAAGTCCTTAAATTCATTTGTTTCAACTCTCCCTAGACAAGTCTATTTAAAAATTTCGTGCCTACCAACGCATCGAGCACAGAGCATAGACGATTCAACTTAGGTAAGTTACGCAGATTCAAATTGCCCGTTATCACTTGCTAATTTCATTTCCCAAAACATCTCCTGCAAGCACATTCCATTAACACCATTTTTATTTTCTGATTTTCTAATGTTTTTGGATTTTTTATTTTTTTTAATAAAATTTTCTATTTTCTGTTTTGTTTTTATTTCTCCCCCTAAATTTGTGCATAGGAGAGAAACGAAAGTAAATACGCAAATTTAAACTATCCTAAAACAAAAATTAGCCTTTAAAGCGAATCATCTTATGAAAAACTTAGGAGTATAGAGAAGAAAATTCAAACTGTAAGTCACCGATTGAATTTGCATCCAGAAGGTCTGAGAACAGCACGCGTAATCTCAGAACAGATCCGAAAATTCTTCACATCGTTAAGCACTAACCCCATGAGTGATCTCTTCCTTTCTTCTTTTCCCACAAAAGGACACATACTCTCAAACAAAGGTCTGAATGTTGTACGGTTGAGAGATGTCCCCTATCATGTGCCTGCAACAGCCACTACCAACAAACCGAAGTCTACTGATATGCCTCCATAGCTGCTCCGACATAGAGCGGGATTAATTGGTCTTTGGAACCCAGTCCATTTTGAAACTGGGTCGACCTCTGTCATCAACGCACGATACTTTCTCCCATGACATGTCCTGTTTATCACAAACAAAAGATGTATAAATATTAGAGTCATTAGAAGAATTGGGAGTTTTCACCTTTGGTACCCATCTATATTCGGGTTTAACCCATTTCTTGTTCGATCCGATGGGTGCCTTTGCACTTGATTTGGAACTTGAAGCCGGCTGCCGAGATGACTTTGACCTAACCGGTCTTGGCTTCACAAGAGCATCTCTTAAACTAGACTTCTGGGCCAGCATTCTCTTCTTGTTCTTGGGAGTTGGATGCTTGGCCTTGGGAGTTGGATGCTTGGCCTTGTGCGCATTCCAGTCACCATTGTCTGAACGTGACCTCGAGGGGTTTCTTTTGAAGTATCTCCCACGTGGCGCATTCTGCCAGCCGTGTGCATAGTAAGGAACGTAAGCGCGATTAGGACAATTTGTGACATCCCCATTTTCACGGCCAGAAAAGACCGATTTGTTTATGCTTTGTTTTATAAAATCAGAGTAATCTTTTAAAGAAAACAGTTGCGGAATTTGTTCCCAAAACAAAATATGATAAAAATTATCAAAGCCTTTCAAAGAAATGTATTTTCATTAAATAATAAAACTTCGGGAAGTCATGTTCGATACAGACCAAAAGCATAAACAATATAAAATAAACCTTACAACAGTTATTCATAACTACTGGCCTATAATCCAAAATCTCTCGTCAAGTCCACCAACTTATACTCTTGTGCCATTACCTGTAATGCAAAGAAAACTGAGTGGGTCAGGCTTGGGGGCCTGGTGAGTATATAGGGTTTTCAACCCACAATAATATAATTATTATATTCAACCATCAAACAATCAAATCAATTACCCATCCCTATTATCTTCTTTATTTCTTAGGATTTTACCCTAGGAATTCAACTACCCGTCATTCATTCATTCCTAAGGATTGACCTAAGGAATTAGCACAAACTTCCATTGCTGCATAAGGCGCATCTGCCAACATTATCCTTTAAGCGCCTCTACCAGGATTACGTCATACACTATGAGGCGCGACTGCCAGGTATATGACATTCTCTTTTAGGCGCATCTGCCGACATTATCCTATAAGCGCATCTGCCAGGATTATCCTATAAGCGCATCTGCCAGGATTACGACATTCACTACTTGGTGCATCTAACGATATTATTCTTAAGCGCATCTGCTAGTATTATTATATCCTCTAGTTGGTGCATCTGCCAGTATCATTCTTAATCATCTTTCATACCTCATCGTTTTATCACATACCAACTATCTCATCTACCCATGTTCTACCCAACATATTTGTAGATATAAAATACATATACAGTTTAACTCATTTAAAAACTATATAAAACATCCATTCCACACTCATCTCAAATAAACAACAATATATAAACACATAGCACGTATTTTATAACAAATACTTCATATTTATGTGTTAGAAGAAAGTAACCACACACTCACCCAAACATATACTTAATACATTCAAACAATACTTGTATTATACCCGTATTTATGAAAGGGACTATACACCCACACATATAAACAACTTTATATTATACACATAGCACGTATTTTATAGCAAATACTTAATATTTATGTGTTAGAAGAAAGTAACTACTCACTCACCCAAACATATACTTAATACATTCAAACAATACTTGTATTATACCCGTATTTATGAAAGGGACTATACACCCACACATATAAACAACGTTATATTATACACATAGCACGTATTTTATAGCAAATACTTAATATTTATGTTTTAGAAGAAAGTAACTACTCACTCACCCAAACATATACTTAATACATTCAAACAATACTTGTATTATACCCGTGTTTATGAAAGGGACTATACACCCACACATATAATGTAACAACGTAAAATTCCAATTAAATTTTTAATTTTTAAAACCACCAAATGTATATCATATCATAATTTCAAATCCGAAACAACAGTGTTTTCAAAACAAATTCCTAAGATCTCTCAAATGTGAACTCCATCGGTGTGAGTGTGTACGGGTCAAGCCGCCGCCTTCCCACGGTCCTCGCTGGTACCTGAGACATCAAACACAACAACTATAAGCATAATGCTTAGTGAGTTCCCCAAAAATACCACATACCACAAATACGCCACTCGAGGCTAAACCCGACCCTCTGGTCAAGATGTCTTAGCGGGACCCTCCAGTCCCGCAGCTCGTCGGACCCTCTGGTCCAGTCATAGCTCATTGGTCCCTCTGGCCCGTTCTGAATCGTTGGACCCTCCAGTCCGGTCCATATAGTCATACAGCATACAAATAACACATAGCATACAATCTCATAGATAGCACATAAGACCCTCTGGCCAAACCAGAATACCACTCAAGGTAACGTATAGTGAGAAGACTCACCTCGCGTGTCTCGGTAACTCGTAAATCTCTTAACCACTAGTGCTCGATCTCCCGAGCTATCGTCCTCCTACAACACAAGTGTATTTCTACTTAATACTACTTGACTCTGGCTGACTAATACCACGAAGTCAAACCAGTCAACACTAGTCAACGGTCAACGGTCAACGGTCAACCCGACTTGCCGAGTCTGGCGTGGACTCGCCGAGTTCCTATGGGAACCCGATCCCTCTGAATCTCTTCCGACTCACCAAGTGACTCACCCGACTCGGTTACTCAACCCCTGGTTCGTAATCGTTGAACAACCCGCACCAACTCGCCGAGTCTGGGGAATGAACTCGGCGAGTGCATTCCATGCACAACCCCAAATGACCTTTTGAGGTCAGATCCGCTTCACTAACTCATATATCCAGTCTCCTTAAGCTTATTAACCACGCAAAGTCCAAGTCTTGATGCTTATCAAGCATTGAATAGCTCATGAATGGTGTTTTAGCCTCAAATACATTGATCCCAAGCTAAAACCTCCATGGATGCATATAAAGCTTTGGCAATGAGGTGCTCTGGACCTCTATGGGTCCAGATCCAGGACCTTAACTCGCTAAGGGACCATGTGGACACTAGATCTAGCCACAAATGGGTTCAAAAGCCCTAAATCTACATGAACATCACAATAACAGAGAATGATTCGGGATTGTATCTTAGATGTGATGTTATGGACCTCAAATCTTCAAGAATCCACCCCTCTCTTGCTTCTTCTTGGCTAGATCTCGTCTTTCCTTGCTAGACAACAACTCCAAGATCAATAATGGCTCCTTCCCTCACTTGAATCACTCAATTGCTCTAGGGTTTCACTCTGGGGACTGATGAGTGCAAATGACGGCCATAAGGCCCTTTAAATAGGCCTCAAACCCGAGAAATTAGGGTTTCATTAAACAGCGTGGACTCGCCGAGTCCGGACACGAACCCGCATCCAAATCCGCGATCATACTCGGCGAGTCTAGGCTTCAACTCGCCGAGTCTCCTCACATATTACCAAAATAAATAAATAAATAATACCTGGGAATCCGGGCTGTTACAATTCTCCCCCACTAGAACTAGACTTCGCCCTCGAAGTCTCGCTCTGCAAATAACTCCGGATGCTGCTCACGCATCTCACGCTCCGGTTCCCAAGTCATCTCGGACCCCTTCCGATGTTGCCATTGAACCAAAACCAAGGGCACCTCCTTGTTCCGCAGAACCTTGATCTTTCGATCCATAATCGCAACTGGTCTCTCCGCGTAGTTCAGGCTCGCATCCACCTGAATGTCCTCTAACGGCACTACCGCCGACTCGTCGGCTATACACTTCCTCAACTGAGACACATGGAAGGTATTATGAATCCACTCCAATTCTGCGGGTAGCTCCAAGTGATATGCTACCCTGCCCACCCTCGCGATCACCCGAAACGGTCCAATATACCGGTGTCCTAGCTTGCCCCTCTTCCTGAATCGGATCACTCCTTTCCAAGGAGATACCTTCAGGAGAACATAATCACCGACCTGGAACTCGAGCTCGGTTCGACGTCTATCTGCATAACTCTTCTGGCGACTCTGAGGGGTCAACAACCTCTGCCTGACCTGCTGGATCTGCTCTGTCGTCTGAAGCACTATCTCCGTACTACCCATCACGCATTGCCCTACTTCACCCCAACAAATAGGGGTATGACATCTCCTCCCATACAACAGCTGAAAAGGTGGCATACCGATGCTCGAATGATGGCTGTTGTTGTACGAAAACTCTACCAAGGGTAGATAGGTGTCCCAACTCCCTCCAAAATCCAAAACACATGCTCGGAGCATATCCTCAAGCATCTGAATCGTCCGCTCGCTCTGTCCGTCTGTCTGCGGGTGGTATACAGTAGTGAAATGCAGCCTCGTACCTAACTCCTCGTGGAACTTCTTCCAAAATTTGGAAGTAAATTGCACGTCTCGATCTGAAACGATCGACAACGGAACCCCATGCCACGATACCACCTCCCTCACATACAACTCGGCCAACCTCTCAGCAGAAGAGCTCTCACTGATAGCAAGAAAATGAGCGCTCTTCGTCAACCTGTCCACAATCACCCAAATTGCATCGACTCCTCTCGCAGTCCTTGGCAATTTGGTGATAAAATCCATGGTAATCTGTTCCCACTTCCACTCGAGAATCTCCAACGGCTGCAGCTTACCATGCGGACGCTGGTGCTCGGCCTTAACTTGGCGACAAGTTAGGCACCTCTCGACGAACCAAGCAACATCCCTCTTCATACAGGGCCACCAATACTCCTTCTTTAGGTCCAAATACATCTTGGTAGCCCCGGGATGGATCGAGAACTTCGATCGATGCGCCTCCTCCATCAAAATGGTACGCGTCCCGCCCACAAACGGTACCCAAATCCGACCCTGAAACGTCATAAGCCCCCGACTATCGGTAACGAACTCCGACACCTGCCCAATGACCCGCTCCCGCTTTCGGTTCTCTGGTCTCGCAGCCTCAGCCTGGGCGCCTCGGATGGTGTCCAATACCGGAGTCATCACCGTCAACCTCATACAAATGTCTCGTATCGGGGCGCTCTCCGACCTACGGCTCAGAGTGTCGGCTACGACATTAGCCTTGCCCGGGTGGTACAGGATCTCACAATCATAATCCTTCACCACATCCAACCATCTCCTCTAGCGCATATTCAGGTTTGGCTGATCCATCAAGTACTTTAAGCTCTTGTGGTCAGTGTATATCGTACATCGAACCCCATACAGATAGTGACGCCAGATCTTGAGGGAAAACACTACAGCCCCCAACTCCAAATCGTGGGTGGGATATCTCGTCTCATGAGGCTTCAACTGCCTTGATGCATACGCGATCACATGCCCTCTCTACATCAACACCGCTCCCATCCCCAATATCGAAGCATCACAATACACCACGAAATCCTCCATCCCTTCCGGTAGTGCGAGTACAGGAGCTTCGCACAATCTCTGACGAAGGGTCTCAAACGAGGTTTGCTGCTCTGGACCCCATGAGAAAGTAACACCCTTCCGGGTCAACTTGGTAAGTGGCACGACGATCTTGGAGAAATCTCTGATAAATCTCCTATAGTAGCCTGCCATCCCCAAGAAGCTCCTGATCTCCGTAGGTGACCTCGGCACCTCCCAACTCATCACAGCCTCAATCTTGGCTGGGTCAACCAATACCCCTTTCTGGTTAACGAGATGCCCTAAAAATTGGACTTCCCGCAACCAGAAATCGCACTTGGAGAATTTGGCAAAGAGCCTCTCCGATCTCAGAATTCCGAGGAGCTCCCTCAAATGTTCCGCATGCTGCTCTCTGGTCCTCGAATACACCAGGATGTCATCAATGAAAACAATCACCGAACGATCCAACATCGGCCTACACACCATGTTCATGAGATCCATGAACGCCGCTGGTGCATTGGTGAGCCCGAATGGCATCACCACGAACTCGTAATGCCCGTAACGAGTCCTAAATGTCGTCTTCTGGATATCCTCATCCCGAACTCTCATCTGGTTATATCCCGATCTCAAGTCAATCTTGGAGAACCAAGACGCCCCCTGCAACTGATCGAATAGATCGTCGATCCTCGGTAACGGATAACGGTTCTTGACCGTCAACTTGTTCAACTCCCGGTAATCAATGCACATCCGGTGTGAACCATCCTTTTTCTTGACAAACAGGATCGGCGCTCCCCCAAGGAGAGCTACTGGGACGGATGAACCCTTTCCCCAACAGCTCTTGCAGCTGTGAGGATAACTCCTGCATCTCTGGCGGTGCTAGCCGATACGGCGCCTTGGCGATAGGCGCAGCGCCGGGAACCAAATCGATACGAAACTCCACCTGCCTCTCGGGAGGCACACCCGGCAACTCCTCGGGAAACACGTCCGGGAACTCACACACTATCGGCACCTCATCCACTGAACTTGGCCTCCCAGCGGCCTCTCGCACATCTGTCACATAGGCTACGAACCCCTTGCAGCCCTGCTGCAAACTCCGCCTCGCTCTAGCAGCCGAACAGAAAACCGAACCACCACGAGTCCCCTCGCCGTAAACCGTCAGCGCTCCCCCACTAGGATCTCGGATCGTCACCAATTGACGCTCGCAATCTATGACAGCCCCAAAACGGCTCAACCAATCCATTCCTACTATGACACAAACATCCCCCATAGCGATCAGAATCAAATCAATAGGGAATTCCACCCCGAAGATCTCCACCATGCATCCACGTATCATCTCGATAGCACATACCTCACGCTCATCTGTTATGGAAACCCGCAGAGGTCGACTCAACGCCTCCCTTAGAATACTAATGTGCCGACTAAAAGCCAAAGATATGAAAGACCGACTCGTACCCGAGTCGAATAAAACCAATGCAGGTACAGAACTCACAAGAAAAGTACCTACGCATAACATATAGCAATTACAATAGCATAAACTCAACATTAAATAGATAAAGATTACATACCCACCACGACATCAGGTGCTGCACGGACCTCCTCCGCAGTCAGCTGGAAGGCTCTCCCCCTAGCCTTCGGTGCTTCGGCCTTCACTGGCCGAGTCTCAGCAGCTCGAACCACAGGTGCAGATCCCTGCTCTGACCTCTGAAGCTGGGGGCACTCGGCCTTCCGATGGCCGGTCTGGTTGCAATGGAAGCAAACCGAGAACCCCTTCGGACAGTCCCTCGCAAAATGTCCTTCCTTCCCGCATTTGTAGCATACCCCCGTCTTGCACGGCCCATCATGGCTCTTGCCACACTTCCCACAAGTGCGGCCCCTCGAACTGCCCATCCTCGAATCAGCGGGCTTTGCCCGCTTGGCGGCCGGCTGCGACTGCGCCGGTCGTCGATCACCCTTCCGCAACTCAGTCTCTCCCTCGCCTGTGTCTCAAGCTCGATCTCCCTCTTCCTGGCATTTGCCTGGAGCTCGGAAAATGTCTGGTAAGTCGAGTTCGCCACGAACTCGCGGATGTCCCTTCTCAAAATACTCATATAACGGCTCATGCGAGCCTGCTCAGTGGACACCAACTCCGGGCAAAACAGCGCCCGCTCATGAAACATCCTCGTAATCACTGTCACCGACTCTGTCCCCTGCTTGAGGGTCAGAAACTCCGGAGCTAAACGTTCCCTCTCCACCTGGGGAACATACTCGTCACGAAACATCACAGTAAATCTCTCCCAGGTCACTGCAGTCAGCTCAGCTGTAGAATAGCTCGCGGTCACGAATTTCCACCAATCCTTCGCCCCCAAGCGAAGCTGGTTGAGTGCGAATCGCACCTTCAAGTGCTCCGGACACGAGCACGTATAGAAACACCCCTCCATATCTGAGATCCACCTCATAGTGGGGATCGGGTCCTGCGTACCATCGAACTCTGGTGGTTTCGTGTTGTTGAACTCTCGGTACAGCAGCGAATCACCACCCTGGGGTCTTGCAGCAACAACAGCTGCTGTGGCTGCAGCAACAGCAGCATTAGTCAAGGCAGCATAACGCTCGTCAAACATCTCGATCAGTGTGTCTTAATAGACCCAAACATCTCCAGAATCTCGGCTCTGATGGCAGCATCCACCTCCTCATAGATGATCCGACGGATCTCCTCGTCGCTCACCCCACTGCTCTCGGGGTTATGGCGTGTCCCGACCATGATCCACCTTTGAAACACAACATAAGAAATATCAGGGATACTCTCGAGTATTCTCACGCTCGATAACTCAAACATCCTCACTCCTGGTACCCCCAAGGATTCTTACTTGGACTGCGCACCAATCCGGTGCTTTCAATAGTACGGGCCCAATACTATTGTCCATATCGAATCAATATACAATCCAAGTCCTCCTCCTAGGATCCCAAGTCGTAAATACTCTACTCTCGCTATGCATTGGCTACCCTCAGTAGACCTAACATGAGCTCCTCACTGCTACCTGCTCACTCTCAAAGTATCTCATAACAGCAGTAATCTCCTAGGCTAAGGCATCACAAATCAGGCCACTCTAGTCCTTATAGGAATACCTAGCCTCTCTATCATGCATAAAATAATATCTCATAACTCATAACATATAATGTAAAGGTATTTTGGGGATTCACCGTTCGGGCGCTGGCTGACCGTACACACCATCCACTCTGCTCGTTTCCAAAACTTCTTTTTCTTTTTTGAAAATTTGCAGTTTTGGTTGTAAAATTTCACAAATCCTCGGTTTGAGTTCAAATACGCCCGAAGGTGCATCCGAATCCCTCAAACCAAGGCTCTGATACAACCTTGTAACAACGTAAAATTCCAATTAAATTTTTAATTTTTAAAACCACCAAATGTATATCATATCATAATCTCAAATCCGAAACAACAGTGTTTTCAAAACAAATTCCCAAGATCTCTCAAATGTGAACTCCATCGGTGTGAGTGTGTACGGGTCAAGCCGCCGCCTTCCCACGGTCCTCGCTGGTACCTGAGACATCAAACACAACACCTGTAAGCATAATGCTTAATGAGTTCCCCAAAATACCACATACCACAAATACGCCACTCGAGGCTAAACCCGACCCTCTGGTCAAGATGTCTTAGCGGGACCCTCTTGTCCCGCAGCTCGTTGGACCCTCTGGTCCAGTCATAGCTCATTGGTCCCTCTGGCCCGTTCTGAATCGTTGGACCCTCCGGTCCGGTCCATATAGTCATACAGCATACAAATAAATCTCTTAACCACTAGTGCTCGATCTCCCGAGCTATCGTCCTCCTACAACACAAGTGTATTTCTACTTAATACTACTTGACTTTGGCTGACTAATACCACGAAGTCAAACCAGTCAACACTGGTCAACAGTCAACGGTCAAAGGTCAACCCGACTCGCCGAGTCTGGCGTGGACTCGCCGAGTTCCTACGGGAACCCGATCCCTCTGAATCTCTTCCGACTCACCGAGTCACTCACCCGACTCGGTTACTCAACCCCTGGTTCGTAATCGTTGAACAACCCGCACCAACTCGCCGAGTCTGGGAAATGGACTCGGCGAGTGCATTCCATGCACAGCCCCAAACGACCTTCTGAGGTCAGATTCGCTTCACTAACTCATAGATCCAGTCTCCTTAAGCTTATTAACCACGTAAAGTCCAAGTCTTGATGCTCATCAAGCATTGAATAGCTCATGAATGGTGTTTTAGCCTCAAATACATTGATCCCAAGCTAAAACCTCCATGGATGCATATAAAGCTTTGGTAATGAGGTGCTCTGGACCTCTATGGGTCCAGATCCAGGACCTTAACTCGCTAAGGGACCATGAGGACACTAGATCTAACCACAAATGGATTCAAAAGCCCTAAATCTACATGAACATCACAATAACAGAGAATGATTCGGGATTGTACCTCATATGTGATGTTATGGACCTCAAATCTTCAAGAATCCACCCCTCTCTTGCTTCTTCTTGGCTAGATCTCGTCTTTCCTTGCTAGACAACAACTCCAAGATCAATAATGGCTCCTTCCCTCACTTGAATCACTCAATTGCTCTAGGGTTTCACTCTGGGGACTGATGAGTGCAAATGACGGCCATAAGGCCCTTTAAATAGGCCTCAAACCCGAGAAATTAGGGTTTCATTAAACAGCATGGACTCGCCGAGTCCGGACGCGAACGCGCGTCCAAATCCGCGATCATACTCGGCGAGTCTAGGCTCCAACTCGTTGAGTTTCCTCACAAATTACCAAAATAAATAAATAAATAATACCTGGGAATCCGGGCTGTTACATATAAACAACTTTATATTATACACATAGTACGTATTTTATAGCAAATACTTAATATTTATGTGTTAGAAGAAAGTAACTACACACTCACTTGATCAGAAGATGATCGGACAGCACTACGGCTTGTAGAAGTAGTATTCTTCGGCAGATCTCGAAGATCTTCACAAAAACCGGACTCCTCGCGGGCAGAGCTTCGGCTCGAGAATTGCACTTCTCGGGATCTTCGGGGCTTCGAGACTTGCTTCGGGGCTCGGGAATGATACCGGGGCTTCAGGATAACTCTTGCACGAAAAACGATGCAAAAACGCGAGAAAAAGGGAAGAAATGAGCAAAGAAGTCGGTTGCCCTCGACACCCTTTTATAGGGGCTGGAAGTTCGAATTACGCTGGGCGTAATGACGATAGGGTCGCTGGCTCCCCCATGGATAATATCGTTTAATATATATTTAAATTAAATATCGAAAATGTTTAATAAACTTCAAAAATTCATATCTTCCACATACGAACTCCGTTTTTGACGTTCTTTATATCCACGCGTAGGTGAGACTACGATCTACAACTTTTGTTTAGACTTCGTCGACTAATTTTGACTTTATGTTTAGTATTTATTTTTAGTAGGCCGGGACGGGAAAACTCTGTTATAAATTCATAACTTCTTCATCCGACGTCCGTTTTCGCCTATCTTTTTATCGTTTTACTACTATTAACGAGACCTTCGATTCTCATTTAGATTGTTTCGGCTAAAAACCGCTTGATCTCAAATCGAGTATTCGGGTTGCATACTGCTAAGTCGAAACTTCGAAAAATCATAACTTCCTCATACGAAGTCAGATTTGGACGTTCTTTTTATGCACGCTCATGGTTTAACGAACTCTACAACTTTCGTTTAGATTGCTAAGGCTAAATATCAATCTAACGTAAATTCACTTTTTACGTCATTCAGCGTCGTGCTTGTTCTGTCGCGAAACTTCGACAGGTCATAACTTCTTCGTTATAACTCGGATTTCGGCGTTCTTTATATGCACAGAAACCTTGTAACATATACTATAACTTAGTTAAGATTATTCATTCTAAATAATCTTTCATCAAAAATTCATTTTTGACGCCTATCGTCTCTAAATTGACTAGCCCGGATCTACGGGCGTTACACAATTTCTGGCAATGTGTCCAGGTGTTCCACAGTGAAAACAAGTCTTTTTATTCACTGTGAAGTTGTTTCTTCCTACCCCTGGTGGCGTGTCCTTGCCTTGTCTCTTGTTGTTCCCACATGCACACTTGCAACAAGCACTCTGTTGCGCTGGAATTGGAGGCCTGTATTTTTTCAATGGCAGGTTTGTTAGGAGTAACAGAATTCGAATCAACATATTCTGAGTGCAAGGAGTCATTGGTTTGTTCAGTAGTGTTCTCTTTGTTCGCATCTTCTGCTACTTTACTTGCACATGTAACAAAAACATCAGGAGCATCAGGATTATCAAACAAGTCATCAGCCTTTGACACAGTCTCATTATCAAACACAATCTTTTCATCATTTTCCTTTGCCTTGCTTACTAACGAATCCGCATTGGAAGTAGAAACATAAAAATCTTCAACCTGAATACCTCCTGAAACAAATCCAGATGTCTTGCTATAAACCATGAATGGTTCATTGGCAATCTCCTCCTTGGACAAAGGTTGAAACTGATATGAATGGTTGAAAGGAGGAGGCACTTTGTCATACCCTAGAACCTTTGACTGATTATGCTTAAATTGCATGCAGTGGTCTATCATGTTGGCAACTAATTCACTTGATACATCAAATTTTCTAAAATCGAAATCAGCAGTCTGAAATTTGCTCCTTAATGTGTCAAGTTCAACAATTAATTCAGCGTTCTGTCTCTTTATGTAGTCATAATTCTCAAATTTATTATTGTAGTCTTCCTGAAGTCTTCTAAAGTCCTTTATCTTTGTTTCTAATTGGGCCTTTAGGGGTTTCTGTCCTTTCCTGAGTTGATATCCTTCATATCTCAGGTCCTCAACTTCTCCTTTTAACAAATCAACTTGGTCCCGAAGAAATTTAATCGTAGTTTCACAAGTTGGAGTACATGTAACTTCATTGACCATAATGTTTTCAGAACTCATTGTTTTTCCACACTTCAAGGCGTCAAGTTCTTCAATTAAAGCAGCAAGACTAAGACTATTGATATCTTTTGTCTTCTTGATGACAGCTACGTTCATATCCCACGATTTTGGAAGCGAATTCAATAGCTTTTTGTTTATCTCAGATTTAGACAAGAAGATCCAAGCTATATTCATCTCCGTAGTGAGTATGGTAAATCGCTGCAACTGAGCTTCCAAGTTTTCTCCGGGAATGTAGTTGAACATGTTGAAATTTTGTCTTAACATATCCTGACGATTCTCTTTCAAGTCTTCAATTCCCTTATTGACCTCAAAAGCCATTAAAAGCACAACTCGAAGCTAAAATAAAACTTAAACGTTAAACTAAAATTTAAAAATGCCCTTTGACTATAAACCTCAAAAGTCAACCTTAAAAGTCAAATTTAAAAAGTCAAACTCAAAAGTCAAACTTTTAAAATCAAACCGAAAAGCTAAATTTGAAAATTTAAAAATTAAATGAAAAAGTCAAAGTTTAAAGTTAAACGTCAAATTTGAAATTCAAAGTCAATTTTTGAAGACAAAAGTGAAAAAATAAAAACTAAATTCTTTATTATTATTATTATTTTTTATTTTTTATTTTATATATTATTATTATTATTATTATTATTATTATTTATTTTGGATGAAAAAAGAAATTAAAAATAAAAGAAATTTAAATTTTGGGTTAAAAGTGTCAATTTGCGAAATTAGGAATCGAAAAGAACAGGTTATGTTTTAAATTTCGAAGAGATGACACAAAAGGCTTGCTAGCCGAGTTGGTAAGGCGCGAGTGTTCTTGATCTGGAGGTCGCGGGTTCGATCCCCAACACCTCCAAAATTCGCTTCCTTTTTACTGATGCGAGGCTGCTGAACGTGCAAGGTGCGAACCGGAAACGATGTTGAGCCGTAAACCACCGAGGACCGTAAACCGAGGCCGTAAACTCCGAGCCGCAAGCTCGGATCGTGAACCTCGGGCCGCAAACTCCAGACTGTGAACCTCGGGCCGTGAACTCCGAAACCCTAGCCGCCGGCCGCAAACTCCGCCACACCCTCGCAAGTTTCAACCAAAAACAACGATTTTTCGACTTTGAATCTCCAAAACTCGATCAAAAACCCTTTTTTATGAAAAACACGAAGAACAAACCCCCTTATTTTTTAGAGATCTATCCAAAAACGCAAAAATCTTTTGAAAATAAGATCAAATAATGCTCCAAACCTGACAAAATTGACTGATACAATCCTTGCTCTGATACCAATTGTAAGTCCCTAATTTGCCTGTGTATCAATCAGATCCGTTTGATGGTGCGGAATCCCAATCAAACGGATGATGTCAAATCAAATAGAAGATAAGGAGAAGAAGAATAATATGAATCTTGTTTGAATTGATTAGAATGAAGTTCTCTTACAAGATTCACACACAACACACACTTGTTCTTCTCTGTACCGTACACTCTCTTATGTTCATCAATCTCTACTCCTCAACCCTAACACCTATATATACTAGGGAATATGGGCTTGGTGAACATGGGTCGTAAATGGGTTTACGGCCGTAAACTCAACCGTAAACACGTATACGACCGTAAACACCAAGTTGTTTACGGTCCAAGACACAAAAATACATTTTCCTAGAAATGTAAAGTATAAACCATATTTTTGACCCAACATTAGATCTATCTGACGTGATCATTCAGATCCACAACACTTTCCATGTCTCTTATTTGCGAAAGTGTATAACGGATGATTTGATAGTGGTTCCCTTGGATGACATTCAGGTTGATGAGAACATGAACTATGTTGAGAGACCGATTGCAATTCTCGACAGAAAGAAAAAGACCATGCGCAACAAAGTGGTGAATTTGGTGAAAGTGCAGTGGTAGCATCAGAAGGGTTTTAAGTGGACTTGGGAACCTGAGGTGAAGATGAGAGAGAGCAGTACTCGGAGCTATTTGCTACAACAGACTTCAAGGACGAAGTTCAATTCAAGTGCGGGAGAGTTGTAACACCTTTTCCTCAGGTACATTTCCTTATGTTATTTAAGTTTAGTATGTTGAGAATTTTGGTTCTATCTGTGGCGTAGATGGCAACTTACGCATGGCGTAAGTCATTAAGTGCATGTAGCGGATTCACACCCTATGTAGGGCGTAACTTTGGTTACGCAGGGCATAGGCACACAGAGTTCAAACCCTAATTGAGAGGTTGTGAGCCCTATTTAAAGGCTCTAATCTATTAAGAACATCCCTATGCTCATCCTCCACCCTTTCTTTCTCTAACCTCAAAACCTAGCCCTTGGCGTGATCTTTGAAGCTTTGAGTGATCTTTTGTTTGTTTTGGTGAAGAAGGAGGACTTGGAAGGTGTACTTGGAGTCCATAGATTATAGATCCAGACTCTACTTTTCTTCAACATTCTCCATGAGGTATAGAGTTTTATCCTTGATGATTTATTTTTTAGATCTAGCTAGTTATGGGTTTTATGAAATTTTTGTCCATTGATCTTAATTCTAGTGAGTATTAGCTACTCTAGATCTCATGTGTGCCATTTCTAGTCTCTTCTGAGTTGGTTGAGACATAACAATGGGAGCTTGGTCACTCCCATCACTCTATGCATGAGTTTTTAAGCCTTGGAGTGTGGTTTGGACTTAGGGCTTAGTCATATGCTCCATTAATGTTGGGGTGCAAAGTTATTCATTCATGACTTTGTAAATGTTTGACTTTTGTAAAACCCACTTGCATGTGGTGCTTTAGCCTTTAGACCCATTTGATTGTTAGAGTGAGAGAGAGACACGTAAACACCTCTATAAATAGTGGGTTCATACCACTTGTAGAGGTGTGCTTGAGAGATGTAGAAGTGAGTGTGTAAGTGTGTGTTAATTATGTAGTCTAGATCTAGATCTTTTTTGTAACACCATATACATTCAATATATCTCTTAAACACCCAAATCACCATGTTCAATTGTGCAAGCTTTAATTCCGCATGCCAAACCATGTTCTTTGTCACTACAATTGGTATCAGAGCGGGTCTTCAAGATCAAGGTGATTTTTGAAGAACGATTCTCGGTTTGACAATTTTTGTCACAATTTGATCAATTTTGGTGAGTCTCTCTCTATGATCTCTCGTAATATTTGGATTCGTGCTTTGCATTCTTCTTTTTTTTTTATCGTTGTGGTTCATTGGATCTAATTAGTTTCAAATCTCATTGTTGATCCAATAATTTTTTTTTTGATCAAGTCTAAAATCAAAATTTTGTTATTGTTCATCAATCCAAAATTCAAGCCCAATCTGATTTGTGATTATTGTTCATTAATTCAAGCCCAAATAATCACATTAAATCCATTACTGTTCATGATCATTTGAGCCCATAAAAGTTTCGAGTACTGTTCATCTGAAGTCCAATTCATGATACAGGTTAATTTGCTCCGATTTCTCTTTTTGTTCATATTTCTCGAGTGTAAGTGATCTGTTTGTTCCATATACTCATTCGATTCAAGATTAATATTCACTATGATTTACATTCTTCATAAAACATCAAGGATCGACTACTAGTGATTCAATCCAATTTTTTTTTCGTGATTGTATCTTCAAATCTGTTTATCTCATATCTTCCGAATTCCATTTCAATTCGATTTGTTGATAATCAAAATCGAATTGAATAATGATACCGATTCTTCATGTTTAATGATTGAATTGATGGTTGAATCTGTTCTTGGCTGGTCAAATGACATTCTTGAAGATGGATGAAGAGTCAAACTAGAAAAGTCAAAGTTTGATTCTTATGAATCCAGAATTTGAAATCAAAAGAGAATCTGATGGGTATAGAATCGATTTGAGTTACATCAACTGTTTTTAAGAATCTATTTGTGAACGAATTTGATTTTCGTAATTTTGTTCATATCGACTTGAAGTGATGGTTCGTTATTAGAGATTGAAGGTTTTGGAATCATGAATAAAAATCGATATTGAGTTTGGATGATTTTGGAGTTACGAATTCGATTTTGGTGTCGTTCGATCGGAGTTTTTGGTGTGATAGATCGATAATTTCGATTTGTGTACCAGTTGGAGTCGATGATTGATGACGAACAGGAACGAGATGTTAAGAATCAACGATGTTGATGAATCGGGTTTATTAGTGAAGAACAAACTAGTGTTGAAATCAAGTTCGATGGTTTTGATTTGGTGATTGAACGATTGAAGACTTCGCATATTGGGTTCATACATAAGATTGTGGGTATTGGAAGTCGATTGGGTTAATGTTCGCATATGGGTTCACATATGAATTTTTTGGATCGCATTTGAAATCAGTGGAGTTCGCATCTAGATCTTCATTAAGTTCGCATATGAAATCAAAACAATTGTGTTCGCATCTGGCTAATTGTTTTTGATTTTGCAAGCTTGGAGTCAAAGATATGGATTGGGTTTGCATTTATGGATTGGATTTCGCATTTGGTGATACAGTTGATTTGTTGATGCGAAGCCAAACTATATTCGCATTTGTGTGAATCAAACTCAGATTCGCATTGGTATGAATGGAGTTCGCATTTGATGGTTTGTTCAATTTTGGAGTCAAAATGCGAAAAAAATGAAAGATGTGCGAAGCATGCGAAGTTTTTACTGTATAAATGCGAATTGGGGAAGAAAGCCAATAGTTTTGCATTTGGTCCCTGATCTTTTCACAAAATAACACAAATGGTCCAACTTCGCAAAATGGGATTATAAAATGACAAAAATGCAAAATTTTCATTTCGCATCCCTGCAGTCTTCGCAAGATGGCAAATTTTACCCAGTTTCGCATTTGGGGTAAATTTTTTGAGAAATTGCAGAATTTTCAAATCTGGTCCCTGCAGTTTGTGCGAATTTACGCTTTATGCCCGGTTTCGCAAATGGGCTAGAGTTTCGCATATTAAGCTGTTTTGGACGCAACGGGTCACTGCAGAATTTTGAAATTGACAATTTCTACCCATTTTTGAGAAATTTTGTCAAAGGCAATCCGTGAACGACAATAAAAATTGATTATTTTTTGGATTTTTCGGATTGAAGCACAAAGTTTATGCCACATGTTAAGGGGGAGTTTTAACATGAAAAATTCCGAATAGAGCACGTTCTTTTTCCTTGGGGTTTTATAATCAAATTTCGATTATAAAAACGGGGAGAAGTTTTATATGGAAATTCGAACTTGAATTTTTCATATTACGCGGATTTGAAGACCGAAGTGATCTTGAAGTTTTGAAGCCTACGAGATGATGCAATTGGAAGTTCGGAAGTGATGTATTCGAAATGGGTTTGGTTTATTGAAGATTTTTGGGGTGTGCTTTTATGCGTAACTTTGGGGTGATTATTTGAAGTTAATCATTCGTTGCTGCTTGGATTGTATGGTCTCACATCCTAGAGCCCAAATTGAAGAATCTTGGAAGAATTGAAGATTGAAGTTCGTTTCGACATGTGTCACCTTTGAGGCTCGAACCGCGTAGTGCTTGATTTTGGAAGATTTGAAGTGGTTCATTCATTCCTAACTTTGAGGGGGAGAATGTTGGGGTGCAAAGTTATTCATTCATGACTTTGTAAATGTTTGACTTTTGTAAAACCCACTTGCATGTGGTGCTTTAACCTTTAGACCCATTTGATTGTTAGAGTGAGAGAGAGACATGTAAACACCTCTATAAATAGTGGGTTCATACCACTTGTAGAGGTGTGCTTGAGAGATGTAGAAGTGAGTGTGTAAGTGTGTGTTAATTATGTAGTCTAGATCTAGATCTTTTTTGTAACACCATATACATTCAATATATCTCTTAAACACCCAAATCACCATGTTCAATTGTGCAAGCTTTAATTCTGCATGCCAAACCATGTTCTTTGTCACTACAATTAAGCCATGCAAAGGCATAAAGTTGAAGACTTTATTACTTAGGATGACATTTAGGATCAAATATGGGAGATAGACGTTTGGTTTTTATGGATTAAGGAGTTAATAAGATGTTGGTAAGAAGTGGGTTACACAAAGCGTAATCTTGGCTACATAGCACGTAGCTTGATTTTGTCCCAATTTCCATTTGAAGGCTCTACGCTGGGCGTAGAGCATGGTACACATGGGGTACCCCCAATATGTTGAGTTTTTGTTAAAATGGAATTGAGGTCAAGTTGAGTGGATCATGGCCATGGAAGGGTAAAGTGGTCTTTTACCCAGAAAGAGAGAGAGAGAGAGAGAGAGAGAGAGAGAGAGAGAGAGGGAGAGAGAGAGTGATTTAGGCTTAGACCTTTGAGTATGAATTGTTATGTTAATTTCTAATTAGGCCCTTATGATGTATTGTTTAGTGTGAGAGTTCTATTTCAACAACTCGTGTAACACCCCGACTCCCAAGTATAAGTTCTAAAACCTTATATACATGTTTATGGACCTACTCGACGAGTTGGTTTGCCCCAACTCGTCGTGTAGAGGCGGTTTAGCCCACGTGGATTATGAGGTCTATTCGACGAGTCAGAGGACCCTGACTCGACGAGTAGGAGCTGGAAAATTAAACCCTAACTTTTAGGGTTTGCACCCTATTTAAAGGACCTTAAGTCCTTTCCTCCATCCCCTTACCACCTCTTGACGGCCAAAAGAAACCCTAATCAGTTTAGACCTTGTTCTTGAGTGTGTGTTAGATTTAAAGAGTGATTTTGGTGCATTTTGTGAAGAAGGTTTGAAGTTTAAGGAGCTTGGAGCAAAGAGAAGCTCGTGGATCTGAATCTACTTCATCTTGGCATCATTCTGAAGGTAACAAGTCGTTACCTTGACTTATCTTTAGCTAAATCTCTTCATGCAAAGGTTTAGGGTCATTTTTAGCATACTTGTGAGTCAATTCAGGTTTTGGGCATGATCTGAAGTTGTAACTTTAGATATGGACTCCTCTAAGTCCCTATAGCCATAAAGTTATTAGATTTAGCAAGCTAAGGCTCTTCTTCTTGGTTTAAAGCTTTCCCTTAGCTTGGTTTTGGCATCTAGGACCATGCCCTAGGAGGTTAGTTCTGCAATATGGAGCTTTGGGGTACACTATAAGAAAAACGCGATTTTGCTAGGGAAGGTCGCTATGGAATGTATTTTCGTTGTTAATCTGCAATGGATCGTGCTATGGAATGTCGTTCCATAGCAATGTTGCTACCACATTGTCTACAGATTTTATTTCTGGTAGTGAGAATGGGACTTGCTAAGGAAAATGCTACCGACTCCATATCCGTTGGTATTATGCTACCGATATTTCTATGGAACAAAAATTCATAGCAATTTTCCAACGACATTTGTTATGAAATCACTTTCCGTTGTAATGTTGCTATGGAATTAATTATCATGGTTACTATGCAACAGACTTTGTGAAAGAAACCAATTCCATAGTTGATTTGCTATGGAAGTACCATTCGTAGGTATTGGCTAGGGAATTATGCTATGGAGATTGATTTTGTTTGCTTGTTTTACTATGGAACAAAAAGCCTAGCTAATTTGTGACGACAATAGTTACGAAATTATATTCCGTAGCTACAGCGTTTTTAGGGACGGAAATGGGCCATTGCAAATTCCATAGCAAATTATATTTTGCAACGAAATTTTAGCTTTTCGCAACGGATTCCTTCCGTAGAAAAATCGTGTTTTTCTAATAGTGGTAGCTTAAAAATGTCTGGATGACAAACGGACTGAAGAGACTCGACGAGTCGCATAGTCGACTTGACGAGTCGGTTGAAGATTGTATGTATTGGTTCTGCATGAACTCGGCGAGTCAGTAAGAAGACTCGACGAGTCAGTTAGGGTTTTCCTGACATTTAGACACGCATGGACTCGACGATTTGGTTGGAAACTTGGCGAGTCAATTAGGGTTTTTATGATTTCCTGAGATCTTAGGAAACTCGACGAGTTTCTAGCTGCAAGCCTGCACTCGACGAGTTGGGTCAACATGAACTGTTGAATTTGACCATTGACTTTGACTTCGATCAAGGGTTGACCAGTTGGACTTTGAGGGTATTTTGGTAATTTGGGATTCTAATGGACTTGGTCCTATGGTGGTTATAGGTGGTTGAGTTCGTGTCTGTGATACGGGAGTTTGATCTTATCACTACAGTTCGACATCGTGAGGTGAGTTCTTCTCACTATATCAACAGGGTCTAAGGCACCAAGGTCAGCCCTTATGATTTGTATCCTGGTTATAGGATGGTTGTTATGTTAGTTATCTGTTAGATCGGTATCCTAGTTATAGGATGGTTGTTATGTTAGTGATCTGTTAGATCGATATCCTAGTTATAGGATGGTTGCTATGTTAGTGATCTGTAGATTTGTATGATTATTTGTACATTCTAGCTAGCATATGATATTTATGTGCACGTGTTTGTTGGTTTGGGGGATTAGGTTCAGGCAGGTCCTGCTTTGTGTTGTAGGCCAAGATACCCAGGGCGGACGGGATAGAATGCATAACCGGTTAGGGCATACTAGTCAAGTCGAAGGCCCGACGAGTTGCCCGGGTAGGCTGAAGGCCCTCAGAGGCGGTCCAGATGTGCCGAAGGCTCAGAGAGCGGTCCAGATAGATTGATGGATTGTGAGGCGGTCCAGTCAGACTGGTGGCTCATTATGCATGTTGTGTTTGTTTATATGATATGGTTATATAAGTATTGCATTGGTATTTTAGGGGAACTCACTAAGCTTCGGGATTACTGTTTTTGATTTTGTTTCAGGTACTTTTGATGATCGTAGGAAGGCGAAGGCATGATCTTACACCTCCTTATGTTTTATGTTTTGATTCTGGGATACTCTGACACTATACCATGTTATGTTGAATGCTAATTGTCTTTGTGACTTTTTCATGTATGTTTGGGTTGAAAGATACCACAGGGATGGACCCATTGATATGTATTGGGTTGAAAGATACCCCAGGGCTAGGCGTACTGATGTGTAATGGGTTGAAAGATACCCTAAGGGTGGGCCCCAAGTTGGGCCTATTGATTTGTATGGTATATGGTATTTTTTGGGGAACTCATTAAGCTTTGTGCTTACGATTTTGTGGTTTAACATTTTTAGTTACTTCCAGTTCCAAAGGGAAGGGCCCAACATGATTGCATCACATCCACTAGAGATTTCACACTTATGATTTGATGATACTCCGATGTTCCTTTTGAGACAATGTTGAAATTGATGATCTTTTATGATATATACATTAAATGTTTTTCCTATTTTAAAAATGAAAATTTTTCTATGAGTTTTGGGATGTTACACTTATACTTCTTCTCTTCTGGCAAATACTAGTCACTACTTTTGCTACTTTTTTCATCATCTTCATCTTTTGTGTAACAACCCGAAATTCGTATCCCTAAATGTAACCCTTTTCGCGACTCGTTCCGATCATCCAATCGCCGTTTCCGATTTCGTTTCCGATTCCGACGTTTTATTAAGTCGTTATTGTGGGTTTTATTTTATGACTTAATAAGTGTCTTAATACCCTTAGAACTCATTCTAACGTCTCGCATTAATGATCAGAACACTTCTAGAATCAGCCATATCGGGTTACGGCAAATTGGCCAGGTACGACCAAAAGTCTCGTCTAACGCCAGTATCGAGTAGAATTCTAACGTGTCCCGAACTTGGACACTATTTAAAGTGATCCAAGTCTCCATTTTGAAGCTTTTGCTCCATTTTACAAATATCACTCCAACCTCTCTCCTCAAACTAGATTTAAGGGTCAAAATCTCAAGTTTAAGGCTTCAAATCACCAAGGTACCTTCCCTAATTTGTTTTGCAACCTCTCTAGCCTTCAAATTCGAGTTCAAACTATGGATTAGGTGCATTACCATGAGTTTGCGGCCCTAGAACTATCCTAGGCCGTAAACTCATATAGAGGGGGTTTTTGGAGCAACAACACCCTTCCAAACCTCAAATGAACCTTAGTTATGGCTAGATGACCTTATGGAATGAGCTTAGGATGCCTTGATACATGATTTAGAGCCTTATATATGAGTTTACGGCCCAGAATGGTGCTTAGGTCGTAAACCCATATTTAAAGGGGTTTTATGCCATTTAACCCTTCCATGACTCAACCAAGCCTTAGATATGATTTTTAGAAATTGGACAATGGACTTAGAACACATAAAGCATGAATTTTGTGGGAAAAAAGAGAGTTTACGGCCAAGGTTCCTTCTTGGGCCGTAAACTCCTCAAAAATGGGGATTTAACACCTTAAACCATGTCAAAATGCCTTGAAACTTAACCTATAGCTTTGTGGTAAATCCTAGAACACCTTAAAAATACATTTTGATGAGTTTGTGTGAGTTTACGGCCAAGGCTTGTGCTTGGGCCGTAAACTCCTTAATCAAGGGTGTAAACTCACTTCTAAGGTGTTAGAATGCAAACCAACACCACCAAAAGCCTTGGAATAAATCATAGGGTCTACCAAAAATAGTTTAAGGACTTTAAAAACATCAAAACCCCACATTTGAGAGTTTACGGCCATAGAACATGCCCCATGGCCGTAAACTCCGAAAAACATGTCATATGGTGCCCAAAACTCATTTCTAGGTTTGTAAGAATTTTTAGAATCACATGTGATTAATTTTGGGACTTCAAAAACACCTATTCTAAGAGATTTGAGAGTTTACGGCCATAGATCCCATGCCTAGGCCGTAAACTCCTTTATGTGTTGCAATTGGTGAATTTAATCCATCCCAAGCCTTAGGTAAAATTAATCCAAGCATTTCCAAGTGTTATTGACCCATTTAGACCCATTAAACACCATAAACCACACCCACCATGAGTTTACGGCCGTAAACTCATGGGGAATGGGTGTTTAGGCCATAAACTCAATTAGGAAGTTTACTCTTGGGGAGTAAACTCAAATCCCAAGTCCCTCACTTCAATTCCCGTCCGTAGATGTCACCCGGGTCACTCCAAACACCCGTTTTGAGGTGTTTTCGTTCATTGGAGTGTAATTTCATATCTAATTAGAATTTGTAAATCTAATTAGATATATTTGTATGCCATTTCACTTTACATTGGAACCTCGCGTGTTATCAGGCCTCGATTCGACGTTTCGCATCCGAAATCGACACACTTCCGCGTCCGGTGAGTTCATACCCCTACCCTTTTTCAATGGTTTTTCAATGTTTTCAGGGGGGGATACAAGCAAAAGTACAAGAATAGCTTGTAATTAAACTTATAATTTCAATCAAATGGTTTCGTAATTGTACATTTTATGAATTGAAAACCTTTTAACAAACTGTTTTAACTTGCAGGGTTGTTTGTTTTAATCCGATTTTCAATTCTTAATATATATTGATATGTTGTATTCTTTAGATTGATTGTTCACATTTAAATCGATAAAGCACATAAACCATCGTAATGTCTGTAATAAAACACTAAGGTTCGAGTGTAAAAGTCAGACACCATTAGAAAACATAAAATATATGTATCTCCTTAACAATACACCTAGGTTCGAGTGTGAAAGATAAATACCATCACAGCGCACAAATCAATTCTAATGTCCTTAATAATACACCTAGAATCGAGTGTAAAGGACAGTCATCATTAGGCTCGAGTGTAATGTCTTTAATAAAACACCTAGGCCCGAGTGTAAAGGACAGGTACGTTAGAACCTAGTTAGTCATAGATACCACTTCCCTAAGCGAGATCTGATGAGTAATCTTAAAGATTGGAGACACGTCCTTGGTAACACGTCCCTCGGCACGAGATAGTGGAGGACTAACCCTGTAACCAGAATCTCCGTTCGTAGGAGAGCGTGGCTTGAGTGTATAGATCTATACGGGACTGACAATCCCGCACCTGGCTGCTAGCTACAGCCGAACCGAAAGGTTCAAGGGTGACGAAAGTCATAAAAAGGATACTGGCCCCGACGTGAGTCATATCTAGTCTGAGTATGGTTAAGGACTCGCAATCTAGATTATTAACACTTTAGACTCTTTTACTAGCTTTATATTCGTAGTAAAGCTAATGTACATTTCGGAATATCAAATAGACACACATTCAGGAAAACATGGGGTTTTCCTATGGATAATAATGAACATAACCATAATTGGTAAAGGTACACCCACACACACAAAGTCAGGGAACCATGGGGTTTTCCTGGGTAAAACACCAAACATAACCAGAACCAGTAAAGACACACACACACACAGTCAGGGAAACATGGGGTTTTCCTGGGAAGGACACCGAACATAATCAGAACTGGTAACAGCTCACACACACATAGTTAGGAGAACATGGGGTTCTTCCTGAGTATCATTAGTATGTAACTAGAAAAGTGTAACAAGTTAAACAACTGAACTACAATTCACAAGAACAATCATGTTTTCATTGTATATCGTTTACTTTACTTTCGGATTTGAAAATTAACTTTACATAAGAAAATATGAGATTTTCTTGGATAACCACTTTTACAGGAAAACAAAGGAACTCGTATATTTTCAGAAAAACTAACCGCTTATGAACTCACCAGCTTTATGCTGATTTTCAAACCGCTTGTATTCTCAGGTCCGTGATAGACAGGTACCCGAAGATACTTTTGTGCGAAGACAGAGTTCTCATAAGACTCGTTTCGCGTTGTTTATATATACTATGTATCACATGTATAACTTTAGCTTTTGAAACAAATGTAAAACTTTCATATATGTAATGTAATGGTTGATCTACTTTACTTACTATGTACATTGGATTTGATACTCAACGTGGAGTCAACCCCGAAAATGTTTCCGCCTTCGGTTTTCCGGGTGTGACATTTTGAGTATGTCAATTGTGTCTCTTCTCTCTCTTCTTGACCTTCATTTTTTTTATCTTGATTGTCTCTATGTATGTGCCTCTTCTCCTTGTGTTGGCCTTCATTGTTTGCCCTCGCCTATGCTAAGTCTTGGATACCCTAGCCATTTGATTTTAAAAAATCTCAAAACTAGTCTGAGACCTATGTGTATTTGTCTTCAAAACTAGAAAACTTCCATAAAATATGAAAGTAAATAAACAAGAATCGCATAATGTACAAGGAATAATGTGAGTATATGACTAAAGCAAGTATGATTGAACAACACAATGACACAATAATCCTAATAAACAGTAGTAGGAGACAAAATGTTTCTCAAAGACTAAAATGTAAAGTGGAATATCAATTCAAATGGAAACATAAATCAAATTTGATATAAAACAGAATCAAGAAAGGAAACTACTGAATTCTCATGATAGGGTAGAAGAAAACCAAACAGAATGAACATAATAAGAGAATGAATTATGTAAATTGTTCACGAACATCTCAAAACACGACTAAGAATCTCGAATTAAGAGTGTAACACCCGTTTCCGAAGAAGGTTGGCCAAGATTAAAGGAATCAAAATAAGGTTTTTAGAGCAAACCCACAACTACGACGTGGGGGCATGGATGCTTACGATGTGGTGTCAAATTAATGGATCACATGTTTAGAGGGATGCCACAGCATGGCAACGGATGGCCATGAAATGGCAGCGGTAGCAGCTCAAGCCCATGTATTTTAGGGTTTCTCCCATATTTAAGTCATTTGACTCTCATTATAGGTCAGTTCCTTCAACCTCCATATCCCATTCCGAAACCTAGCCCCTTTTTCCTTAATTTTGAGCTTGGTGACTCTATCTTGAGGTTGTTTTCTTATTTTGGTGAAACATGGAGAAAAAGGTGGTTCATTTTCGTGCAAGGAAGCAAGGCGCAAGCTTGGATCCAAGACCTTCTTCACATTTCTGAGTTGGTGGGGGTAAAAAGTTCATAAATGACATTTGTTCTTTTTGTTTCAAGTATGAGCACATTTTGGATGTTCTGGGCCCATCCTTGAGTGCTCTTGGAGTTTGAGGAACTCCAGAGCTTGATGTGTTTCTAATTTGGTCATGAACTTCTGAGCTAGTGAGAACAAGGTCTTAACTTGAGTTTTCTTAGCCCCATGTTTGAGTTTTGGTCATATTAAGGACTTAATGGACTTTAGGCTTAAGATCTTGTTATATGGTGAGGTCCTAATGGATAAAGTTGGAAACTTTATCGATTAAATTAGTGTCGAGAAGTAGTTCTGGAAGTATGAACTTAGATCCAAAAAGATTAAGCTCTTAATAAGAGATGGTGATTTTCTCGTTGCCACAGCGTGGTAAAGTCGAAAATCATGATCGTCTTGTTCTAGCATTGCAATGTCCTGCATGTTGACTATTTGACTTTGTGAAACCCCCCCCCCCCCCTGATGTGGTGTTGACCTTGAACAAATTGACCATTGACTTTTGTGACCAGTTTGACTTTGGGTCAAACTTGAGGGTTTTTGAATATTGATTAATATTCCACTTGGTTTGGTGATTAGTGTATTCGTGGGAGCTAGCAACACAGAAAGAGAAGCGTGTCACAGTGTTTTTGGGTTTTTCGATTGAGGTGAGTTTTCCTCATTGTACCTGTGGGTCGAACCGACCCATAAGTTTTGGTTATCATTTACTAGAAGGATACATGTATATAGCCATGAAGGATAAATCGAAGACTCTTGATCTAGGATTTCTTGCCTATTCCTTGTTTGGTTGTGGCTCTAGTGTAGGATCATATGTCTGGGTGTCTTTCTCACCTCTGGATACATATGGTTTTCATGTTCTTTGTAGAGTTAGTTATGTATCCTTATGTATCGGATGTTGTTATACTGTAGTTATCTGCTAGATTTACATATATATATATATATATATATATACCCTGATGTAATAGGATGCAATAGTAGTAGTATGTTGGTTAGATTACCAGTAGGCTAGTTATCACATAGTGGAGTGTCGTAGGGGATGTATGTAGTCATGTAGGATAGCTTGAGAAATCTTGATCTAGGCTTTCTTGCATGTTCTTTGTTTGGTTGTGGCTCTAGAGTTGGATCATCTGTTTAGGTGGCTATCTCACCTCTGGTTACTTACGGTTACGCATTCAATGGAGGTTAGCTAGTAGCAGAGTAGTGTGCTTTGAAAGGACTAGTAGGCGGTACTGAGCTTTATGATTGATAATTGCATGTATTATGTGCCTACCTGATCCTTGATTGCTTATATGTTGACATATGGTGGTGGGTTGAGGTGGTTCTGTTGTGTGTTGTAGGCCAAGATACCTGGTGTGGTCCGATTGTTAGCTGAAAGCACGGAGGATTGGGAAGAGTGGTCGAGTTGAAGCAGTAGGCGAACAAACCCTAGGTATTCCTGTTCGATGACTAGTTGAACCCGTTGCATGTTGGCATTCCAGTCTGATGACTGATTAGGCCAAGGTATTCAATCTGATGATTAAGGGCCCGTTATGCATGCCAGTACAATTTTTGTATGGGGTATTTCGGAGACTCATTAAGTTTTGTGGTTACCGAGTGGTTTATGTTTACAGTTTTTGCCAGTGATCATAGGCAGGCAAAGGCAAGACTATACACACACATTAACAACATTGAGGATTCTGCGTTATTTATATAACTCTGATTTTCGATAAATGTATTCAGAATAAATGGTTTTCTTAAAACGAATTTATAATTAGAAAGTTTTATCTTAATAAAAATAATAATTTTTGGTTGTGAAATTGGGACAGATAAAGTTGGTATTAGAGCCCTGGTTTAAATGAATTGGAGGAACACTTGTGTGAATCCAAACTCAAACTAGGATCTGAGATTTTGTTCACAAAACATTTAAAAAATAACCAAAGGGTTGGGTTAGGGACATGGGCTCGGTCTCTTGTCATGTTCTTGTTTGATTATTGTCTTGGGATCGGGAACATGAACCTTGATGTAACGTTGGTTTTACAGGAAGATACGATGTGTACAATCAACGAGACCCCAACAGGAGAATGCTTTCTAAAATACCCATACTTGTTATATGTGCGGAGTTTTGATTTTGTTTATATGTAGATTGTTAGAAGAGCATGCTAGTGGATAAGGTTCTTTTAGGCACTGTTGTATAGTAATACCTGATTTCTGCGATGCCTTATGGTATATGGAGTTGCTTGTTATATGCTACTTGGGGGTGTGATTGTTGTGTGTATGTTGATTAGTTGTATATGGTCGAGACTAAATAGCCTTAGAATGATCGACTTAGCCTTATTTATTTTTCCTTATTTGGTTGTGGACTTGGGGTAGATTCGATTATTCGACAGTCTAGCCAACCCCATATTGTGCACAACAAACATGCAAAAAGGCAACCAATGGTGCGGGAGCGATGATAATCCTAGGAAGAGTGCCTAGGAAGTTAGTTGTAGCTTGTAGGATAAGTAGGTGTTAGCACACCTAGTAGTGGTCTAGTGCAGTGAATTAGGGCTTTTGGATGAATTCTGAATTGACTACGGATAGGTGTGGAAGTTAGTATGGGTCGGTACTACTGAAAGCATAGGATTCGTATGCGATTTAGGAGGAATCTCGAGGCTACTAAGGAACTAATAGGAGGGTGGCCTGGTGTGTTAAGCATTGTGTTTTGATGTTTGATCTTCCCATGGTATATTTTCATTTTCAGTATGGCGGCTATTGGAGGTTCAGGATCAGGTGTTGGTGGCACTGGGAGAGTAGGTTTGAGTGAAGAGGAGATCTACGGAATCATTGCTGTGGAAGTGGCCAATACGATCAGGGAGGCGATTTCGGAGTTGTTTGGGTCGGTTAAGACCGTGTTGATAGAGGAGTTTGACCGGTGTTATGCCGTCATTATGTAGGTAGCTGCTGTTGTAGCCACAACAGTCGTTGCTATTGCATGATGTAAGAGAGGCAGGGCAATACAGTACCGAGAGTTCAGTTATACGAATCATTCGGAGTTTAGAGGTGACAAGGACCCAATTATCGCTTTGAGATGGATTTATGATGTTGAAGGATATTTCTTCACATGTTTGTGTCCCGAGAACCAGAAGGTGAAGTTTTCACTTAATCTTCGTCGTTGGCTGTGAAGGATTGGTGGGAATTTGTGACTCATGGATTTTCTCATGCAAAGCGAGCCACGGTGACTTGGTAGTAGTTTTTGGATATGTTATAGACGGAGTATGTTCCGCTTTTGGAGAGAGAGTGACTAGCATAAGAATACCTATCGCTCAAGTAGATGACTTAGTCGGTGACGGAGATCACCAGGATGTTTATAAAAATAGCTCTTTTCTGCCCAGAGCATGTCACTTTAGAGCAGGTACATATGTTGCGATACTTAAGTATGATCAAGATGGAGATTTGAGAGTTTTATCTACTCATAAGTACCGGACCTTGACCGAGATATAGTCAGGCACCAGGATGAGGGAGATTGAGTTGGAGATTCAGCAGAAGGAGGAAGGGACAGCTTCAAGATAGTACCAATCGACGTTCAAGTCTGTCGACCTAGGTTCAAGATTAACTGGGAGGAGGTTTCGATCTTTTGTATGTGACAGGTGTGACGAGGAGGGTCATTTGGTTATGGATTACATGTAGGGTACGCAAGTGTGCATCCATTGTGGCTAGGAAGGCCACATCATAGCTCGTTGTCCCTTTCTCGTGTTTGGTGAGGTGTTGAACCCTACACCCCTAGCTTGGCATCTTCCCAATGATCGTTGCGAGACTACCGGATTCCCTAAGACCGAGGTTTGAGTTGTTAGTTCTTCTATTTGGTTGATTGCTGCAATGATGGTATTTATCTATAATTTTTGTTTTGTTTCAAAGATCATTTGTAATCTTGGATGATCAGTTGAATGGAATAATCTTATTTAGCTTCGCTGTAAACTGATTTCTTATTATGAATGGATGAATTATCATTTCTCTCGGTTGCATGCGTGTTGGAATTTGTGAATGTTGTGTGGGTTTAGATTCTCTTGTGTATATGGATATTAGTGGTTGGGATCAAGTAATAGAGTTTGAGTTGGTATGGGTATCGAAGAATAGTGAATTTTTCAGATTATAGTATATTCCAAGTGGGGGAGAGTGGAACCTCGCAGCAGGAAGACCTTATGCCAAGGTTCAGTTCACAGCCGAATTTCTCTAAGTTCAAGATTTCCACACAACTGCTTAATTTTTTTGTTTTCGCATCATGATCATCGTTAGCTATTGGACTTCTTTTCATGTCATCTCAGTTTTAGTTATGATAAAAATATGTGGGCGTGCTTGTGCTCTTAATTCTAGGATGTTAGGAGCTCAGGTTGAGGGATGTGATGAGAGCTTCCTTTTCTGTTCTTGGTTGATTGGGGCTCGGAAGTCTGAGTCATGGCCCAAAGTCCTGGAAGGGTCAGTTAGGTCTTGTTGGGATTGATGTACGTCATGTTAGGCTGTGAGTGTTGTTGTTGGTTAGTGGATTGGGGGTAAAACTGAGGTGGTGTTTGTTTTTTGCTCGCAGATCTTTTTAGCCTCTTCTGTCTGCGCTGCGCAGACCACGTGCAGACATTAGTCTTCGCAGACTATTTGTTTTTTGAAGACGGCAAACCTAAAAATGTTTTCGCACCCTCTCCTTGGCGTAGATGTGGGCCAGAGTCTTCTAACATCTTCAGACATCTTCTAGCGTAAAAAAACACATATATCTTTATTTATTTTAGTTTTTTTGAATTTATATTTATTCCAACTTTATTAATGATAAACAATTTGAAAAAAAAAAGTTACAATACTTAAAAAAGAGTTCGACGACACAAAAATGATATTTTTGATAAATTTAAAAATAAAAATTTATTATGATAATGGTCATTGAAGTTGTTTATATAGATATGAAAAAAAACGTAATATATTCTAAAAAAAGCGTAATATATTCTTATACTTTTTATGCCAAATTTTATAAAACATTATGTAATACAGTATCGTCAATTTCTTAGAAAAATATTTATGATACGATTTTAATTGATTTAATTGAAAAAATCAAAGTTTATTTCCATCCATTTATGTATCAAATTCTTTGATTCACAATTACAATGTTTAGGTATAACTTTGCGACCAAAATTATTGGTTTTTATCAAATATATATCTTAATTTGTACCATTTTTATTTTCACTTTTTATACAATAATACATAAAAGGTGATCTATATTTGTTAATTATTTATAATAAAGTCATAAAAATATTTAAAAAAAATCACTTTGTAGTTAGAACAATCAGTTTATTCAGATTTTAGCTTATTTTAGTAGCCCGTAGATGTTAAAAAAAAACAAATAGTATTCTTTTTTCAGACTGCAGACGTTTGGTCCACCTCTTCTATTGCAAAGGTCTACATATGTGGTCTGCATACTGCATACATTTTACCTCAGAAAAAACAAACAACACCTCAGTGTTGTTGTTGGTTAGTGGATCGGGGGTAAGCCTGAGTGGTGTTGTTGGTTAGTGGATCGGGGGTAAGCTCGATTGCTTTTGTTGGTTAGTGGATCGGGGGTAAGCCCGGGTGTTGTTATTGGTTAGTGGATCGGGAGTAAGCCCGAGTGTTGTTGTTGATTAGTGGATCGGGGGTAAGCCTGAGTGTTCTTGTTGGCTAGTGGATTGGGAGTAAGCCAGAGTGTTGATGTTGGTTAGTGGATCGGGGGTAAGCCCGAGTGTTGTCGGTGGATAGCTTAGCAGGAATATCAGAACGAGTAAGAGTATGGCTTAGATTACTAGTAAGTGACCACTCGGTTATCGTCGCGTTGGTGCATTTTTATGTTGGATTAGTATAACGACGTTTGGATGAGAAGATCTAGAATCGATCAAATATGTGGAGTTCGGTCAGCATAATTGATACAAAGGATGGTTTAGCCTTCTCTTGGAGTTTGAGGAACTCCAGAGCTTGATGTGGTGCTCATTTAGTTATAAACTTCTGAGCTAGTGGGAACAAGGTCTCAGCTTGAGTGTTCTTAGCCCCATGTTTGAGTTTTGGTCACATTAAGGACTTAATGGACTTTGGGAATAAGATCTTGTCATATGGTGAGGTACTAATGGATAAAGTTGGAAACATTCTCCATTAAGTCAGCATGGAGAAGTAGTTTTGGAAGTATGAAATTAAATCTGAAAGGATTAAGCTCTTAATGATATATGGTGATTTTCATGTGGCCACGACGTGGAGAAGTCGAAAATCGCGACTTCCTTGTTCTTGCATTGCCATAGTGTGGCAATGTCCTGCATGTTGACTATTTGACTTTATGAGCCCTCTCTTCCCCCACCCCCCCCCCCCCCCCCGTACGAAGTAGTGAAGGACGACCGTGACATGACCTTGACCTTGACTTGTTTAACCATTGACTTTTGTGACCAGTTTGACTTTGGGTAAAATTTGAGGATATGTTGATTAAGATTATATCTTGTAACATCCATAAAAATCACAACAAATTTAAACTTTTTTAAAACAAACACAAATCGTAGAATGTTTACAAAATCATTGTTTTCAGAGTATTGTTCCATATCAGAGTCTCTCGTAGATTAAAAATACATAAAAACAGAGGATATGTACGGTCACGCCTTCGCCTTCACATGATCGTCAGAAGTACCTAAAACCATAAATAAAAACTATAAGCCAAAGCTTAGTGAGTTCCCCCAAAATACCAACACATAAACATACAACATATATAACAGCATGTTGGGTCCAATCAACCATCGAATTAGAATACCCCAAGCCTAGTCACCCTTCAGGTCTAGTCATCCTCGGTATGGAAGACCCTAGGTGGAATGCCAATATACAATGGGTCCAATCAACCATCGGGATGGAATACCCCAAGCCCAATCAACCATCGGGTTGGAATGCCAACATACAACGGATCCAGTCGTCCTCGGGATGGAATACCTTCGGGCCCAATCAACCATCAGGTTGGAATGCCCCCGGTCTGTTGGGCCACGTACATAGCAGTAAAGCCTCAACCACCAACCAAAATATGTGCACATATAATAGATAAACATAAAATCAGTCGACATACAACCAAACAAATCTACAAATCACTAAGCATAGCATCATCCTATATACCAGGATACAAATCTTACAAATCACAATAGCATACTATCATATAACCAGATATCTAATCCAATGGGCTGGACTTGGTGCATTCGACCGTAAGTACAATGAGGAAAACTCACCTCAGAAACTGAACACTAGCTGATGAGGTCCTGACTGCGAATCTCAACTCAAACTGACACCTAATCATTAGAATGACCAAATGTCAAACATAATCCAAAATACCAAAAATATCCTTAAGTTAAACTTGGTCAACCTTGGTTAAAGTCAAAGTAAACGGTCTTTAAAGACCATATCCAACCTCACGTCATGGGCGGAAATTGGTCACATCGTGTTATCGTACCCAGTCCAATTCCCACTCAACTTGACCCAATCTAGTCAACTCGGTCAAAGAAACCACCTGAATTGGCATCACGACGTGAGCACCCATTCTCACGTCGTGAGTTCAAAGGATTCTAATAGAAGACAAGGATGCTTTGAATCTCACGCGATAAGATCTTACATCTCATTTCGTGATCGTTGTTTGAGGCTAAGGGTCACCATTTTAAGTCCTTATTCCATTAAGTTTTCGAGTCTACTTCGTCCAGAAGTTAAAGGGGACCCCTAAGGTCCATAAAAATGTTTCATTTATGGACATGCATGCACCAAATGATAGCTTATTTTATTTCCTTATTTTTATTAGTTTATTTTAGATTTTTTGATCTTTTTATCATTAATGCATTGTAATTTATTTATTTTTCTTTAGTATGGATCATACCGGGTGCTTGTTATGTTGCATGAGATATTTTGTAGGTTTTTCGGTGCTTGTTGCGGTGGCGGGTTGATTGGAGACGGGCTTAGTGGGCTCCCGAGGCATTATTGGGCTTGGCGGAATCAAAGAAGAAGAATTGGGCTTTGAAAGTTATTGGCTTGGATTATTTGGGCTTGTGAAGATGGATCATAAAATTCTAATTTTGGGCTTGGAGCATCCATTTGGTGGCTAAATGATGATTGGTGCATTTCAAATTACATGGACAAAGAGGGGGGACCAAAGGAATCTTTGGTAGTGGAAGGGTGGAGTGGCTTGGTGGACCAATAGCATTACAGCAACATTTGCGCGGGTGAAATTTTCATCGCGCAGGTACCCGCGCAACTGCCCAGTTTGGGCATTTTGGTCATTTGGCACACCATAACCCTTGGGGATCGGATCTAGAGGCTAATTCACATTTTTCCACCATTGGAGACCTGCAAGAGGCGATTTTGGGAGCTAGAAACCATTTCCTTTCATCTTTCCAAATCTTAGGTAGTTTCTTTATGCAATTAGATTATTGTTCTTGTTACTTTATTGCCATGAGTGGCTAATACTCTCATTTGGTTGACTTTGGCTGAAAACCAATGAATGTTTGTGGGTTTTGAAGGATTTATGTTGATTATCAATTTATCCCATGTTTATGATTCTAGTTTGCAATTCTTATGCTTATTTGATGCTTTGATCATGAGCTTAGTATTTGATTGAGCAATGGTTGATTTATTTCATTAATTTTGCATTGGATCATTGAATTTATCTAGAACAAAGGCTTTATGATGGTAGAAATCATCTCTAGCTTATGAATCATATCTCCTTTATGGATGTGTAAGCATTTGACATCCTCTAGGAATTGGGGATTCCTTCATTCTTAAGGCTAATTGATTTCTTGGGATTAATTGCTTCAATTGACCCTTGATCTTAATTAAGAAGGTGTGTTGTGTGGCTTCCCCAACCTCCATACTACCTATGAGGAATCTTGGCATATCATGCTTCATGATTGCTATAACCAATTTGGGATGAAGGATAAGCTTTGTATTAGATCCTAATGATAAACACACAAATGTTCATTGTGTTGAATTGCCCAAGTTAACCAATTATTTCCAACCTTTGAGCATCTCATCAACTTGTTTAATTGCAAAGTTTTTAGTTATTCAAGTATTTTAGTTTTCAAGTAATAAAAAAACCCCCCTTTTAGTTTAATTGTAGTTAATTAGTTTAATTTCACTAGTTCTATTGAATTGCATTGGTGATTGAATACAACCATTTCCCCGAGGATCGATACCCCTTTTTACCATTATATTACGTTTATTTACCAATCAAAGGGTGTAATTTGCTTGGTGGGCTTGATATCCCACCACCAAACATGATCATCCACTTTCTAGGTCAAAAGTGAAGAAATAAGCTTCAATCTTTCATGCATGCCTCAAATCCATACCAACTTTCAGATCTGAACAATATTATGATCTAGGGACTCTTAGAATCCATAAATTTTCCATCTTTATGGATTTACTCCACTCAAGCATGTAATTGCATAAATAAGATGTATAAAATTCAAGTTCTGTCCATGATAAGAAATAAAGTTGGAGTCTTTAATACTTACAAAGGTCCAAAAGCAAGAAAAAATGGTGATGATGATGATACTTTGCCTACACAACCACTAGAGTACTTATTTCTTCTTCTTTTCTTCTTCATCAAGCTAGAAGTGCACCCAAATGACAAAAGCTCTTAAGGAATAATAATATTAGGGTTTCTTAAGGTTTAGAGAGTAAGAGAGGTTGTGGGTGAGCAACCCCAGCCCTATCATATTCCCTTAAATACCGAAAACTTAGGGTTTTGGTCGTCAGCCGCTCTCACATCGTGAGCATTAGACTGCTCACGATGTGAGCCTTGAAATGATGCACGTGTCCAAATCACTCCTCACGATGTAAGCAAGCATTCCTCACGTCGTGAGAAGGGCCAATACTGAAACTTTTAACTTCACAATTTTAAACATAATGTGCACCTGATCCGGGTGTTACATACTTGGTTTGGTGATTAGTGGATTCGCGGGAGCTAGCAGTATAGAAAGGGAATCATGTCAAAGTGTTTTCGGGTTCTTCGATTCAGTTGAGTTTTTCCTCATTTTACCTGTGGGTCGAAGGCACCAATCTTGACCCACTAGTTTTGGTTATCATTTACTAGAAGGATGCACTATAGGTTGTAGGTAGCCATGTAGGATAGACCGAGGACTCTTGATCTAGGCTTTCTTGCATGTTCCTTGTTTGGTTGTGGCTCTAGAGTAGTATCATCTATTCGGGTGTCTATCTCACCTTTGGAAACATATGTTTACATGTTCTTTACAGCGTTGGTTATGTATCCTTGTGTATTGGATGTTGCTATGTTATAGTGATATGTTATATATATATATATATATATATATATATATATATATATATACCCTGATGTGGTAGGATGTATCAGTAATAGTATGCTGGTTAGAGTACTAGTAGGATGGTTATCGTCTAGTGGAGTACCATAGGGGATGTATGTAGTCATATAGGATAACCTGAGAACTCTTGATCTCACTACAAGAAAAAGACCCTTTTACGACGCGCAAACAACGACACTCATTGATTTATGTTACGCAAAAGAGAGTGACATTAAAAAAGTGTCGTCTCTTCAAAAAAAAATTAAGGATTTAGGTCACGCATTATTGCATGCCCTTAAATTAGTGTCTAAAAAAACACGGAGGGCACCTATAATAAAATGTTTGTCGTCTAAAGATGTCGCTTTATAAATTTTAATGGAACGCGCGTTCCATCCAGGGGGGGGGGATGAAATCGTAAAAGATTAAAAACCCCGCATATTCTTCTTCTTTCCCTCTTGCCCTAATTATCAACGCTCCTTCCTAGATCTAGGCTTTCTTGCATGTTTATTGTTTGGTTGTGGCTCTAGAGTAGGATCATCTCTTCAGGTGGTTATCTCACCTCTGGTTACTTATGGTTACACATTCCATGGAGGTTAGTTGGTAGCAAAGCAGTGTGTTATGAGAGGACTAGTAGGTGGTAGTGAGATGTATGATTGATAATTGCTTGTATGTTATGCCTACTTGATCCTTGATTAATTATATATCGACATATAGTGGTGGGTTGAGGCGGTCCTGTTGTGTGTTATAAGCCATGATACCTGGTGCGGGTCGGCTTTATGTCGAAGGCACGGAGGCTCGAGAAGAATGGTTGGGTTGAGGTGGAAGGCCAACAAACCCTGGGTATTCTAGTCTGATAACTGATTGGACCCATTGCATGTTGGCATTCTAGTTCGATGACTGATTAGGCCAGGGTTTTCCAATCCGATGATTGAGGGCCCATTATGCATGCTAGTACGTTTGTTGTATGGGGGTATTTTGGGGGAGACTCACTAAACTTTGTGCTTACCCAGTTGTTTATGTTTTTAGGTTCTATCGATGATCGTTGGATGGTGAAGACGAGACTATACACATACAACAACAACATTGAAGATTTCGCGTTATTTATATTACTCTGATTTTCGATAAATGTATTCAGAATAAATGATTTTCTTAAAACAGATTTATAATTGGAAATTTTTATCTTAATAAAAATAACAAATTTGGGTGTGAAATTGGGACGTTACAAATGGAGATTCAAAATCTTGATGCTAATTCAAAAACCCTAAATGACCGCCAAGAAGTAGAAATGAAATCAAGAACAGTGAGTATAGGGACTAACAACTCGTAATGTAAATGAAACGCGGATCGATCATATATTATTAGACTATCACGTGTGAGTAATAAACATAGTACGCTAAGAAACTATAATGAAATTTCGAGATCGCCAAACAAGAAACTGAAAATTGACATCAATAAAGAGATGATTGAAACTAAAAGAGAGAGAAGAGTACCTATAAATGAAGCAGTTAATTACTTGAAGATGTAACCACTAATCATTTGTATTACCAATGGAAGATGGTGAGTGAAGTCGAAGTCTGAGTTGTATTATGAATTTATGATCACATAAAATTTTGATACAGAGTGAAGTTTTATGTGTGTGTGTGAGGGATGGAGAGAGAGAGAGAGATATGAAGATGTGACGTGGATTTAATTTAACTTTTTTAATTAAATAAAAGTGATATGGTACATGAAACTGGTAATGGTATGTTATAGGAACCAAATAAGCAGGTCAATAACAAGTTTGTTCACTCATAAAGCACAAAAATAACTTAAAGGATTGAATTGGCAAATGTGTAATACATTGTAGGGCTATAGTGTCATTTTCTTAATTATTTAATTGTAAATAAAAATATATGTAAAATCTACAACAAAAAATAAAATAAATAATATTTCATAAGTGATAATTGATAAAATTTTGTTACTCTTGTTTGATCCTTATGATTAATTTGGTTCTTATAATATGAATTAATTATCTTATATTGTTTTAATTAGGGATTCGTAGGCAAAAACTATTATAATACTATATGTTAAATTTAAAGGATCTTGGATTATTAATGATGTGACATATATGTATTGGGACTATACATATGCCTACAAACACATATCCTGTCATTAAGGGATTTTTTAGCAAAATCCTAAACTTTTATATAAAGTCAAGAACAATTTTTCTTTGAAAATAAAGAACTAATAAATAAGTAGAATATAAACCTTATATTTATACAAAAATATGGTTTTTAAACGAAAAATATATATTTATACGGTTTTAAAATGTAATAAAAAAATATTTATATGGTTTTAAATGGAAAATGATTAACACTAAATAAAATTGAAAAAAATGATGTTCGATTTGAAATAAAAAAATACAGTATCAAAATTGGAAAAGGAAATAAAACTTAATGTTAAAATTGAAAAATTGAGAATGTAACATTTTTTTGTGTAAAAAATTAATTTTGACACGTCCGTATGTCACATCATCAAAACCGATATGTAGGTAGACAATTGAATTGACCGGTCATGTGGTCAAACTGTAACAAATTGAAAAATACAGTATCAAATTTGAGATTAGAAAAACACAATGTTAAATTGAAATTTTTGTATGAACTTAATAATGATTTTTATGATATTGTCCTTATAATTTTCATTTTTTTCTAATTTTTTTTTATAAAAATAAACTTAAATGGTTAGAGCTCATTAAATAAAATTTAAGATACTTAATTGAAATAAATCTGAAATTGATTATTAGTTCGTGGCATTATTTATGATCAAGTAAAACCGAAGCAAAGAGTATCATTAATAGGTGTTGCTAGAAAACAATTGACACCACAAAATAGTAGTGGACCTAGCTAATGGTATAATGAGTAGCAATGTTAATGTATGCATCGTAAAGTTAAAAGTAGAATAAATAGCGGAGTAAAGTGTAGCCAGCCTAAGCCTACTATACTCCTCGGCACTCGTGTTTGCACGGGTGGGTCGGCATTTATTTGACACGCATCAACCGTCCATTCTTTCCTCTTCCGTCTAAACTCTCCACCCCCCACCTCACCACCATCCACCACCCATATAACACCAACACCACCACCCTACCACCACAATTCTTCACCTTCAACCTTCAATCCTTTCATTCAATCTGTAAGTTCATATGTTTTTTCTTTTTTCTCGACATATTTCCTCTGAATCTATGGCTGAAATTTTTCTCTGTTCTTGTATCATGACTTTGAAATGAAGCTTTTCTTTGATCTCTGAGCTCGGTGTTGTGAAATTTTGGGGGTTTACTCGATCTTGGTCGAGAAAAGTTAAGACCTGTAGCAACTTAACTACAAAGAATTGATTTCATTTTCGAGATGCAAAGGGTCCGCATGTCGTCACACCAACCACCGGTGCAGAAATCAGGGGATTCGGTGGTGAAATCAACCCCGGAATTTGAGTTGGCTGATGTTAGAGATCATTTACTGGAATCAGATTCGTGTTTTGATCCTCTGCTTCCTGGTCTTCCTGATGATATTGCTTTGAGTTGTCTTCTCCGGCTACCAGTCAAGTTTCATTCAACCGGCCGGACTGTTTGCCGGCGGTGGTATAATCTTTTCGGTGATAAAGGTCGGTTCTTTACGCAAAGGAAGCAAATGGGTTTTCAAGATCCATGGATGTTTGTGTTTTCTTTCCATAAACGTACAGGAAAGATTCAATGGCAGGTTCTTGATCTCATTCATCTCTCATGGCACACGATTCCAGCAATGCCATGCATGGAGAAGGTCTGTCCACTTGGGTTCCGGTGCTTTTCTGTCTCCAAGAATGGTTCGCTGTTTGTCTGTGGTGGGGTGGCCTCCGACGTAGACTGCCCTCTTAACTTGGTGTTGAAATTTGATGTGAAATCAAATCATTGGACTGTTATGAAGAAGATGATGACTCCAAGGTCGTTTTTCGCCGGAGGTGTGATCGCCGGGAAGGTTTATGTCGCCGGAGGGAACAGTAGTGATCAGTTTGAGCTCAATTCAGCTGAGGTAATGGATCCAAAAGGAGGTGTATGGTATCCGATCGCAAATATGGGCACAAACATGGCATGTTATGATTCAGCTGTTCTTGATGGGAAACTTTTTGTAACCGAAGGATGGTTTTGGCCATTTTATGTTGTGCCACGTGGCCAGGTTTATGATCCAAGAACCGATCATTGGGAATCCATGGCAACGGGGCTCCGTGAAGGGTGGACCGGGTCAAGTGTTGTGATATACGGGCGTTTGTTTGTGGTATCGGAGCATGAGAGGACAAAACTTAAGGTTTATGACTCAAGTCATGATACATGGGAAACCATCAAAGGGCCTCCCTTACCCGAGCAAATTTGCAAGCCGTTCGTGGTGAACAGTTGCAATGATAGAATTTATGTTACAGGTCGAGACCTATTTGTTGCAGTTGGTGTTATTCATCGATTGAACAGCAGTTCAACCGATGAAAATATAAAGTTTGCAGTCCAGTGGCAGGTCGTGGAAGCCCCAGAGGTTTTCTCCGACTTGACACCTTCTAGTGCGCAAATTCTATTTGCTTAGCCCTAGGATAAAGTATAATTTTCCATGTATTGTACTTCAACTTATGTAATTATATTAGTACTACCAATTTTAGTGTTTTTGTGTTGTTACTTTTGTATGCTTTTAGTGTTGATTTGAGTCTTTATTTATGAGATACACCGACTCGAATCAACACGAGAATCATTTGGTGGTGTAAAATTCAAGGAAAAGATAACGCTTGATGATCGATTGAAAAGATTAAGAAGATGTTTATAAATTGTTTAGATAAAATATTGTTAATTTTATGATTGTATATTAAAAATATAAAGGAATCTGATTTGGAGGACCACTTTGCAGCGGGATTGACAGTTGGTGGTGTTTTAAGGTAAGTGATGGAAAGTGAAGCCATGAGCCCATGATTCCTTGAACAAAGTAGAAAGCAGTTGAAAAGTTGAAAGAAAGTACAAACCAAATTTGATTTTTCCATTTATTTGAAAAATATTAAAATAACACATTAAAAATTGTGTTAAAAGTAAAACATTAAAAATTGTGTTAAAAATAAAATCTACTATAATAAATGAAAGTTTTTTTTTGCCACATGTCCTCTTCTCATTCATTTGGACACATGTCATTTTCTAGAATTTTTAAATTTTCTATTTTCCACTTGTCATTTTATTGTATTTTTTATTTTATTAAATTAAAATTTAACATTTAATATGTAAGGTAATATATATGTAAAGTATTTATTAGAAATGGTTTATATATGTAATGTATTCAATACATTAAAGTCTCATTAATTTTAATAATTCAAAATTTTTCTTATTTTTCTTATAAATTCAAACCATTCAAATTATTAAAATTTCATATTTATTTTTTTTAATTAAACCCATGTAATACATGGGTCTCACACCTAGTTACTAATACAGCCAAATGTATCAATGATTTTTCACAAAAATGAGCGAATATCTCATTTTAGCCATCTAAACCTCACCCGAGATTAAGTCAATTGTGGTTTGGGCATCTCACCTGTTTTGTGATTTCGGACATGTCCAAGTGCGGGATTGGACATTTGGGTTACGGTTTCACGGGCATTCTGCTATTTTGCGCCCATAACTCATAATATATAAAAAAATCATTTAGGTTATTTTCGGTTTGCAAGCATATAAAATTCTCTCTAATAACGAATGTGAACAACAATCATGTTAACACTCTTATACCTCGAATTTTATCAGCTTTTTTATTATTTAGATAGAAATCTAGTAGTATTGGGTTTGGATTTGTGGGAAAAAACGAAAAAAAAATACCCAAACCGCAGATGAACATGTCATGTGTATAAGTCCTTGATGCACAGAATGTGCATTAGAAACTTATATATCACGGATGAATGTGCCATATGCGGTTTTCCTAAAAAAAATTTATTATTTCTGATTTTCATTTATTATTATTTTTTTATTATTTTTTACCTTGTTTTGTGATATACCTTGATTATGTTGTATGACTTTTTGTTTGATTTGACACTTTGAACAAAATAGCATTTGAATGCCAAGAAACAAAATAGCAGTTTGGAGAAAGTTCTTAGTCAACTGCTATTTCGTTCTTGAAATTGCAATTATTTTCAACGGTCTGCATCCTGTCCGTCCAAAAAGATCACAGTCGAGTGAGAGCATACTGCAGGTGGCTTATGCCACCCGCCGTTCTGTCAAGAGAAAGTGATTTATTTTTTTATAATCATGCGAAACCGCAACTGTGTATGAAAACCGCAATTGAGTATGAAAATTGTAGGCATGTTTGCCTCAGCAAACGGTTTGCATGGCTAAAATGAGATATTGATAGATTTTTGGCTCTTAAATAGAAATCGTTAAGACATTTGGTTAGACTTATAAGTTTCTCAAAAAAAAAAATAATAATAAAATAATAAAAAAAAATAAAACAAAAATCCGACTTAAGTGAGGTTGGTAATCAGAAAGATGGGAAAAATTTGGTTTCGTTCTTATTTATTTATTTATATTAGAATATTAGATATGTGTGCAAATCTTATTTTCATATCAATCGTATGATTTTGATACATTTAATAGAGAAGCATCTGAATTTTGTATTGTTTTTCGCTTACGAAATTCAGATTTAGAATTGAAAAGGAATAGTAAAAAATATTTTTTCATGACATATTTGATATAAATGATATTAATTGATATAAATGATATTTAATTTCTCTTTTTAAAATAATTGACATCTTAGATGACCTATTTATGTATATATCAAAATTTTAATGAATTATCTCTCAACAAAAATAAAGTAAATTATGTATTCGATTACTTGTGATATAAAAGAGTCAAAAAGTGGCAACCGGTATTTTCTTTTTTCTTTCCAAACCGTGGGGTTACTTTTATTTGGTGGGGAAGCGAAAAAATGGGGGAAAGGAGAAAGGTGACTACGACGTTTGTTTTGTTATGTTCATACCGGCAATTGCTTTTCTTAAACATATCATATTTTCTTTATTTATATGTTTTCTTGTAGTAAAAATGTATGAATGTATACATGGAGTTAGATTCAAATGATTTATGATTGTATAAATGATTTTCAATCAAGGATTCTAAATAGAATTCAAATCAAATTTTATCTATAACTAAGTTATTTTTTTAGAATTTTGTTTACCAGAATCTTTGATTTTAATTTGACTCTCCAAAATTATTTATACATCTATACAATAGTTGTCAATTCTAATATAATCATATTCCTTTGTAAATGAGGTTTTGAATCTAAGTCGTGGATGGTTTTTTTAGAAGGGTTAATTACTACTCTAGCCAAATTAAGGGGGTAATTAGCAATTTTTAGCCAAAAATTAGTAGATGGCCAAAAATAGCCCACGAAACCGTAGGTTTTGAGATTCGCTTACTGTTTCGTCATTTCGTCTACTGTTTGCGTTTTGTATTAATTTTTTTTTTCATTTTTCACATACAAAACCGTAGATATTATATAACCTACGGATTTCTCTATAATAAGTACGGTTTCCCAAACCGTAGGCTACGGTTTTGGGGAAAAAAACTACGGTATTTTTTTTTATCTACTATTTTGGGGGGTTTATCTACTATTTTGTTCAAAAAACTACTGTTTTTTTTATCTACTATTTTGGGGGTTTTGTCTACTATTTTGTCCAAAAACTACGCTTTGGGTTTTTTTTTAAAATTTTTTTTAATTTATTTTATTTTTTTAAATACATAAAAATGGATACAAATGTTTATTAGTTATTTAAAAAAAAATTACGAAACCGTAGGTTTTTGGGAAGCCTACTGTGTACAAGTGTTTACTGCACAATTAACATAATTTCGATCCCATTGAATCGATTTTTTTTAAAAAAAAAACAAAAAAAAAGTTAATTTCCATACGGTTCATACGAAACCGTAGGTGTACAAGTCGACAATGCACAATTTGTGCATTGGACACTTGTACACCGTAGGTTTCGTATGAAACCTACGGTTTTATATTTTTTTTTCCTTTTTTTTTCAAAAAAAAATTAACCACATATATAAAACCTACTCCTAATCATAAATACGGTAAAATTTTGATTAAAAATAGACAAACCTGGTTGTTCTTCGGGTGCTCCATTGAGAGAAAAAAGTAGCTAAAGCAAAGAAAACAATAGGCAAAATGAACTAATCTAAAAAAAATTTCCTTATATACTTTGGGCTAATGGGCCACGAAAAAATAAACGGACCCGTGAAACAGTAGCCCATTTGCACAAAACATTAGTTTTCTCAATAAAATAGCAGTCAAAGGCGTTGACCGTAGTTAACCCTAAGTTAACTACGGTTTTGTGGGCTATTTTTGGCTAATTGATATATTTTGACTATTTTTTGATAAGTGATTAAGAAAAAATGCTAGATTAGTAATTTCCCCTTTTTAGAAATGGCCAAATTTTATAAAAAAACTCCGCAAGCAAGAAACTAAATGGGGGCCAAGACAAACATTACAGAGTTATTAAGTTCAAGAAAATGAGAATGGGGACACAAGCCATTCCTCTCATTTACAAATTTCTTTTTTACTCCTACATTTAATCCAAAGATAAACTAATAATGACTTTATGTTCTCAGCCACTTTTGTAGGATTACTTACACATCTTTGGTATAGTCGGCGCTTCTGACACCATAAAAAATCACCTACTTTTTATTTCTAAAAGAGTAAATCTGCTAAACAAAAACCTTACAAAAGAGGCAATGTATAGAAATTAATGTGGTAAAAGTCTGAACATATTAAGGAACGCTACGTACGCTTTAATATGTTCAGACTTTTACCACACCAATTTCTATACATTGCCTCTTTTGATCATTCTCTGTTTTTGTTTAGCAGATTTACTCTTTTAGTTTATATAATTTGACAGTGGTCTCTTTTTTGATTTAGCCGCCGCTTCTGACACCACAAAAAATACATGTCTGCATCTCCAGGATACGTGTCATGTGCTTCTGTTACACCACTTCTGTTTCACCGACTTTCTGCCGCTTCCTCTAGATCGATTTCACCTTTTATTTATATCTTCTCCATTTCTTTCATATTTTCTCACAAAGTGATCATATCAAGATGCTAAACGAAGCCAAGTTCATAATCGATTTATTATTATTATTATTATTATTTTGATTTTATTTTTTTAATTTTAGCCTCTTCAAGTATGTTCTATTTGTTTTGCTTGATGTAGTGACTATATCATTTTTAGCCCTAAATCGTTTTCGATTCCTCAAACACCCATTAGACGGCAGACAAACCCCCTCAAATCTCTGCTAATCAAGAACAGAGAGACTAAGTATCGATCTCTAATGGGTTGTTAATATCATATAAGATATAATTCTAACATGTAAGATCTAAACTTTGTTGGTGATTTTAGTGTTATCATTATATTTTGGTATAATTATTATTAATAATGAGATATGCCGAACTCCATTACTAACCGAGCTTGGAGGTGCATGGTGCACAATTGGTGTGATAAATGTAAACTCAGGAATATAGGGGTTCGGGGGCAATGCCCCTGGATGCAGGTTTCCAAGGGGTTGCATCCCCTTAGCAGGGTCTAGGGGCAGCTAACCTAGCCGGGTCCAATGAACAAAGCCCCAGGCGGTGGTTCCGTTGACCGGTTAGTGGACGGGGTTCCAAGGGGTGGCTCCCCGAAACCTAAACGGATTTTAAATCGGCTCCATGCAATTTCCCGCTAAAACTCTCTTGATTGCATCTTGATGATGCAAACGTTAGTTATGTCTCATAATTACCATTTTTGACACCAAATCTGAAAACAACCGTCATAACCACTTTTCCCTTAGGTATAAGAACATTATTTATGTTCCAGAAAATGGGTTACATACCATATACTCTTAAAATCTGATTTTAAGATTTGTTCTATCTCACAAGAACACATTAACAAGTATTCTGTCTTTCACAATTTGAATTAGGCCTGTAATTCAGATTGGTTCATTTTTAGATTATCCCACTTCTGAATTTGTGTAACCCAAACAAAAGAGACGAATTACAGATTTCGAAAAGTGTTTTGATAAATACCATCCTTAAATCCAAGTTTATATATGTTGTTGTTATTCGATCCCTTTATTTTCTAACAAACTTTTGACGTTTGAGCAACTATATAAACTAGGAATTAATTGTTTATCTATGTCGTAGGGGCGTTTAATACAAATTATTTAAAAAATTGGCAATTTTTAATATGTTGTAGGGGCGTTTAGTAGAGATTATTTAAAAATTTGGCAAATTTTAAAGCTTTTTATGGATAAATATTTAGACCGTTTATATAAATAAGTGAATTCAAGTCTTATCCATAACTTCATGAGTAGTCGTTATTGTTGACTTGTTTTCGTCCTTTTGAACAACTGAAATCGACAATATAATACCGAGATTTATGGAATTATCCCTAACTTGAGGAGAGATATGACTTATAGCAACCCCCAACATAATCCCTTATTTGGCTTTAAGTTAAGGATTTATTAATATAACAATCTTGAAACTTATATATTTTATTAATTTAGCGTAATAAGTTATTTCTTATATGTATTAATAATTTATCATAATTTAATTTTTGTAAATGCCTTACGAAGTTGATGGCGGTTTCCCGGCATGACACTAACAACACCTATATTTTTTGACCCCATTAAAAAACATTACAATTTTTTTTAACCTATTTTTCTTATATCAACAACAATTATTTCATCTCGACAACACCTATTATGTATTCCTTCGTACACCCCTGACCAGAATATACATCTATATTCTAATAATGTTATTGCATAAATTGGCAAGAAATCTCATTTTTGTTGCATAATGAAACACAAGTGCTAGCGTCGACTTGAAACAATAATATAAAAATCTATTTATAGATTGAAACAGTTCTTAGTAAAGCAAAAGTATCAAATTTCTCGGAATAAAAATTGTTTAAACTTATATGATTGATAAGCTATAACGACCCAAAAATCATGACATAAAATTTTCTTGTTTTAGATTAATAAATCGTTAATACATATTTTTCCCATGAAACCAAGGTAAACAAGTTCTAACAAAACTTCATAACACCAGAGTAATTCACAAAATGCGGAAACATGTTGTGTGTGCACTACAGTCATCCCGAGCCTTCCATTTGAAAAACGGAGTACCTGAAACATAAACTGAAAACCGTAAGCACAAAGCTTAGTGAGTTCCCCAAAATTCATACCACATACAACCACAAATTACCATGCAACATACATACATATAGTCACCATGGGCTCCCCTATGGTCTTTATTTGGAGTGCCATGGGCTCCCCCCCCCCCCCCCCCCTCATGGTCTTTATCTAGAATGTCATGTGCTCCCTCCATGGTCTGACATCCAAGTGTCATGGGCTACCCCGGGGTCTTCCATGCAAGTATCATAAAGACAACTAGCATACTATATAACACGCAATGGACCAATATTGGTGTCTTCGACCCATGGATATAGTGAGAGGGCTCACCTCAACCGCTACGCGAATAATCCTACATTGTTGCTGCTGCGAACCAGCTCCCGAACTGAGCCAAACAACCCAACACCATAATCAGTAACTAAACAAGGCTAAACCCTAGCACAAGGCCCAAAGATGACCCAACTAACCAGGCTCACTAATGCCCAAACCTATTGGGCCCACTAAGGCCCAAAACCAAAAGATCCATAAAGGCCCACTAATGGCCCAATTTTCCAAATTGAGCCTAACCCCCATATGGTCCTTATCCTAAAGCCCAATGATTTCCTTAGTCCCAAAAAGTTGATCTCAGATGGCCCATGTAACACCTATAAAAATCAAGCAAATTTCAAACTTTTAAAATCATTAAAAACCAATAATTATTACAAATTTGTTTTCAAAATAGTATCATATCAGCGTATCACAGAAATCAAGATCATAAAAATGTGAGGAGGTGCACGATCATGCCTTCGTCTTCATGCGATCATCTGAAATACCTGAAACAAAATCCAAAACTGTAAGCCCGAAGCTTAGTGAGATCCCCCATAATACCCGCACCACAAGTAACACACATATAATAACAACATGCTATGGGCCCAATCAACCATCGGGTTGGAATGCCCCAAGCCCTCAACCATCGGGTTGGAATGCCAACATACTACAGGTCCAATCATCCTCGGGATGGTATACCCTCGGCCCACAACCATCATGTTTTAATGCCCACATACTATGAGTCCAATCATCCTCGGGATGGAATACTATCGGCCCACAACCATCGGGTTGGAATGCCCTGGTCTGTTGGCTCTTGCACAAAGCAGATAAGCCTCAACCCACAATCAGTCATGTGCACATATATTAGATAATCACACAACAGTCTACAGACAGACAAGCCGATCTACAGATCACTAAGCATAGCAACATCCTATCTACCAGGATATAGATAAAACTGATCATAATCACATAAAACATCCTATCTACCAGGATATCGATCTAACAGATCGCACTAGTAATAAAGTAGGATAACAATCCAAAGGGTCGACCTTGGTGCCTTCGAACCTTGAGTATAGTGAGGAAAACTGTGAGAACCACTATTTCTCTAATACGTTTACATTATTCTTACTCCAAACATGCTACATGCATATTTATAAACATATTTTACATATATGGTTTTGTTACAAAAGACTGGATACAAACCGACTAACGAGTTTTTACAAAGTTTTATATATTACATAACTTCCTAGGACTTTATACCCTAATTACAAAAGTTATAATATTAACTAATCTATATCTTCTATCAGTACATGACTATACTGGATGCCTGTCACTTGTAATAGTTTAAACATTGAGAGGGATAAGCGGGTGACGCTTAGTGAGTTCAATAACAGTTACATTATAACACTATGCCATATACATATCAAGATGACAAAAGCAAAGAGGGACAAAGAACAACAAAGGCAGATGACTATCATATGACAGGCTTTCCATATCAACGAATAATTTGATTCAAAGATTTACAATCAATGAGACATATCAATTTCAACTTGATATACATCAATAAGACTTCAGCCCATGTGGCATAGACAATAAACGATTTCTGAATTAAAATTTTGCTAGCAATTTATAGGCTTTCATCACTACCTAGCCTTCTGCCAATGCCAAAGTGATGCTTAATCATTCACTTCATGGTCAAAGGCTACATACCAATACCCAAGTGATGTCTAGTCATTCACTTTGTGGTCAAAGGTATAGCTCATTATCATATTAACATGGAAAAACACATTGCACGTATAACACACAACATAAAGTTGTCCCTATATTGAACTCAACGTGAAATAACCGAATGATAAATTGATAATTTGGGCATCACTTCGTTTCTAAAAATGACTTTCTTTGACGAAACCGGGGATTTTAGTTGAAAACCGGGCTTTGTGTGGGCAGAGTTTCATTATTTTCTCGGGTCTTCAATGTGTCGGGACTTGCTTCGGGTGTCGGGGGTGTTTCCTAGGCTTCGGGGGGTGTTGGGGTAAATTGAGAGATGAAAGAGGGTGTGAAAGTGTTATAATTGTAAACAAAATTCGGAAGGTCTCGCTTTCTATTTATAGTGTCTGAGGGCTCGCATTACGCTGGGCGTAATTCTCCGGTACGCGGGACGTATTGCCTCGCAGACCTCTTCGTTGGGCGTAAATTCGTAGGCTAGGCGCACGAAGTGGGTCAGCTTGGACACGTCAAGGCTACGACACGTGGAACTCATACGAAGGAGTAGGAATGGTGACGGACTCCGGAGCACTTACACGAGTACGTTGGGCGTACACCTTCGGACCAGCCTCGAAGTTTGTGCCCAAAAATTCAAAAAAATCGTATCTTTCGCATACGGGCTCCATTTTTGATGTTCTTTATATGCACGCATAGGTGAAATTATGCTCTACATCTTTTGTTTAGACTCTATCAGCTAATTTTGACTTCATTTTTAAAGTTATATTTTTAACAGGTCGGGACAAGAAAAGTCAGTTAAAAATTCATAACTTCTTCATCCGGCGTCCGTTTTCGTTTGTCTTTTTACCGTTGTACTACTATTGTTGAGATCTTTGATTCTCGTTTAGGTTGTGTCGGCTAAAAATCACTCAATCTTTATTTCGAGTTTCGGGTTGTGTACTACTATGTCGAATCTTAGAAAAATCATAACTTCCTCATGCGAAGTTAGATTTGGACGTTCTTTTTATGAAAATTCTCGGTTTAATGAATACCACGACTTTCATTTTGATCACTAAAGCTAAAAAGTAGTTTATTGAAAACTCACTTTTTACGTCATATAGCATCGTGTCGGTTCTGTCGCGAAAACTTAGATCCAAATCTTTAGGGTTGTGTATTGCATGTATAACTAGAGAAAACTTAGATCCAAATCTTTAGGGTTGTATGTGCACCTTAGGAGTGTTATAGTACTGAAAACCCAACATCAAACACCCAAAGCATCCATGAAAGGATTAAAATCCACTCAAATGAACTCAAACTTATAAAAAGAAGAATAAGGGTCAAGTTATGAAATTTATGTTGGATTAAGTGTCTAAGGTCCTAACTAAATTGGTATAATGCTGATGAATAAAGTAAAGTCCTTTTTGGGTTGCCCTCATAACTAGGAACTAGTTTTGATTGATCAAAGAAGAGAGAGAGAGAGAGAGAGAGAGAGAGAGAGAGTAATGTTTTGTTAATATATTAATTAAAAATTGTTAATTAGTTGATGATTTGTTAATTTATTATATAAATTATAAATTAATTAGAAATAGTCATAACTTATTAATTATTAATCAGAACTAATATGAAATTAATTCGTGATTAATTTAATTAAAGGTGCAAGGGGTGAATTGTAATTGTTTAATAGTTTGAAAAAATAGGCAATTCTAGAATAGTCCATCTCATCGATGGTTGTGGAGTAATTCATAAGGACGGATTTTGAAGACAGAATCTAGTTTAAGTGTGGGAGATTTTTAACACCCGATTTCCAGAATGAATCGGTTAAGGACATAAAGTGATCAACGATAAGGTTTTTGGGAAAAACCTTGTGTCACAACGTGGTGTGTAGAGGACCACAACATGGCATGCTGATTATAAGGAACGTGAATCTGATGGCTGCCATGACGTGACAATAGGGAGGTCACGACGTGGAAGCTGTTGCAGCCCATGCCCATGATTTTTAAGGATTTCTTCATATTTAATGGTTTTAACTCATGGATTAGGGCATCCTCCTTAGCATGCAACCCTCCAACACAAAACCCTAGTCTCTATGCATTTTTGAGACCTTGTTTTCTCAATTTAGAGCTTATTCTTTAGATTTTGGTGAATCTTGAGGAATAAGGAAGTTCATATTGGAGCAAGGAAGAAATGAGTTGGTTTGGATCCATCATCCTCTTCTAATTTCTGAGTTATTTGAGGTATAAAGTGATGGGTATTCAAGGTTACAATAACAATGTGAATGCGAAAGGCCCTTGGCCCGACTCGCATTTGTGAATTCTCAACTTTGCTAGCAGTACCAAAAGACCCTTGGGGCCCAACAGCACAAAAGCCATTGAATGTCCTTTTACATGGAATTAGGTCATATAAGACCCAACAACATGTAAGCGAGTTTCCTTCGGGCCTAAAGATCATGTCATTGGGCTAATTAGGCCCAACAAGCACGATTTGAAACTTTCGGGCCCAAAGATGGTGTATCGACGTCTGGTGTTCCCGCGTGTGTATTGACTTCCCGTAATTTCAGCGTGTGTATTGTAGTATCGTCGTGTATAGATTTTTGATTCATTATTGATTCGAGACCGAATCAATTCGTTTGGTAACGATTTTTGGTGTTGAAGGTGTATTATGTTTCGTCAGTAGTCGTGGTACTAGTATTTCATCATGACGGATTTATTGTTTAAAACATTAGAATTTGACTTTTTGCAGCCCCTTTCTTTTGGATAAATTTACACTTTTGACCCTTTGTATAAAAGAATTTCCATTTTAGTCCTTAAACCATTTTTCTTGACACTTTAGTATCAAAACTTGTTGAAAGGTATTTTTCAGCTCAAATTTATTTGAAAAACAGTTTTAGTCCCTCAGAATGAAGTTTTCTCGGCTGAAACCTCTATTTTCGCAAATTTTACACTTTTGGCCCAAAATAGAAATTTTTTGCATCTTTGGTCCCTTTTAAATATGAAAAGTATTTTTAACCCTTGAAATGGACTTGGAGCACTAGTAGTCCCATTTTTTACAGAAAAGTATAGTTTCAGCCCCTCTAATTTTGAAAATCTCGCAATTTGGGCTTTATTGGGCAGAAAAATTCATTTTTGGCCCACTATGCTTAAAAATTCACATTTTAATCCTTCAAAAGAGTAAATTTCTAGAAAATACATTTTTGAAACTGTTTTGACTCATCTCAACCATCAGAATTAGCATTTTGTCATTTTGGGCCCTTTGAATTTATATTTTCAACATTTTGAGCCCACAAATGGGTTTTTAGCCCAAAAATGTTCATATTAACCAACTTGGTTATTTTTCTAGAAATAATTTGTGTGTAATAATATGATTTATACTTGTTTCATACAACCTAATGTAAATCTCGGTTTTAAGGACTTTTTGACTAGATCCAACACCACAATCACATAAGAACATATATATAAACATAGAAATCACACAAGGCATACATATACTCATAGATCTACACATTTGCTTGTATTACCCCCCCCCCCCAAAAAAAACTTATAAAAACCGAAAAATAGGGGGTATGAAGCTCACCTTGAGGTTTGGTCCGATTTTGATGAAGAGATATGATAAGATGATGTTGTTTTTGGCCTAGCTTACTTCCTTCAAAAGATCTTGAAGATGTGGATGGTTCTAAGAACATAATCCACAAATATATGGATGTAAGAGGAGATATTTGAAGAGATCAAGAAATTATATCATAGATCTAAGTGGGAACTTACCAAAGTTGATGATCTTGAATAAGAATTTCTTGAAGTATCCTCTAATTCTCGAAAATTTAGAGGAGAGTGTAGGAGTGTTCTTGTGAGCTTTCCTTAAGAGATTTGTAAGTAAAATAAGTGTGTTGGTGATTTTTGGGCTTTATGGCCGAGATTAAGAAGGAGAGAGGGGAAAAAAGAAGAGAGGTTTGAAGTTATAGAAGTCTTGATGCATGAAATTAGTTTTTGCATGGAGGGTATTTAGCATGGGAACCCTACATGTAAAAATGATGTGTCGCCATGCAATTTACCCTCTTTTTTTTTACCTTGGGCCGAAAATGGGTCTAATGGGATGAAGAAAAATGGTTTTGGGATCAATTTCTTGGCTTTGATCGAACTTCATAGCCCCAGTATTATTTTTCGGCCCATTGTGCTTAAGGACGATTCACGACCCCTTTTGAATAAAAGAAATGGAGTTTATGGCCCAACAAGGCCTATTAGAGATAAAAATGAATTATTTTAGGCCCACATGGCCCAAAACAATCTAGTTTCATGATTGTGGGTCCAAGTAGAGCCCAAATAGTCGATTTGAAAGTTTATTGGTCCATTAGGCCCAATAAGAGAATCCTAGTCCATAATGAATTTGAGCCGGAATTTCTAGGGTTTCCAACCCTTAGTTGAACATATGAGATGTATTTGAATGAGAATAGAGTATAGTAAGTATAGCCTTTTTCAATGGATGATGTTTACATGGGAATAGAATTTCCTAGCACAATGCCAGTTGTGACGTCATCCCCCCGTTAGAGGGAATTTCGTCCTGAAAAAGATAGGTTCATTAATGAAAGAATAGGTGGGGGTACTTCTGCTTAATCTAGCCTTCGTGTTCACTTGTGAATTCCGATCTACATTTCGCGTTCCATTGAACCTTCACAATCAGAATGAGGCTTTGTTTTGTATGCTTTACCTTTCTATCCAATGCCTCGACTAGTTCTTCTAAGAACAGGAGATTCTTGTTTATTTTGATCCCTTATAAAGGAATGATAAGATTTTTTTCCTGATAGACACTTTTTCAGATTTAATATGCTGAACATAGGGTGTACGTTGCTGAGCTCTACAGGCAGCTGCAGCCTATAAGTCTTTGGACCAATCCGAGCAAGAATCTCGAACAGTCCGATGTATCGTGGGTTTAGTTTTCGTTTCCTAAAGCGAATCATTCCTTTCCAGGGGGATTCCTTTAATAACACGCGATCCCCCACTTGACATCCTAATGGCTTACGCCGCTTGTTAGAATAGCTCTTCTGTCGGTCTCGCGATGCTTGAAGTCAAGCTTTGATTTGGGTCATTTTCTCTGTAGTTTCGCAAATGGTTTATGGTCTCATGAGAGTACTGGCGAGTGATCTGCATTTATGACTATAAAGAGTTTTCGAAAGGAGCAATCTTGATGCTTGTGCGATAGTTGTTTTGGTATGAGAAGTCAATCAAGGGAAACTGGGTATCTCCTGACTTGTTGAACTCAAACACCCAAACTTGTCGCATGAATTCGAGTGGTTGAATGGTTCGTTTGCTTTGGCTAGTGGTTTGAGGGTGGTAAGCAATGCTCATACTTAATTATGTTCCCATAGCCTTCTGAAATGACTGTCAAAGTCTTGAAGTAATCTCATTACCTCGATCCGAGATAATAGATACTGATATTTCATGGAGTCTCACGATCTCTTTGATATAGATCCATGTAAATCTTTTCGTCTTGTTTGATTTCAGTATTAGCAGGAAATGGGCGGATTGTGTTAACCTATAGACGATCACCCAGATAACACCCCACTCAACTCTTATAACAACAAGCTTTGTCTTTTGACTTCGAGAGTTTTATCCATCCATGCAGCGATTTCTTCACAATATTCTCTGACTTTGATGCTTTCAAGGCTGGTCGTAGATGTTGACAGTGTTTTGTTCTTGCTTCGTGAGTAGATGACTATGTTATTGATGAAAATAATGAAAAGGATGACTAGGAGTGGTTGAGAAAACTTTGTTCGTAGGGTCCATGAACAGCATGGGAGAATTCGTTAGACCGGAGGGTATCACAATGGATTTGAAATGGTCGTGACGAGTTTGGGAGGCAGTTTTTGGAATGTCGTATTCTCGGACTCGAAGTTGATGATAACCGGTTCTTAGATCTATTTTAAAGAAGTAACTAGCTCCTTGGAGCTGGCCAAATAGATCGTCAGTCCGAGGAAGTGGGTATCGATTTTTGATAGGGAGGTTATTCAATTCCCGAAAATCGATGTACCTTCTGAAGAATCTGTCTTCTTGAAGAACAAGATCGGAGCTCTTCGGGATGAGAAGCTTGGTCTGATGAGTCCTTTGCGCAACAATTCTTCTCAATTGACTGGGTAACTCGTGAATTTTTCGGCGAGAGTAATCCTATAGGGTGAATTGGCAATTGATGTAGTTCCCAGTATGAGGTCGATTTGAAATTCGACCTGTCTTTCTGGAGGTATTCCCAGAAGTTCTTCAGGAAATACATCTGGAAAATCACATGCTAATGGAATACCTTGTATGATTACTTCATCCTTGGTCTTGTCCACAACAAGAGTGAGGAAAACATAGTTTTTCTGGTGCAGGCACTTCTGTGCCTTGATGCACGAGATAGGAAGAGAATTGGCACCAGGTTTGTCACCATGGATTATTAGAGTTTCGTGATTGGGAAGGTGAAGGAAAACGGCCTTCTCGCGACACATAGTATCAGCACGGTGGGGGCTTAACCCAACCATGACGATTATCACGTCAAAACTCCTAATATTTACTGGCATCAAGTCTATTGAAATGAATGATTGTTTAGTGTTAAGATGTTCCCTACATAAATATATTTGGTTGCTTCGGTTTTCCCAATAATCATCTCCACCGTTAAGGATTAGTTTAGCCTCTAGGATTGTTGTTTTAGTAAGGCTCGACTTTGTTACTAACGAAGCTTCGCTCAGCTTCACTATTGAATAAGAGGTAAGCGAAAGAGTTGTTAAGTGGGAACGTACCAGTAACAACTGTCGGGTCTTGATCTGCTTTGCCTTAACCCAAGGTCAGGATCATTTCTGATCCTTCTGCTCCTTGATTGTTATCCTTGGGGCAATTGCGCTTGAAGTGACCAATTCCTCCACACCCATAGCAGGTGTGAATGGTCTCATCATTGGTGTTGTTGTTAGGGTTGTTGCGATTGTTTTCATTTTCATTTGTCTGACGATTCTGGCATGGATAAGTTCTACAGAATTTGGCGGTGTGATTCTTTCGGTTTCATTTGTTACAATGCGTCTCCCGGCAGGCTCCATTATGATGGAATTTGCACTGGTTGCATTTTGGAAGGATTCCAACATATGGTCTCCTGGTTGTTGGTGTAATAGGGGTCATGGTCGCATGAACAACAACAACATGTTGCTTCCTTGAGAACCCTTGAGTGGGATGTCCCTTTCTCTTACTTCCAGACCTCAGCTTCCTGCTCTTAAAATTGGGGTTTCGGGGTTCCTTGATAGGTTTTCACTTGTTGGTTTCCATGTTTATCCCTTTGGCTGGAGTTGTCAATGCTATTCCCGCCTCCATTAGGCTTGTTTGCATTGATTTGTGCCATAGCAGCGGTTACTGCCGCCATTACAGCAGCTTGGAATGTAGCAGAGTCCATCTGCAGGAGCGGTGTCTCGCGGGTGCGCTTGTTATTCTTGCAGGATGGCATTTTCCTAATGCACGTTGATAATCCAGATCGTAAGTAATGATCGTCATTCCTGGTTGTACTCTATAAATTGTGCATCTTGTTGTATAATTCTTACTGCTTCCATCAACATCCCTATGATGTATTTGTGGTAGTAGGTAATCATAGATTTGACACGATCGTTACGTCTACCCTCAGAGGATATGGACTGTTTTGGTTTCGAGATCCTTAAGTACCATCTTAGTACACGAAGGAGAGTCATATCGGATAGTAGGGGGAGTGGAAAAGATTGATCCTAATTGTGGCGGGAAGTGTCGGGTGGTGGTGCTGATGAAATTGATGCACCTCAGAGACGAGCTACTTGTTGTTCGGTATCTCGTAGTCTTACTTCTCACACTAACTGTCTCGCTCTAGAGTCTCCATTCACTTCCTGTGTTTTCCTCTCATCTATCTCAATAGCAAACCACATTTGTTTCGTTCGATTTGGGGTGTCCCGAGCTTGGTTATCAATACCTTGGGTGCGCTGGACCATGACCGAGAGGGCCCAGTCAGCTGGTCCTCTATGACTAAGATCGAAGAGACCTCGGTTCCTACCGTAGCGTGGTCGTATCCTTTGCTGGTGACTCTATCTCCAAATATCGTGTGCCCGAGGGGGCATGGGGCCACCGGGGCCCACACGATGTGTCAGTACTCTGGCTTTAAATGGAGGATTGATGTCATCGGATTCTACATCCGAGTCATCATCATCATTGCCCTCTGGCTCTTCCCCTTCAAGGTCCACTTATTTACTCAGCGGGTTCACCTGCGAGTTCCACTTCGTGTTCCTCCTGTGGTTCTTTCTCTGAGTCAAGCCACCCGATTATTCCTTGACTAGGGAGGTAGGGTTTCCTGGCTAATGATACTCGTCTATAGCGTATTACACGAAGGGCTATGAATACTAGAAACAACTAGCATACCAATTACTCCTATAACTCTACGTCTATTGCATAGATTTAGCTGAGGTTCCCTTCTTGGAGATTAAGGGATATGTTTTTAGGTTCCCTAGCTATCACGATTTCTTCAAGACATGTGATGGTTGTACCTTGGAGGGAATGTAGTTGATCAGGCTACATCCGCTCCTTGATACAACTAAGAACAGTCCTGGATTAACCGAGATACTAGCATTATCTTGTTTGGTTCGGTGTTAGGTTCTCATTCCTAATACAAGAAAGGGTGTTTTATTGTTATGTTTTACTTGTTTTGTTCAGAGTTGTGTTAGTCCCTCTTTTGGTTTATAGTTGCATATCAATGTGTGGCTAGATATGCTAGTTCACTATAAACAGAGCTCTGATACCAACCTGTCACACCCCCGAACCAGACGGCGGAAACGTCCGAGGGCTGTTGTGACTCAATTGAATACCATCACAGTGAATATACATGAAACATAACATCATTCATCACCATGCATTGAAATAGTACAACTGGTAGTGTTTACATTTAGTACATTGTTTCATAACATTACATTCCTAAAAAGTAGATTGTTCGATACTAGTTAAACAAACAACAAGACATCACTGAGTACATTTTTCCCTTCGATTTACCTGTTACCTGAGAATACAAGTATTTTGAAAAACGTCAACATATGAAATGTTGGTGAGTTCATAAGTAATGTTTGAAATATAATGTTTTGTATTGTTTTGAAAACCACCAGAAAATCTGATATTTTCTGAAAAGAGTATCGTGTAAAAAGTGTCAAGATCCGTAAGTATGCTTGTTTGTTTCTATATATGTAAAAGAAATTGTTAGACTTGGTATGTATCTTGTAGGTGTATGAATTGAAAACCCTAGGAAAACCCGATGTTTTCCTAATACTTTGAATTACGCGTTTTATATTTTGTTATACCGTTGTGACGTGTGTATTCGATAATTCTAGGTGACATTGGATTAATTATGGATTGTGAATTGTTATAAACACGCATTAATGAAAACGACTAGTTTACAACTATACAAACGATCCCTTAGGCGTCGTCCGTACTATTCACTTAATCCAACCACCCTAACTTCTCATAGCCCCACAACCGAGGAGAAAAGAGGGTGTCAAGCCCCCGCTATTTCCATAAGTCGTTCAAGGCTATTGTGAATGCGAAAGGCCCTTGGCCCGACTCGCATTTGTGAATTCTCGACTTTGCTAGCAGTACCAAAAGACCCTTGGGGCCCAACAGCACAAAAGCCATTGAAAGTCCTTTTACATGGAATTAGGTCATATAAGACCCAACAACATGTAAGCGAGTTTCCTTCGGGCCTAAAGATCATGTCATTGGGCTAGCTAGGCCCAACAAGCACGATTTGAAACTTTCGGGCCCAAAGATGGTGTATCGACGTCTGGTGAATTCCTGCTTGTGTATTGACTTCCCGTAATTTCAGCATGTGTATTGTAGTATCGTCGTGTATAGATTTTTGATTCATTATTGATTCGAGACCGAATCAATTCGTTTGGTAACGATTTTTGGTGTTGAAGGTGTATTATGTTTCGTCAGTAGTCGTGGTACTAGTATTTCATCATGACGGATTTATTGTTTAAAACATTAGAATTTGACTTTTTGCAGACCCTTTCTTTTGGATAAATTTACACTTTTGACCCTTTGTATAAAAGAATTTCCATTTTAGTCCTTAAACCATTTTTCTTGACACTTTAGTATCAAAACTTGTTGAAAAGGTATTTTTCAGCTCAAATTTATTTGAAAAACAGTTTTAGTCCCTCAGAATGAAGTTTTCTCGGCTGAAACCTCTATTTTCGCAAATTTTACACTTTTGGCCCAAAATAGAAAACTTTTGCATCTTTGGTCCCTTTTAAATATGAAAAGTATTTTTAACCCTTGAAATGGACTTGGAGCACTAGTAGTCCCACGCTTTACAGAAAAGTACAGTTTCAGCCCCTCTAATTTGAAAATCTCGCAATTTGGGCTTTATTGGGCAAAAATATTCATTTTTGGCCCATTATGCTTAAAAATTCACATTTTAATCCTTCAAAAGAGTAAATTTCCAGAAAATACATTTTTGAAACTGTTTTGACTTATCTCAACCATCAGAATTTGCATTTTGTCATTTTGGGCCCTTTGAATTTATATTTTCAACATTTTGAGCCCAAAAATGGGTTTTTAGCCCAAAAATGTTCATATTAACCAACTTGGTTATTTTTCTAGAAATAATTTGTGTGTAATAATATGATTTATACTTGTTTCATACAACCTAATGTAAATCTCGGTTTTAAGGACTTTTTGACTAGATCCAACACCACAATCACATAAGAACATATATATATATATATATATATATATATATATATATATATATATATATATATATATATATATATATATATATATATATATAAACATAGAAATCACACAAGGCATACATATACTCATAGATCTACACATTTGCTTGTATTACCCCCCCCCCCCCACAAAACTTATAAAAACCGAAAAATAGGGGGTATGAAGCTCACCTTGAGGTTTGGTCTGATTTTGATGAAGAGATATGAGAAGATGATGTTGTTTTTGGCCTAGCTTACTTCCTTCAAAAGATCTTGAAGATGTGGATGGTTCTAAGAACATAATCCACAAATATATGGATGTAAGAGGAGATCTTTGAAGAGATCAATAAATTATATCATAGATCTAAGTGGGAGCTTACCAAAGTTGATGATCTTGAATAAGAATTTCTTGAAGTATCCTCTAATTCTCGAAAATTTAGAGGAGAGTGTAGGAGTGTTCTTGTGAGCTTTCCTTAAGAGATTTGTAAGTAAAATAAGTGTGTTGGTGATTTTTGGGCTCTATGGCCGAGATTAAGAAGGAGATAGGGGAAAAGAGAAGAGAGGTTTGAAGTGATAGAAGTCTTGATGCATGAGATTAGTTTTTGCATGGAGGGTATTTAGCATGGGAACCCTACATGTAAAAATGATGTGTCACCATGCAATTTACCCTCTTTTTTTTACCTTGGGCCGAAAATGGGTCTAATGGGATGAAGAAAAATGGTTTTGGGATCAATTTCTTGGCTTTGATCGAACTTCATTGCCCCAATATTGTTTTTCGGCCCATTATGCTTAAGGACGATTCACGACCCCTTTTGAATAAAAGAAATGGAGTTTATGGCCCAACAAGGCCTATTAGAGATAAAAATGAATTATTTTAGGCCCACATGGCCCAAAACAATCTAGTTTCATGATTGTGGGTCCAAGTAGAGCCCAAATAGTCGATTTGAAAGTTTATCGGTCCATTAGGCCCAATAAGAGAATCCTAGTCCATAATGAATTTGAGCCGGAATTTCTAGGGTTTCCAACCCTTAGTTGAACATATGAGATGTATTTGAATGAGAATAGAGTATAGTAAGTATAGCCTTTTTCAATGGATGATGTTTACATGGGAATAGAATTTCCTAGCACAATGCCAGTTGTGACATGGTATATTCATAGATGTTATGCTGAGTATGTGGTATATTTGTATGAGTACCTGATGATTACCAATACGCGTTAGACTGGTAGAACTGTATGATTACATGTATTACTGGATATGTGTTAGACTAGTAGATCTATAGGACTACATGCATTTGCTAGCTATTGATTGTTATGATATATGTTGATGTGTTCATATAGGTTGGGTTGAGACGGTCCTGATTTGTGCTGAAGGCCAAGATACCCAGGGCGGTCCGGATAGACTGGAGGCCTGCAAGGCGGTCCAACCAGGAGGAAGGCCCAGAGAGTGGTCCAGATAGGCTGTAGGCCCGGCGCGGCGGTCCAGTTATGCTGAAGGCTCTGAGAGTGGTCCATATAGGCTGTAGGCCTAGTGCGGTGGTCCAGTTAGGCTGTAGGTTCATGTATGCATGCTATTATTTGTATGGTTGTGTGTGGTACTTTGGGGGAGCTCACTAAGCTTTTGCTGATAGTTTAAGTTTATGTTTCAGGTACTTCATATGATCAAGGCAAGGAGAATATGTGATCATACACATCCTTCGGTGTTATGTTTTAGAGATTTATGATATATTGATCTTGGGAGATATTTTTATTTTGATACTAGATTTTGAGATGACTTTTGCTTGAAAATAGTGATTTCCTTTATATTAAAAATGAAGAATTTTATTGTGTTTTTGGGATGCTACACTTACCCCCGATCCGTCACCTAGTAACGAATCTCGGACTTACCCTTGACTCGTCACCCACTAACAACTCTCGAGATTTCCCCCGACCCGTCACCCATTAACGAATCTCAGGCTTACCCCCAATCCGTCACCCACTAACGACTCTCAGGCTTTCCTCCGATCTGTCACCCACTAACGCCTCTCAGGTTTGCCCCCAACCCATCACCCATTAACGACTCTCAGGCTTACCCCGATCCATCACCTACTAACATAGACACTCAACCTAACATAGGCAGAATCGAACTTGCGAGGCATAACTATCTCTATCAAGCCTTTGGGTTGTAACTTGGACCCCTATGTCTTAATCAAACAAGAACATATAAGGATATCCTCATCGCAACCCTTGACCTAAGCTCTAAACATCGTAGGACCTTTAAACACAATAACGGGGGATTTTAAATACACCCGGAAAAAAAAGTCAAAACCACCTGTTTAATACCATTAGTAGTAAATTCAATTGAAAAACTATTTAAAATGTAATGATAGTGTATATGAATGACATATCCGGTGACGACTTTTTGAATGTTTTTTGTTTTGAGTAAAATACAGAAATGGTCCTTGTGCTTTGGGTTGAATTTCAGTTTTGTTCCCTAATGGTTTATGAATATTACACTTTTATTCTTTATTTCATATAAAAACATTAACTTATTTTTTCTTTTTTTTTTTTTTTATTTTCTTTTAACAATTTATTATTATTATTATTATTATTATTATTATTATTATTATTATTATTATTATTATTTCATAACAATTTTATTTGTTATTTATTTTAATAGAGAGTTTGTATAGATTTCATATAATTTCGGTATAATTCAAAGTGGTTAAAATTTTCTTTCGTTATTTTTTTTAAATTACATGGTTTTTTTATAAACTTTTCGGCTTAAATTCGAGTTTGTTTACGTTTCGAACAATAAAAAATAACGATCATTAACAATTAAACGAACAATAAACAACAAAATATGATATTTTTTCACAACTATAATAAATAAAATTAACATTTTTATTTACCACCATTTTGTCAAACACAATTTTATTAATTATCAGGGACATTAACTGAAAAAATAACGCATGCGGTAGAGTTTATTTTTATATATTTGTTGGTATAATTCAAGGTGGTAAACATTTTCTTTCGTTATTTTTTTTAAATTACATGGTTTTTTATAAACTTTTCGGTTTAAATTCGAGTTTATTTACGTTTCGAACAATAAAAAATAACGATTACAAACAATTAAACGAACAAGTGGTATTGGATTTTTTTCAACTGTGTGTTAGACGTTTGACCTTCAACGTTAACATCATCATCTTCTAGTCGGATGCATGGATCTAAATTAAATTTTTTCCAAAAGTTATGAATGGAATCAAGTGGTATTGGATTTTCATTTTTTAAATAAAGATAAGGTATTTATTGTAAATGTAAGGTAAGTTAAAGGACCATAAATGTAAATATAGCTATATTATTTTGATTTGATCGTAGTGGTATTCGTCTAGACAACACTAAAATAAAGATAATGTATTTATTGTAAATGTAAGGTAAGTTAAAGGACCATAAATGTAAATGTAGCTATATTATTTGATTTGATCGTAGTGGTATTCGTCTAGACAACACTAAAATAAAGATAGGGTATTTATTGTAAATATAGGGTAAGTTAAAGGATTATAAATGTAAATGTAAATATAGTAGTCTTCATTTACACCGCACTAAAATAAAGATAGGGTATTTATTGTAAATGTATGGCAAGTTAAAGGACCATAAATGTAAGTATAGTTATATTATTTTTATTTGATCGTAGTGGTATTCATTTACACCGCACTAAAATAAATATAGGGTATTTATTGTAAATGTATGGCAAGTTAAAGGACCATAAATATAAGTATAGTTATATTATCTTGATTTGATCGTAGTGGTATTCATTTACACCGCACTTAAATACAAAATGGAAGGATGGGGTCAATTGCACAGTGATGAAGATGGGGTCAATTACACAGTGATGAAGATAAATGGAAGGGGTGGGGAGTGTTCTTATGGACAAACCCTTTGAAATTATTTCCCTTAATTTTTCAGCGTTTTTAGAAAGTTATAAGTTTAACCATTAAAATTTTAAGTTTACATATAGGAAAACTGTCAGAAAAGTCTCCAATTTTCGTGTTTTTACAAATAATCATTTTTTTTCTTTTAACAGGAAATGACATATTTTGACCAATTTTCGCCAAACACCCATATCGTAATCGGTTCGAGACTGCCAAACGATTAATCGCCGATTAATCGGTCACCAATGTCGATTTCTGCAACACTGATTAATATATATCAAATTGAAATATATATATATATATATATATATATATATATATATATATATATATATATATATATATATATATATATATATATATATATTAAAGTAATAAGGGTTGAAAGTAATTTTTCAAAATAAAAAAGGATATAAATTTAAAATAAGTTTTAACTAGAAGGGGTGAAGATGTAAAAAATAAAAATTATTTGAAGAACATGCATTTAAATGTAGCGGCCATGCAAACTTTCTATCAAATCAATTTGGGTTATTTAAAAATTTGAGAATTATGATACTGTCGTCCGTCCAATCAATTAGGGTAATTTAAATAAGTCAAAGTGGTATTGACCTTTAATCGGGTGTGTTTAACAACACCCTATAATAACGCCCTACGAGATACCAATATAATCTACAACTAAGACTACTAGAAATAAATTTCAACACTTGATAATGAATCCCACATAGAACTCTGGGGAACTTGCATCTGCACGGAAGTATTTAACTTGAGTAGTCTGGGCGAAGACTAGAACATGGTCTGAAATTCTCCCGTTACGAAGTCTCCACTCTCCCCACTTGGAATATACAAATCATTCGAACGCAGCCAACATGTAACTAAATCTCCAAATTGACCTAACTAGAATACTGCTAATCCCACCTAAAAAATAAAGAAAAATGGAGTAAGATAGTCCTTCAAAACATTCCAACTCAACCTCAGAACCTTCATCAAACAAGAATAGGTAGAGAGGTCAAACTGAAAGTTCTAAGTCTATGTCACCCCAACACTGCATTCTACCAAGAACCTAGTATCACTTTAATGAAAATGCATACACAATACATCAATCACCCCAAAATAAAACAAAAAAAAAAACAAAAAAACCCATTACATAAAATCATAATAAAATAAATTGGAAACTGTAACATCCTGTTGCGAATCGATTCCTAATTCGAGGTTGTGGCCCAAAGAGTGGTCATCAAAAGGATTAGGGCCTTTAAAAAGGTAAGATCTAGGCCCATTTGGATGTGGGTAATGTATATATGTGACCCAATAGTTCGGTTTGCACTTTGGAATCAAAGAGTAAATGGGAATGTAGTGTTTCAGACTTCTTTTATGAATTATGGATTTTAGTTCGATGTGTTTTAATTCAAAAGTAATTAGATACGGTTGTAGAGATCTTCAATACCTTTCCGGGGATATAAAGAACGTCGAAAACAGAGTTAGGACGACGAAGTTATGATCGTTTAAAGTTTGGGTGGTTTTCGGCCAAGCTGAGTACGCTGGGAGTACAAAAAGGTATACGATGGGCGTACTAATGGAATCCTGAGTATGTTGGGCGTATCAGGAGTATGCTGGGCATAACCAATCAGTGCCCAAACCCAATTTTCGTGGTTTAAGCCTTATTTAAGCTCTTTAACACCCCCAAACCCACTCCATTCTCAGCCTCCACCCCTCCAACACCCCTTTCATGAAACCCTTACCTTAAATGAGCCTTTTGAGCTAACAAAGGTGATTTTGAGTGCTTTGGAGTATGCATGATGCACCTTGGAGAAGAAGGAACTTATTGTAAAAGTGTTGGTTGTATTGCAGCTTGTAGATCTGCACTTTGTTCACCTTGATCTATCTTCTAGAGGTATAAAGTTTGAATCTTGATGTGCATTTGTTAGATCTAGCTAGTTTTGGATGTTATGAGCTTTTGGTAATTTTAGTGCATAAAGTTTAGTTCTTGAAATTTTGTGACCTTGTTATGGATAAAGTTGGAAACTTTATCCATCGAAACATGATTGTGATTCAGATCTGAAGGTTGGAGACTTGGACTTAATGGATTAAGTTGAAAAAGATGCACTTTTGGTCCCATTTGATTCTTAAAGGCTAGATCTTGGTGGTTTGGACCATTCTAATGGATAAAGTTGGAAACTTTATCCATTATGGAGCTTTTAGGATCCATAAAAAATGTAATCTTGATCCTTCTATACCTTCCATGAGAGTATCATGATGTCTTAATGGATTAATAAGTTAAGGTTTTAGCTTTTGGACCTTTTCTAGACATGGAAAGTCATAAAGGTGGAAACTTTATGACTTAGAATGATGTTGTAGGACTAGATCTACGTGTTGGATGAAAGGACTTAAGATATTAAGCACTTAATGGAAAAGTGCCATTTGGCCAGGCATGCCGGGCGTACCTTCGAGTACGCTGCGCGTACTCATATGGGGTCTAGATTATGGTTGGTAAGTACACCATGCGTACAAGCTAACTACGTTGGGCATACTCAGCCTGAAGTTTGACTTGTTGACTTTAACTTCTGTTGACCAAGTTTGACCTTGGGCCAAACTTGAGGGTTCTGGCCTATTAACTAAGATTTTATCTGGTTCTGGTATTGATAGCTCGGGAAGCCGGCGGGGCAGCAGCTAAGGATTTCTTCCGGGGAACTTCTGCATGGAAGGTGAGTCTCCTCACCATACCAATGGGTCGAAGGCACCAAGGTCGGCCCATTATTTGCTATGTGTTATGCTAGTTGATTATGTAGTATGTGGTATGCTAGTTGTATTTGTGATACTTGCATGAAAGACCTCAGGGGGGGTTCTCGAGGCACTTAGGTGTAAGACCTTGGAGGGTTTCCATGGTATCCTTAGTAAAGACCTCGGAGGGTTCCCGAGGCACTTGGGTGTAAGACCTTGGAGGGTTTCCATGGCATCCTTAGTAAAGACTGTTGGATTAATGTCTAAGTCCATAACTATAATTGGTAAGACTTGACCCGACCCGACATGGTCCATTTGGGTTGCATGGCATCATGCATTTGGATAGACTAAAATGAGAGAAATAACACTTAAGGTTTATTAATATATTACAAGTTCTAATATATTAATAAGATTATTTAATTAGTATTGATCGAATTAATTAAGTGATCAAAAGAAGACTAATTAAATATACAGGTTGATTGTGTAAATCATCCATACTTGTATAGTGGGCTAATGCTCCATGGATTATCATGTTGGGCTAAAACCCATAGGATGCTCCATGGTGTATTTGAACCCATGGATCCAAGGAAATGGAAAGCCATGACAATTAGGGTTTACCCTAATTGTGACACTGTATAAAGATCATATTGTTTGAAAAAATCGGCCACTATGTGTGAGAATGAAGGGCTAGCCGATTTCATGAAGTGTGTATGTTCTCTCAAGTTATTCCAAGTGTATTTGGTGTTGTGTGAACCATTTGAGGTGTCACACTTGGGGCACTAGGCACTCAAGCTTCATGAAGACATTCTACACCAAAGAGGTATGTAATTCTAACTTGATATATTCATTTGAATCAATGTTATTATGATAGTTAGGATGAATACCTTGGAAAGTTCATATTTGCATGTATAATAGAGAAAACATAGATCCAAGGTATTTAGGGTTGCATGTACACTTAGGAGTGTTAGAATGCTCAAAACCCAACAAAGACCTCGGAGGGTTCCTGAGGCACTTGGGTGTAAGATCTTGGAAGGCTTCCATGGAATCCTTAGTAAAGACCTCGGGGGGTTCCCGAGGCACTTGGGTGTAAGACCTTGGAGGGTTTCTATGGCATCCTTAGTTAAGACCATGTGGGGGTTCCCATGGCATTAGGCTAAGACCATGTGGGGGTTCCCATGGCACCCGAAGTAAGACCATGGAGGGTTGTCAGTGCATCTTTATATGTTTGTATGTATGGTTTATATGGTAGTGGGCTAAGACCATGTGGGGGTTCCCATGGCACCCGGAGTAAGACCTTGGAGGGTTTCCACGACTTCCTTATATGTTTATATGCATGGCTTAGGTGATTGATATGGTTTGTGTGACTATGTGGATTATGTGGGGTATGCTCTGAGGAACTCACTAAGGTTCGTGCTTATAGTTTTGTTTATGGTTTCAGGTATCATCGGTTTGGAAAGGAAGGGCCCGACTTGATCGTAGCGCACACACCCGTGTTATTTGCAATATGTGATTTTGGGACGAACTCTGATAAATGTTTTAATTAACAATGTTTTTGGAATGCTTGGATTTAAAAGATATATGTGTTTTTACTATAATAGAAATGAAATTTTTACCCTTGATTTTTGGGTCGTTACTGAAACATACCCACAGTCGACATAGTTGCCACTCTTGATCTCGTTTTAACAGAGCTGAAACTGACCTCCCCACCCTCTGAATCTCTATCTCAGTCTCTCTCTTCCTGGCATTCGACTGCAACTCAGCCAAGGTCCAGTACTGGACATTCACCAAGATACTTCTATGCCAATCTCCGGGGGATATCAGTCATTAACTTTGTCATCTGCTTCAACGACTGATACTCCTATGCGAATCTATCTCTCTCTCTCTCTCCCTCTCTCTCTCTCTCTCTCTCTATATATATATATATATATATATATATATATATATATATATATATATATATATAAGTGGGACATACTCTGCCCATAACATCTCTAAAAACCGCTCCCAAGTCACTAAAACTCGCATTGCAAGCGAGAAGGCTTGAGTCGCAAACTTCCACCAATCCTTCGCTCCCCAATGAAAAAGGTTTAACACAAACTTCACTTTCTGGTCATCTGGACATGAACACATATAGAAACATCCCCCACGTCGGATATCCACCTCAAAACAATAATTGGGTCCTTGCCCGCGTTGAACTCTAGAGGCTTCGTATTATTGAAACCCTAGTACTACATCGTCCAACCTCTCTGAAGTCCTACAGCAGCGACAGTTGTAGTAGCTACAGAAACACCAGCCTGCAAGATGACGATATAGCGCCCGTCAAACTCCTTTATCAGCACGGTCTTCACAGACCCAAACATATTCAGAATTGCCTCTAGAATCACCACGACCACCTTGGCAACAATGATCTAGTGGATCTCCTCATCACCCTGACCCCTCCTCTCTGGGTAGCCAGTGCCTGCTCCTAAATTCACTGATAGTCACCATACTGAAAACGCACAACGGAAAAGGTAAAACATCATGACATAACGCTCATACACACTATACTCTCGCTTAATAGTTCCTTAGTAGCCATCCAAATCCCTCAAACTAGGGCTCTGATACCAACTTGTAATGTCTCATTTTCATAGAAAAAAAAAACATTTTTAATTAAGGTAAAACACCATTTTCATAAAACTCAAGTTAAGAAATCTTATTTATTCGAAATCTAGTTATATGAAAATTGGAACAATATAAGTTTAATGTGGAACTTCTTTGTTGCTGATGAATGTGTACATTCATGCCTTTTCATTCCCACGATCACTAGAAGTACCTGAAAACATTAATTCCACAAATGTTAGCCAAGCTTAGCGAGTTCCCCCAAAATACCACACACCACAATATACATACAATACAAGCACACATGAGCCTTTAATTTGACTGGACCGCCTCGAAAGGCCTATAATACACCTGGACCGCTCTCCTGAATCCATAGTACCGGGCTTCAGTCCATGACTCGCCAACCACCCATACCTACAACATACAGTTGGTCCACACCGAGCCTATAACACACCACTGGCCTGCCCGGGTATCTTGGCTTACCGCATACAATAGGACCGCCTCAATCCACCACCAGATATATATATATATATATATATATATATATATATATATATATATATATATATATATATATATATAACAAGAATACAATCATACACAAATATCAACACATGCAAATCTAGAGTAATCCACATGTCTAACAACCCACTACTACATACAGGGTGATGTATTGTACTTATGTACTAAAAGTTTTAAATTTACAAACCTAAATAATTTAACCAGCTAAAGCACTAATAGTAAAGTAAGTAGGGTTTCGAACTCGGGGAACGTAATTTTAAAACGAAAATACTACTACTAATTAAACTAAATAAAAGACAGAAAATTGGTGGTTTTTACTGATTTTGCAAGATCAACAACTTGAATCAAGCAATTAACAAATAACTACAAATACTTTATGCTAAAGTGAGCAAATAGAAATGATTTTTAAACCACGATAAAAAAATCACTTTCGTTTAGTTTCGTATTACCTTACCCAACAGTTGATTTCTAATACAATGAATTAATTATTTTGGTTACCAATTATTAATGTTACTAGTATTCTTGATCCGATTTCCTAGTATTTACCAATTTATGAACTATTATTACATTAATCATCCAAACGAATGGACATAAAATTGATTTAAAGGTAAATGGGACTATGAATGATAAGATCTAGTGATTACCTATCTATAACCAAGCAAATAATTCAAGCACAAAATATGGATGGACGTTCATGCTCTCTAACATAGTTGCAATTACTAACCATTATCACCTAACCCTAGGATATGTTCTATCTCTAGATCTAGTAATTTAATGATCATAAACTACTAGATATCAAGTTCATGCAACTAGAATGATCATCTAACTACACAGAACTTGCATATAAGTGATAAAAAAAATAGAACTTTAACATGCTAGGATATTGATCTATCAAACACAAATAAAAACCAACTCAAATTAATCCATAGAAGTCAAAATAAACACATACTCTTAAGTTTCATCTACACTAAACGAAATTTAGGGTATTTAGCCCATAATTAAATTTGAAAAAGCATAAACATTGAATAAACTAGACAGACATGATGTAGACTAGCAAACTGAATGAAAAATGATGTTCTTCACTCTAGATCTCTTCAATCCTTGATCTCCAATCGATTGCTTTCCTTCTAAGGGTTTCTCAAAAGGTTTTGGTCGTCCTTAGTCTCAAAAAATTGCAACATATAAAAAGCATATCTAAAAAATTCGCCCTAAAAGTCATTTATATAAGTTTCCTAAAACTGGTCGCCATGCCGTGACACAATGCTCACCACGACGTGGGAGAAATTTTCTTCACGTGTGCTCCAAGTTTCCATGTGTATCATGAATGAATGTTCCATGCTTTAAAAATTCACCACGTTATGGAAAGGGTATGCCTACAATATGGCAGATGCTTTTTGCCAGATTTCTTCCTTTAATGGTATCTTCAAATCTCCAAGTCTCCAACTGATCTATTTTGCTTCTTTTCCTTTGAAAATGTCTTTTTGCTACAAAATAGATTTCACACATAATAAGTACCAAATATCTCAATAACTAACCAAAATATAGCTAAATGTACTTAAATATTACTTTGAATATATAACTAATTTTAGCAATATCAAAATACCCCACACTTGTCTTTTGATTTCCCTAAAAAAAAACTCATTTTAATACATCACATCAAAACTTTTCTCATCAATATCATACAAAATAATCCAATTTGAACTCACCAATTATGCCTCACCTCAATTCTTTTACTTGTGTCTAGAATATACGAAGTACTTCCCAAGCCCTAAATATTAACAATACTCATAAACGTTCCCCATTTATTGTCAAATTTCAAGCGACTCGACTTTAAAAAGAAAATACTATATATATATATATATAGAAACATTTTTCTCTTTTTTCACATTTTTTATTTTTTTTACAACTTTTTTCTATTTTTTCTTATTTCTTCAATATTTCAACTTCCATAAATAAGCAAATAATATTAACTTTGTTTCTATTAATAATATAGTTCGTGACTTTCTAAGAAATTCATTAGAGTAGTCGGAATTTTCAAGGCCACTAATGGATCCCATGATTTTCGATGAAACCCATGTAATGTTTTTTTTCCATCCATCCAAACTTTTTTAAATAGGTAGATAAATGTAAACGTTCCCGGCGGAATATACACCGAGTTTCAAAGGCCACATATTGACTCCATTCCTGAAACTATTACTTATTTAATATATATATATATATATATATATATATATATATATATATATATATATATATGTAGCTAGGTTCATTTGTTTAAACTATTTATTGTGTTATTGTGTGCACAAATGTGGGCCAATCAAAATTTAAAATATAAATAAATAATTAAATAAATAAATAAGGGTAATTAGGTAATTTTATAAACAACTTCCCCAAATACTTTCCTATAATTATGCTAGTTGATTTTAACCTAATTTATCCCCTTTTATAAACAACTTCCCCAAATACATCGATGAAGGTGAGAAGGAAAGCACGAAGCGACTGCAAGGTCCAATGGATGTGGATCGATTGCAGGCTAATTAAGCATCTCTGGGGTCGACGAGACTGAAGCAACGAAGTGAAGAAACAACATAAGTCATTTTCCTCGTTCAATCTAATGAACGACGTTTCTTTGACTTTCGAAAGTCAAAGTCCTTGAAACCAAATTCTGATAGCAATGGTACGTAATCAGGTACCCATGTAATGCCCGTTACTCCATCGAGATTTGATTTTACGAGCCAATTTCGACTTCAATTTCGTTTGTAAATTCCGATTACAGATGCCAAAACAAAGAACTCCCGAGTCCCGACGAATTTGATTCCAACAAAAATTCCAATCAAAGCTTCTTTTGTAAATGCGAATGGATGATGGGAATGTTTTTGACTATCAGTGATGGAATTCTGAATCTGATTTGAATATTCGATCAAGATTGTTGTGATCAACTTCCGATTATGAACCTGTGAATGCCGATACTGAGTCGAGCATCCCAAACCAACACTTAAATTTGAATCCTTTGAAATCAGTTTCAAAATTGTCTGTATAATAATGCTATGAATCGGTATTTCAAACATTTATGCGAATACTAGACATGTTCATATCAGAATGCAACAACGAGTTCCAATTTTGGAGTGAAAATCACAAACCTACGTTTCCAGTTGAATTGATTCATGTTTCAATTTATGTTTTTTAACTTGATTTTTGGCTGCATTTTATGAATTGAGTCATGTTTCAATTTATGTTTTTTTTTCTGATTTAAGACTTTATTTACGTGGACAATGCAGGATCTTGACAAGGTTGAATTCAGAAAAGGTATCAACTATGTTTATGTAGATTATTCAATGGATGATATTGGTGAGATTCCAATTCCATTGGAATGGAATCACGAATTCTAATTCTGTTGGAATTGAATTACGAATTCCAATTCTGTTGAAATCACAGAAGTTGATGCTTGAAGAACGGACCATAAAAGTGAAAGTGATTCTAAGCAACATTATTCTTTTAGAATGTTTTAGTCGTTGTTAGATTTTGATGTTTTCTTTCCCGTTTTGAAAGTTTTTTAGTTTTATTCTTTAACAATAAATGTAATTCTTAACAATGGTTACCCGTATTCTCTAAGAAATAATGTATTTTTTATTTTTATTCTTCAATTGATTGTTCAAGAATTTGTTATTCTACAAGAAGTTTTTAAATTCATGATCAAGAGATAGGTTCAAGAATATTTTTATTATTTATGGTTCAAGAATATTTTTATTTTTGAATATACTCATAAACATATTCTGTCAGAATGTCCGAATTAAAAGAATTATAATTCGTAAAATCAGATTTTTAAAATTAATAGAATCTATGATCGCTTAAAAATGCAATTTTCCTTTATTAAATCTATATTATTTGACTAAATTACCCTTCTAATTAATTAAGATGATATTTTTCAACTATATTTAATTCAATAATATATATTACTCACTTTCTTAAAATAAGTAAAATTGATTGGCTCATATTTATGCATATAATAACACAATAATTAGTTTGAATAGAATAACCTAGGCCTATATATATATATATATATATATATATATATAGAAAGAGAGAGAGAGAGAGAGAGAGAGAGAGAATCAAAGCAAATAAACTTAGAAGTTGATTGACTCTATTTTAACAGAAATGACTCATGAGATAAATCGTCAACCGGTGGGCTTTTTATGGGGTCAAGATATTCACAATGCAAAACATATTATATCCTTCAAAGTACACATGCTTGTGTTTTTAAGTCAATATTTCACTAGAACTGGAAAGCCACAAATATATTATAAAAAATTGGCTTAACTAAATTTTAGATTTCCCATCAAATCGTCACATACGACACTAGCAAACTAGTCCTAACACAGTAATGTCAAAATTTTAAATTTTCTGGATATTTTTTAGTTAGACCATTTTGAAGTCTATGTATTTCTATTTTTTAAAATCTAGCAGTTATAATTTTTCTAGCATGTTATTTTCCTTTATTTTGATCCCATGCCCGCACACTTAAATACAATGCCCTCATTGAATATAATAACAATTAAATCACAAAACTAAAAGAGGGAAAAAGGAACGATTGGTATAAAGTCGCGAGATTGGATTAACTGTTGTGGGTTGCTTGTCGATACTAAGTTTGAATTTGTCTGCTGGAATACTTCTAGAACTTTTGGAATTGAACATCCTTCCTAAAATTGGTGGACTCTCGGCAAATAACTATAAGGCGGGCAACTAATCTTTATAGCTTGAAAATATGACTAGGGAGTTTCCATGTCGTGGTAAGTAGTGGACCATGGTATGGTCCCTGGAACTTTAGTCGCAAGGAAATCTTTTTCACGACATGTAGTCAGAATTGGCGTGTCGCGGTCTTCATGTTGGGAAAATCAGTCGCGATGTAATAGTAAAATCGAAATGCTTTATCGTTGAATGAATCGACCAGTCTGAAAAATAGTTAATTTCTCGAATGGTCCCTCGGTTTCTTCCCATATGTAGCATTTGTAGCTTAGTAGACTCGTCGGTTTTTGCTCTATGTTGAATGTGTACCCCGCACTTATTTGAGAGTCATGTCTCTTGCCTTCTCCTCGTAATAATTCACCCTAATGTTGCATTTTTTTCCCATCATCAATTTCTTAGCTGGAAATTTCTTGAAAAAAAAATTAAAATCATCAAAAACACTTTTATTCAAAACTAAAAATAAATAATAAAATCGAAAAGAAAATGCATATTAATTTAAAAAGTCGGGTTGCCTCCCGATAAGTGCTTCTTTTTGTGCGAGTCTTAAGTTAGACTCCTACCTTAATAAACTTTTAATCCGCTCGTTGCCAATCCATCCATTTCATTTGATACTCTTTTTGGACCAATTCGTAAAATCTAACTCTTTGTCTCGGTAATTGGTCAGTCAAGTGTGAATTTATAAAGTATCAGTATTTTGACAAGGGTAGGAACCGGTTGGACACTAATCATTAATGGATCACACACAAGAACTTTTTCTAAAGAAGTAATTGCCACCCCATGCTTCGAAACACAAACCGAAAAAATCAGGTGATCGCATCATGGTAATGATCAAACCACGACATGGATCCCGCAATTCAGATTGTTCTTGTTCTTCATATAGGTCGTCTGCTAGCAATCTTTCTAGCTCCTCTAAACCTTTTTTGGATCATATCCCTCATTTCCGAGCTCTATTTCATGTACCACTTCCTAAAAAAAGCATCAAAAGCTTCGAGACCTGGAAAATACATAATATAAAAATAACAAAAAAAATTAAAACTAAACTATAAATAGAATTTAACCAACAAATAAAAAAATCCAAACTAAACGTAACCGTTCCCCGACAACGGTGCAAAAAACTTGATGTGTTATACTTATGAACTAAAATTTATAAATTTATAACCATGAATAATTTAACCAGATAAAACACAAACATGTAGTATACCTAGTCACGTAATAGAATAGTAAAGTAAGTAGGGTGTCGAACTCAAGTAACGGAAATTTTAATATAAAAATACTGCTACTAATTAAACTAAATAAAAGGCATTAAATTGGTGGCTTTTACCGATTTCGCAAGATCAACAACAAGAGTAAAGCAATTAGCAAATAACTACGAATACTTTAAGCTAAAGTGAGCGAACACAAAAGATTTTTAAACCAAGAAAAAAACAATTTCGTTTAGTTTCAAATCACCTTACCTTATGGTTGATATCTAATACAATGAATTAATTATGTTGGTTACCAATTATTAATGTTACTAGTATTATTGGTTTGATTTCCTAGTATTTACCAATTTATAAAACATTATTACATTGATCATGCAACGAATGACACTACTAGAAAAACAGCCTTTTACGACGCACAATGTGTGTCGTAAAACGCTCAGACAACGCGCAAATGCGCATCAAGAAAGGCCCTGTCATAACGGAAGATGACGCACATTTGCGCGTTGTCTGTTTACGACGTGCAGTTATGACACACAATGCGTATCAAGAAAGGCTCTGTCATAAAGGAAGACGACACGCATTTGCGTTTCGTAACCTTACGACGCGCGTGTTTATGACATGCAAAGTGTATCAAGGAAGCCTGTATCATAAAGGAAGACGAAACACATTTTTGCGTGTCATAATTTTAAATTTTTTTAAAGTTATATATTTTTTGATAGATTTACTAATTTTAAAATTAAATTACACATTAAAAGTCTCATAATACAAAATAAAATATCATAAAATATAAAGATAATTCATTGCACTAAGGACCATGTTAACAAAAGAATATAACATTATATACCATAACTACCCTCAAGTAATCAATCTCTTATAATCTTACTAAAATACCCTCAAGTAATCAATGTCTTACAAAGTTACTAAGAGACTTAGATACTCAGTTAGTATGTAATATGACACTAAGAAGCCCAAGAATTGTTTGTGTTTTTCCTATTCCTGGTGGATCCTACATGGACAAAAGGTAAGAATTAGCATTTTCAAAGTACAATGCCTCAATAAGGAAATCAATGGTAAAAAGCAAATCTGAATGAGAACAAACTTTATACATATATACAGGGAAGTATTGTAATACACAATAACAACAACAAATACCAAATTACCCTTTGCTTACCTTTTCTTATGGCCACCTCCAAAAGTGAGAATTTGATAAAAGATTTAGGTCACGCATTCTCTCATCAAGCTCTGTATCTAAAAGTGATAATTTGATAAAAGATTTAAAAAGTGGGAAAATATCAAGAATATAGAGGATAATACATTAAGAAAAAAATTACCTTCATAAAGAGCAAGTTTCAACCTTCTTCCCCAACAATATTTGAAAGCAAAAAGCTTATATATATCGATCTCTGCTAAAAGGATATCTATTGCTTGCTAAAAGGTATACTAACCACGTCTGTTTCTTCTGTTATTGTCCAGTATTATTTGTTGTACTTCCTGCCCTAAGAATCTTGTCTTGTAAACTCTTATCCTGTATGGAAGAATATAAAGGGTCATTAGCCAATTCTCTGATAAGAACATTTCAAAACTGTAAATATACGAATTAAGAAGCAATGTAGTGTGTGCATTGTGCATGTGTAATTGTTTATCCAATAAAATATTAAGTATTATAAAAGGTAAATGAGATCATATGAAAAAGGTCAAGAAAAGATATACATTTTAAAGCTACAAGGTAAAGGAAAGTACCTGTTTAAGAAAGTTTATTTCACTTTCTGACAATCCTCTTCTACAAAATTTTATAAAAAAATATCAACTAAAAGCATTTCCATACAAGATGCAGCCAAATGATTAGAAATAGTATTATTATCATCATTATTTGAAGAGTTTAGCTCAATTTTTATCTTCAATTTCACCAAATTTGAATAAAAAAATAAGCAATTTTTGTTACATTCGCTTAAAATGTAGATACATAACCCCATAAGAACAATTCAGAACTACAGGGGGTAATGTGTAATGTTTCCAAGGTTGAGGGGTGTTCTCTGTAATCTACCTAGTATGATTAACATCATCCTTACGAGAGAGGACAACAATAGCATGCTCAAAAATGGAATTGGCTTTTTCGCCCATTTGGATAGCATGAATAGAGAAGTTGCAGGAGTATATGAGAATATGTATTCTTACTAAATAACAAAAAACAATAAACATAAAATAAAGGGAAAATAAGTAAGAGAGATTACTTGTAATTTAGGTGACTAACAAGAGGAAGATGATGATGATGATGATCTCTATCTACCCTGTTTTTGTAGAATGGAGCAAGAACATCTACATCTTGTGGAATCATAGAAGCATAAATGAATACACACATCAATTAGAGAACAGTTATTACCTCATCAACAATCATAGCAATAAGTGCTGAGTTATTAGTAGGGATTTGAGCTCGGTTTGCCATTTCAAAAACAAGATAAAACTACAGAAAAAAATTTAGGTTAACTCAGCAGATGATAAACCAATAGTTGGTAATTTACAATCTTTCTTTCATGATACAATCTTTGTTCTTTAGGAAGAATGTATTAATCCAACAATATTGACATTATGCATAACTTGAATTCAAATATAAATTGGACAAGATATCATGTCTTTCTTTAACAAATAGTTCAATATGCTACCCCACTATCATTGACTATTACAGAAATTAGGGCCAAATCTAATAGTAGAATGTTTATGACAATTAAGGCCTCATTTAGAAGCCAGCAACAGTAATACAAGCTAGAAAAGAGGGAAGATATGGTGTTTTTAAGTTATAATTTTGAATAGAAAAGGCAAAAAACTATTATGATATACTTAGGGTCATAACGATTAGATATAATCAAGGATCATGTTATGATCTGATTTTGATTCTGCAATTCAGAATATTCACTTTGAAACCTCACATTCAAAGATGAATTCTACACTAAAAGATCAGTGTAATCCGATGCTTATAGATGCAAAATCTAGGAAACACGGATCAACATTCAAATTTTAGGGTTCCTAAGTTGAACTTGATCCTGTAGCATAAATCTGAAGTATGCAAGCAAAATAAGCATGTTTTAGGTCGAAATGAAATGAAATCCAGATTGAACTCAATTGATAGCACTGTTAGTATATGCATACAGATACAGATAACTCATTGGATCAGACATGGATACGAAGGTCTTATTCGAAATAGCTGAGAGAGAGAGAGAAAAAGAGAGAGAGAGAGATGATGCCTACTAACAATTCAGTTTGTGGATAGCATGAACTGTTTAAATATATGATCAATTTTTGTAAACCATCTCTCAAGTTCATCTTGTGTAGCTTAAAGACTGTATCAAATTACCAATTAAAAAAATCATCAGATATGAAAAAATTGCAATATTGTTGGAATTAAATATCCATTTTATCCTTACATTCCAAAAAACAAATTTCCCAATATTCTATCAGTTTAAATGAGAGAGGAGTTGGGATGAAGATGAAGGGAAAATATATAAATAGTCAATGTCATTCTGTGCAGATTAAGTCAAAAAGAAACAAGCCTTTTAGAATAAAAGATGTTTATGGATACAAATAGCAGGCGGCTCTATAACCTTTTAGCAAGTAGTATAAGAAGGTTAAACAAATTGTTGCCCATAAACAGTGCTAAACTAAGTTAAGCAATTTCATGTCCACAAAACCATTGGAAAATTAGCAAAGATAATAATATAAAAAATTCAGAGCACTGGAAATTCCAAGCCATCCACCTTCCAACATGCATTTAAATCCTATTTCTGGTCTATAGGCATCAACTGCGAACAATTTCAAAGAGAAATCAGGTTGTATTCCAAGTAAAACCTAGAAAGCTGAATTGTTTAATCGTACACAACACTAAGTGAAAACAGAAAAAAAAAAGATTCTTTGTGTCCTCAACAATTATTTCAGGTTTAAAGACTTTGGAAGTTGCAAAAAAAGTGAAAAATAGAACTTCACCATACCTGTAACTCATCCCAAGTTGCCAACAACGATCTACCTTTGATGATTCGATCAATGCATTTTCCTTAATATATTGACCTACGAGAGTGATTTACAAGCAAACAAACATAAAATTATCTTCAAAAATGATAAGAATTTGCTAAAACACAGAAAATAATGAACTGGATCAATTCAAATACAATTTACATTCACAAATCGTTTTCAGAAAACAAAAATCAATTTGTGTTCACAAATTCTTCCTACTGACTTGAGAAACTTTTCAGGATCCTGTATGCAAAGGACTACAACCAGAAACATCGACAACAAGAGAGCACCTCGATATAAAAATTGTAAGAGAGAGAGAGCATTGAAAAGGCATAAAGAAGGGACTTTATTAGAGCGAGAGAGATGAGAGATGAGAGAGGAAGAGAGAAATGGAGGGGAAGAGTAGCTGCAACTCGTAAGCTTTACCTTCGTTGTAATTGTCTCCCGTTGTGTTGTCGAAGTTGGCCTAGTAAAGTATGAAGTCAATCTAACTTCCTTCCACACAATCTTCTTTTCTCAATCCTAATTCCGGGAAGTTTTTGCTCATTAGAGAAAACCATATTCTCCCCAAATCACTCCAAACCCTAACCCCTAATTCACTAATTCAACAGTGCGATTAGTTTTGTATTTATGGGAAGATAGATAGGAAAAGTTGAATACGAAAGTAAATATGCCAGAGCAATCAACCATGTTACGTAATAGCTTCACCACTGGGCAACATCGTGAGTTGCAGCAGGGCGTTATCAACATGAAGACTCGCAAACCCCCAATCGCCAGTTCTATGAAGGATATTGTGAGGTCCGCATCCCTAGTTCTTTGAAGTCGGGTTTATGAATTATAAGAAGAGAATGTAAGAATGAGGTTTAGATGAGATCGTCAGTGAAGGACAAGAAGTGATGATAAAAACTAGGGTTTTGTGGGAGACGGAGAAGCAAAATAAAAAGTGAGCCTAATTGTTTGGTCGCCGGTTTTATTATATGGAGCAAGAAGAAGATAGCGGTGGGGGAGAAGAAGATGGATCCGACGAAGGTCAAAAATATGGAGCAAGGAAGAAGTAACGTGAATGGCTAGTAGCTGTGTCTAGGGTTAGAGAGAGAGAGAGAGAGAGGAGGGAGAGAATGGCTCTGTGCGAGAGATAAGGCGACCCTGAGGAGAGAGTGAGAAGCGGGGTACTCAAAATTTTAGAATTTTAGATCCATCTTTAAAAACGCGCGTTTAGTTAAAAAAATATAAAGCAACATTTGTAGACGACACACACTTAAAATAAGCTCCGTCCGTGTTTTTAATTTTGTTTTGTTTGACACTAATTTTAAGGCACACACAAATGTGTGTCCTCTATCCTTCAAATTTTGGAAAACTGACATTAATTTTTAGGGCACCCACAAATGCGCGTCCTCTATCAGTGTGTGTCATTATTTGTGCGTCGTAAAAGGCTGTTTTTCTAGTAGTGTGGACACCAAATTGATTTAAAGGTAAATCAGACTGTGAATGATAAGATCTAGTGATTACATATCTATAATCAAGACAAGCAATTCAAGCTCAAAATATGGATGGTTCATGCTCTCTAACACATTTACAGTTACTAACTATTATCACCTAACCCTAGGATATGCTTTATCCCTAGATCTAGTAATTTAATGATCATAAACAACTAGATATCAAGTTCATCCAACTAGAATGATCATCTAACTACCCAAAACTTGAATATAAGTGATAAAAATAGAGCTTTAACATGCTAAGATATTGATATATCAAACACGAGTAAAAACCAACTCAAACTAATCCATAGAAGTCAAAATCAACACATAGTCTTAGGTTTCACCTACACTAATTGAAAGTTAGGGTATTTAGCACATAACTAAATAAAAAAAAACACATAAACACCGAATAAACTAGAATATACATGATGTAGACTAGCAAACAAAATGAATAATGATGTTCTTCACTCTAGATCTCTTCAATATTTGATCTACAATTGATTCCTTTTCTTCTAAGGGTTTCTCAAAAGATTTTGGTCGTCCTTAGTCTCAGAAAATCGCAGCATATCTCAAAATTCGACCTAAAAGTCACTTATATAAGTTTTCTAAAATTTGTTGCCACGATATGGGAGACATTTTCTTCTCGTATTGTAACACCCTGATGTCAAGGTAATTCTGTTTCAAACCTATGTTTGAATAACATTGCATTTTTGACCCTTGGAATTGAGGAAGGTTGCTAGATTGGCCACAATGGCAATATGGTAATTTCCGGCCATAAGTAGTACGCTAAGCGTACGCTATGTATGCTAGGCGTACTAGGGTGCAACCTAGTACGTTGGGAGTACACCTCGTATGCGGGCGTACATGAAGAAATGGCAAACCCTAGTTTTTAGGGCTTGGTCCATATTTAAACCTCATTATAGACTCATGTATCATTTCTTCATCAGCCTCCCTCTGTGAAAAACGATCCTAAGCAAACCATAAGTGAGAAGAGTGCATCCTGAATCCATTGGAGTGTTTTGGAGGTGTTCTTGAAGATAAGGAAGGTAGCGAGAAGAGATTGGAGCTTAGAAGCATCTTGGATTTGAGATTTCCTTCTAGTTAGCAACCTCCAAGAGGTATAAAGTTCTCATCTTGATCACTCTGTCTTGTAGATCTAGATATTTCTTCCTTTAAGACACTTTTTGTCCAAAAAATAGTGATTCTTGAGCATGACATGTTCTTGACCCAATAAGTCATCCTTTCAGACCTTATAAGGGGTCTTGAGTCATAAAAATGTGGTCTTAAGGGTTAGTTTGGCTCCATGCATGCTATAGAAAGTCTTAACGCATTAAGATGTTGAGTTTTTATGTTTTAAGCACTTAATTGACATGCAAAGTCATGAAGTTGGAAACTTTATGACTCTTGAGGATATTTTAGCTTTGGATATGTAATAGGAGGCACTAAGTCGAAGAAATAAGCTTTGAATGGATTAAGATGAGGGAAGCTACATATGATGGGCATACCGCAGGGTACACTACTCGTACGCAGATACAGACTGATGCCTCGGACGCTTGTACACTCCGCGTACGAGGGCTGAGTCAACTCGGCCGAGTTGACTCGACTGTGTTGGCCCGTTGACTTTATGACCAAGTTTGAACTTGGTTCAAACTTGAGGAATTTGGGATAATTGATTGAGATTCTATCTAGTTCTGGTGTCAGTGGATTAGTGGGAGCAAGTATTGATGAAAAAGGGTCGTGTCGCAGTGTTTAGAGTTCTTTGATTCAGGTGAGTTTCGCCTTATTGTACCTTGGGTCGAAGGCACCAATGCTAGCCCACTAGTTTCGGTTATTTGTCAGTAGAAGGATACCTTAGGGAATGTATATAGTCATGTAGGATAGACTGAGGACTCTTGGTCTAGGCTCTTTTACCTGTTTGTTGTTTGGTTGTGGTTCTAGAGTAGGACCACTTGTTCGGGTCACTATCTCACCTATGAATATATACGGTTATGCATTCCTTGGATTGTTGATACTTAGGATGTTTTTATGCTATAGTGATCTGCTAGATCGGTATCCTGGTATATAGGATGTTGCTATGTTGTAGTGATCTGCTAGATCGTTATCCTAGTATGTAGGATGTTGCTATGCTATAATGCACTATTGGATCAGTATGTTATCTGTAATTTCTGGTTATCATTTAGTGGAGAGCCCTAGGGAGTATTTGTGTTCATGTGGGATAGCCTAAGAACTCTTGATCTAGGCTTTCTTGCATGTTCCTTGTTTGGTTGTGGCTCTAGAGTAGGATCATCTGTTCGAGTGGCTATCTCATCTCTGGCTACTTATGGTTACACATTTCATGGAGGTTAGCTAGTAGTAGGGTTGTGTGCTATGAGAGGGCTAGCAAGCGAGAGTGAGCTGTATGATTGATGTGTGTATGTATTATGTGCCCACTTGATCCTTGTTTGTTTATATGTCGACATATGGCAGTGGTGGGTTGAGGCGGTCCTGCTTTGTGCTGTAGGCCAAGATACCCGATGCGGGTTGGCTGTAAGACAATGGCATGGAGGCTCTATTAGAGCAGTTGGGTTGAGGCGGTAGGCCAATAAAACTTGGGTATTCCAGACCGATGGCTGATTGGACCCGTTTCATGTTGGCGTTCCAGTCTGAGGAGTGATTGGGCCTAAGCATTCCAACTGGGAGGTTGTGGACCGTTATGTATGCTTGTATGTTTATCGTATGAGGTATTTTGAGGGAAACTCGCTAATATTTGTGCTTACCCAGTTGTTTTATTGTTTCAAGTATCATTGGTCATCACGGGAAGGAGAAGGCGTGACCGTACACATTCATTAGCAATAATGATGATTTTCGCGCTTTACTGTTACTTTGATTTTAAATAATTGGATCTGAAATAAACATTTTCTTCATAATGAATTTATAATTAGGAAGTTTTACTTAAATAAAAATTAAATTTTTTTGTTGTGAAAATGGGACGTTACACGTACGCTCCAAGTTTCCATTTAGATCATTGTAGAAGCATCCATGCTTTGACACGTCACCACGTCTTGGCAAGGGTATGCCCACGACGTGGCAGATGCTTTTTTCCCGATTCCTTCCCTTGATGGTATCTTCAAATCTCCAGGTCTCCAGCTGATCCAAATATCTCAGTAAATAATCAAAATATAGCTAAATATACTTAAATATTCCCTAGAATATATGGCTAATTTTAGCAATATCACTGGGTCTCATACAGTATACTATGCCACAACTGATAGATCACCAATAAATGCATAGTTATATGTAACCGGAGGTGAGATAGATAGTCGAACATGTGATCCTACTCTAGGGGCACAACCAAACAAGGAACAAGCAAGAAATCCTAGATCAAGAGTTCTCAGGCTATCGTACATGACTACATACAACCCCTAGTGTCACACCCCCAAACCAAGGATGGCAGAAACGTCTGGGGGTGGAGGACTTCATGTAGAGTATCACAACAACGAGTATAATAGTGCTCAAAGTAAATACAACCATCATAAATATAATTGAAAAAGTTACACCAAAGTATATGTTTACATGATTCGAACCAATTACATTATGATACAAAATGAACTGTTTGACAATTTATCGTCCCATCCTCAAAACGTTGTTGATTTCCTGTTTTCACTGAATTCCTGAGAATACAAGTAGTTTTGAAAAGTGTCAACACAAAGTTTGGTGAGTTCATAAGCTTTTGACAGTAAGAGTTTGAAAATCGATCTTTTTAAAGAGATGTATGTTACCAAGAAAAATCCAATATTTTCCTTATAAAAGTTATGTGGTCCTAAATGCCAGGTCCGAAAATGAACAAGTATTTGTCATACTTAAGGATATAAATGTGGTTTTAAATTGGCGTAAAACCCTTTATGATTTGAGAAGAATCCCGAAATGATTGATGTGTAGTCTTAAATACCAAGACTGAAAATATACCATAATATCTGTAATTATTGATATAAAAAGTGATTTTAAATCGACATAAAACCCTTTTTGATTTATGAAAATCCCTGTAAACTTTATGTTGTTAAATCCCTACGTGGGCCGCTATAATCATACTAATGACTGAATAAACCTGCCACGACGTTTCTCAGGCGTCGCGAAACTGAAATGACACTTGTCACCTTAGACCTGCCGGTCTAGCTGTTGCAAGCAGCTCTGGTGTGGGTTTGTCAAACCCAATATAGATCTATACACAACTATCACATTCTCCCTCCAGGAGACTCTGATTATAACTACCAGGAATTTAGATTCCGCACTCGGACGTACGGAAGAGATTGTCTCACAATTTAGGTTAACAAGTTTACGTGTGGTGTGCATGAGTGTAAAATCTTTTTCTGTGGGAATAAAACCTTCCGAAATGTGTTTTTTGTGTTAATGGAAACATAAATCATACCTATTATAGTTTATCCCACAACGTTTGTAATGTGTAAGAACTCTTTTATGAAAACGCATTTGTGTTATGAATCCATAAACTATGCTTATTATAGCTTAATATACGTGTTCTAAATGAATGAATAATTTTATCATGAATGACTAAGTTTCAGTTTATGATGATAAACTAACAAGGAAACACATTCAATATTTAGAACTTATTGTTATACACTTTGCTCAACATAATACAAAGTGTTATGAAATTTATATGCTGTTAACTAAATTTAACCATCTTGCGCTGTTTTAGAAAAGTCATAGAAAATCATACGAAGTCGAAAACTAAATCCGTAAATTCTGAGAGTTCCCAAAATGTGTCTAGTTCAGTCATAATTTTTATCATGATTTTTAATGACCTCCAACTTGGGTGAAATAGTCCATAATCATAGACTGGTCCGGATTGGTGTTTGAAATGATAGGCAGTTTTGTAAAAATCACCATAAATTGTAGAAAAATCGTATGAAGATGTGAAAGTATTCATTTTAAAGCTAATAAATGGGACTACTTACACCTAAAACCGTTTTTCAAACAAAAATGTTTAAGTTGTCCAAAACAGTCCGTGAATGGAGTCCAACTTTTCTGATGAAAGCTGTTAGAAAATTTTAGTTATGTTCTTGGTGTTTTAACTTGTATTCCCCCCCCCCCCCCCTAAAAACTTGAGAAAACATGAAAATGTAGGGTTATGAACTCACCTTGAGTATTTTCAGTAGATGAGTGTTGAAGAAGAGAAGTGTCCAACTCAAGAACACTTGAAGAATCACTTGAAGATTCGAAGATCTAACAAGAATGTGATGATGTTTGTGTAAGCAATCTATGATTTTGAGTAGGAGGATGTGTAATAATAATAAGAAAGATGATGATACTTACTAAATGAAGGAGAAAAGTCTTGGAGTATGCCTTGAAGTTCTCGAATTTGAGAGAGAAAGATGAGAGAGTTTGGAGTGTGATTCTTGGTGGAAAAATGAGAGAATGAATGAAGTGTGAGGAGAGAGGGTGGATGTTCCAGCTCTAAGAACGTGGGAAATGGCTGGAAATAATGAGAAAGGACTTATGAAGTGACTAGGGATGGGCTGATGGTGAATAGTGACATGGAGTGGGTATGGGAGTGGTTGCTTGTGTCATAGAATAAAGGAAAATCAACACTCCACCTCTTGTACTTCACCCACTCTTCTTGGATAAGGTTTATCCCCAAAAATGTGGATAATTAATAAATATGGGGCCTTATATGTTAAAATAAAGTTTTGGGTGAAAATACCGCGTTAAAATAATTAAAAACGAAGCTAAAATGAAGTCGTAGTCGAAAATCGGGAAGAAAAGGCATTACAACGAGGCTTCTCGAAAAGGGGGCCGAAGGTTCGGTCCCTTCTGATGCTGGGTCCGAAGCGAGGCGAGACAGAAGGAAGCGAAGGAGAGGCTCGGTCCGAAGTCATCAGGAGCGAAATAGACCGAGGCTCGGGTTCGGGTCTTGTGCGAGGTTTGGGCCCGAGAGGACCCTTCGGGTTTGGTTCAGCAGCCTTCGGGTTCGGCTCTTCCAGCTTCAGTTCTTAGCAGGTTCGGTCCCTATAGGGACCTTCGGTTCTAAGAGGACTTTCGGCCTAAGAGGGGTTTCGGTTCCTTAAGAAGGGTTTCGGGTCCTTAAGCCTATTTTACTCGTTTTTACCCCGTTTCAAGCCGTTTTTGACCCGGTTAAGGGTCGGAATGACCCAAATGACTTCAAAAAGTTACGGGAACTTTTGAGAGAGATTTGGGAGAGATTTCACATTCTTGGAGAGATTTCTCATACAAAGAGAGATTTGGGAGAGATTTCACATTCTTGGAGAGATTTCTCATACAAAGAGAGATTTGGGAGAGATTTCACATTCTTGGAGAGATTTCTCATACAAAGAGAGATTTGGGAGAGATTTCACATTCTTGGAGAGATTTCTCATACAAAGAGAGATTTGGGAGAGATTTCACATACTTAGAGAGATTTCTCATACAAAGAGAGACTTGGGAGAGATTTCACATATGGAGAGAGATTTGACATACTTGGAGAGATTTAGGAGAGATTCTCGATTAAAGTGAGATATAGTGAAAATGATAGAGAGAGAGGCTTCGTGTGTGACAAATGTGAGTGTCCGGCTTCGCAATGCAAGGTCTGTAAACCTTGTTAAGCCTTGTTTAAGGATCTTACACACTCCTAATGAGTATGCAACATTGCTTTATCGGTTTGGCTCGCCACATACCACAGTTTTAGGTTGAAGAGATCTAGATGTACACACTTTTCGATTTATGATCTTTCATTAGAATAGCGAGTTGTTTAGAAATTACATAACGTAAACTCTAGTACCCACGGGCAAATTGAGTCGAATGGTTTGACTTGTTGACTTCAGTTGACTTTGACTTGACCGGAAATTGACGGTTGTCACACCTAGGGCACTCAACTTGACGATCACCGACCTTCTGTTACTCTAACCAGCATACCACTACTCCTATATCCTATCATACAAGGATATACATTGTAACACATGTTATACTGAGGAAACTCACTTGACATGCAGAATCGGAGAATGTTGTAACAATATCAATTCCTCGCACTGTACAGACCCACGAACCGACTATCACCCAATAAAGGTCACACCTTGATCAACAACCCCAAACCTATAGGTTATATCCAAGGTCAAATTAGTCAAAAATTCAACAATCAACGGTCAACAAAAGTCAATTGTCAACAGGTCAACACCCACCATATCATGGCAAACTCTTAGCCACGTTGTGGCCAATTAAGGACAGAACAATCGAGATACCACAAACCACCACGTTGTGTAAATCCCTTGGCCACATCGTGGTTTCTTGCAGAATGTCATAATCTTCATTAAGGGCTTAATCCTTATAGATCTAAACCCATGACTTCAGATATGGTCCTTTTCATTAACTTAATGGATAAAGTTTCCAACTTTATCCGTTAGGACTTCATCTTTAACACTCGTTCCCAAAATGGATCAACTGAGGGCTTGGTAGGAACAAAGATCTGATTTTGGTAAAAACTAGGTGTCACGATGTAGTGATTGGAGAACCTTGAAGTGGCATATTTTATGCATAATCACGTGTTTGGTTGGCCGCCACAGTGTGGCAGGGAAAGGCCACGACGTGGCAGCTATGGTGACCCAAGCCCATGATTTTTGGGGTTTTCTCCCTATTTAAACACCCAATCTCAAGGATTAGGGCATAATTTTCAACCTCCAATCCTTTCAAACGAAACCCTTGCCTCCTTGAAGTGAATCTTGTTGTATTAGTGCTGTTTCTTGAAGTTTGAAGCTTTGGCTTGCATTTTTGGAAGATGAAGTGGTGTGCTTGCTAGTTAGTAGTGTGCATCACTTTATATGTTTCACCTCATGCATCTTGTGGAGATTTGGAAGGTATAAAACTTCCACATTCTTGGTTCTCTCTTCATAAATCTAATATTTATTTTATTTCTTGGTTTATTTTCAAGTTTATGTTGGTTAGATGAGATAAAGTTTCCAACTTTATAGCTCATCTTGGTCCATTGGTCAATATATCTTTTGGATCTGATGTTTGATTGTGTTTTGAGATCCATGTATGAGATTTTGGTCTTTTTACCCCATTTTGATCTAGATCGAGATCTAGACTTGCATCGGTCAAGCATGTCCATAAAGCTATGATTTTTATGTTGGAATAGAAGTAATAAGTCCTTATGGAAGTTGTGGATTTGTGGATTTGGGTATTAAGATCTTAAAGATTGATTCCATGCCTTAAGTTGTTATTAAGGATCTAGGTTTAGAAATCTAGACTCACCAGGATGTCTTAAAGGGTAAATATGGAAACTTTATCCATCAAGATCTTGGGAAGGACTAGATCTGAGCTTTGGAGATCTTGAGGTTGAAGGAAAACAAGTTAATGAATTTAGTTGTTGAGACCCAGTTCCCACGACATGGCAAATGGAGGCCACGATGTGGCGACTGGAGGATTCCCGACTATTTTGTCATTTTTCTCCCACGATGTGGCAATGGGAGGCCACGGCGTAGTGACCTGCTGAAGTGAACTTTGACACTGACCATTGAATTTGACCATGGTTAACCCTTGGTTAACTTTGGGGTTTTAGGGTGTAGACTAAGAGGGTTCTTCTTGATTGATGTTAGATGTCTCGTTGTACCTGTCTACCCGGTGTGTAAGCTGTTGTGTGCTAGATGTATCATGAGGTGAGTCTTCTCAGTATACTTTTTGGTGTCGTATTATATGCATGTCGACCAGTTAGGACTTAATTGTTGGTTCTGTATATGTGAAATGAGTTGTTGATAACTCCTGGACTGCTGTAAGTCCATAAGATTGTTCATACTCCCAGGGTTGCTGATAACTCGTTAGGTGTGTTGTTAATCCACAGGGCGAGTTGTTAGTCCGCTGGGACTGTTGATAGTCTCTAGAGTTTGCTGATAATTATTAGCTTATTATTTATGTTGTGTTGTATGTGGTATTTTTGGGAACTCACTAAGCTTTGTGCTTACAATTGTCGATTAACTATTTTGTAGGTACTTATTGGATTGCGAAGGCGAGAATGTACACACACATCAAAAGATTTATGATTTAAGATTATGCGTTATCTTATTATTAAATTTGGTTTCGGAATAATGGTTTATGAACAAATGGTTTTAACTTTAGTAAAAATGGATGTTATGTTATTTAAAAATTGAAAAAAAATTAGCCTTGGTTTTTGGGATGTTACAAGTTGGTATCAGAGCCCGAGGTTGAGGGATTTGGATGAACACTCGTGGGATTCCAAACACAAAATATGGAGCTGAGAGTTTTGCTAAACCTTTTTGGAGAATATTCTTGTCAAGAGATGAAAAGATAAGATTTGATATGTACAATCAACCGGATATCGAAAAGTGATTTCCCAAAATATCCATACTTGTTTTATATGTTGTATTTGACTTGTTATATATGTTATGGTATGATGCGCATGCTATAATTTAAGCTAAGGATCTGCTCAAGGTTGCATGCTATAGTGCCTGCTTAGGAGAGGTGCCTTTTCTTTGTGATATTTGATTTGTTAGAGATGTAGGATAGTGTGTAGGCTAAGGATCCTCAGGAATTGCGTGTTAGAATTACCTGATCCTTATGATTCCTTGTTGCTTATTGATGTTTTATGCTTAAATTCTGCTTGCTTCGTGCTATGTGAAAAATTATATTCATGTTATTTATCTATTAAGTGAATATGTTAAGTTACATGTTGCGAAGGTTAAATAATTTTAGAATGATTGATTCGGTCCTATTGATAAACTCTCATCTGAGTCTAACTGTTGTTGGGTTGGGTCTTTTAGTCGAAAGATTATTTAAGTTTTGCTACATGTAATTGTATTTGTAAGGTAGTTAGTTGGCATTGGTGTAAGTTTCTTTCGCGACTGATAGCAGGGTGGGGGTGAGTATTCCTAGTGACTTTGAAGGTGTGCTATATTTTGCTTCTGTGAACAATTGCATATGAGGAAGTCTAAGTTGGAAATCTAGGTAGTTTGTGGTTGCTTTTCAAAACATATGGGTGTGTTGTTACACCTGGTAGTGGTGGAGTTCCTAGAAAAGAATTCTAGTGTGTCCGTACGTGAGAAGGATCCTAGAGTGAGAGAGTCTAAGATCGAGGAAGTATGTGCTTATGGTGGCACATGTATCTGATATTGATAGTGGTATGGTATAGTAACTTATAAACTTTGAGGCAATTCTCGGGACACGTACGGATCGGTGTGGAAGGTAGTAAGGGCATAATACTAAGCACAGGATCCATCTAGGGATAAGAAGGGTCAAAAATCCTTCTAAGGAGGTAGGGAAGGGTACATAGTGTGGTATAACACTAGCATAATTGCATTCGTTCCCATCGATGTCGGCTATGATTGTTCATAATGAGATCAGTAATAGTTTGGGCCTTAGTGTCTGTGGAATTTTAGGTCTGGTTGGTGAAAACCTATGTGAGTTAGTTGATTCAAAGGCCTCGTTGGCCTTGTGTTAAATAGTGTCAGACTGAGTCGCAAGAATCAAAGAGGAAGCCGCTATGATGATCGACTCAAGCATTGTAGCCTGAGGCTGAGTGGTCAGGCGATGGCAAGGGATATTACTTTCTGTATTGAGGTTCTATTTTCCTGCCTCCTGGGCTCGAGGGGGGAGATATTGGATGTGGGTCAGTCGATGGTTAAGATAGGAAATAGTGATCTCCTCATCAATTCTGTTGAAGGAAAGTAAGTTTTGGTTCGCAATAAATCGTCTCTATGTTGCAGCAAAAGGATATTTGAGACAAGATGATTCTTGTGGTTCGATGGCCAATGTGAAGGCCATGTCACAGGTGGAATATGTATCATAGATTCTAGAAGGTCATGTATTTCCGAGGGGGCATTGAGTGCTTCTTGTTTTAGGACGCGAGAGATTTATGCATATATTTTGGTTTCTTGGACCTATGTTTTGAGCATCTGTAATGGATTCTTGGAGTCTCAGGAGGAGGATGAAATTGTGGATCAACTTTCAAAGTGTATGGTTTCCAGTGTTAAGTTCAGTTCGGAAAGTGCCTATCCTACCCAATGGATTTCTGATCGTTGCCACTAGGTTTAGTTGGCGATGTTGGGAGAAAGGTCTCTGAAGTCTCCGTTTGAGATTCGGAGTTTTCTCATTTGAAGGATCATTTCATGTTGTTTATGCATTCTAAGAGTCAAGTCAAGTGTGATCACGATTAAGTCGGTCTGAGGTTTTGGTGTTGTAGACGTCAATAGATGACGGTCCAAACCCTAAGTGGATGGGAACTGGGTATTCTTCTTGGAGGATCATTGGTCGATTCGATTTCATGGTTTCATTGCGAGGGGTCAGAGGAATTTGCAGATCATATGAGAAAAATTTTGGTTCGGGTTTATGGCTGCATGGGGGTAACATAGTGGGTTACCATTGAAGTGCTCGTGATTAATAAGCTTCTCGTTGTGAGGATCTATCGGAACCCTCCATGGATGAAAATAATTTAAGGCTTGGACAGATCGTGAGTACAGATGATGTGTATAAAACCAACTAGTTTTATTCCTACTTTTCTAATGTAAATTTGACACACAATAGGCAGTGTACCTGTCTAATGTAAGTATAGTTTTAGTAAGCAGGATATCAAACTCAGGGAACGACAATTAAACTAATTACTAGAACTATCTAAAAACAAATAATAAAAGGAGGAGGTTTCTCTAGTTTTGCAAGACTAGAAAACTTAAATTTCTAACTAAAACTCAAACAAAACAATTAACAGCTAGAGAGCTAAAATCAACTAAATTCAATGGTGGAAGAGACTTCTGCTTAGGGATGACTCATTTGATCATATGGTTGATTCTATGAAAAGTGCAATGGATTAATTTATATTGGCTACCAATTAAGATGATTAGGTTCACATTCGCTATTACTAATCCTTAGAAAACAAATTAATCTAAGCAGTGGCCATTTGTTTAAATTAATGAAGTTCCTAGTTTATTTATTCGGATTAAGTAAGACTTATAGTGGTTAACTAAATTGGTCTTTTAATTAACCTCTTGCTGATGGTTCGTCATACAAGGTCATACATTAATTTTCCTATTTTCTATTAACCCTAGTTTCACGTTCATTATTCCTAGGCATATAACAATGTTTTTACGTTCCTCATATGAAGTTAACAATTAAGAGATGGTCATGCAACTTAATCACAGGTTAATTAACAGAAAATAGTTGTAATTAACACACAAGGTTCTTTAACAAGCTTAACAAAACATTATTACCAACAAAAATTAATCCTACTCATAAATCAACACAAAGTCACAAAGTTGTTTTCCCTAAACAGAAGATATATGTTCTAGTTCATGATTAAGACAGTAAAAAACTCAAAAAACACAATCTAATAACTCAAACATGTTTTGGAAACTAGATTTAGTAAAGAATAAATTGATTTTGCCTTAATTCTCCTCCAAAAGTTGATCTAGGTTGATTCTCCGACTTCTCACGCTCCAGAAGAACCCTTATTCGCAGATTTCTCTCGAAGGACTTCTTAGAAAAATCGAGTGTCGATCTGGAAGTCTCTTTTTATAGATCAGGGGCGACTCATCGAGTCTAGGTATAGACTCGCCGAGTCCCTCATTAAATCCCCGTGTCCGGCAAGGTAAGGATTCCTCTACTTCGAGAACCTTCGTGGGAACTCCTTCGATTCACGTACACACTTGGCGAGTGCCTTGTGATTTTTGGCTCTTTTCCTCTTTCCTTGACTCACGAGCTCCCGACAGCTGCTCCTGCTTCCTTTTGCTTCGAGCACTTCTTTTGGACTGAAAATATAATTTAAACATAATTAAGCATCTTTTGTTCCATAATTGTAGTAAATTAACCAAAAAGTATTAACATTTTATGCGGAATATATGACTAAATATACACATATCAAATTACCCCACACTTGACTTTTGCTTGCCCTCAAGCAAAACTGAATTTAAGCATACTAGTATCACATAAAATAATCCTAATTAAACCTAACCATTATGTCAAGACCTCAACGCATGCATTTGTGTCTAAATTTTTTCCTAAAGCATCCCGCCATACTCTAAATACTAACAACCCTCATAAACACTCGCCCACTTCTTTCGAACAACGCTCACTTTATACATCCCTCCAAATCAATCCTAAGAAAACTTCCTTAACCTCAAGGTATTTTTGTAAAGCTACCCAAGCATACATAATCTAGAAAAAATTACAACTTTTTCGATACCACTATGGAGCTCTTTGGAATCTGTCACTTCTTTAATAATTTGTCTTTGATGTCTTTGAATTCACCACCTTTTGATTGTCGGTATCTTCAATTTTTTTGAATCTTCAGAATTTTGATATTTTGATCTTCACTTTGATTGCTCCAAAATTCTTACAACTTTTCATGTAATTCTCTCTCTTTTCTCTTTTTTTACATGTATTTCTCACGTTTTTTTCACTTAATACCTACATGCTTAAGCAGGGGCACTCAACTTCAACCCTTATTTGTTAAGATACAAGCCTTCTTGGATAGATTTCTGGTACACGATGCTAAACATATTGCAACCCTCAAACTAAGCAAGGTTGTGTTTTTGTCCCATGGTTTCACTAGAATAAGGGAGGCCACAAATGCAATATAGCGTATATTGGCTCAACTAAACATTTGGGTCTTCAAAGAATCATCGAACATAATACTAGCATGAACCCTAATTGCTTTTACCAAAATTTTCTAATTTAGCCCTAGCAATTTTAATGCAAAAATTCCAAAATTTTCAAAATTTAACTAAAATTTTAACTAATGTAACCAACCTCCTACCCCACACTTAATTTATGCAATGTCCCCATTGCATATTATGCATAATAAAGAACAATAAAATAAAGAGGGAATTGGAACAAACTCCCCTGGGTTAGTAGTTGTGAGCTTGATATTCTTCAATTTAGCTCCATCTTCAGCTGACTTTAGACATGGGAACAACTCATCCATGTCTTGGGTGTCATTCGTCTCGTGTGGTAAACAACTCTAAAAATGCAGGAAAAACTCTAGGAAATCTCCAGGAATTATACTTCATAAGTGCAGCCAATTGCCGTGTGAAACAATATCAAATCATAAGCAAAGATGTGGAATTCGTAGCAACTCTTCGAGTTAGTAGATAGACTCGCCGAGTTGTAGCGTGAAAATGTGGAATCCGGATTTTTACACTGGGACTCGTCATGTCTGTATGTGCACTCGGCGAGTCCATCGTTGTAAAAAAACTGCTTTCTGCTCCATTAATTCTGATGTTGTAAATACTTCAAAGTTTGGTTCATGTTAATCGTTTTCCTCCAGTATTTAGATTCTTTTAGACTCTCTTAAACACTGGACCCGATACTCGAACTTCCTTCTCTCTTTCGCCTAGACTCGACATTTCTATCACTCTCGAGACCTTTTGTACTCAAGCCTAGCATCCAAATTCTGAAAACAAAACTAAAACAAGTAATCAAGCAATTAAAAATCGTAAAGCTACTTGTTCAAACATCAAACACACACAAACAAAAACAAACCAAAAGAAAACAAATAAAAATTGTTTTTAACACAACCAAAAATAAAAAGGATAATTCATTCTTCTTCTTCATCGTCCTCTTCATCATCATCCATTGCCCCACTTCCACCACCTCCAGTCCTCCTTGCATCAATCCGATCCTCCCATGTTGAAATGTATGGGTAATTACCCCCATCAATGTGCGGGAGTTGAAAGTGATTAAAAAGCTGAATATGGGACTAGTTGCATAAGTTTATCCCCCTCTCCAAATCATTCTGGAACAGCCTCATTTCCACATTATACCAATCCATAGGTACATCATTATCGACCGGGATCACCGGTAGGTCATCTTGAGCTTCCCGTTGGCGTCTTCTCACCCTCCTTCTCGGGTCCTCGGGTGCTAGCACCGGCTCATCACGAGGAATAGTGTAGGTTCCTCCACCAAAGTCTTAAATTATCCTCGCCCTCCTAAAAAGCATAACACTAAAAGGAGGGGTTGGAACCTCCGTCATCATGTCCCAATCTGCCGCATTCATCAACCCATAAGACTTAGCTAGGCGGGTCACGAACATCCCACCATTTATCTTTGAAATCTTCCTGTCTTTGACCGCCCCTTCGCTAAAATATGTAGCCATGAAATAAGGGATACAGAAAAAAGTGTTTGGAGTGATAATATTCCACAAGTAAAACACGTCCAAACTAGGGACCTTGTCATCGTCTTTTCTTTGGTTGATAGTGCTCGAGATGAGGCGATAAATAAGTCGATGGGTGGGGGATCGGATACTCCCCTCTTGAGCAGATTTTGCAACATAAACTTTGTTGGATATAGTGTTCCACCAAAGGTCACCCTTGACTCCATCCGGAAAAATTTAATGGCAATGCTCCAGAAATGTTCCAAACGCAACAGTATTGACCAATTGTTGGTCATAAATCCCCAGTATCCATGCTAACTCCACAATACTGCATTGGCGGTATACCCCTCCAAGGCAAAATGTGATGTTCCCAGGATTGTAGTAGTCATTTCCTCCCCGAAAAGAAACCGTGGTGAAAAACTCCCAACATAGTTCTTGGTACATTGGCTCGTGGATCCTAAATAGCCGGTTCCACCTGTCACATGTAATAGAGACTCCATTTTGATTGAACGTTTTCACTAAGTAGGGGGGCTAACTCCTCTTCGTACCGTACTCTCCCAATCCACTCCCAATAAATCGCATTGGGTACATGTATATCTTTCTTTTTCAGTTCTTCCAGCTTCTTTCTCCACCTCCTCATTGTAGAATCGAAATTTATGCGTGGGAAAGTCAACCAAGGATGAGAATCTTGGGTTCCACGGGAGCTTTTCCCCATTCTTAACATGTTTCCTACACACATAAATAAAACAGAAACCAAAAAAAACGAAACATTAAAAATCATATTCTGATATTCACGACTAGACTCGTCGAGTCCATGAACAGACTCGGCGAGTCCTATGAACACTCAGAGTCCACAGTATGGGTATGATTGAATTACTCCATAAAAACTCAAAATTTTTCCAGGGCTCTGTCTCGGAATGTCCATTAACTAGTTACTTATCAATAATTTCAACATAAACATCCTATTTAAGCAAAAATCTAACAACCCTAAAAATGCAAATCTTTTCAAACCGGATTTTCACCAAATTAGGGGCATAAAACATCTAAAGGATGAACCTTTAACAAAATTAAGGGAGAATAATGTTACCTTGCTTGAAGATTTTGGAGAAATAGGAGAAAATAAAGATGAGAGCTTGAGGGAAGAGAGGCACGTCGAGTGGGGCGGCTGCTGTGTAAATGAGAGTAATGTTTCAACATAGGGTAAAAACCCTAATTTCACCGGATTGTAAAAAAAATTCGGTAAATAGTACCGACTCGTCGAGTATATGTACAAACTCGGCGAGTCCGGTCGCGAAGTCAAACTTTTCCGAATTCGTATGGACTCGTCGAGTAGATACCTAACTCGGCGAGTCGATTAAGCTGTTTGTATAACAGAAAAAAATTTCCCAGGAAAAAAAACTTTATTAAATTTTTCCACACCCCACACTAAGGCCTTGCATGTTCCTAAGCAATCATTAAGCTGGTCCGCCACGTGGGCCTACAGTCTCCCCGGACCGCTCATAGGGTATATTGGCTTTCAGCACAAAGCAGGACCGCCTCAACCCAACCACCAGCAAATAACCATGTGCGCATACTATCATACACAGGCATATACAAACATCAAACATATCTGTCACACTGATCATCAATCATAGAATTCTCCTGTAACTAGAGTACCGACCTAGCAGGTCACTAACATACTAATCCCTACGGATTATAAGAGCATAACATACTATCTACCCCGATTCCGATCTAACAGATCATAAACACATGTAGCATACCATAAAAATAACAACTAAAGGGTCGGCCTTGGTGCCGTAGACCCTATCGATATAGTGGGGATAACTCACCTCACAGATGTCGACACGAAAGGTAAACTCCAACTCCCGGATCACTTGACACAGGTTCCACCACCTATCATCATAGTACATCATACTCATAAGTCCTTAACCTTATAAGGTACTCCATAACCCACTAGTCAACCCCTGGTCAAAGTCAAAGTCCTCAGTCAAGGTCAACAGTCCATGTTGACCTTAACTCGCCGAGTACCCTTGGCTACTCGTCGAGTTCCCTGAAGTACATTCCAACTCGTCATGTCATCAGAGTGACTCGTCGAGTTCCTTTGATTCTCGATCACACTTAAGGTCACCCGTCGAGCTCCCTCCTTGCAACTCGACGGATACACACTCATTCATAACCCAGAGGAAACTCATCCGACTCGCCGAGTTGCTCTTCAACTCGTCGAGTCTTATGGCGATCTTCATCGGACTCGCCGAGTTTTCATCCAACTCGTCGAGTTCACGACCATCTTCATGTGACTCGTCGAGTCACTTTGCAACTCGCCGAGTCCATTCAATCCTTTTCCTCCATACAGACATATTTTGAGCCATGCAACGGCTCCAACTCATAGATCCAAGCTTCTAGGGCATGTTTATCACGTAAAGTTGCAAACTTTACGTGTATGCATGACTATAAAGGCTCTAAATGTCTATTCTAAGTTCTTAATGGAACTTCATGCTCAAGAAGGACCTTAATCATAACCAAGACTGTGACTTTATGCTTCTAGAATCCAAGGAGGGTCCAGATCTGAAGTTACAACTTCAGATCTAGCCCATAGCTCATCATATCAAATTAAATCCATAAAAAATCCTAGAAACTCAACAAAAGGGAAAAAGGGAAGTAAGAATGGCACTTTGATACCTCCAAAGGATGCTAGCTGAGGTAAATCCTACTTCCCACACCTTCCTTGCTTCAATTTCCTTTGGACTCTTAGCTTTCTTCGTCCAAGATCCTCTTTTCCAAGCTTCAAACACCACACCAAGGCACATACACACGAATTAGGGTTTTAAGGGGATCTCAAAGACTATAAAGAGGCCAAAGGAGGCTAAGGATCCTTTAAATAGAGGTGCAAACTCCGGGATTTAGGGTTTCCACTGCCAACTCCTACTCGCCGAGTCTAGCATGGACTCGTCGAGTAGGTCACTTAACACACGATCCCACCCCGCTGCTACTCGACAAGTAGGTCAACCAACTCGTCGAGTAGAGCTTAACCCAATAAATCTTATTTAACCAATACCTGAGAATCGGGGCGTTACAACTCTCCCCTACTTGAACTAGACTTCGTCCTCGAAGTCCGCTGGAGTAAACAATGTCGGGTAATGCTCGCGCATCTCCGCCTCCGGCTCCTATATCCACTCGGATCCCTTCCGATGTTCCTATTGTACCCTTACTAAAGGTATTTCCTTGTTCCGCAGAATCTTCTTCTTCCTTTCCAAATTAGCCACATGCCTCTCCACATAGTTCAGGCGTTGATCGACCTGAATGTCATCCAACGATACCACTGCCTCCTGGTCCATAACACATTTTCGCAATTGCGAAACATGAAATGTGGTGTGGATCCGGCTAAGCTCCTCCGGAAGCTCTAGCCTATAAGCCACCCTGCCAACCCTGGCAATAATCCTGAACGACCTAATATAACGGGGACCCAATTTTCCCCTTTTCCTGAAGCGGATCACACCCTTCCAGGGTGAGACCTTCAGGAGGACCATGTCACCCACTTGAAATTCCAGCTCAGATCCGCGTCGGTCGGCATAACTTTTCTGCCGACTCTGAGCGGTCTGCAGTCGCTGTCTAATTTGTTGTATCATCTTGGTAGTTTGCAGAACTACCTCTGTCCGACCCATCACTCTGTGCCCGATCTCGCCCCAGCAGACTGGGGTCCTACACTTCCACCCATACAACAGCTCGAAAGGCAGGGCGCCAATACTGGAATGATAGTTTTTGTTGTAGGCGAACTCTGCAAGCGATAGGTGGGAATCCCAACTCCCACCAAAATCAATAACGCACGCCCTCAACATATCCTCGAGGGTCTGAATGGTCCGCTCACTCTGCCCATCAGTCTGCGGATGGAACGACGTACTAAAATGCAGTCGTGTACCCAGTTCCTCATGGAACTACTGCCAAAAACGGGAAGTAAACCTGACATCTCGATCGGAAACGATAGAAACCGGAACCCCATGACGAGAGACAACCCCTCTAACGTACATGTCAGCCAACTTCTCTGTCGACGAACTCTACCGTATGGCTAGGAAATGGGCACTCTTGGTCAATCGATCCACGATGACCCATATAGCATCGAACCCCCTTTTCGTCTTCGGCAACTTCGTGATGAAATCCCTCGTGATCCGTTCCCATTTCCACATGGGAATCTCCAGAGGCTGCAACTTACCATGCGGCCTCTAATGCTCGACCTTGACCATCCTACAGGTCAAGCACCTCTCAACAAACCAAGCGATATATCGCTTCATGCCAGGCCACCAATAACTCGAACTCAAATCACAGTACATCTTGGTGGCTCCCGGGTGAATCGAAAAACAAGACTGATGAGCCTCCTCCATCACTATCTGCCGGACCCCTCCGGACATTGGAACCCAAACCCGACCATAACGGGTCAACAATCTGCGGCTATCCTGAACAAACCGGGCACTTTTGCTCTTAATCCTCTCCAACTTCCAGTTCTTTGGTCCCATGCCCTCAATCTGAGCATCCCTGATCAAACCCACCAGTGGGGAATCCACCGCTATCCTCATACACCTGGCTGGGGTCGAGGACCCAGCTGACTTGTGGCTCAGAGCATCCGCAACCACATTCGCTTTACCAGGATGGTAAAGGATCTCGCAATCATAGTCCTTGACCACATCCAGCCACCTGCGCTGCCTCATGTTTAGGTTCGGCTGATCCATGATGTGTCTCTAACTCTTGTGATCCGTGTATATAGTGCAATGGACCCCGTACAGATAATGCCTCCAAATCTTGAGAGCAAAAACCACTGCTCCCAACTCAAGATCATGCATGGGGTACCTCGTCTCATGCGGCTTCAGCTGCCGCGATGCGTAGGCTACCACCCGTCCTCTCTGCATGAGGACTGCCCCCAAGCCAGTGATGGGTGCATCATAAAATACCACAAAATCCTCCACTCCCTTGGGGACTGTCAACACCGGCGCCTCGCATAAACACCGCCGGAGGGTCTCAAACGCCCTCTGCTGCTCAGGGCCCCACCGGAAATCCACCCCCTTCCTTGTTAGACGAGTGAGGGGTACGTAAATCTTGGAGAAATCAAGAATGAATCTCTGATAATACCCTGCTAAACCCAAGAAACTCCTGATGTCAAAGGGAGATTTCGGGGTCTCCCACTGTATAACCGCCTCCACCTTGGCCGTATCGACCAGAATCCCCTCCTGGTTAACGAGGTGTCTAAGGAACTGGACCTCCCTTAACCAAAACTCGCATTTTGAGAACTTGGCATACAACCGTTCTCGCCTCAGAACTTCCACCAGCTCCCTGTGATGCTCCTCATGCTGCTCTCGAGTCTTGGAGTACACCAAGATATCATCTATAAACACAATGATCGAGCGATCAATCATCGGTCTGCATACCCGGTTCATCAGATCCATGAACACTACTGGCGCGTTGGTGAGTCCAAACGGCATCACCTCGAACTCGTAATGACCATAACGAGTTTGAAACGCTGTCTTCTCCACGTCCTCCTCCCTCACCCTGACCTGGGTATCCTGATCTCAAATCAATCTTGGAAAACCAAGATGCACCCTGCAGCTGATCAAAAAGATCGTCTATCCTCGGAAGCGGATAACGGTTCTTCACCGTTAACTTGTTCAGCTCCCTCTAGTCAATGCACATCCTGTGCGAACCGTCCTTCTTCCTGAAGAAAAGGATCGGTGCTCCCCAGGGTGAACTACTCGGACAAATAAACTGCTTACCCAACAGTTCCTGCAACTGAGATGACAACTCCTGCATCTCTGGTGGTGCCAGTCGGTACGACGCCTTAGCGATAGGGGCCACACCTGGAACTAGGTCAATCCTGAACTCAACTTGCCTCTCCGAAGGCACTCCGGGTAACTCCTCCAGAAACAAATCAGCAAACTCCCTCACCACTGGGACCTCAGAAACTGAGAGCTACTCTCTAACCCGCGTATCTACAACATACGCCAAATAACCGGCACACCCGTGCTGAATATACTGCCGAGCCCTGACTGCCGAATAAAACCCTGATCCCAACCTGGTGCCCTCACCATATACTACAAGTTCTCCCCCACTTGGGGTTCGAACCACCACCCACTGTCCCTCACAGTCGATCATGGCGCCAAAACGGCTAAGCCAATCCATCCCTCATGGGTATAGGAATCAAATCTATCGGGAAGGACAACCCAAAAATCTCCAACTCGCATCCACGAAATACCAAAGAAACAGAGACCTCGTGCTCGTTGGCGATCGAAACTCGCAACGGACACTCAAGATCATCTATCGGCACACTGAACCCTCTAAACAAGGTCTGAGATACAAACGATCGACTCGCCCCCGAGTCAAATAATACCAAAGCAGGCAAAGAATTCACTAAAAACGTACCAGCAACAACATCCGATGTTGACTTGGCCTCCTCGGCCGTGAGCTGGAAGGCGAGACCCTGAGCCTTCGGAGGCTCCACATTGACTGGCCTCCCATCTCCAATCCTCACAGCAGCTGGCGCGGAACCCTGCGCCGGCTTAGCGGCGAGCTGCGGACAGTTGGTCTTCACATGACCAACCTAATGAAAATGGTAACGAATCCTCATATCTACTAGAGGGGCTGACTGACGGCAGTCCCTGGCATAGTGCCCCTCCTTGCCACATTTGTGGCACCCACCTCCCGCTCGAAAAATCCCTAAATGAGCCTTGCCACACTTTCCACAAGTGCGAATCTGATGACCCCCGGACCGTGTATCAGCAGTCTTAGACCGCTTAGGCGTCAGCTGAGACTGTGCCGGTGCCTGACGCTGCTCCTTCAGCTGCATCTCTATCTCCAACTCACGCCGCCGCGCGGCTTCCAGGAGGGTATCACATTGCTGTGTAGACACAAACTATCGAATATCAGTCTTGAGCATACTCATATAACGATTCATCTGAGACTGCTCTGAAGCAAACTCCGGGAAAAACATATCCCTCTCCGTGAACATACGGGTAATCTCCATCACAGACTCCCCATCCTGTCTCAATGTCAAAAACTCCTGCGCAAGCCGCTCCCGCTCAACGCGTGGAACGTAGCGGGTGCGGAACAAATCTTTGAGCTGCTCCCAAGTAACAACAGCCCGTTGATCATCAGTATACGAACCAGTCATCAGCCTCCACCAGTCCTTTGCCCCAAGCCTCAGCAGGTTCATGGCACACCTGACCTTTTGGTCAGCGGGACATGAGCACGTGAAGAAACAGCCCTCCACGTCAGATAACCACCTCATAGCCCTAATCGATGCAGCGGCAGCTGTCTTTGCTATAGCTGCATATCGCTCATCAAAATACTCAACCATCGCAGTCTTAATCGACCGGAACATCTCTGGCAGCTGCGCTTGGAATGCAGCAGCAATCTCGTCGTGCATGATCTCCCTGATCCTGGCATCCAACTCCTCGGTCCCTATCTGAACCACTGGCTCAGGTACTACCGGCACCTCCAACCCTCCGTCTCCCGACCCCGATCCTGATCCTGATCCTGATCCGGATCCCGAAGCAACACGTCTCGTCACCACCATACTGGAATATATATACAAGTCATCAGATAAATAACATAACGTCGGGAGACCAAAACCCTAAAAACCCCAAGGGTTGTGATTTCATTGCCATGCGTATGGGTCCTGTACTTTTAGTAGTACGGGCCCATACTACCTTCCACACCTACCCATATTTGTCTCAAGTATCACCACAACGCCCTAACAATATCATCAACATAAAAATGCGCCCAACCCTCACTTCTAGGGGAATACCAAATATCTCGCATCTAGTCTTACCACTTATCACAACTCACACATCCATGAAACTTCCATCATCCCCTGCATCGACAGTGCACGCTAGCTGCACGTAACGCTAGACCCCATAGACTTTCGAATATATAATCCTACACTTAGGTCGAATCAGACATTCTCAGGCTATAAGATCTTGATTATACACAGTCGTGATGCATACACCAAACATCTACAGTTATGATGTCAATTCCATATACAAGAAACCCTAGGCTAATAGGCATCATATAATCAGGCAAAGCCATCATGCGATTCCTGAAGATCCCTAGCCTAGCACTAGCATGTTGTTCTAACATATCAGAATATCAAATAACTATATGGTATTTTAGGGTTCACTTACAGGCTCCGGCTGATCGTACCCTTTGCATCCTCCATCCTTATTTTGAAAACCATTTTAAAACTTATGTTCCGAAAATCTCCTTGATTTGAGACTAGATTCACACGAGTGTTCCTCTAATTCACTCAAACCAAGGCTCTGATACCAACTTGTAACATCCATAAATTTTACGCCAAATTAAAACTTTTTCAATCATAAATAAAAACCAAATAGTATTGTTTACAAAATGTTTTCAAATCATTTTCCATCAGAGTGTCCCAAAAATCATATCATAAGGATGAGGAGCGGTACGGTCATGCCTTCGCCTTTCCATGATCTCCTAAAGTACCTGAAACAATAAATTGAAAACTGTAAGCCCGAGGGCTTAGTGAGCTACCCCCAAAATACCAAGACCACACTGACAATACTATATCAGTAATAATCAATCAATCATCATGCATACTGGGCCATCGGCCTGAGCGGACCGCTCTACCGGGCCTACAGTCTGTCTGAATCTATCTTGAGCCTTCAGCATGACTGGTCCGCCACGTGGGCCTACAGTCTCCCCGGACCGCTCATAGGGTATATCGGCCTTCAGCACAAAGCAGGACCGCCTCAACCCAACCACCAACAAATAACCATGTGCACATACTATCATACACAGGCATATACAAACATCAAACATATCTGTCACGTTGATCATCAATCATAGAATTCTCCTGTAACTAGAGTACCGACCTAGCAGGTCACTAACATACCAATCCCTACTGATCATAAGAGCATAACATACTGTCTACCCCGATTCTGATCTAACAGATCATAACCACATGTAGCATACCATAACAATAACAATTAAAGGGTCGGCCTTGGTGTCGTAGACCCTATCGATATAGTGGGGATAACTCACCTCGCAGATGTCGACACGAAAGGTAAACTCCAACTCCCGGATCACTTGACACAGGTTCCACCACCTATCATCATAGTGCATCAAACTTATAAGTCCTTAACCTTATAAGGTACTCCATAAGCCACTAGTCAACCCCTGGTCAAAGTCAAAGTCCTCAGTCAAGGTCAACAGTCCATGTTGACCTTAACTCGCCGAGTACCCTTGGATACTCGCCGAGTTCCCTGAAGTACATTCCAACTCTCCGAGTCATCGGAGTGACTCGACGAGTTCCTTTGATTCTCGATCACACTTAAGGTCACCCATCGAGTTCCTTCCTTGCAACTCGACGGATACACACTCATACATATCCCAGAGGAAACTCATCCGACTCGCCGAGTTGTTCTTCAACTCGTCGAGTCTTATGGCGATCTTCATCGGACTCGCCGAGTTGTTCATCCAACTCGTCGAGTTCACGGCCATCTTCATGTGACTCGCCGAGTCCATTCAGTCCTTTTCCTCCATACAGACATATTTTGAGCCATGCAACGGCTCCAACTCGTTGATCCAAGCTTCTAGGGCATGTTTATCACGTAAAGTTGCAAACTTTACGTGCATGCATGACTATAAAGGCTCTAAATGTCTATTCTAAGTTCTTAATGGAACTTCATGCTCAAGAGGGACCTTAATCACAACCAAGACTATGACTTTATGCTTCTAGAATCCAAGGAGGGTCCAGATCTGAAGTTACAACTTCAGATCTAGCCCATAGCTCATCATACCAACTTAAAAATCCATAAAAAAAACCCTAGAAACTCAACAAAAGGGAAAAAGGGAAGTAAGAATGTCACTTTGATACCTCCAAAGGATCCTAGCTGAGGTAAATCCTGCTTCCCACTCCTTCCTTGATTCAATTTCCTTTGCACTCTTAGCTTTCTTCGTCCATGATCCTCTTTTCCAAGGTTCAAACACCACACAAAGGCACACACACACGAATTAGGGTTTTAAGGGGCTCTCAAAGACTGTAAAGAGGCCAAAGGAGGCTAAGGCTCCTTTAAATAGAGGTGCAAACCCCAGGATTTAGGGTTTCCACTGCTAGCTCCTACTCGCGGAGTCTAGCATGGACTCATCAAGTAGGTCAATTAACACGCGATCCCACCCCGCTGCTACTCGACAAGTAGGTCAACCAACTCGTCGAGTAGAGCTTAACTCAATAAATCTTATTTAAGCAATACTTGAGAATCAGGGCGTTACAACACTAATCTATATGGTGTGGTTCCAATGGGTGTTTTAACTGCGGTCCTAAATGCCCAAAGTGCATCATCCAATTGATCCACACGATCTTTTCTATTGTGCCCTACCGATTTTTCCAAAATTCTTTTTAGCCCCCTATTTGTAATTTCGATTTGCCCATTTGATTGTGGATGATAAGGTGTTGAAAATCTATGGCGTGCCCCGTATTTTTGCAACATTTTTGCTAGTTGATCATTAGCAAAGTAGGTTCCCCGATCACTAATTAATGCTTTAGGCACTCCAAATCTTGAAAATAATTTCTTTAAAAACTTCACCACCACTCTTGCATCATTAGTTGGTAATGTTTGTGCTTCCGCCCACTTTGACACATAATCTACCGCCACTTGTATATATTTGTTGCCTTTGGATAAAGGAAAGGGTCCCATGAAATCTATACCCCAAACATCAAAAATCTCACATACTTGAGTATTCAATCGGGACCTTTCATTCCTTGCCGATATATTCCCCGTTCGTTGGCAAGCATCACATTCTTTCACGTAGGTAGCGGCATCTCTAAAAATAGTAGGCCAATAAAAACCAGCATCAAACACTTTTTTAGCAGTGTATTGTACCCCATGATGTCCTCCAGTAGGTCCACTGTGGCAATGCTCTAATATGTCTCTACTTTCTTTTCCAAACACACATCTTCTTATTATTCCATCCGCACAACTTCTAAAAAGATAAGGCTCGTCCCAAAAATAATATTTAATTTCGGAAAAGAATTTCTTCTTTTGTTGATGGGTAAGGTCTTTTTTAAGGTAATTGCCAGCCAAATAATTTGCAATGTCTGCATACCACAGGTCTTCATCCACAACCATCATCAAATACTCTTCTGGGAAGTTATCTTCAATACCCATGTTGTCTTTATCTTCCCTTTCCGGATTTTCTAGTCTAGATAGGTGGTCAGCAGCTACATTCTCCATCCCTTTTTATCCCTGATTTCGATGTCAAATTCTTGGAGTAAAATCACCCATCGGATCAATCTTGGCTTTGCATCCTGCTTGGCAAACAAGTACTTAATAGCAGAGTGGTCAGTAAAAACAGTGGTCTTTCATAAAATAAGATAAGGGCGGAATTTTTCAAAAGCATACACCACGGCTAGTAATTCTTTTTTGGTTGTGGTGTAATTTTCTTGGGTCGGGTTCAAAGTCTTGCTTGCATAATAAATGGGTCGAAAGTGCTTATCAACCCTTTGTCCAAGTACGACTCCTAATGCAAAGTCACTAGCGTCACACATTATTTCAAAAGGCAAGTTCCAATTCGGGGCAATAATGATCGGAGCATTAGTTAATTTTTCTTTCAAAATTTCAAAAGCCTCTAGAGACTCTTTATTAAAATGAAATGGTACATCTTTTAAAAGTAATTGAGTTAGAGGTCTAGTACTTAATAGCAGAGTGGTCAGTAAAAACAGTGGTCTTTCATAAAATAAGATAAGGGCGGAATTTTTCAAAAGCATACACCACGGCTAGTAATTCTTTTTTGGTTGTGGTGTAATTTTCTTGGGTCGGGTTCAAAGTCTTGCTTGCATAATAAATGGGTCGAAAGTGCTTATCAACCCTTTGTCCAAGTACGACTCCTAATGCAAAGTCACTAGCGTCACACATTATTTCAAAAGGCAAGTTCCAATTCGGGGCAATAATGATCGGAGCATTAGTTAATTTTTCTTTCAAAATTTCAAAAGCCTCTAGAGACTCTTTATTAAAATGAAATGGTACATCTTTTAAAAGTAATTGAGTTAGAGGTCTAGTAATTTTAGAAAAATCCTTTATAAAATGGCGGTAAAAACCTGTGTGGCCTAAAAAACTCCTAATGCCCTTCACATTAGTTGGTGAAGGTAATTTAGCAATTGTATCAATTTTTGCCCGATCCACCTCAATTCTCGCTTTGGATACCTTATGCCCTAAGACTATACCCTCTTTAACCTTAAAGTGACATTTTTCCCAATTGAGAACTAATTCGGTTTTTTCGCACCTAGCAAGCATCAATCAAGGCTAGCAAGACAATCATGAAAAGAAGATCCAAAAACAGAAAAATCGTCCATAAATACTTCCATAAACTTTTCCACCATGTCATGGAAAATTGCCGTCATCCATCTTTGAAAGGTTGCAGGTGCATTGCACAACCCAAAAGGCATGCATCGATAGGCAAAAGTCCCACTTGGGCAAGTGAAAGTAGTCTTTTCTTGGTCGATTGGGTATATGGGTATTTGGAAGTAACCCGAAAATCCATCTAAGAAACAATAATAGCTATGGCCGGATAATCTTTCAAGCATTTGATCAATAAAAGGTAAAGGAAAATGGTCTTTACGAGTGGCATCATTTAACTTTCGATAATCGATGCACACTCGCCAACAGATTACCGTTCGGGTCGGAATAAGTTTGTTCTTTTCGTTTGTCACCACCGTCATCCCACCTTTCTTGAGCACCACTTGAACAGGACTAACCCATGGCCTATCGCAAATAGAATAAATAATCCCTGCATCTAAAATCTTAACTACTTCCTTCTTGACCACTTCTTGCATGTTCGGGTTCAACCTCCTTTGATGTTGCACTACCGGCTTCGCCCCTTCTTCCAGGTTGATCTTATAAGAGCAACAAGAAGGGCTTATTCCCTTGATATCGGTGATACTGCACGCAATGGCACTCTTTCTCTTCTTTAGGACATGGACTAATTCTTCTTTTTCAAATTTGGAGAGGTCAAAATCTATAACAACTGGTTTTTGATCACCTTCTTCAAGAATTGCATACTCTAAATGATCAGGTAGAGTTTTAAGGTCTAATTTCATATTTTGTATACTAGACACGTCGAGTCGAGGTATGTAACTCATCGATTCTATGCTAAAATTATCGCCTGATCGAGAATTCTCGTAGGGACTCGTCGAGTATGTGGTATCGACTCGGCGAGTCGAGCTTTCTGCCCTTATGATCAATTCATTGTAGTCGGATTCTTCTAGCAGTCTTTCTATCTCTTTCAGGTCCCCTTCAGCATCAAAATCTTCTTCAAAAGAAATGGTGCAATTGCTCCCATTTTCCTCTTTCCAATCCTCTATTAATTTGTCCATCATATCTACCGAGAACGTTGTATCATCACTAAACCTTGCATGCTTCATTGCTTGATCTACTCCAAATGTCACTGATTCGTCTCCCACCCGAACGGTAAGTTTGGAATCTCGCATATCTACTATAGCACTCGCGGTGTTGAGGAAAGGTCTCCCAAGTATGATCAGGACTTGAGGATCCGCTTCCATGTCTAGAACTATGAAATTCGTGGGGAACACGAACTTATCAACTTTTACCAATAGGTCCTTGCATATTCCCCTTGGAAATGTGACCATTTTATTAGCTAAGTGTATTGCCACTCGAATTGGCCTTGGCTCCGGAAGGTCCAATTTCTTAAAGAACGAATATGGCATGAGAATTACACATGCCCCCGAATCCGCTAATGCGTGTATAGTTGCCAAATTTCCGAATTGACAAGGCAATGTCAAACTACCTGGGTCACCTTTCTTTTTAGGCATTTTGTTCAACATGGCAGCTGAACAATTTTCATTGAGAACTACATCTTTTATTTCTTCCATCTTCTTTCTATTTGTGAGGAGCTCCTTTAAGAATTTGGCATACTTTGGCATTTGTGCAACCGCCTCGGTAAAGGGCATGTTAATTTGAAGGGCTTTGATGTGTTCCAAAATTTTTTGATAATCAACATCATGCTTATCTTGTCTAGCTCGGCCTGGAAATGGTAATAGAGGCTGATATGGTTTAACAGAAGGGTCTTTTTTCGATTCAAGCGGAGGACCCGTCGAGTCCATGTCCGCGACTCGGCGAGTAGTGTCGGGGTTCGGTGGTTTCTGCTTTTCTGCCTCCTCTTGCACCAGTTTGGGATCTTCATTCTGAATAGAATTCAGAGGGGTTATAATCTTCCCACTCCTAGTTGTCACAATATTTATATGTGCACCTTTCGGGTTACTTTCAGTGTTACTAGGAAGTCCACCCGGGCTTCTCTCATTCACTTGTTGTGCAAGTTGCCCCAGCCACTTTTCTATGTTGAGAATAGATGCTTGCTGATTCCTAAGCAAGGCTTGTTGATCTTTCATCAGAAGTTGTTGTTCTCTCAACATATTTTGTTGATCTTTAAGTGTAGCATTGGTATCATTGTGTCTTTTCTCGGATTCGGCCACGAATCTTATAAGCATGTCTTCCAAATCAGACTTCTTTTCAGGTACCAGTTCCTCCTTTTGATAATAGCCTCTCTCTCCTTTTGCTTATACTTTTCTTCCCTTGTCTTTTTGTACTCATCATATGCTAGCCATTCTTTCTTTGGTTTCCGCCAATTGTCATCAAACCTATCACCACTTGAATAGCATACTTGTACCTTCCGGTTCCCATTCTTATCAAGATCACAGTCCTTTGTAAGGTGGGGCCCTCTACAGTTTTCACAACCTACTCTAATAGCATGGATGGATTGGTCCATCTTATTCATTCTTCGGTCCATGCTTTCCGATTTTGCCGTCATTGTTGCCATGTCATCAGTGATAGAATTTACCGCCCTTCGAGTCAAGTCATTCCTTGGGTTATGATATTCTCTAAAGTGCTTAGAGAATTCTTCAATTAGTTCTTTGATCACCGGGAGTGCCTTCTTTGTGAGAGATCCTTGTGATTCAAGGAGCTGCCTAGTTGTTACATTGACTCCATCATAAAACATGGAAACTTCTTGTTGACTGTTTAGATCATGATGTGGACAGTTCCTTAGTAGGCCCTTGTATCTCTCCCAAGCCTCATAAAGTGATTCTCCAGCTCGTTGTTCAAAGTTGGCAATAACTTTCTTCAACTTGGCTATCTTCGAAGGAGGGAAAAACTGGTTAATGAATTCTTCTTTCATCTTGGCCCATGTAGTGATGGATCCTGGTGGTAGTGAATTGAGCCAATCCTTTGCAGTACCCTTGAATGTAACTGGAAGCATACGAAGCAGCACAGTTTTGCTAGGCATATTTGGAACATTAAAATAATCAGTTACATTGTTGACCTCATCCAAATGCTTGTAGGCATCTTCGTGATCTTTCGCGTAGAAGGGGATTTCCTTAAGTTGAGCAAGTATGTGGCCCTTTAGTTCGAAAGTGGTAGTAGCGGGAATCACGGGTTTCACGGGTCCTGGGCCGGTATCGTCACGTATCCTCTTCTTCCATTCACCAATAGGAACTTCATCAATGTTCGCCATGGTGTTAGCGGGTTCGTCTTTAAAGTCGCTTTCTTCTTCGAATTCGGTTTCTTCCTTTTTGGTTTCGTACTCGGTGTCCTCCTTCTGCGGGTCTTCTTCCGCCAATGAAGAGAAGCTGGATTCTCCTACCTTCTTGCCCTTTTCTTACTAAAAATGGCTTTTAAATTCTTCAATGGTGAATTCTTCGATGTTGCAGTTTCTCCTACGTTCTTGCCTTTTTTTTCTTCAAGGTTGCTTCCGGATCCTCAAGTGGTGGGATCAAAGGTGTACCTCATCCCCTGGTCATAAACGAACTGCAAACAAAACAGAAAACACGCGTAAAAAGAACAAAACAAAAAGAATAAAAAAACTAAATTTCCTGTTCAGCTATGGACTCGTCGAGTCTGTCCGTAGGGACTCGGCGAGTTCACTGCCTACACAAAAAAAATTCTGAAACAAATTTCCTAAAAGCTGAAAACTAAAAACTATTGCTAATACCTAATCTACTTAAAATAGTAACTTTGTGCAAGACAAATCTAACACAAAGGATTGATAACAATAACAATCAATTTAAATTTAGAACCGTTCCCCGGCAACGGTGCCAAAAACTTGATGTGTGTAAAACCAACTATTTTTATTCCTACTTTTCTAATGTAAATTTGACACACAATAGGCAGTGTACCTGTCTAATGTAAGTATAGTTTTTAGTAAGCAGGATATCGAACTCAGGGAACGACAATTTAACTAATTACTAGAACTATCTAAAAAAAATAATAAAAGGAGGGGGTTTCTCTAGTTTTGCAAGACTAGAAAACTTAAATTTCTAACTAAAACTCAAACAAAACAATTAACAGCTAGAAAGCTAAAATCAACTAAGTTCAATGGTGGAAGAGACTTCTGCTTAGGGATGACTCATTTGATCATATGGTTGATTCTATGAAAAGTGCAATGGATTAATTTATATTGGCTACCAATTAAGATGATTAGGTTCACGTTCGCTATTACTAATCCTTAGAAAACAAATTAATCTAAGCAGTGGCCATTTGTTTAAATTAAGGAAGTTCATAGTTTATTTATTCGGATTAAGTAAGACTTGTAGTGGTTGACTAAATTGGTCTTTTAATTAACCTCTTGCTGATGGTTCGTCATACAAGCTCATACATTAATTTCCTATTTTCTATTAACCCTAGTTTCACGTTCACTATTCCTAGGCATATAACAATGTTTTCACATTCCTCATATGAAGTTAGCAATTAAGAGATGGTCATGCAACTTAATCACAGGTTAATTAACAGAAAATAGTTGTAATTAACTCACAAGGTTCTTTATCAAGCTTAACAAAACATTATTACCAACAAAAATTAATCCTACTCATAAATCAACACATAGTCACAAATTTGTTTTCCCTAAACAGAAGATATATGTTCTAGTTCATGATTAAGACAATAAAAAACTCAAAACACAATCTAATAACTCAAACATGTTTTGGAAACTAGATTTAGTAAAGAATAAATTGATTTTGCCTTAATTCTCCTACAAAAGTGGATCTAGGTTGATTCTCCGACTTCTCACGCTTCAGAAGAACCCTTATTCACAGCTTTCTCTCCAAGGACTTCTTAGAAAAATCGGGTGTCAATCTGGAAGTCTCTTTTTATAGATCAGGGGCGACTCGTCGAGTCTAGGTACATAATAGCCGAGTCCCTCATTAAATCCTCATGTCCGTCAAGGTAAGGCTTCCTCTGCTTCGAGAACCTTCGTGGAAACTCGTCGAGTCATGTACAGACTCACCGAGTGTCTTGTGATTTTTGGCTCTTTTCCTCTTTCCTTGACTCCTGAGATCCCGACAGCTGCTCCTGCTTCCTATTGCCTCCGAGCACTTCTTTTGGACTGAAAATATAATTAAAACATAATTAAGCATCTTTTGTTCCATAATTGTAATAAATTAGCCAAAAAGTATTAACATTTTATGCGAAATATATGACTAAATATACACATATCAACAGACCAAGCTATCGTTAGGTTCATGTCTTTGAGCATGCATGTGTTGTTCTCACAGTAAAAAGTTGGTGGGTAATGAACTTGTTGTGGTTAATAGTTCGTTTTTGGGTAGCACCGCGGATATGGATGGAGAGGAGTTGAATCGCTTGTTATGTAGCAATTATAGGAATCATAGTTAGTTCGTGGTATGGTTCAGTTATTCATGGTCGAGAATAGGCAGTCAGTGATGTGTCAGACAACTTTAGAGTTTGATAAGGGTACTTTCACAGGGATTTTGTTCGGTATGTGTCGGGTCATCTGCTTTGGTTTCCAATCCACTTTCTATTGTTGGTTGGTCGTTTATTAGTAGCAATTAAGGTTATTCAAAGGATTCAAGTGGAATAAACTAAGGGTGCGACTGACGATTCAACCCTTAGTCAAGTCTAGTAAAGTTGTGTTTTGGCCTCGGTGTAGGTGACCTCTCGATTTCTTGGTTGTGAAACCGTTGATTCTTGTGATTAGAGATGACATCAAATCTTAGTTATTGGAAGATTGGATATTGGATCAACGATGTTTAGTTTTCAGGAATGATCGTGGTTGCAAAAGATTCAGTTTTGGCGGATCGCATCGGCTGGGTTGATATTGGGATTGTTTCAAGTAGGATTTCGACAACATTTATGATCAATTTTGGAATCCCTTCCAAAATTGAAGGCTTTATTGATCTTTTACGCATTGGTGGGATATGTTCAGTTATTCAACGTGTGGTATCTTGAATGTGGTCGATAGAAGAATTTGTTTAAAAGTAGTTGGGAATTCGTCGTTTCGTTTGATTTGTTGGTACGTCACCTTGTGGGTAAGGTCACGTTTAACAAGAATCACAGTTCGCCTGAGGAGCGTCGTGTTTTCTCTTGGGGAGTGTTTTATGTTGTGTTTACAAGATGGAGTATGCATTCGGCCATCTATTTTGTTTCCTGATTGTGTGCGATTATGTTTCATCTAACGTGGTGTTAGAGGCAGTTGGATTGTGGAAGAGTGTGTGTTTCAGAATGCTATGGCTCCTGAAATTTTTTATAGTATTGAGTGGGATGTTGACTAAGTCCTTACCGGTCAGTGTGATGACGACAATGTGTCTTTAAACTATTGGATTATTGGTCATGAGTCTTCAAGTTTGCGATTGGGTGATGGCAGGAATGGTGATGAGTCGTGAGCTCCTCATCCCAGTGGTTGGATGGTGACATGGTGTGCCATGAGCCATCATGTTTTTCACTTTTGTGAGTAGGACTAAAAATTGTGTAGTAGAGACCCATGTGTTGGTTTGCTAATCGTTTGACATTGGCGGGTGCTTGAGCGGTATAATGTTGTCATCGATAGCCCGGTAACCAGCAGGTTGGTTTGAGTAGTCGTACGGTGTTGACTTGTTGTAAAATTCATGGCGGTGTACTAGCAGTCTGTTATTGAGATCGTTCTTAGTGGATTCATGCTCATTTTATGATAAGGTTTCGCATGAAATATCTCTCTATTTTACCTATGTCAAAGTTGGACACAAGCTAGACTAGCTAAGTCTTAGTAGCTGATGGTTCTTGTGAGTATTTTTGGAGTTGTTGATAGCTCTAGGATTATTTATAGTACTAGGGTTGCTAATAACTCGTAGCAGATTAGATTGACATATAAATGGTTGTATCCTAGGTTGAATACCAGGGGGTAGTGATCTAGGTAGTTATGAGTCTCATGAGTATCTCAGATGGTAATTGTGCACTTGAATGGTTTGGGATGCTTGGATGTCACGCTAGTTTGGTTTTGAACATGGATTTTCTCGTGGGAGTTGTTGGTTAGTCACGACTTTCAGAGAGCCAAGTGTGCAGATGGGGGCTTTTAGGCTATCTCCGAGCTTGGGATGGGTTGAACTCTTGATCAGAATGTTTTGAGTGTTGTATGTGCCTAGTAGTGGTATCCCGAGTTAGGGTCTTGGGGGTACATATGATGAGTGGATGATCGTCAGCCAATATGTATGTCTCTAGCACTTAGATAGTTAGGCTTCTGGTTTTTGAAGTACATTGATGGGGATGGCTAATAGATTCAATTTTGGAAATTCCGTTTAAGTGGTGTTCACTACGAGTTGGGTCATTGTTGAAGTTGAGTGTTTCAAGTGATTGAGTGGGTTGTTGGAATCAGTGGGTTTTGGATGGTCTCCTAAGTTCATTATAGACGTGTTAATCATATGAAATGATTGGCAGGATCTTATGGATTGTGCTAGTGCAGTTAAAATTCTAACTGAGTCCAATTTAAGTGGGGGAGGATTATAACACTCGTTCCTAGAATGGATCATCTGAGGGCTTGGTGGGAACATATATATGATTTTGGGAAACACTAGGTGCCACGACATGGTGATTGGAGCACCACGACGTGGCATATTTTATGCATGATCGTGTTTTTGGTTGGTCTCCACGGCGTGACAAGGAAAGGCCACGGTGTGGAAGCTGTGGCAGCCCATGCCCATCATTTTTAGGGATTTCTTCCTATTTAAACAACTAATATCAAGGATTAGGGCGACATTTTCAGCCTCCAACCCTTTCAACACACAACAATAGCCTCCTTAGAGTGAATCTTGTTGTATTAGTGGCGGATCGTGAAGTTTGAAGCTTTGGCTTGCATTTTTGGAAAATAAAGTGGTGTGCTTGCTAGTTGGAAGAGTGCATCACTTCAGATCTTGCACCTCATGCATCTTATAGAGCTTTGGAAGGTATAAAGCTTCCACCTTTTTGGTTCTCTCTTCATAGATCTAAGATTTATTGCATTTCTTGGTTCATATTCAAGTTTGGGTTGGTTGGATGAGATAAAGTTTGCAACTTTATAGCTCATCTTGGTCCCTTGGTCACTATATCTTTGAGATCTGAAGTTTGATTGTGTTTTGAGATCCATGTATGAAATTTTGGTCTTTTTGCCCCATTTTGACCTAGATTGAGATCTAGACTTGTATCGATCGAGCATGTCCATAAAGCTACAATCTTTTTGTTAGAATAGAAGTAAGAAGTCCTTCTGGAAGTTATGGATTTGTGGCTTTGGGTATTAAGAGCTTAAAGGTTGAGTCAATTCTTTAAGTTGTTATCAAGAATCTAGGTTTAGAAATATAGACTCATTGGGATGTCTTAATGGGTAAAGTTGGAAACTTTATCCATCAAGACCTTGGGAAGGACTAGATCTCAACTTTGGAGATCTTGAGGTTGAAGGAAAATTGTTTAATGCATTAAGCTGTTTAGTCCTAGTTCCCATGACGTGGCAACTAGGAGATACCCAACTATTTTGTCGTTTTTCTCCCACGACGTGGCAATGGGAGGCTACGATGTGGCAACCTGCTGAAGTGGAATTTGACCTTGACCGTTGACTTTGACCATGGTTGACTGTTGGTTAATTTTGGGGTTTTAGGTTGTAGACTAAGAGGGTACTTCTTGATTGATTTTAGGTGTCTCATTTTACCTCTTTACCCGGTGTGTGAGTTGTTGTGTGCTAGCTGCTATTCACGAGGTGAGTCTTCTCACTATACTTGTTGGTGTGGTAATATATGTATGTCGACCAGCTGGGTCTTAATTGTTGGTTTTGGTATATGTGAAATGAGTTGTTGATAACTCCAGGGCTGTTGATAGTCCCCAGGGTTGCTGGTAACTCATTAGATGTGTTGTTAATCCACATGGCATGTTGTTAGCCCGTTGGGAGTGTTGGTAGTCTCTAGAGTTTGCTGATAATTCTTAGCTTATTATTTATGTTATGTTGTATGTGGTATTCTGGGGAACTCACTAAGCTTTGTGCTTACATTTGTGGATTAACTATTTTGCAGGTACTTATCAGATTGTGAAGGCGACACTGTACACACACATCAATAGATTTATGATTTGAGATTCCGAATTATCTTTTTGTTAAATCTGATTTCATAATAATGGTTTATGAACAAACGGTTGTAAATTTACTGAAAATAGATGTTATATTATTTAAAAAAGTGAAAATTTTAGCCTTAGTTTTTGGGATGCTACATCACCACAAGGCAAGATCTACAACCCTAAGTCCATTAAGTCCTTAATGAGACCAAAACTTATGCATGGACACAAGGTAACTCCAAACATGACTCCTTTCTCATTTCTAACGACCATTAGAGAGCCATCAACAAGTTCTGGATTTCCTGAAACTCCCAAAGCATCCAAGAAAGGGACCAAAATCCTCTTAAAAGAACTCAAACTTGTAACATGAAGAATAATGGGTCAAGGTATGAAATTTATACCTCAAACAACTCAGAAATTAAAAGAGGATAATGGATCCAAACCAACTCCTTTCTTCCTTGCTTCAATATGAACTTCCTTCTTCCTCGAGCTTCCCCAAAATCCAAAGAATAAGATTAATATCAAGAAAACAAGCTCTCAAACGTGCATGGAGGCTAGGTTTTCATGTTGGAGGGTTGGAGTCTGACGATGATGCTCTAATCTATGAGTTAAAACCTTAAAATATGGACAAAATCCCAAAAATAGTGGGCTTAGTCTGCAACAACTTCCACATCATGGCGACCATCAGATTCGCATTCCTTATAATCGGAATGCCACGTCGTGGTCCTCCATACACCACATCATGGCAAAAGGTTTTTCCTAAAAACCTTATTTTTGATCCCTTTAAGTCCTCAAACGATTCATTCTGGAAATCGGGTGTTACAAAAATCCTATTTAAAACATTCTTAACACATCTTAAAAAAGTTTCACAATTTAATTTTACTTTGTGAAGTTCACACATCTTAACCCTTCGAGTACATTTTGGGTATATAAATGTTTAAATCTAATTTAAAAATACACACTTTCAAGAATGACCCAATTTTACCGAAAAGAACGACTTAACCATTCTTATGAAATCATTTTCTCGAAAACACCCTTTTAAAGATAAAATCTTTGAGCACGCCTTTAGAAAGCATCCATTAAAATGACTCATTTTTAGTACACAAAAGATTACATAGCATCTTACGTAACAACCTCTTTAAACGCATGCTTAAGAAACATTGCAAGTATTAAAACTCTTTTTATGTTGTTTATTATGGCAATCTAGGTCACAATGTACGAAAATGTAAATTCAATGCATTAATATGGATTAATATATGTTAAAGCACAAGTCCTATATTTTATTTTGTCATTATACTCGTCTTAATGTGGTTGTATTTGCTTTGTTATGGATTCCCAACCTCAGATCAACAAGCTAGATCCTAAGTCCCTTAAGTGTTTTTCTCCTACACTCAACCGTTATATAATTTCATTAGATGTCACTTTTTTTAGAGAAAGTATATTTTTCCCGTGACCATTGTCTGTGATGCTGGTGACCAATCGTTATAGAGGTTCTCATGCCATCCAAATCTAAGTTGTCATTAAAGTCTGCAAGGTCATCGGTGAATCATGTTTATAGTAGCTGATAACGACCTACATCATATCCCGATGTGAAACCATCTTCATCTACAATGGGCTGTTTTGATTTGTAAATCATTCATTCTTATATAGTCGGCTTATGGTTCATGATTCACTAGATTGGGCTAGGACCCATTGGGTGCTCCATGGATGCTCCATGGAGGTTGTAACCCATGGATCATGGGGGAAATGAAAGCCATGCACATTAGGGTTTACATGGTGTAACCCTACATGTGGCACACTATGTAAGGAGCTCCATAGCTAGCAAAATCGGCCACTATTGAAAGACAAGGAGGGCTAGCCGATTTTGTGATCAAAGTGTTCTTCTCTCAAGTTATTCCAAGAGTTGTAGTGTTGTGTGAAACATTTGAGGCATCACGCTTGAGCTGCTAAGATCACAAAGTCTTAAGGAATCCAAGCAACTACAAAGGTATGTCATTCTACTAGTTTTTATATTACAAGTACCCCATGTCATGCTAATTAGGATGTAAACCTTGGAAAATACTTATTTGCATGGATATTAGAGAAAACATAGATCCAAGGTTTATAGGGTTGCATGTACACCATAGGAGTGTTAGAATGCTCAAAACCCATCAGTGGTATTAGAGCCTAGGCTTGTTTTCTTTGTATTTGATGCAAACTACTTGAAAAAATCGAGAATTCTGCAATCTGGACAGTGAACTCGCCGAGTCCATGGGGGGACTCGACGAGTCCATGGAAAAAGGCATCCTACTCGTCGAGTAGGTTCTTGCACTCGACAAATAGGATCCCCTGTGTGCAGAATTTTGAGTTTTGTTGTTGGAAATGGACTAGAAGCATTACCCTAAACTGTTTTGGACTTATAAAACCTGTTTTTGATGGTGTAATGACTATGTTAATCCACATTCAATGGTTATTATCAAAATTTCAAGTTTTTATATGTGTTTATATGATTCTTGAAATTTTTGATATGAATGTTCATACTTATGAGTTTTAGAAGATCATAGGAATTATTTGCAAATTGTTTATTAGTGTAATTCTTGATCTTAATGCCAATTGATTGGGTCCATAATTTGTCCTCAAGTTATGGATTACCAAAAGTCACTTCTTTAAATTGTCATTAAAGAGACATAGGTTACATAAAATGAAGAGTCTTCATTTTAATAAACCATTAAACCCATAAGTTATGAATATGAAAGGTTTTGAATAAGTTTCAAAACTTGCCCTCAAGTTTGGGAATTTGTAAAGTCACTTTAGAAAACTTTAATTCCAAACCCTAGAGTTTTAAAAGTTAAAATTCAACCCTTATACTTTATAATATTATAAGTTAATGATAATATATATATATATATATATATATATATATATATATATATATATATATGTATAAGAGCAAGTCAGTCTTACCGTTAGTAGGCCTCATTCATGAAGCCGATCTATAAGGGGGTATAAGGTTGTTGCCTATAAAATGGCAGCTTAATGGGTGTCCACTCTCACCCACCGCTTCCTTGACTGGTGGAGGGTCGTTAGCCGAACGGGTAGGACAAGGACTATAATCCTCATTAAAAGTATAATGAAAAAATATAAAGTAACTAAACCTTTTATAAATTCCCAATCTTAGTTACTTTAGGAAAATGTGAAATTGGTGCTAACCCATGAAATTACACTTTGGACCGTACCAAGTCGTTGGTAGAGCGTGTGTGGGTAACCGGCACACTAACATGGACGAGTAACAGTGGCAAAGGGTGACTTAATATTTACCATAGATCGATGGAGCGTGTGTGGGTACCCGACACATTGATAGGTGATAAACATTAAGGGTACCAAGTAAATTTGCATGGCTATTCACACCTTGTTTGTGATCCTCGACATCACATTCACAAACTTGAGAGGGCACAATCGAGATTTAAACATGCCATTGAAAAGTTCAATGAATATCAAAAGAATCTAGGAGTTTAAGTCCAATTAAAACTTAATAATTTATTTCGTTTTTCATGGTGGAAATTGCTGAATCGTCATTCACCTACCTTCAAATATTTTATAGCTTGGATTACTCCATCCCTATTCCAAGTTATAAAGTATTATGTTGGGTCCTAGCCTTAATATTACATTTGGGTGTCTTATTAAGGATTCTATATCTAATCTAAACTTGTCTTTCTTCTTTTCAAATGTCTTCCAACAATGTTGCTTCTGGCTCAAACCCTACCGGCTCCTTTTTTCTCATGAACCTTTGTGGGAGAGTCATCTTTGATGGTTCAAACTTTAATGATTGGATCAGGAACATCAGGATGGTCACACGTTACGAGGAAAAGGAATATATCCTCGACAAGGAGTTGAAGGAAATTGATGAGTCTACTGCTACTCCAAAGGAGATCGCTGACTTTAGGGAACACGAGAGAGATGCTACCAAGGTGGCATGTATCATGTTGGCCACAATGAAAGCTAAACTCCAGAAGTCCTATGAGGATTTTTACCCTTTTGAGATGCACATGGTCCTGATGGACCGTTGCCATCAGAGTGCTCGTCAAGAGAGGTATGAAATCATCTCGTCCATGATAACAACCCGAATGAAGGATGGTGAACCCATCACGGGCCACATGCAGAAAATACAAAGGTATGTGGACCGTTTACTGAAGCTGAATGTGAACTTCCCTGAGGAGTTGGCTATTGATATCATACTACACTCCTTACCTGCTTGTTATGATCAATTCTAAATGACATATCACATGAAGAAGGAAGAGGTCACACTTAGCAAAATTCAATGGCTTTTGAAGACCGCTGAAACTAGTCTTAAGGGCAAATCGGTTGTTACTACTCCTACTCCTACCGCCGTCCCTGTTCTGGAAATCGGGCAAAGTAAAGGGAAGAAGAGGAAGATCCCTTCAAAAGGTACCAAGGGAAAGTCTCTTGATGGCTCCTCTTCAAGTGGAACCAAAGGTGGTTTTATCACTCCTTCTTCCAACCCAAAAGAAGCTCAATGCTTCTATTGTCAGGAAAAGGGGCACTGGAAACGAAACTGCCCCAAGTACCTGCAAGATGTTAAAGATGGGAAGGTCAAGCCTACCCATGCAGGTATTTACTCTATATTGTCTAATAACTCATCACATTCTACTTCTTGGGTTTTTGATACAAGTTGTGGTATTCATATATGTTCTGATTTGCAGGGCCTAAGAAGAAGTGAGGATGTGGAGCATGGAAAGATAAACTTGATCATGGGAAACAGGAAAGCTTCACCTATTACCAAGATTGGAGTTTATTCTTTGTTGCTAGATAGTGGGTTAGCGTTAGATTTAAATAAATGTTGTTACTCGTCTAAAATAGCGAGAAATATTATTTCCTTTCATGGTTTGTACAAACAAGGATTTACTTTTTCATTTGATAATGAAGTTGGTGGTATTAATGCTTTTTTATAATAATGTTCTTTATTTTAAAGCATTACCTTGTAATGGTGTATATGAAACTGTGTCGGTTGTAGACAACTTAGGAAATAATGTGCTACATATCGATTCTTCCACTAGTTTGGACAAAGCATCCTTGTTGCATTGTTGTCTTGGACATGTCAACAAGAAGCGCATAGGCCAACTCCAGAAGGCTGGAGTTTTGGAGTCGTTTGACTTAAAGTCGGATGATAGTTGCGAGTCTTGTTTGCTTGGAAGAATGAGAAAGTCACCTTCTTGTGCTAGGGGTGAAGGTTTGTTGGACCTCATACACACAGATGTGTTTGGACCCTTCAGAACCACCACAAGGGATGCTAACCACTTCTATGTGACTTTTACAGATGATTATAGTAGATATGGTTATGTCTACTTAATCAAGCATAAGTCAGAAACTTTTGAAAAGTTCAAAGAGTTTAAACAGGAAGTGGAGAATCAGTTGGGCAGGAACATTAAGATGCTCCGATCTGATCGAGGAGGAGAGTATCTTAGTACAAAGTTCCTTGACTATCTTAAGGAATGTGGAATTGTTTCACAATTGACACCTCCCAGGACACCACAACTTAATGGTTTGGCTGAGAGGCACAATTGAACCTTGTTGGACATGGTTCGTTCCATGATGAGTCGAGCTTCATTACCAATATCATTCTGGGGGTATGCCTTAGAGACTACCGCCCATATCCTAAATCTAGTCCTTACCAAGAAGGCTGCCAAACACCTCACGAAATGTGGACCGGGAAAGTTCCCAATTTTGACCACATCAAAATTTTGGGGTTGCGAAGCTTTCGTGAGACATGAGACTCAGGACAAGCTCGAACCTCGAAGTGAGCGATGTATTTTCATCGGCTACCCATAAAATTCTTTTGGTTACATCTTCTACAGACCCAGTGAGAATGTGGTCTTTGTGGCAAGAAGAGGGGTCTTTCATTAGAGAGAATTCATAAGCCAAGGAAACAGTGGGACGCAAAGTGATCTTGAAGAGATTCAAGAGTCAAGCAGTGAAGGAACCACAAAACCTAGCAATCAACCTGAGGAGGAAACTCCTGTTGATGAGTCCGTACCTCTAAGGTGTTCCACAAGAGTTAGGAATCCGCCTGAGCATTACTATGGTTTTCATATTACTGCGGAAGGTGATGAATTTATCAGTGATAGGACACTGTGAAATCTGGATGAGCCTAACAACTTTAAGGAAGCCATGGCAGGCCCTGAGTCCGCCAGATGGAAAGAGGTCATGGACAGCGAGATTCAACCCATGTATGACAATCAAGTTTGGAACTTGGTTGACAATGTACCGGGTCGTAAGATGGTCGGGTGCAAATGGATATTCAAGAAGAAGACTGACATGGATGGAAATGTAAACACTTATAAAGTGCGACTGGTTGCGAAGGGCTTTACTCAAACTCCAGGAGTTGACTATGATGAGACCTTCTCACCAGTAGCAAAGATTAAGTCTATTAGGGTTTTGCTAGCCATAGCTGCATTTCATGATTATGAAATATGGCAAATGGATGTCAAAACTGCTTTCCTTAATGGAAAGTTTGCTGAGGATGTTTATATGAGTCAGCCAGAGGGTTTTGTCGATACAAAGCACCCTAATAAAGTGTGTAAGCTTGAAAAATCCATCTATGGATTGAAACAAGCATCTTGCAGAAGGAATCTTTGTTTCGATGAGAAAGTCAAAGACTTTGGTTTTCGAGGAGCGAAGATAAGTCTTGTGTATATGTTAAGGCTAGTGGGAGTATAGTTAGCTTTTTGGTACTGTATGTGGATAACATACTACTCATAGGAAACGACATCCCAACCTTGCAGGAAGTTAAATCTTGGCTTGGGAAGTGTTTCGCTATGAAGGACCTTGGAGAAGCTGCCTATATTCTAGGGATAAGGATAATGAGAGAAAGAAGTAAAAGACTAATTGTACTTAGTCAAAGTACCTACTTGGATAAGGTGCTGAAAAGGTTCAGCATGCAGAATTCCAAGAAAGGTGACTTACCGATCCAGACTAATGCCAAATTGAGCAAGGCTCAGAGACCGAGTACAGAGGATGAGATAGTTGAGATGAGTCGATTACCATATGCTTCCACTGTAGGCTCAATCATGTATGTTATGACTTGTACTCGCCCTGATGTGGCCTTTGCTTTGAGCATGGTCAACAGATATCAAGGGAATTTGGGCAAGGCTCACTGGACTGGCGGTGAAGAATATTCTCAAGTACCTATGAAGGACTAGGGACTGGATCCTTACTCTTGGTGGGAGTGATGACTTGAGAGTAGTGGGGTATAGTGATGCTGGCTTCCAGACTAATAGGGATAATTTCTGCTCTCAGTCGGGTTGGGTCTTTACCCTAAATGGAGGATCGATTACTTAGAAAAGTTCCAAGTAGGAAACAGTGGTTGATTCAACTTGCGAATCAGAGTACATAGCAGAAAGCGAGGCGGCAAAGGAGGCTATATGGCTAAAGAACTTCATTGGAGACCTTGGAGTTGTACCAGCTATTAAGGAGCCTCTGGAGATTTTCTGTGACAACGAGGGTGCAGTTTCCTTAGCTAAGGAACCTAGGGATCATGATAGATCCAGGCACATCGACAGAAAACGCCATTTCATTAGACATCGGATAGAAGAAGGAATCCTCGTGGTGAAGAGGGTATCATCAGATGAGAACCCAACAGATCCCCTCACGAAGGGACTGTGTAGGGTTAAGCATTTGCAGCATGCAAGGCGCATCGGGCTGAAGGATGATATTAGTTTTACAAATTAGATAGCTATTTCTGAAACTTGTAAAATGTAAATTGACATTTGATGATTGAATAAAAGTTGTTGTTTATTTATAAGTAAGGTGTTGCTATCTTGTGTCAATTAAATTGACATTTGATGATTGAATAAAAGTTGTTGTTTATTTATAAGTAAGGTGTTGCTATCTTGTGTCAATTATTTACTATTGTTTCAATTTTACATGTTTTGACTTCCAGAATAATTTCTTTATTCAAACTCTCCACAGTCAGTCATATGTTGGAAGTATATATGAATCAAGATTGTCATGAATTATATTTGTAGATGTCTAAGGTGCTAGACATAGCAAATGGTTGCTACAACATTCATGAGTATTATTGGATTAAACCCACACTCACTTGTATCACTTCTTGGAATTTATCTCGAGTGATTGTGAGATGGTAACATCATATAAGTCTTCAAACCTAGAGATATGAGTTGTTGACTATGAGTTGGTCATACATTGATTGTACGAAAATGCATTGGTAACTCGATGTTTTAAAACGTGCCTTTGTGTATGATTCAACAAGTAGTAGAATAAGCATATGAGTCGAAGTTTATTTGTTCCTTCCAGTCCTTGGAGGATTAGAAGCGATATCTGGGCCCCTCGATGATTTTGATTTGACCTATGTACCGGGCCCGGTCATAACCAAATTGATGTGTTCAGTTTAGTTCTATGTCAAACAAATCGGAAATCGGGAAACGAACTGCTAGACAATAAGTACAAAATTGTTCCATGTATTTGTCTGGCTGATATCTAGAACAGATTATTATATGATCACTTATCTTAAATGACGTATCATCATCTCAGTTCCGCGAGACTTTGAAAGAGCTACAATTGCTGGTCGGTTCCTGAAGTCATACCTGTAACTATAGTTATTAGACTTATCCAAGTGGGAGACTGTTGGATAAGGTGTCTAAGTCCATAACTATATTTAGTATGTACTTGACCCGGCTTGGCATGGTCCATTTGGGTTGCATCGACATCTTAACTGTTGGATAGACAAAATGAGAAAAGGACACTTATGATTTGTTAATATGTTATAAGTTCTAATATAATAATATGAAATCATATTATTTAATTAGTATTGATCAGAAATTAATTTGGAATTAATTTTGTGATCAAAAGGAGACTAATTAAATATATGGGAATTGATTTGTAAATCATTCATTCTTATATAGTCGGCTTATGGTTCATGATTCCCTAGATTGGGCTAGGACCCATTGGGTGCTCCATGGATGCTCCATGGAGGTTATAACCCATTGATCATGGGGGAAATGAAAATCCATGCACATTAGGGTTTACATGGTGTAACCCTACATGTGGCACACTATATAAGGAGCTCCATACCTAGCAGAATCGGCTACTATTGCAAGACAAGGAGGGCTAGCTGATTTTGTGATCAAAGTGTTCTTCTCTCAAGTTATTCCAAGAGTTGTGGTGTTGTGTGAAACATTTGAGGCAACACACTTGAGGTGCTAGGCTCACAAAGTCTTAAGGAATCCAAGCAACTACAAAGGTATGTCATTCTACTAGTTTTTATATTACAAGTACCCCATGCCATGCTAGTTAGGATGTAAACCTTGGAAAATTCTTATTTGCATGAATATTAGAGAAAACATAAATCCAAGGTTTCTAGGGTTGCATGTACACCATAGGAGTGTTAGAATGCTCAAACCCCATCAATTCTATATAAAAATCACGTCATCATGTCATCGAATCATTCACCACTACCGACTAGAATGGGGATCCTACATATATGCGGTCTACTATAGGCTATTGTGCTTTTGTCCGAGGAAATCTATCTTTGTGGAAAAGTAAGAAATAGAATGTCATTTCATAATCAAGTGTTGAATCCAAATATCGAGCTATGAGTCAGACTACATGTAAGCTGATATGGGTACAAAATCTGTTGGATGAACTTGGTTTGCTTAATCTAAACCAACTTTAGTCTAAACCAGTGAACGTGATAATGAGGTGGCTATTTATATTGCAAACAATCATGTTCTCATGGAAGGATTAAACATATCAAAGAAGACTGCCATATCACACACGAAAAGCTAGAAGACATAACCATCTCTACTTCCCTTGTTCGAACTAGAAGTCAATTAGTTAATATCTTCACCAAAGCTTTACTTGGTCCATATATATGTTATTTATAACACGTTTGGCATGATTAACATCTATGATCCTACTCAGGGTGGGTGGGGGGGAGGGGGTTAGAATGTAAATATTATATATATTAGTTTGTTTTTCCCTAGTTAGCCTACGGGCCCGTCAGCTTTCCTATGACTATGAATCCTGCATCTATATATAGTATTGTGCCCCCTCTTTGTAAAGTACACCACCAATAATGTATTTTCCATCCTTAATCTCTTTCTAATTTACAACTATTCTTATTTATTTTATTATTTATAATCTTTTTATAATATTCACAATTTGATGATATATATATATATATATATATATATATATATATATATATATATATAAGGCTAGGTTATAATGTGGACAATAAGTATTGTGTGGTCGTAAGAACGATTTTGGGCCAATAGATGACTATGATTTGAGGGTCTATAATATTACAATGGAAAAACATGTATTATATAATAACACAAATTTAATTATAAGAGTATTTTAGGCAATTAAACTAGATTTAAAAAAGGAAAATCCGGATTTTATGGGATAATTGATTTTATTAATTTTAAAAATTTGATTATAGATGATAATGATTCTTTTAGTTCGAAAATTTTGACAGAATATGTTAATAAGTATGGTGTGCATTCTGAAAGAATATGCTTATAAATATGTAATCATTTTTTCATAAAAAATCCATTTTTGGAATTTAATAGACAAAAACAACTTTTAACCTAATACTATGTCATATACTTACATTTATGAATTAGTCAACACCAAAAGGTTGAAAAATCTTAAAAAGAATAACAATTTCTATTTTGCATTCTTGAATATGATATAAAAATACATTCTTGAAGTAAAAATACATGAATAAAAATAAGAATATGTTGATTTTTCATGAAGTTGAGAGCAACAAAATCCATCATTTTTTTTCTTATCTCGCATGTTTATTGAGAGATCAAAATACATTTGTTCTTGGATTCTTGAATGTCCAACTATTTTTATGTCCGAAATCATTCTGGCTTCTTGAATATCGAAATATTTTGTATTTTGGAATCAAGTCTTAGATTATTTTATCATTTTTGATTGTATGAGACTGTCAAACAAATATCAAGATTATCAATATCAATTATATTCAACATTTTATATTGTTTTTGTTATAAGATTCTAATAGAAAGATTTAATTTATATTCTAACAGAATGACCAAGTGTCGATTTTGTTTTCACCATTAATAGATTGTTAACCTACTATACTATTCTAACATATTGATGTAAATTCTAATAGAATGATGTATATTCAAACTTGTTCGTTTGATTCATAAAGTAAATAATGCAACCTTGTTCCTAAAAAAATTGATGTAACTAGGTATATACACAAAGACCAATTCCACTAGGTAAGAATAGATTGAAAAAATTGGCATAATACAAAATTTGATAACTTAGAGTTTACCTAACTATCCGATGGAACCCTTGGCCATAAAGTCAAGAAAAAGAAAATCATTTCTTTATTTCACTTTCTACTCTTTGAGCCATAAAAATGAATTAAGATGATGAGTTAAATTGAATTTATATTATAAAGTAGATAAGCTTGACCACACATATGACATATTGACTAGGCATCATAAACCCGTAATAATCGTATACTTATCAACACTAGTAGTAATTTCATTTATTAAGTATTTTTCGTTATTTCTATTTGCATTTCCATTTAATTTGTTTAACCAATGATTACAATATGTTTAAGTGATTGAAACTCATTGACATAAGGTTTCATATTAAAAGAAAAAGAAAACCTTCAAGTTTACTATTTTATTCATCTAAGAATAATTCTCCAAATGCTTGCAACACCTAATAGGTAAATCAGAAAATCTTATACGCAACAACATTCATATAAAATACAAAATACAAGAACTGAATTACAAATTTTGTAAGAAAAAAGTGACTTACGAGGATTACAAAGAACTAGCATTTAACCGGAAGAAAAAGTAACTTACGAAGATTAAATATCCACTAAAAAGTACTTAAATATGCAAACGCAATTATGAAAAATCAATTACATGAAAGGAAAAAAAATACTTACGTGAATGGATATATTCGAGAATGATAGTAAGAACGAACATCACCATCTTCAACCCACCAATATCAAAATCCGATGGGATAAATCTGTGATGGGGAGAAACGGCTATTAATATAAAGAAGGGGGATATAGAGTTAGGGTTAGAAGAAGTAAACGTAATTAACATGATTATAGGGAATAAACATGGAAGTTATTTTATCTTTAAATCAAATTACTAAACTATCCTTATTTATTTGCTTAATAATTTATTTTTTTCTTGATTCTTATTTGTTCCTACATCCACACAATATTTGTACATCCACATATGAACCTAGCTCTATTTCTCTCTCTCTCTCTCTCTCTCTCTCTATATATATATATATATATATATATATATATATATATATATATATATATATATATATATATATATATATATATATAGGGGACGGTTCACTTGAGATTAAAAAAAAGTAGAGATTTTGAGATTAAACCTCAGCCACATATTTTGCATTTGCTGCTCTAATACTCCAGCGTACCAGCAGCAACGACGTATGCCTAATCATAAATGATTATATGGCAGAGAGGTATAATCATACAGGATTATACATGTTTATATGTATATGCATAATCATAAATGATTATACATATATGTCTGTTCACAGATTGAGTAATCATAAATGATTATTACAGTTAGTCGTAGAAGAGGTGGTGGTGACAGAGGTGGCGGTGATATAAGTAATGGAGGTGACAATGGTGGGGTCGACTGGTGTCAGAGGTGGTGGTAGTGGTGGTGGTGGTGGCGGTTACGGTGGTGGGGATGGTGGCGGAGGAGAAAGGAACGGGTGGCACTGTGTAATCATTTATGATTACACCAAACCTGCCGTGCCGGTACGCCGAAGGGTTAGAGCGGCAGATGTGAAATACGTGGTTGAGGTTGAATCTCGAGATCTCTATTTTAATTTTAATCTCAACGGCACCTACCTATATATATATATATATATATATATATATATATATATATATATATATATATATATATATATATATATATGGACTAGGGAACCGGCCGGAACCGGAACCCGATGGAACCGATCGGGCCGGGACCGGGACATTATTTTTGTGGATTTTTGGAACCGAGAACCAGAACCAATATAACCGAAACCAGTAGAATCGGCAAAAACCGGAACCGTATGATGCTATTTTTCGAGGACCGGTTCCAACATTTGAAGACACGACAATAACCGGTAGGGAACGGGAACCGGTAGAACCATCGGGCCGGTTCGATTCTTGATTTTGGCCGAAGCCGGTTCCCGGTTCCGGTCCGGTTTGGGCCGTTTCCGGCCGGTTCGGTCCTTTTGCTCATCCCTAATATATATATATATATATATATATATATATATATATATATATATATATATATATATATATATATATATATATATATATATATATATATATATATGAGAAAAGTGAATATACCCTTAAGGGTATATAAGCTGCTTAGGTACCCAAACACGTTATAATACGTCATTTTGTTTGATATATTCATTATAATGTTCTTAAACTTCAACCCCTAACTTGATTTACTTTCAAGATTTTCCAATTTTCACTATTATCTTTCTCCTATATCATATCTTTTTACTGAACACCTACTAATCTATATATATTGTAGTTGAAAATGAAAAATATGTAAGAGGAAGATAAATGTGTAATTTATAAAAATCATGAAAGTAAATCAAGTTAGAAGTTAAATTATAAGAACATTAGACAATTAGAATGTATTATATAATACAAAACGACGTAATATAGTGAGTTTGGGTATCTAAACTTATATACCCTTAAGGGTATATTCACTTTTCCCATATATATATATATATATATATATATATATATATATATATATATATATATATATATATATATATATATATATATATATATATATATATATATATATATATATATATATATATATATATATATATATATATATATATATATATATATATATATATATATATATATATATATAATCCACAAGTTAAGGATGTTATATTACAGTTGCTTCCCGGCTTAACTAGTTTCTTGGCCCTTTACCATTTTAGACAGAGTTATACCAACATACGAGTCGCTCTTTGTGACCACATATTTTGGGTCAGTGACCTACGAGGCTACAACCAGCACATGGTCTTTTGTTGATCGAATGACACTTGTTGGTTGGTTGGTTGACAACTCATACTCAGATATGACATGTATTTAATCATTACATATTTTATATAAAAAATATAAAACGTGCAATAAGAAATGTGGATATTTGGTCTTCTATACATATATATTACCTTCCACCCTATTTAGAGAGCATGTATTCTGCAATTTAAAACTAACATAAACATCACGAATAAGTAGGCAAAAAAATAATTTTGGAGTGGATCTGCGAAACTTAAAAATACAAGCAAAAAAATAAATAAATAAAAAGAATTTCACATTGGAGTCCATAAGTTCGCATTGGCCCAACTGCGAAAGCTAAAAACACAAAACAATAGATTTTTGCAAAGGAAAATTACTCAAAAGGTAATTAAATTTCTAATTTTGTATAAAAAATACCATTGAAATTTACTGTTCAAAACAATCAATGAATTAAACAAATCGTTTAAAAAATACAATTTCTTTTCTGTGTACTAACTCACAATGTGGTTAGTAAACATTTTCACAGTGGCCCAATTTGTAACATAAAAGCAACATGCACCGATGCACAAATGAGTTTCAAAAGGGGGTTTATAATTCCGCAGTGGCCCACTGGCCCCATTAAGAAACATGTGGCCGTTTTAGGGAATGACAATGTTTTAGGTATTTTGTGGCAAAGCTTAATGTAAGATGCTAGATATATTTATTTTTTCTCAAAAAATAAATCAAATCCAAATTTTATTTTTTGACATAAATTCTTTAATTTATAATTTTTATAATCCCTAAAACTTACTAACTACAACACTTTTGAGGGTTTGGTTACACTCGCAATTCGCAACCCCACTAGTGTTTCCGTAAGTTGCTTCCCTACAACATACAATCATACATCATATATGGATAAGAAATGTCACGACGGAACATTAATGACAACTCAAGAGATGTCCGTTTTATGCTCTATTAAAGATTTTACTTTTTTCCTTCTATTCCATTCTTTGATGCAACTTTGCATCCACACGCATACCCACTATGAGTGTTGGTATCATGTTTGTTCCCTAAGCTTTTTGGCACTAGCACAATTTACATGATTACATTCAAACACCAAATATAGTAGACATAGGCATATTTATTTGATATTTTTTTTACTAAAATAAAGTTGCAAGAATTTGGAGCTATTTGGTAACATATGAATGATTCATAGGTTCTGAATGATAACATGTTGTTTAGGTTAGGAGGAGTGAGTTCGTTACGGACGCTCGCTATGGCTCGCTAGGAGACTGGAACACCGCCCCATAGCGCCAAATCGCTACGAATGTAGCAAGAAGAGAGAGAGTAAAGTACCTGGCGGTGATTGGTGGAAACTGGAAAGGGTGTGACTGGATTGCATTGACCCAAATAAATGTTCAAACCTAATTCATTTAATTTTTCACCCATCAAACAAACTTCATTTAATTAAAAAAAACATTTTTACCAAAAAATTCAAATCTTCAAAATAATTCAACCACTATAAATTAAACTACACTCTCAACATTTCACACACACACACAAAATATCATTACAACTCTCACAAATACTCTCAATCCACCAAATAAAAATGTCTTCGTCCACCCGAACAAAACAAAACTTTTGAGTCAACACGCAATGAATCTTTTGATGCGCGTATCAGGGGGATTGACCTCAACAACGATGATCCATATGAAGTTCCAACTCGTCATATGGGATGAGACAGCAAAAAGAAAGTTGAAAGGAGCATAGAGTTCATCAAGTGAAGTGGGGGAGATAAGGAGCGACATCAAAGGGTTAGACGCTAAGCTTGAGGGTTTTTTGGAATTGGGAAAGGGAAAGTGTAACATCTCAAAAATCACAACAAATTTAAACTTTTCAAAACAACCATTTACTAACAAGAAGTGTTTACAAAATCATTGTTTCCAAAACATTATTTAAAATCAGAGTCACCCAAGATCAACAACATAAAACCAAAGATGTGTACGGTCACACCTTCGCCTTACCACGGTCCTCTGAAGTACCTGAAATAAAACTAAAAGTGTAAGTCAACGCTTAGTGAGTTACCCCAAAGTACCACCACATAAATATAACAAACAACAACATTCATACAGAGCCTTCAACATGACTGAACCGCCTCACCAAGCCTTCAACCTATATGGACTGCTCTCTGGCCTTTCGGCCTGACTGGTCCGCCTCGCAAGCCTTCAGTCTATCCGGATCGCCATGGGTATCTTGACCTTCAGCATAAAGAAGGACCGCCTCAACCCAATATACCATCACATATCAACATATACAACATATACCATAAAAATCAATAGCTAGCATATACATGTAGTCATACAGATTTAACAGATCACTACAGCATAGCAACATCCTATATACCATGATATTGATCTAACATATCACTACAGCATAGCAACATACGGTAAACCAGGATATCAATCCAATGGGCCGACATTGGTGCCTTCGACCCGTAAGTACAGTGACAAAAAACTCACCTCACTGTCTGAATGTAGTATGAATAACTCCCAACTCCGACAACCGGCTCAACCCAAATCCTAAATGTCCAAACATTTCCCATTTCTAAGTTAATAAAATTTTGCCAAAATACCCTTGGTCAAACTTGGTCAACGGTCAAAAGTCAAGTCAACACCCAGCCCGAGCCAACTCAGCTGAGTTGACCCAGCCGAGTACTATTAGAACCTATTGTTGCACCCGATTTAAAAAAATAAAAATATCATGGCTAGTTGCACTGAAAATATAACACATGGAAGCATGGTCAAATCTCAGGGACACAACCTAATGGTCAATGCCTTTTTGCATCAGGCACATTCTAGTCAGAAATATACAGGGCACAAGTGGTGGGTGTTGGAACTCTAAGTGGGTTTGTGTTCTCCTCCATGAGGACTTCGAAACGATATATTATATGTCCAAAATAGAGTATAAGTGAATGAGATATCGATACTCAACGATGGGTATTTGAGAATAAGTTTAGCAAAAGAGAGGAATGTGGGAATGAGTCCCACATTGGTAGAGAGACCAGACTCAACAAGGTTTATAAGCTTCATTGCAATGAAGGCTTACAAGCTTGTGTCTATGGTTATGCTACAATTCCTACCCGCGCGCAGGGGGGTGCAAATCTTGGTTCCGTAGACCAAAAACACCGAACTCGTGCATGGGCGCGACCTGCGGACACGAATGCATCTCCGAAAACTCGGGCGCGCGCTACCCTCATTTTTGCTAAACTTTACAGTTTTGGTCCCTATTTTTGAATTCTATAACGGATGTATTGATTGCGTAATTAATGACATTTATTGCCATTAAACGCTCAATCAATTAGTTATTTGTTTCCGTTTTGCAATTCAACTATAAAAGAAGACCTTGTCTTCTCATTCAGACATACGAATGAAACTACTCTTCTTCTTCTTCCTTCTCTGCACTCCTGCTTCCGGCGATTCTTTCAGGCAAGTGGTGATATCCGGCAGTACACGATACTGTTTAGGTTGTTGTACCCTGGGAATAGACGACGAATCTGTTTAAGGGAATCGAGTCCAACTCGAGCCTCAACCACATCGTTTGTATCTAATCTTTCTTTACAGGAACCTTTCAGGGACGAAAACGAAGACCTTATACTAACAGTCTTAGACAGATTCTATTATTTGTTCTAATACTTTCGTTTTCTGTTCTTCTATTCTAAAATCGAGTTTGTATTGATTTTTTTTCTTCCTGTAATAATTTATTTCATTGTGGTTACGATTCTTTCAGAATGTCTGCAACTTCCGTTGGTACTGGAACTCCTGCTGTTGGTGCTACCCCTGCTGTGAACCCAAATGCACCGGTTCCAAACATCATGGCTAATCATGCTGAAAGACCTGAAAAATTTTCTGGTCTGAACTTCAAGAGGTGGCAACAGAAGATGTTGTTCTACTTGACTACCTTGAACCTGGCTCGGTTCCTAACAGAAACTGCTCCTATAATTGCTGAGGGGCAGGCTGATGCTCAATCTGTGACTGCAGTGGATGCATGGAAGCATTCTGAATTTCTGTGTCGCAACTATGTGTTGAATGGGCTAACAGATGCACTTTACAATGTTTATTGTAAAGTTGCAACTGCTAAGGAACTATGGGAGTCATTGGAAAGGAAGTATAAGACAGAAGATGCTGGAACTAAGAAGCTTGTTGTTGCTAAATTCTTGGAATACAAAATGGTTGACTCGAAATCTGTTATGAGTCAAGTCCAAGACCTTCAAGTCATCATACATGATAACAATGCAGAAGGGATGGATCTTAATGAATCATTCCAAGTTGCATCAATGGTCGAAAAGCTTCCTCCTGGTTGGATAGACTTCAAAAATTACCTTAAGCATAAGCGAAAGGAGATGTCTGTGGAGGAACTGGTGGTGCGTCTTCGCATTGAAGAAGACAATAGAATGGCCTTGAAGAAAGGCAGTGAAGTTGAATCTTCATATGGTGGAAGCTGGTCAAACTTACAAAAGCAAAGGCAAGGGACCTCACAAAGGGAAAGCAAAGGGCAAAAACCTAGGCCCCAAGGCAGGAACTTTCAAGAAGAAGTTCAAGTGCTACAACTGTGGCCAACCGGGTCACAAGGCTTCGGAGTGCCCTCAACCTAAGAGGGAAAACCGTCAAGCAAACATGGTGAATGATAACATGGAGTTGGTGGTCATGATAACTGCTCTCACGGCTATGGTTTCTGAAGTGAATCTCATGAATACAAATTCAAAGGAGTGGTGGATTGACACGGGAGCTACTCGTCATGTGTGTCATGACAAAAGTGTTTTCAACACCTACAAAGAAGTTGAAGATGGTGAAAAGCTCTACATGGGAAATGCAGCTACCGCGGATATCAAAGGTGTTGGTGATGTCATTCTAAAAATGACTTCGGGGAAAGAAGTGAAGCTTAGGGATGTTCTGTATGTTCCTGAACTTCGTAAGAATCTAGTTTCGGGTGGTTTGTTGAACCAATTTGGTTTTAAGCTAGTGTTTGAGTCGGACAAGTTTGTTTTGTCCAAAAATGGTATGTTTGTGGGAAAAGGATATGCCTTGAATGGCATGTTCAAATTGAATGTAATGGTGACAAACAAAATGAATAATGAAAGTTCTAGTTCTGCTTATTTGCTTGAGTGTTCAAATGTTTGGCATGGTTGCTTAGGACATGTAAATTACAATTCAATTAAGCGATTAATTAAACTAGAATACATACCAAAACTTAATATTGACTCAAATCACAAATGCCCCACATGTGCTGAAGCCAAACAAACTAGATTGTCTTTTCATACAATCAAAAGAAACACCGAACCTCTTGATTTAATTCACACTGATGTGTGTGATCTAAAGTCAATTCCTACTCAAGGTGGGAACAAATACTTCATTACATTCATCGATGATAGCACGAAATATTGCTACATATATTTACTTAAGAGTAAAGATGAAGCAATAGACAAGTTTGTCTTGTACAAAAATGAAGTTGAGAATCAACTCAACAAGAGAATTAAAGTGGTTAGAAGTGATAGGGGTGGGGAATATGTTTCTCCCTATGCTGATTTTTGTGCTAAAAATGGAATTCGTCATGAATTCACATCGCCCTATTCACCTCAATCTAATGGAATTGCTGAAAGAAAGAACCGTACCTTGAAAGAAATGGTCAATGCCATGATAATTAGTTCGGGTGTAAACCAATCAATGTGGGGGAAGCTATTTTGTCGGCTAACTATCTTTTAAATAAGATACCTCGCAAAGAAAAGAATGAAACACCGTATGAACATTGGATGGGAAGAAAGCCATCGTATAAGTACTTACGAGTGTGGGGGTGCCTAGCTAAAGTTGTAGTGCCACCACCTAAGGTACAAAAGTTAGGGCCTAAAACAGTGGATTGTGTATTCATTGGGTATGCACAAAGTAGTAGTGCTTATCGGTTCCTTGTGCATGATTCTAAGAATCCTGAAATACACAAGAATACCATAATGGAATCAAAGAATGCTTCATTATTTGAAGATGTGTTTCCCTGTTTGAACAAGGAAGTAGAAAGCCCATCTTTACCAAATAATGAAGCTGTTCGAGAGGAAGAACAAGCTCAATCCGAGGAGGAAGAGATAGAACCCAGAAGAAGTAAGAGGGCTAGAGTTGAAAAATCATTTGGTGATGATTTTTTCACCTATGTGGTGGAAAGTGAACCTAAAACCTACCAAGAGGCGGTAACTTCTTCTGAGGGACCTCAATGGAAAGAAGCCATCAAAAATGAGGTAGAATCTATCTTACAAAATCATACATGGGAACTAGTGGATCTACCTCCAGGTAGCAAGCCACTAGGTTACCGTTGGATTTTTAAGAGAAAGATGAAACCTGATGGCAGTATTGATAAATACAAGGCAAGACTAGTAATCAAAGGTTATAGACAAAAGGAAGGTCTAGACTACTTTGATACCTATTCGTCGGTAACACGAATAACATCCATTAGATCAATTCTTACCATTACAGCTATCAGAAACTTGCAAGTTCATCAAATGGATGTGAAAACAGCTTTCCTAAATGGGGAGTTGGAAGAAGAAATTTATATGGAGCAACCTGAGGGATTCATTGCCTCAGGACAAGAGAACAAGGTTTGTAAACTTGTTAAGTCTCTATATGGATTAAAACAAGCTCCTAAACAATGGCATCAAAAATTTGATCAAGTCATGATGGAAAGTGGCTTTAGAATCAAAGAGTGTGATAAGTGTATCTATGTGAAAAACACCACTCATTGTTATGTCATCTTGTGTTTGTATGTTGATGATATGCTTATCATTGGTAGTGATGACAAGATAATAAGATCCACGAAGGTTATGTTAAAATCCAGGTTCGACATGAAAGATATGGGTTTAGCAGATGTGATACTTGGAGTGAAGATCACAAGAACCCAAAGTGGTTTGATTTTGAGTCAAACACACTATGTGGATAAAATTCTTGAAAAATTTGCTAAGGGAGACACTAGCATAGGTAGAACTCCAATTGACACTAGTCAACATCTACGTAAAAATAGAGGTGATAATGTTAATCAAGTGGAATATTCAAGAATTATTGGCAGTCTGATGTATCTAATGAGTTGTACCAGACCTGACTTAGCATATGCTGTGAGTAGACTAAGTAGATACACTAGTAAACCCAGTTCTGAACACTGGAAGAGTATTACTAGGTTGCTGAGGTATGTGAGATACACGCGAGAATATGGACTGCATTATGGCAGACATCCAACAGTTATCGAAGGATACACGGATGCAAATTAGATATCTGACATAAAAGATTACAGATCTACAAGTGGATATGTGTTTACACTTGGAGGTGCTGCTGTAGCATGGAAATCGTCCAAGCAAACAGTTATATCTAGATCCACGATGGAATCTGAATTTATCGCCTTAGATATTTGTGTTGAAGAGGCGGAGTGGCTACGTCAATTTGTAGAGGACATTCCCGAACGGCCTAAGCCGGTAACGGCCATATGTATACATTGTGATAACCAATCAGCAATTGGTAGAGCTCAAAGTACAATGTATAATGGGAAATCAAGGCACATTAGATGTAGACATAAAACGATACGACAACTAATCTCTACGGGGTTTATCACGGTTGACTGGGTGAAGTCAAAGGATAACATTGCGGATCCGATTACAAAAGGCTTGAGTAGAGATGTAGTGTATAAGTCGTCAAGAGGAATGGGACTAAAGCCATGAATGAATAAATTCATACGAAGGAAACCTTACCCAGAAGACTGGAGATCCCAAGATCTGGGTTCAAAAGGATAACCTAATTGTATGAGTGAGGCAGGTCACTGTGGGGGGAGTTAACATTTCTTCCTAGTCCATTCCTTTATGTAGTGACAAAATTAGGCTAAACATATGGTTTTTAATGATTCTTGGAATCACCTATGTGAGAGAGAAGTGGGGTCGCTTCGAAGGGAATTATAAGGGCAAAAATTCCTAAAGCTCTTGCAGAACCAGGTTAGTGTTCATGACCAAAACGAACACGTCTATGAGGATATGACTTTGTCAGGGAGAGTCCTGTAAGATTTACATTGTCGTCTACATAAATGGCAGCTTAGTTCAAAGACATCGAGATCTACTAACTGCTAGGAGATTAAGTGTAACTTCTTAAGGGAAGGTTCAAAGGGTAATACCTACCTATCCTATGCAGGATTCAACTGTTGAAAATTTCGTCTAGAAATTGGATGTGCAGAGATCGATCTCCATTCATGTGGGGGATTGTTGGAAATTTAGTAAAAATATTTATATTTTTTACTAACTTTGGACATATATAAATATATACATACGTTGTATATATAACGAACTCTAAGTGGGTTTGTGTTCTCCTCCATGAGGACTTCGAAACGATATATTATATGTCCAAAATAGAGTATAAGTGAATGAGATATCAATACTCAAAGATGGGTATTTGAGAATAAGTTTAGCAAAAGAGAGGAATGTGGGAATGAGTCCCACATTGGTAGAGAGACCAGACTCAACAAGGTTTATAAGCTTCATTGCAATGAAGGTTTACAAGCTTATGTCTATGGTTGTGCTACAATTCCTACCCGCGTGCAGGGGGGTGCAAATCTTGGTTCCGTAGACCAAAAACACCGAACTTGTGCATGGGCGCGACCTGCGGACACGAATGCAGCTCCGAAAACTCGGGGCGCGCGCTACCCTCGTTTTTGCTAAACTTTACAGTTTTGGTCCCTATTTTTGAATTCTATAACGGATGTATTGATTGCGTAATTAATGACATTTATTGCCATTAAACGCTTAATCAATTAGTGATTTGTTTCCGTTTTTCAATTCAACTATAAAAGAATACCTTGTCTTCTCATTCAGACATACGAATGAAACTACTCTTCTTCTTCTTCCTTCTCTGCACTCCTGCTTCCGGCGATTCTTTTAGGCAAGTGGTGATATCCGGCAGTACACGATACTGTTTAGGTTGTTGTACCCTGGGAACAGACGACGAATCTGTTTAAGGGAATCGAGTCCAACTCGAGCCTCAACCACATCGTTTGTATCTAATCTTTCTTTACAGGAACCTTTCAGGGAAGAAAACGAAGACCTTATACTAACAGTGGGTTGGCCTCCAGTTACATCTTTTTACAAGAACATTTTGGCTACAAATTCAAATAACAATGATGAGGTGGATGGGAAGCCTGGACCTAGTGCTTTACAGTCAACCTACAGACAAAATCATTAATTCCGTGGAATGAAGGGACGATGGGAACGGAGCTTCAAGCAGTGGAAGTAAGCATAAAAAATCTTATTTTTTCACATTCATTAATCTCGATTCTTGATTTTGTGATGTTTTTAAAGACACCCGTATTGAGTAATTTGCCAAAAAAAAGGATAAAAGATAAAGGTTGTCATTTAAAAAAGATTGGTTTTGTTTAATTTGTTAATAATTTTCAACTTTTGAAAGCTCGATTTCTAATTTTGTTGTTTTTTTTACATTGACCAACAAAAACAAGTGCATACATATTGTTTTGTAAATACCTATAATTCGATTCAGTTTTCATCTTCGTGAGAATCATATTCCATGACATTTTTCATACTAAATAGTGAAAAGAAGCTAAACTGTGAAGACTGATGTATGTATTTTTTTGTTTTTTATTTCTTATTACTAGATAAAAGAATAATAACAAGTTTAACAAATAGACACACTTGCTGAAATGAGAACTTAAATAAAAAAAACAAATGTAATCAAAAGCAAATAAAAAAAATCCAATAATAATTACAAGATTACCCCTTGGTTATTTCCATTTTCAATCAGGCCCTTTTTCCACATAAGCTGGCTCCTGCATCTTTAACAAATCGATTTCTTTTCATTGATGGTGAGAATGGGTAAGTTACAGGTTGTTAATATCATTTTTGTTCATCATTGGTTTTCAAATGTTCGTATGATCTCATAAAATGTTATTTAGTAATCGATTCCATAATTTATTGTCTTCCATTCTTTTTTTGTTTCTTTTAATTATTTGATGCATGTATGAAGGTTCTTAGGCTGGTGTTAATGGACTGTAATAGAAATTACTTATTATTTCTTACATAGATTCAACCATTATAGTATTGTTTTTTATAAAAAAAAATTAGGTATTAAGCCCCTGATGTTTTTTGGAAGGTGTTATATGTTGGATCAACATAACAGAACAAGCCATAAATTCAATCAAAATTGTTAATTTTATAGTTTGTTCCAGTTACATTATTTGTATTGTTATTATTAGTGATACCAGTATAAGATGGTTGTTTATGGAATTGTAGAAGTTCCCTGGACAAAGGAAGAACATATGACGTTTCTACTGGGGTAAAAGGAGCTGATGCAAGTTGATTGGTAAATTGGTCAAAAGATGATTTTTTTTTTCGCATCAATAGAATGTTCTTTCTACATTTGTTGTAGATTATATTGTACTTTCATTTAAAACTACTCAGATACAAAACTGTGTTTTCATTGTTTTTGAAAACCTATTCAAATATAGCATTGTACTTTTTTTACTATCATGACTTACATTGCATTTCTGCTCATCCGATAGATGGCGGTTTACACATAATAGCAATGTACTTTACTATGGATATCAATGCAAGCAACATATTTCATTTGACAAAACGAACACCTTCCGTCCCGTGCAACGCATGGGAAACCACTCTAGTTAAGATTAATTATATATTTACATGTATTTTTTATATGTCCACTTTGTAAACACACGAACCATAATCTAGTTAAAGTATAGACAAAATTGTAAAAATGGTCCCTGTAGTATGATTTTTTGGGGGTTTTAGTCCAAACCACGACTTTTTTTGGCTTCATGGTCCTTTTGAGCTAGTTTAATTGCGTTTTTAGTCCCTCTGAATAGTGAAATGACTGTAATACCCTTGGGTTATTTATTTTTCATTTTTCTTTCATATCTTTTTAAATCTAATATTAATATATTTATTTTAATAATTAATAAATTAAGAAGGGTCCCACCTTCTCTCTCTCTCTCTCTCTCTTCGAAACATTATCATCTCCATTACAACCATATATTCTAAATTTGTCAGAACATGCTTCTTCGATCCATCCCTAAACACCTGTAGAAAAAAAAACCTGATTATCTTCTTGCACGAGATCCTCAAGAGATCCTAAAATGATATGCAAACAATTATCTTCTTGAAAAAGATATATCTCTTGTTTTAAACATCAAAAGACATCTTCATGTGCGAAAACCCAGATTGTATATGTGTCACTCGGTACCTCTGGTTCTAGATTCTGTCATCAAGTCTGATCCTTTCAGATTTAGGATTCATCGAGTTCAAGCCTTGTTGATTCAATGTTCATCGAGTTCACCAGTAACAGGTAACACAACCCCAAAGCTCTGATGTCGGTGTCCCTTCCCCATTCCGATTTGATGTAATTTTGGCGAAGAAAATGGGTATATAGAGTACCTCAACTTCAAAAATCATCTAGGGGTACATAGATCTTCTTGGGATTGATATATGATCGCAAGAACAATTCCTAGTCTTACATCAATGTCCTTCATTGTCGACATCATGATCTTTCCTCCTCCTGTTTTGTAAACTGGGGCTCAACTACCAGCATGGAAAACTTGCAAATGCATTCCATAAGTGAAGATGGAGATTTTTTGGTCAATCTAACTCTAATTCGGACGTTTCTCCATCAACTAAAGGTGGCAGTTCAAGCTCCATGAAAGTGTTTCAGCACCAAAACAATTGGATTAGGAACAGGGGCACAAGGTATTCAAAGAGAGGGAATTCAAGAAACTTTTGTTCTAGAAATCAATTTTTGTATGTGTTTATGTGTAGATTTCGTTCTTGCAGATGGGTTTTTAGAAAGAAAGAGAGAGATAGATAGAGAGAGAGAGAGGCCTTATATTTTAATTTAATACAACATAAATTAAATAGAAAAAAGATAAAAAAAAATACCAGGAGGGCATATTAGTTATTTCAATTTGGCAAGGGACCTTTTCCACATACAAAGTAGCTCAAAATGACCACCAATCCAAAAAAGTTAAGGTTTGGACCAAACCTCAGAAAAAGTGCATACCACAGGGACCATTTTTGCAGTTTTGTCTAAAGTTCAACAAACAACCCCAAAACACCCCCTAAAATTTTAAAACTTTTTTTTTTGCAAAATGCACATAGAAGTCCTCCTATTTTAACGATTTCACCATTTAAAATTAAAATAAAATAAGATAAAATTGCAAAAATGGTCCGTGTGGTATGCATTTTTTTTGTGGTTTTAGTCCAAACCTCGACTTTTTTGGCTTCATGGTCCTTTTGAGCTAGTTTAGTTGCGTTTTTGGTCCCTATTGATGGGATTAAAACAACTTTTAATCTATGAAGATCGATTAGATCTTGAACAAGTTTATGAATATAAAACAATAAGAACGCAATAATAAGAACAAAACAGCTTGAATCAAACGTGTCGAATGATTAAATAAAATCCTCAGAAGAGCTCGATTAAGAACATCAACTGTAGAGGATTAGAAGATTACAAGAACGATTAAAGAAAAATGTTGTACTCTTGATGAATCGCTATATCGATAATCTCAGCAATCTTCACCTAATATGCATGCAAGCATTTAACTTATATACAATACATAAAAGGCTCACGGTTGGACAGGCCCAAACCGGAGTGTACAAGGCTAAACTATCGAGCCCAAAAGACGCAACATCAAAATAAAACATCAGCCCTACAATCTCCCCCTTTGCGTCAATTTGGAGCGAGACCTTCACTTCTTACTTGGGCCGGCAGCTGAAGCTGGTACCTTCTTCTTCACGGTGCTAAACAGACACTTGGTTATGGAGAGGATGGTCTGTCTAAACCGGATGTACCAATTGATCATATCATTGAAGTACTTGATGTCATCAGCCGAATTCTCCTTACACCGCTTGATGATTGATAAGACGTGTTCCAAGCAAGCTGTGGTGTAAAGGTGCTTATCAGCTAAAGCGAAGAGACATTTCTGTCCTTCGGCTCTAGTGAACATCACTGAGTTTCGCCTCGGATCTATCTTACCCATTTGCATTTGATTTAGATCACTGGCCGATCCCACAGGTGCGACTTTCGGTTTCTTCTTAAAAACTGTGGCGACCTCCTGATCCATTTGGGCAACCTCCATGATGTAGCAAGCCAACATCCTTTTGACATGGTCTATGATGGGACCATATTCAGATTCATCTGTCAGCAGGATATTGTACAAGACTATCCAGTCATGAGGATTCAGATTCGGCAGATCCGCCAGGGAGATAATGTGGGTAGTTCTTGCAGATCCTCGGATGAGCTTGAACTTAACGTTTGTGAATCTCCCCACGGCATAAGGCTTCAGCACCCGAACATTAACAATCTTCTGGGTGCTCCAGGTGAGGTATTGTGGGCGAGCGGCCTCCAGATAGAAGTCAATGAGCTCCCTGTCAAGCTCATCGTTCGGATGCGGGACTTCAAAAATGTTAGAGAAGGCGTGGAAGATGAACACCTTTCGAGTCAGCGGCATATCAAACTGCGAATCGATAGAGTTGTTGCAGTCGAATGATATAACCGGCTCGAGCCATAGTATGCTTGGAGTCTCTATGGCCTCTTTTATCAAACGATCCCTGGTCCAGGCAGGGAAGAGCAACTTTCGGCTCTCAAGGAGATCGTGGGCTTCTTTTTGCTTTCGTTCGGCTTCTTCAGCCTCACGCGCCACACGACTGGCATCGTCTTCAGCATTGCGACTGTTCTTTCTTTTTAACATGTCCGCAATGGTCTCCTTTTCTTCATCTTCATCTTCATCTCCTCCCTCTGCTATGTTTTTGCCCTTGTTCTTCACACCCGAACCCGAGGCATGACCAGTTGGGGGTGGTTCGGTTGTGTGAGTAGCTTTGGAGGAAGGAGGTGGTTTCGATCCTTTCTTCTCATCTCCCCCTTGTTTCGGAATGGACACGAAACTCGGTAGGCCTTCAATCTTGCTTAAAAGGTCCATGGCCGGAGAGAGTTTTTCAGCGAGGGTGCGCCTCACCGAATGGTTTAGGATGGGGTCGTGGGCTTCCAGGATGTTTGATAATGCTGCGTGGACATCCGAAACACACGTCTTTATTACCTCCCTTTCGGATCGAAGAGCTTCCAATTGTTGTTCGGAGTTGGAAAGTTGCGTGCTCTTGACCTTTAGGGTAGTAGTCTTACTCGCCAAGACGTCCATCAGAGAATTTTCAGCTGCAAGATCCTCTTGAAGCTTTGCCAGGCGGGCATCGATGGAGGCACGTAGTGCCGAGTTGTCGTCGCTAATTTTTGACCACAACTTCATTAGTAACCATCCAGTAATAATCTAGCCTGTAAAATAATCAGTAACGGACTTTTTGAAAATCTAGGATTTTCGTGCAAAGAGTGTAAAAGAAAAAGAAATAAAGCAACTCTTTTTGGGATAATCTGTGATGTCAATAATGACACGAAACTGATGATCCCGGGCACGAATCTCTTCCTTCAAGGTCAAGAGAGACCTCAAAGTGTTAGTGTGGAATCCCGTTGAATTACGATGAAACATTTATTAAGAAATGTTGAAAGGCTTCTTTTAATTAGGCTTATTAAGGGTGGTTTCGCTTTGATTCATCAATTCAATTCTTAATATAAGAATGAAAGTGAACAAAGTACTTGTGAGACCGGTGTAGTCTGTTGAACAAGTAGGTAGGAGTTGATTTTGTAGTGGCTTGGATTAATAGGAAATCTCAGATAAAAATTTAAAACTGGATCCTTTGGGAAGAAATGTTATGGTGAGTAACAATTTCATTGGAATCACGCAAAAGAAAAATTGAGATTCCTTGAAGGTACATTCGTCAATTCATTGGTGAAAACTTGATCAAATTAATTGGTCACCGTCAATTCGTTGGTGTTGAATTTTGGGTTTCACTCAGCTCGTAGTGGCACAAAACTAAGATCATAAACACAGATGTTGTGTAACCATAAACCTCAGTGGTAGTTTCTGAGAGTCTCAAGGGTTACAGTGATGAAACGAATGTAATGGAGAAGTGTAATGGGGATGGTGTAAGAAAACATAGTACCTCTGCTGCGAAAATAAGGACCAAGCAGGAGACTCTTAACTCATGTGAGAAGAGAGTGAGGTAGCTCACGATTAGAATAAATGAGTTAGCCTTATTGGGAAGACAAGGTTTGAGTATACCAGGTCATGAAGGCTATTATTCAAAATCTTATGAGGCTTGGAACACATACAATAGCATGCTTCTAGGGACACTTAAGTAAGTCATCAAATGTATCCCCATAAACGAATGAGCACATAAAAAAAATTAAATAAAATATTTTTGGAGTTTTTGAAATTTATAATAAAAATAAATAAAAAAAAAGATAATAAATAAAAAAATAATAATAATAAAAAAAATAAGACTTAAAATAAAAATAAGACCTTAAAAAAAACTTTGGAAAAAAATTGAAAAACCGAACCCGAACGTTCGGTTGGTTTCGGTTCTAGAAAATTTTGAAAAACTGAACCCGAACCTTCGGTTGGTTTCGGTTCCACAAAATTTTGAAAAACCGAACCCGAACCTTCGGTTGGTTTCGGTTCCACAAAATTTTGAAAAACCGAACCCGAACCTTCGGTTGGTTTCGGTTTTGGAAAATTTTGAGAAACGAAGGAATTTAGATATACAAGAAATAAATACTTTTAACACAAAGAAAAACAAAATTATACAAGAAATATACAACACAGAAAAACTACCTTTGAAGTAATGAGCGAGTCAGATGGATGAACCGAACCCGAACGTTCGGTTGGTTTCGCTTCTTACGTTTGAGGTTGAGAGGTAGTGTGAGGTGCTGACTCTGATTCCATCATTCCTAGCCCTTGCAATATTTTATTGAATGATGCTTCTGGAAGAGCTTTGGTAAAGACGTCAGCCAGTTGATCAGTGGTTCTTACGAAGTGAACTTCGACATTTCCATCTTCCACATGATCTTTGATGAAGTGATACCTCAGTGCTATGTGTTTGGTTTTAGAGTGTTGCACTGGGTTATGACAGATCCTAATTGCACTTTCAGAGTCACAATATAGTGGGATCTTCTTCATATTGAGTCCATAGTCTCGAAGTTGACTCTGGATCCAAATCACTTGAGATGTGCAGGATGCAGCGGCAATGTATTCCGCTTCGGCAGTAGACAGCGACACACATGTTTGTTTCTTGGATTGCCAGCTGACCAATTTCCCATCAAGGAATTGACAGCCACCAGTTGTGCTTTTTCTGTCGAGTCCACATCCTCCAAGGTCAGCATCAGAATAGGCTTGAACGAAGAAGCCTGAGTTGGATGGATACCAAAGACCTAAGGAGGTGGTTCGCTTGAGATAGCGTAGGATGTTCTTCACTGCCAGCATGTGAGGTTCGCGTGGGTTAGCCTGAAATCGAGCACAATAACACACAGAAAACATGATATCAGGCCTGCTAGCAGTTAAATACATCAGTGAGCCTATCATTTGACGATAGAGCATGATATCGACAGCCGGTTTATCTAGTGAAGGGGTAAGCTTGGTGCCGAATGCCATTGGGACTTTGACTTTTGAGTCGCCCATCATTCCAAACTTCGCTAGGAGAGTCTTCGTGTAAGCTTCCTGATTGATAAAGATGCCTTCGGGTCCCTATCTTATATTTAAACCAAGGAAAAAATTAATAGGACCCATTGAGCTCATTTCAAACTTAGTCTCCATCAACTTTCTGAATTCAGCTGTTAAGCTGGGATTCGTGGAGCCAAAGATGATGTCATCGACATAAATTTGAACTATCATAAGGTGGTTACCTTCCTTTTTGCGAAAGAAGGTTGGGTCAACCGAACCTTGTTTAAATTTAGACATCTTTAAAAATTTTGTAAGTGTTTCATACCAGGCTCTCGGAGCTTGTTTGAGGCCGTACACAGCTTTATCGAGAATGTAGCAATGATTTGGATACTTTTCGTTCACGAACCCAGGAGGTTGCTCCACATACACAGTTTCTTCGAGTTCTCCATTGAGAAATGCACACTTGACATCCATTTGGAAAACCTTAAAGTTTTTGTGAGAAGCATAAGCCAGAAATATTCTAACAGATTCTAGCCTAGCTACTGGAGCGAAAGTCTCTTCATAGTCTATTCCTTCCTCCTGACAGTATCCCTTGACCACCAGACGAGCCTTGTTCCTTATGATATTACCTTCCTTGTCCATCTTGTTCCTAAAAACCCATTTAAGACCAACAACCGAAGCATCTGGAGGAGTTGGAATGAGGCGCCAGACTTAGTTCCTTTCAAACTCGTTCAGTTCGTCTTGCATTGCTTGAACCCAATCAGAGTGATCGGGGGCAGTGTTCACTGTCTTCGGTTCAACTTTTGATACGAATGAGTTAAACATACAAAACTCAACCTTTGAAAATAAGGATGTCTGTTTTGCCTTCAGTTGAGATCGGGTCAGAACCTTTTCAGATACATCACCAACTACTTGAGAGATAGGATGATCTCTGGTCCATTTGGTAAGAGGAGGGTAATTCGGATCAAAGGTTGGGTTTAGTTCAGCATTGATCATTTCTTCTGGCTCAGATTGGCTATCGTAATCAAGCGTCATATCATCATGCTCCCCCTCAATTGATGAGTCTTGAGAAACATGAGGTTCAGGGGTTTCTTGTGGTGCTTGACTTTCAGGCGTTGAAGTACCTTCGTTTGGAGGGGCATCTTCGGTTGGAGAGGCACCTTCGGTTGGTGAAGGACCTTCGGTTGAAGTTGTAGAGCTTGGCTCCCCCTCGACATGAGAACTTGGCTCCCCCTCGACTGAAGCATTGTTGGATGGAGATTCATCAGTGGTCGATTCTCCTTCATGCATTCTTCTTGCAGCATCTTCGACAATTTGCTTCATATGATCAACTTTGTTGTCAGCTGCACCTGCTTCTGAGAGAGAAGCTTTTTCCGGTTCGTCAAAGAGTTCCAGAAAATTCTCGTATAAATTGGCGATTGAGACTGTGACTTGACCAGTTTGAGGAAAGATTTCCCTGGCAATGTCATCTATGGCCTGTAGCTTCTTGACATAGCTATCGTCGAAGGTCACATAGTATGTCTCTTCAATCCTCCTTGAACGTTTGTTTAGGACCCTGTACGCCTTGGATGTGAGTGAGTAACCCAGAAATATTCCCTCGTCGGCTTTGACATCAAACTTGTTGCGGTGTTCTTTAGAGTTAAAGATGAAACACCTTTAGCCAAACACATGGAAAAATTTCACATTGGGCTTTCTGTTGTTTATTATCTCATATGGTGTGAGCATGAATCGCTTGTTGAGATAGGACCTGTTCTGTGTGAAACAAGCAGCAGATATAGCGTCAGCCCAAAAATAAAGAGGTAAGGAAGCGAAACTTAGCATAGTTCGGGCAGCTTCACACAAGGATCGGTTTTGTCTTTCGACTATACCGTTCTGTTGTGGTGTGTAGGGAGCTGAGAAATTGTGACTAATTCCCTTTTCTGCAAGAAACACTTCAAATTCCCTGTTCTTGAATTCAAGACCATTGTCGCTCCTGATGTTGCGAACGACCTTCTTGAGCTGGACTTCAATTTGCTTGATAAACACTTTCAGCTTTTGAGTCGCTTCAGATTTGAGCTTTAGAAAGAACACCCATGTAAATCGTGAAAAGTCATCAACGATAACAAAATATACTTGCTACCACCGATGCTTTCGATAGATGAAGGACCACACAAATCGATATGAAGCAATTCGAGTGGTTCAACAACTTTTGTGTTGATTACGGATGGGTGACTTTGACGACTCTGCTTTCCCATTTCGCATGCAGCACACAAATGCTCTCTGTCGAACTTGAGCAATGGAAGACCCCTAACATGACCTCCAGTGACAAGTCGGTTGATATCTTTGAAATTGAGATGAGAGAGTCTTCGGTGCCACAACCAGCTTTCGTCGGATTGAGCTTTTGATAGCAGGCATATGGTTGGGTTTCCTTTGATGGGTTTCATGTTTAGAGGAAACATTTCACCCTTTCGCTCTGACTTCAGAATCACTTTCTTTGACTTTTTCTCTATGATTTCAGAACCTTCATCATCGAATGAAACTTTGAGACCTGTACCTCCAACAAGCTGAGATACACCGATGAGGTTGTGTTGGAGTCCTTCCACATAAGCCACCTTCCTTATAGTGAAGTCTCCATTTGTTATCATTCCATATCCCTTTATCGTGCCGAAAGAGTTATTTCCAAACTTAACGTTGCCACCATTTGCAAGAGATCTGTATTCCCTGAGCTCCTCTTTCCTCCCTGTCATGTGACGCGAGCAGCCACTGTCGATGTACCATTCTTCGTCAAACTGCTCGTCACTTATAACCTGCAAAAATTAAGCAGATTTAGGAACCCAAAGTTTCTTGGGTCCATGTGAGCTTTTCATGGGAACGGGAATAGTAAGAGAGATGTCAACCAAATATGTTCGTTTTATTAGAGTTGTTTCATCTTTCTTTTTAATGGTAAAGACTTTTTATTTTGTTAGGATTGGATGTGTTCGTTTTGGACTCTGGTTTGGATTCATCGACCTTCTGCTTTCCCTTCTGTTCAGCTGATGAATGAGGCTTTTGAGAGCAAACGGAATTGGCTTTAGAGCAAGATGGAGATGAATGGGTGGAAGTAGAAGAACGAGAAGAATTAGAAAGAGAGGATTTGGATGGGGAGAACTTCCTGGCTGATGACTCTAGGTGACCCTTTTGCTTTTGATCATTGGAGGGACTGACCTTCGAGTCTTGTTCTCTTTTGACTTCAGAGCCGAACCTCTGTGTTCGGTTGGAGTTGTTCTTGGAACCGAACCTTTGGTTTCGGTTGAAATCCTTTTCAGAACCGAACCTTTGCTTTCGGTTGGTATTTTCTTGCGAACCGAACCTTGGTTTTCGGTTGGTATTTTCTTGTGAACCGAACCTTGGCTTTCGGTTGTTGGAACTTTCAGGCTTTCTTACAGGATTGTTTTCATACTTCAGATTCTTGTCTTGGTGTGAGTAGTATGCATTCTGGGAGTGCCAGAATTGTTTCCTTTCAGAAAGGTTTTTCCTGTATCTTTGGTTCCTTTCTATCTTCTTATCCCTCATCTGCTTAGGTTGATGATGAACGTTCGCTTTCGTTTTTGTTGTCTCCTTGGCTGGTTCCTTTTTAACTTCAGGAGTTTTACTTTGAGCTGAGGGAGCAGAGGGAGTATCCGAAGAAGATTCAGTTTGCACTGAGGGAGTAGAAGGAATGTCTGAAGAGGTTTCACTTTGAGCTGAGGGAGTGGAAGGAATGTCTTCTTTCGCTGATCTCCCATCCTCCTGAGGAATATCTTTCGTACCACTGGTGCTTGGCTCACTAAAATTATCGGGCTTATTCAATGGTTCAGGTATGTATCTCCCTTTTCTCATCCAGGAGGTTCTTTCAGATAGACCAACGGTTTCGTTTCCATTATCTATTGGAGCTTCCCAGAAGTACTCATCACAGCCATCTGCATTGTCTTCGTTTACAATATCTGTGAGCTCAGTTGTTTGATGTTCGGTTACTCCAGTCACTTTGTATACTTGATTCGGAGTAGTCCTGACCTTTTGATACACAACTGCTTTTTCTATTAATTTCGGGGACTTTTGTTGGGACAATCGAGCGAACTCCACAGAGTTTTCAGAAATTAGGTTTTTGTGGTTTTCAGTTTCGCTTTTAACAAACTCTGAGCAGTCAACTGTATCCTCTACAGAAATTTCACTCATGTTTTCGTCCTCGTTAAGCTCAGATGCATTTTCAACATCGATTTTGTTTTCTGAGCTTACGTTGGCGTTTAGAGAGTCAAATTTTTGCATGGTTTCGGTTCTCAGTTTAAGTCTGTCATTTTCGTCCAAAAGATTTTTGAGCATGTCCTTGTGGTCTTTGGATTTAATGAAGGACTCAATTTTGTCCAGTCCATACATGTAGGTCGGATTGACATCATCAGACGATATCACACTCTCACAATTGTAGGCTTCGGCATCGATTTCATCCTCCTTAAATTCTAGGAAGGGCAAAATCATGCGATGGATCTTTTGGCCTATCTCACAATCCAAGTGAAGTTGAGTAATATTGGAATATAAACGTTTAGCAATTAAACAAAAAACATTTCGTTGTTTTAACAATTTTAAATTGTCTCTCTGCAAATAAATGTTTTCGTCTTTAACTTTAACTAATTTCGACTCTTTTAACTCAATCCACATTCGCCGCTCCTCACTCTTCGACGCCACCCTGCTTAATTGATCAGTCAGGTTAGAATTGGTGACACGAGTTTGAGTTAAGCTACTATCTAAATGAGAAATTCTTGTATTAACATTTTTTAGTTCTTTCTCATATGAGGATGGTGGTACTTTAGATGAAATAAAAACAGATTGTACCTTCTTTATCAGTTCATCGAGCTCATTGAACTGCTGGCTGAGTGGTTTGGCCGTAAAGCACATATCCTCCTGTACCTTCGGTCCATCGCTTCCTCCATCGGTGTTGTATCCCCTCATTTGAGATACGTCAGTCACCATGAAGCATTTTCCTCCACTGCTTTCCTCCTTAGCCACATAAGCCTTTCCATGGGTAGGCTTCCTCACTTATTCGTCTTCTGAGTCAGTAGACCAAACTTCTGTGCTACCGAACTCATCGTCATTAACCGAACCCTGCACAATAAGAGCATTAATAGAAGGGTTAGCGGTAGACTTCTTCTTTCTCAACTCATCCAATCTCTTCTGCAGCACGGCTTCCTCATCATTTCCATCGTCCTTTTCAGCCATCTTCTTAAGAACACAGTCCTTAGCATAGTGGTTCTTGCCACCACAGTAGAAACAGCTTACTCCGGAATCTCCATCTGCCTTCGGTTCCTTCTTGGGCTCCTCAGCCTTCGGTTTATTGTTCACCTTTTCAGAGCTGTAACTCCCCTGCCAGTTTCGGTTTTTGTTGCTGGGGAATCTCTTCTTTATGAACCTCTTAGGATTAGATACCATCATGGCATAATCCTTAGTTGTGAGGTCATATTCCTCCAAGTTGAGCTCTTCATCCTCCATCACAGCTTTACTTTTAGATAGGAGGGCCAACGAACCAAGACTAGAAACAACGTTCTTCTCTTGAACCACAATCTTCTCTTGGGACTTTAGAATACCCACCAGTTTCGCCAAAGAGTATGATTTAAACTGCTCATGGGCTTTGACTGTGGAAACCACTGCTCTCCATTCAGATCTCAGTCCGTTCAAGAAAGTAACCTTCTGTTCGATGAGCTTCCTTTCAATGTCGTGTTTGATCATCTTGCTGAGAAGATGATTGAAGCGATCAAACGTCTGGGTCACCGTTTCTTCGGCCCCTTGCCTGAATTCTCCAAACTCAGATAGAAGCAAGGTTTGGATAGAATGTTCAAGATCTTCGTCTGTGGAGTACAGTTCGCGAAGTCTATCCCATACTTCCTTTGCCGTAGTACATGAGCTGACCAGTCTGAATGTGTCGGACTGAAGGGAGAATCTGATCAACCTTAGAGCTTTAATATTGCACTGGAATTTGTCTTTTTCATCTTGTGCAATATCCTTCACGTCCTTAAGCAGATCGTTGTACTCTTTTTGCGTCTTAATGATTCTGGATGTTGCAGAATGAGAAAACGGTCCATTGATGATGGCTTCCCAGATGAGATAACCATTGTCCTCCGATCCAATCACGTAATCTTCAAAATGATGCGCCCATACTTCATAGTCATGGGTGTACAAGATTGGAATCTTTGTCGTCGAACCGATGCTGTTGGAAATATTAATAGGGTTTGATTGCGTTGCGTCCATTATGATCGTAAAAACCTGTTCAAAGATCAGACTTGTAATAAAGCAGATTAGGGCAAAACAATAAATATTAAGATACGTCAATTAAGATGACGGCTCAATAAATATCAATGATTGCGGAAAACCCTAATGGAAATCTTTTTCACAGAAAAGATGTGTATCGATTACACAGCCTCCTGCTCTGATACCAATTGATGGGATTAAAACAACTTTTAATCTATGAAGATCGATTAGATCTTGAACAAGTTTATGAATATAAAACAACAAGAACGCAATAATAAGAACAAAACAGCTTGAATCAAACGTGTCGAATGATTAAATAAAATCCTCAGAAGAGCTCGATTAAGAACGTCAACCGTAGAGGATTAGAAGATTACAAGAATGATTAAAGAAAAATGTTGTACTCTTGATGAATCGCTATATCGATAATCTCAGCAATCTTCACCTAATATGCATGCAAGCATTTAACTTATATACAATACATAAAAGGCTCACGGTTGGACAGGCCCAAACCGGAGTGTACAAGGCTAAACTATCGAGCCCAAAAGACGCAACATCAAAATAAGACATCAGCCCTACACCTATGAATAGTGAAATGACTGTAATACCCTTGGGGTATTTATTTTCCATTTTTCTTTCATTTCTTTTTAAATCTAATACCAATTTATTTATTTTAATAATTAAAAAAATAAAAGAATGGCCCACTCTCTCTCTCTCTCTCTCTCTCTCTCTCTCTCTCGTCTTCTTCCCCACCTACTCCTTCTTCTCTATTTTTCTTTCTTCCATTCACAGTACCTTCAACTCAAAATCAAAAAGGAAAATGCGACTGTTGTTGGTCACAATACCTTCAACCTAAAATCAAAAAGGAAAATGCAACTGTTGTTGGACCACCGAAGATTGTTCTCACGATTTTCTCCAAGAAAATTCGACTTTTTCTAGACCACCGAAGGACCTCCGATTGGCGCCCAACCCTGTGCCACCACCATCTTTTCCACTGCCGCCATTGGCACTATTGCAGGCCATGGCAAATTGGCAGGCACAACGATGGTTGCGTGTTCTTCTTTCTCTAGAGGTATCTCTCGTTGTCCTTCATTTATACTCTCTTTCTCCCTCTCGATTCTCTTCTAGATCTCTCATCTCTCTGATTTCAACTAAGACACACAGTTAGTAACTTACCCGAAAGAAATGTGGAGGACAATTTGGGAAGAAACCCAGATCATAAAAATCCCTAAACCACACTGTTTATCGGAAAGAACAATATCATCTAATACCCAGTTCATTCTTCTTAATAAGGGTGATAGAGATGGAAAGTGATAGGGCTTTCTTGTTGATTAAACTCGCCTCTACATATGTAATAATAACACAAAGATCAATTTACAAGAGATGAAACAAAGGAAGATGATGGATCGTGCATTAAAAACCTTGGATTCCATTACTCTGATAAATGAAGAATACAATGGGTTTGGGGGTTGAGGACAACAACTAAGTCTCGACATGAAAAAAGAGAAAGAGAAAAGATAATGGAGAAAAGAGAAGAAGTGGGTTATCTGTTCGCCGCCGATGCATCTGTGTCGGGAAGACATGGTGGAAGGTCGTGAGCACTAATTTTGGTCGTTTTTCTTTTGCTGGCGATGGGATAAAAAGAGGTGTAGGGTTTTACATCAGGATTTTTGTTTTGGATAGAGAGAGAGAGAGAGAGATGTGGGCCCCAAATTAGTTACTTACTTTATTTTTCATTTAAATTAAATAGAAAAAGCATAAAAATATATATCAGAAGAGCATAATAGTCTTTTCAGTTTACCGAGAGACCAAAAACGCAAGGAAACTAGCTCAAAAGGACCACCAATCCAAAAAAATCGTGGTTTGGACTAAAACCCCAAAAAATGGATCCATATGACCATTTTTGCATTTTTGTCATAAAATAGTAGGAAGAACAAATTACTGAAATAGTCCCTGTGGTTTGGCTAAAGTTGCGCGTTTGGTCCCTATGTTTTGTTTTACACTCGGATCATCCCCACATTTTCTTTTTATTACCCACTTGGTCCCTGGGTTCGTTAGCCGTCAATTCCAAACGTTAAGTCCCCCACGTGCTTCGCACATGAGGGGTATTTTCGTCATTTTATATACAAAATCTATTAGAACACCCTTAAACCCTGATTCTCTCTATTTTCAAATATGCCTTTTCTTCGTCTCTTTCATTTCCACTTCTATGAATAGTCGATCAACCCTAATGGAAAAAACCTACAAGTGTGGTCAAGTTGGTGTGATACGAAGGTTGACTACCAAGAAAAACCCTGGAAGACTTTTCTATTGTTGTACTGGGAAGGTAAGGGCAATTTCTTCTTAAGTATATCTATATATCACATACCTTTAACACACAACAAATTACTCAAAATGCAGGGAGAAAAATGTGGTTTCATAGATTGGGTTGATGATGACAACTTTAATGGTGAAAAAACTGAAAAAAGTATCTCCCTTGATTTGCAGAAGTCATTGGATGAGCTTCAACTTGAGAATATGGCCTTGAGGCTGTTATTAGTGTTCAGTTGGGTTTTTTTGTGTCAATTTTAATTTATAAGCTTTAATTTATGCTATCAATGTACTTATCTTTTGTTTCATCAGGGCAGTAATGTAATTGAATGACAATGTATGAATGACTAGAATTGTCTATTGGAATGCAATTTTCTTTTGGAATGGAATTGATTGTTTTATAATGGAATGGAATTTAGTGGTTTGTAATGGAATGGAATTGAGTGGTTTGTACTGGAATGCAATTGACTGTTTTATAATGGAATGGAATGGAATTTAGTGGTTTGTAATGGAATGGAATTGAGTGGTTTGTACTGGAATGCAATTGATTGTTTTATAATGGAATGGAATGGAATTGACTGTTTTACAATGGAATGGAATTGAGTGGTTTGTAATGGAATGCAATTGACTGGTTTTCTATTGGAATGGAATTGAATTGAATTGAATAGAATTGAATGGTATTGAATAAAATTGAATTAGAATGGAATTGAATTGAATGATTGATGGAATTGAATTGAATGATTAAATAGAATTGGATGATTGATGGAATTGAATTGAATGATTGAATAGAATTGAATTGAATGATTGAATTTAATATAATTGAATTAAAACAAAAACATAGCAACATATTATAGCACTAATTGTTCATACTGTAATTGAAAATATAGATACATTAAAAGTCATACCATACATAGACAACAATCAACAGGTCCCAAAAGTCATACCATAATTGTTCATAACACAGACACAAAACATAATCACAAATATAACAAACACAAAAGATCAAAACACCATAATTGGTTATAACACATACACAAAATATGATAACACAATCATAACTTAAGCAATACTTTCCCCTTTCTTCCCAGCCTTCCTTGTTCTGCTTGAAATTCCATCACATGCACTTTGAGTTCCACTTTGCCTACCACCACCTACACTCTAACATTTCTTCCCAACATTCCCTTTCTTGCTTGAAGTACCATCACCTGCACTTTGATCTTTCTTCCCATCCTTCCCTTTCTTGATTGAAGTACCATCACCTATACTTTTAGCTTTATTCCCAACCTTCCCTTTCTTGCTTGAACTAGCATCACATGCACTTTGACCTTTGCAGCTTCTTTTATTATGACCAAGCTTTTTTCATTTTGAACATGTCACACTCTTGTCCTTCCTTGATGTCGTACCACCCTTCACCATATCTTCTAATTCAACAGCTGACTTCCTTCTTTTCTTCCTTGGTCTTCCAATGGGGACATGATGATTGGGAGGAAGCAAAGTGGTTGGAAATGGAAAGTTTTCCCACATTCTTCTTCCATTAATTGGTTCAATCTTGAAAGAATACATTTCCTTCCAAGTTTTTAACCAGTAAGTAGAATGAACCCATTCTTCAGGTACACCAACATTCTGCTTATTTTTTCTCATGTCCCATATAGCAACAAGGGCATGTTTACAGGGTATACCAGTGAGTTCCCATCTTCTACAAGAACATGTGTGCTGAACCATGTCTACCACACATTGGTCCATCAGTGGACCACTCACTTGATATTTTCCATTCCCACGGAACTTACCCACACATTGAGCTGCATCAGATTTGTTTCTTTCAAGCACACTTGTTGCAGTTGGAGTTAATGGTCCAACATGTTGGATTAGTGTCTAAGTCCATAACTATTTTGGTATGTACTTGACCCGATGGTGCATGGTCCTTTTGGGTTGCCTTCACCAAAGCAACTTGATAGGATGAATTATGGAGAGAAAGGATTAAATATGATTTATTAATATATTATGGGAATAATATATTAAAGGAGAAATCATATTGTTTAGTTAATATTAGTCAATAATTAATTGGTAATTAGTTTTGTGACTAAAAGAGATTAATTAAACTTAAGGGACTGAAATTGTAATTATAAGATAATTGCAATTTGGGCCATGGATTGCCTTTTATTATAAGGTGGACGAATTCTATGGGGGAAGCCCATATGAAATCGTCCAAGGCCTTATGGAAAGGGCTCCATGGGTTGCTTAGGGCTTAAGCATCCAAATTAGGGTTTCCTTGTTAGATAACCCTAGTTGCCTCACTATATATAGATCCCTTATGCCTCAAAAACGTGGACATGACTCCTTCTAGGGTTTTCACACGGTTTTGGCAGCCTCCATCCTCTCTCCTCTTCATCCTCTTGCTTATGGTGTTTGTGAACCATTAGAGGAGTGACACTTGTGACTCTAAGCCTTCCAAAGTCAATTCAAGGAGGAATTGGGATTGTTATTGCTACATAACAATCAAGGTAATATCATAAACCTAATTATATGTTAATATTGATTTCCATATGCTAGAATTAGGGTTTATAGTCTTGGATTCAAAGCATGTACAATAGAGAAACCTAGATCCAAGCATTAGGGTTTGTATGAGCACATAGGATGTCTTATGACCAAAACCCATCAGTGGTATCAGAGCCTAGACTGGTTTCAATTGTATTGATGCATTACATGTTCAAAAATTTGATTTTTTGGTTTCTGGAGGCTGGACTCGCCGAGTCCATAGCTGAACTCGCCGAGTCCATGCAGACTCGACGAGTCCATGCTTGACTCGACGAGTCAACTCATCATATGGGGATATCTTCGCGATTTCTTGCTGTTTTTGCTTATGGATAGTTACCTTATCATATTAGATCAATATAAATCCGATTTTATGATATATTTGACTATATTCTTGATCTAATTGAAGATATTTATCAATTAATAAGATAATTGTTTCCTTATGTGATAATTGATTAATTATTTTGATTAAATTAGTAAATTGTTTTGCAAGAAATCATTAAAAAAATCAAATATGGATAATTATTTAATTAATTGTTAATTTAGATTATTTGTTATTTGATCCTTATGTAATGAAATGTTTCATATTTTCCCCTTGGGTTTTATAGTTTAAATTTGAACCCAAAAGTTTTGTTGTTTTGAAATTTAAATAGTTAAAACCCTAATGTTTTGAAAAAGGTTTCAAAACTTGCCCTCAAGTTTTGGAATTTTAATTTTGATTAAATGGTTTAATTTTGATGTATATTTAAATTCTAAACTCTAATGTTTTGAAATGTTTCAAAACTTGCCCTCAAGTTTTGGAATTTAAAAGTTGATTAAAAGTTTAATTAGGAATGTTAAATTCTAAAACTCTAGTATTGTTTTGAAAAAGTTCAAATTACACCCTTATGGTTTTATTAATTAATTAAGGTGTATAATTAAAAGAGGTTTAATAAATCCATACAAGTTTAGGTTTACAATTTAATTGAATTAAAAGTATAATTGTTAAATTTGACCACCTAATATTTTAAAAGTGTAAAATACACCCTATACTATATATATAACATTAAAAGTCTAACATTATATATATATATATATATATATATATATATATATATATATATGTATGAGTAAAAGTCAGTCTTACCGTTAGTAGGCCTCATTCACGAAGCTAGTCTATAAGGGGTGTTTAAGGAAATTGCCTATAAAATGGCGATTGAATGGGTATCCACTCTTACCCACTGCACTCTTGACTAGTGGAGGGTCGTTAGCCGAACGGGTAGGATAGGACGAAACCTTCCATTATAAGTATAATGAATTATTAAAGTAACTAAATGTTTTCATAAAATTCCCAATCTTAGTTACTTAGGCAAAAGTGAATTGATGCAATTCCATGAAATTACACTTTGTGCCCTTGCAAAGACGTTAGTGGAGCGTGTGTGGTTTACCGGCACACTAAATGGTTCTAAGCAAAGGTAGCAAAGGGTGACTCAATGTTTGTCATAGTTCGGTGTAGCGTGTGTGGTTTACCGGCACATCGAATAGGTGACTGTAACATATGAGGGCATCATGTAGTTTGCATGGTTATTCACACCCGCTTTCTGATCCTCGGCATCCCAGTCACAAACAAGAGGGGCATATCGAGATTTAAACATGCCATTGAAAGTACAATGAATCTCAAAGGATCTAGGAGTTTTCATAGATTTAAAACTTAAATTTCTTTTTCGTTTTTCGTGGTGGAAATTAGTGAATCGTCATTCACTTACCTTCAAATATTTTGCAATTAGGGTTACGGCATCCCTCTCCCGAGTTATAGAATATTGTGTTGGGTCCTAACCTTAGAATCTCATTTGGGTGATTTACTAAGGACTCAATCAGTCAATTAACTTGAATTCATTTTCTCCCGCTTTGTAGATGTCAAAGTTTGACAACTATGGTCTTCTTAAATCCCGTGGAACAAGCATTCCACATGAAGATGATATTCCACGATTCGATCGAGGAACAAGAGATCATGCTTCACTTCCTCCTCCTCCTCCAATTATTCTCCCTAACCCACAATTTCAAAGGCTTGAAAAGTTCAAGATCACTCAAGCCCTTTTGGCAAGTAAACATAAAGAAGGAAAGCCGGTGTGTGCACACGTCCTAGGGATGAAGTCACACATTGATAGGTTAATAATGTTGGGATTCGTTGTCTGTGAGGAAATAGCTGTTGATTGGGTTCTTCAGTCACTTCCTAACTCATATAGTGAGTTCGTAAGAGAGTACTATATGATGAACCGCGACGTGACCCTTATAGATCTCACCTATATGCTTATTGCTGCTGAATCAGCAATGGTTTGGCGCAATAGAAAAGCAAAATTGATTGGTGAATCTGCCTTCAAGACCTCTATGGATATAGACAATGGCAACAAAAGACATGCTATGATCGAAAAGTTTGATCATAAGAGAAAGGTAATGTCTGAAGTAGTTCCATGTGTTGTTCCAAAAGAGTCGATTTGCTTTTATTGCCAAGAGAAGGGGCATTGGAGACGAAGCTGCCCTATTTACCTAAGAGATCTAAGAGATGGGAGAGTCGAAACGTATGGCTCTGCTTTAGGTAAAATCCATTGGCTAACTCTTTTAAGCTTCTATTCTAGATTCTTAATATATAATGTGATAAGATTACAATTGATGTTTTGTAGGATCAAAGAAAAGAAAGGAAGCTTAAGGGAAGAAGTGAGCAAAATCTAACCGTGAAGGAATGGATTTCGATCGCATTTCTCGAAGATTAGATTCTTGAACTACTACTTAGAGTTAGAATTAGATTTCTAAGAAAAATGTATTAGCATAGTTTTTCAATGAATTGCATTGTAAGGACAAATTTTTTCCGCAATAAAATAAATTTTGATTTTATATTATTTATTTATCCTTGCAATGGCGTATATGAAAACTTAATGTTTGAATGTTTATATTATTAGCAATAATGGATTTGGTTCTTATTATGTTATTTATGGAAAGTCGAGAATTTACCAAATAGGGAGAGTTTCTCATCGCCCAAGTTTCAATTGGACATAAATTTGGAATCATGCAACTTGGTTGCACGATGAATGAGAAATTTCATATTTGGAAATTAGACTAATTCGTTGACAAGGTGTCAAGTGAAGGACTAGGAGATCGAGTACACAAAGTTGTGTGTTGATCAAGTTCACCATAAGAGTAACAAAGATATTCGTCATGATTTACTAAAGGTTTAGTAAATATGATTATACTTACAAGATTAAGTGTAATTCTGAATTAATTGAAAAAGTTTAAATCAATAGCAGAACGAATAAGAAGAATCAAGTAGGCAGAAAGATAAAAGTTTCTCCATTCTAAGAAGAAGGGAGAGTAGCTATTATGCTTTATGATAGGTATTAATGATTAAGAACCATATCTCAATTGATCCTCTAAGTGAGTCTTAGTACAATTGTATGTTTAAGAAGAGGAATCAAGGATTGAAGAAATGGTTAAATCAATAAGTCAATCATACTTCGTTCCAAAACAAGTCTTAAAGTTAAGATTGTGACATTGAGTGAAAAAGTATTAAGAAGGTTTATAACATTCATCAAATGTGGAAAGTTGTGATGTCTTGGATAAGACAAAGACCAACTAAGACCAATTTATGAAGTGTTTTGATAAAAACTACACTAACTCTTGAATATTTGTTTGTCAAGAAATGTTTATTGACAAGAGAATCTTATATGTCATGGAGTCAGTGGGAGTCTTAAAGGTCTTGAAAGGTTTCAAGAACAAATCAAATAAACCTTAACGATCATCACTAGCACACGAGTTGAGGTTTACAACCTATCGTGTTGACATTATTTTGTTTCTGTGCGGTTCCAATTGAGTTAATTATGCATGTGAGTTTTATGAGTTCTCATTTTGAACGCATAAAAGGCAAAGCACCTTAATCAATGAAAGGTACATTAATAGGAAAATGTGAGCTGCTTAACTACTTGGAAGACATGGTGGGCAGCTGTGTTACCATAAGGCAAGAAATCAAGATTAAGAAAGTTCGATCCATATGAGTTTAAATTTGTTGTAAACTTTGGTTTTAACAAATTCACATGGATAGGAACACATACATCGTTTAAATCTAAGTGTCATAAGATTTCCTCCTTCATGAAAATGATTGTGAGCAAATGCTTTCACTAAAAAAGATTTTAAGAAGATAGTGATTGTAAAATTGCATTCTCAAATTCGATTATGGTTACGGTATCCCTTTCCATAATTTGAATTGTGAGGTTTGGCAATTAGTCTTAATTGTTTAGACACACATATGAACTATATATGGCAAAGGTGTATAAGTTCAAGAAGCCTTGATAAAAGATTATCAAAGCATTAAGTACTAGAAACATGACTTAAGAAATTCAATAGGTATTGTTTTTCTGAAAGTTAGGCTGTTTCTAAATACATGTCGAAGCTAGTGAGAGCATAAGTGTTATGTTTTATAATAATCATCATGATAGTGGGAGCATAAATGTTATGATTGTATGATTATTAAGGCACGTATTGCAAGTTGGCAATATTAATTATAGAAAACAAGAGTTATACCTTGCAAAGTTGTAAGGGTTGTAAAGTTGTTTTTGCTATAATTAAGGGAGAGAATATTATGCTTCATTTCAAATCTAAAGGTTTAGGTTGAGAAACGTTAATAAATTTAGTCAAGGGTACATAGTGTGTTCTTAAAATTTCGATTATGATTACGGCATTCCTCTTCACAATTCGAATTTTGAGAACATAGCAAATAAAACATTATGCGTCGTGTCCCATACGCTTCGGGTATAGGATCGATTGCAAATGCTTTAATGTTTAACCATTCTAAAATTTTCCAAATGTCTAACGCATTTAGAGGGAAAAAGGACTAGAATCGGTTTTGACTAAAATAATTAAACAACTATCAAAGGACAATCCAAAGTTCGATGAGGATTGGTTGCTTGTGAGTAGTTGGAAGCATGGTATTGAATGGACCATATCGACATTATTAAGAATAGAAAAGATTCTATTAAGAATAAGTTGTCATATGGAAAATATGGAAATGTGTCCATATAGGGAATTGAATATTGAAAATCTATGTCTAGATTAGAAACTTTTATGCAAAAGGATGTTCAAAGGAATGTACTTTGAGTGAGAGACATCATATCTAAGGAATTGTCTTGTAACAATATCCGATAGAAGACTTTGTAATATCATTGGTAATAGTCTTTGTGACTTTGGTGCAGTGACATTACGAAAGGATAGTTGCATAATATGTTAGAATCTAGCATATTCTATAAGTAGCAAGAATTTGATATTCTTTCACTTATGGAAAAGGATTTGGAGTTGTGAAATGAGAAAGATTGGAAATGTGTTCAATTTGATCTATTTCACAAAGTAAGAACCATAGGTAAACATTGTGTGCATGCTAGGAGCATGAGACAAGTGTAATAATTCAAGTAAGAAGTTGATTACCCGAAACGACATATAATGAGTAATCAATATGGTGATAAATAAAAGGTGTTTTATTTATGCTCAAAGGGTTGAGGCCATATGGGATTAGTATTATTTTTGTGTTTCACATTTGCATGTTTTGACTTCCAGAATAATTGAGTTTATTAAGAATAATCGAATTATTCAAACGGGCCACAGTCGTTCATATGTTGGAAGTAGATATGAATGAAGATTGTCATGAATTGGTGTGTGGAATGTCTAAAAGAGTATTAGACATAAGCAAATGTTTGTTGCAACGTTCATGAGTGCTTATGAATATGAATTTGAGCATTGGATTAAACCCACGCTCACTTGGATCACTCCATGAATTGTATCACGAGTGATTGGTGAGACGATAACATCTTATATTCTTGAAACCGAGATGTGTGAGTTGTATCTTGCAAATCGGTTGCACATTGATAATTTGTAAACGCACCAGTAATTTGGTGTTATAAAACATATTATTGTGTGTGATTCGGTTAGTAAGTGCAAGCGAGCATTGTATCAAAGTTTATCCGTTCCTTTCATCCAAAGTAGGATAAAAGCGATATCTTTGGGCCCCTCGATGATTTTGTGATGACAAACGTAAATGCTCGGCCGGGCTAGGGCTAATTTGATTTGTTCAATTAGTCAGTCGTCATAAATCGGAATCGAGATATAGTACAAAGAGAATGATTTGAAATCATATCTCATATGATATCTATAATGGAGGAATATATGATCCCTTATCTAAGGACACGCGTATCTGAGAGGATCAGAGTTGACAGTGGCTTTGGAAAGCTACGATTGCATATCAGGATCTGAAGTCATACGCAGAATAGTTATTAGACTTATCCAAGTGGGAGACTGTTGGATTAGTGTCTAAGTCCATAACTATTTTGGTATGTACTTGACCCGATGGTGCATGGTCCTTTTGGGTTGCCTTCACCAAAGCAACTTGATAGGATGAATTATGGAGAGAAAGGATTAAATATGATTTATTAATATATTATGGGAATAATATATTAAAGGAGAAATCATATTGTTTAATTAATATTAGTCAATAATTAATTGGTAATTAGTTTTGTGACTAAAAGAGATTAATTAAACTTAAGGGACTGAAATTGTAATTATAAGATAATTGCAATTTGGGCCATGGATTGCCTTTTATTATAAGGTGGACGAATTCTATGGGGGAAGCCCATATGAAATCGTCCAAGGCCTTATGGAAAGGGCTCCATGGGTTGCTTAGGGCTTAAGCATCCAAATTAGGGTTTCCTTGTTAGATAACCCTAATTGCCTCACTATATATAGATCCCTTATGCCTCAAAAACGTGGACATGACTCCTTGTAGGGTTTTCACACGGTTTTGGCAGCCTCCATCCTCTCTTCTCTTCATCCTCTTGCTTATGGTGTTTGTGAACCATTAGAGGAGTGACACTTGTGACTCTAAGCCTTCCAAAGTCAATTCAAGGAGGAATTGGGATTGTTATTGCTACATAACAATCAAGGTAATATCATAAACCTAATTATATGTTAATATTGATTTCCATATGCTAGAATTAGGGTTTATAGTCTTGGATTCAAAGCATGTACAATAGAGAAACCTAGATCCAAGCATTAAGGTTTGTATGAGCACATAGGATGTCTTATGACCAAAACCCATCACAACAACCTTATCAATTACGTTTTGGACACTCACAATCCTTAACATAAGGTACTCTCTAATGTACTCAAGGCATGTGATAATTGGTTGGTCGCGTGCTTTCTTAATTTTATTATTTATGGTCTCACACAAGTTATTCGGAAGCCCATCACAATGAGCCCTCCCTACAGTATACTCCCTCCGTCCTAAAATAATAGTCCATCTTTCCTTTTTGGTTTGTCCCAAAATAATAGTCCACTTCTAAAAATAAATAACATTTTTACCAAAATACCCTCTCATTATTACTTAACCAACTAAGCATTTAATGGAACATTAAATGCAAAGTAAGGACAAAATTGTCATTTTGTTAAATAAAGTTGGTGGTAATTAATGCTTTTCTTAATTTGTGTGTTTTTTGTCTGTGGAAAATAATATTGGGACGGAGGGAGTAAATAAAAAATTATGTGAGAAAGTGAATCATTAGGTAACAATTAACCCAAATAAATAAAACAAACCTGTGAAGTGTGCTCTAGACCAATGTTGAGGTGGAATAAATTTGACCCATTTGTAGCAATCATTGTTTAGCTTTCTTAACTCTTCCATAACATGGTTGAATTCTTGTATTGTTGTTGTACTTGCATAGTTCCACAACATGTCCTGAAACACCTTTCCCCTCCACATTTTCTTCATGTTTTCATGAATGTGTCGCAGACAAAACCTGTGTTCTGCACATGGATACAATGTACCAATTGCTCGCAACAAGCCCTGTACAAAAAGTAAACAACATTAGATGTAATGTATACAATGTACAATAAGAACCAAGTCCATTGAAATTACTTACCTTCTGTCTGTCAGATATAAAGGTAAAGTTGGAATTAGCTTGCAAATCAATGTCATCACCCAAGCACCTTAAGAACCAAGTCCATGAATTTATATTCTCAACCTCTACGACAACATATGCCAAAGGATATGTACAACTAATTATTTCCATCAAGACCCTAAACATAGTGAAGGAGTTAGTAATTGAAATAAAATGGAATAAAATGACACAAGATATGTGTTTACATCTTACCACTGCTGTGAGTATCATTCCAGGATAAGGCCCTTTCATAAAAGTCCCATCCAAACCACGGTAATCTCTTTTACCAGCTATAAAACCTTTCTTTAATGGCCCTAGACAGATGTAGATCCGTGTGAAAGTTCTAGTCTCATAAGCTGGGTTTGTCTCACTTACGACCTCTATCTTAACTGTTGTCCCTGGGTTTCGAGTGAGAATTTCTTGAACATAGTCTCGTAGTGTAGTATATTGCCCTGCATAATCGCCCCTTACTTGATTCAATGCTTCTGTTTTAGCCCTAAATACCTTCATCTTTGAAATATCTACTTGGTATTCACGTTGAAGTTGTTCTTGTAAAGCTCGTGTAGGGACTGTAGGGTTGCTTTCAATTTGCTACACTATTTTTTTGCCAAAAACTTGTAGGTACAAGCTTTCACATTTCTTGTTTGTAGACATCTATGCTCTTTTTCATAGGTCTTGATCTCCCAGTCAACATCTTGTTCCCACTTACTAGCATAAAGTACCCATGGACACTTCTTTTCTTCACTTTCTTTATTGCTTTGACTGGGCCCACATGGATCAAGTTGACCAAGGTCTGGGATAGTACCTTTACAAATAGCTCTCACTCTGTTTTTGTCATTTTTTATGAAGTCTATTTCCCTCCTTGTCTCCACATCATGTTGTCTTATTGCATCTTTCAATTCTTCAGATGAGGTGAATTTTTTGTACACATAGAATGGATCACTAACTCTTGCTTCATTGTTTTCCATTGCCTTCGAATTGCCTTAATTGATTTTCTTCTCCCGTTGCTCCCACCTTCATCAGATGATGACTCATATAAGAATACCTCATTGTTTACAACCTCAATATCATCAATTTCCCTTGTTTCTGTTTCCTTGACATTTGACCCTCCAAGATCACCCACCCACTCTATATCTTCATCAATAGTTAACAAAAACTCATTCATGTCTATCTCAGGTTCATCTAGGAGGTTATCTAAGTCTACTAAGAACTCACTATCATCACTATCATCAACATCATCTCTATTGTCATTTTCATGAGTATTCCCTCCAGGTTCTTCATTTAGAATTTCATCAAATTCATCAAATATACCTTGTGTTTCACATTGGGCATCAATTTGGTCAGTTTCAGTTTCTGTTGTTGGCACAACATCTGCTTTACTTGATCCAATACAATCCCCTGTTTCAGTTTCCTTCCATTCCAAAAATAGCCTTTTACTACATGAAGGTTGATTAACGATTTCTTCTGTCCTAACTTTACTAGGGGTAGATGACATTGTATATGTATGCAACACTGTTTTACCATGTTCAACATAAACTTCAATCAGTTTATGTTTACCCACGTATGTACCCAAATGGTTAATGTCACTGTCACTAGCCAATGCAAACAACCCAAAGTCCAAATTTGAAAAAGGGTATTTTAAAGTGGTAATAAAGCAACTTACCCTCCTCAACACAACTTAGGGTCTCCATCATCTCATCAATATCGTGTACACAGAACTCATCAATGTCCAATAGATCAATGTATCTTTCTTTGCCCTTGACGTACCTCCTTCCAGGAAACTTCGTAAACTCTCCACCATAGAATAATCTAATGGAGAAGATAGTTGGATGACCAGTTGTAAAAGAGAAAGCTTCAGCTTATTAGCTTGAAATTTGTAAGTGATAAATTTAACTTTTGAAAATAAAGGGTTACCGTAATGTTTTTCAACGTCTATTTCTTCCATGTTTGCTCTAATCCTCCAACTCACCATTGTTGCTTCGATGATTCTTGCAAAATTTTGAGGAGTTAGGGTTTCTACTCAATTTTGATGAGTTACAGATTAAGTGAGAGAGAGTGTGTGTGTGAGAGGGAGGTGATCGTAAAATGATCGGAATGAAGAAACGATTGGCATTGCATTTAGGCGCCATGTATAAAATGACGAAAATACCCCTCATGTGCGAAGCACGTGGGGGACTTAACGTTTGGAATTGTGGGGGACTTAACGTTTGGAATTGACGACTAACGGACCCGGAGACCAGGCGGGTAATAAAAAGAAAAGGTGGGGATGATTCGAGTGCAAAACAAAACATAGGAACCAAACGCGCAACTTTAGCCAAACCCCAGAACTATTTCACTAATTTGTTCTGATAAGAAAACAATTGAAAATTTAGGTATTCTGAATCTTAAAAAAGTCAAAATCGAATTTACCCGATCAAACACCGCCAAGACGTTGGCCGTGTTGTTAGCGAATCCTCCGGCGCAGTTAAGCAAGGGTGTTTCTTTCCGTCGACCACCAACCGGCGACCGGGAAAGCATCATTTCTTTGTATATATACACAATATATATGGCGGCCTTGCTTCGCAGGGGACTCTCTTCGTCGACAGTTTCTCGTACTCTTCTCTGCAATGGTACCTTTTAAAATACTTTCCTAGTTTCCTTTCCTTGTACGTTTATCATTCCATTTCTTCAAAAATTCAAAATTGCTACGAGCTTCGAAGTTTTCTTCGAAAAACTTGCAATCTATGCTAGGAGAAACAACAAAGTACTACAATCCGGAAACTATTGCTGGCGTTTAGTAACATAATTCATATAATTAGACTAGGTTTTACGCGATTCTTTTCCTAAGAGAAGGTGTAACTAAGAGAAGAGAGAAAGTGCATATGTTCTTGCTATGTAAATGAACTGTGATGTGTTCGTTGTTACAATAGATTTGCCCATCCATTTTTATCTCCAAATTCATCTATTTGGGATCTAACATTTTGAGCTTCACTTCATATAGGTGTTCCTTCAAGGCAATTTAGCAGTTCCACTGGTGCAGTGAAGTTTGATTTCACAGACCTCACGTAAGAACACATCATATGCACGATTATGCTTCCGAGTTGTTCAACACAAAATAGATGTTTAATGATTTTTTTCTTATTGTTACTATCTCTTTATGTGGGAATTCATACAACTTATTACATACATTATAGTCGCCCTCACACATGGTATCCAATTGCTCGAAGAAAGAAGCGCAATGTAATTCTTCACGTGGGACCTACAAACAGTGGGAAGACATATCATGCATTAAAGAAGTTGGAGCTCAGTTCTTCTGGTATCAATTTTGTTTCTCCCTTTGTAAAGATTCTCACACAAGAATCCTGCTAAAAGTTTGTGCATCTCTTTTGAATCAGGTATCTATTGTGGCCCTTTAAGATTATTGGCATGGGAGGTAGCAAAACGATTGAACAAAGCAAAAATTCCCTGTGATTTAATTACTGGACAAGAAAAAGAAGTTGTTGAAGGTGCAAAACACAAAGCTGTCACAGTAGAAATGGCTGATGTTACATCTGATTATGACTGTGCTGTTATTGATGAAATTCAGGTTTGTTATTGAGTATTTGTTTATTTTGTTACATAACGAAGTAATGAACATTGTCTTTTTAATTATATGCAGATGCTAGGATGCAGGACACGTGGGTTTTCATTTACACGTGCTCTTTTAGGAATTCCAGCTAATGAGCTTCATTTATGTGGAGATTCTGCTGCTGTTCCACTAATTCAAGAAATTTTAAGTGTCACTGGTGACAATGTACAGGTATTGACTATTGAATTTGAAATAATGTTTGTGGATGATGTCATAAATCTTAAATAAGTTGTCCCACTATTTTTCTTGTTTGTTTAGGTACAATATTATGAGAGGCTATCACCACTAGTGCCTTTAAAAACCCCCCTTGGATCTTTTTCAAATATTAGAACCGGTGATTGCATTGTCACTTTCTCACGTCATAAAATATATAAACTCAAGGTGCGTATGTATGTATGTGTGTGTGTATATATATATATATATATATATATATATATATATATATATATATATATATAGTTTCTAGAATGTATTACAAATGTTTATGTTGTGTTGTTAGAGAAAAATTGAAGATGATGGGAAACATTTGTGTTCTGTAGTATATGGTTCATTGCCTCCAGAGACTCGAACAAGGCAGGTATTTTATTTACTTCTTTCTCTTGTGTTTATAATTATATGATTCCATTAAAACTTTTTGAACTAATAATGTTTTCTCTGAAAACTTCAGGCAACAATGTTTAATGATGAAAGTAGTGAGTTTGATGTTCTTGTAGCAAGTGATGCAATTGGAATGGGACTCAATCTTAACATTTCTAGAATTATATTTTCGGAAATGGAAAAATTTGATGGATTTGAAATGCGTCCACTTTCTGTTCCAGAAATCAAACAAATTGCTGGTAATTTTTATATCCAACATTATAATACATTTTTATATATCTATTTATAATTTATAATTCAATATATATTGTAGGTAGAGCTGGTAGATATGGATCTAAATTTCCTGTTGGTGAAGTGACTTGTTTGGATCCAAAAGACTTACCCTTGATTCATTCATCAATAAACTGCCCATCTCCAATTTTAGAGGTATATTAATAGTTTAATACAATATATATTCATTTCTTATCACCATTAAAAAAACATTTTTAATGTTTTTATATGGTTATTAAAGAAAAATTATGTTTCTGATGCAGAGTGCTGGATTATTTCCTACTTTTGACCTTTTATACATGTACTCTCGCTCACATCTAAATATTGGTCTGTGCCAAATACTGGTTAGTTATTAATTTATTATTTCCTACTTTCATTTGCTTATGTTTGAAGTTACCCAACAAGCCCTTTAATGATATTCTTATTACGAAAACTGCCCTTTACTTTTGGTGTCAAAGTTCTCTTTATTTATCTTTGATTTTTCTTTCTTCAGGAACAATTTGTAGAGAATGCGAAATTATCAGCAAACTATTTTATTGCTAATTGTGAAGAAATGTTGGTATGCTTTGTGCTAAACTTTTAGGAATTTCTCAATTTTGCTAATTTTCGATATAATTTTTCTTTAATTATCGAATTATTACAATAGAAAGTTGCTGCAGTACTTGATGAGCTACCAATTTCCTTGCATGATAAGTACCTTTTTTGTCTTAGGTACATCATTTTGCCTTTAAATATATTTATTTTTGTTTTTTGTTGATTTTTCAACTTATTGAAAATTGTTTTTTTTTTTCTATAGTCCTGCTGATATGAGTGATGAAATCTTATCTCAGGGTCTCACACAGGTAATTAATTATCTATTATAATATTTAGTTTCTTTGAAATATTTTTTTTAGTTGATGATAACAAAATTTATTTTTTGTAAATTAGTTTGCACATACGTATGCAAAGAAACGCATTGTGCGACTTAGAGAAATATTTACTCCAGGCACGCTGAAAGTCCCAAAGACTCAAACTGAACTCAAGGAACTTGAATCTATTCATAAGGTTAAGCCTCTCGTCTTTTTTTTTCTTTCTTAATATTTATAAAAAATAATAAAAAACAATTTATTATTATAATGATTATCTAACACCATACTTTGTCTTATATCTCAAGGTCTTGGAACTTTACGTGTGGTTAAGCTTCCGGCTTGAAGATTCCTTCCCAGATCGAGATCTCGCATCATCACAAAAATCAATTTGTGGCATGTAAGTAATCTTAGGCCTTTTTTTTTTTTTTTTTTTTTAATTACGAAAGTTATTAAACCCTAATTTAACTTTGCGAATCTAATATTTCAGGTTGATTGAGGAGTTTTTGGAAAGACTAGGGGTTCAGAAGCCGATGCCAAAAAAGTTAAAACAATTTCGATAGCTTCAACAGACGTTTCAGTCTAATCTCTAAAATATAACTTTTGTTTCATTCGATTACATCAAAGAGAAGAACATTGAATATAGCTATTGGACACGACCACTTTCAGGTATTAAAAGCTTAACAAACAAGCAATTGTACTACTAATCTGATGCAGGATCATGTAAAATTCAATGAAGAACATGTTTTGATGCGGTTATAGTTTATCTCACATGTGTTACATTTTACATACTAGAAAAATAAACTATAAAATTCATTTGTTAATATCTTTATGCATCCATTGCTTAGTAGAAACACTGTAAGTTGTATAACACATGTTTTGCTTCTTCTCTTTAATCGATTTATTCAACTTTTTTGTTATGCTTTCTTGAATTTTATTTAGATTTAAAATTATCTTTATGTAAGTGTTTAATTAGCTTGAGTAAGTCTTTATCTCATTATAGTGACTAGTTGTAATGTAATAGTATCGCTCTTGTACAACAGTTTGAGACCACTTTAAAGTGTCTATAGGAGTTGACTCGACTCCAAGGTGTAAACCACTCTAAATATTGGTGTTCGATGTACAAGTCTTCTTTCCTATCTTCTTTACTTTCTTTTCTTGCATCTATTTTTATGATTGAGAATATATATATATATATATATATATATATATATATATATTTTTTGTAAACTTGAGTTGTGTTAAACTTTTCTCTAAACAATTGTGTTGGGGATTGTGTGATATAATTTTTGAGTTCATTCCATTAAGGACCTTCCCCCTAAGGTGCCTTTACATCTCCTATCATCACCATTGTTCAGAATGTGGAGGCAACAATTGAGATCTCACTTTCCCGATTCGACCCTTAATGGATATTACCAGTGATGGGTGGATATTACCAGTGATGGGAGGATTCGAATTAAGTTGAAAATAATGGTATTGTTTGCGAGGAGGCTACTAAGAGAACCCAATGTGCATAACGTCCTTGGAAAAGGTATAAATATTGATTGTTTGCCAACACGAGATTTGATGTAAAGCTCGGAGTATGTACTTGATGTTTTGCATGATGATCCATTTGAATTTGAAGATGTGATGGGGAAGTGTCATCATGATTCATGCATGAAATCTATGAACAAAGAGATGTAATCTCTATAGAACATACGTTTTTTTGGAAACATCCATCACGTGGGCCATTTTAAATGGTCTTTTAAATTCAAACTTGAAGTAATTTTATAAAATAAAATCGTTTTAAAATCACGTTTTGCGGATAAAGGTCCCTAATGGCAAAGTTATAATGCTTACGAGGGTGTAAGTGTGTGTAACAAAAGTAATGAATAAAATACCTTAATTTAATAGCTTACAATCATTACATAGTAAAATTACAATGTCTTCTAAAATATCCAAGAGCTAATATTGTCTTTGGTCTTCATAATTTTTCAAATTAAGTATATATCAAAATACAAGTGTTATGATTGAAAAGCCCGATTTGGTGCAAATTTTTCGAGAGAGATGGATGGTTGTGATCGATCCAATCCCAAGTCCTCCCCCCCCCCCCCCCCCCCCCATGATCCTTAGGATAAAACCTTTTGAGAAAAGACATTTCAAATTATAGCAAATCACAATACAATATAAGATGACATTTTAACAAAAAGGAAGTATACAAACCTTATAGAATGCTACTTATAAAAAATAACATTCTAGAATGCTACTTACAACCCTTTTATAGGATATTCTAACAAAGTTTAGGGATCCAAAGTCCAAATTGCCATACACGTCAACCTATCATCTATGAATGCACAAGTAAGACGCTTAAAATAATTTTAGTTCAAAACAAGAGTTTTCCCTAAAGAAATAAATCACTTTTAAAATAGATTTCAGGAATACACAAAATCCTTATAGTATGTACATTTTACATAAGAAGTATAACATATCAAATAAATCAATAAAAGCATCAAAATAGTTTTAGGGACACATACTCTTGGTATAAACTTGTTTGATTAGGTGTCTAAGCTCATAACTATAATTGATACATACTTGAATTGATAGTAGCACAGTCCTTTTGGGTTGCCTTCATATTAGCAACTAGACAAGATGATTAATCGAGAAAGAGGAAGAATTTATTAATTTGATTAATAAATTGGAATGAATGATTTATTAATGTATTATGTAAATCATATAGTATTAGTTAGAAATCATATTATTTAATTAATAGTTAATCATAAATTAATTGGAATTAATTTTAGGATTAATTGAATTAATTAAAAGTGAAGGGGTTTTTTGGTAATTTAATGATAGTTGAGGAAAGAAGCTTGAGAACCCTCTTTAGAGGCTTGGATGAAAATCTTCTATAGAAGCTCTAGAATTTTCGTCCAAGGGCTTTGGATGGAAGGGATTAGGCTTGCTTGGTCCTTAAGCAAAGCAAGTAAGGTTTCCTACTCTTAACCCTAGCTTTGGCTTTAAGTCACTTCAGTATATAAAGACCCATACCCTTATGAAATTCGGCCACTAGAAACACTAGAGAGTTGTAGCCAAATTTTGAAGCATCTTCCTCCCTCTCACATATCATCCTCTTGCTAAGTGTGTTTGTGATTCATTAGAGGTATTACACTTGTGGTACTTGCTCTCAAGTTTCAAGATCTACAAGGTTTTTAGATTGTTGTTACTACACAACAATCAAAGGTATTTTTCATAAACCTTATTTATATTTTTTGATTATTATCTATAGATCTAGGGTTTACATGATGTTGTTCATATGGTATGTTCAATTTGAGAAGACATAGATCTTATTAGGGTTGCATGCACACATATGATTGTATGTTTATGTTAATCCCATCAAAAACCCCCCTTAGCTTGTAGACGATGTGCTACTTAACTTCCAATGATGTTTTTGTAACTTCGTGACACATAATGACAAAATATTATAATTAATTAATCCATAAATATACTTACATGGCCTAACCAAAACGTCTAAGCTCAAACACTTTATTTTATTTGTAACGATCACGTTTCTCGCAAGACATTTCTTAGAAAATATGCAATTACGTCAGTCGATGATGTAATTTTTCTTGTGAATTAATGAATAAAAAAAAGTATTCAAACATAATATGTGTTTATATGAATGTGATATATATATATATATATATATATATATATATATATATATATATATATATATATATATATATATAATGTGCGTGAAAATCGAACGGATATTATGTGTATATGATATTTGTATAAAAAATTATTTTAAAACTTAATAAATAAGGCAAAATAAACATCTAAAAATAAAATATTACTTATGATAAATAATCTAAACAAAAGTCGTAGAGGTCATGATCACGAGCCTGTACATATAAAAAACGCCTAAACCTGAGTTCATATAAAGAAATTATGATTTTTTCTAAGTTTCACGTTCAACCCGATACAACAATATATGTTATAAAAAGTGAAACGAAGATAAGTTGCTTGTTAGAAAAAACAATCTAAACGAAAGTTCATGTCCTCGTAAATACAAGACCTTTGATATAGAGAAAGTTGAGAACAGACTCTATATGAAGGAGTTATGAGTTTTGCACAATCTTTTATAGTGTAATCTTCATAGACTGTAAAATTAAAATAGAATGAGAATTAACTGACAAAGTCTAAATGAAAGTCGTAGTATTCGTCGATACAAAACCAGGGATATAAAAAAAAAATCGAAAATGGAGCTTGTATGTGAGAGATGTGATTTTTTGAAATTATGAGAATACTTGTGTCTGCCACATGCAGCACCAGGTTCTAGCCTTGTCGCCAAGTTGAGGCGCAACACGCTTGGCAAAAGGCGTGACACACCCCCTTTGAAAACAACCTATAAATAACAACTTAAACACTCCTTATTCTCCACACCTCTTACTTCGGGTTTCTCTCTCTAAAATTCTAACTTTTTGGAGTCTCTAAGTGTTCGCAATGAGGAGTTGCTATAACAGAATGCCTAACATAAAGAAGTGTTAGGCATCGAAGTTCTGTCCGCGACTTTCCGAATTTTTGTTAGAATACTCTGTAAGTTAAGTTGCACTTACTACGCTTTAAGTGTAACTTATATTTATATTCATAGTCGATATTATGAACTTATAAATAAGCACTACTAGAAAAACAACCTTTTACGACGCTCATTGCGCGTCGTAAAAGGCTTAGACGACGCGCAGATGCGCGTCAAGGAAGGTCCTGTCATAAAGAGAGACGACACACATTTATGACGCTCATTTACGACGCGCAATTACGACGCGCGTTTACGACACGCAATGCGTATCAAGGAAGACCTTGTCATAAAGAAAGACGACACGCATTCGCGTGTCGTAACCTTACGACGCGCGTGTTAATGACCCGCAATGCGTATTAAGAAATCCCCTGTCAAGAAAGGCCATGTCATAAATGAAGATGACACACATTTTTGCGTATCATAATTTTAAATGTTTAAAAAAATATATTATTTATAGATTTACTTATTTTCAAATTAAATTTGTATTTAATGTTTCATAATAGAAAATAAAATATCATATACAAAAAATAGAATCCATTGCATAAATTTAATGTCATACAAATAATCGTTCCATGGAAAGATAAAAAAAATCAATAGAAGTTGTAACAAACATTTACAAACTAATAGTTCTAATAACCTAATGTGTGCCTCACTGTAAACAAGATTTGTGCTGATTTTTTTAAATGTGTGCCTCACTTGTCTCCACTCTCCCTCAGTAACACCGCTCATTGACTCTAAATGTATGAACTTGCTCAAAGTATCTATATTGCCTACAAAAAAAACATAACTACAAAATAAGTGTGAAGATGGATTAATACAGTGTAAGAGAAGTAAAGAACCTTGAGCTTCCTCCAATAGGATTCATGGGTAGTCAGACTTGATACACTTTGCAACACGTATATCTCCCAATGCAAGATCAACATTAAGGTAATGGGGAACAACATCACCTAAAATCATATAATATTTATATACCCCTAGACTAGATAGAGCTTTGCTACAAATAACAACCTACTTTATTTAGTCAATTTACCAAACCAATGTATGGGAATGGAACCTGCTTTACTTTACTCTCTTATGGTATATGAACAGGATTAGGATTGGCTGTGTTTGCTATATTTTGGTAGAGGGCATTCATTCATTCATTCTCATGTGTTTTGCACATAGAAGACATTCGATTTAGATGAGAGCTTTTTGGGTTTCGATGATAGACTAAAAGTTAATAAATGAATGAATGAATGAATGAGGATGACCTTTGATCTAAACTGAATAGCTGGATCGGTACTTCGGGAAACAAGCCTAGCAAGTGGAAGCATCTCAGCAATTTCAGCACGTGGAACCTCAAGCCTCATTCTCCAGCGACCCATAGAAGATATCACACTCCCTAAATGACCAGCCATTGCTCTTCTTAGTAAGTTCCCTTTTCTTGTTTCATTTCCAGCTCGTGACCCGGGCAACACGTATTCGCCTTGAAGCTCATACTGGCTATTGCTTTGTTCCAAAACAACCTTCTCAACAGTTATCTGAACCAAACTAACATTAAACTATCAAAGGGAAAACTAAATATATAACTATTAGTTGAAACAAAACATCTGATTTAACTCAACTACTAACCACATCCCTGCTCCATCTATCAGCCAAGTCTAGAGCTTCGCCTAACACACCGCTGAACCGTGGATGTAACAAAGAAAAGATTCCATGGCCCCTTCTTTTCTGGAAATTAATTAAGTTGCACTTCTGCCTGAAACAAAAGGAACAAACAAACCACTTAAAACCTGCTAGATACAATCAACAAATTTACCAACCAACAAAACCCCACCCAACTAATCCTACTTAACACTACAATCCTCCAACCATTCTCTACCAAGTGTTACTATAGTGTTGACTAGACACACAATAAGGGAATGAAATTGACCACTAAAAATAACCAAAAAGAAAAAGGATAAAGAAGCAACTAGTTTCTTATTTTCCCATCAACCGTGTGTGTGTCCGGTCCTGATAAATGATGTTTAAACTTTTTTACTTTGGGAGTGGAAAGGAGGACGAAATACATTGAAATGATTATTACATGCTGAAGGAATAGGAGTTGTTGCAGCAGCTGCAAATTTTGAAATGAACACATAAATGGTAAGAAAAAATCACGGCAAATTCTTATACAAACCAAAAGAAAACGTTGTTATATCAATCTACCAACCTTAACTTGGATATCTCTTTTCTTGTTTATAAAAGTTTTTTTTGATGAAAAGTTAGAAATGGTAATGTTGTCAAAGTCACATTTTAAATCCCAAATCAATTGACAAAAGATACAACAAACCAAACAGAAACATAAAAAAGAATGAAATTGAAATTCTTCCCATTTCTGCCAACCAAAGGCGGAATAGATTGGAATTCCTTCAAATTCCAATTCCTTTGACAGATTCCAGATCCTTCTAAACAATCAGTCCGTAGCATAAAATTTAGAGTGGTTAGAGGCTATTATTGTTAGTATAGTTATGAAGTCATCAGCTGCTACCATTAAGATTAGAGTGGTGGCCAGAAACACAACTCAGTTACTTTCTGCTTGCTTCTTGAAATCGGTCGGTAGCATAAGATTTCCAAATTTTTTTTCTATTCTTTCATGCTCTCTTAATGTGTTTCTGTTTTGGAGAAAGCACAATAAATATTGGAGGGAGGGAGGGAGGGAAGGGGCTTTCTGCACTATTTATTTAAGAAGTAATTTAATTTAATAGATGTAAGTGCTACATGACACTGTATCCCTTACTATATCATAAGATAAAAAATAATGCTTCTTTCATCCCAATTATTTGAAAGCATGATGAATTAAACATATATATGTATTGATGCTTAGGGAAAATAATTTATTTGTTTAGTTTCTACACTTGCAGTATATATGATGACATGCTAAATTGGTTCAGACCTGTATAGATATAAGACCAGCTAAAGATGAGGAACTTCCAAACCCCTACATAGAAGAGTACCGATAACCTTCCTCTTGTCTAGATAGATATTTGTAATTGTGTCTGTCTAGATTTCTTTGAATACACCTTTCTTTTTGAGTAGTGTTAATTGACTCATGAATGTTCAGCTAAATGAATCCACACGATGTTAGCAGTACAAAATCCTTGATATTGTGCAAAAATGATGTGTGATGTAACCCTAAACCCTGAGTTGGAAAACATGGTAGAATGTTGTTCTTCAGTATGAGGAAATAGGTTGTTATTTTATATTACTCGTTCCAATTCAGTTAGTTATTGTTTCTCTTTCCTATGGCTATGGCTATGGTTATGGCTGATGGCATCAGTTGGTCAGGCTATTGATTTCATAGTGCATTTCCGCAAATAAGTGCCAAGTAGCCCCTCTTTCTTTCGTTGTACACAACTACAAATTAGTCGATGGTTGAAATAAAAATACTATGACTTATCTATAATTTTCAGATTGAGTTTTCAATTGAGAAAGAAAAGAATTTTAATCCAAACCCACCCACCACCCCAATCCAATTACTGATCCCTTAAACCTTATTTTCAATTGAGTTTTCAATTGAGAAAGAAAAGAATTTTATTACTACATAACACAACAAATTTGTGTAGGCAACTTAAGAAACAAGTCACAAACCTTATTTTCCGAGTAGTCTTTGCAGCCCCTGTGGTATTGACAAGCTCAGCCTCCAACTTCACCCAAAACTTTTGACCTACACCCCCATAATAAGAAAAAACTGAAGAGGGATACCAATGTAAACAAAAAAAATCCATGAAAGTATGTTGCTATTAAACTTAAGGAAAAATGAAGCATTAAGCCCTAAAAGGCTGAATAATAGTGCAATATGTTGAAAGAATTCATGGGTACCATTGTTCCTTAAGGGAATCTGACCTCTAGGCCCTGCTCATCGAATAGAATATCAAAAGGATCTAGATTGGGTTTCCTACTAAATTAGAAAACTAAATCAAATATATTAAGAATGGTGCATAAAAATTAAAAAGAAAGTCAAAGTCAGAGGGTAATAGAAAAAAAAGTCAAAATGCCAATTACCTTCTCAAAGGGGCGATTTTTCTCAGCTCTTTCACACCTGCCATAACAGAGATTCTATCAGGAGCTAATTCACCATCAAAATGCCAATTACCTTCTCAAAGGCATTTGAAAGACTATTTGCATCATCAACATAAAACAATCCCACCAACATCAACATAAATAACTCCAGTTGCTCTGTGCCTGAATCTGCTAGGATACTGTCACCCTGAGAAAAGAAAAGGAAATGACTAAAATGCCCTCTTGTCCTAAATATAGTGCACAGAACACATGTTAATGGATACCCACATAGGTTCTTATTCAACAAGATAAATCAATTCACAATCCTGTAACACAATAAAAAATAAGTAATCCTCAACAATTGTAAATAACTACAATTTATGTTGCAATTTCTCTCGAAAACAGAAATAATTAGCAATGATATAGGAAATAGAACTCAACTAGAACCACGGAAGATAGAAAAATGTACCTCATACACTCCAGGAAGTATGAATGATCAAACCAATCTGTACTACCAGCATTAGTGGCAACAGCAGGTGATGATGTTCCAGTAGAACTGATAAGAATTATGGATGAATTCAATGTTTAATCAATCACTTTTGGTATGGAATTTGTAATTTGTAAGTAGTCTACAACAGCCATTAAAGTATTACGGATTATTAATCATATATCTCCTTGTTCATAGCATTCAAAGATCGACTAACGGGAATGTCAAAATGCCTCTCCAATTTTGGAATCCCGACTTTAAATTCCAAATAGACTTCAAACTTGAGTTCCAAATATGACAATTAAGATGCACCAGAACAATATTGATGCTTTGATTCATATCCCTAATTTTGCAAGGTACTGTTTGCTCATCTTAAAAACATGTTTAGTCAGAGAGCATCGAGAAACAAGGCCAAGATCAGTCTCACATATTCATTTCAGGTCACCTACATTAAAGTTTAAAATTGCAAACACAAACTAAAACATTATACATTTTTTTTCCATTTGAATGAACCAATCTTAAAAAATAACAAAAACTGGTTTCTTTTGAACCAAAATTGGTAAAAATTTATCATTTTTCCCATTTATCTTCTTGTTTTGGTTTTCATGACACCATACCACAGATGAATGTAAAAACTGTTGATGAAACAAGGTATTAACCCCATCGATTCCAATTTGTGATCCATATTCCATAACATATATGACTTTGATAAAAACCTAATGTACACATGAAGGGATGAAACTGAAACGGAAACGGATGCATATTTCAACATCAGATGTTGGTTGTTTCGTCCCATCTTTTTTCTTGAAACCTGTCATCATAAGATCGACTTCCAGTGGACCCCTAATTTATGGAATCTATTGAAGTTTTCTCAACATAGAAACATTATTCAACAGAAATGGGAGAATGGAGATGAAATATCGAGAGAGAGAGAGAGAGAGACAGAGAGAGAGAGAGAGAGAATACAGATGGTCGAGAATGAGCGACCATCAACTTACCTGATGGGAGGAACAACGAAGACAACTTGCACATTGATTTGTGGAGGATGAAAGGCTACCTATACCTTAAACGATGCTTGAATCGGACCTATATAGGGCTTCACTAGTTCATAGATGGCGACAAGGATAAGTCGCAATGCCCTTAATCTCCTTGTAAGTTTGTCATAGGAATAATGTAACGATCCCTAAATCATATTCTTGTCAGCTTGAGGAGTCGTAAATGGTTGGCTCTTAAACGAAGGCTTGTAAAATTGATCAGTCGTCGCAGTCTCGGTGAGGTGAGATGAGCTCGAGGTCGCCAGTGGGAAGAGTTGAGCGGAGGTCTCCGGAGGTAAGAGGTGAGCGAAAGTGAGCAGATGTAACAAACTTTGCAGAGAGCATCCTTTTGAAAAAACCCTAGATCCCTTACGATTTTGTTATAAGACGAACAGTACGTGCAGTCTGAGGCTAGAGGAGGCAACGATGATTGGAGGCGGCGGATGTGGGTGAGGGCCGGGGTGGAGATGAGGGAGAAGAAGGCGGGGGTTTAAAAAATTTGGGGATTTCATTTTCCTTTAAGGAGACCCGCATTTCTTTAAAAAAAATATAAAACGATATTCACAGATGACGCACTTGTGCCCTCCGTGTTTTTTATTTTTTCACATGAGACACTAATTGAAGGGCACGCAATAATGCATGACCTAAATCCTTAAATGTTTTGAAGAGAGGACGCTTTTTTAATGCCACTCTCTTTTGCATAATATAAAGCAACGAGTGTCGTGGTTGCGTGTCATAAAAGGCTCTTTTTCTTGTAGTGAAGATTTATCAGTAATACCAGTCGTTATATTGATCGATCTACTTATGAGAGTGATGTCTAGGCTAGATATGTGTCGTGTTTAAAGTGGAATTCCCAAATAATTTACTCTGTATACCAGACGGATCTACCTCCGATACGATCTTTTGTGGTGTTCCTTATCAGCTATAAGTCAGTATTCTTTTGGGATTATTAATAAATCTAAAATATTATTATTATAGTTTCGAAAAATATAAAATGATGACTAAGACTTAGTAATAATTGTATATAGGTCGTTTAAAAAGAGAAAACAAAAGTATTTGTCGAAGATCTAAATTTTCCACAAATCATTCACCTTTAATAAGTGAGTGCATAATTACTTTCATCTTATACATAAATACAACATTATTTTAATTGCTTAATTTTATATGTGATATTTATATGTATTTATGATACATGTGTTTTAGCATGACAAGACAATGCTTATTTGAATATATTGTTAAAGTATTGATTTGTTTTAAATATCATACTTAAAATCTTAAATCATATTCGGTAGTGAATGGTTATGAAAGATAAAGAAATGGTGTAAAGCCCTGATCATTATTGTAATATTGTACCGTTGTGATCAGTCATCTAGCATAGTATATATGACGATCACTGATTATTCTAGACAATCTTGTGGAACACTGACATACTCATTACTTGTAGGTGTTAATGAACTGTATGTTCATTCGATGTACTTTACCCCCCATGGTTGCCTTTAGTGAATTATATTACTAAGAAATCCCCTAGGTAATATTATCTACTTGTTGCTTACAATGATCCTTTAGGATAGGTACATTGAGATTATTGTTTTAGGATCAGGGAGTGAGAATAATGAGAATGGGTAATCAGGTTAATTTTTTGAGTGTGAAATATATATTTAAAAGATTTTAATTATATTATTGTAGGTTGAAAACCTTATGTGTTCACCGGAATCCTAAGCCTGACCCACTCAATTTATTTGTATCACAATTTATTTGTATAACAGGTAATAGTAAGAAGGCTACACTACAAGAAAACCGGCCTTTAATGATGCGCGAACCATGACACACATGGTTTTATGATACACTAAAGTGTGTGAGCTAAAAATATGCAAGCTGTCACAAAATTTAAAGGATAAATGACACACATTTGTGCGTGCCCTAAAATTAGTGTCAAAAAAAACATGGAGGGCGCATATGATAAAACGTGTGTCGTGTACTCATGTCGTTTTATAGTAATTTTTTTCATAAACATACGTTCTCTTCTTTAGAAGCTTACGGGGAAAATGAAATTCCCAAAAGTTTGTATAACCGCCATGTTCTCCTCTACTTTCTTTCCAACGTTCTTATCTGTCACAATCAAATACCAAAAAAACCCTCAATCGAAGAACCACGATGTCTCTCTCACTGTCAGTGCTCTTTTCTCCCACAACAACATCGCACCATCACCAATTCTCCGATCTTCGACCGATGTCTCCACCTATTCTCTGCCCCCTCTAATTTGCTCAATAAAATATCCAAAAACCCTCAATCGGAGAACCACAGTCGCTTGTCATTTCTCCCACACCAGTCGGCAGAAATCAAGGAGTCTCGTGCCTAAAAATCTATATAGAGCCACAAAATCGACTATTGTTGGAACTAGGGTTCCGGTTCTTAGTGAAATCGAAGGTTTTTTGGTCACCAGGCCATGAAATTGAAATCAAAGGGGTACAGTTGTTGGAACCACGACTATTGTTGGAACGAGGGTTTCAGTTCATAGACCCTCCATCTACTTCTCTCGATCTTCAGTTCCTCAAGTAACGAACCCTCTATGCTCGCCGCTATTAGCCATTGCCTCCCTATGAAGCCACCACCAAATGGAGACCATCGCACCCCACAGCTACACCAGAAACCTTCAACCTCTCATACAGGTTCATTTTTGTTATATTTTTTCCTGGTTTCCTAATATATTTCACAGAAATCATCAACCTTCAACCTCTAATTTCACTTCAAAATCTCTGTTGCTCTTACGGGATGGCTGTTTGGTCAACGGGTATTGCAACTCGCCCTATTGTCATGGACTTCATGAAGCAAATTGATCAGGATGTGAGATTTCAATAAGATGCTGATGCCTAATTGCCTATCTCTTTCTGTTGTTTAGGCAAATCGACGTGTATTAGCAACTGATGAATGGATTCAAGTTGAAGGAACCACCAACATATATGCTCTTGGTGATTGTGCCACAATCAACCAACGCAAAGTCATGGTACATCGATCTATACCTTTTTTTTTTATAAAACAAAATAAAATTAATTCAATAGGATCCCATAAACATCGAAATGACACTTGTGGTAATTTTATACTTGGAACCATTTAATTTTTACCACCAATACACTTACAAAACTTCTTACTTCTCTCAATGAATGCACCGAGTGAGTGTGATTCTTGAATACTGTACTTATCTTTAGTCCAATCTGCTATGAAATATATATATATATATATATATATATATATATGTTATCCTAATATGGTATCTGTTACAGTTTTTTGTTCTAGAATGTTGTTATATTTATAGGTGGGGTCAAGTCTTCATATTAAGGTATCATGCTTTAGTATTTGCTTCTTTTCACACCCTTGTTTATATAATTTGAAGGGTTGAATGAAAAAAATTACTACACTTTATGCCATTCTTAAAGGGCTTGTTCAACAGCTCAAGGGTACTTTTGTAAATTCTCTTTCTAGTGTCTTCACATAATTTACTTTTAACTTTTTTTTTTTAAAAATTTCTAGATTGCAAGGAACAAATAGAGAAAGCAGAGGAGAAAGAACGTATGCAGAAAGAACAAGAGGAGAAACAGAAAAAAGAAGCTGAAGAAGCAACTTTGAAGGATCAAAAAGTGAAGAAAAAGTGAATGTTGAAGAGCAAGAATCCAAAGAAAGTAGCTCTCATAACGAAAATGAGATTAGAGAACAAAGAATCTTGATTTTTTTTTGCAAAGTTCTCACATCTTGATCTTTTATTAGGATCCAAACATGGGCTCATTTGACAATGGTGTTGAATCTACACACAGTGATGATGATGGAAAGGATGCATCTTATGATAATATAGAAGAGGTACATCAAGATGTGGAAATTACAGGACCTGAGAAGGAGTTTTATTCGTTATATGGTCATTGTTTTGAGATCAAAGAGAACAAGTTATTAAATTTACTTTTTTTTTTCTATTGTTACTTTTTTTCTTTTTTCATTTTACTGAATTTTGATTTTTTTAAATCACTTTATGTATGTTTACAAAGTTTGTCCCTTTAAGGATGTCACTCAAGTGGAGGGGCATAGCACAACTACTTTAGGGTATGTGTTTTTTTCATTAATTAATTGATTTTCACTGAAAAATTGTGTATTAAATTTCTCAAATGTTTTTTTTTTCTTTTATTATATATAAATAATAGGCAATGGGAGAAATTTGATGAGTCATACAGAGTCATGCTCTTCTCAAATGGTGACAAATGCTGGAATGGACCTCAAAGAAGCTTAATTGTACCTACCTCAATATTTTAATCTTTACATTAATTAAAAAATTACAGAAATGCCCCTCTGAACAAATGATATTTTCTTTACAGGGGTAGTTTGGTCACAATTAGCTTGTTTCAATTAAAAAGAAGAAAAAGAAAAAAAAACCCAAAAGCAACTGCCAGGGGGAGTTTGGTCACAAACATACAAAGCAAATCTACCCACATTCAAAGCAAAACAATTTATGCCATATTTGACTGCATGGGTAGTTTGGTCACAATTAGCTTTTTTCCATGAATCGGTAATCCTACACTTTCTATATCAAATCAACAATTTCTGTTCTTACTTTATTTATATACAATAACATCATACTTTCATGACTATCTTTTATTGCATTAATTACATAAGTGTTTTGAGATATTATGTATCAACAAGCAACAGGTGGAACAAGATGCTGAATCATTTTTTTAAGCAGAAAAATCATATCCCTTTTAACAAACATACAAACAATCTGAAAATACACAGAGATATCTCATATTGAAAAGCATGTTAGAATGAAATAGTTTTGGTCTAAATTAAATGATATCAATGTTTTCTAGTTATTTATCTTGAACTTATGAATTACAGGGGTAGTTTGGTCACAAACTGTTAAAGTTACTCATTTTCAACCAAAAAACAATTATATACAAGGGCAATTTGGTTACAAACTATTAAAGTCACTCATTTTTAACCAACAGAGTTATATATAGGGGCAGTTTGGTCACAAACTGTTAAAGTCACTCATTTATTTTCTAAGTGTACATGACAAAAAACATTTTCACTAGGCTCATTCCATTCCTTCAAATCAACCAACACATGATAATAGAATGTAGTGACCCCTTCCATTGCATTACTTTGTTCAATCCATTCCTATGTTTCCATTCCAGCAAACTGAACAAAAATGGGTGTAGTATTCATGGTAAGTTATGAAACGATGGTTCTCTATATTCGAACAAGTGTTAACTGAAAAAACGAACATTGACATTTTGATTCCAAAAACAGGATGTTATTGCTGCTTGTGAAATTGTTAATTGCAATAGTATTGAGTTCCAATGCTAGGTATGGCATACATCATTTAAGGTGTATTGTAAGTGATAAGATTAAAACTATAAGATCGATAGATCAAAACAGGTAAAAGAATCAAACACAAAGAATGGAGATCAAAGTTGTGCTGAATGATTGAAAAGCACTGCCTTAGAAGAGCTCGACAAAGAACTGCTACTGTAAAGGCAGTGTAGGGTTACAAGATCATTAATTTAAAACACGGTGCATGCATGCACTATTTATACTCTAACCCTAGCACAATAAAGAACCGGGTGGAGAGGCTCATGTCGTTATAAAAGATTGAATAAATACAATACAATAATTGGCACAACATAATATAACCCCAACAATCTCCCCCTTTGTGTCAATAAGGAAGATATATCTTTCATTGTTGTTGGCGCTTTTGAACTTTAAACAACTTCGGCATAATTCCCAACATAGTCTTGCGAACTAGGACATACCAATTGATCATGTCAAAAAAACATCTCTTGTCCGCAACACTGTTCGCTTTATTATGACTAATAAAATCCACGATATATTCTAGACAGGAGGAGGAGTATAAATGTTTATCTGGAAAAAAAGAAGCAGACTCTGTGAAAGTTCGCATCTGGTTTTTCTCTTACATGAAAAGCGACGCTCCAATCCTTCTTTTGTATCCTCCCCAACGTCATCGTATCAAGATCCTTCGGAGGCTCCTTGGGGAGAACTGTACGTTTCTTATTCAGAATAGTGGCAATCTCCACGTCCATCTTTCCAACCTCTTGGATGTAACATACCAACATTCATTTTAGATGTGCAATGATAGGATTGAATTTCTGTTGATCCTTCAGTAGTGGAAGTAACAAAGAAATCCAATTGAATGGGTTGAGGCAGGGCAGATCTACGTGAGTAAATTTGTGTGTTGAACTCACAGCCCCACGAGCAACCTTGAAACGAGCATTAATGAAGCTCTTAGTTTTAATTGGTCTGAACACCTTAACAACAATGATCTTATTTGAGCTCCACATTTTATATTGTGGCCTCATGTGCTTTAGATAAAACGAAAAGAGCACCCGATTAACACCTTTGTCAGTAGGGGAGACATTCGCAATCTTGTCAAAATTGCGAAACAGAAAAGCCTTTGGCGTAATAGGCATATCAAGCTGTAAATCCGAAGAGTTCTTTAATTCGAATGATCTAACGGGCTCTAGCCGGTAAACGTTCAGATAGTCGACGACTTCATTCAAAATTCGTTCCAGTGTCCATAGAGGAAAGATAATTTTCTGAGCTTTCAAATTTTCCTTTGCTTTACGAGCGAGATTGGAAGCATGCTCCTTAGTGAATGTTTCAAGGAAGGCTTTGACAGAGGCCTGAGAGTATTCATTGCTGGACGAGGCTTTGGTGGACTCAAGTAAAGAACCCAACTTGCAATTCAGTACCTTGAACTGCTTTGTGGTCATGGGAGCATCATCTTCATCACTCTTTGGTTGGACAATGAAAGGACTATAATGAAAATTCTCAAAAACGTCCTGATCATCACCAAATATAATAACTGGATCATCTTGAAGAAGTGGTGAGATGGGAGTGGACTCTATACCAACAGAAAAACCAGAAGCCCTTGCCCCCATATCAGATACCTAGGCAGTGATTGGTGGCGAACTGGTGGTTGTTGTTGAGTCTGTGAAGAGAGGAATAGAAAATGAAATCGAATCTTGAGGTTGCGAAACACCCATAGAAATGTTTGGGCAAGGAGCAATCGAGATCGATGTTGTTGTAGCAGTGGGTGAGGGTGGTGTAAAATCTTGAAAGAAATCATCTATAATTGGAATTAAAGTTGGCATAGAAAAGGTTACCTCATGATTCGTAGTTATAGGCTCCTAAACCATAGGATGCGAAGTCGGAGCTGTATCGTCATGTTCGTGTTGGACTCGCTCTGGACTGCGAACATCTGAGATGGTGTTGGACTCCGAATCATCCTCAACACTTGGAGTTGGAGTTCTTTGTCTGCGAGTGGCTCGCTTCTTTTTCTTCAGAGTCTGTGCAGGTTCGGAAAGTCCAGTCTTTGCTTTTCTTTTTCCTCCATTCTTTGGCTTATCAGCCTCCACAAGAAGTTCACGCACTACAACTGTCATTGGACGAGGACCTGAAGCCGGTTGGCTGCAATAGGCTTGGATTACTGCACTGTCAGCCAGTACATTCCGAAGCATTATTTTTGGAAGTGAACCGATAAATGCGAACCTTGAACTGTTAGACAAAATAATGTTTGAAGTGTGAAACACTGGAATTGCAGCAATAATGGATCCCTCGATAACTGGAAGGTTAAGGCGATCAATGGCTCTTTGAATGACAATTGACCAAAAATGAGCGCAGGAAATATCGTTTTGCCTTTTAACAGAAAGAGTAGTCTGGACAAGTTGAGCCCAAAGCACTGATCCGTAATCCAAGTTAACTCTCGAATAAACGCCATAGAGAATTGTGAGAAAAGTCTTACTAGCATCGTCTGACCCGGTTACACTCTACGAGAAGCTCTTGAAAATTTAGGTAAACGTCCCATTCCACATTGGATGCAAGTTAGGCTTTTTGAACTTAAAGACAACAACTAGATACTCACGATAATCCATATTGTAGAACATTTCCAGTAGAGTGGAATTAGGGATGTACTATGGATTGACCAAATCCCTACCTGGAGTAAACCTTAGTAGGCGACAAAATCTTGACTTGGTGATGGAGGTCTGCTGATTACCAAGCTCAAAATAGTAAGTAGAATCACTTTCTTCATAACGAGCAAAAGAGTAAGCCCTAGAAAGAAGAGCCAAAGGCACGTTCTCTGTTTTAGAAAGGGCAGTTTCCAAGGGAGAGAATCTGAGGCACTCAATCGAAGGTTGAATAAAGGCATCATACTTGGATGGATTAAGGTCCAGGATGAGATTCTGGTTAGCCTTGATACCCATCAATGTTGATTGAGCCATTTGTTCATTAAGAGAAGAAGAAGCAGCCATGGATGCAGTGGAGAAGACGATGAACAGTGCTTGTGAGAGAAAAGGGTTTTCGTGCACCGGAAGGATAATAAATTTGAAAGCGGTGAGTAAAAGTGAAGCGTCGATTTCCTTATATACAATACGACTGGTGAGAGAAAATTGGCATTTGGCGCTCCAAAATCCCAATAAAGTAGCCTTGAAACGTGTGACAGGCTGGCATGTGACAGGCGTGTGTTAGGCGGCGTGATTTCAGCGTCAATTTGAAATTTCCACATACCGTGATCTCAATATTATCCATTAAATATCGCCGTTTTAGTTTCTCACTTTCGCAATTGATCACCATTTCCTGTACTCTGAATCTGAAAGTAACCATTAAGACTACGAACCAGACTTTTGAAAATCACAAGGATCTTCATGTAAGAGTGTTCCAAAGATAAAGAAATAAAACAAGTTCTCTAAGGGATTCTAGTGATGTCACTAAAGACATAAAGCAGATGGATCCCGGGCAACGATCTCTTCCTTCGTAGTCAAGAGAGACTTTGAAGTGCCTGTGTGGTGTCTCGTTGAATTACGATCATCAGTTTGTGGAGAAACAGTGAAAGGCTTCTTTTTAATAAGGCGAAAGGGGTGGCTTCATTTTCAACTAAGTCTGAAACTCAATATAAGTCTGAACGTTCGTATGAAGTACTTGTCTGACCAGTGTAGCCATAAGAACAAGTATGCTTTGGAAATTTTTTGAGTGGCTGGATAATTTAGAAATCTCAAGAAAAATAAAAACTGGATCTTATGGGAAGAAAAGTCTTAGGGCTAGAACATTTCACTAAGATATCACAAAAATAAAAGGTGATTTCAAGGTACGAACCACAAAAGTGGAGTTTCATCAATTCCATGGTGATTAATCTAGAACATTTAAATTGCTCACCGTCAATTCGTAAATATGTGTTGGATTTTGGGTTTTACTCAATTCGTGTTGATAACGAATTTTAGATCATAAACATAGAAGTTGTGTAATCGTACACATCAGTGGTAATTTCTGAGAGTTTCAAGGGTTACTAGTGTGAAAATGAATGTGATGGAGAAATATTGGGAGATGGTTTCGAAGAGAAATGTACCTATGCTATACGAAAGTGACCAAGTAGTCAACTCTTAACTCAATGTGAGAAGAGTAAGGTAGCTCAATGACTTATGTGAATATTAACTTGATTGGGAAGAAATGATTGATATTATCAATTCATTAAGGCTTCAAACATAGAGTCCCAAAGGCTTCAGACTACATGCAGCAACATGCTTCTAGGGACACTTAAGTAGTGTAAAGATTAGAACTTCAATACCTGACCCATCATTCGTAATTGAGAGTATCATGATATGTTTTGTCAATCCTGCTCAATTATCTATTATTTTTGATGTTATAATATAAATATAAAAATAGAAAATACTTTGGATTTTTGAATTTTCTGAAAAGGAAATAAAAACAGAAACAAATAAAATATTTTTGGATTTCGAATTTTCTGAAAAAGAAATAAAAACAGAAATAAATAAATTATTTTTGGATTTTGAATTTTCTGGAAAAGAGATAAAAACATAAAAATTAAATAAGTAGAAACAAATGAAATATACAAAAGTATACAAGAAGCTCCGAACCTCCGAATGAACAGTGGACTGCGAGTCGCTTCGAGCGTTCAGACCAATTCGCAGTTGAACAGTAGATTGCGAACCACTACGAGCGTTCGCACCCATTCACAGTTGAACAGTTGACTACGAATCACTACGAGCATTCACACCCTTTGCAGTTCAATCAATACTTTCCTAGGGCGAAGGTGGTTTCAGAACTGATTTAGCTTTAATCATTCCTAAACCTTAAAGAATGCGATTAAAGGTTTGTTCTGGTAAGGATTTAGTAAAGATGTCAGCTAGCTGATAAGCGGATCTAACAAAGTGAATCTTGACATTTCCATCTTCCACGTGATCTTTAATAAAGTGATACCTCAGTGCGATGTGTTTTGTCTTGGAGTGCTGCATTGGGTTGTGACAGATGCGAATGGCGCTTTTGGAATTCAAGTATAAGGGTATTCTTTTCATGTTAATGCGATAGTCCCTTAACCGACTTTGAATCCATATTACCTGCGAGGTATCAAATTCCGAGCGAGGTTGTTCGTTTTAGATATCTGAAGATGTTCTTCACAGCGGTCATGTGGGGTTCGTGAGGATTTGCTTGAAACCTAGCACAATAGCAAACAAAAAACATAATTTCTGGAAGAATAGCAGTTAGATACATCAATAAACCTATCATTTGACAATAGAGTGTCATATCCGCAACTGGTTTGTCCAAAGACGGTGTTATCTTTGTTCCAAATGCCACTGGAACCTTCATCTTCGAATCTCCCACCATTCTAAACTTCGCAAGTAAGGTCTTCATATAAGCCTCCTGGTTGATAAAGATTCCATCTTGACTCTGTCTTATATTCAAACCAAGGAAAAAGTTAATCGGACCCATTGAACTCATCTCAAACTTAGTTTTCATCAACTTTCGGATCTCAACATTTAATCTAGGATTAGTAGATCCGAAAATGATGTCATCAACATAGATTTGGACGACCATCAAATGGTCACCATCTTTCTTGCGAAAGAAGGTTGGGTTGACCGAGCCTTGTTTAAATTTAGACTGTTTTAAAAATCTAGTAAGAGTTTCATACCAGGCTCGTGGAGCTTGCTTCAGACCATAGACTGCTTTGTCCAAAATGTAACAGTGGTTTGGATATTTTTCGTTTACAAATCTAGGTGGTTGTTCCACATACACTGTTTCTTCTAATTCCCCGTTTAGAAAGGCACACTTGACGTCCATTTGATATAGTTCAAGGTTCTTGTGTGCTACATATGCCAAAAAGATGCGAACTAACTCCAGCTTTGCTACTGGTGCGATAGTTTCCTCGTAGCCAATCCATTCTTCTTGGAAATGCCCTTTTACGACTAACCGAGATTTTTTTTTCGGATCACATTGCCCTCTTTTTCAAGCTTATTTCGAAACACCCATTCAAGACTAACGACAGAAGCATCTTTCAGAGTTGGAATTAACCTCCAAACATTGTTTCGTGCAAACTAATTGAGCTCCTCAAGCATTGCTTGCACCCAATCATAATGATCAAGAACAATCTTAACATTTTTGGGCTCAATTTTGGAGATAAACGAATTGAACATGCGAAATTCCATTTTGGAGAATAATGCAGTCCAATTCGTCTTCTGTTGTGCTCTCGTAAGAACTCCTGTAGAGCATTCTTCGATTACTTGTGTTTTGGGATGATCTTTGGTCCATTTGGTTAGAGGAGGGTAGTTTGAATCATAACATGGATCCAATTCAACATTTATTTCTTCAAATTTAGATTGAGCATCCGAATCATCATTTGTATCCGCATTCTCCCCCTCGAATGATGGATTTGACTCTACATCTGGAGTTGAATCTTCCCCCTGGAATGGAGGTTCTAGTATGATTTCAGGGGCTTCATTCTCCCCCTGAACAAGTGTGTTAGATGAGGTGGTTGATGTGAAACCCCCCTGAGGTGGAGCATTCACAGCTTGTGGTTGAGACGGAATGTCAGAGTCTTTCGGGGTGGGTGGCTCGTGTTTAGTATCTTTGGCATCGTCATCAATAATCTTTTTTAACTCGTCCTCTTTGTTATCTGCTGCCTTGGATTCTGAAGAGATCGCCTTCTGTAACGCCTGTGTTTCCGGGCTTGCCATTTGTAGCAATATAATAGTCTAGGTTAACCTTTGTAACCCGTTTTGAAATAATAAGATTGTATTATTTGAGTATTATGTGTTTTGTGCTTAATTGCTTAATTATGTGGTTTGATTAATTAAGAATAAAAATAAGCGTCAAAATTTAAGTGTAAAATAAACTTAATATCTTTGATTAATGTTGTAGTAATTGAAACGAGGTTTCCGAATATATATAGAACGCCCAAATCCGACTTCGTATGAGGAAGTTATGATTTATCGAAGTTTCGGCTTAGCGGCATGCAACCTGAAATACTCGATTTGAGATCGAGCGGTTTTTAGCCGAAGCAATCTAAATAAGAATCGAAGATCTCATTGTTGGTATCGAAGCGATAAAAAGTTAGGCGAGAACGGACGTCAAACGAAGAAGTTATGAATTTATAACGAAAGTTTCTGTCGCGGCCTATTAAAAATAATTAATAAAAATAAAGTCAAAATTAGCCGACGGAGTCTAAACGAAAGTCGTAGAGCGTGGTCTCACCTTTCCGTGGATATAAAGAACGTCGAAAACGGAGTTCGTATGAAGAAGTTATGAATTTCCGAAGTTTATTAATCATTTTGTAATTAAATTTAATTCAAAATTCGGAGGTATTATCCGAAGGCGAGTCACCGGTGTGATCCGGAGTACGCCCCGCGTACGAGGTTACGCTACCGCGTACTCAGCATAGTGTCGACACTTCGGATGATGCATGCAGTGACGATTTCGGAAGCAGTACGCGCCGCGTACTGCAGTACGCCCCGCGTACTCCGAGGCTCCAGCCTCTATAAAAGGGGATCCGAAGGCAGCCAAAATTCTTGTTCATTTCTTCTCTTCTCTCTAGTCTTTTGCATCGTTTTGCGTGCCGAAGATACCCCGAAGCCCCGGTATCATACTCTAGCCCCGAGGCAAGTCCCGAGACCTCGAAGATCCCGAGAAGTGCGGTTCCCGAGTCGAAGCTCTGCCCGCGAGAAGTTCGATTTTCGAGGAGATCTTCCAGATCTGCTGAGGATTACTACTTCTATAAGCCGTAGTGCTGTCGGATCATCTTCTGATCAAGTGAGTGTATACTACCTTTCATAAACACAATAATAATACGAGTTTGGTTCGAGTGTATTAAGTGTATTGTTGTTTATAAGTGTAAGTGTGTAGTTATTTTCTTCCAAATACAATAATACGAAGTATTATATATAAAATACGTGCTATGTGTATATATTTGGTTGTGTTATGTGTGAATGTGTATTCACCCTCTTCTATCTTATAGATCTGATTATTTCTCTATGAGATATGTGTTATGTGTGTGTGTGTGCCTCATCTGTTATGTGATATATGTGTTGATTAAAGCATGCTATACAGGTTTTTAAAACTATGTATGCAAATGTATATTTTTATCTACTAATATGTTGGGTAGAACATGGGTAGACAGTTGGTGTGTAATAAACAGATGAGAGGCCTCGTTGTTGTTTGATTGAGTCATCTAGCGGAGTTTAGATGACGACCACTGGCTATTCTAGACAGTCTTGTGGAAACATTAGCAGGTTCGCCACCTGTAGGTGTTAATGAACTTGGGTGTTCATTCGCTGTACTCCATCCCCCTCATGGTTGCCTTATTTGACTTATATTGCTGAGGTACCCCCGAAGCATGTGTTGTCGCCCCGATGAAATATTCTTAGACTAGGTCCCTTATGTTAGTTGAATTAGGGACATTAAAGTGAGAATAACGGGAATGGGTAATTGGGTTATTGTTGGTTGGTGAAAATTAAATATGATATTTATTGTGGGTTGAAAACCCTATATGCTCACCAGGCTCCCAAGCCTGACCCACTTAGTTTTAAATTGTATTACAGATAGTGGCGGAAGGGCATGAGATGGATGAACCATCAAGTTGTTTTGTTTACAAGTCTGCATATGTTTATATTTGTTATATGACCTGTAATGTATTCGTTTATGCTTATTGGTCTGTATCATAACATGACACCCCAAGTTTTGATTATAATGAAAATACATTTCTTTTATGAAATGCTTCGGTAAACATTGTTTTATCATGTTTTGTTTTTGGGAACAAATTCCGCAACTCTTTCAAATCAAAAGGATTTACTCTGAAAATATTTAAAAGCATAAATGAAAATCGGTCTTTTCTGGCCGAGATTTTGGGGATGTCACACCTTCTCTGATTCATCAAATAGATTCAAAAATTCCTCATAAAGATCAGAAAGAGGAATTATCATTAGATAGGTTGTGGGAACAATTTCCTTTGATTGAGAGTCTCTAACACCCAGTTCCTGGTACCTATTTAAATTCAAGTAATTTCATTTTTTGCTTGGGACTCGGCGAGTTGAAGGCCCAACTCGTCGAGTAGACTGATTTTGACTGGGAGGTTTAGTGAACTACTCGACGAGTCGGGGGACTGAATTGACGAGTAGAAGTTATTTGGATAAAACCCTAATATTTAGGGTTTACACCCTATTTAAACAGCTTTTCTCGTCCCAAACCATCCTCCATCGTCCTTCTCACTTCCAGAAGACCCTAACTCGAAACCCTAGCAATTTATTGAGTGTTCTTGAGCTTTGGGGTGCCATTTTTGTGTGTTTGAAGTTTGAGGAAGAGAGGGAAGCTTGAGAGATCAAGAGGAAGCAAGTAGATCCAGAGGTTTGGGCACACTTCTAGCTCATTTGAGGTATAAAGCTGAAACCTTGACCATCTAACTCTTAGATCTCTAGTTAGGGCTCGTTCTACCCCTTTCCTAAGCTTTGAAAGGCCTTATTCGGGATTGGGTGTGTATCATGGAGTTACACTTCGGATATGGAACCATTGAGGGTTCCCATGGCATAAAGGTTCCAACTTTATGGCCATGAGAAGTCCATGCATCTTATAAACCTCTTTTCTTGGCTTTTTGAGCCAAATACCCCATGCATGGACACCACGTTTGTGACTTTACGTACAATATGGACCCTAGGAGGTCAGATCTATGGCTTAGATGCTTTGAGACCCACTGAAATCGACTGTATAGTTTTGGACAAAGAGGGACTCAGCGAGTCGGGTCGTATTTCCCCATCAAATCCTTATGTTGATGGACCAAATGCTAAGATAGAAGAACACTCCGTTTTATAGGCTCATTAGGGACTTGGAAATCATGGAACTCGGCGAGTGTATGAGCGGACTCGGTGAGTTCAAGGCAATGTACCAACCACCTGAAAACGGACTCGATGAGTTCAAGGAGAACTCAACGAGTCATAGACTAAACACCTTCATACGGATGAAGATGAACTTGACGAGTCCATTAAAGAAGGTGTTGATGTTCTGTTGAAGGTGAACTTGTTGAGCTCTTGCTAGACTCGACGAGTAGGGATGGGGTGGTAGCATTTTGTGGACGTGGGGACTCGACGAGTTGGTAAATCAACTCGGCGCGTCTAGTCAACTAGATGTTGGCTTTGACCAAAGTTGACTTTGACGAAGGTTTTGACCTTGACTTTGACTTGGACCTGAGTTGACCCTTGTAGGGGTTATGATTATGAAATAGTAATGTAGAAAGGATGTTGTGTAGGGATTGAGGAGTCGAGAAGAGTTGATCTCCATACCGAGGACAATGCAGACACTATACGACATTGAGGTGAGTTACCATCCAGTAGGAGTGGATCTAAGGCACCAAGGCTGGCCCACTAGTAGTTGATTATAGTTGAGATGATCGTCTTTGTGATAATTGTCTGGTTTGCTACTACCTAGTATGTTTATGTGCTAGCATGATATGTTATATGTGATAGTGATACAAGAGGGGAATAGTCCCCAAGATTGGTTGTTAGGACCGAAGGGTAGGTCTGGCACCCCAAATATGCTTGACAATATGGTTTTGTTATGATACGTGTGGTAGTAGTATTGGGGGGGGGGGTTAAATAGTCCTTGGAATTCGGTTGTTAGGACCGTAGGGTAGGTCAGCACCCAGAACTACTTGACATGGGTAGTTAGCACCCCAAAACTACTTGACAGGGTAGGTCGACACCCTAGAATGGCCGGACCGGGTAGGTCGGGCACCCCAAAATTGTCCGATAGTATGTATGTTATGTGATTGTATAGTATGTGGTATGATGGGGGAACTCACTAAGCTCCGTGCTTACAGTTTTCAGTTTTGTTTCAGGTACCTCTTCGTCGAAGGGGAAGGAGCCAACGCGGTAGCAGCGCCTCACATACACACACTGGGTTCCGTATTTTGAGATTCATGGGATTATACTCTGATTTTATTATTGTTCGATGTTATGATTTTGAGACATGTTTATTATGGTTTTATGGATTAATATGATATCGACAATGTTTTTAGTAAATGGTTTTATAAGTTACTTAATTAAAAATGAAATTTTTGGACTCGAAATTTTGGATGTTAGAGAGTCAGTCTTCTGATACTTCTTTAAATAATTGTCATCAAAGGTGACATAATAGGTCTCTTCTATTTGTCTTGTATTTTTTTTGAGAACCCTATATGCCTTCGAAGTCAGAGAGTACCCCAAGAAAATTCCTTCATCTGCTTTCACATCAAATTTATTTTGTTGCTCCCGTGAATCGAAAAGAAAGCACCTGGAGCCAAACACATGAAAGAACTTAACGTTAGGTTTTCTTTTATTAAGAATTTCGTAAGGGGTGATGGATAATTGTTTATTAAGAAGAGATCGATTCTGAGTAAAACAAGTTATACCAGTAGCTTCTGCCCAGAAGTAAAGTGGCAGGTTCGCAAACGAAAGCATGGTCCTCGCATCTTCGCATAGAGATCGGTTTCGTATTTCAACAACTCCATTCTGCTAAGGAGTGTAAGGAGCTTGATGGGATTAAAACAACCTTTAATCTATGAAGATCGATTAGATCTTGAACAAGTATATGAGTATAAAAACAGCAAGAACGCAATAAAAAGAACAAGACAAGATTGAATCAAACGAGTCGAATGATTAAAACAAAATCCTCAGAAGAGCTCGATTAAGAACATCAACTGTAGAGGATTGGTAGGTTACAAGAACGATTAAAGAAACCTTGAAATTACTATCGTTAAGCTCTCTATCGTTATTCTCTAAAATCGTTAACCTAATATGCATGCAAGCATTAACTTATATACAATACATAAAAGGCTCTCGGTTGGACAGGCCCAAACCGGAGTGTACATGGCTAAACTATCGAGCCCAAAAGACGCAACATCAAAACAATCTTCAGCCCAACAATCTCCCCCTTTGCGTCAATTTGGAGCGAGACCTTTACTTCTTACTTGGGCCGGCAGCTGAAGCTGGTACCTTCTTCTTCACGGTGCTAAACAGACACTTGGTTATGGAGAGGATGGTCTGTCTAAAGCGGATGTACCAATTGATCATATCATTGAAGTACTTGATGTCACCAGCCGAATTCTCTTTACACCGCTTGATAATTGATAAGACGTGCTCCAAGCAAGCTGTGGTGTAAAGGTGTTTGTCAGCTAAAGCGAAGAGACATTTCTGTCCTTTGGCTCTAGTGAACATTACTGAGTTTCGCCTCGGATCAATCTTACCCATTTGCATTTGATTTAGATCAATGGCCGATCCCACAGGTGCTATCTTCGGTTTCTTTTTGAAAACTGTGGCGACCTCCTGATCCATTAGGGCAACCTCCATGATATAGCAGGCCAACATCCTTTTGACATGGTCTATGATGGGACCATATTCGGTTTCATCAGTCAAAAGGATATTGTATAAGACAATCCAATCATGAGGATTTAGATTGGGCAGATCCGCCAGGGAGATAATGTGAGCAGTTCTTGCAGATCCTCGAATGAGCTTGAACTTAACGTTTGTGAATCTCCCCACGGCATAAGGCTTCAGCACCCGAACGTTTACAATCTTCTGGGCGCTCCAGGTAAGATATTGAGGGCGAGCAGCCTCCAGATAGAAGTCAATAAGCTCCCTGTCAAGCTCATCGTTCGGATGCGGTACTTCAAAAATGTTAGAGAAGGCGTGGAAGATGAACGCCTTTCGAGTCAGCGGCATATCAAACTGCGAATCGACAGTGTTGTTGCAGTCGAATGATATAACCGGCTCGAGCCATAATATGCTTGGAGTTTCTATGGCCTCTTTTATCATACGATCCCTGGTCCAAGCAGGGAAGAGCAACTTTCGGCTCTCAAGGAGATCGTGGGCTTCTTTTTGCTTGCGTTCGGCTTCTTCAGCCTCTCGCGCCACACGACTGGCATCGTCTTCAGCATTGCGACTGTTCTTTCTTTTTAACATGTCAGAAATGGTCTCCTTGTCTTCATCTTCATCTTCATCTTCATCTTCATCTCCTCCCTCAGCTATGTTTTTGCCCTTGTTCTTCACACCCGAACCCGAAGCATGACCAGTTGGAGGTGGTTCGGTTGTGTGAGTAGCTTTGGAGGAAGGAGGTGGTTTCGATCCCTTCTTCTCATCTCCCCCTTGTTTCGGAATGGACACAAAACTCGGTAGGCCTTCAATCTTGCTTAAAAGGTCCATGGCTGGAGAGAGTTTTTCAGCGAGGGTACGCCTCACCGAATGGTTTAGGATGGGGTCGTGTGCTTCCAGGATGTTTGATAACGCTGCGTGGACATCCGAAACACACGTCTTTATCACCTCCCTTTTGGATCGAAGAGCTTCCAATTGTTGTTGGGAGTTGGAAAGTTGCGTGCTCTTGACCTTGAGGGCGGTAGTCTTACTCGCCAAGACGTCCATCAGATAATTTTCAGCTGCAAGATCCTCTTGTAGCTTTGCCAGGCGGGCATCGATGGAGACACAAAGTGCCGAGTTGTCGTCGCTTATATTCTGGCGTAAGGAAGCGAACGAAGACAGCTCCGTCGAGACAAACTTGGCCAATTGTTGAACAATCGGTTCCAGAGTTGTCTTGGTGGCGTCGACGCTTTCCTGCAAGGACTTCAGCAGGACGGAAGCGTCGGAGAATAGTTTATCGACTTTTTTGGTCGCTGCCTCATAGGCTCGGGTGGAGGCATCGATTGCAGCAGTTGCTGAGGCCACCGAATCATGTTGAGCCCTGGAGAAGGCGTCAACAATCTTCTGAAGGGCAGTTTCAGAAAGAGATGACTGCTGGTTGTTGGAGGAGGCGAGAAGTAGGTCAACCTTCTCGTTTAGTTCTCGGAGATGCTTCTTTGTCACTGGAGCATCATCCTCCTCGTCACTCTGAACTTGAAACGGACTATAGTAGACCGAATCGAAGTTCATGTGATCACCACCAAGGTAAGGGTTGTCGCCATCGGAGGCATTTTCTGGAGATGGAGGTGGTGGTGAAGCTGGGGGTGTTGTGGTTGGTGTATTTGGAGGTTGAGTATGGGGTGGGGTAGTTTCGGGTGGTGGTTGAGTTTGGGTTTCGGTTTGTGGTGGTTCGGTTACTGGAGGGGTTTCGGTAACTGGTGGTGTTTCGGTTGATGTGGTGAATATGGGTGGAGGTACAGGAAAAGAGGTTGGGGGAATAGTGGGGTTTATGGTGGGAATGGAAATAGGAATAGTTGGTGGAGGTGAAGGAACCGGAGATTGATGAAGTTCCATCTCTGGGGTTGGGGATCGAGGTGGTGTGTTGCCTCGTTGAGGAGATTCGTCTCCTTGAGATCCTTCAGAGTCCGAACTTCCACCCTCAGATTCGCTTGAAGAGGAGGGAATAACTAGCTTTCGCTTCTGTTGGGTCTTCCTCCTCTTCGGCTGTGGGGACTGTGTAGCCTTCGGTTGTTTCCTCTTTTTGGGAGAAGGTCCCTTTGGAGATTTGGACACTTGCTTCCCCTTCTCTGCCTTTTTTCCCCTGCCCACCGGTTTGTCGGCATCATGAATCGACCTTAGCATGTCCGGTGTCAGTTCCCTTGGACCAGTTGGCCTAAACTCCTTGATCGTCCTGATCAGCCTGCTGTCGGAGGGCACATCTGCATACATTGTCTCCGGGATGGAGCCAATGAAGGAAAACTTCGATGCATCTGACACGATGATCTTCTTGGTATGGAACGTACCAATAGAAGACATCGATGCACCATCAGCAGTTGGAACATTGAACTTGTCCATGGCCCATCTTGTAATCAAGATCCAGAAGCGGGCCAACGACACCTCCGAGTGTCGGGATGAGGAAGAGAGGCTCTGAATCAGCTGTTGCCATAGGACAAACCCATAGTCCAGGTTTATCCCGTTGTACACCCCATACATTATCGATAGGAAAAGACGACTTGCACCGTCAAATCCTGAGCTCCTCTCTGACAGGCCCTTGAAAAGAACTGTAAATAGGCCATTCCACTGGGGCGGTAGGCAAGATTTCTTAAACTTGGCGACAGAGGTGAGAACCTCTGTGTATCCCATGTTGTAAAACATGTTGAACAACATCCCAACCGGAATAGTCTCCGGATGAACTCGTGAAGGGTCAACGGCAAACCCTAGCATAGTGCAGAACCTTTGTCGTGAAACGGAGGTCTTGTGTTCTGCAAGCTCGAAAAATACCCGGTCAACGGCCTTGTCGTAGTAAGCCGTCGCGTAGACCTGTGATAGAGCCACCATTGGTACAGTTTCAATTCGGGATAGTGTAGGTGCAATCTGGGAGTACTTCAGGCATTCAATGACCGGCGACATGTAGGAATCATACGCCAGTGGGTTAAGATCAATGACTAGACATTGTTGGGGTCGGATGGGAAGAATCTGTGAGGTTGCATGAACAGAAGACGATTCAGCCATTGTTGCAGGTTTGGAGAAGAAGATGAACGGGAGAGTGTTTGGGAGTATTTGTGCTTTGGAAATTATGGAGGCAGTAAAGAGGTAAAAGGTGGTGTAGACGGCTTTTTATAGTGGGAGATAGGAGAGAGAAAAATCGTTTCAAATCTCTTATGGAAATACGAAGCGGGTTTTTGAGTGACTGATTGGTGACAGTTGGGACGTGCGATGATCACGTAGGAGAGAGAGTGTCAGGTTCCTAGGATCACGCCGCCCAATAAGCGCCGGTTCAGAGAGAGGAACCGTTTCCATTTCCACACGCGCCTTTAGTGCCAGAGGGATGACGCTTCAATATCGCACACGCGTCCATAAGTGTCAGTAAAAGCGCGGCCGTTTCAAATTCACGCGTGCCTCCTTTTTACCGTCATTTGAATTTTTATCCCTTTAACTCCCGCCGAGTCAGCAACCTTTCGTCTTATCCCTTTTTAAACGGCATCTTTTTGAATTAAACGCCCACGTGGATTGTTTCTGACCACAACATCATAATTAACCACCGAGTAATAAGCCGGCCTGTAAATAATTAGTAACGGAATTTTGGAAAATCAAGGATTTTCATGCAAAGAGTGTAAAAGAAAAAGAAATAAAGCAACTCTTTTAAGGATATTCTGTGATGTCAATAATGACACGAAACTGATGATCCCGGGCACGAATCTCTTCCTTCAAGGTCAAGAGAGACCTCAAAGTGTTAGTGTGGAATCCCGTTGAATTATGATCAAACACTTATTAATAAATGTTGAAAGGCTTCTTTTAATTAGGCTCTTTAAGGGTGGTTTCGCTTTGATTCATCAATTCTATTCTTGATATAAGAAAGAAAATGAACAAAGTACTTGTGAGACCGGTGTAGCCTGTTGAACAAGTAGGTAGGAATTGATTTTGTATTGGCTTGGATTAAAATAAAATCTCAGATAAAAATTTAAAACTGGATCCCTTGGGAAGAAATGTTATGGTGTGTAACAATTTCATGGGAATCACGCAAACGAAAAATTGAGATTTCATGAAGGTACATTCATCAATTCATTGGTGAAAACTTGAGCAAATTAATTGGTCACCGTCAATTCGTTGGTGTTGAATTTTGGGTTTCACTCAGCTCGTAGTGGCACGAAACTAAGATCATAAACACAGATGTTGTGTAACCATAAACCTCAGTGGTAGTTCCTGAGAGTCTCAAGGGTTACGATAATGAAACGAATGTAGTGGAGAAGAGTAATGGGGATGGTGTAAGAAGATATAGTACCTCTGCTGCGAGAATAAGGACCAAGCAGGAAACTCTTAACTCATGTGAGAAAAGAGTGAGGTAGCTCACGATTAGAATAAATGTATTAGCCTTATTGGGAAGACAAGGTTTGTGTATACCAGGTCATGAAGGCTATTATTCAAAATCTTATGAGGCTTGGGACACATACAGCAGCATGCTTCTAGGGACACTTAAGTAAGGCATCAAATATATCCCCATAAACGAATGAGCACATAAAAAAAAAAAATTATTTTTGGAGTTTTTGAAATTTATAATAAAAATAAAAAATAACAAAAAAAAAATTAGAAGAAGAAAAAAAAAATAAGACTAAAAAAAAACTTTGGAAAAAGAAAATGAAAAACCGAACCCGAACGTTCGGTTGGTTTCGGTTGAGAAAAAGTTGAAAAACCGAACCCGAGCGTTCGGATGGTTTCGGTTTAGGAAAATTTTGAAAAACCGAATCCGAACGTTCAGTTGGTTTCGGTTTAGGAAAATTTTGAAAAACCGAACCCGAACCTTCGGTTGGTTTTGGTTTAGGAAAATTTTGAAAAACCGAACCCGAACCTTCGGTTGGTTTCGGTTTGGGAAAATTTTGAGAAACTAAGGAATTTAGACATATAAGAAAAAAAACTTTTAACACAAAGAAAAACTAATTTTTACAAGAAATATACAACACAGAAAAACTACCTTTGAAGTAATGAGCGAGTCAGATGGTTGAACCGAACCCGAACGTTCGGTTGGTTTCGCTTCTTAGTTTTGAGGTTTAGAGGTAGTGTGAGGTACTGACTCTGATTCCATCATACCTAGCCCTTGCAATATCTTATTGAATGATGCTTCTGGAAGAGCTTTGGTAAAGACGTCAGCCAGTTGATCAGTGGTTCTTACGAAGTGAACTTCGACATTTCCATCTTCCACATGATCTTTGATGAAGTGATACCTCAGTGCTATGTGTTTGGTTTTAGAGTGTTGCACTGGGTTATGACAGATCCTAATTGCACTTTCAGAGTCACAATATAGTGGGATCTTCTTCATATTGAGTCCATAGTCTCAAAGTTGACTCTGGATCCAAATCACTTGTGATGTGCAGGATGCAGCGGCGATGTATTCCGCTTCGGCAGTAGACAACGGCACACACGTTTGTTTCTTGGATTGCCAGCTGACCAACTTCCCATCAAGAAATTGACAGCCACCAGTTGTGCTTTTACGGTCGAGTCCACATCCTCCAAGGTCAGCATCAGAATAGGCTTGAACGAAGAAGCCTGAATTGGATGGATACCATAGACCTAAGGAGGTGGTTCGCTTGAGATAGCGTAAGATGTTTTTCACTGCAAGCATGTGAGGTTCGCGTGGGTTAGCCTGAAATCTAGCACAATAACACACAGAAAACATGATATTAGGCCTGCTAGCAGTTAGATACATCAGTGAGCCAATCATTTGACGATAGAGCGTGATATCGACAGCCGGTTTGTCAAGAGATGGAGTTAGCTTGGTGCCGAATGCCATTGGGACTTTGACTTTTGAGTCTCCCATCATGCCAAACTTCGCTAGGAGAGTCTTCGTGTAAGCTTCCTGATTTATAAAGATGCCTTCGGGTCCCTGTCTTATGTTCAAACTAAGGAAAAAGTTAATAGGACCCATTGAGCTCATTTCAAACTTAGTCTCCATCAACTTTCTGAATTCAGCTGTTAAGCTGGGATTCGTGGAGCCAAAGATGATGTCATCGACATAAATTTGAACTATCATAAGGTGGTTACCTTCCTTTTTGCGAAAGAAGGTTGGGTCAACCGAACCTTGTTTAAATTTAGACATCTTTAAAAATTTTGTAAGCGTTTCATACCAGGCTCTCGGAGCTTGTTTGAGGCCGTACACAGCTTTATCCAGAATATAGCAATGATTTGGATACTTTTCGTTCACGAAACCAGGAGGTTGCTCCACATACACAGTTTCTTCGAGTTCTCCATTGAGAAATGCACACTTGACGTCCATTTGGAAAACCTCAAAGTTTTTGTGAGCAGCATAGGCCAGAAATATTCTAACAGATTCTAGCCTAGCTACCGGAGCGAAAGTCTCTTCATAGTCTATCCCTTCCTCCTGACAGTATCCCTTGACCACCAGACGAGCCTTGTTCCTTATGACATTACCTTCCTTGTCCATTTTGTTCCTAAAAACCCATTTGAGACCAACAACCGAAGCATCTGGAGGAGTTGGAATGAGGCGCCAGACTTTGTTCCTTTCAAATTCGTTCGGTTCGTCTTGCATTGCTTGAACCCAATCAGAGTGATCGAGAGCAGTGTTAACTGTCTTCGGTTCAACTTTTGATACGAATGAGTTAAACATACAAAACTCAACCTTTGAAAATAAGGATGTTTGTTTTGCCTTCAGTTGAGATCGGGTCAGAACCTTTTCAGATACATCACCAACTACTTGAGAGATAGGATGATCTCTGGTCCATTTGGTAAGAGGAGGGTAATTCGGATCAAAGGTTGGGTCTAGTTCAACATTAATCATTTCTTCTGGCTCAGATTGGCTATCGTAATCAAGAATCATATCATCATGCTCCCCCTCAATTGATGAGTCTTGAGAAACATGAGATTCAGGGGTTTCTTGTGGTGCTGGGCTTTCAGGCGTTGAAGCACCTTCGTTTGGAGAGGCATCTTCGGTTGGTGAGGCACCTTCGGTTGGTGAAGGACCTTCGGTTGAAGTTGTAGAGCTTGGCTCCCCCTGGACTTGTGAGCTTGGCTCCCCCTCGACATGAGAACTTGGCTCCCCCTCGACTGAAGCATTGTTGGATGGAGATTCATCAGTGGGCGATTCTCCTTCATGCATTCTTCTTGCAGCATCTTCGACAATCTGCTTCATATGATCAACTTTGTTGTCAGCTGCACCTGCTTCTGAGAGAGAAGCTTTTTCCGGTTCGTCAAAGAGTTCCAGAAATTTCTCGTATAAATTGGCGATCGAGACTGTGACTTGGCCAGTTTGAGGAAAGATTTCTCCGGCAGTGTCTTCTTTGGGCTGTAGCTTCTTGACATAGCTATCGTCAAAGGTCACGTAGTATGTCTCTTCAATCCTTCTTGAATGCTTGTTTAGGACCCTGTACGCCTTGGATGTGAGCGAGTAACCCAGAAAAATTCCCTCGTCGGCTTTGACATCAAACTTGTTGCGGTGTTCTTTAGAGTTAAAGATGAAACACCTTGAGCCAAACACGTGGAAAAATTTCACATTGGGCTTTCTGTTGTTTAAAATCTCATATGGTGTGAGCGTGAATCGCTTGTTGAGATAGGACCTATTCTGTGTAAAACAAGCAGCAGAAATAGCGTCAGCCCAAAAATAAAGAGGTAAGGAAGCGAAACTAAGCATAGTTCGGGCAGCTTCACACAAAGATCGGTTTCGTCTTTCGACTATTCCGTTCTATTGTGGTGTGTATGGAGCTGAGAAATTGTGACTAATTCCCTTTTCTGCAAGAAACTCTTCAAACTCCCTGTTCTTGAATTCAAGACCATTGTCGCTCTTGATGTTGCGAACGACCTTCTTGAGCTGAACTTCAATTTGCTTAATAAACACTTTCAGCTTTTGAGTCGCTTCAGATTTGAGCTTTAGAAAGAACACCCATGTAAATCGCGAAAAGTCATCAACAATAACAAGAATATACTTGCTACCACCGATGCTTTCGATAGATGAAGGACCACACAAATCGATATGAAGCAATTCGAGTGGTTCAACAACTTTCGTGTTGATTACAGATGGATGACTTTGACGACTCTGCTTCCCCATTTCGCATGCAGCACATAAATGCTCTCTGTCGAACTTGAGCAATGGAAGACCCCTAACATGACCTCCAGTGACAAGTCGGTTGATATCTTTGAAATTGAGATGAGAGAGTCTTCGGTGCCACAACCAGCTTTCGTCGGATTGAGCTTTTGATAACAGGCATATGGCTGGGTTTCCTTTGATGGGTTTCATGTTTAGAGGAAACATTTCACCCTTTCGCTCTGACTTGAGAATCACTTTCTTTGACTTTTTCTCTATGATTTCAGAACCTTCATCATCGAATGAGACTTTGAGACCTGTACCTCCAACAAGCTGAGATACACTGATGAGGTTGTGTTGGAGTCCTTCCACATAAGCCACCTTCCTTATAGTGAAGTCTCCATTTGTTATCATTCCATATCCCTTTATGGTGCCGAAAGAGTTATTTCCAAACTTGACGTTGCCACCATTTGCAAGAGATCTGTATTCCCTGAGCTCCTCTTTCCTACGTGTCATGTGACGCGAGCAGCCACTATCGATGTACCATTCTTCATCGAACTGCTCGTCACTTATAACCTGCAAAAATTAAGCAGATTTAGGAACCCAAAGTTTCTTGGGTCCATGTGAGCTTTTCATGGGAACGGGAGTTGTAAGAGAGATGTCAACTAGATATGTTCGTTTTATAAGAGTTGTTTCATCTTTCTTTTTAATGGTAAAGACTTTTATTTTGTTAGGATTGGGTGAGTTCGTTTTGGACTCTGGTTTGGATTCATTGACCTTCTGCTTTCCCTTTTGTTCATCTGATGAATGAGATTTTTGAGAACAAGCGGAATTAGCTTTAGAGCAAGATGGAGATGAATCGGTGGAAGTAGAGGAATTAGAAGTACGAGAAGAATTAGAAAGAGGGGATTTGGATGGAGAGGACTTCCTGGCTGGTGACTCTAGGTGACCCTTTTGCTTTTGATCATTGGAGGGACTGAGCTTAGAGTCTTGTTCTCTTTTGACTTCAGAACCGAACCTCTGCGTTCGGTTGGAATTGTTCTTGGAACCGAACCTTTGGTTTCGGTTGAAGTCCTTTTCAGAACCGAACCTTTGCCTTCGGTTGGTATTTTCTTGTGAACCGAACCTTGGCTTTCGGTTGTTGGAACATTCAGGCTTTCTTACAAGATTGTTTTCATACTTCAGATTCTTGTCTTGGTGTGAGTAGTATGCATTCTGGGAGTGCCAGAATTGTTTCCTTTCAGAAAGGTTCTTCCTGTATCTTTGGTTCCTTTCAATCTTCCTATCCCTCATCTGCTTAGGTTGATGATGAACATTAGCTTTAGTTTTCGGTTTCTCCTTGGCTGGTTCCTTTTGAACTGAAGAAGTTTTGCTTTGAGCCGAGGAAGCAGAGGGAATGTCTGAAGAAGTTCCACTTTGAGCTGAGGGAGTGGAAGGAATGTCTTCTTTTGCTGATCTTCCATCCTCCTGAAGAATATCTTTCGTACTACTGGTGCTTGGTTCACTGAAATTATCAGGCTTATTCAAGTGTTCAGGTATGTATCTCCCTTTTCTCATCCAGGAGGTTCTTTCAGATAGGCCAACGGTTTCATTTCCATTATCTATTGAAGCTTCCCAGAAGTACTCATCACAGCCATCAGCATTGTCTTCGTTTACAATATCTGTGAGTTCAGCTGTTTGATGTTCGGTTACTCCAGTCACCTTGTATACTTGATTCGGAGTGGTCCTGACCTTTTGATACACAACCGCTTTCTCTACTAATTTAGGGGTCTTTTGTTGGGACAATCGAGCGAACTCCACAGAATTTTCAGAAATTAGATTTTTGTGGTTTTCAGTTTCGCTTTTAACAAATTTTGAGCAGTCAACCGTGTCCTCTACAGAAATTTCACTCATGTTTTCGTCCTCGTTAAGCTCAGTTGCATTTTCAACATCAATTTTGTTTTCTGAGCTAACGTTGGCGTTTAAAGAGTCAAATTTTTGTATAGTTTCGGTTCTCAGTTTAAGTCTATCATTTTCATCCAAAAGATTTTTGAGCATGTCCTTGTGGTCCTTGGATTTAATGAAGGACTTAATTTTGTCCAGTCCATACATGTAAGTCGTATTGACATCATCAGACGATATCACACTCTCACAATTATAGGCTTCGGCATCGATTTCATCCTCCTTAAACTCTAGGAATATTGGAATATAAACGTTTAGCAATTAAACAAAAAACATTTCGTTGTTTTAACAATTTTAAATTGTCTCTCTGCAAATAAATGTTTTCGTCTTTGACTTTAACTAATTTCGACTCTTTTAACTCAATCCACATTCGCCGCTCCTCACTCTTCGACGCCACCCTGCTTAATTGATCAGTCAGGTTAGAATTGGTGACACGAGTTTGAGTTAAGCTACTATCTAAATGAGAAATTCTTGTATTAACATTTTTTAGTTCTTTCTCATATGAGGATGGTGGTACTTTAGATGAAATAAAAACAAATTGTACCTTCTTTATCAGTTCATCGAGCTCATTGAACTGCTGGCTGAGTGGTTTGGCCGTAAAGCACATATCCTCCTGTACCTTCGGTCCATCGCTTCCTCCATCGGTGTTGTATCCCCTCATTTGAGATACGTCAGTCACCATGAAGCATTTTCCTCCACTGCTTTCCTCCTTAGCCACATACGCCTTTCCATGGGTAGGCTTCCTCACTTCTTCGTCTTCTGAGTCGGTAGACCAAACTTCTGTACTGCCGAACTCATCGTCATTAACCGAACCCTGCACAATCAGAGCATTAATAGAAGGGTTAGCGGTAGACTTCTTCTTTCTCAACTCATCCAGTCTCTTCTGCAGCACGGCTTCCTCATCATTTCCATCGTCCTTTTCAGCCATCTTCTTAAGAACACAGTCCTTAGCATAGTGGTTCTTGCCACCACAATAGAAACAGCTTACTCCGGAATCGCCATCTGCCTTCGGTTCCTTCTTGGGCTCCTCAGCTTTCGGTTCATTATTCATCTTTTCAGAACTGTAACTCCCCTGCCAGTTTCGGTTTTTGTTGCTGGGGAATCTTTTCTTTATGAACCTCTTGGGATTGGACACCATCATGGCATAATCCTCAGACGTGAGGTCATATTCTTCCAAGTTGAGGTCTTCATCCTCCATCACAACTTTACTTTTAGATAGGAGGGCCAACGAACCAAGACTCGAAACGACGTTCTTTTCTTGTAGCACAATCTTCTCCTGGGACTTGAGAATACCCACCAATTTCGCCAAAGAGTATGATTTAAACTGCTCATGGGCTTTGACTGTGGAAACCACTGCTCTCCATTCAGACCTTAATCCATTCAAGAAAGTAACCTTCTGCTCGATAAGCTTCCTTTCAACATCGTGTTTGATCATCTTGCTGAGAAGATGATTGAAGCAATCGAACGTTTGGGTCACTGTTTCATCGGCTCCTTGCCTGAATTCACCAAACTCAGATAAGAGCAAGGTTTGGATAGAATGTTCAAGATCCTCGTCTGTAGAATACAGTTCACGAAGTCTATCCGATACTTCCTTTGCCGTCGTACATGAGCTAACCAATCTGAATGTGTCGGACTGAAGGGCGAATCTGATCAACCTTAACGCCTTAATATTGCACTGGAATTTGTCCTTTTCATCTTGTGCAATATCCTTCACATCCTTCAGCAGATCGTTGTACTCCTTTTGCGTCTTAATGATTCTGGACGTTGCTGAATGAGAAAACGGTCCATTGATGATAGCTTCCCATATGAGATACCCATTATCCTCCGATCCAATCACGTAGTCTTCAAAGTGATGCGCCCATACTTCATAGTCATGGGTGTATAAGATTGGAATCTTTGTCGTCGAACCGATGCTGTTAGAAATATTAATAGGGTTTGATTGCGTCTCGTCCATTATGATCGTAAAAACCTGTTCAAAGATCAGACTTGTAATAACTCAGATTAGGGCAAAACAATAAATATCAAGATACGTCAATAATGAGATGACGGCTCAATAAATATTATTAATTGCGGAAAAACCCTAATGGAAATCTTTTTCACAGTAAAGATGTGTATCGATTACACAGCCTCCTGCTCTGATACCAATTGATGGGATTAAAACAACCTTTAATCTATGAAGATCGATTAGATCTTGAACAAGTATATGAGTATAAAAACAGCAAGAACGCAATAAAAAGAACAATACAAGATTGAATCAAACGAGTCGAATGATTAAAACAAAATCCTCAGAAGAGCTCGATTAAGAACATCAACTGTAGAGGATTGGTAGGTTACAAGAACGATTAAAGAAACCTTGAAATTACTATCGTTAAGCTCTCTATCGTTATTCTCTAAAATCGTTAACCTAATATGCATGCAAGCATTAACTTATATACAATACATAAAAGGCTCTCGGTTGGACAGGCCCAAACCGGAGTGTACATGGCTAAACTATCGAGCCCAAAAGACGCAACATCAAAACAATCTTCAGCCCAACAGAGCTGAGAAGTTGTGAGCAACTCCCTTTTCACTCATGAATTCTTCAAACACATGGTTTTTGAACTCCGAACAATTGTCGCTGCGAACGTTCCTCACTGGCTTTCTTAGTTGAAGCTTGATTTCCTTAATAAAGTCCTTGAGCTTGGAAGTAGCTTCAGATTTCTGCTTCAGAAAATAAACCCACATAAATATGGAAAAATCGTCAACAATAACTAAAATGTACTTGTTACCATCAATGCTCTCGATGGTAGATGGACCACAGAGATCAATATGTAAAAGCTCAAGTGGCTCGATCACTTTGGTGTTTATGATTGTTGAATGACTCTTCCTACTCTGCTACCCTTGTTCGCAAGCTGCATAGAGATGATACTTTTCAAACTTCAGCAATGGTAGCCCTCACACATGATTACCAAGTACGAGTTTGTTGATGTATTTGAAGTTGAGATGTGAGAGCCTTCGGTGCCAAAGCCAACTATCATCCGAAGATTCTTTCGTAAGAAGGCAGATGGCTGGCTTTCCTTTGATGGGATTTAGATTAAGGGGATACATCTCGCCTTATCGCTTAGACTTCAACAAAACTGTTTTGGATTTCTTCTTGATTATCTTAGATCCCTGATCGTCGAACGACACTTTCAAGCCTGTACCTACAACCAATTGAGATACACTGATTAGGTTGTGATGCAGGCTTTCCACATAGGCTACATTTCGAATAGGGAATTCTCCATTTGTAATCGTTCCATAGCCCTTAATTTCCCCAAGAGAGTTATTTCCGGATTTGACTCTCCTTCCATCCTTTAGTGATCTGAAATCTCTCAATTCTTCCTTCCTTCGTGTCATGTGACGCGAGCAGCCACTATCAATGTACCATTCGGAGTCAAACTGTTCGTCACGCATCACCTACAAAAATCAAAGAGATTTAGGAACCCAAATTTGTTTGGGTCCATGTGAGGTTTTCATAGACACATGAAATGTTATTGCTTCATCAACCAAGTAAGATTGTTTAATCAGATTGGAATTATATTTCTTAGTTATTTTAAAAACAACGATCCTTTCATCTTTAGGATTCCTTTGAAAATAGGTTTTTCTTTGCTTATCTTTGATTCGTTGCTTGACAATCTTTTTCTCAACCATCTTTTCCTTTTTCATGTTTGATTCGGAATTTTTGAAAATAATTTTTGACTCCGAAACAACCTTTCCTTTGCCCTTTATATCTTTCGATATTTTGGCAGATTGTGAAACATTAGGTTTTGTTTGCTCAAAATATTTTGCTTGTTTTGAAAACGAGGGTTTTTGAGAAACTTTTGTTTTTGAAGACAGTGAAGAAGATGACTGAGTTTTTGAAAAACTATTAGGACTCGGATTTGAAGAGACTTTTGCACTTAGATTTACTGATCTTTCTTGATAAACAAAGTTAGGATTTTTGGATTGTCGGAAATGCTTTCTTTCTTTTAGATTTTTATTATATCTAGCATTTCTTTGATGTTTCTGAGCAACGAATTGCTCAGTAGACTTATAAAGATTAGCCCTAGGTTTTGGCTTTCTAACAGGGGTTTCAGACTTTTCAGTTGACATATTAGTAGGAACATTTTTGGTTCCACTCGGACTTCCTATTTCATAGCTAGAGTTGACCTTGTTCAAAGGTTCTCCCACATATCTTCCATCCGTCTTCCAAGAGGTCATTTCTGATAAACCTTTGATTTCACATGCGTTTTCAATAGGGACATACCAAAAATATTCATCGCATCCATCAACGTTGTCTTCTTCTGCGAGGGACGATAGTTCTTTGGTCTGATTTTTGTTAAGTCCGAAAGTTAAAAAGACCTAGTTCGGAACAGTTTGAACCTTTGGGAAAACAGTTGCCTTTTCTTTTAAAATTTTTGAACCATTTTCAGAAATGCGAACATACTCAACTGAATTTTTAGAAATAAAATTTTTCGCAGGTTTAGGTTCGCTTTTTAACAAATTCTGAACAATCAACCTCATCCTCCACAGAGATCTCACTCATGTCACCATCATCATCAAACTCATATACATTTTCAACGTCAAGTATATTATCTGAACTCAATTTAGTGCCTAATGAGTCAAATTTCTGTAAAGTATCAGATTTAGTTTGCTCTTTATCTTTTTCACTCAAAATCTATTTTAGCATGTTCTTATGATCTTTGGACTGTATATAAGAATCAATTTTGTCCATTCCAATTTTGTAAGCATCAAAGACTTCGTCAGATGACATGATGGATTTGCATTTGAAACAGCCTGCATCGATTTCGTCCTCTTTCATTTCTAGAAAGGGCAAAATCATTTTATGGATTTTCTTCCCTATTTCACAATCAATGTGCAACTGAGTTATATTAGAATAAAAACGTTTAGCAATCAAAGAAAAAATATCCCGTTGTTTCAAAAGACCTAGATTGTGTCGCTGCGAATAAATTAAATCATCCCTAGACCTAGATAACTCCAACTCTGACTTCTCAATCCACATCCGCCTCTCCTCACTTTTTGATGTTACCCTGCTGCTTTGATTAGTTAAGTTAGTATAACTTAAAGGGGTTCTCTTTAAACTATCACTTAAACTAGAAATTGTAAATTTTAAATCATCTAACTCAATTTCATACCTAGAGACAGGAATATTTAAGGATTCGAGAATTGAATTTACCTTGCTTATCATTCTCTCACATTCGCTGATCTACTATGTGACTGGTTTCACAACGAAGAAGTTGTCTGATGTATATCCCCTTTGCTTCGAAACTTCATTGCTGACCATGAAGCATTTTCCCTTATACTCCGAAACTCCAGCCTTAGCAACGAAGCACCTGCCGTGTGTAGGTCTGCGAACCTCGTCATCCTCTGAGCCAGTCGACCAGACTTCAAATCTTCCAAACTCGTCCTCATCTTCCTGCACAATCAAAGCATGCTTAACGTTATCATCATTCTTCTTTTTCTTAAGCTCCTCTATCTTTCGAAGATAGTAAGCTTCATCTTTTTCTTCCCCATCCTTCTTCTCATTCATTCTTTTCAACATACATTCCTTTGCCAAATGATTCTTCCCATGAAAATAATTATAGTCATAGAAAGAATCTCCCACTAGCCTGCTATCTTTCTTCACTTTGTCTTTTGGTGAGTTATTGTAGCTTTCATCATTTGCCTTTTCAGAACTATAGCTCACTTGCCAATTCCTATTTTTAGAGCGTCCAAAGTTCTTTTTTGCAAACTTCCTGGGGTTTGACACCATGAGTGCATATTCCTCTTTCATGAGTTTGCAATCTGAGAGGCCTATCTTCGAACCTTCTTCTTATACAACCTACTTTCCCTTTGAAACTAGGGCCAAAGAACCCATTCCAGAAACAATCTTCGCTTCTTTTGCCACTTCATCCTCGTGGGACCTAAGAATCCCTACAAGTTTCGCTAAGGAGTAGCTTTTAAACTGTTCGTATGCTTTAACAATTGACACCACAACTTTCCATTCTGACTTCAAGCCGGTCATGCACATGACCTTTTGTTCAATCAGTTCACCTCCTATCTTATGCTTCACCATCCTACTTAAAAGATGATTATACCTATTGAACGTTTGATCTAGTTTTCCCTCAAGCTTCTGTACAAAGGCTCCAAATTCTGACAGAAGTACCGTCTGAATAGAATGCTCAAGATCAGCATCACTCGAGTAGAGTTCTTTCAGCCTGTCCCATATTTCTTTCGCTGTATCATAGGAACTCACCTGACGAAACATGTCTGGAGGCAAAGCAAACCTAATAATCCTCATTGCTTTGACATTACTGATTAAATTATCTCTTTCTTCCCGTGGAATGTCTTTTACTTAAAGAAGAAGATTGGTGTAATCGACTTGAATTTTAATAACTCTTCTTGTACCAGTATGTTCAAACATCTGCACCGTCATGGCTGTGCATATCAAGGAACCATTATCTTGAAGTCCTTGAACGTAATCTTGAAAATGCAAATCCCAAAGTTCATAGTCTTGAGGGAAGAGAATTGGGATCTTGGTAGTGGATCTGATGCTGCTTGAAAGATTAAAAGAGAGCGTGTGTGGATCTTCAGGTTGCATGTTGTCGATTCACTTAAACCTATAACGAATCTGATGTGTAAACTAGAAACAAGTTTAGGGCGTAATAGAGATCAAGTTCCAACGTCAACAATCGATCAAAACGATGAAGACGGCTAGAACAAATCCTATAAAAGCGGAAAACCCATAATAACACTTCAACATAATAGTTGCGTATGATTTACACAATCTCCTACTCTGATACCAATTGATAAGATTAAAACTATAAGATCGTTAGATTCAAAATAGGTAGAAGAATCAAACACAAAGAATGGAGATCAAAGTTGTGCTGAATGATTAAAAAGCACTGCCTTAGAAGAGATCGACAAAGAACTGCTACTGTAAAGGCAGTGTAGGGTTACAAGATCATAAATTTAAAAATGGTGCATGCATGCACTATTTATACTCTAACCCTAGCACATTAAAGAACCGGGTTGACAGGCCCAACCCATTACAAACGATAGAATAAATACAATACAATAATTGACACAACACAATATAACCCCAACAGTAAGATTGAATTGTAGTACTAATATTATTGATTATTGAATAGTTATACAGTTATGGGTGGGTGGCTATTGACTAATGGTATCTTTGGATTTTGTTGATGATGACAATTATAGGGTACAATCCCTACTATTTCAGTGGACAACTCAACAAGTTGCCAGTTATACTTGAGCAAGGATTCTTTAGAGGCTTCTATAACAACTGCCAAGTCTAGTGAAATTAATATGTTGGTGCCTGGTCCTGACAATGATTTGGTATGTGGTGGGTTTTATGTACTACAACATCCTATGGTGCACATACAACCCTAAATACTTTGGATCTATGTTCTCTCTAATTATACATGCAATATTGTTTCCAAAGTGTTAAGCCTACAACTAGCATACAATTGACATAATCAACATAAAAAATGAGTTATATAATTACCTCTTTGTTGTAGCTTGTAGTTTTGGCCTTTAAGAACTTAACACCCAACGTGATGCCTCAAATGGTTCACAACACACCCTTGAACAATTGGATGACTTGAGAGAGATTACTAGGAACACAAATCGGTTATGAAATCCAAGAACACTTGTTGTAACCAATTTTAGCCATGGGGTTATGTATATATATGTAGGAATCTAAGAGTCATAGGTAAACCCTAATCCATACACTTTGGGTTATGATCCATATTCCATGTGGGCTAACTCTTCATGGAAACTTACATAAGCTTAGCCCATCATGGATCAATAGCCCAAACCATATATATCATTGCTTTACATAATCAATCCCCGTTAATTTAATTAGTCTATTTTGATCACTAAATTAATTCCAAATTAATTCTTGATCAATACTAATTAAATAATTTTATTTCATATTAATATATTAGAACTTATAATATATTAATAAATCATAAATAACCTCTTACTGAAATATCCATCCACACATTGTCCTGTTGATATGTAACCCGGATGGACCATGCTACTCTCGGGTCAAGTACATACCAATTATAGTTATAAGTTTAGATACCTAATCCAACAGTCTTCCACTTGGATAAGTCTAATAACTATTGTTGCAAGTACAACTCCACAACCCGACTAGCAATCGTAGCTCTTAAAAGCCGTTGTCGAACTCTGACCTAGTCAATGACGCGTCCATTAGATAAGGGATCATATATTCCTCCATTCTACAAGATATCTTATGGACTGAGACATGGATTATAATCATTCTATCTGTCCATCTGTTGTTTCCCGATTTCTGATTTATGATGACCGACTAATTGAACAAATCAAAACAGTCCAGGATTGGCCAAGCACTTAGGTTTGTCATCAGCAAATCATTGAGGGGTCTACAAATATCGCTTTTATCCCTATAAGGGAAAAAGGAATGGATAAAATTCGACTCAAATTCTTGCTTGTACTTACTCATCAAATCACACGCAACAATATGTTTTATAACACCAAGTTACTGGTGCGTTTACATATGTCAATGTGCAACCGACTTGTAAATTACAACTCACATGTCTTGGTTTCAAGAGCATAAGATATTATCGTCTCACAATCACTCGTGATAAAATCCATGAAGTGATTCAGATGAGCGTGGGTTTATTCTAATGCTCGAATCTTATTCCAGGAGTACTCATGAACACTGCAACAAACTGGTGCTATGTCTAAAACACCTAGACAATCTAGAGTCATATTCATGACATTCTTGCCTCAATACCTACTTCCAAAGTATGATCGACTGTGGATTGTTTGAATAACCTAGTTATTCGGGAAGTTAAAACATGCAAAGTGAAACACAAGAATGATTGAATCCAATCTGGTCTTAGAACTTATGAATATAAATAAAACACCTTTTTTGTAATCACCATATTGATTACACATTATTCATTGTATAATGTTTTGATTAATCAACTTGATACTTTAATTAACACAATAGCTATCCCATGCTCCAAGCATGTACACTATGTTTACCTATGGTCCTTTCTTTGTGAAATAGATCAATTAAAAGCATTTCAATGACACTCATTTCACAATTCCAAATCCTTATCGTAAATGTAAGAATACCAAATTCTTGCCATTTGCTATAATTTGTTTAGCTTCTAAACTTATATGCAATGATCCTCTTGTAATGACTATGCACAAAAGTCTCAGAGACTTGGCAACAGACATAAAAAGTATTCCAATGGAGATCGATTCCAAGGAAACGAAGTCTCACATTCAAAGTACATTCCTTTGAACATCCTTCTTGCATTAAGTTTCCTATCTTACACAGATTTAAAGAATAACTTCCACTTATAGAAACATTTCCATATTCCTATTTTTACTATCACTTCTGAACAAGAGTTACCTCTTTTCAGAGTATGTCAATATGGTACATTCCAAAATTTAGAATATACTTCCAACTGTCCATAAGCAACCAATCTTTGGTAAACCTCATATTATCCTCAACAATTGCTTAACCATTTTAGTCATATCTCGTTCTAGTCCTTTTTCCCTCTTAATGCCCTAGGCATTTGGAAAATTAGAACAAATTAATATTATATCTTATGTAATTGATCCTATATCCGAAGCATATGGGATACGATACATAATGTTTTACATAAAGACGTGATACTATACCAGTATCTTGCTATAACATTTCCATATATTCTTGACTAAAATCTCAATATAAGCTTTTAGATTTGAAGTGAAGTATGAATTCCTCTCCCTTAATTACAACAAAACAACTTTTCAAACCCTGCAACTTTTGCAAATTGAAACTTGTTTTCTATTATTAAAATTGCTAACTTGCAACACTTAACGTAATAATTGTTCTCCCACTAGCATAATGATTACATTCTTATTAGCATAACACTTATACTCCCACTAGCTTTGACATGTACCCATAAATCAGTCGGACTTCTAAAAATCAATACTTATTAACTTTCTTACCAAAGTTCAAATTTCTGATATGAGTTGCTTCGATAAGACTTTATCTAGGCTTCACAAACTCATACACCTTTCCTTAGATAGTTCACATGTGTGCCTAAAATTTTTTAGAACTTACAACCATAAGTCTGAAATGTTTAGACATTTTGCCATTTCTCACAATTCGAACTATGAAGAGGGATGCCGTAATCATAATCGAATTTGAGAATGCAAATAACACAATTGCTTTCTCCTTAAAATCTACTTAGTGAAAGTGTTTCCTCACAATCGTTTTCATGAATTGGAGAGAAACCTTATGACACTTAGATTTTTATGGTGTATGTGTTCCTATCCATGTGAATTTGTCATAAACATAATCACAAGGTAAGGTTATTGACAAATCCAAAATCATATGGACTGAACTTGTTCAATCTTAAATTCTTGCCACCTAGCAGCACAAGGGCCTACCATTGCTTCCAAGTAGTTATGCAAACAAATGAGCACTCATAGAACTCACATGCATAGTCAAATTTAACTGAAATGGGCACATAAACAAGAATATGTCAACACGATAGGTTATAAACCTCAAGTCGTGTGATAGTCATAACTAGTTGGTTTACTCTTGATTAGTTCTTGAATCTTTTCTAGATCTTTAAGACTCCCACAGACCTCTTGACATATAAGACTCTCTTCGTCAAGAAACATTACTTTGACAAAAAAATATTCAAGAGTTAGTGTGGTTTCTTATCATGACAAACACTTCTGACAATTGGTCTTAGTTGGTCTTTGTCTTATCCAAGACATCACAATTTACCAATTTCAAAAGTACAAGAGTAGAAAACATTTTACTCTACATTTGATAAGTGTTATAAACCTTTCTTAAGATTATGTCACTCGAGGCTCGATCTTGGAGTGTTACTCTAAGACTCGATTTTGGAATTAAGTGGAATTCACCTTTTTGATTTAACCATTTAAACAATTCATGATTCCTCTTCTTAGCCATACAAATGAACTAAGATGTCCTTAGAGAATCAATTGTGATATGGTTTCATAATCACTAAGATGATCACAAAACATGATAGTAAAGTACTCCTTATTTTTTTCAGATTGGAGAAACGTTTATCTTTCTACCTAATTTGATTCTTCTTATTCGTTCTGCTATACATTGAAACTTTTCCAATGGTTCAAAATTACACTTAAGTATAACCATATTTACTAAACCTAGTAAATCATAATGAATAATGTTATTGTTCTTTGTGGTGGACATGAACAACGCACAACCAAGTGTATCCGATCCATTAGTCCTTCACTTGACTCACATATACATGTGAACAAAGAATTAGTCTTGATTTCCCAAAGATGAAGGTTCTCATTCATCACACAATATAACTTGCATGATTCCAAGTTTCTATCCAACTGAAACTTGGGTGACGAGAATCTTTCCTTATTTGGTAAATTATGACACTACCACAAACGAAAGAATCAAATCCATTTTCCAATATTGTTATTAATGGAAACATATAAGCAACAATTTCCACAAATGCCATTGTAAGGAAACTTGAAATAAAATAAAAATAAAAAAACTTTTTCTTTATTTATGAAAGTGCGGAAAACTTGTCCTTACAATGCAAATACATATGAAAACTATGTTGTTATCTATTCCTAAGAAATCTATCATAACTTCTAAGCAGCAGCTCAAAATTCTGATCATCCAACCATGCGATCGAAATGCATCTCTTCACAATAAGAATCAACTTACTTTTCCTTTAAGTTTCCTTTCATTTCTCTGATTCTACAAAACATCAAAATGTAATTACAATACACCATGTATTAAAAATCTCCAAATAGGAAGTTAATAGAGTTAGATAGTGGAATTTACCTGAAGTAGAGTCAAACCTTTTGACTTTACCATCCTTGGGATCTTTCAGGTAAATATGGCAGCTTCGTAACTAGTTCCCCTTTGCTTGGCAATAGAAACATATGGACTCTTTGGGAATGGTACACGAGACTATCTTAGACTTAGCCTTTCTCTTTACCATTTGGTCAAATGACTTGACAATGACCGATCCCTTTGCATTGGGAAGAGAAAGCTTTTCTGGACTTTCAATGTTACCATTGTTAATGTCCATGGAAGTTTAGGGAGTAGATCTTCCAATCAATTTTGCTTTACCAGTGTGCTAAATCATTTCTGATTCAACAGCAACAAGCAAATAGGCAAGATTGATAAGGGTCATGTCGTGATATGTCATATAGTAGTCCTTAATGAACTCACTATACGACTCAGGGAGTGACTGAAGAACCCAGTCAACAGCCAGCTTCCTCTGGACATCGACTCCTAACATTCCCAACCTGTCAACATGTGACTTCATCTTCAAGACATGTATACACACATACCTTCCATCTTAGCCAATAGGGTTTGAGTGACCTTGAACTTTTCAAGTGTTTGAACTTGTGGGTTAGGAGAATTATTGGAGGAGGTGGAGGAAGTGAAGTTCCACTACAACATGAAAAAGGGATTAATCTTTCACCTTGATCGTCTTGTGGAATATCATCTTTTTGAAGAAATCTTTTTCCAAAAGGATGAGGAAGACCATAGTTGTCAGATTTAGACATCTATAAGGGAGAAATTCAAGTTAGTTGATTTAAGTCCTTAATATAACCCCCAAAATGAAATATTAAGGCTAGGACCCAACACAATATTTTACAATGCGGAAGAGGGATGCCGTAAACCAATTGTAAAATATTTGAAGGTAGGTAAATGAAGATTTACCAATTTTCACCATGAAAAACGAAATTGATTATTAAGTTTTAAATGAATTGAAATTCCTAGATTCTTTTGAGATTCATTGAACTTTTCAATGACATGTTTAAATCTCAATTGGGCCCTTCAAGTTTGTGACTGGGATGATGAGGATCACAAACAAGGTGTGAATAACCATGCAAATTAGCTTGGTAATCTCGATGTCATTTATCACCTAATCAATGTGCCGGTTAATCACACATGCTCCATTGATCTATGACAAACATCGAGCTACCCTTTGCCACCTTTGTTAGTCCAAGTTAGTGTGCCTGTTAACCACACACGCTACACTACCGAATTGGCAATGTGTAAATTGCAATTTCATGAGTTAGCACCAAATTCACATTTTCCTAAGTAACTAATATTGAGAATTTATAAGTGTTTATTTACTTGGTATTTTCATTATACTTCTAATGAGAATGTCCTATCGTATCCGTTTCGCTAACGACCCTCCACCAGTCAAGGAAGTGGTGAGTGAGAGTGGACACCCATTAAACCACCATTTTATAGGCAGTAACTTTATACTCTTAATTTAATTAAACTTAAACCATGTCATTATGGAATTATTAATTCTCTTTTAATTAAACACTATTAATTTAATAAAGCCCATAAGGTGACATTTGAATTACTCAAATACTTCAAGGTTCTAAATATAAAAATTCAAAATTAAAACTATTTAATTAATTTTTTTAATTTATGAACCCAAGAGTTACACCTTTTTAATTACAAGAGTTTCTAAATTTGAGACTTTTCAAATACCAAAACTTGAGGGTAAGTTTTGTAACTCTTGAAAAACCTTTGATATCCATAACTTATGAGTTTAATGTGGTTTTTATGGAAAACTTTTCATGTTCCATAACTTGAGGACAAGTTATGAAGGACTTTAAAAAACATTTAAAATCAAATATTTCAATTAACAAAATAATCAAATAATTAACTCATAAGTCAAGATAATTCACATAAACAATTTACAAGAAATTAGCCTAATCATATAAATTAATACAAATCTTGAAACTCTGGCAATTATCTTTTAATTGGATGAGCATGATCACTGCCATACCAACAAAATCAAATTTTATGAACTAAAACATTTTTTGGTAATGATCCTAATCCAAAATAGGCCAAGATCCCGAAAATCTGCCATCGGAAGCTTCAACTCGTCGAGTACATGAACATGACTCGCCGAGTTGACCTTATACCGAGTGGACTCATCGAGTTAGCCAGTGGACATGGGGAGTTCATCAGTCAGAAGCCAAAAAATTGATTTTTTTCCTACTTTGAAAATTAAGTCGTGCATCAAATATAATAGAAAACAATTGATGACACGACACGACAAAAATACACGACATGAAACGAAATTGAAATTCGAATTCGTGTTCGTGTCAAGTGCAAAAAACACGACGTCGTGTCGTGTTCGTGTTCAAAGTTTGTCACGAAATTGACACGATTTAACATTTTTTGTCATGTTTTTCGTGTTTGTCATGTTTTTCGTGTTATGTATGAATAAATATTAATTAAATACATTAATTGTTATTTTTTGTTATCTTTGTCGTGTCGTGTCCTGTTTGTCGTTTTTAATCGGTTCGTTTTCGTGTTAGTTAAAAAAACCCGAAATCGTGTCGTGTCGTGTTCGTGTTACATAAAACCTTGTAGTGTCGTGTCGTGTTAGACAAAAACACGACACGATGGCCTGATTTGCCACCCCTTATGTACTACAACATCCTATGGTGTACATACAACCCTAAATACTTTGGTATATATTCATTTCCATATTTTTGTATTATGCGTAAATGAGTATCATAAATACGCGTCGTAAATGTATATCGTAAATGGTTGCTGAAGTTTATGACACGCAAATGCATGTCATCTTCATTTTTGACTGGGGCTTTAATGCAATGCATATCCTAAATGCGCGTCGTAAGGTTACGACACACAAATGCGTGTCATCTACCTGTATGACATGGCCTTCCTTAACATGCAATGTGTGTCGTAAATGCGTGTCGTAAATGCACATCGTAAATGCGTGTTGTAATTGCGCATCGTAAATGTGTGTCGTAAATAGACGACGCGCAAAATCGTGTCGTCTTTCGTTTTGACAGGGCCTTCCTTGACACGCATTTGCGTGTCATCTAAGTGTTTTACGACATACATTGCGTGTCGTAAAAGGCTGTTTTTTGTAGTAGTGCTATGGAATAAATGATGGTATCTGCCGAATGATAAAGGAGATTAAGGCCATTAGTATAAATAAAAGTTGCAAACTTGTAATGACTAGTTTATGCTTATGCTTACTATATGTGAAATCTGAGGTTTTTAAATATTAATGAAAAATGTTCCTTCAAAAATGTTTTGATATTGATTTTATCTTACAATAAAAATGTTTTGGGACAAATTCTGCACTAATATATTCTTTAAAAGAATACCTTGTTTTAAATGAGCATAAAGAAAAGTTTTGTTTATCCGTAAAAATTAGGGATGTCACATTATCTCTCACATAACATCCCTAAGGCTAATGGAATGTATTAGGGGCAACCCATGGTGAAATAGATCAAAAACTGTTGTATGTGGATCTCCAAGAAAGTACTCGTCTGAGTAGATTTCATCTTGATAATCCACTCGGGTAAATGGAGCTATAGTCCAATACACTTCAAGGATTTTTTCACTTTAAACTTCAAAACATGTCCAAATCACCTCTAATCGCTTCCATTCCATCTCTAATGAACTAGGATTCTTATCTGACATCCAATATATGGTTTTCACACTAATAAACATCATAAACTGGATATTTAATGGATTTAGGTTCCAATACTTGATTAACATCCACTAGAGTTCCAATTAGTTTCTGAACATGATTTAATCTTAATTGATTATTTAGAACCATAACACATGAATCTAATTGATGATTTAAACTCGATTAGTGTTAAGAAGTTCCAATGATCGTAACTTGAATATCTAATGGATTTAGATTCCAATATTTGATTAATATCCACTAGAATTCCAATTAGCTTTTGAACATGATTTAAGTTTAATTGATGATTCAAAACCATAACATATGAATCTAATTGATGATTTAAACTTCATTAGTGTTAAAAGTTTCAATGAATTAGAAACCATTTCAAAACAAAACACAAGGTAAAACTATATTAAAGTTATAATACAAGCTCAAAACTCAATATTATCTTAGGATGGAATTGGAGGATTCATAAAGTGAACTCTTAACTTGGATGGGAAGTTCAAATATGATTCCATACAAAATCGTCAATCAAAATCAAAATCTAATGGGTAAACATTTCATCTTCATCCTTTAGAGTTCAAAAACCCCAAATCACTCATTAGAATGGTAATTTCAGAGCATCAAAGGAAAGAAGCTAAAAACTAAATGTAACATCAAATAATGCAATAGAATCGGATTTGATGCACATTCCTATATAGTTTATTCTTTTCATTTTATTAGCACACACACACACACACACACACACACACACATATATATATATATATATATATAAAATATTTCACTTTAAAGACTAATATTCAAACCCCCAAATGTTGGTGTTACATTGTTAGTGCCACCAAATAAATTAACAACCTCATTGGTTGTCGTTGGATCTTTAGTGCAACACCTCAACTTTTATCATCGCGAATTAATATAATTCATTGACACTATTTGCAATAATGTCGTGTTCAATTGAAACGAGGCCGTTAAATCATAATACATTCATCATAATTTCCAAACTAGGATTACAAAATCAAAACACATAGTGAACTGCAACAAAAATGGTAACTAAACTTGAATATATAAACTACCGCTTCATTTTTTTCGATAATCCTTGAGTCATCAAAGTTATTGATGTTGGGTCTTATTAGCATCAAATACATATTAAGATGGTAGAAGAATAATTATTGATTTACCTAAGTGTACATGCACCATAGGATCTAGGTTTTACTAGTTTTACCTAAGTATACATGTACCATGCGATGGTTATCTCTTGCAAAGGATGAAGAGCCAAAAGGAGAGCTCCTCTAATACAGTCAGACCAAAAAATATAAAAGCAAACAAGGAATAAACCCTAATTAGGGGTTTATCGACAATTCGATAACCCTATAAAGCGGTTATAATTTCCGACAATATAGAGTGAGGGAAGAAAGGGAGAACGAAAATTGTATGAAAAAGTGCTTTAGGTTTTGATCCCTAGCACCCTATTTGTGTTCATTTAGCATTGGGAAGGATGTTGATTAGGTTCCTCATGTCATTGGATTGTTGGTTGGGTATCTTTAGGCTTACGTAGTTTTGGTCGTGAGTCTTCAGGTCGTTGATGGGATGATGACAGGATTAACATAATATCGTGAGCTTATCGTTTAGAGGTGAGCAGTTGTCACGATTTATCATGAAGCAGTGTGAAACATCCCAAAATACGGTCCAAAATTTTCGTTTTTAAATCATTATGAAAACCATAAATCAACCATCATCATAATAAAAATCAAGAACCATGTATCTCAAAACAACATGTCAAATACTGTATCAAAATCATATAAGTAATCATTAGAGTCTGAAAAAATCACAGGATAAAACTGTGGTGTATGCCATGCGATCATCGCAAGCCCTTCCCTTTGCTAGTGGAAGTACCTGAAACAAAAACTGAAAACTGTAAGCACGAAGCTTAGTGAGTCTCCCCAAACTACCACATACCATACACATATAACATGCAACTAAGAGATACAAGCCCTGCCCACACTCCGCTAACTAGGAGATACGGGCCCCGCCCACACTCTGCTGACTCTAATATACGAGCCCCACCCACACTCAACTACTTCGAGATACGGGCCCCACCCATACCGACTACTACGAGATATGGGCACCGCCCACACTCATCTGCTATGAGATAAGGGCCCTGCCCACACTCAGCTACTATACATACATACAAGTATCACCAAACAACAAGTATAACTAATCTATCAGTTTAGGCATATATCCATAATCAAACTAAGCTGTGTGATACGGGCCCCGCCCACACTACGCTACTATGAGATATTGGCCTCGCCCACACTCAGCTACTAACATATCATACTACGGGCTGACCTTGGTGCCTTAGACTCGTTCCCACTGAAGGAAACTCACCTTACAAGACTGACTGCTGAAAACTCGAGTGAGAAATCCCTGTCTACTGCTCCGGCAACTCTCCGACTATCAATTCCATAACAACACTTAATCAAAATCTGATAATTCTTCTTAGAGTAAAATAACCATTTTACCCTTCGTCAAAGTCAACCTTCTGGGTTGACCAGATCGCCGAGTCACCCTTTCAACTCGTCGAGTTCTATAACTCAAAAATCCTGGAATCGCGACTCAACTCGCCGAGTCGCTCCACTGAATCGTCGAGTCCTTTCGAGCTGCTCAGTCGCGACTTGGCCAAGTCCACTCATCGAGTCCCTCTACAGACTCGTTGAGTTCTACTAAACTGGAATCGGGACAACACGGGTTGACTCGTCAAGTTCCTTTATGAACTCGACGAGTCCTTCTATCTGTTTGGCAATCTTAACAAATTAAGCCCCTATCTTCTAAATCCAAGGTTCTTAGTTCGTTTTCCCATTGAGAAGACCTTTCTAAGGGTAAAGTTTCCAACTTTACCCATTAATAACTCTTCAAAAAAGGTTTAGACAAAACCCTAATTCTTATAAGACATGGATCTTGTCCAAAATGCCTTAGAATCTCAAATCCACACATGCAAACCTAGATCTAGGGTTTCAGTATCCGTTGGACACATAAAGTTCCGAGCTTTCCTTCCATGCATGGTCTTTTAGGGCTAAAAATACCATGAACTTGCTCATAAGCTTGCATGGGGATTCCATGGTCATAAAGTTTGCACCTTTATGCCATGGAACCCTTCCTAGATCCTAGATTTGAGACATAAGTCACTCGGGACGTCCCAATCCCAAGGACCAAAGTTCTTGAACCAAAAACCTTCATAAAATGGAAAGAAATAGATCTAAGAGAAAAATGATCAAGTTGTAAACTTGATTACTAGAAAATGTAGCAAACGGAGTGTAGTTCTTGGATCTATTCCTTCCCTCTTGAGTCTTCTATCTTCTACTTCTTCTACAAGCTTCAAAAGGCACAAATAACACTCAAAATGGCAAGAAATAGCTCAAGATCACTTAAGGTGGATTAGGGTTTCGAGACTAGGGTTTGGAGGTGAGGGAGGCTGGAATGGTGGGCATATATGATGCTTAAATAGGGTGCAAAACCTAAAGATTAGAGTTTCATCCAGCCTGTCCTACTCGTCGAGCAGCTCACTTAAAACCCGCATGTATATTTCCTTCTACTCGACGAGTCAGGGCAACCAACTCGTCGAGTCCTGCTTTCAAAATAAATAAATAATTAATTAAATGTGTACCATGGAATCGGGCGTTACACAGTAGCTTTATGATTCATATGTATGGGACCCGATATTCTTTTTATTAAGACACTTAGGTCTCGAATCGTTTGTATTCTTGGCATGTTTGGGTCTTAGTGCATTGTGGGAGTCGAGAGACTCAGTCACCAGCTTGTTTGGATCATGTGGGCAGTTAAAGGTTGTCGGGAGTAAAATTTGTGCACCAGAAGTCTCTTGTGGGGTGTTTGCATTATGAACCCCGTTTGCTTGCAGGATGTTTTATTAGGAGTTTGGTTACCAATGTTGGGTATCGGGTATGGAATCTCAAGTCATGAAGTTTATTGCGAATGTCTTGAGTAAATTGTTAGGTGGAGTTACACCTGAGCTAATATGGGATTTGGATGCAACGTGAAATTCTTGGATGGACCATCAGTATGCTCGTAGGAGCAGTGAGTTAATAATGGCTTATCAGGAAGTCAAGTGTGTATTTAAGGTTTTGAGGAAAACGTCCAGATATGGGATTGTGTGAAATTCGCAATCGATATGTTTTGAGTATTCTTTCGGCATGTTTTGGTGGTGTTTCTAGTGAAGGATTAAGGGTAGGTTCGATGAATGGATGATCATCAGTCTTAGAGTATAGTTTCTGAAGTTTAGACTTGATCGGTTTCTAGTTCCACAAAGTATAAAGATGGAGTTGGTTGTGGTTGTAGTTTTGAGATTTCACGATTGTATGGTTCTCATTGGAAGTTGGGTTTTCTTAATTATAGAGAGATAGATAGTCGTGGCGACTAAGTAATTTGAAGTTATTGGGTTGTTTGTTGTCAGCTGTGGATTTTTGTCTAGTCTGTCGAGTTTTCCTTATAAGATTCATGGATTGTGAAGTGGTTAAAGGGAGTTTGTGGAATATGTTGACGTTGTTCGTGTTCTACTACAACGATTATTTAGCTGAGACTCATGTTCGGATTCGCCCTTGTTTCCAAGTGGAGGATTCAACATCAGTAAATAGTCAGAGGTTATGTTTTTAGTGGTATCAGCAAGAGAGTTTGGGGTTGGAAGGGTTCTGTATGGTTTGGGTTATGAGGTGAAGTCATATTGAATGTGTTCCGAGATGGTTTTTTCTGTTTGGGAGCCAGACAAGGTCTTGGATTTTCGGACTTTAGGCAGAAGAGTGATATTTATTCCTCATTGGTTAAGTTAGTGGGTTAAGGAATCATTACTGGTTAGGGTATGTGAGTTCCACTAAGATTGGGTTTGATTGTAGTGTGGGAGGGCAGTTACCCGTATGAGTCCACTTCTTAGTTTGGATCAAGATTTTGGAAGGATTGCATGCATGACATGGGGTGTAGTAAGGAACGATTTCGAGGGCGAAATCTAATTTAAGTGGGGGAGAATTGTAACACCCTTTGTTTAGGGAATTTCATTTTTGACCCTTAAGTATGAAATTTGTTGCAAATTGCTCCCATTTTCATTTAAGTGAGAAACGTGTGATCTGTTGAGTATGTTGGGGGTACTCAAACATATGTAAGGCGTACGTGGCTGGGGGTCCAACCCAAATTTTTAGGGTTTGAGACCTATTTGAGCATCATTAACATCTCAAGACCTTTTCCTTCATCACCCCCCACTTCCCAAATTGTCCCTTGCAAACCCTAATTCATTGTGTGAGCACCTTTTAGCTTGAGAGTGCATTTTTTTGTGCTCTTGAAGGAAGAAGGAGGAAGGGAAATCATCTTGGAAGCTGATGTGCACAAAAGTACTCACTAATTTTAATATTTATAACCTAACAAACTTAACTATCTATGCACTTATAGGCAGTGTACCTAGTCAGATTACAATATAGCTTGGGTAAGTCGGGTGTCGATCACAGGGAACGGTGTTCTAATTAATTTACTTACTATTAAATTAACCTAATTTATTAACAAATTTAATAAAGGGTTTTATCTGATTTTACAAGATCAGATGAACTTAAATCCAATTCAATAAGTAAAAACACACACTCTTGTTTAGATTGAATCCACTTTTCCCTTATGGCTAGCTAACAATTACGGATTACTAAGTTGGTTTCTAATTATATTAGTAATTTAGTTCTATCTTACCAATATTTAACTAATTCATGTCAAACCATGTATGTTCACACATAATTAAACACAGAACTAATTATAGTTATAAATATGCTATATAAGATTTGTTATGTAAACTCAATTATGATCACAATTCTCGTTCTCTAGCACAGCTAAACTTTTATTTATTCTAATTATTAACTAAGATTGGTCAATCCTAGCTCTAACAATTCAATGTTCACTAAATTATTAGGTAAACAGGTTCATGCAGTTTAATGGCCACTAAGCTACACAGAACATGTAATTAAACAATTAGATAAACAAATATTAACATGCTAGGTCATACAAATCAAACACAAGCAAATTTTCACCAACTAAGCTTAATCCATAATCATATAACTATTCATAAGTTCAAAGCTTAATCTAGCTAAACAAGAGTAGCTAGATTCAGCTGCTCATCATAGTAATTAAACTAACACAGCTAAAACTAATGAAAGACATGTTTTAAAAATAAACCTTTACTTCTTTTGGTGTTGAAAACCCTCTTCCAGAACCTTTCTTTCGTTCTTATTCGTCTCCTGGAACTCTTTTTCTTCTGCCAAAGTCTCTCCTTCCGTAATAATCAGGAGAACTTATATAATCCTTAAAAACTCGCACCACGTCGTGGGCTTCAAGCAATCCGTATCCTTCAAGGAAATCCTTCGCGTCGCGATGCTTATCTTCTGGAACACCCATGCCACGTCGTGGGCTTCATTGCCATGTCGTGAATTTAGTTCTTATCGTGAATTTATTATTTTCTTGTCTTCCAAGCCTCCCATGTTCCCCATTTTGTCACCTTTGGTCCCTTTCTTCGAAAATCCTTTGTATTGACTGAAAATAACAATTTAAACTCATAAGTATCATTATTCTAAACATATTATCAATTTATTAATAAAAATGTACTTAAATACTGCCTAAAAATAAGTGTAAATATGGCAATATCAAAATACCCCACACTTAGGCTTTGCTTGCCCTCAAGCAAATTTCAACTTAATTCTTAATTACTAAAACTACACAGAACAATCCGACTCTAGTTCAGCCATTATGCCAAAACCTCAACGCATGCATTTGTGTCTAAAATTCTCCTAAAGTACCCCCCCATACTTTAAATACTCACAATCTTCATAAACACTCACCCACTTTTTCCGAACAATGCTCATTTTATGCAACCCTCCGAATCCATCCGCAGAAAATCTCCTAACCTCAAGGTATTTTTAGTTGAGCAATCTAAGCGTACATAAACTAGAATTACAAATTTTTCGATACCACTATGGAGCTCTTTTGGAATTCTTCAATACTTTGACATTTGATCTTTGATTTCTTTGAATTCACCACCTTTGTTTGATTTTTGGGTATCTTCAACTTTTTGGATTTCTTCAGAATTTTGATCTTTTGATCTTCACTTTATTTGCTCCAAAATTCTTCACACTTTTCTTTCCGTAATTCTTTCTCTTTTTTTTTCTCTCAAAACCTACATGCTTAAGCAGAGGCGCTCAACCTCAACCTTTATTGGTTAATGATAATAATTTTCCTGGATACATTTCAGGTTTAGGCTGCTAAACCTATTGCATCCCTCAAACCAAGCGGGGTTATGTTTTTGTTCCATGATTTCACTAAAATAAGGGAGGCCACAAATGCACTATAACGTGTATTGGCTCAACTAAACATTTGAACTTTCATCGGATCATCAAAGCAATTATAGCTCAAATTATTATTACTAGATTCAATTAATTTTAATTGTAATTTCAAAATTTTCTAGCAATGTACTTTTTCTACCCCTACCCCACACTTATTTCATACAATGCCCTCATTGTATGTATAAAAACAAATCAAAATTAAAGAAAAGGGAGAAAAAGGAACAGACTCCCCTGGGATAGTGGCGTGAGCATCTCCAAAAGCGTGGACAATGTACAATTGGACTTCCAAAAATAGAGACTCGGTGTAGAACTGGTTGAATACGTAAATAAACCACGAACCGAACTCGAAACGTCAATTCGTCAAAGTGTGTATTTGTAAGGAAAAATTTGGCAATGATAAACTGGATCTCGTCGTGATATGGGTTGAAACCGCGAACACCAAAAAGCTAAACTACTATAAATTGCAAGAGCGCCACGACGTGGCACAAGGAGTCCACGTCGTGGAAACTGAACCTCAGCAGAAAATGACTTGTTTGCTTTATTTACTCTAGCAGCTTTGACCAATGGCTAACTGGTTTCCGACGCTTCTATGCAAATATATTTCCCAACTATAACCTCTCTCCTAATAGACCCCACACTTATCTTGAATTGTGGTTCCGACTCACGACTCTAAGCTTCTTTGACTAGACAAACACGACTCGAAAGTTAACCTTCTATGCTCCTTAGAATTCCAACGCTAATCTGAAAAATTAGATCAACCCAAAAGAAAAATAAAGTAACATAATAGTCTTAATAAAGTTTTACATCACACACTAAGGTTAACAAAAAAAACTACTCAAAAACAAAAAAAAGAAATAAAATCAATCATCATCCTGATCTTGTGCTCCACTCGGCCCTGCTCCATCATCTTGCGGGCGCCATAGCTCCTCCCATGTCGGAAAATAGGGATACTGTGGTCGCATAGAAGGTGGTCGGGTCACACCCAAATGTGAATAGATACCCTCAGTAAGCTGGGTATGGTAAATAGCTTGACCTCGTAGATTATCCAAATACGTTCCCACCCGACTCTGAAAAGGGTCGGTGGGCACTCCCTGCACATACTGCGAAGCAGCACGCTCTCGTTCGACCTCTCCTCTAGCCCGCACATTCCGACGCCTCGGCCTGGCTGGTGGCTGCTGTCCCGGCTGCACTTCCTCCTGTTCGTCATCGATCGGTGGTATAACAAAGCGACCCCCGATATTCACCACCGCGCGCATCACACCCAAGACTTGAATGGTCAAGTCCGTGTCCGGGAATCGAGTGAGATTCCTCACAAAGTCATGGGTCAAAATTTGATATGACCTAGCCAGGCGAGTAACCAAATGCCCCCCAGTAATCGGGCTCCCAGGCCTAGAATTGGCCGCTTTCTTCCCCATAAACCTTGCCAACATATAAGGCAAATCACAACAAACCCCCGGGGTAATAAGTGTCCATAAATAAAATAGATTCTGGATGGGGACCTTATCACCATGATGCTTGTGATTGATTGAAAACGTGATAAGGCGGTGCAAAAATCGGAAAACAGGATTCCGTATTTGTGATTCACTCGAGTCACGAGTGTTGTACTCATGGTTAGAAATGCCCCGCCAAAACTGCACATCCAAAGTACCCGGAGTAAAATCCCGCACACATCCAAGCAAGAAAGGAATAAAAAATGGAGATTGCGTCTCCACTTCCGTATAGAGCCCCATACGCCAAGCAAACTCCCGAAGACTACACTCACGATATACACCTCCAAGACGAAACACAAGTGCCCTATTGTAGGTGACATCAAGGGTGCGCTCTTCAAAACAAACGGTAGAGAAAAATTCTACCGACAATTCCCGGAATACGGGTTCTTGAATGGCGAATAAATTCCTCCACCCGTGACAAGTGAACGAAAATTGATCTCCAACATAAGTCTTCGACCAATAATGGTCCAGCTCCACTACCATTCCCACTCTACCAAGCCATCCCTAATCAATAATTGGGGCTATTGCAAACTCCCTATTGTATAACCATCCAAGCCGATTCTCGTAGGTTGTTAGCAACGGTCGGGGAATGTTTTGAGGAAACTGGTATAGAGGATGTATGCTTGCTACATCTATCGGGTCCTCTTCCTGCTGGACAGCTCGTCGTGGCCCCATTCTGCAAACAAAAGCAAAGCAAAGCAGCAAACAAATAACACATTAAAACATTTATAAATGGTCTGCCAGAAGTCACGACGTGGCCAGGATGCGCCACGTCGTGGGTCACGTCGAACCCGGATTCTGAATCGGTCATGGTACGTGCGATTTCCATAAAAATAATTCTTGGGGTTTGTTCCTATGGACTTTTAAATATCATGCATACTAAAATTGGACACTAGATTCAACCAATTTCGTGAATCATTCAAACCCTAATCACGAAAACTTGAAATTGGAAGAAGTAATTGCAAAGTAATGAGTAAAACACATACCAAATGGAGTAATTAGCAAGATCTTGCAATGAATTTGGAAGTATAATAAGAAATTGGCAGTAGGGTCGTGATGTTCCCGTGAGTGCGGCAGTCTTCCAAGTGGGGGATAAGGGGTTTCTCGGTCAAAGGGTTTTAAGCGATTGGTCCCCCCCTGATTTTTAAAGGCCACGACGTGGCGGGCTCTTCCCACGTCGTGGACCTTAAATTTCCTAAGATCGCGAATTATAGTTTAAACCACGACGTGGCCGGCTATGCCCACGTCGTGGGAGCTGTCAGATGCCAAATTTTAATAATATTCATCTTATTAACTAATTTCTTTGCAAATCATTCATTATTTAAAGTCCCCTACAACTATTTCTCTACTTATTACCAGTTTTTAGATGATGATTTGATGTCTTTCCTAATTAAAAAGAAAATAAAAAAGAAAAAAATTACAAACCAAACTCGGGTTGCCTCCCGAGAAGCGCTTCTTTTTCTTGGAGTCTTGAGCTGGACTCCGTGCCTTCTACGTTGACTCTTCGGAAGAGTCTACCACCAGGATCTTTTGTTCCTTAAACCGCCGTTTATACGCTTGAACTCTCCTTTTATACGCCTTCTTTGAATTTTCTTTTTTAGCTTTTCCGTCTTCTTCATGCTTTCGTTTTGTGCCCTTTGTGTGTTCCTTGCTCTCCATAGCGTTCCCCTCTTCTTTCACCACCGGCCTTGTTACTTTTGAAGTGACTTCTTCTTCATCACTTGTCATTTCCTCGTCCTCTTTGCTCACCCAAGAAGGTGGGTTCTTGTAGGCTATGACTTCAATCAAATACGGAACAGATGCCCTTGGTTTTGTCCTCTTGTCTTGATGAACTACCTTCATCTCTTCTTCCATAAGTTTTTCCAACTCTTCTAGTTCATTTTCCTCATTAATCGTGAACACCTCTTCTTTATCTTCTTGAAAGTCATTTCTTATCCCGAAGACTTCTTGCTCATCCCCAACCCTCAAAGTGAGCTTGGACTCGCGGATATCAACCAGGGCACCAGCAGTGTTAAGCAATGGCCGACCAAGGATTATCGGAACATCCGTGTCTTCTTTCATGTCCAAGACTACAAAATCTATTGGAAAAACAAATTTTCCAATTTTCACCAAAATATCCTCCACTATGCCTCGGGGTTGCGTCACCAAACGGTTTGCCATGTGAATCTTCATTTTTGTAGCCTTCATCTTCTGAATCTCCAATTTTTGATAAAATGAAAAAGGCATTAGATTAATGCTAGCCCCGGAATCGGCTAAATCATTAACCTTCATTTTATTCCCAAACTCGCATGGAAGAGTGAGGCGTCTAGGATCCCCCATCTTTTCTGGTGTTTCTCCCAGCACAACTTTTGAAATTTGCTCACTTAGAATCACTGTAGACTGTTTCTTTAATTGCCTTCGCGTATCTATCAAGTCTTGCAGTAATTTTTGGTTCTCGGAAGCTTTGGATAAGGACTCAACAAAGGGAGTATTAATTGGAATCCCTTTCACATGCTTCACAAACTCTAAATGTTCCTTCTCCAGTTGACTAAGTGCTGCATGGGTGGGAAATGGCATAGGTGGATGATAATCTGGAATAGGCTCAAAAGATTTTTGCTCAGACTTGCGCCACGTCGTGGCGAGCTTGGTTCAACATTCTCTCCATTTTTGATTCTTGATTTCTTGGGCTGTTGCGGTTGTTCTTCCAACGCCTCCAGGAACTCGGATATTGTATCTTCTTCAGTATCGATGGCCATTACGTGAGATTGGGCTTTTACTTCGGGATTCTTCGGGGACAATTTTTCATGGACTAAAGTGGCTAGTTGACCAAATTGTATTTCAAGGTTATGGATGGAGGCTTGCTGGTTTTTTTTATCAATGTTTGTTGTTCCATGATAGCGGAATCCGTGGCATCATGTCTCTTTTCCGAAGTCTCCATAAACTTCATCAAAATGGTCTCTAGGTCGGGTTTCTTCTCGATTGGTGGTTGCTCCTTTTGGTAAAAGCCTCGACCTGTCTGCCTATACTTCTCTTCTGTTTGCTTTTTATACTCTTCATATGGCAGCCACTCCCTCTTTGGTTTCCTCCAGTCATCATCAAACTTATCCCCACTAGAGTAGCACACTTGAGCTTTTCTGTTCCCAAACTCATCCATATTGCAGTCCTTGGTCAAGTGTGGGCCACTGCATCGCTCGCACCCCACTCTTATGGCATGTATCGACCGGTCCATTTGTGTTATCCGGCGATCCATGTTATTTAGCATGGTCATGACAGCTGCAATGTCTTCAGTTTGGGCCCCTCCACCGCCTTTACTTCCGTCTTGCCTCGGGTTATGGTATTCGCAGGAGTGTTTCGCGAATTCTTCGATGAGCTCCTTGACTTCCCTTGGATTTTTCTTCGTCAACGGTCCTTGAGAGTCAAGGAGTTGTCTTGTCATTACATTGACCCCATCATAAAAGATTGACATCTCTTGCTGCACATTTAGGTCATGTTGAGGGCAATTTCTGAGTAAGCCCTTGTACCGCTCCCATGCTTCGTATAGTGACTCCCCCGGTTGTTGCTCAAAATTGGCTATCGCCTTCTTGAGTTTGGCTATTTTGGATGGCGGGCAGAACTAGTCCAGGAATTGCTCACGCATTTGAGCCCAAGTGGTGATTGTACCTGGTGGGAGTGCTTTTAACCACTCCTTAGCAGCTCCTTTGAAAGTGATGGGAAGCATCCTAAGCAAGACTGTATTTCTGGTGACATTTGGGACATTGAAGTAATCCGCAATGTCGTTGACTTCGTCTAGATGCTTAAAAGCATCCTCATGATCCTTTCCGAAAAATGGGATGTCCTTCAGTGCTGTCAGTATGTGTCCCTTCAGCTCGAATGTGGCAGTGGCAGGAATTGCGGGTTGGACTAACCCAGGACCCATATCATCTCGGATCCGCTTTTTGTATGCTCCCATGGACATTTCTTCAATCGCTGCCATCTCGTTCCTTGGCTCGTTCTCGGGTTCACTTGTGTGTTCTTCAAATTCTGGCTCGGTATCGCTTTCGGACTCGGTTTGCACGGGTGTGTGATCCAAATGTTCAAGATTGCTCTTGTGCTTCGCTGATGAACTGGACTCTCCTGTCTTCTTTCCCGACTTCCTAGAAAAGGCTGACTTCAATTCTTGCAAGGGCGTCTTTTTCTTGTGAAGTGCAGATTCGGGGTCTTCCAGTGGTGGCACCAAGTGTGTGTTTGAGCTTCTGGTCATGAACTCCTGCAACTTGCTAAACTAAAACGTAAAACTGAACTAAAATAAGAAAAACTAACTACCAACTAAATATTTTTTTTTTTTTTTTTTATTTTAAATTTTGCCTGTCTATGTCGTGGCAAGTATGTGGCCACGTCGTGGACTCTGTGATTAAAAAAATTTATTTTGCTGAAAAATTAACTTTTTGTGGCTGTGACTCCACAAGAAGGATCGATTAATTTAATGCAATTAAATAAACTAAAAACTAAGCCGTTCGCCGGCAACGGCGCCAAAAACTTGATGTACACAAAAGTACTCACTAATTTTAATATTTATAACCTAACAAACTTAACTATCTATGCACTTATAGGCAGTGTACCTAGTCAGATTACAGTATAGCTTGGGTAAGTCGGGTGTCGATCACAGGGAACGGTGTTGTAATTAATTTACTTACTATTAAATTAACCTAATTTATTAACAAATTTAATAAAGGGTTTTATCTGATTTTACAAGATCAGATGAACTTAAATCCAATTCAATAAGTAAAAACACACACTCTTGTTTAGATTGAATCCACTTTTCCCTTATGGCTAGCTAACAATTACGGATTACTAAGTTGGTTTCTAATTATATTAGTAATTTAGTTCTATCTTACCAATATTTAACTAATTCATGTCAAACCATGTATGTTCACACATAATTAAACACAGAACTAATTATAGTTATAAATATGCTATTCAAGATTTGTTATGTAAACTCAATTATGATCACAATTCTCGTTCTCTAGCACAGCTAAACTTTTATTTATTCTAATTATTAACTAAGATTGGTCAATCCTAGCTCTAACAATTCAATGTTCACTAAATTATTAGGTAAACAGGTTCATGCAGTTTAATGGTCACTAAGCTACACAGAACATGTAATTAAACAATTAGATAAACAAATATTAACATGCTAGGTCATACAAATCAAACACAAGCAAATTTTCACCAACTAAGCTTAATCCATAATCATATAACTATTCATAAGTTCAAAGCTTAATCTAGCTAAACAAGAGTAGTTAGATTCAGCTGCTCATCATAGTAATTAAACTAACACAGCTAAAACTAATGAAAGACATGTTTTAAAAATAAACCTTTACTTCTTTTGGTGTTGAAAACCCTCTTCCAGAACCTTTCTTTCGTTCTTATTCGTCTCCTGGAACTCTTTTTCTTCTGCCAAAGTCTCTCCTTCCGTAATAATCAGGAGAACTTATATAATCCTTAAAAACTCGCTCCACGTCGTGGCCAGGTTGCGCCACGTCGTGGGCTTCAAGCAATCCGTATCCTTCAAGGAAATCCTCCGCGTTGCGATGCTTATCTTCTGGAACACCCATGCCACGTCGTGGGCTTCATTGCCACGTCGTGAATTTAGTTCTTATCGTGAATTTATTATTTTCTTGTCTTCCAAGCCTCCCATGTTCCCCATTTTGTCACCTTTGGTCCCTTTCTTCGAAAATCATTTGTATTGACTGAAAATAACAATTTAAACTCATAAGTATCATTATTCTAAACATATTATCAATTTATTAATAAAAATGTACTTAAATACTGCCTAAAAATAAGTGTAAATATGGCAATATCAGAAGCTCAAGGCATCTTAGATCCAAAAGTTTTTCTCCCTCAAGCATCCTTTGGAGGTATAAAGTTTGAAACTTAATGAGTTATATTCTTAGATCTATTTGGCGTTGAGTTTGTGTTCATTTATGGTCCCATAAGCTTAGTGTTCATGAGTATGGATTACTCTAAGCAGAAGATTTGTCCTTTCGACGTTTTTACGTGCTAGGAACCATAAAAATGTGATCTTGGTCCTTCTATCCCTTCAATGCAAGAGTAATGATGTCATAATGGATTATTTATTTAGGGTTTTAGCTTTTGGACAGTGTCTAGCCATGGAAAGTCATAAATGTGGAAACTTTATGACTTAGAACGTTGTTTTGGGTCTAGATATGAGTTTGAATAAAAGTTCTTTAAGGATCAAGCACTTAATGAGAAGAATTGGACCCAGGATTGGTATGCTTGGTGTACCAAGGGTTACATTGCATGTAATGGATTTGAAACTCGTGTTTGGATGAGTCATCACTACACCCAACATAGTGACTGAGTATGCAGGGTGTACTCAGTCAATTTGACTTTCCTTGACTTTTTGACTTTGACCTTTGACTTGGGTTTTGACCAAGTTTGACCTCAGGGCATTTTGGATTATTTTGAGATGTAGTTAGAGTTTAGGTCACTGTTTGTTGTATAGGTGACTTGTAGAGTTGGCATTTGGAGCAATGTTCTTTTCTATTATCTTTTCAGATTGTGAAGTAAGTTTTCCTTACTATTGTGGGTCAAAGGCACCAATGTTGGTCTAATGGATTATGTATATTGGTATATTGGATGATGTTATTGTGGCTACATGATAGATTGGTAGATCTGTATAATTACCATTGTTAATTTGTTATGTGCTAGATTGGTAGATATATATATATATATATATATATATATATATATATATATATATATGATTACATGTACTTGCTGGTTATTGATTGTTATTGTATATGTCAACATGTTATGGTTTGTTGGGTTGAGGCGGTCTTGCTTTGTGCTGAATAACAAAATACCTAGGGTGGTCCAGATAGGCTGTAGGCCCTGCGAGGCAGTCCAGTCAGGCCGAAGTCCCGGAGAGCGGTGCGTATAGGCTGTTAGCCATGTGAGGCGATCCAGTCATACTTAAGGCTCATATATGAATTATGTTATATGTTTCTGTGGTGGTATTTTGCAGAACTCACTAAGCTTTGGCTTACGATTTAATTGTTATGTTTTAGGTACTTCTGATTATCAGAGCAAGACGAATGCATGATCGAACACATCCTTGAGTGCTATGTTTTGGAGATCTTATGATACTCTGATTTTGAGATATTTGTATTTGACATTTGGTTTTTGACTTGGATTTTGATTTAAAACAATGATTTTACTTATTAACCTATTAAAAGAAAAACATTCTATAGGGCCACTATTTTATTTTCACGCAAGGTCTACAAATGTCAATGGATTATTGCGATGACCCATATATGTTCATCACATTAAGGCATTGATATATATATATATATATATATATATATATATATATATATATATCATTTGTGATTAGGAACACAAGAAGAGATTTTATAATTTAAATGTGCTTATCATAAAACATTCTACATTATATTATTAAAACATTAGATTATCATTATAATTATATTTAACATGCCAATTAATTATAAAACTAGAAAATGCCTAGACCCCGCTTTGTGGGCGACATAAAGGGGCATGCACGGTGATCTTGTCTGAAAATTCTTTATCTGGTAGGTACCGTTTTTTGTAATTTTTTAAACAAACAGACTGTTTCTATAGAAAAACTACAAAAAAGATTTTTTTTAAATTTATTTTCTATATATAGATTGTTGGCTCTTCACAAGCCTGCAACCTCTGTTTAATAGTGGAACAGTAATAAGAAAAGAAAATAGGGCACAATGCTTTAAAGTTGGATGCTTTTTCTTCACTGAATTGAAAGAGAAGGTGATACCCTCAACGTACATACTGCAAAACTATTTAAACTAAAAAAAATGCTAAAAAGACTCCAAATACCCCTAGTTGCATAAGACCCGGACTCTACAGCCAACATGGCTTTTATTTATTCAAAAAAGACACTCAAACATGTGACATAACTAAATTAATGACAATTTCTGAATTACTCCAAGATTCTCCTCCTTAATTCAGAAATCACACCTTCACTACTCCAAGGAGACTTCGCATCTCCTCAAACTTCAATCTTCCCAATGACTTGGTCAGGACATCTGCTTTCTGCTCCTTGCTGCAGATATGAGAGACCAGAATGTCCTCATTCTCAACACATTCTCGGATGAAGTGGAACCGGATATCTATGTGCTTGATTCTGCCATGGAAGACAGGGTTCTTCATTAAATCTAGTGAGGATTTGTTGTCAACTTTCAGTTCAACAGGTGGCAACTTCTGTCCGGTTATCTCACTGAGCAATCTCCTGAGCCAAATTCCTTGACAGGCTGCCATGGTGGCAGCCATAAATTCTGTTTCACAGGTGGAGAGTGCCACACACCTCTGTTTTTGTGAAGCCCATGTGATCAAGTTCTCATTCATGTAGAATACCATGCCTCCTGTGCTTCTTCGATCATTGATGTCATTTGCCAAATCACTGTCTGTGTACCCTTTTAGTGTGACATTTTCCTTCCCTTTTGAGTACTTCAAACCAAAGTTTAGAGTGCCCTTTATGTACCTCAATATGCCCTTCATTGCTTGTAAGTGTTTCATAGTTGGCTTTTCCATGAACCGACTTACAATTCCCACTACAAAAGATATGTATGGCCTGGTATGTGTTAGGTTCCTCAGTCCACCCACTATGCTTCGGTATTCTGTGGGATTTATCAATTCAGATTCATCTTTTTTCCGGAGCTTAATCTTGTGTTCCATAGGGGTCTTTGTGGAATTACATTCTTGCATACCAGTTTTGATAAGCAAGTTTTTGGCATATGACTCCTATTTTAAGGTAATCCCATCTTCTTTTTGATTCACTTCAATCCCCAAGTAGTGATTCAAAAATCCCAGGTCACTTATTTCAAATTTAGTGGTCATATCCTTCTTAAACATCTGAACACCTTTAGAGAAACTCCCTATGAAAATTAAGTCATCTACATATACCCCTATAATCAGGACATGTTTATCATACCTCTTGGTATAGACAGAGTACTCATGGGCACATCTTGTGAAACCCATGTTCTTCAGATGTCGATCCAGACAAGCATTCCAAGCCCTAGGAGCTTGTTTGAACCTGTAAAGGGCTTTGGATAACTTGTATACCTTGTGAACTTGGCCTTTCTTATGATACCCATCAGACTGACTAACATAGACTTCCTCTTCTTGGTTTCCATTTAGGAATGTCGATTTGACATCCAGATGGTGAACCTTCCACCCGTTTGATCCTGCTAGGGCTAAGATGAGGCGTATTGTATCAATTCTAGCTACAGGGGCAAATACCTTATCGTAATCGATCTCGTGCCTTTGGACGTATCCCTTTGCTACAATCCTGGCTTTGTGCTTAACAATTATTCCCCTTCAATCCTTTTTCAATTTGAAGACCCACTTCAAGCCAATAGCCTTATGATTCTTTGGAAGATCGACCAGCCTCCATGTGTTATTTCTTTCAATCGATGCTAATTCTGCATCCATTACATCTCGCCATTCCTTTTTCTTACTAGCCTCGAGGTACGATGTGGGTTCTTCATTGTTTCGAATCAATATCAATTCGTCAGGAGGTATATGTATTTCCTGGGTGCTATCGTATAGGTCTGTAAGTAACCTGAATCGCTTTGGAGCACCACCGCCCGTCAAGCTAGAATCGGTGCTCGGAGTCGCTGATTGAGTTGCCAATTAGATCGTAATTGGAGTATTCTATGCGACTGGGGTATTTGATGGTATCGGACTACCCGGTGGGTTTATTTGTGATTGACCCAAAACATTGGACTGCACACTATCGGCCCAATTAGACGACGATGACCTAATTTGCTAATCTGGAGTATCCGAGACCCATTCTCCTTCACCGTCCCACTTGCCTTAATCCTCATAGAAGCCATCATCAAGGTCGAAGCCTTCAACTATAAAGGATACTCCTGGTTTCGATTTGATCTTTTGACTTTTCTCCCATAGCCAATTTCGATTTTCTTCGAATACGACATCTCGACTCACGTAAACTTTCCCTGAATCTGGGTCCAAAAGCCTGTATGCTTTCGAGCCTTTTTCAATTCCAAGATGCACCAAGGGCATACTTCTATCTTCTAGTTTCTTGATGTGCCCTCTGACAATTTTCATGTGGGCTACACAACCGAACACCGTGAGATGCGCTATATGTGGCTTTCTCCCAGACCATGCTTCATAGGGAGTTATATCCTTGAAGGCTTTCGTGTGAGTTCTGTTCAAGACATCAACAGAGTATGATACAGCTTCTCCCCGCAATGCATTGGGCACAGTCATAATCTTTAAGTTGCACCTCACCATCTCTAATACAGTCCTATTACGTCTCTCTACTACTCCGTTTTGCTGTGGAGAGTAGGGAGACGTGTACTGTCTCTTCAGCCCAGTTTCTTCACAGTGCTTCGTGAATTCTTTTGATACGAAATCTCCTCCACGATCGGTTCTAAACACTTTCACTTTCTCCCCTGCTTCAGTCTCTACCTTGCTTCTAAAGTTCTTAAACACTTGTAGAGCTTCATCTTTAGACTTCAACAAGTACACCCAAATCACTCTGCTAAAATCATCAACCATCAACATGAAATATCTATTACCAGAGGGTGTTGGAGGAGTAACTGGCCCACATAAATCACCATAGATTAACTCAAGCTTCTTGTTTGCCCTGAATTTCATTTGAGCTGGAAATGGATCTCTTGCTTGTTTTCCCACCAAACAGCCTTCACACGGTTGTGAGGGAATCTTTATTTGTGACACACCTTCAATCATCTTCTTATCAATCATCAGCTTCATTGATTTGAAGTTTACATGCCCCATTCGCTTGTTCCAGAGCCAGGTAGGATCATTACACTCTACAGCAAAGCACACTGCAGTAGCTTCTTCTAGCTCTATTTTGTAAAGTCTGTTTGCTGATCTTCTCACCTTCATTAGCAGCTTTCCCTTTGAATCTTTGACCCATAAAAATGGATCTTTGATCCTTATTTCATCTCCACCCTCGGCTAGTTGGCCCAAGCTGATTATATTACTACACAGATCAAGGATGTAGTAAACTTCATTCATATTTCGTTGACCATCATCTTTGCATCTGAATATAACTGAGCCTTTGCCTTCAATTCTTACTTTAGACTCGTTCCTAAATTTCACGAAACCATGAATTGATTCATTCAAGTTTTTGAACTTGGTTTTGTCTCCAGTCATATGATTACTGGCACCCGTGTCTAGGTACCATGTGCAAGATAACTTCTTTGGGTTGCCATGGGTTCTCAATTGTGGGCTAAGGTTTTCTTCATTCAAGACATACTAAACTTTCATCTTCGTATGTTGCCAGCAGCAGGGCATGTTCATCTTCATGATGCTCACGGATCAGATTGCTTTCGTGGCTTCTTCCCTTTCGAGGATTCTTACATTTAGATGCATAATGCCCAAACTCTTGGCAATTATAGCACTGAATGTTACTCTTTTCATGACTACTAGATGCACCAGAATTGTTCTCCTTTTGGTGATGTGTTCCGCCTCTGCCACCACAACCACCACGACCTCCTCTGTTTCTTCTTCTACCTTTGCCACGACCACCACGTGAACCACTAAATCCACCTCGACTTGCTCTTTGCTTTGAGTCACCTTTTGATTTCTTTTTGTTTATATCAGACCATTCCTTATGAGTCAACAAGAGTTTCTGATCATCACTATCACCTGAGATCTTCATCCGTTCTTCATACGCCTTGAGTCTCCCGATCACCTCTTCAACGGACATTGATTCCAAGTCTCCAAATTGCTCGAGTGTCGAGGCAATCTGAAGAAATTTGGACGATATTGCCCTCAGTAATTTCTTCACAACTTGAGATTCTTCTACCTTATCTCCCAAGGTTTGTAATGTGCTGACTGTGTTGATGACTTTTCCGGTGAAGTCATCAACACTCTCCATTTCTTTCATGCTCATGGCTTCGAGTTCAACCTTGAGTGTTTGAATCCTTGCAACCTTCACTCTATCTGCCCCTACAAACATAACTTTGAGAGCTTCCTAAGCTTCTTTGGCAGTCTTCTTCTCCGCCAATGTCATAAGCAAATCCTCAGGTATCCCCTGATAAATGGCAGCCAAGGCCACATTATCCTTTTTTGCTTCAACAAGGGTGTTGGTTGTTCTAGGTTCTACTACATCCCAAACACCTTGGGCCAACATAAAGACCCTCATCTTAATTGCCCATGCACTGTAATTGCTTCTTGTCAACATCGGGTAGTGTAAGGTGATTTGCCCATCTTTGTATCCATTCCCATTGCTGCCACTGCCTGTCATTTCTTCTTTTCTAGGTTGATACTTGGGCATGTACCAGGTGTGCTCTGATACCAATTGTTGGCTCTTCACAAGCCTGGACCTCTGTTTAACAGTGGAACAGTAACAAGAAAAGAAAACAGGGCACAATGCTTTAAAGCTGGAAGCTTTTTCTTCACTGAAATGAAAGAGAAGGTGATACCCTCAACGTACATACTGCAAAACTATTTAAACTAAAAAAAATGCTAAAAAGACTCCAGCTACCCCTAGTTGCATAAGACCTAGACTCTACAACCAACATGGCTTTGATTTATTCAAAAAAGACACTCAAACACGTGACATAACTAAATTAATGACAATTTATGAATTACTCCGATATAGGTCAAACCTATTGACATACCAAAATCGTAAACATATTGATTGTTTTCGTAAAAAAGATAGCGTAGCATAAACCTTTTCTGTACGATACAAAATTATAGGGACTAAATCTTGCAAAATACAAACTTTTGTGGCAAAACTAAAAAACATAAAAATGTATTATTCAAAAGAACTTTCAAATTAATATATAGTATATAATATAATATAATAAATTAAAAAAAGATCAAAATAACCCTTTTTCGACAGTTTTTTTTCTAACCTCTATTTTTTAATTTTACCATTTAATTCAGTGAAAATGTGTCTATTTTTTTAATTTTACCATTTAATTCAGTGAAAATGTTATGCTTTTTGTTCATATCTTTTCGAAAGGGTAAAAAATCAACAACATGATCTGTGACTTCAAATCATGTCTAGCTCTTTCTCGACTACGATCTTTTTAGGCTTCCTTACGATAACCTACATGTCTTGTCTTCAAATCATGTGAAAGAACACACATCAAACACTCCAAACCTTTGGGTACTTTTTTTTAGCTTTTTCATAACACTTGTTGATTTGTTTTTGTTGAATAATGTTTTAGAATAAGCTATCTTTTATAAAGTAACAGTGTTTAAGTAATTAATAGTTAATGGTATGTGGAAGTGCATGTGTGCACATGGTGATGGGGTCCTTAATTGGGATGTTTTACGGCATTAGCATGTTCAAATAAAGCAACGAAACGGCCCAAAAGCAAACTATCACTCTTTAAAGAGATGCATGTTGGCCTCCATATCATATGCACCTCCTTTGCCTCGTTCTTTTTTAACAAGAGCCTTATCAGTCTATTTTATTATTAACCCATTAATTTGTTACAGCTGATTATATATATATATATATATATATATATATATATATATATATATATATATATATATATATATATATATATATATATATATATATATATATATAATGTTTGACTGGCATATATAAATGAAATGAGTTTTATATAATATATTTAAATAGGCTGTGTAATATTAACTTTGTTTCATATATCATTTTAATTTTTTTGAATGGCTAATGTAGAGGTGATAAGATTTTGCAACAAGCGTTTATCTCATAAGATAATAAATGATTATTTTATATTCATATATTGTAAAAGAGTAAATTTTGAAAGGAAAATTAACAGAGAATAAAAATGGTCTAAATAGAAATTACATCGATATTTACAATAATCAATTTTCATAAGTTTTTGAATGTACATAAGATTCACAAACACCTTAAACCAAATGTGTTGAAAATTGTGCATACAATCGTTAGAAGCACTAAGACTAAAATGATACTTTGATTTTTGAAGTTTGTATAGCCATATATAACTAATAAAGATGGTCGTATGTTGCATGGATCGGATTTTTATTATTGATGTTCGGTGGGACAGGTATATGAAAATCCAAATTTACAAATAACATAGCGAATCCATACACAAATCAATTCAGGTTGATCACGTAACAATAAAATATTAGTAACATCATTAGTGAGAAGCAAACAACTAAACCATTAATATCTTAAATTACTTTTACTGATAAGGCAAATACAAAGTCACCAACATACGGTCAGTAATTCCTTTAATCTCACTCATACAATCATATAAACATATGCCCACAATCGTGGACATGATTAAAACAAAAATATACTAAAAACATAGAATATGATTACTGCTTAAATCGGGAATATGCTTAAAGCAAAAAATTATAAAAAAAAACTATAACTGATTGATCGATAAAATAAAAATAAAATAAAGCATTAATTGAATACAATTTTGATACTTGTAGAGAAAGTTGACTTGCTATACGTAAAATATCATATCTAAGACTCGTAAATACCTCTTTAATGTCAGTCAAAATGGTTTAAAAAATATAGACATCCAACTTTGCTGCTTCCATCGTAATCTTCAGTGGGAATTAGGAATCTTGGTGACAGTTTCATACTATAAAGCTAAGTAAGTTGATATTTAGGAAATAGTAAAATCAGGAAAATTATAATTAAAAACATATAAAACTACAAAATTGTAAAATAGTTAAAATCTATAAAATTGTGTAACATGTAATAAGCTTTTCCACTTTGAAAATTTATGAAAATAGCATGTGTTATAACAAAAACTGACCCTCTTCAGCTAAAAAGAACCGCAGGCTTTTGCACTTGATCATACCGTAGAGAAGTTACTACCGAAGTCTGTTCTTGTCAGTTGAAGACCCGCAGAGTTGAAGATGAACCACATAGTGGAGTTATGCATGAAGATAGTTTAAGTTACTTTTCTGTCATTGCTTGTGTTTCATGTAATATCCGGTGAGCCATTCATGGTCACCATAGTCAATAACTTTTGGATTATTTTTCTCTTTTGATGTAACTTTTTGGACTCTATAAATAGAGCTTCCCACTTCATGTAATCTTTACCAATTTACCCATTATCAACAATCAATCGATCACTGAATGTTTATCAGATTGTTCATCTCTATATCTTAAGTTATCTTAACTGATACTTAATCGAGTCCCTCTTCACTTGTGTTGTTCATCTTATACTAACTTATGTTTGCATGCAAACCTTGTTACGATTCAACCTTGTGTCTAATTGTTTACTGCTTATTGATATAAACTTGCTGCTATTTATTTTCCTTACATTTCCTCAATCTAACTGTTATTCTTGTTGAGCTAACAAGATCCATTGAGATTAATTTTATTTCACAACTTATTATCTCGTTACTAATGTTTGTTCAAGTTTTTCTCTCAACAATTGGTATCAGAGTCAAAGTGGTTGCCTTTTAATTCCTTTCAAAATCGAAGCTTTTGTTCCCAAAACTCTGATTTAAAAGACCTTCTATACCACTAAAGCTCATAAGAATATCTTTAAAAAACAAGGAAAATGACACAAGTTTATTCTCTAAACGTTTCAAACATTGTTGGTGGTTCTAATAGAGCCCCGATACTTGATGCAAGCGAATATCATCATTGGTCCCAAAGAATGGAGAAATATCTAAAGAGGCTCGATAGAGATGTGTAGAGATCTATAGAAGAAGGACCTCATGTTCCTATTCTCACTCCCATTGTAGCAGACGGTGCTCAAGCAAGACTTGGTGGAGGTCAAGCAGCCATGAACATACCTACAAACAATGACTTAGAGAAGATGGAGAAATATGCAATAGCCTTCTACGAAATCTCGTGTGGTGTTGCTCCTGACAACTTCGACATTATTAACAACTGTGAATCTGCTAAAGAGATATGGGATGTTCTAAAAAATCTCTATCAAGGATTTGAATAGGCTCAAGACAAAAAGCTTACTACAGCTCTCAATGAGTTCACCAACTTCAAAGCCTTACCTGGTGAAATCCTCGATGACTCCTTCAGGAGATTCAAGCTCATCATCACCAAACTTTCAAATGCTGACACTGTAAGAAGTAATCACGAAACAAACCTACAATTTCTAAATGGTTTGGATAGACATTGGACTATGACTAAGATGATAGTCCATGGAGATAGAACGATCCAAACTCTCTCACTATGCAAACTATACGGTGAACTTCAAGCCCAAGAAACGATAGTGTTAATAGAATGTATAGATCTTGGTGGACCACTTGCTTTGATGGCTCAAACTCCACAATTCAAAACTCCTCGGTACGCATATCCCACAGACTCATCATATCAACACTCATATGACAGCTCACTGCAGTCTTATGAAGCCGATATAGAAGTTGATGACGAAGAAGAGTTTCATAATGACATTGCCCTGGTCAGCCAACAGTTCAATAGACTTCCACCACCATCCTTTCATAATAACAACCAGTTCACCAAACCACCCTTCAATCGAAACTTCAATCCGCAGAACAACCGTACAAGATATCCCATAAACACTCATCACCAATCTCAGCCACATAATGCTCCTTCAAAAGAAACACCATAGAATAACAAACCTTCAGACTCTGATACCACTACTAAAGACAAAGACGAATTCATTGTTTGCCATAAGTATCACAAAGAAAACCAATTTGCCAAAGACTGCAAAGAAAACATGGTGAAAGACAAGGAATTCTACCTCAGAATGGCTCAAGAGATGGAGGATAAGGAAAAAGAAAAGGCAAGAGCTTATGTTGCTTAAGTGAGAAGGGATCATCAGGCATGGTCTTCGGGTGATGAATATGAAGTGATTAACAAAAGGAAGAATAGGAAAATATGTATGGTGGCAGCTAGTAAGGAAGAAAAAATCAACAAACCTGCAGAGGAATTATTGCTACATGGAAAAAGATGGAACCCTCAGCATCGTCGAACAGGTAAAAATTATGATTCCGTCTAATGATTACATCATGCATGATTGTGAACCTTACGTAGAAAGACTTAATGACACATGTGTTGCCGTCCTTACAGACTACAACAAAGCCTCATATGAAAAGAATATAGTGACCCAAGAGTTGTACCATGTGAGGGGAAGACAAGAAGACAAAAAGCTTAAGGTCACAATGTTAGAAAAAGATTTGTTGTTAGAAAAAAATGTTAGACTGTTAAGTGAAACTCAATTAGATATAACTTTGAATAAACGAGATCTTGCCCGAAAAGAAATTGCACATTTGACTCGTATAATAAAAAAACTGTTTAATGAAAGTGAGGCGATTGAGAACTTAGTTAACAATGGTACCGTAGACAACACTTACAATTGGGGATGGTCCAATGGCTACTCTACCGATGAGAACTCTCCTCCTCGGTTTGATGCCAATCGTCCCTATGTTCCACCAGACCGGACTTTTCATTATCCAGTCAATGAAAAGACTTTTCCTGAAGACATAAGATGTCACTTCGATAAGACTTCACGAACTTAGCAACAATTATGTCATTGAGGAAATTCTTCCTGAATCCTCGGGTAACCTAGATGATTACTTATCTATCATTGCGCAATTTGTCCTAGATCTCAGTCCAGTTCAGATGTGGACAAAGAAACTATTTTGGAAAGACCTGCATTAGTTAAAGATTGTCCATCCTTTCCTTCCAAGACATGTCGCAACTAAGAGTCACCAAAAACTTACTCTGCGGTAGTCTAGTCTTCTCTACCGCAGACCCCAGTTAACATCGCAATTACTCTTCAGCCCATCTTGCATGAACCGCCCATCAAAATTTTTGAATTTGGACATTGTTCTCAGAGTCATGAACTTTCTAGTTCCGATGCTCAAGCCCTCAATTTTGACCTCAAACAAAGAATTTCAAGAAACTGCAATTAAATGTTTATGATGTTGTCTCACCAAAGGTAGAAGCAAAATTGGCTCTTAAAATGGAGATCAGATCCAGACGTAAAAAGTGGGAAGCTGATTCCAAGAACAAAAATTTCAAAATCTAGATCCAGTTTTCAAACAAAAGTAATTTTGAAAAACCCACCATTACAAAAAACTTTTCAAAATCCACTGCAGTTGATGGATCGTGCTAAAATTCATGTCCAGTGACAAAATCTCTTAACTCAAATAAAATTGAAATATTTCAAAAAGGGTTCAAGTCAACATCACCAAATTCCTTAAAAGACACAAAAATGAAGGGTATTTTGCACACTTCACAAACTTCGAAATCTCCTCCATCAGTCAAAAGGTCTATACCTACGACAAACCCTTTCAAAATACTTTTTGAAAATCTAGTGGACAATACCAAGAAACACTAACCTCAGACCAGACAAAAAAAAGACCACACTCTCCAGACCGTTGACTAAGTATGGTCTGTGGATTAATAAAAAGAACTTATCTTTTTGCTTTTATCCAATGCCATCGAAGACTTGTCCAATCCCAACTCAAAAAACTTCAAAAGATGTAACTCATCATAGTCCCAAGAAAACATGGAAAAGGAAATCTGTTTCCAAGACCCACATGCATACATCTGTTAAGAAAGTTTCCCACGTTACTACAGACTCCAAACTTGTTTGGGTGCCCAAACTAACCAATTGATTGTGCAGACAATGTGCAATGAGGAACAAGAAGAATAACGGTTAATCGATAGTGCTTTCTCCTTGCACATGACTGGAATGTTGGAATACCTTCGAGATTTCAGACCAATCAGTGGTAGTGGATACGTCACCTTTAGGAACAATACACACAAGATCATAAGGGGTTATGGAGTATTGACTACGTGGAGATTCTCTATTCAACGAGTTGCTTACGTAGAAGGTCTAAAACATAATTTGATCAGTGTGGGTCAATTATGCAAAGCCAATCATCGAGTTGAGTTTGATAGTGAGTATTGTTACATTATGAAGAATGACAAAACCACATTCTTGATCAAATCTAAAACCGAAGGGACAATGTATCCATTGGATGTCTCTCTAATCATTGGCAAACCATAGTTGTGTTTTCTGTCAAAGGCAGTATCTGAAGTGAGCTGGTTATGTGTAACATCCCAAAAATCGAGACCAAAAATTTTTGTTTTAATTATATTGCTTATAAAATTTGTTTGAGGAAAACATTACTGATATCAGATTAATTCATAAACCATACTTACATGTCTCAAAAACCATATCGTCAATAGTTATAATTTTAGAGTACAATCCCAGAAATCTCAAATGTGGAACCATGTGTGTGCGATGTGCTGCTACCTTGTCGGCTCTTTCCCCTTAAACGAAGAGGTACCTGAAACCAAAACTGAAAATCGTAAGCATAAAGCTTAGTGAGTTCCCCCATCATACCACACACCATATAATTAAACATACTCTTGGGCAATTCTGAGGTGCCCGACCTACCCATGTCAAGCCATTCTGGGGTGTTGGCATTCCCATGTTAAGCCATTCTGGGATGCTGACCTACTCGTGTCAGGCCATTCTGGGGTGCCTGCTTACCCTCCGGTCTATCTCAACCGGCAACGGGGACTGTTTCACCCCTACCACTAGCACATAATAACATATCATAATCATGTTGTCAGACATATATGGGGTGTCCGACCTACCCTTTAGTCCTAACAACCAAATCGGGGGACTATTCCCCTCCTACTACTACTATCGCATATAGCATATGATATTGGCACATAGAACACATCAGGTAGTAGCAACCTATACAATTATCACAAAGACAATCATCTAAAGACATTCCCTGCTGGTGGGCCGACATTGTGGCTGTAGACCCACCTCTACAGGAATGTAACTCACCTCAATGTCATGTAATGTCTGCACTGTCAAAGGTACGAAAATCAACTCTGCTCAATCCTTAATTCCTACACAACAATCCTTCTAAATTACCATCTTATACTCTTAACACTTGTTGGGGTCAACTCAAGTCCAATTCAAGGTCAAGGTCAAAACCCCGGTCAAAGTCAACTTTGGTCAAAGTCAGCATCTGGTTGACTCGATTCGCCGAGTTGGTCCACCAACTCGTCGAGTCGCCACTTCCATAGAATTCTAAAACCCCGACCCTACTCGCCGAGTCTAGCAAGAGCTCGACGAGTTCTCCATCAACATAACATCGGGACATTCTGCAAATGACTCGCCGAGTTCATCCTAGGACTCATCGAATCCTGATGCATACTAAATGGCTCATCTAGTCCTAGAATCGTCGAGTTTTCCATGAACTCGTCAACTTCGTCTTCATACAGTTGGGCTTAATCCTGAACTTACCGAGTTTGTTCTTGAACTCGTCGAGTTCATCTTCATATGGTTGTGATATTGCCTTGTACTCACCAAGTTCATCCTTGAACTCGTCGAGTACGTGGATCTTTAGGTCCATAATCGACTTGACTGACTGAGTCTTCTTTCCACTCAATATTCTACTCGATATCAGAAGGGTTCTTGGGACAAATGCAACTTGACTCACCGAGTCACTTAAGGGACTTTCCGAGTCCTTCAAATCCCAAAACTAATCAACTGATTACAACCGGTCTTATTGCGTCCAAGTCACATATCTGACCTCCTAAGGTCCATTTTACACGTAAAGTTACGAACTTGATGCCATGCATGGGGTTTTTGGCTCAAAAGGCTCTAAAATGGGGTTAATATGGTGCATGGGGTTCTTATGGCAATAAAGTTGGCACCTTTATTCCATAGGAACCCCCAATAGTTCCAGATCTATAGTTCTTATCCTAAAATTGTGGTTGCATCCAAGAATGGCTCCAAAATGGCTTCCAAAAACCCTAAGTTACTCGAAAAAGAGTATCTAATGAAAGGAGAAGCAAGGTCTGGACTTTTTACCTCCAATAAAAAGGAAATGAAGCAAAACCTCTAGATCTCCTTGCTCCTTCTAAAATCCCAAGCTCCTTCTTCTTCTCTTCTACCTTCTATCTTGCACAAAATGGCACAAAGAGCTCGAAATCACTCAAAAAACAGTTAGGGTTTCATGGGGATGTTCTGAGGGTGTTGGAGGCTGTAAAGGGAACCACTTAAGGTGTTTAAATAGGGTGCAAACCCTAAATATTAGGGTTTCATCCAGACAGCCCTACTCATCGAGTCGTGCTCCCGATTCGTTGAGTAGGTCACTTAACCCCGCGACCAGGAATCCAGTCTACTTGACGAGTTGGGCCTCCAAATTGCCGAGTCCCAAAGCAAACATGAAATTAATTAAATATAAATACATACCAGGAACCGAGTGTTACAAATCTCCCCAACTTATTTTAGATTTTGTCCTCGAAGTTTGCTGCTGAGTTTGGAAAAAGCTCGGGGTAGTGCTCCCTCATCTCGTCCTCCGACTCCCAAGTCCATTCCGAGCCCTTGGGGTGTTGCCACTGCACCTTCACCAACTCCACCCTATTGTTCCTTAATTCCTTTAACTTCCTATCGAGGATAACTATGAATATGACTGAGTTCGGCTGGCAGGTCCAACTTATATGCCACCTTGCCCACTCGGGCTACGACCCTAAAAGGTCCAATGTATCTTGGGTCCAACTTTCCCCGCTTCCTGAACCGAATGACACCTTTCCATGGTGACACCTTAAGGAGGACCATATCCCCGCCCTGGAAGTCCAGGTGCGAGCGACGCTTGTCGGCATAACTTTTCTGTCGACTCTGAGCAGTCTGGAGCCTGCTTCAGACCTGCTGGATCCTCTCTGTCGTCTTGAGTACCACTTGTACTCCCCATGACCCTTTATCGAACCTTATCGTAGCATATCGAGGTCCTGGACTTCCTCGCATACAACATCTCGAAGGGAGGACGATCGATACTTTGGTGATAGTTGTTATTGTAGGAAAACTCTGTGAAAGGAAGGTAAGTATCCTGACTATCTCCGAAATCTAAAACGCATGCCCTGTAACGCCCTGTTCTAAAATATTCGTTTATGGAATTTCAGAGGCCAAGGCCAGGGGCGTTTTAGTCCTTTATTAATTTGGAGTTATTATTCGAGAAGTTTCCGGGTCGGGTTATGTTGTTAGAAGTGTAGGATTTCTCGCCACCTTTCCGTGGATATAAAGTTCATCATAAACGGATCTAGAATGAAGGAGTTATGTCACTTTGAAGATTTGGCGAGAATTGCCGTTAAAGAGAAAAGTTTGCATATAAGACCTTTCATGCATGTTTGGAACACGCGTGGGTATGCCCGACGTAGGCTAGGTTACGCCCATCGTAATGAGGCAGCTGGGTTGCGGATGTCCAAGGCGTACGCCCAGCGTACGCTAAAAAGTTATGAAACCCTAATTTCGGATTGAGCACTATATAAAGGACATTATGGTTCCAACCCTAGCCCCCATATGAGCCTCCTCAACCTCAGAAGAAACCCTAGAACGTCCCTACCTTCATTTTATGAGAAGAAGGTTGGCAAGGAGGAACCTTTGAAGCTAGAGCTTGTAGATCTGGGATAAGTGCTTCATTTCGGACCTTTGCAAGGTAAAAAGTCTTGAGCTTGATGTTTAACCTCTTAGATCTCTTTAGTACAAGTTTATGGACCTTTTTGGTCCCAAGATTGGGACTTTATGACTTAAGCCCGTTTCTAGGACCAGGGTTGCCTCCCTTAGCGTCATATGAGTCCCATAAGCAGTAAAGTTCCGATCTTTATGGTCCAAATGAGTGCATTCATGAGTTAAGACCTTCTTTCATGGAATTAGAACATGGGTTTTTGGAGTTGGGACTTATGTAAGTCATGGAATCCATAAAGTAAGCAACTTTATGGATTAGGGCATGGAATAAGACCTAGATCTAAGTTTATGGCTCTTGAGTCGGAGTATTAAGCACTTAAAAGAAAAGTGTCTTAACAGAATGAGTACGCCGAGCGTAATTGCAGGTACGCCCCGCATACTCTCTAGCAGGCCAGTACGCTAAGCGTACATTAGAGTACGCCCCGCTTAACGCAGTCAGTTGGGCTTATTGCATTTTGGGCCTCGGTGTGGGCTGAGTTGAGACTTAGGGTCCTTGGGACTTATTGGGCCATTAGAATTCAGTTGTTAAGGACCAAGGATTTAGCATTGGGCTTGATTAAGGTCCAACAAAGGGCTTTGGGCCCAAAGGAGCAAATTGGGCCATTAGTGGGCCTTTAGTGGGGCCATGGATGGGCTTAGATGGAATTGAGGGTTTTTGGGCCATGTTGTGACCCATGCCATAGCAGGGGTAAAATGGTCATTTTACCCATAGGAGAATCCCTATTCTGAATTAGTATTTTATTTTCCCATGATAGCGGGGAAGCAGCCGGAGCAGTAGTCGGGGATTTCTCATTCAGGAGTTCAACAGTCAGCATCACGAGGTGAGTTTCCTTCCAGTAGGAACGGGTCTAAGGCCACAATGCCAGCCCGTTTAGCTAGCAGTAGTTTACGGACTTCGGTCTGATGCAGTAGTTAGTATGTTTGATGCCTTCGTGGCTCAGACATGATTTATGTGCTATGTGTTCCAGGCCACGGCCCGATGCAGTATGCAATATATGTGTGTTCATGGTAGTTGATATGTTTATGTTATGCTTTGCTCAGTTAGTTCCGGACTTCGGTCCGATGCAGTTAGTCCGGACTTCGGCCCGATGCAGGGGACAAGGTCCCAGTTAGTTAGTCCGGACTTCGGTCCGATGCACGGGACAAGGTCCCAGTCAGTTAGTCCGGACTTCGGTCCGATGCAGGGGACTAGGTCCCAGTCAGTTAGTCTAGACTTCGGTCTGATGCAGGAGACAAGGTCCTAGTTAGTTAGTCCGGACTTTGGTCTGATGCAGGAGACAAGGTCCTAGTCAGTTAGTCCGGACTTCGATCCGATGCAGGGGACAAGGTCCCAGTCAGTTTCCGGACTTCGGTCCGATACAGGGGGCAAGGCCCCAGATAGTCCGGACCTCGGTCCGATGCACTGGGCAAGGCCAAGTATGTGCTCTATATGTTATTGTATGGTATGTGGTAGTTTAGGGGAGCTCACTAAGCTTCGTGCTTACGGTTTTTAGTTTTGGTTTCAGATACTCAGTTTTCAAAAGAGGAGCTCGGAGAGGTTGCAGTGCACACACCATAGTCAGCTAGCCTAGGGGATGTTTTACTTTGATAATGAGATTATGTTTTGAATTTAATACTTGAAAATTATGTTATGACTTATGATACGTTTTTATAAATATGGTTTTAGTAATGTTTTAAAAGAAATTTTTAGTCGTGATTTTTGGGTCGTTTCAAGTTGGTATCAGAGCCTTGGTTTGAGGGGTTCGGGCTCACTTTTGGGTGTGTCTGAACTCAAACTAAGGAAATGGTAAGATGTTTTTTTCGAAAGAAAAGAGTTTTTAGAAAAGTAAAAAGAATTTTAGAAAGAAAAGAACTTTGAAAAAGGAAAAGGGTGTGGTGCATGCGATCAGCCAAGCTCAAGTAAGTACTCCCAAATTACCCATACAAGTTAGGATTATCGGTTTCAGTTTCAGTTTTAATTCAGTTTCAGTTTCAGTTTCAGTAGAACAGCATGCTAGTATAGGACTAAGGATCTAGGAAGATGCCTTATGTGCCTGCTTATGTGTTTTAGCCTTATGAGAATTGCATGCTAGTATTGAGTAGACAGCAGTGGGATAACCTGTTTAGGTTATGTCTGATAGTATGAGTTCAACATTGTATGCTAGTATAGTTTCTTGATTATGAGAGTAGTTTGCATGAGTATGTTTCCTTTATCCGAATGATGCTTGCTCTGTGCTTTGTGGGACTCTGAGTAACGGGAGTTAGTCATTAGGTGAATACGTCACATCACATGTGATCCGGGTTGAATAAACTCAGAGTACCGTATTTGACCCTATTGCGCAGCTCTCGTCTGAGTCTAACCGTTGTAGGGATGAGTCTTGTACTCGAAGGATTATCCGAGCTTCATTGCATGTGATGGTATTCAGGTGGTGGCTAATTGGCATTACGAGGAGGCTTTCGGCAGCTGAGGACTGTTTTGGGTGGAGTCAGAGGTTCCCTAGGGCAAGCCTAGGATGAGAGTAGCGAAGATTAGCAGTAGAGAAAAGGGACTTGGTGGAGTTGAGGTAACTCTTGAGGAAAGTATGGATAGATGTGGAAGGTAGTATGGGCCCGTACTACTGAAAGCAGAGGATCCGTACTCGATTCAAGAGGGGTCGAGGCAAAGCCAGGGAACTAGTAGAGGGTGTGAGAAGTCCCTCAGCAGCGGTGTGAATTGATCAGTAATGTGTTATGTTTTCAACATGGTGACGTTGCGCGAGATATCAATTGGCAGTTCAGGTGCCGGGGAGGGATCTGGCTCAGGTTCTAGAGCCGGGCAGCTTGATGATCAGATGAGGGATTTCATTTCCATAGAGATCATGCGCAACATCACTGATCAGGCTCCAGTGATTTTTGGTTCGGTTAGAGAGGCCATTGTGGAGCTCATGGATAGTCATCTTGAGGCCTTTAAGGCCGGGATAGTTTCAAGACAGATTGGGGCTCATCTAGATCTCGATTCTTAAGGATTTCAGGGATCCATCGGGGAAGGAGATCCCATTTCTAGTTTTTGTCATCAGTGGATAAGAGTGAGTAGGGCAACCTGTCTCCAAGAGAGACCTCTGCATGATTGGATAGTTGAGGAGGTTACGCGAGCCATTCGTGAGGATCTGCCCGACATGGTCGTGAGGATCACTGATAGGTTTGAAAGGTCAAGCCTTGAAATATGATAATGTTTAAAACAGACTCAGCGTCAGCATATGTCTCAGCGTCAGCACCAGCTCGTCAGCAGTTCAGTTTGTAATAGTTTAGTTTATTCAGTGCGTTGTAACAAATCTTGTACTTATCCTGTTTCCTTAGTTATCTTGATGTATTAGCTAGCGTATCCCTGAATTGTAGGGATTATCTAGAATAGCAGTATATATTGTTTTGTATAGGTTTGTGAATGGTTACGCCTTTCACAAACCCTAATCGTCGCTTTGTGCACACGATAATCTCTTTGTGAGATTATCTTTCTTAGTGAAAGTTTTTCTTCGTGAATTTCTCTTGTTCTTATTTGTAGTCATTGTTTGATATTTCGATTGATCTAAAGGCCTCTTCAATTGGTATCAGAGCAGGTTTTTTTTATCAAACAAATGGCTTCATCTTCTTCTTCATCAAACTCATCAAATCATCCTTCTGCTAAAATCCCTCCTTTCGATGAAATGAACTTTGCTATGTGGAAAATAAAGGCTCTATATGCCTTAGAGTCTGTTGATGAAGACATGCTGGACATCGTTGAAAAAGGTCCTTATGTTCCGATGTATCAGCCTCTTAAAAATAATGTTCCTGATGGTACTATGAAGAAAACTCCAAAAGAAAACTGGACAGCAGATGACAAGAGAAAACATGGTCTAGATGTTCGTGCTCGTGCCGCAATCAGTTACTCTCTGCCATACAACATCTTTGGGCTAGTTCAAAATTGCATCTCAGCAAAAGAGATGATGGATACGCTGACTGTATCCTTTGAAGGAACTGAAGAAGTCAAGGCTACTCAAATAAATGATCTTAACCGAAGGTATGAACATTTTTTTGCTAAGAAAGGTGAAACCTTGACTCAAACTTTTAACAGATTCAATACTCTTGTTAAGGATCTTCGGAGACTAGATCAGTTGAAGCATAGAACTGTTCTAGTGCAAAAGTTTTTGGATTCTCTAGGTGCAGGTTGGGAGAATCATGTTGATGTGATGAAAAACAGTGAGAAGATCAACTCTATGGACTTACAAAGTCTCTATGGAAATCTTCGATACTATGAAGAATCCAAGCTTCAAAGAAAGGAACTGATGAAGGATTCTCAGCGTGAATCTTCTGTAGCCTTGTTCTCCAACAAAAAGCTGGTGGGAGACTCAGACACTGAAATCGATTCAGACACTGATTCATCTAAAACTGACACTGATGATCTTGAAAAGGTTGTAGCCAGTGCAGCCTTGATTGTGAAGACCTTTGAAAAATCAGGTCGAAATTTCTCAAAGTTCCAAAAGAAGATTGGTGGAAAGTTCTCAAAAGGGTCAGGAGCTGATAAAAGGCATGGTGCTGATAAGAAAGAGAAGGCTCAGTGCTTTAACTGTGGGAGCACTGATCATTTTGCAAAGGATTGTAAACAAAAGAAACAAGGCTCAGATGAATACGGGAAGCAGAAGTACAACAAGCTGATTGAGAAGCTGAAAGCTGAAAACTTGGAACATAAAGTGCTTGTAGTTGAAGAAGAAAAATGGAAAACTGATGAAGAGTCATCAGATGATGAAGTCAAGTGTCTCATGGTCAAAATAGAGGACTCGTATATTCCTGATAAAGACAAATGTACTTTTGACACTGATATGTCTGATGCTGAAAATTCCAGGAAGCACAACATTGACTCTTCTTCAATGTACCAGGTTAAAAACTTTGTTTCCTATTCAATGAATGAAAAAATCAAAATGTTTGAGTATTTGGGTGTCATTAATTCTAAGAAGAATCAAACCATAAGAAATTTGCAAAATCAAATTGATCTTCTTGAAACTGATATATCCATAAAAAATAGCGTTATTGAGTCCACTCAGGAAAATCTTAGAATTACTAGTTTGTCAAATTCATCCTTGTCTGCTGAAATTCATGATGTCAAAAATCTTTTGATCAAAGAACAAACTGTGCTTCACACTTGGGCAAAATCTCATAAGAATGCCAATTATATTATTTCAGCTCAAATTCCACATTCTTGTGAGAAAATTCTTGGGGGTAATTTTGCAGAAGCTGAAAAAGTTTTTAAATCACAAGAAAAGGAATCTGAGGTCTATTCCATGAATGAGATGAAAAAAAAATTTCAAAAATAAGTTTGTCAGTAACTCTTTTATTAATCAAAGTTTAATTGATGAATATTGTACTATTAATTCTGATGGTATTACTGAGTGTAATGTTGAAATTACCGGAATTGATCCTACCTCTTATCCTGCACATCTTGTTAGACCAACCCCTCTAACTGAGAATATTATTGCTTTTCCAATCTCTAATGGAGTGTTTCATGCTGTTCATGAACAACTCAAGCACTTCCCTGATTGCAATCCATCTGTGAATGAGTCAAAATCAGATACTGATAGTTCATCTCCTAACACTGATCAAACTCCTTCTGACACTGAACTCAGTCGTGACTCAGTGATAAACAAAAGGACTCAAAGCTCTATTGGTGAATCTTTCATATCAAAATGTGTTAAATCAAAAAATTTGCTCACCAAGAAGAACTTTGGAACTAGAGTTTGTTACAGATGTGGTGATTCCTCTCACAAGATCAGTGAATGTTCTTTTGATAACTCATCCTCAAGAGCTGAAAATATGAAAGTTAGGAATGAAAAATGGACTCTTAATTCAAACTCTTTAAACTGTCTTCCTAAGGAGTGTTATAATTTATTATCAAATAACTTTGTGAATGACCCATCTTCGAATGGGTCAGTGTGTTCTAACTAGTTTCTCAGCACTGCAGGGTCAGGAGCATCTTTGGTACTTAGACAGTGGTTGCTCAAGGCATATGACAGGATCAAAGTCTCTCCTGGAAGATTATGTTAAGAAAACTGGTCCTGCAGTTACTTATGGAGACAATGGAAAGGGGTTCACTAAGGGATATGGAAACATCAAATGCAATAACGTGGTTTTTCAAAACGTTTCATATGTTAAGGGTCTCAAACACAACCTTATTTCTATCAGTCAATTGTGTGATGTTGACTATGAAGTTCACTTTACAAAGAAGGAAGGAAGAGTTGTAAACACTGACAAGAACATCGTACTCTCAGCAAGTAGAAAAGATGATATATATGTTCTTGACATGTTCTCAAGTGACAAGGCACTGATGCAATGTTTCTTTACAAAGTCTCAGACGAATCTTAGCTGGATCTGGCACAAAAGGTTTTCTCATCTGAACTTCAATAATCTATCCAAGATATCCAATCAAGACCTAGTTAGAGGGCTCCCAAAATTCAGCGTTGTAAAAGACAAGATGTGTTCAGCTTGTGAACAAGGAAAACAAACCAAGTCCTCTTTCAAACCCAAGTCATGTTCCAGTATATCAGTCCCTCTTCATCTACTCCACATGGACTTGTTTGGACCTATTCCTGTTCGTTCACTAGGTGGAAATAAGTATACTCTAGTTGTCGTTGATGAGTTCACTCGATTTACATGGGTAGTTTTCTTGAAGAAGAAAAGTCATGCTGCACAGGAAATTATCTCACTGATTCGTAAAAATGAGACACTGACAGGTCTTAGAGTCAAGCAACTAAGAAGTGATCATGGTACTGAGTTCCGAAACTCAACTCTTGAAGAATTTTGTGATCATAAAGGAATTGGACAAAACTTCTCAGCTCCTCGTACTCCTCAGCAAACTGGTGTTGCTGAACGAAGGAATAGAACACTGATTGAGGCAGGAAGAACCTTGATGATTCATGCTGGTCTTCCTATGTCGTTTTGGGCTGAAGCTGTCAATACAACATGTTTTACTCAGAATCGATCTCTAATTCACAGGATTCACAAGAAGACTCCATATGAAATGCTGAAAGATCGAAAACCAGATGTATCTTTTTTTCATGTGTTCGGATGCATTTGTTATATTCTAAATCAGCGTGACCCAAGATCCAAGTTTGAACCTAAAGCTGATAAAGGCATTTTTGTTGGGTACTCATCTATTTCAAAGGCTTTTCGTGTTTTTCATGTGAACAGGCAATGTGTTGAAGAATCCATTCATGTGAAGTTTGATGAGGAATCATACACTGATGAAAAAGTCACTCATTCTCCTTCTATCTTTCAAGAGCTTCTCTCTTGTCCAGTCGATGAAGCTCCTTCTGCTGAAGATAAGACTGATTCCTCTGATCCTATCATTCCAGTTCCATGTTCCTTGAATCAAGATACTACAGCCACATCAGCAGATGATTCATTAGGTGCTGATGAAACCCTTGAAGCTGAAGATTCTCCTGAAACTGATAATGTGTCAGTGTCTATCCCTCCGGAATCAGCATTAGTCATTGTACATCGAGATCATCCTGTTGATCGAATTATAAGGAATATTCATGATGGTGTCCGAACCAGATCTAGTGTACTTAATAACTTTTGCATGTATGTTAACTTTGTTTCAATGATCTTACCTGATAAGGTACACACAACTCTTCAAGATGCTGATTGGATCAAGGCCATGCAAGAAGAACTGAATGAGTTTGAAAGGCACAAAGTTTGGACTCTTGTCCCAAGACCATCCGGAAAGACTATCACTGGAACTCGTTGGGTCTATCGTAACAAGGTTGATAAAGATGGAATCATTACTCAAAACAAGGCAAGGCTTGTGGCTCAAGGGTTTACTCAAATTGAATCCATCGACTACGGGGAAACTTTTGCTCCAGTTGCTCGCATTGAAGCTATCAGACTGTTTCTCGCATATGCATCCTACATGAACTTCATTTTCTATCAGATGGATGTGAAAACAGCATTCCTTCATGGTGTGTTAGAAGAAGAAGTATTCCTAAATCAGCCCCAAGGCTTTGTGGACAAAGATCATCCTGATTACGTGTACCGGTTAAACAAAGCTGTTTATGGACTGAAGCAAGCTCCTAGGGCTTGGTATGAGACGCTGACATCGTATCTGCTTGAAAATGGATACAGACGAGGAGCAATCGACAACACTCTCTTCATCAAAAACAAAGGCTCAGATATGGTTCTTGTTCAAATTTATGTCGATGACATTATTTTTGGCTCTCCAAATGAGACACTGAGCAAGGAATTTGCTGAGATCATGTCTCAAAGGTTCGAAATGAGCATGATGGGAAAGATGACCTTTTTCTTAGGTCTTGAGGTTCAGCAATAAAAGACAGGTATTTCCATTTTCCAAAGTAAATATATTTCTGACCTTCTTGTTAAGTATTCTCTCAGTGACTGCAAACCAGCATCTACCCCAGTATCTAAGACTGATAAAATACACGCTGATCCAACTGGAATTGATCTCAATCACTCTCTGTATCGAGGAATGATTGGATCCCTCTTATATCTCACAGCAAGTCGTCCTGATATCATGTTTGGAACCATTCTCTGTGATCGATTCCAAGCTAATCCCAAAGAATCTCACCTCATGGTTGTCAAACGTATTTTTCGATACTTAAAGGGAACTCAAAACCTTGCACTGTGGTATCCTCGCGACTCAGCATTTGAACTTTATGGATACACTGACTCAGATTATGCAGGATGCAATTTAGACAAAAAGAGTACATTTGGTGGATGTCACTTTCTTGGCAACCATCTCATCAGCTGGTCTAGCAAGAAGCAAACATCAGTTGCCATCTCAACTGCAGAAGCTGAGTATGTTGTGCTCAGCTCTTATGGATTCAAAACCAGCTTCTCGACTATGGGTTCAAGTTCTCAAAGACTCCCATCTATTGTGACAACACGAGTGCCATTCAGATCACACAAAATCCTGTTCAGCACTCAAAGACAAAGCATATCGAGATCAGACATCAGTTCATCAGAGATAATGTTGAAAAAGGAAAAGTTGTTCTTGAACATGTCAAGACTTCGGAGCAACTTGCTGATATCTTCACAAAGGCACTGGATTCTCAATCAACTGCTTACATTATTGGAGAGCTAGGAATGATTTCCTTGTAATTAATTTTGATGTTTAATTGTGCTAATGTTTGATTTTGTCTTATAAGCTGATGTACATTGTGCTGATGATGACATACTGATGATATTTGCTACTGAGCACTTTGGTTTGATTTCTTATCCTTATCTCTTCTTCAAGTCTTCTAAATAAAAGTTGAATGATTCACTGTATTAAACCATACACTGATAACGACTTGAAACTCTTTGCCGATGGTTAGATCAAAACACCAAGATCTATCACACGCAACTACCCCTTCTCACCAATCTTACATTGACTCTGTGATTCAGTGTGCCAAAACACACACTGATGAGAATCTAAAATCTTTGCCGATGGTTAGATCAAAACACCAAGATCTATCACACGCAACTACCCCTTCTTACCAATCTTACGCTGATTCTGTGATTCAGTGTGCCAAAACACACGCTGATGAGAGTCTAAAAATCTTTGCCGATGGTTAGACCAAAACACCAAGGTTTATCACACGCAACAATCCATTCTTTACCCTCCTATTATTCAGTGTCTAATGATTCAGTAAGATAAACCACTCACTGATGAAGTCACAACACTCTGTGCCGATGGTTAGATAATGTAACTAGTATTTATCACACGCACCAATCTCCTTGCTAGCCCTGAATAAGCAAGCTGTACTTTGAATTGACGGAGAAATATTTTCAGCATGTAACATTTGTGACACTGAGCTCAGCGCTTCCGCAAACACTGATTGACGTTTCACCTTCAGTCAACGGCTCTTTTATCCAACGGCTACTTTATACTCTGACAGGTTGTTACGATGCGCCGTTCTTATTAATGAAGATAATCATCATCTTTTTAATCAAGATAATCATTACCTTTTAAAACCCTTTTCATTCCATATTTAAACCTCTCTCTCCTTTGGTTTATCTTTTCCTCCCAAAATCCTTGAACCTCTCTCAAAACCCTAGAATTCTAAAATACTCTCCAATGGCGGCATCTCTGTTCACATACTCCTCAACCTCTCGAAGGGTCATTCCTGCCCCAAACTCTCCTCCACTTCCCATTCACATCAAGGCCACCAATGTAGTCTTCAACCCTGACATTCCAGAGGTGCATCGAGGTCTTGGACTCGATGATTTCGTCAATTTCTTGGCTTCTTGTCGCCTTTGATATGCTATCAGTGATGTCCCGTCCGAGTTCTTCCCTAAACAAGTATGCGAGTTCTACTACACTGCAACCGTTAATGAAGAAAACAATGCCATCACCGGAACCATTGGCCATGGAAGACACTCCGTCTTCATCACTGCAGAACTACTCAGTGCTGCGTTAAGGTTACCGATTTTCGAACCCTTTTCTGAACCTCCTACTATTGAAAGATGTAAACGCATGTTTGATCAACTGGGCTATGATCATTCAAAGGCTGGAACTCGCTCAGCTCTTATTTTGCGTCAGTGCATGACCCCAGGCTGGAAGTTTTTCACTGGTGCCTTATGCAAGTGTGTGGGTCACAAGTCTCGCAGTGGTGACCAACTGAGCAATTATGAGCAACAAGTTGTCTGCTCCCTTCTTCTCAACAAAAGGCTGGATTATGGGGCACTATTCTTTGATCAGCTTGTTCAGCTTCTACGTGCAAATGTGCGTGCTGATCATGTTCCCTTTCCACGCTGGATTGCCCTGGTGTTCGACAAGTTCTTCGCTGCTGACTACTTTTCTCACTCTGGGAATCCAATCCAATGCCCTCGAATGTCTGTTCGTATGTATCAGGATGATCCTTTGGATACTGACATTGGAATCTCCGATAGGATGAGAGAATGGATTGCCAATCCATACACTGTGCCTTCTCTCACCGCTGACACTAATGAGGGAGGTGCTGATGGTAATCATATGGATCATGCTGATCAAGAGGTGGACCATCATGATGGAGGCCATTTTTCCCCTCAACTTTCTCATCACATCATCTCAGACTCTGGCAAAGCCTCCTCAGCACCACAGGATTCCATGCCTCAGGGGGAGCATCCATCTCAAGGGGAGCATCCATCTCAGGGGGAGCATCCCTCACAGGGGGAGCATCAGTCTCAGGGGGGGCATCCGTCACCAGCAGCTCATCACTTCTCTCCAAGGATGCCTCCTAGCTCTCCAGTTGCCCCAGGTACCTCAATGGTTCAAATTCCGGCTTCATCATTTTCAGAACTGATGTCACTGACTCGGGACATGAGTCAGCGTCTGCTTCGAATTGAGGCTGATGTTCAACAAATCAAGGAGGTTCTCTTACTTACTCCTCCCTCTAGTCCCAAATCTGATGATGCTCAAAAAGGGGGAGATACTGATGATGATGCTGACGCTGATGATCATGCTGATGGTGAACCAAATGCTCATGCTGATGGTGAACCAAATAAGAAAGACACAGAACCTACTGACAACACTATCATTCAGCATGAATCACCCAACCCCATTCGTGAATCTGATTCTGCGGGGCCTAATAGTCCAGCAGCTACTGAAAAATTGTATGAAGACAGTGAGCATGATGAAGAGCATGATGAACCTGATGATGAATGTCAAATTCTTGACATGAACTTCATTGATCCTCTCATTCCAGTTCAGCAAGAAAGCTCAGATGACCTTGCAGAATCTCATCCAATATTAGCTGATCCTGTTGCTGATCCAATCATTCCGGTCCAAGGAGAGGATTCGGACGTTGGAAGTGAAGAATCTCATCCGCTGTCTCGAAAGCGGAAGGCAGTAGATACTGACTTGGATCATTCTCAAACTGATAATTCTTCGTCTGTGAAGAAACCCAAGTCCATTGTCAGTATTTCAAACCTTGCCACTGAATGGAACATGTCCCCTGACCAAGTCAAGCAAATTCTTGATGAAGCCAATCGAGCTCAGCTTCTAAAGAACATTGCTCAAGCTGATGAATCTCTTATTCAGCACAAACTTCAGGCCAAGGGATCGTTTGAAGCTCAGATGCAGAAGTTCCTGGAATTTCAGTCCAAGGCTCAGTCTTCTCAACCTCCTACTGGCTCTAGTAAGCCTAAGGCTGACAGTGTTCTTGACCGGATTGATCGAAAGAGATTTGATGATGTTTTCAATCGGCGAATGTGTGGTGACAAGATCATCAAGGTCAAAGCTTCCAAACCTCGAAACGAGAAAATCCTTTCGTTGCTGATTGCTCGTCAAGGTCCTCAGCATTCATATACTGAGGTTGTCAAAAGAGATGAGCTGATCAGATATGGGTATTCGGAATGGATGGAACTGCTCCATCTAGCATCCAAGCAAACCTCAGCTCATTCTTCCGAACTGACTTGTGCTCTTCATCTACTGATCAAGAAGGTTCAGCGTTTGGATCTTGTTCCTAAAGAACGACCTCAACATCAAGGCCAAAGGTCGCCAGTTCCTAGATCTCGAAGGACCAAGTTTCATGTTGATGGTGAAGATGTATTGGTTCTATACTTCGGTGCTGATGTGATTAATAATTCTCTTCCTCTCGGTGTTGATCCGGTTCAGCATCAATTCATCTCAGCTCCTGAACACGGGATGTTCTACCTTGATAAAAACAGGAGGATGTGCTTTCAGCGCACTACTGAGATCCCAAAAGCTCCAACCACTCACCTTGTTGGCTTAAGACAAATGTGCATGAGTCATCAAGATCTATCCGGAGAATTTCACATTCTTATCGCCATGGAGTTGCTGAACAGAAGACAGGAGTTGCTGGACAGTCCTTACTGGCCAGTTAAAATTAAAGCTGAAGCTGAGTATGAAGAATTCCTTTCCAGGGGTGTCTTAATTTAGTTTGTTTTGAACATCATCATATTGGGGGAGATTGAAAGGTCAAGCCTTGAAATATGATAATGTTTAAAACAGACTCAGCGTCAGCATATGTCTCAGCGTCAGCACCAGCTCGTCAGCAGTTCAGTTTGTAATAGTTTAGTTTATTCAGTGCGTTGTAACAAATCTTGTACTTATCCTGTTTCCTTAGTTATCTTGATGTATTAGCTAGCGTATCCTTGAATTGTAGGGATTATCTAGAATAGCAGTATATATTGTTTTGTATAGGTTTGTGAATGGTTACGCCTTTCACAAACCCTAATCGTCGCTTTGTGCACACGATAATCTCTTTGTGAGATTATCTTTCTTAGTGAAAGTTTTTCTTCGTGAATTTGTCTTGTTCTTATTTGTAGTCATTGTTTGATATTTCGATTGATCTAAAGGCCTCTTCAAGGTTGATCGCGAAGCTCCAGGATCAGACAGTTGTTGTTCAGTCGACGGGCGGTGTCGACAAGGTAACGCAGGAGCGAGAGACGGTCAGGGAATCGGAAAGGAAGAGGAAAATGGATGAGACTCAGGTAGCCACAGGTTTGGGTAAGATGCCCAAGGGGTCGGATTTGAGGACGAGGGACTATCAGAGCCGCAGTCGATGCGGGAAGTGCGGTAGGAGGCACCTGGGTGCGTGCAGGCGTAGAAGTGGTGGCGATGCCGGATGTTTCAAGTGCGGCCAGATTGGCCATTTTAGCAGAGATTGTATTGTTACCATCGCCCATGGACTTGATCCAATATGTTTCCATTGCAGTCAGAGGGGCCGCAAGAAGGCCCACTGTCTGAGTTTGTATACAGCAGGGCAGGTGCCAACTCCTGCCCTTGGGACTTCAAGTACCGCCAGCGGTTGCCGAGGCCGGGCAAGGGTGCCCACGGCTCGGAGCCGAGTTTTCCGGTTGATTTCAACAAGGATTCGAGCAGCGCTGAGTGATGGAGGTATGTATCTTTTACCTCCCTGTTAATTCTTATTCATGATATTATTGTTATGTTGCTGCATTGATGTCAATAAGCATGTGTTGGGGTATTATACTACCTGCTTGTGACGGAGTTTTATGCCATCTGCATACCTTGGAATTGAATGGTGAATTGGAGGTCGTCCCCTCTAGATCAGGTTACTTCAGATACAGTAACTGTAGCATGTATGTGTAAGACTCAGTAGTGTCTCACTACTTGCGGAAGGTGTTAGATGGGCAATGATCAGTTATATTCTCAGTAGTGACAAGCCAGAGTTTTTAGTGGAGTAGCTAGCGGTCAGCAGGGAAGTGGGTTGGGGATGTGCACCCCAAACGCAGGTTCTCGGGATGTAGTCCCTAAAGCAAATACAGTTAAGGATTGAAGGGTGCTCAGTTAGATAGCAAGAATGGTTCGGATCTGGTAAGAGTTAGTTGGAGCGCCGACAGAGGTAAACGTTGGCGGACAGCAGATCGCCCTTTTAATGGAAGGAAGGTTGGGAATCCTTTCGACCAGTGAGCAGTAAAGAGTTAGCCGAATCCAAGTGGGGGAGAACCCTCCGAGTATACAAGGATAAGAGCACGTAGACCCAGAATGAGTACGCGGCCTCTGAGAAGAAAAGATAGTAGCACAGTGATTGATGGATTGAGGAGTTCAGAATTGGGAGTTTGAGGACATTCCCAACAGTTAGTTCATGTAATCGAGATGGTTAGAAGCTGGTTGGGAATCCAGGATTGGAGGACCACCTGTAGGGTTCAAGTGAGTCGGAATGAGGATCCTGAGAATGGTTAGCAAGAGATGCTTTCGTATTATTAGCCAGTGAGAGAGTCAGCATGCAGGGTTGTGTAGATTCAGGAGTTGGGAGTTTGGAAACTACCCAACAATAGCTTCTTGTATCCGGATTAGTAGACGATTGGTTTGGGAACCAAGCCGAAGAATTCCTCGACATAGCGCTAAGTATATCAAGGATATAAGATGTCGAGGTTGATGCAGTATTCGAAGACTGAGGGTTGGTTTTGAGAAATCAGGTGAGAAATCAGGATGAGGAATCACTAGCAGGACTAGGGATAGTCAGTATGTCCTCAGATAGTAGTAGTAGTGTTGTTAGTCTGCGGGGGTAGCCGTAGCATTCACTAGCAGTCAGATAGTAGTAGTAGTAGTGTTATAAGTCTGCGGGGGTAGTCGTAGCATTCACTAGCAGCCAAATAGTAGTAGTAGTAGTGTTGTAAGTCTGCGAGGGTAGCCGTAGCATTCACTAGCAGTCAGATAGTAGTAGTAGTGTTGTAAGTCTGCGGGGGTAGCCGTAGCATTCACTAGCAGTTAGATAGTAGTAGTAGTGTTGTAAGTCTGTGGGGGTAGCCGTAGAATTCACTAGCAGTCAGATAGTAGTATAGTGTTGTAAGTCTGCAGAAGTAGCCGTAGCACTCGTCAAGTTAGTAGATAGCATGAGCGCGTTATTTGGACGCGGGGGAAATAGTAGTACCCACCAGTTCGGGTGCAACAGTGAAGATATGGGAATCCACGTGTTAGATTTCGGATTTCCCAAATGGTTCAGTTATGGTTAAGCCGGTGATTCAACAGTCGGATCGTCACCACAGTTATGAGATCAGAGTAGCAGTGGACCGTTGGTGTTCGGGTATGTTAGGGGCTACCGTTAGTCTGGGAGCCATTATGTTGTTAGTCTTGGAATTGATGATGTCAGGATGTGACGTTTGGACCTGATCAGTGGATCGGGAGGTTGTTAGAGCCACAGTGACATGATAACTAGTGGAAACTAGTTCCAGAGAAAGATTTCGTTCAGAAGTCGTGGGAGCGACTAAGCGAGGAGTCCTTTGACTCCACAGTTGAGTTGGAACTCGGTGTTGCAGATAACCGACTAATGATTGGAGACCAGGAAGGTCTTGAGATAATTTGGGAAGCAGTGTTTCAGGTGTATTCAGAGTTTCATGCATGTTCAGTGTTTCATGCAGTTCAGTGTTTCAGGCGTATTCAGAGTTTCAGGCATGTTCAGTGTTTCATGTAGTTCAGTGTTTCAGGCAGCTCAGTGTTTAAGGCAGTTCAGAGTTTCAGGCATGTTCAGTATTGCAGGCAGTTCAGTGTTCGGATAGTTTCAAAGTTTTGGACAATATTAGTAATTGTGTTGGAATTCAAGTAAGGACGATATAGTTGGTTGATTTGGGAATGACAAGTCCCTCTCAGTAGGATCAGTTAAGTCTTCTGCCAAGTATAAGTGATCTGCAAGGGTAATTAGGCAGGTAGCCTTTCTTTCGGGAAGGGAGACTCAAGTTTTTGGAGGTTGAGTAGTCAGATGAGAGATAAGAAGGCTGGTTCTAGTAGCATCGATTCAGTATGGGTGGAAGAATGGATAGAATGGTTATAGATATTTGAAGTATCTTCAGAAGTCGCTGAAAGCGACTATGAGATTGCGATGGGGTGTAGTAACCAGTAGGAGTCCGGTAAACCAGATATGGAGGCATCAGGAAGGACCAGGGCGGTCTCGGTTCATCCGGAAGGCGGATAAGGGAAAACATAAATTTTCAGTCAGTGGTAGTAATGGAAATCGGACTATGGTAGAATTCGACTAGTTGATTGATGGGTACTCAATACTAAATAGCGAAAAGTGTCCAGTGCATAGCTTATGGTAAGCAGTAAGTGGGTTGTGAAATAGTTGACCATAGCGGACTTCTAAAATATTCGTTCATGGAATTTCAGAGGCCAAGGCCAGGGGCGTTTTAGTCCTTTATTAATTTGGAGTTATTATTCGAGAAGTTTCCGGGTCGAGTTATGTTGTTAGAAACGTAGGATTTCTCGCCACCTTTCTGTGGATATAAAGTTCATCAGAAATGGATCTAGAATGAAGGAGTTATGTCACTTTGAAGATTTGGCAAGAATGGCCCTTAAAGAGAAAAGTTTGCATAAAAGACCTTTCATGCATGTTTGGAACACGCGTGGGTACGCCCAGCGTAGGCTGGGTTACGCCCAGTGTAATGAGGCAGCTGGGTTGCGGATGTCCAAGGCGTACGCCCAGCGTACGCTAAAAAGTTATGAAACCCTAATTTCGGATTGAGCACTATATAAAGGACATTATGGTTCCAACCCTAGCCCCCATATGAGCCTCCTCAACCTCAGAAGAAACCCTAGAACGTCCCTACCTTCATTTTATGAGATCTTGACCTTGGAGAACCCATTTTGGTGGATTAAAGCTTGGAAGCAAAGAGAAGAAGGTTGGCAAGGAGGAACCTTTGAAGCTAGAGCTTGTAAATATGGGATAAGTGCTTCATTTCGGAACTTTGCAAGGTAAAAAGTCTTGAGCTTGATGATTAACCTCTTAGATCTCTTTAGTACAAGTTTATGGACCTTTTTGGTCCCAAGAATGGGACTTTATGACTTAAGCCCGTTTCTAGGACCAGGGTTGCCTCCCTTAGCGTCATATGAGTCCCACAAGCAGTAAAGTTCCGATCTTTATGGTCCAAATGAGTTCATTCATGAGTTAAGACCTTCTTTCATGGAATTAGAACATGGGTTTTGGAGTTGGCACTTATGTAAGTCATGGAAGCCATAAAGTAAGCAACTTTATGGATTAGGTCATGACATAAGACCTAGATCTCAGTTTATGGCTCTTGAGTTGGAGTATTAAGCGCTTAAAAGAAAACTATCTTAACAGAATGAGTACGCCGAGCGTAATTGCAGGTACGACCCGCGTACTCTCTAGCAGGCCAGTACGCTAAGCGTACATTAGAGTATGCCCCACGTAACGCAGTAAGTTGGGCTTATTGCATTTTGGGCCTCGATGTGGGCTGAGTTGAGACTTAGGGTCCTTGGGTCTTGTTGGGCCATCATAATTCAGTTGTTAAGGACCAAGTGTTTAGCATTGGGCTTGAGTAAGGTCCAATAAAGGGATTTGGGCCCAAAGGAGCAAATTGGGCCATTAGTGGGTGATGTGTGCAAACTCACTTAGTTTTAAACCTACTTTTAATTATCAAATAACTCACAAAAGGCAGTGAACCTATCAATTGTGATATAGTTGGAAAAGTAGGGTATCGAACATAGGGAACGACAAATTAAAACTAAAAACTAATTTTATCTAAGTTAATTAATAAGTAGGGGTTTTCTCTAGTTTTACAAGACTAGAAACTTGCTAATTATTACTAATTTAAAAACAAGAAAACAAAGAATTAACTAGATTCAATAATTGGGAAGGAACTTCTGTTTTGTTCAACTCAATTGATCTTATGGTGGATTTCAAGGTAATGGTGCGATGGATTAATTCTTTTGTCGGTTACCGATTCAAGTGATTAGTTTCGCATTCACTACACTAATCCTGACCCGGTGTCATCACGCATCCTCTTCTTCCATTCCCCTATGGGGACTTCATCGATATTAGCCATAGTGATAGCTAAATCGTCTTCCAATCCGGAGTCGTGCTCGTATGTGGGTTCTTCTTCTTCCTCGATCTCGTACTCGATATCTTCTTGAATTGGGTCTTCAATTATCAACGAGGCACTGGATGCTCCTGTTTTGCTGCTCCTCTTCTTGCTGAAAACGGACTTTAAGTTTTTGAGTGGTGAGTTCTTTGAAGAAGTGGATTCTCCAACGGTTTTGCCTTTGCTCCTTGTTAGTGCAGATTCCGGATCTTCAAAAGGAGGGACCAGAGGTGTATCAGATCCTCGGGCCATGAAACAACTGTAAACAAAACAAAACAAAAAAATGCGTAAAAGGAACAAAAACGAAATAAAAAATTAAAGCTGAAACAACGATGTACTCGCCGAGTCTGCACGAATGCACTTGGCGAGTTCAAGGCAAAAACTAAAAAAAATTTCTAGTTATTCTAAAAATGGAATTTTACTAATTCTACTTACTGAATTACTTTTTTAAATAACTTTGTGCACGATAAATCCCACTCAAAGGATCGATTAAACTAGAATTTAATGCTAATTTTAGAACCGTTCCCCGACAACGGCGCCAAAAACTTGATGTGTGCAAACTCACTTAGTTTTAAACCTACTTTTAATTATCAAATAACACACAAAAGGCAGTGAACCTATCAATTGTGATATAGTTGGAAAAGTAGGGTATCGAACATAGGGAACGACAAATTAAAACTAAAAACTAATTTTATCTAAGTTAATTAATAAGTAGGGGTTTTCTCTAGTTTTACAAGACTAGAAACTTGCTAATTATTACTAATTTAAAAACAAGAAAACAAAGAATTAACTAGATTCAATAATTGGGAAGGAACTTCTGTTTTGTTCAACTCAATTGATCTTATGGTTGATTTCAAGGTAATGGTGCGATGGATTAATTCTTTTGTCGGTTACCGATTCAAGTGATTAGTTTCGCATTCACTACACTAATCCTTAGCAAATAAACTAACTTAAACAGTAGCCAGTTGTCTAATTTAATTAAATTTACTAGATTAATTATTCGGGTTAAGTTAGACTTGCAATAGTTAACTAATTTATTCTTTTAATTAACTTCTTGTTTGATGGTCATCTCACAAGCTTGCACATGAATTTACTCAATTTTCTTATTAACTCTAGTTTCATGTACATTAATACTAGACATATGACAATAGTGATCACAAAGCATATGAGATTGATAATCAATAGACGTTCATGCTAATCAATTATCTTCCTATTAACAAAAAATTAATTATTATTCACACACAAGGTTCTTTAGCAAGCTAGAATAACAAAAATTCACCAACTTAGAATTAATCCTACCAATCAATCAAACCATATTATCAATTTTGTTTCCCCAAACAGAAGTCTAAAGGTTTTAGCTCATAATTGAAGTAAATAACAGCAAACAAACAGAGTATAATTGTTTAACCATAATGAAAAAACAAAAGATTAAGTGGAATGATGAAATTTGCCTTAATTCTCCTTCGGGATGGAATTCTAGCTTATGACTTCGTCTTCTATGATTTTTCTAACTTCTTAATTGCAGCAAAACTCTTCTGAATCATCCCAGAATTCCCCATATCGTTTTGTGGAGTTATCTATATATATACGAATCGACTCGTCGAGTCAGGTGGCGACTCGTCGAGTCCATCTCACATTCCCCGTATTGTGATAACTCTCTGGGATCCCGAGTCTTTATCTTCTCGATTCTTCGATCGTACTCGCCGAGTAGTCACCCCTACTCGCCGAGTAGGTGCTTTTTTTCATGTTTTTCTTCTTTGTTCCATTCTCGAACTTCTAACTGTTTCTCCCGCTTCCTTTCGCTTCCGAGCTTCATTTTTGGACTGAAAACATAATTCAAACACTTTTAAGTACCTTTTGTCCATAAAATGCAATAATTTAGCTAATAAATGAATCAAAATGTATACTTAATATGAACTAATTATGCACATATCAAAATACCCCACACTTGTCTTTTGCTTGCCCCAAGCAAAACTGAATTTTAAACATATTAGAATTACATATGACAATTCCAATCTAACCTAGCCATTATGCCAAGACCGCAACGCATGCATTTGTGTCTAAAATTGTCCTAAGTACCCCCATACTCCAAATACTCACAATCCTCATAAACACTCACCCACTCACCCCGAACTATGCTCATTTTATGCAACCCTCCGAATCCATCCGTAGAAAACCTCTTACCCTCAAGGTATTTTTAATTGAGCAACCCAAGCATACATAATCTAGAATTACAACTTTTCGATACCACTATGGAGCTCTCTTGAATTCTTTACTTCCTTGATAATTTGATCTTTGATTTCTTTGAATTCACCACCTTTATTGTTCGATTTCTGGTATCTTCAACTTTTTGAATTTCTTGGAATTTTGATCTTTTGATCTTCACTTTATTTGCTCCAAAATTCTTCAACTTTTCTTGCAATTCTCTCTCTTTTTTTTCTTTTTTTTTTACATGTACCTCACTTTTTTTTACTCAATAAACCTACATGCTTAAGTAGGGGCGCTCAATCTCAACCTTTATTGGCTAACGATAATAATTTTCCTGGATACATTTCAGGTTTAGGCTGCTAAACATATTGCATCCCTCAGGATGAGCAGGGTCGTGTTTTTGTCCCATGATTTCACTGGAATAAGGAAGCCACAAATGCACTAGAATGTATATAGGCTCAACTAAACATTTGGGTTTTCATGCAATCATCAACACAATTCTAATATGGAATCCTAATTTGCTTTTACCAAAATTTTCTAATTTAAATCCCTAAGTAATATTTTTGGTATGCAACAATTTTTTTTTTAAAATTAGCCTAAATTAAGATTCTAAATTTTCTAATATGTGACTAACCCCCTACCCCACACTTATTTTATGCAATGCCCTCATTGCATATTATGCATGATAAAAACATAAAAAGAGAATAAAAAGGGAATTGGAACAAACTCCCCTGGGATAGCAGTCGATAGGTTGATCACTTTAATTTTAGCTCCAACTTCAATTGACTTTAGACATGGGAACGGCTCATCCATATCTTGGGTGTCAAATATTGTGTGGGTCGCTCCAAATACGCAGGAAAACAGTGTAAGATCTTCAAGAATCAATATGGAAAGAATAAATGGTCAAGTGGTACTCTTATCAGCATCAAATCAGCAGCCCTTTTGGTATCAAACTGAACGACTCGCCGAGTATATACGAGACTCGTCGAGTAGCATCGCGGAAATCTTCGAATTACTGAGAATTCTAGGCGACACGTCGAGTCAGCTTAGTGCACTCGACGAGTAGGTCACTGGATGAAAAATAATGATACTCTGCATTCATTCCAGCCTCTAATAAATCCTCAAAACTTTCTACTCACTTCTAGACTCCTTCGCTAATGTCTCTAAGGACCAGACTCAACACTTTAACTCTAACGCTTCCCTTTCTTGACTCTCTCTTCCACTTTTTAACCTCCTTGATTCTACGATTCTAAACCCTTCGACGCAAGCATTCCTAATTCAATTCTGAAAAATTATCAAAGCATCAAACATCAAGTAAACAGTAAAAGTCTTAACACATTCAAACAAACCAATTAAAAACAAAAAACATAAAAAATAAAAATTGAAAATTGTTCAATAAAAACGCAAAGAAATTAATCCTCGTCATCGTCATGATCCGGCGTTGCTCCACTTCCTCCCGCACCACTCCTTCTTGTACTAATCACCTCTTCCCACGATGGAATATACGGAAAGTTACCACCATCGATATGCGGAATGTTGAAGTGGTCGAAAAGCCGGATATGTGATTAATTGCTAAAATTGATGCCCCGCGCCATTTTATCTTGTAACCGCCTCATCTCCACATTGTACCAATCCATTGGTACTTCTTCATTATCAACCGAAATCACCGACGACTCTTCCTCCACATCCCGCTCCCTCCTCAATCGGACCCTCTTTCCCGGTGCTTCGGGACCAACTACCGGATCATCATGCGGGATAGCATAATGACCACCACCATAGTCTTCAATAATCCTGGCCCGCCGGAAAAGAATTGGATTGAATGGAGGTGTAGGAATCATCGTCATAAAGTTCCATGCACAACGGGTCATCAACCCAAACGAGTTGGCTAGCCGGGTGACAAACATACCACCATTAATTCGAGAAGTTTTGCGATCCTTGACCGCACCGTCCGATAGATATGAAGCCAAACACCAAGGAATATTGCAAAAAATACCGGGTGTGATAATGCTCCATAAGTAGAAGACATCAAGGTTAGAAACCTTGTCATCATCCTTCCTTTGGTTAATAGTGGATGAAATGAGACGATGAATAAGGCGGTGTATAGGCGATCGAATGCTCCCCTCTTGTGCTGATTTCGGAATATAAACTTTGTTGCCAATCGTGTTCCACCAACCCGTGCTTGTCACTCCATCGGGAAACACCATGTGAGATTGCTCCAAAAAGGCCCGAAAGATAGCTGTTGACACCAAGGGTTGGTCATAAATTCCCAATCGACAGGCAAGGTCGAGCACATAACATTGATGAAATTCACCCCCAAGGCAAAAACTAAAACTTGCTGGGTGATAACAATCCACTCCTCCCGTGAAAGATACCGTGGAAAAGAACTCTAGGCATAGCTCCAAATACACCGACTCTTGAATTCGAAAGACCCGGCTCCACCCCTCACAAATCATCGTTTCTCCTTCGTGGGTAAACTCCTTTAAAAGATAAGGAGCTAACTCCTCTTCATAGCGTACACTTTGCAACCAATCCCAATCTATCCTATTGGGCATGTAAATTTTTTTCTTCTTTATGTCGGCCAACTTCTTCTTCCACTTCCGCATCGTTGAAGCGGACTCGATTTGTGGGAAATTCAACCAAGGAAAGTCCCCTTGGTGTCCACTAGAACTTTGCCCCCTGTTGAACATTATTTCTGCAAAACAAAGATACAAAACCCAGAAACATAGATTATAATTAAAAGAAGTCATGCACGTGTTCCCCGACTCGACTCGTTGAGTCCATGGACGACTCGGCGAGTCGCAAGAACTGCACGAGTCAGTCGGCGGGTCGGTCTAAATTGGACCATGAAATCTCAAAATTACTTCAAGGGTTTTGTCTAGGCACATGTTTATAAGGTATTAGGCAAGAACAAGCATGCAAAACATCAGAATTCATGAAAAATCGAAACCCGAGAAATTTACTATTTTTCAAAATCGGGTTTTTCTATGCAATTTCCATCATAGATAATCTTAGAATCATGCTTTTAACAGAAAAGAGGAAGAAATTAGTTACCTTTTGCAATGGAACTTGAAAAATTTGAAGAACAATGAAGAGGAAGATGAATGCTTGAGAGAGAATTGAGAGAGAGGCGCACGACGAGTGGATTTAAAAAAAACTGATTCTTTTAGGGTTAAAACCCTAGTTACCAGTTGTAAAAGTAATTCTTATTATTTTTTTTTTGTGAATAATACCGACTCGTCGAGTCAGGTTCAGACTCGGCGAGTCTGGTCGCGATGCTATTTTTTTCTGAAATCTATATGGACTCGGTGAGTCATGGTCAGACTCGGCGAGTCTCTTGCAATTTTTTTTTTGAAATTTTGTCATTTATTTAGAAAAGAAAATTCATTTCACCCCACACTTAGTCCATGCACACTCTTAAGCAGACATGTTCGATGATTCGGAAAAAAATCAAACAAAACTAAAATCTAAAAAGTAAAAGAAAGCAAACTCTTAAACAACAGGTTGCCTCCCGCCAAGCGCTTCTTTTTTAAGGAGTCATTAGCTGGACTCCTTCCCATCTACGTTTCGTCATCTTCCAGCATCGGGAATGCACGCCTAATCTTTTGTGGTTTGTACTTTGTCTTGTAAGCGTGAATCTTCTATTTATAAGCCCTTTTTAATTCATCTCTCTTCTTTTTCACAGCATCATCCTCAGCTGCTTGGGCTTCCCTTTTTCTCTTCTTCTTCTTCACCCCATTCTTTTTCACCTTCTCTTGCACCTCCTTTTCTTTAAACTTAATTACTTCGTATTTTGTGAAAGTTTGTGCTCTAGGTTTGGTAATGAATGGTTGATCAGCTTCCACCCTCCTTTCCTTTGCCTCCCCCTCTTTTTCTGTGCTCACCCATCTTCAAGCGGGATTGCATCAAGACAAGCTACATCGGCGTGTTGAACTTCCGTTTCCATTTCTCCTCCTGCTGTTTGTTCTTCTGAAGAATCATGAAAAATATCCAAATCCATAATATGCAGAGAACTAGCAACAAGCAGATCTAAATCGTCCAAGTTGTTATCAAATTCGACTGGACTCGTCGAGTCCAGTAAAGTGACTCGGCGAGTCTGATCGTATTCTATCATTTCTTGGGTGTTTTCTGAGTCGGCTCCTTCCAGTAGCTTTTCTAACTCCTCCAAGTCCTTGTTAACATCTCCATCCTCTCCAGAATGTAGCAGAAACTTGCTTGGATCTTTTTTTGCAAAAGTGAAAGTTCTTTTTGTAATATCTCATCATCCAAATGGATAAATGAGATCTTTTCTTTTCTTTCCTCTTCTTGCTTGGCTTCTGGTATAGCTTTAAATATTACGGACTCGTCACCCATCCTCAATGTTAATGTTGACTCACATACATCAATTAAAGCACAAGCGGTGTTTAAAAATGACCTCCCCAAAATAATTGGAATTTCGGGGTCTTCTTCTATATCAACAACCACAAAGTCTACCAGAAATATAAACTTGTCGACTTTAATAAGGAGATCCTCACAAACGCCTTGTGGATGAATTATTGTCTTGTCTGCCAAATGGATCTTCATATTTACCGGTCTTGGCTCCGGTAAATTCAACCTCTTAAAGAAAGAGAAAGGCATCACATTGATGCTAGCACCTGAGTTGGTCAATGCTTGGGTGACAACTTCATTACCAAACTGGAACGGAATTATAATATTCCCCGGATCGCCCTTCTTTTCAGGTAGCACACTCAATAGTATCTCCGCGACTTCAGCCAAATCTTTCCTAGCAGCAAAAAGACCTTTTAGCAAGTTGAAGTATTTGGGTGTCTGGAGCATCATGAAGGTTCTATATGCTTCAACTTTTTCCGCAGGCATGGCTTTGATTGGTTATGGCAAAGGAGGATTATATGGCTTTAAAGGACTGTCAGTTTTGTCATTTACGCATGGACTTGTCGAGTCCAATGGAGTGACTCGGCGAGTTGGATCGGGTTTTGCTGGAGCCGCTTCTTCTACCTTTTCTGCCTTCCTCTTGGAGATTCTCAGTGCATCTGTGAATATTTCTTCCTTGCTGGAGGTTATTGCATTAACATTCTCCATTCTTGGATTGGGTTCGGTGTTACTTGGAAGTTGACCCGGTCTTCTATCATTCACTTGATGCGCAAGCTGTCCCAGCTATTTCTCAATGTTGAGAATGGATGCCTACTGATTCCTTAGCATATTTCTGGTCTCGTGTATTGCAACATTGTGATCACTGTGTCTCTTTTCGGATGCGGCTATGAATCTAGTGAATAATTCTTCTAAATCGGTTCTCTTTTCTACCGGTTCTTCCTTTTGATATAGTCCCATCTCCTTCTGCTTGTATTTTTCCTCCTTATCCTTCTTATACTCTTCGTATGGGAGCCATTACTTCGTTTCTTGGATTGTGGTATTCTCTAGAGTGCTTAGAGAATTCTTCGATTAACTCCTTAATTACCGGGTGCGCCTTCTTCGTGAGCGGGCCTTGGGAATCGAGCAATTGCCTTGTAGTGACATTGACTCCATCATAGAAAATGGAGACCTCTTGTTGGCTATTAAGGTCATGGTGTGGACAATTTCTAAGCAAGATCTTGTACCTTTCCCAAGCTTCATAAAGAGATTCTCTGGGTTGTTGTTCGAAGTTGGCAATGGCTTTCTTTAACTTGGCTATTTTGGAGGGCGGGCAAAAATGGTCTATGAGTTCTTCTTTCATCTTGGCCCATGTGGTGACCGATCCGGGAGGAAGTGACTTTAGCCAATCTTTTGCAGCCCCTTTAAACGTGATAGGAAGCATGCGAAGAAGCTGGGTCTCGCGTGGAACATTCGGTACATTGAAGTAGTCGGCCACATCATTCACTTCGTCCAAGTGCTTGTAGGCGTCTTTGTGATCCTTCCCGTAAAAAGGAATCTCCTTGAGTTGAGCGAGAATATGGCCTTTTAGTTCGAAAGTAGCGGTCGCGGGAATTGCGGGCTGCACAAGTCCCGACCCGGTGTCATCGCGCATCCTCTTCTTCCATTCCCCCATGGGGACTTCATCGATATTAGCCATAGTGATAGCTAAATCGTCTTCCAATCCGGAGTCGTGCTCGTATGTGGGTTCTTCTTCTTCCTCGATCTTGTACTCGATATCTTCTTGAATTGGGTCTTTAATTGTCAACGAGGCACTAGATGCTCCTGTTTTGCTGCTCCTCTTCTTGCTGAAAACGGACTTTAAGTTTTTGAGTGGTGAGTTCTTTGAAGAAGTGGATTCTCCAACGGTTTTGCCTTTGCTCCTTCTTAGTGCGGATTCCGGATCTTCAAAAGGAGGGACCAGAGGTGTATCAGATCCTCGGGCCATGAAACAACTGTAAACAAAACAAAACAAAAAAATGCGTAAAAGGAACAAAAACGAAATAAAAAATTAAAGCTGAAACAGCGATGTACTCGCCGAGTCTGCACGAATGCACTTGGCGAGTTCAAGGAAAAAACTAAAAAAAATTTCTAGTTATTCTAAAAATGGAATTTTACTAATTCTACTTACTGAATTACTTTTTTAAATAACTTTGTGCAAGATAAATCCCACTCAAAGGATCGATTAAACTAGAATTTAATGCTAATTTTAGAACCGTTCCCCGACAACGGCGCCAAAAACTTGATGTGTGCAAACTCACTTAGTTTTAAACCTACTTTTAATTATCAAATAACACACAAAAGGCAGTGAACCTATCAATTGTGATATAGTTGGAAAAGTAGGGTATCGAACACAGGGAACGACAAATTAAAACTAAAAACTAATTTTATCTAAGTTAATTAATAAGTAGGGGTTTTCTCTAGTTTTACAAGACTAGAAACTTGCTAATTATTACTAATTTAAAAACAAGAAAACAAAGAATTAACTAGATTCAATAATTGGGAAGGAACTTCTGTTTTGTTCAACTCAATTGATCTTATGGTTGATTTCAAGGTAATGGTGCGATGGATTAATTCTTTTGTCGGTTACCGATTCAAGTGATTAGTTTCGCATTCACTACACTAATCCTTAGCAAATAAACTAACTTAAACAGTAGCCAGTTGTCTAATTTAATTAAATTTACTAGATTAATTATTCGGGTTAAGTTAGACTTGCAATAGTTAACTAATTTATTCTTTTAATTAACTTCTTGTTTGATGGTCATCTCACAAGCTTGCACATGAATTTACTCAATTTTCTTATTAACTCTAGTTTCATGTACAATAATACTAGACATATGACAATAGTGATCACAAAGCATATGAGATTGATAATCAATAGACGTTCATGCTAATCAATTATCTTCCTATTAACAAAAAATTAATTATTATTCACACACAAGGTTCTTTAGCAAGCTAGAATAACAAAAATTCACCAACTTAGAATTAATCCTACCAATCAATCAAACCATATTTTCAATTTTGTTTCCCCAAACAGAAGTCTAAAGGTTTTAGCTCATAATTGAAGTAAATAACAGCAAACAGATAGAGTCTAATTGTTTAACCATAATGACAAAACAAAAGATTAAGTGGAATGATGAAATTTGCCTCAATTCTCCTTCGGGATTGAATTCTAGCTGATGACTTCGTCTTATAGGGTTTTTCTGACTTCTTAATCGCAACAAAGCTCTTCTGAATCGTCCCAGAATTCCCCATATCGTTTTGTGGAGTTATCTATATATATACGAATCGACTCGTCGAGTCAGGTGGCGACTTGTCGAGTCCATCTCACATTCCCCGTATTGTGATAACTCTCTGGGATCCCGAGTCTTTATCTTCTCGATTCTTCGATCGTACTCGCCGAGTAGTCGCCCCTACTCGCCGAGTAGGTGCTTTTTTAATGTTTTTCTTCTTTGTTCCATTCTCGAACTTCTAACTGTTTCTCCCGCTTCCTTTCGCTTTCGAGCTTCATTTTTGGACTGAAAACATAATTCAAACACTTTTAAGTACCTTTTGTCCATAAAATGCAATAATTTAGCTAATAAATGAATAAAAATGTATACTTAATATGAACTAATAATGCACATATCAGTGGGCCCTTAGTGGGGCCATGGATGGGCTTAGAAGGAATTGAGGGTTTTTGGGCCATGTTGTGACCCATGCCATAGTAGGGGTAAAATGGTCATTTTACCCATAGGAGAATCCCTATTCTGAATTAGTATTTTATTTTCCCATGATAGCTGGGAAGCAGCCGGAGCAGTAGTCGAGGATTTCTCATTCAGGAGTTCAGCAGTCAACATCACGAGGTGAATTTCCTTCCAGTAGGAACGGGTCTAAGGCCACAATGCCAGCCCGTTTAGCTAGCAGTAGTTTCCGGACTTCGGTCCGATGCAGTAGTTAGTATGTTTGATGCCTTCGTGGCTCAGACAGGATTTATGTGCTATGTGTTCCGGGCCACAGCACGATGCAGTATGCAGTATATGTGCGTTCATGCTAGTTGATATGTTTATGTTATGCTTTACTCAGTTAGTTCCGGACTTCGGTCCGATGCAGGGGACAAGGTCCCAGTCAGTTTCCAGACTTCGGTCCGACGCAGGGGGCAAGGCCCCAGATAGTCCGGACCTCGGTCCGATGTAGTGGACAAGGCCCAGTATGTGCTCTATATGTTATTGTATGGTATGTGGTAGTTTGAGGGAGCTCACTAAGCTTCGTGCTTACGATTTTTAGTTTTGGTTTCAAGTACTCAGTTTCCAAAAGAGGAGCTCGGAGAGGTTGCAGTGCACACACCATAGTCAACTAGCCTGGGGGATGTTTTACTATAATAATGAGATTATGTTTTGAATTTAATACTCGAAAATTATGTTATGACTTATGATACGTTTTTATAAATATGGTTTTAGTAATATTTTAAAAGAAATTTTTAGTCATGATTTTTGGGTCGTTTCATGCCCGTAGTGATATCTTCCCATTTCCACATCAGGATATCTTCCCTGCACGGTCCTGGGAAGCTTCGTGATGAAATCCATAGTGATATCTTTCCATTTCCACATAAGGATATCCATAGGCTGGGTCTTGTCGTGGGGATTACGAGGCTCATCCTTGAACTTTTTTTGCAAGTCAGACATCTCTCAACATACCAAGCTACATCCCGCTTCATGCAGGGCCACCAATAATAAATATGAAGATCCATGTACATCCTCGTCTCCCCGGGATGGATGGAAAACTTGTATTTGTGCACCTCCTCCATCAATACCTGGGGCACACCTCCATGATATGCGACCCACACCCTATGGTGTAGTGTCAACAATCCACGACTGTCATAATCGAAGGAGGAAACCTGACCCCCAATACGCTCACTCTTACGATCTTTCTCCTTCATAGCCTCCTATTGGGCCTCTTGAATCCGCTCCAACAGCGGATTCGCCATGGCCCTTCTCAAACAAATATCTCTAATCGGTGCAGCTTTGCGGCTAAGCGCATCGGCCACAACATTGGCCTTCCTCGGGTGGTAGAGGATCTCGCAATCGTAATCCTTCACCCCATCTTGCCATCGACGCTGTCTCATATTCAGATTTGGCTGATCCATGAAATACCTCAAACTCTTATGGTCCGTGTAAATGGTACAACGGATCCCATAGAGGTAATGACGCCAAATCTTGAGGGCGAAAATAACTACCCCCAACTCCAAATCATGCATCGGATAGTTCGCCTCATGAGGCTTCAACTGCCTTGAAGTGTAGGCGATTACATGCCCCCTCTGCATCAATACTGTGCCCAAACCCGAGATGGACGCATCACAATACACTACAAAATCCTTCACGCCCTCTGGCAGGGCTAAGATTGGCGCCTTGCACAATCTCTATCTCAGTGTCTCAAATATGGCCTGCTGCTCAGGCCCCATCGAAAGACCACGACTTTCCTTGTCAACCGGGTCAAGGGTACGACTATCTTGGAGAATAATAACCTATCAGTCCCAGGAAGCTCTGAATCTCAGATGGAGACCTCGGACCCTCCCACCTCATCACAACCTCCACTTTGGCCAGGTCGACCGAAATCCTGTTCTGGTTGAAAAGGTGCCCAAGAAACTCCACGTCATGCAACCATAACTCACACTTGGAGAACTTGGCATACAAGCTCTCGCTCCTCAGAATATCCAACACCTCTCGCAAGTGCTCCTCATGCTGCTCTTGCGTCTTGGAATAAACCAAGATGTCATCAATGAATACTATCACATACCGATCTAACATCGATCTACATATGCGGTTCATGAGATCCATGAATGCGACAGGAGCATTGGTGAGCCCGAAAGGCATTACCATGAACTCATAGTGACCATAGCGTGTCTGAAAAGCAGTCTTCTGCACATCCTTTTCTCTGACCCTTATCTAATGATAACCTGAATGCAGATTAATATTGGAGAACCAAGATGCTCCCTGAATCTGGTCAAAGAGATCATCAATCCTTGGGAGTGGGTAACGATTCTGCACTGTTACCTTATTCACCTCCCGATAATCTATACACATCTGATGCGACCCGTCCTTCTTCTTCACAAATAGAATCGGGGATCCTCAGGGTAAACTGCTCGGTTTGATGAATCCCATGTCTAATAGCTCTTGCATCTTTGTAGACAACTCTTACATCTCTGGAGGAGCCACCGATATGATGCCTTGGATATCTGAGACGCACCAGGGACTAGGCCGATCCTGAACTCTACCTATCTCTCCGAAGGTATCCCAAGTAGCTCCTCTGGGAATACATCTGCGTACTCTCGTACCACTGGTACATCACTCACCGTCGCCTTACCCGCCTCCCGGGTATCCATGACATAGGTGACATACCCTGCACACCCCTGCTGGAGATAGCGCCTAGCTCTCGCTATTGAGCATAAAGCTGGTCCATGGTGTGGCCTCCCGCCCTGAATCACTAGCTCTCCCCCACTTGGGGTCCTGACCTGGACCAACTACTGCACGCAGTCGATCATTGCCCCATTGGGGCTCAACCAATCCATGCCTATAATAACCTTGTTACCCCGCAATGGTATGGGAACCAAGTCTACCAAGTAGCGCTCCTCGAACAACCTCAAAACAGAATCCCTAAAAACCTTTGATGCTCGCACTGATTGGTCGTCCGCAATCTCGACCTCTAGAGGGGAATCCAACATGCCTAAATACTCAGGGAACCTGTTGCTAAGCGCAAGAGAGACAAATGATCGGGTAGCACCCGAATCAAACAACACCTGAACTGGGATACCGTTCACATGGAACGATCCTAAACAAAATATATAACATGGCACATCAATATCACAAGCAACATATAATAAAATTTAGAGACAAGAAATCATACCCGTCACTACATCGGGTGCGGTGCGTGCCTCTTCGGCTGTCAACTGGAAAGCTCGGCTCCTCACCACTGGAGCCTTTAACTTGACTTTTTGGCCATCCATAACCTGAGTAGTCGCTGGAGTTGGCGCCACCACTGGCGCTGCTGTCAAACTAGGGCAGTTGGCCCTTTTATGGGCCCTCTGATTGCAATGAAAGCAAATCAGGTCTGATGTCTGAACAGTGGGGGCAGGGGCAGTACAATCCCTGCCAACGCGCCTCGTCTTGTCGCACTTTTAGTAGCCCGATGATCCCGCTCTACAAGCTCCCTCATGTGGCTTGCCGCAATTCCTGCAGTGGCTCTAGCCCGGCTAGCCCTTCGACCTAGTGTCGGGTCCCTTGTTTTTCTTCCTTGAAACCCCAGTAACCTGATCTGTCTCTGCCTTCCTCTTCCTGAGGTGCTCTAAATCAATCTCCCTCTCCCTCGCCCTGACAATCATGGACTCTAGGGTCGGGCATGCTGAGTAGCTGACACTCTCCTGAATATCATCCCTCAACATGTCATGATAGAGGGTCTTCCACATCTCCTCATCCCCTGCATACTGAGGTACCAACAAGGACCTCTCTCGGAACTTGGCGGTGATCTCCGCCACTGTCTCAATAGTCCGTCTCATGTCAAGAAACTCCCTAGCTAGCTGCTGAAATAAAACATAGAAACGTCAGGGTTATACATAATCTTGAGAGGTCTCACACACTCTCCAAGTTCCCTGATTCTATCTTAGCCCTCCTTGATTCGAGTACCACTCCTCTGCTTCTAGTAGTATGGGCCCATACTACCTTCCACATATATCCATACTTTTCTCGAGGATTTCTTCGACTTCATCAAGCTCCTTTCACTAATACTGCTTTCCAAACTAACCTCATCATAGGCTTGTCCTAGGGCACTCTCTGACATACTCTCTGTCATCAGCTTCACAAGGAGTTCTTACCATCCTTCCCTAACTAGCTTGCGGATACTAAAACATATTCACTTACTAGTTAGTTAAAGCTATCTAGAACCTCTATAAGCACAAAGCAAGCAACATTTGTGCATCAAGTAACCATAACCAAGCATAACCTAATCATGCTATTATACAACTGACTAACCAGCCCTAGCATATAGCTCTATAAGCTCATACAATAGGCATATAAGGCATCATTCCTAAACCCTTAGCCATAATCTAGCATGAAGTTCTCATATTCACATAACCAACATACAAGGCATCCTCCCTAGATCCTTAGCCCTATTATAGCATGCAGTTCTCATAATCATATCATATAAGATAACATATCATGTATGGGTATCTTGGGGAAAACTTACTTGAGCTCGGTCGGTAGCACGCATCACACACCTTATTCTTTCTCAAAGCTCCTTATTTTTAAATTTTAGAAAACTATTTTCTTGTAAAAATCTTTGAAGCCCTCGATTTGAGTCCAGACACCCCGAAGGTATGCCTGAATCCCTCAAACCAAGGCTCTGATACCAACTTGTAACATCCCAAAAATTGAGACCAAAAACTTTTGTTTTAATTATATTACTTATAAAATTTGTTTGAGGAAAACATTACCGATATCATATTAATTCATAAACCATAGTCACATGTCTCAAAAACCATATCATCAATAGTATAATGTCAGAGTACAGTCCCAGAATTCTCAAATGCGGACCCATGTGTGTGCGATGCGCTGCTACCCTACCAACTTTTACATCAGGTAGTGGTAACCTAGAATCACAAAGACAATCATCTAAAGACATTCCCTGCTGGTGGGCCGACATTGTGGCTGTAGACCCACCTCTACAGGAAGGTAACTCACCTCAATGTCATGTAGTGTCTGCATTGTCCGCAGTACGAAAATCAACTCTGATTAATCCTTAATTCCCACACAACAATCCTTCTCAATTACCATCTTATACTCTTAACCCTTGCAGGGGTCAAATCAAGTCCAAGTTAAGGTCAAGGTCAAAACCCCGGTCAAAGTCAACCTTGGTCAAAGTCAACATCTGGTTGACTCGACTCGCCGAGTTGGTCCACCAACTCGTCGAGTCGCCACTTCCACAGTATGCTAAAACCCTGACCCTACTCGTTGATTCTAGCAAGAGGTTGACGAGTTCTACTTCAACAAAACATCGGGACATTCTTCAAATGACTCACCGAGTTCATCCTAGAACTCGTTGAGTCCTGATTCATACTAAATGGCTCATCTAGTCCTAGACTCGTTGAGTTTTGCATGAACTCGTCGAGTTCGTCTTCATACAGTTGGGCTTAATCCTAAACTCGCCGAGTTTGTGCTTGAACTGGTTGAGTTCATCTTCATATGGTTGGGATATTGCCTTGTACTCACCGAGTTCATCCTTGAAATCGTCGAGTACATGGATCTTTAGGTCCATAATGGACACGACTGACTGAGTCTTCTTTCCACTGAATATTCTACTCGATATCACAAGGGTTCTTGGGACAAATGCGACCTGACTTGCCGAGGAACTTAAGGGACTCGTCGAGTCCTTTAAAGCCCAAAACTAATCAACCGATTACAACCGGTCTTATTGCGTCCAAATCACAGATCTGACCTCCTAAGGTCCATTTTATATGTAAAGTTACGAACTTGATGTCCATGCATGGGGTTTTTTAGGCTCTAAAATGGGGTTAATATGGTGCATGGGGTTCTTATGGCAATAAAGTTGGCACCTTTATGCCATAGGAACCCCCAATGGTTCCAGATCTGAAGTTCTTATCTCAAAATCGTGGTTGCATCCAAGAATGGCTCCAAAATGGCTTCCAAAAACCCTAAGTTACTCCAAAAAGAGAATCTAATGAAAGGAGAAGCAAGGTATGGACTTTTTACCTCCAATAAACAGGAAATGAAGCAAAACCTCTGGATCACCTTGCTCCTTCTGAAATCCCAAGCTCCTTCTTCTTCTCTTCAACCTTCTAACTTGTAGAAATGGCACAAAGAGCTCAAAATCACTCAAAAACGGTTAGGGTTTCGTGGGGATGGTTTGAGGGTGTTGGAGGCTGTAAAGGGAACCACTTAAGGTGTTTAAATAGAGTGCAAACCCTAAATATTAGGGTTTCATCCAGACAGCCCTACTCGTCGAGTCGGGCTCCCGACTCGTCGAGTAGGTCAGTTAACACTGTGACCAGAAATCCAGTCTACTTGACGAGTTGGGCCTCAAACTCACCGAGTCCCAGAGAAAAACATGAAATTACTTAAATTTAAATACGTACCAGGAACTTAGTGTTACATTTTGGCACCACAGACTTGCTCACCTTAATTTCAGATACATCCACAACTTGGTAACCAACTAGTTAGTTCGTGGACTACCAATCTTGAAGTACAACAACGATACCTTATGCCCAGCCTTTGAATGTGGTAAACAAACTAAGGGTAGCCATCCTCTGATAGTTGATGCTTCAATCGTTGAACCTCTAGAGCTTCTTTACATCGATCTTCGCGGTCCATTAACCATATTCAGCCTTCACCAAAAGAATTATATTATGGTCATTGTTGATGACTTTAATCGCTTCACTTGGGTCTTCTTTTTGGGACTAAAATCAGAATCACCGCAGATCATTATCAACTTCATCAACGAAATAGAGCTCCAGATCAAACTACCTGTCATAAGATAATATGTGATAATGGGGCTGAATCTACTAATCAACTATTGAATAGTTTTTTAGTCTCCAAAGGAATCAACCATAACTTCTCGGCACCCTACACACCGCAATAAAATGGCGTAGTTGAGAGAGGGAATAGAAAATTGGTCGAAGCAGCTAAATCAATGTTGAATTTTTCCAATTTACCTCTCTACTTCAGGGAAGAAGTGGCAACGACATACTTAGTTCATAATAGAAGCATCATTTGCAAGTGCCTCAATAAGACTCCATATGAAGGCCTCAACAATCGAAACCTAATGTCATATTCTTTCACATTTTTGGTTGCAGGTGTTTTGTGATAAACAACAAGGATCATCTAAACAAGTTTGCACCAAAGTCTGAAAAAGGCATTTTTTGGGTTACTAAACCAACAAAATTTCATATAGTTTTCTCATACGACATACAAGACTAATAGTCAAAAGCTTTGACGTCAAATTCGATGACTATTATGTCCGCAACACTGGTCCTTCAACAGAAACAACATTCATCTTGGAAAAGTGATATCCTAACCTTATCGGGTCCGTTAAACATAGTTGAAGGCAACTATGATGACCTTTTCGATCCCACAGAGACAACACATCTTTCAAAAAATTTGGTGTCTCTGGTAGCCCAACAAAAACATGCATAAGTATCTAGACCAATCCTGTCTGAAGGAACATCACTTAATAATTCCGCCTTGCCGGTTGAGGGGGAACGTTCGGTACCTTTTGAAGTTACAATCATCGAGGTTCCATTTATTGAAGGTGCTGCACCAACACCCACCCGCAGACCAACCAATTAATCAACAGTATCTGAAGACTCTGAGGATGAAGAAGTGGAAAATATTGATACAAGAACGGATCCAAGAATTATTAATCACTCATCAGTCTAGGGGAACCGATGTCACTGGTTCAGGGGGAATCGTCATCGGTTCAGGGGGAGCTCCCATCTTCAATCCAATGGGAACTTCCATTACCCATCGCGGAACCTACCCCCAACAGTCCAAGATTCACATGTTGGCTGCTCTCACATCGAGGGAGAACTACCTTCTTCAAGCAGACCCGAAGAGTCCTCTGATGTAAACAATATTCCATCAACCACAGCCGCAGACCATCAACAATCGCGTCTACACATTTGGACGAAAAATCACCCACCAAGTCAAATCATCGACAACCCGTCTTTAGGTATTCAAAATCATTCTTCTACTGTTTTAGATAACCATTGTCACTATGCATAATTCATGTCATCGGTCAAACCCAGACCTACAAAGGAAGCTCTAATGGAGCCCGATTGGATCATTTCAATGCAAGAGGAACTTGCTAAGTTTGAATGTAATAAAGTTTGGAAATTGAAACTTGCTAAGTTTGAACGTAATAAAGTTTACAAAAACAAGTTAGATGAATCAGGTGTCATAATACAAAATAATGCACACTTAGTTCCAAAGGGGTATAGTCAACTTGAAGGTGTTGATTATGACGCAACATATGCACCAGTTGCACGGATGGAAGCCATACATGTTTTCTTAAGATATGCAGCTCACAAAAACATCAAGGTTCATCAGTGGATGTGAAAAGTGCTTTCTTGAATGGCGAACTGAAAGAGGAAGTATATCTGCAACAACCTCCAGGCTTTGAAAGCTTAGAATTTCCAAATCACTGTTACAAGTTGGAGAAAGCGGTCTACGGTCTAAAGCAGACACCTAGAGCATGGTATGAGACTCTTTCACATTCTTTTGTCTCTTCAGGGTACAAAAGAGGTGTGATTGATCCCATTTTATTTAGGCGAGCAAATGACAAACATTTGATGCTTGTTCAAATCTATGTCGATGATATCATCTTCAGTTTAACGGATCACGGAATGGTTGATGAATTTGCAAAGCTCATGACAAGCAAGTTTCAAATGAGCATGAATAGAGAGATTAATATCTTTCTAGGTCTTCAGGTTAAACAAGTTTCTCAAGGGATTTTCATTCATCAAGAGAAATACACCATTGAAATGTTGAAAAAGTTTTCAATGGATATTCTCCTCAGCAAAGGTCCCTATGGACTTTGGGTATAAAATCTCATCTGACCCTACCAGCGATTCGGTTGATCACAAAATATATCGAGAAATGATTAGCTCATTGATGTACCTTATTGCTAGTTGACCGGACATTGTGTTTACTACGGGTCTATGTGTTAGATACCAATCAGATCCCAAAGTATCTCATTTAACCGCATTCAAGCAGATCTTTAGGTATCTAAAAGGAAGTAAAGCTTTGGGCATTTGGTATCCTGCGGGTAACGACTTCGGTCTTCAAGCTTTTACAGACATAGACATAGATCATACCGGTGCAGACTCGATGGAAAGAGCACTTTAGGTTGATGTCAGTTTCTTGATGGAAGATTAGTTAGTTGGTCTTCAAGAAAACAAAACTGTGTTTCTTTGTCTACCGCAGAGGCAGAATATATGGCCATAGCTAGTTTTTGCTCCTAAGTCCTTTGGATGAAGACACAACATTTGGACTACGAGTACAGAATGCTGTGGGTGCCGATCTATTGTGATTCGGAGAGTGCAATAACGATTTCTCATAATCCTAGTCATCACTCGAAGACGAAACACATAGAGCTACGGTACCACTTCATCAAAGACCACATTCTCAAAGGGAACATTGAACTAATTTTCGTACCAACTCATGAGGAAATAACTGATGCTTTCACCAAAGCACTCGACTCCACAAAACTGAATGAATTTTTGGAAATGTTAGGGATGATGAACCCTGACCCACAGTTCTTCTTGAAAGGATAGGAACAACAGACCTTATTCAGTATCCGGATGTGAATAAACTGCTTCTTTTCTTTTCAAAACAAAACTCTTGAAGTACTTTATCCACTGCGGTCTATTTCTAGAATAAATGATATAATATACACTTCATAATTGCTGCTTGGTATACCATGTATACTAAAGTCATTTATGATTTATATATTCTTCGTTCTCATTTCTTTTATTTCTAACCTTCATGATCTAGTTTGTCTTTCAGCTACCGCAGACGCATTAAATGAACATGGAGTCATCACCTCATAAACAATTTAAATGACTGTGTGCTACTTAATATAAATTTAAAAAAAACATTCTTTAAACATTAATTTTGTCGTACATGATACTTCAGTCTCTTTTCAATGACTTTCCTCAGCCACGCCTATTTTTGGATAAAAATAAAGTAAACCGATTTGCCTTTTGTAAAATCTTTTTGGAAATCCTTTCCAATCACATTAAGCAACTGTTAGGGTCTAATCCATTCCACTTCCCTATTTCTACAACGGGTAAACCCATTTATCATCCCATGTTTAACCGTTGTGTCATCATGGGCCTACAAAACATTTAATGCTCATCTTTTCACAAAAAAAAACATTTCTTTTTGATTTATTTAATTTAGTCTGATAATGGTATAAATCCAAAGGTTTTTAGTACTACCAACTATAATTAAAGTAATATCAATACTTTTTGAAATCCGGAGGTATAAAAATCCTTTTTTCTTCCCAAGAGAGCTTTTATGCTTTCTGAACTCTCATACGAACTTCATCTTCTTCACCTTCTTGCAAAAATACTTTCAAGCAAGTTCTTCACACATTTTTCCTGTAGCAATGGTGAAGTCAGGCATTTCAACGAAACAATCCAAAGCCTGTGGTTCAACACGACCAACTCGGTCAGAATCCACGATCAAAGACCTAACTTCGTCAATTGCAGCCAACAATTAAAGATGAATCTTTGAAGATCATCAATCGTACAATGAAGCCATCAAACTGACGATCAAGTTTCTTCCAACTCACCCTCTTTTTGGAGCTTTCGATTCCTTTACTAAAGTAGTTCCACAAGAAGTCCTGTTCAAGTGTGCGTTTTCTGTTTCAGATCTCATGAAAAACCTCAAGAGATTCATCTTAATCTCATCGATAATTCTTTGGTGGTTTTGACCAAAAAAAAGTTCCTTGCTGCAATCAGCCTAAGGGTTCTCCCTTCAACAAAGTTTTAATCTCCAAGCGCAATAGATGTGTTTTATGTAGTTTATCAAATGGGGTACCAGACAAAACTCAAAGGAGTAGGAGAATTCAAGAAGAGCAAATTGCCCGCTGTTTGGCAATTTTTTGTCATTTCATGATTCGTTGTCTCTCAGGAAAAATAGGAGGGACAAACAACGTGGGAAAGCAACTATTGGACATAGTTTGGAGTATCTTCATAGGGAATGCAGTCAACTATGGGCAAATCATCTGGGATGATTTTCTTCAATACATATCCAAGGATGCCCCGAAGGAAGGCATGACAGAACTCACGTTTTCAAGGTTCTGATCAATATCCCTTGTTGATATTCACAAAGATTCTCATTTAAGCATGCACAATGACAACAGTCTGTTCTTAGCTCACGATCTTAAAAGCTACAAGCCTTCCAAGGATCAATCTATTTTTTGTCCCATTCTTCATTTGCTTATGTATATTCTAGAGTCCATTGGACTTACTACCAAGGAGGTGGATGATCATATTATGTCTATGAGTAATATTTCCCCATATCACTCTTCCCCGCCAAGGCCCATGGAACCTACCGCAGTCCAAGACCCGCACCCAAAACCAAAAAGGGTTAAATCCCTTGCTAGGAGAACGCCAATGAATGTTGTCTCTAAGGGAGATGGTCCCTCAAAAAAGAGAAAGGCTAAGACCACAAAGCCTATTCCTAAAGCTCAACCTTCTCCTTCGAAGGTTCATGATCCACCTGTAAATGTCATTGATGACAATCAAGATGAACCTTTGGAATTCGCAGACATCTTTAGAAGGAAGAAGTTGAAGCTCACCCCAAGTCACAACCATATGCAAAACAAGGCAAATATTGGAGTCTCTCAAAAGACTCCCACAACCATTCGAGTCACCGCAGACTCACCTGCAAGAACCCCAACTCACCACTCTGATACAAATACTGTATCAGCTTCATCTCATATTGGAGACAGGCCCCCATCTGGAACCCAAGGGGATCCAGATGTGAATACTTGCTCTAAGGTCTCCACTGCTTCACGATTGCACATTTTTACCCCTAAGGAGTAGCACTCCATTCTTCTTCGTGTCACACAAACAGAACAAACACTTGTTGAACGGCTGGGCACTTCTTTCGAAGCCCTAGCCAGAACATATCTGATGCCAAAGTTGATTTTAGATCAAGGAGACCAAGGAAGCTCTGGAAATCTTGTACCGCATTTATTACTTTCAATCAGTTTCAGCATGGTGAGCACAAATGTGCAGGGATCCATGAACTCGAGGGACACCTCGGCGAACAAAGGATTGTTGATTTTTGATACGATATAAAAGTTTGTTTTTTCATAAAATACCGGCAACGAAAGACTTTAAAAATTTAACAAGTTTATTTTTAGTTCATAACAAAACTGAACCATCATCGATCCATTTATAGAGGTTAGAATAAAATAAAACCAACCATAAGATGTTTTTGAAATAACCTTTGAAGCCTTTGAACACACTTGGTTTTGGGTGTTGATGAAGATAACAAAAGATCAAAGTGTATGATCTTCTCTACAAGTATCCACCATCAATAGTAAGGCACTTGGAATGCAAGTTCCTTATTGTATTCTTGAGTTTCTAAAGCCTTTAAGTGCTTAACTCAATTAAGCACTAAAAGGAACAACTCAATAGGTCTTCTAAACCACTAGACTAACTTCGAAAGAGATAGAAGAAGAAGAGAAGAAGAGCCCACGATTATAGAGAGTAAAGAGAGGAAGAAGAAGAGCTTCACTTTTGCAAAAATGAAAGCCTCATGCATCTCTTATATGTCCCATGAAAAGTAAGGCCTAACCGTTAAAATAATCTAAAGTAATGGTAGCCTTTAGAAGCATGGGAGACAAAAGGTGGACCTCCCACACCATCATCATGTTTTGTCCCATGCCTTTTAAAAGGTAAGATTATTTATTATAAACTCCAAGTTTATAAAATATAAACTTTGTCTTTAGGTAAAAGACAAAAGAATCCAACTAGTCCACAATGTTGTGCATGAATTATTAATTCATACCATATGAAATAATGACTAGTAATACTCTCTTATAATTATTATTTTCACAAAAAAATAATTATTCCCTAATTAAAATACAAGAATTTATATTATTTATTAATAACCATATTAATAATAAATATACAAAATGTGCCAACTTGATAAAGGTGTGACCCTCTAGGATCATATATTATTAGAAATATTACTCCATATTGATTCTTGGGCATATAGATCCAACAAGGATTTGACGGATATGCATATGATGACTCATGGTCTTGATACTGACCAAAAACCGAGTCTGGGATCAGATAGTTTGAAGCCTTCAAAAAGGGTAAGCTAGAAAAACTTAATCGGTGCATTAACAACAACAAAAAGAGGAATCTCTTCTCCTGGTGGCAAAATATGAGGCCACCACGTTCAACAATGCCAAAACAGTTCATAACCTTCTCTCAATTCAACAGTAGATGTCAAAGATGGATAACACTGTTCTAATGGTCCATGAAATGGAGAATGTTGTTGGTACCTCCAAGCCTCCTCGAAATAAAGAAGCTCATGATTCCAACGATGATGGGGCCACAATCGAGATCAACTCTGCACCAATGTTTGGTCTTCATGATGATAATCTTGATGATGTTCAACAGTCTCCTCTTTCCGATGACTTCATTATGGTTGTCGATGATGAAGAATCAAGTATATCTCAACATTCCACTTCAAAGCCCAAGCAAAAGAAAAAAGAAGATAGCAGTTTCCATAAAAGAATTCCTCAACCTTTAAGCTAGATTCGATCAAATCTTGGTTGCAGTCTCCTCTAAGACACCACAAAGCACATAAACTTCAACACAATCACTCATTGATCGTGCTGAGATCTTGGAGACAAGAGAAAGAATGATTACATAGAGGATTCTTCTGCAGATCGAAATGGGCATCAAGAACCTTCAAAATAGATGGACTATAGACCACAAGGAATTCATGTCCAAGGCTAAAGACTTCTTCAAGGAAGTAAAAGAGTTGAAAACCGATCTCCAAAAAACTCTGTAAACCCAAGCAAGCAACTCCATGCAACTTGTGGATGAAACTCACACCGCATATGGATCATGGTTTGTAGTACTCCAAGAATCTATCAAGGGATTGAGAAGATCACTCACTGCCGAACAAATTGTTGATGAAATCCTCCGTCTCACTAAGGAGATTTATCAACATCTTTTCAATCCTGCGATCCCCAACTACCAACAAGTGTGTGATCAAAAGAAAACGCATTTTGATGCCACATTTCAGAAGATCGATGGTTTAAAGCATTGGTTTGAGGAGCAGAGGGAACGTGCTTCCTCAAAAGGGGGAAGTGATGAAAAATATCAAAATCAAATCAGAATTTAAATGGTTTTTGAATCTTCCAAGTCAAAAACTCGATCAGATAACCACTCTATCATTCCGCCTCAGGATCCACCTTCTCTAGTGCACCGCGGAGGACAAACTCCTCCTCTGAACCAACCTCCAACTGTAGAGGTCACCAAAGAACAAACCCTACGGTCATCTCATCAAATTCCAACTCCTCGGGGTTCACCTCAACAAATTCCTCCTCACCTGAAGACCGAAGAAGAAGAAATGTCATCTAACCATACTAATGACTTAATGGGTTTGGTATACTACAACATCCTATGGTGCACATACAACCCTAAATACTTTGGATATAGGTTTTCTCTAATTATACATGTAATATTGTTTCCAAAGCATTAAGCCTACAACTAGCATACAATTCACATGAACAATATAAAATACTAGTTAGGAGTTTACCTCTGTATGTAGCTTGTAGAACTTATTGTATTTAGCCTTTAAGAACTTTGTGCCCCAAATGTTGCACCTTTAATGGTTCACAACACACCATGGACAAAGGATAACTTTTGTGAGAGAATTCTTGCACTAGAAATTGTCTTTATGAACTCTTAGAGCATTAAGTTAGCAATTTTAGCTATGGGGTGCTCTATATATATGTTAGGAATCCAAGATTCATGGGTAAACCCTAATCCATACTCTTGGGCATATTATCCATGATCCATGATTCAGGTGGGATAACTCTTTATGGATTCTTCCATAAACATAGTCCCTCATGTATCATAAGCCCAAAACATATATATAACTAATTTACGCAATTAGTCCCCATTAATTTAATTAGTATCTTCTGATCACTAAATTAATTCCAAATTAATTCTTGATCAATACTAATTAAAGCGTATGATTTCATATTAATATATTAGAACTTATAATATATTAATAAATCATAAATAACCTCTTCTCAAAAGTCCATCTTATCAAATCGTCGTGGTGATATGCAACCCATATAGACCATGCTACTCTCGGGTCAAGTACATACCAATTATAGTTATGGGCTTAGACACCTAATCCAACAGTCTCCCACTTGGATAAGTCTAATAACTAATATTTCAAGTACAACTCCACAACCCGAATAACAATCGTAGCTCTTAAAATCCATTGTCGAACTTTGGCCTAGTCAATGACGCGTCCATTAGATAAGGGATCATATATTCCTCCATTCTAGATATCATGTGATTTGAAACATGGTTTATAATCATTCTCTCTGTCCATCTGTTGTTTCCCGATTTCCAATCTATGATGAGCGACTAATTGAACAAATCAAATCAGTCCAGGCTTGGTCAAGCACTTAGGTTTGTCATCACTAAATCATCGAGGGGACCATAGATATCGCTTGTATCCCTCTAAGGGAAAAATGAATGCATAAACTTCGACTCAGATGCTTGCTTGTACTTACTCATCAAATCACACACAACAATATGTTTTATAACACTAAGTTACTGGTGCGTTTACGTATGTCAATGTGCAACCGACTTGTAAATTACAACTCACATGTCTTCGTTTCAAGAATATAAGATATTATCGTCTCACAATCACTCGTAATAAAATCCATGAAGTGATTAGATGAGCATGGGTTTAGTCCAATACTCGAATCTTATTCCAGGAGTAATCATGAACACTATAACAAACTTGTGCTATGTCTAAAACACCTAGACAATCTACAGTCAGATTCATGACAGTCTTGCTTCAATACCTACTCCCAAAGTATGATCGATTGTTGATGTTTTGAATAACCTAGTTATTCAGGAAGTCAAAACATGCAAAGTGAAACACAAGAATAATCGAACCCAATATGGTCTCAAAACTTATGAATATAAATAAAACACCTTTTATTTAATAACCGTATTGATTACACATTATTCATCGTATAATGTTTCGATTAATCAACTTAATACTTGAATTAAAACAACAGTTATGCCATGCTCCAAGCATGCACACTATATTTGCCTATGGTCCTTCCTTTTTGAAATAGATCAATTCAACACATCTTCAATGAAACTCATTTCACAATTCCAAATACTTACCGTAAATGTAAGAATACCAAATTCTTTCCATTCGCCATAATCTGTTAGATTTTAAACTTATATGCAATGATCTGCTTGTAATGAATATGCACAAAAGTTGCAAAGACTTGGCAATAAACTTTACAAAGTATTCCAATGGAGAGTAACTCCATGGAAACGAAGTCTCACATTCAAAGCGTATTCCTTTGAACATCTTCTTGCATTAAGTTTTCTAATCTTACACAGATTTAAAAAATAACATCCACTTATGGAAACATTTCCATATTCCCATTTTGACTATCACTTCTGAACAAGAGTTGCCTCTTTTTAGAATATGTCAATATGGTCCTTCCAAAATTCACACTATACTACCAACTGTCCATGAGCAACCAATCTTTGGTAAACCTCAAATTGTCCTCGACAATTCCTTAACCGACGAGTAGTCTTATCATTCTAGTCCTTTTTCCCTCTTAATGCCCTAGACATTTGGAAAATTCATAACACATAAATATTATAGCGTATGCAATCGATCCTATACCCGAAGCATATGTGACACGATTCATAATGTCTTGCATAAAGACATGATTCTTGATCAGTTTTTTGCTATAATATTTCTATTTGCCATGTTCTCACAATTCGAACTATGAAGAGGGATGCCGTAATCATAATCGAATTTGAGAACGCAATTAACATTTCCATATATATATATATATATAAAGAGAGAGAGAGAGAGAGAGAGGGAGAGAGAGAGAATTTCCTTGTGTTGAACCATTCCAACATAGCATTCATATATATCCTTGACTAAATTTGATTAAAAAATTTCAATCTAAGCTTTTAGATTTGAAATGAAGTATGAGTTCCTCTCCCTTAATTATAGCAAAACAACATTTCAAACCCTGCATCTTTACAAATTGAAATTGTTGTTTTCTATAATTAACAATTCTAAATCACGACAATTAACGTAAGTGTGCTTCCACTAGCATAATAATTACATTCTTATTAGCATAATACTTATGATCCCACTAGCTTTGACATGTACCGATAAATCAAATGGACTTCTAGAAATCAATACTTATTGACTTTCTTACAAAAGTTTAGATTTCTAACACGAGATGCTTCGATAAGACCTTATATAGGCTTCTCAAACTCATACACCTTTCCTTAGATAACTCACATGTGTGTCTAAAAAATTCTAGAATTTACAGTGATAAATCCCAAATGTTTAGAACTTTTCGATTTCTCACAATTCGAACTATGAAGAGGGATGCCATAATCATAATCGAATTTGAGAATGCAAATAACACAATTGCTATCTCCTTAAAATCTACTAAGGGAAATCGTTTCCTGATAATCATTTTCATGAATTGGAGAGAAAACTTATGACACTTAGATTTTTATGGTGTATGTGTTCCTATCCATGTGAATTTGTCATAACCACAATCACAAGACAAGGTTAGTGACAAATCCAAACTCATATGGACTGAACTTGTTCAATCTTAATTTCTTGCCACTTGGCAGCCTAGGGCCTGCCATTGCTTCCATGCCATTATGCAAACAACTGAGAACTCATAGAACTCACATGCATAGTCAATTTTACTTGGAATGGGCATAGAAACAATAATATGTCAGCACGATAGGTTATAAACCTCAAGTCGTGTGCTAGTGATTAACAACAAGTTTACTCTTGATTAGTTCTTGAAACTCTTCAAGATCTTTTAGACTCCCACTGACCTCTTCACATATAAGATTCTCTTTTCAAGAAACATTCCTTGACAAAGAAATATTCAAGAGTTAGTGTGGTTTCTTACCAAGACAAACACTTCACACAATTGGCGTTAGTTGGTCTTTGTTTTATCCAAATCATCAGAACTTACCAATTTCAAATGTACAAGATTAGAAAACATTTTACTCTACATTTGTTAAGTGTTATAAACTTTTCTTAAGATTATGTCACTCAAGGCTCAATCTTGGAGTACGACTCTAATATTTGATTTTGGAAGTATGATTCACCTTTTGAATTAACCATTTCAACAATTCACGTTTCTTCTTCTTAGCCATACAAATGCACTAAGATGTACTTATAGAATCAATTGTGATATGGTTTCATAATCATTAAGATAATCATAAAACACGATACTCAAGTACTCTCCCTTCTTCTCAAATTGGAGAAACTTTTATCTTTCTGCCTAATTTGATTCTTCTTATTCGTTCTACCATACATTGAAACTTTTTCAATGATTCAGAATTACACTTAATCTTGTAAGCATAACCATATTTACTTAACATTAGTAAATCATAACGAATAGTCTTATCGTTCCTTATGATGGACCTGACCAGCACATAACCAAGTGTACCTGATCCCCTAGTCATTCACTTGACTCACATATACATGTGAACAAGGAATTAGTCTTAATTTACCAAAGATGAAAATTCTCATTCATCACACAATACAAGTTGCATGATTCCAAGTTTCTATCCAACTGAAACTTGGGTGATGAGAATCTTTCCTTATTTGGTAAATTTTGACACTACCACAAACGAAAGAATCAAATCCATTTTCCAATATTGCTATAAATGGAAACAAAGAAGCAACAATTTTTCACAAATGCCATTGTAAGGAAATTTTAAAAATAAGATAAATTTCAAAATTTTCTTTATTTATAAAAATTGCGGAAAAATTATCCTTACAATGCAAATACATATGAAGACTATGTTGTTATGTATTCCTAAGCAATCTATCATAACTCTTATGCGGCGGCTCACAATTCTGATCATCGAACCATACGATCGAAATCCATCTCTTCATAATTAGAATCATCTTACTCTTCCTTTAAGTTTCCTTTCATTTCTTCAATTCTTCAAAACATACAAATGTAATTGCATTACATCATGTATTAAGGATCTCCAAATAAGAACTTAATAGAGTTAGATAGTGTATTTTACCTGAAGTAGAGTCAAACTTTTTGACTTTACCATCTTTGCGATCTTTTAGATAAATATGGCAGATTTGCAATCAGTGCCCCTTCTCTTGGCAATAGAAACATATGGACTCTTTGCGAATGGTACATAGGACAATCATAGACACAGTCCTTTCCTTTCCCTTTGAAAGAGATATCTTTTCTGGACTTCCAATGTTTCCATTGTCAATATCTATGGAAGTTTGGGGAGTAGATCTTCCAATCAAATTTGCTTTACCAGTGCGCCAAATCATTGCTGATTTAGCAGCAACAAGTAAATAGGCAAGATCAATAAGGGTCATGTCGTGATCTGTCATATAGTAGTCCTTAATGAACTCACTATACGACTCAGGGAGTGACTAAAGAACCAAGTCAACAACCAACTTCCTTTGAGAAATAGACTCCTAACATTCCTAACCTGTCAATGTGTGACTTCATCTCCAAGACATGTGCACACACAGACCTTCCATCTTGGTGTTCGCTAGCCAATAGGGCTTGAGTGACCTTGAACTTTTCAAGTCTTTGAACTTGTAGGTCAGGAAGAATTATTGGAGGAGGTAGAGGAAGTGAAGTTCCACTACAACACAAAGAAGGGATTAATCTTTCACCTCGATCGTCTTGTGGAATATTATCTTTATAAGGAAGGCTTTTTCCATAAGATTCAGGAAGACCATAGTTGTCTGAACTAGACATTTATATGGGAGAAATTCAAGTGAGTTGACTTAATCCTTAATATAGCACCCAAAATGAAATATTAAGGTTAGGACCCAACATAATATTTTATAATTCGGAAGAGGGATTCCGTAATCCAATTGCAAAATATTGAAGGTAGTTAAATGACGATTTACCAATTTCCATCATGAAAAACGAAATTGATTATTAAGTTTCAAATGAATTGAAATCCCTAGATCTTTCGAGATTCATTATAATATTCAATGGCATGTTTAAATCTCGATTTTGCCCTTCAAGTTTGTGAATGGGTTGCCAAGGATCACAAAAAAGGTTCGAATAACGAATAACCATGCAAATTAGCTTGGTACACTTAATGTTATAGATCACCTAATCAATGTGTCGGTTAACCACACACGATTCATTGATTTATGATTAACATTAAGCTACCATTTGCCACACACTTTCAGTCCCAGATTAGTGTGCAGGTTAACCACACGCGCTCCACTAACGACTTAACAAGGTGCAAAGTGCAATTTAATGGATTAGCTCCAAATTCACATTTTTCCTAAGTAACTAAGATTGGGAATTTATAAGTGTTTAGTTACTTGGTATTTTCATTATACTTTTAACGAGAGTTAATGTCCTATCCTACCCGCTCAGCTAACGACCCTCCACCAGTCAAGGAAGCGGTGGTGAGAGTAGAGACCCATTATACCGCCATTTTATAGGCAGTACCCTTATACCCCCCTTATAGACCGGCTTCGTGAATTAGGCCTACTAACGGTAAGACCGACTTTTTACTTATAAATATAATATGTTAAACTTTTAATATTATAATAGAAATAAGGGTGTATTTTAAACTTTTAAAATACTAAGTGGTTTAATCTATTAATTAAACTATACTCTTAATTTAATTAAACTTAAACCATGTCATTATGAAATTATTAATTCTCTTTTAATAAAACACTTTAATTAACTATTAATAAAGTCCATAAAGATGTAACATGAATTATTCAAAAAAATCAAGATGCTAAAACAAAATTAATACTATTTAATTTATTATTAAGTTATGAACCCATGAGTTACACTTTTGAAAACTTTTCAAATAACTTTAGTTTTAGAATTTAATGTCTCATAAAAAACTTTTCAAATTCCAAAACTTGAGGGCAAGTTTTGTAACTCTTGAAAACTTTTAGAATTCCATAAAAGAGACTTTTCACATCCATAACTTATGGAAGTTTCAAAACTCTTAAGATCATAACTTAAAAAAAAAAAAAACTTTTGAGTTCCAAAATTTTATGACAAAATTTGTAACTCCTTAAAAACATTTAGATCAAACTTTTAAAACAAATAAAATAATCATATCATACTATCTTTTAATAAATTGACCTAATTCAACTCTTGTAGTAAAATGACTTAAATTTTACAAATAATTAGTTTTTCATAAAATCAAGTAATTATCTTAAAATTTGACAAACTTCATGTTTTTTTCTTTGAAATCAAACATTTGCATCAATATAACCTAAAACAACCCAAGGCTCTGATACCACTAATGGGTTTGGTATACTACAACATCTTATGGTGCACATACAACGCTAAATGTTTTGGATCTATGTTTTCTCTAATTATACATGCAATATTATTTCCAAAACATTAAGCCTACAACTAGAATACAATTGACATAAGCAACATAAAATACTAGTTAGGAGTTTACCTCTTTATGTAGCTTGTAGAGCTTTTTGTATTTAACCTTTAAGAACTTTGTGCCCCAAATGTTGCACCTCAAATGGTTCACAACACACCTTGGGAAAACGATGACTTTTGAGAGACAATTCTTGCACTAGAAATTGTCTCCATGAACTCTTATAACATTAAGTTAATGATTTTAGCTATGAGGTGCTCTATATATATCTTAGGAATCCAAGAGCCATGGGTAAACCCTAATCCATACTCTTGGGCTTATTATCCATGATCCATGATTCAAGTGGGCTAACTCTTTATGGATTCTTCCATAAACTTAGTCCATCATGTATCATAAGCCCAAAACACATATATAACTAATTTACACAATTAGTCCCCGTTAATTTAATTAGTCTCTTTTGATTACTAAATTAATTCCAAATTAATTCTTGATAAATACTAATTAAACCATATGATTTCATATTAATATATTAATAAATTATAAATAACCTCTTCTCAAAGGTGCATCCTATAAAACTGATGTGGTGATATGCAACCCAAATGGACCATGCTACTCTCGGGTAAAGTACATACCAACTATAGTTATGGGCTTAGACACCTAATCCAACTTGACTCCCTTTCCACAACCTAAAGAAAATGTGACTGGGGAGCTGCTAAGTTTGTGGATGAAACTTGGAAAGAACAAGGGTTTGACACTACGTTTGACAAAACCCTGATCAATTCGTGGGTAAACCCAACTGGTATACTTCTTATGCTAATTACACTCCTCATCTCACGTATGCGGAACCACCATTAGCTGGCTATTGGGATATTCCAATTTCTCCAAATTCCAAGTACTTCCCTATCTTTCAATCTCTTGAACTCAGCATTCCTTAATCTATTAAAAATGAAGATGATTTTCTAGAAAGTTTTTATAAAGAAAAGGGGATGCAATGAATGCAATCAGTTGAGCTCAAGTAACTGATTTCCAAAATATCCATACATGTTAATATGTTCTACGTGTTATAGTTTGATTTTCATGCTAAAAGTTAGATTAAGAATCTGCTCAGGGTTGCATGCTAGAATGCCTACTAGGGAGAAATACCTTTTTATGCCTAAGATGTGAAATGTTAGAGATGCATAAGTACCTGCAGGAAGTGTAAGTGAGAATTACATGATATTTATGATGCCTTATTGGAAATTGGTTTTGCTCGAATGCTTCTTATTTTGTACAATACGAGGTTGGTATTAATGTTGATTAACTATTAACAAAACACGTTAGGTTACATGCTATATGGATTAAATAGTTTTTGGATGATTGATATAGCTCTATTACATAACTCTTGTTTGAGTCCAACCGTTGTAATGCACGATGTAGCAATCAAAGATTATTTAATTCTTGTTTCTTTAAATTGTATTTGTGTGATAATTAGTAAACATTGGTTGAAGTTTCATTTGTGGCTGAGAATATGGTGAAGTAAGGTTCCTCGTGGAGTAGGGAAAGTGTTACATATTGTTTATGGGTAATGAAATGCTAGGAAAGCCTAAGAAGTATCTTAGTATGATTGAAGTACGTTGTTTAGTAAAAAGGAACTATGTGTTTATCCATAGAGGAAAGACTAGAGGATTGAGGATGATCGTTGAGGAAATTATAGATAGGTGTGGAAGGTAGTGTTGGGCCCGTACTACTCAAAGCATAGGATCCGTACATGAATCAAGGAGAATGACAGAGATTCCTAAGGTGGTTGTAGCATGTGAGATACATCGAGTATGTTCCAGTTGTTTATATCTTCTGAATTGAAACTTTCAATCGTGGGAAATTCAAGAGAAAATTATACTGGAGTGTCAGACTTAGTGTCCAAGTCTGGAAGATCATGGGATGATGTGACTTCCAATGGGATGCTTGAGAATGAATTGGTAATTACAAAAAGTCTACAAGTTACCACCTCTTCTTGATCCTCATTGTCTCCAATGAAGAGACTTGGATCACATGGAAACAACTATGGTTGAGTATTGAGACCCATGATTTCCTTATTCATTTCATCATAACCAAGACCATATTTGATCCATGATGGTTTTGGTCCCTTGAGAATGGCATGTGAGTTTTGTTCAAGAAGGGTTTTGGATGCCTTATAACAATTGATGTTGTATTGATTTGGGCGTACATCTCACGGTTGTCTTTTACAATAATGTCACGTTGATTCAATACAATTTCATGTTGTTCAACTGACGTAATATGTGCCTCAGTTTTAACTGCAAGGTCATTCTCTAACTTAGTCATATTACATATCAATTCTTCAAATCTAAACTGAGTGGAGGTCAGTTCATCTTTGTAGTATCTGACACAATATTCAACATTGCTGACATATTCTTTTATTATTTTAGAAATATGTTCAATGTCATCTAAAAAGGGATCAATAGTTAAATGATTATCACAAAGCATGAAGTGTACCTTCTTAATGACTTGTTAATGGAGAGGATGAGGCTCTTTGTCATCATCATCCATGAAGCGAAATTAGTTTTTGTAGGCTTCTATTTCTTCTGCTTGATCCACTTCATCATTTGTTTCCCAGACTTCCACATTTGGAGTTTCCATTATGATGAAAGCTTTGTCTTTTGACTGCTTCTTGATCTGCTCCACCTTTTGAAGGTAGTATGCTTCTCCTTTGACCTTCTTGGTCATCATTTTGAAATCCTTGGCAAAATGAGTTTCACCTTGAAAGTTGTGGCACCTAATTACTTCATTATCATCATAGGACTTCGACTTCTTATCTTGAACCCTTATGTCCATCCTCTAAGAGTTGTAACTTTCAAAATTTAAATTATGAGAGTTAGAGCTTTGTTGACTGTTGCTTCCTCCTTGGAAGTTTTCAGAGTTCTGATGATAGTATTGGGGTTGCTGATAGCTTTGTGCTTTGTAGTTCCCAGTTGGCTTGTTCACAAACTTCTTGAAGTTTGGCTTAAACATGGTCAAGAGTGCCAAGCATTCTTAATACTCATTTTCCTTATTGATATGAGGTTATTCCATTGTGTTTCCATTGAAATATTGATGATTTTCCATGTACCAATTTTCTATTTGAAGAGGTTGTTGAGTTGGCATGTAGGGATTCTAATTGTATTGTTGAGCCATACTCGAACTTTGATAAGGATACGTTCCATATCCTTAGTTGGCAAATTGATGAACAAAGTGGTTTGGAATTGGATTATGATGTACAATCAAGTTTTGAAAATGATTTGTCACAGGTGTTGAATTTCCCAAGGCAAGTCGTTGATTGTCAAAGGTAGTTACTTGAGCGAGCTTTTTGACTTTTTGCTCATGTTGTTGTAGTCCAAGATACAAATAAAATCAAGACATGGTGTCTAAATTGCTTGTAGCTTGCAGTATGATCATGTGCACTGTATCCCATTTAGGAGATCGACTATTCAAGAATTTCAGATTGAAATACTCTTTCGATCTTTCACCTTTGAGCTTCTTCACCCTGTTGACAATAATGTTGTACCTAAAATATGCATCAAGGAGAGTTTCATGAGGTAACATCTTGAAGTTGTCCATATCTATCAATGCGGCTTTCTTCCTGTTTGCAAGAATCTTGTCAGTTCCCTCCAATTGTTTCTTGAGTGTAATCCAAACGTTGTGGGGGTGAACTATTATCTTCATCAGGAAGTTGCTCATAGATGTCATGAGAAATTCCAGATAAGAGATCTTGCATTGCGTTAGCCTCAAACTTCTTGATTTTCCTATCATGGAGTTGAGCAACAGTAGAAATAGTTCCAAAGATAACTTTAGAGGTTTTAGGAGAGACATCAACTTCAGGAACATTGGCATCTTTCATAAATTTTGGAGTTTTTTTTCCAGTGGAAATGAAAGTCTAGATGTCAGAGTCATGAACTTCCAGGTAGTACTTGATGCGATCTGTCCATGAAGTGTATTCCCTAGGCACAAGGATAGGTGCACGATCTCCTACTGCAAGACTGTTTGCAGTTGAAATTGAATAGAGAACATTTTCTTTTTGATTCACACTTTCCATTGAGAACAGGTGATACTAGTTTGAAACTTGAAGTAAAAAAATATTTTTATGAAAATTTTTCGAAGTCTCAAAGTCGATCACTCAAGCTCTGATACCGACTAAAGAAATGAGAAAATTCAGTAGATCTAGACTAGAAGAGCCCAAGTGTTAAAAATACTAAAACAAAGTTTTAGAATCGTCAAGTGGCAAGTAATGTGGAAGATAAGGGGTTTTGAATCACCAAGTTAATGATAAAAACGTTTTTGTATGTTCAAGATCAATGATCCAAAAGTGTCTCATATTCATAAAGATTCAGTTATTAGTGTTTGAATGTAAAACACACCAAAACTCTCAAGTGGCTCTCTGAAAGCTTGTCTAAACAGTAAATGAGCAGGGAATGAGCACAATGATCAGAACTGAGCAACTTTATAATGGATCCCAAGAGCCTATTTATCGGCTTTGGAAAATCCCATGACATGGCTTCACCAATCAGGTGTTGACATGTCCTCAAGACTTAGTCGTCAGTTGACACCTTTTCCCTAGTTAACAGAGAATGGATGGAATATTCCAATTCCGTTAGTATTCTGTTAAGGTTCCATCCAAGTTATGAGACTTCATATTTTTTGATCCTTCTTGAGAAACATTGAAAATGTGATGAGCAACATGAGCATCATGTTGATCCATGGTCTTCTAAGATGTCATTAACTTCCAGAAGTGTCGTTGTTCGAATTGAGTTGTTTCTTTAATGTTGGAATATGCCTGGAACTTGAATTTGTACAACTACATGTTCATGATGGACCATGAGCAAAATGCATGTGTCTTTGAGAACTTGGAAGTTGGAACTGCCATCATTGTATATGATTTGCCATGTGAAATCCTTTTGAGCCATCAATGTGATCATGTTGATCCATTGAGTTGAGTTAAGCCAATAAGTATTCATGTTGAGCCATAGAGCTGTGAATGAGCTAGCAATGTTTTTGATGAGCCGTTAATATTCCAAATGATCTATCAATGTCTTGATGCTACATATATAATCTAGATGTGTCATCTGAGATCATGATGGTCCAACTTTCTTTCATCAGGTTCTCCACGTAAGCTGCAAGTGCTCCATGTTCAGCAAGTGCTCTATGTCAAATGTAAGTGCTCCATGTCAACAACAATTGCTCCATGTGTACAACAAGTGCTCCATGTTCACTTCATGTGCTCCAACATACGATTCTTCAAACACTTGTTGAATCTTCAGGATCTTTCCAACATGAAACATTCTGGTAATGTTTGTTAGAGAGATATATAAATAGACTTAACTTATTTGAGTTGACAATCACATACAAATATTTTCCAACAGATCTAATTGCTAGTCCAAAGCAAAGAAGATCCAAGAGTTTACCTTCCTCTAGCATCTCAAGGAGGTATAAAGTCTTCATCTTTTTGAGTCAATGGATAGATCTATGGATTTTGCCCCTTTTTCTCTATTTCTTTTTCCGTTGGGTGGTTGAAATTCATAATGAAAGTTTCCAGGTCAATTGGAGCATTTGGCTCTTTGGATCTAGTCTAGAATTGAGGTTTGAGGCCATGTATAACACCCCATTTCTGGTATGTAAATTTAATTAAAGGATCTCCATTTCTTAAGGGGTACTCGATGAGTCTGTACCTCGACTTGTCGAGTAGAAGCGGGATGAGCTCGCGATTTAAGTTGGCTACTCGGCGAGTCCATATGTTGGGACTCGGGGAGTCTGCATGTCTGGATGAAGCTCTAATTTCAAGGGTTTGTACCCTATTTAAACGTCATTATAGCCTCCCACCCAGCCTCCAGAACCTTTAGAGCATTTCCCCTGTAAACCCTAGCCCCCATTGTTGAGCTTGAGTGTGTTTGTGCTAGTTTGGAAGTTTTGGAAGAGAAGGAAGGAAAGAAGGTCCATAAAAGAGAAAAGAGATCCAAGAGTTAGCTTCCATCTGTTTCTCATTCAGGTAATAAAGTTATTAACTTGTGTATTCCTCCATTAAACCCTCTTTTATGCTTGTTATGTCTCTTTTGGAGCCTTATATGATTCAAAACTTGAGATAAGGACTCTCCTTTGGATGGAAACCTTAGACCTGGACATTATTGAACTCCAGGAGCTCATTAAAGCCACCTTTATGCAATCATGGCCTTGTTCCAAACCCTAAGTGCTTAGTATTTGATGATTTTGGCTTTTTTAGCCTTATACTCTTGTGCATGCATGTAAAGTTGGAAACTTTACGTGTAAAACCAGTCCTAGAAGCTCAGATCTATGATTTGGAAGCACTGAAATCGATTAGAATCCACTGTATAGTAATAGCATGCTTGGGACTCGGCGAGTTGTTCTTCAGACTCGGCGAGTTGTTCTTCAGACTCGACGAGTTGTTCATACGACTCGGCGAGTCACAGTCTGGACGTGTTCATATGTTGAAGGAGAACTCGACAAGTTGTTCATACAACTCTGCGAGTCAGATGAAGTTAGACTCGATGTTAGTATCAAAGAAGAACTCGTTGAGTCTTTGCTAAACTTGACGAGTAGAAGAGAGTAGAGGACTAGAATGGATGATAGGGACTGTATGAGTTGGCGGCCCAACTCGGCGAGTCCGGTCAACTGGAAGTTGACTTTGACCAGGGGAAAATAGTCATTTTACCCTAGAACAGTTATCAGTATCGGATTTAGTTTTTTTGGGATTGTAGCCGGGGAGTTTCGGAGCAACAGTCAGCCAGTTCCAGATTTAGCATCTCAGCGGCCAGTGTTACGAGGTGAGTTTCCTTCAAGTAGGAATGGGTCTACGGCCAGAATGCCGGCCCGTCTAGTTAGTAGTAGTTCCAGACTTCGGTCCGATGTAGTAGTTCAGTGTGCTTGATGTCTTTGTGATTCAAGCCTGTCTTTGTGTTATGTGTTCCGGACATGGGTCCGATGCAATATGAAGTATATGTGTTTATGATTGTAGTTATGATTATGCTATGCTATGTTCACTCAATTTCTGGACTTCGGTCCGATGTAGAGGGCAAGGCCCTGATAAGTTCCGGACTTTAGTCCGACGCAGTTTCCGGACTTCGGTCCGATGTAGCGGGTAAGGCCCTCGTTAGTTTTGGTCTTCGGTTCGATGCAGTTTCTGGACTTCGGTCCGATGCAGAGGGCAAGGCCCTAGTTAGTTCCGGACTCCGGTCCGATGCAGTTTCTAGACTTCAGTCCAATGTAGTGGGCAAGGCCCAGTATGTGTTTATGTGTTATTATATGGTATGTGGTAGTATGGGGGAGCTCACTAAGCTTGATGCTTACAGTTTCAGTTTTGGTTTCAAGTACTTCCGCTAGAAAAGGGAAAAGCTCGGGTTGATGGCATCGCACCCACCACAACTTCAGTTTTATCCTAGGAGTTTTATTCAAACATTTTGCTATGATTGATACATTTTTGTTTTGCACAGTTACTATGACTTTTGAGTACTCATTCCATGGTTCTTTTTATATATGACATTGGATGATGTGATTTTTAGTAATATTAAAACAAAAGTTTTTGGGTCGGATTTTGGGTCGTTACAAGTTGGTATCAGAGCCTTGGTTTGAGGGATTCAAGCATACTTTCAAGTGTGTCTGAACTCAAACTAAGGAAATGGTGAAATATTTTTAAAAGAGAAACATTTTTGAAAAGAAATTTTGAAAAGAACTTAGAAAGAAAAAGAGTTTTCTTAAAAAGGGGTGTGGTGCATGCGATTAGCCGAGCTCAAGTAAGTACTCCCAAATTACCCATACAAGCTTATGTTATGATTATCAGTTTCAGTTTCATTAGAACAACATGCTAGAATAGGACTAAGGATCTAGAAGGATGCCTTATGTGCCTGCTATATGTGTTTCAGCTTTATGGGAATTGCATGCTAGTATTGAGTAGACAACAATAGGATAGCCTATTTAGGTTATGCCTGATAGTATGAGCTTAGCATTGAATGCTAGTGCAGATTAGTCATTATGATAGCTAGAGTGGTGTATGCTTGATTATGTACTTAATGCCCGAATGCTGCTTGCTTTGTGCTTTTAGGAGTTCTTGTTGTCTTTCAATAACTAGTAAACGAGTATGTTAAGTTACATATTGCAAGGACTAAATAATTTCAGAAGGTTAGGTCTAGCTCTATTTCGTAGCCCTCGTTTTAGTCCAACCGTTATAAGGTAGGATCTCTCTTTCGAAGAATTATCAAGTCTGAGTGATATGTAATAGTATTCGCGAGCTAGTTAGGAGAAGAAAGTGGGCATTTCTTATGCAGCTGATGGTGGAGAGTGGGCAGGTGACTAACCTAGGGTAAGTTGTGACAACCCAAAATTTCCATTATGTACGAACATTATCAAGTCAATAGAAGTTAGAACAGTCACAGTAAATTTTCAGACTTTTCCATATAAGTTTGAGTATTTCAGGGTTTACACTTAAGGAGATATCAGGAGAGTGGATGCACTAGGGTTTTTTGCAACTCTGTTATTCCAAAACTCTATTATATTAGAGTTCATTTCAGGAATAAAATATTTTCTGCCAAAAATCCCAGGACTATATATAGAATTCTGAACCATATTCATTCATTATTTACATTTCCAACTAGAGAAAAGCCATTTTTCTCTCTCACGGATCTTCGGGTTTTCATCCCAAATCGTGAGTACCTCTCTCTAGTTGTATTATATAGCTAGTAATGTGCATAATAACATCTATTTCATAACAAAACAACTAGATTCGAGAGTTTACCGCCCAAGAACACCTTGGGGAGTAAACTCTTAAAATGATGCCTAGTCCTTCCCCCGTGATATGTAACTACCTTAGGCTTGTATGCTAGTGTTTATAAGACCATAAATCACCCATGAACACCAAGAGTAAGGTGTTCATGGCCCAAGAAGTTCTTGGACCGTGAACTCCAAACTCAAGGGCCAAAGAGTGCCTTAATCACTCCTAAAGCCTTGGATCAATACCTAGATTTACTCCTAGTTAAATCAAGGATCTTAAAAACATCAAAGACCCATCCCAAAGAGAGATTACGGTCGTAATCTCTTATGGAAATGGCCTTTGGGCTGTGAACATCAAAGAAGGGTACCAAAGTGTGCCTAAGGCTTTCATTAGCCTTAGATAATTGTCTAGAACCTAACCTAGATGAGCATGGGACTTGAAAACATAAAAATACCCCTTCCCATATGAGTTTACGGTAGTAAAATCAAAAGGGAATGGCCTTGGGGCCATAAACTACTAAAAGGAGTGTCTTAATTCCCTAAACCCTTCCAAGGAATAAACCACCAAGTAGAATTGATTCTAGGGATCATATAACACTTCAAAACACAAAATGTCATTAAGCTTAGGAGCTTACAGCCGTAAAATCAAGGGTTTACGACCGTAAACTCCTTGTGTGAGGTTTATTAGAGAGTAAACTCATTTATAGGGTCCTTTGGAACCCTAAACCCATTAGCCTTGTCCCACAACAACTTAGATGCAATCCTTAGGGCTTATAACACTTATATAAAGTGTTTATCATGTTCTAGGATGTATTAAACATTTACAATTAGTAGTTTAAGACTAATTGGGTGCATATATGTGTGATTATATGTTCATTAGGATCATACCGTTCAGTACATCCAAACCACCATCTACAGGTGAGTTCATACCCCTTAATCAATGTTTAAATGATTTTAAATGCTTTAATGGGTGGGGGGGGATACAAGTAGAAAACAACATGTTATCAAATCTTTCATATGTATTTATAACTGTGTTTTCATCCAGCAGATTTTACATACTTCAAAATGTGATGCATGAAATGGTTTTCTATCTTAAAAATACTTTGTTATCTATTATAGGGATTACTAGAAGATACAAAACATTATTCCTATTACAAGGAATTACATCAGAGTCAGTTCATTCATGAGTCTATACTATACATTACATGTTACATGGATACACTTACATGAGTACCTTACATGAATACATTACATGAGTACCTTACATGAATACATTACATGAGTACCTTACATGAATACATTACATGAGTACCTTTACATAGATACATTTACCTGTATACAATTACATGAATACTTGTATCTCGATTCACGAGGATGATTTATTAGTACCTTCTGAGTAAATTGTCCTGCCTATCCCAGTTCAATGGGATATCTAGATGGGACTAACCATTCCGAAGCCCAGCTGTTAGCACCAGTGGTTGATGAACATCTACGGATGCCTACAGTTATTACTTATATTAGGAGTACTTTTACGGGACTAACCATTCCTTGGGCCTACTGTTCGCTACAGAGGTTGATGAACATCTACGGATGCCTACGGTTATTACTTATATTAGGAATACGTTTACGGGACTAACCCGTCGTCCCACCTGCTGTAGCTACAAAGGAAAATTGAACAATCTACAGATGTTCAAAGGTTATACATTTCGCTATTCGCGATGTCGTGTTAATCCTAATACAAAAGGATAACAATTACATGTGTGCATTTTTCCTATTACTCTACTTTGTGATACATTCACATAAAAGAGGAGTTAGACTAAGTACTTTTAGTGCTAGTCAAAAGAAAGGAAAAACTATCATTTTTACTTACAAAACATTCGGGTCTTGGTAGAAGACTACATTTCATACTAGTAGGAAATAAGGGATTTTCTAGGGTTTTTCATTACTTACATCAACTGTTTCATTTAAAGATTTACAGGGCATTCATAACAGTTTTCCAAAACAAGACAATGACACTTAAAATACTTATGAATTCACCAGCTTTAGGCTGATACTCTCTTTCAAAATAACTTGTGTTCTCAGGTCACCAGTAGACAGGTACGATGGCCAAGTTTTGAGAAGACGGAGCACAGACAAGACTCGTCTTTTATTTTGATTGTATTTTTGGTGTCTTATTACATTGAAAGAACACACATGTATTAAAACTTTACTTTTAATGTAATGGATGATGTTGTTGCTTGTTTACTACTTTACACTGTTGTGATACTATACATGACGTCCTCCACCCCGGAACATTTCTGTCGTTCTCGGTTTTGGGGTGTGACAGATTGGTATAAGAGCATTGTTTATAGTGAATATAGTATATCAACCCATAAAAGATATACTAACTATAAACACATTGGGATTAAAACACTCTGTCTAAGAGTTATACTTTTAAATAATAAAATATTTAAGTAAGTATACGTGCCTGCATTCATACTAAAATCAGTGTCACAATGACAAGAACAAACGTATTACGATTGTTGAATATCACAAGTAAGCCTGGGGATATATGGTCAGTCTTGGGAATGGAATAGCCTGATCAACTATGCTGGTCCAAGGAGTGATTAGCATATGCCCAAGAATGGTTGTGATGTGGCAACAAGTCTAAAACTTACCAACACAACCATAAAGTAATACCATAGGGGTATTTAGTCTTACTGTAATTATCTTAGTCAGTTCGTCTATTTAGCTATTTCTTATATCCCTTTTCTCGCGTAGATTTTAATTGCTGGATTTCACCACGGCGATCCGTACTTCCCAAACCAAGGCAACGCTCGATGGCTAGAGGAAGAACCAGAAGATGATCACCCAATACCTTTGGATGATCACCATGCTGAGGGTTTTTCCGATAGTTCTGAATCGGAGCCTGAAGTCAACAACCTACCCCCAGCTGCTCAAAACCCAAACCTGAACCCCCGTCCCGCATTTCAAGGACCCACACCTCTGTGGGCCACTAACTTGAATAGATGGAGTCAGGAACAGGGTCAACCCATTCCCTACAACGGAGACAGAAGTTTCTACAACATCAATGAGGGAGGATCTGCAGACAGGGTCCTACCCATCATGGTTCGTAGGATTTCTAGGAACATGATACTGGGTCAATCAACTATCAATCGAATCTGGGAGATTGATACCAACTGATAAGTTTAAAACTAAACTTGAAGATCGATTAGATCTTAAACAGGTAAAATAAAGAGCAAACAGCAAGAATACGAAATAGTAAACAACTCAAGAATGGATCGAACAATGTCGAATGATTATAAACAACCCTCAAAAGAGCTCGATTAAGAACTTCAACTGTAGAGGATTAAAAGGTTTACAAGAACGATAAAGAAAGAAAACTGTATTGCTATCGTAATGCTATCGTCTTCTAGATCGTTTTATTAATATGCATGCAAGCACATTATTATATAGTAAACCCTACAAGCTCACGGTTGGACAGGCCCGAACCGTAGTGCAAAACTGGACTATAAACCGAGCCCAATGACGCAATACAAAATAATTCCTACGCTACCCAACAATCTCCCCCTTTGCGTCAATTGGAGCGAGATCATTACTTCTTGCTTGGGCCAGCAGCAGCAGGAACCTTCTTCTTTACAGTCTGAAACAGACGAGAGATAAGAGCAAGTATCGTTTGTCTGAATCGAATGTACCACTGAATCATATCGTTGAAGTATTTGATATCATTCGCTGTATTCTCTTTACACCGATGGATGATCTCCAGCACATGCTCTAGACAATCAGTGGTATAAAGATGTTTATCCACTAAGGCAAAGAGACATTTCTATCCTTCAGACCTAGTGAACATGACCGAATTTCGCCTTGGGTCAATCTTTCCCATCTTCATCTGGTTCAGATCACTGGCCGAGCCAACAGGAGAGATCTTCGGTTTCTTCTTGAAGACAGTGGCAATCTCCTGATCCATCAGGGCTACCTCCATGATGTAGCATACCAACATCCTTTTGAGATGGTCTATGATCGGACTATATTCGGCTTCATTCGTCAAGAGGATGTTGTGCAGAACGATCCAGTCATGGGGGTTGAGGTTCGGTAGATCTGCTAAAGATATAAGATGTTCGGTTCTTGCAGACCCTCGGATCACCCTGAACTGAACGTTGATGAATCTACCTTCGGTATATGGCTTCAAAACCTGAACGTTGATGATCTTCTGAGCGCTCCATGTTTGATACTGTGGTTGAGCGACCTTCAGATAGAACTCGATTAATTCCCGATCAACCTCAGGATGAGGATGAGGGACTTCGGCAACGTTGGCGAAGGCGTGGAAGATAAACGCCTTTTGGGTTAAGGGCATGTCGAACTGCGAGTCGACAGAATTGTAGCAGTCGAAAGAGATCACCGGTTCGAGCCATAGGATGCTTGGAGTATCGATAGCCTCCTTAATCATTCTCTCTCGAGTCCAAGCAGGGAAAAGAGTCTTCCTGCTCTCGAGGAGATCGTGGGCTTCTTTCTTCTTGCGTTCAGCTTCTTCAGGTTCTCGCGCCACACGAACATTGTCATTCTCAACATTGCGACTATTTTTGCGTTTCAGCAAGTCAGCAATGGTTTCTTGATCATCTTCATCTTCTTCCTCAGCTATCTTCTTTCCTTTATCCTTCACACCCGAACCAGAAGTTTGACCAGTAGGAGGAGGTTCGGTTGTGTGAGCAGCTTTTGAGGAAGGAGGTGGTTTCGATCCGGAATTCACTTCTCCCCCTTGTTTCGGAGTGGACACGAAACTAGGTAGCCCTTCAATTTTGCTCAATAGGTCCAGGGCAGGAGCAAGTTTTTCAGCAAGGGTTCGCCTTACCGAATGGTTGAGAATCGGATCGTGTGCTTCCAGGATGTTGGATAGGGCGGAGTGTACATCCGAAACACATGTCTTGATAACCTCCCGTTCGGATCGAAGAGCGTCAATTTGTTGCTGAGAGTTGGAAAGCTGAGCACTCTTGACCTTGAGGGCGGTGGTTTTGTTTGCAAGAGCGTCCATCAACGAGTTTTCTGCTGCCAGATCCTCTTGGAGTTTAGAGAGGCGCTCGTTGATAGAGGCACGAAGGGCCGAGTTGTCATCACTAATGGATTGGCGAAGGGTAGCAAACGACTTCAACTCCATGGAGTCGAACGTGGCGAATTGTTGAACGATTGGTTCCAACGTTGTCTTAGTAGCATCGGCACTCTCCTGTAAGGACTTTAACAGGGTAGAGGCGTCAGAGAATAGTTTATCGACTTTTTCGGTCGCTGCCTCACATGTTTTCGTTGAGGCGTCAATGGCGGCAGTGGCTGAAGCGACTGAGTCATGCTGAGCCCTAGAGAAGGCATCAACAATCTTCTGAAGTGCTGCTTCAGAGAGAGATGACTGAGAATTGGAGGAGGAAGCAATGAGTAAATCAACCTTCTCATGCAACTCCTTAAGGTGCTTCTTTGTAACTGGAGCATCCTCATCATCGTCGCTTTGCACCTGAAACGGACTAAAATAGACCGAATCAAACTGCATGTTCTCCCCGCCAAGGAATGGATTATCTCCGTCAGAGGCATGACCAGGAGATGGGGGTGGTGGTAAAGCTGGTGGTGTTGTGGTATGGGTAGGTTCAGGTTGAGTTTGAGTGTGGGTAGGTTCGGGTGGTTGTTGAGTTTCAGTTGTGTGTATGGTTTCGGTTACTGGAGGTGGTTCGGTTGCATCGGTATGAACCCCCGTATCAGATACGTTGCTTGTAACCTTTGCAGTGGCTGTGGTTGTTGTATCAGTGAAAATGGGTGGTGGTATAGGGAAAGAGGTTGGAGGAATGGTGGTAGTGGGGGTTATGGTGGGAATGGAAGTAGGAATGGTTTGAGTGGGAGAGGGAATGGGTGAGTTATGGATTTCCATGTCAGGAGTAGGTGATCTGGGTGGGGTATTGCCTCTTGGAGGTGTTTCGCCTCTTTGAGAGCCGTCCGAATCCGAACTCTCACCTTCCGACTCACTGGAAGAGGAGGCGATAATGAGCTTTCGCTTCAGTTGAGTTTTGCGCCTCTTCTACTGAGGGGACTGAGCAGGTTTAGTAGCCTTCCTCTTTTTGGGAGAAGGGCCTTTAGCCCCTTTCGCCACTTGCTTCCCTTTTTCTGCCTTTTTGCCTCTTGAAACAGGCTTATCGGCATCATGTATAGACTTGAGCATCTCCTGTGTGAGTTCCCTCGGTCCAGACTGCTTGAACTCCTTGATAGTCCGGATGATCCTGCTGTCAGATGGAACATGACCATACATGGTCTCTGGGATGGAGCCAATGAAAGAAAACCTCGATGCATCTGAGACGATAATCTTCATGGTATGGAATGTACCAATCGAAGACATCGATGCACCGGCAACAGTGGGAACATCGTGCTTATCCATCGCCCATTTAGTAACGATGGTCCAGAACCTGGCATACGACACCTCAGAATGTCGTGAAGAGGAGGATAAACTCTGGATGAGTTGTTGCCAGAGAACCAACCCATAATCAAGATTGACTCCGTTGTAAACCCCGTACATGATAGAGAGAAAGAGCCGACTAGAGCCGTCTGAACCTGAGCTCCGTTCTGAAAGACCCTTGAAGAGGACAGTGAACATCCCGTTCCACTGTGGCGGCAAACACGACTTTTTGAACTTAGCGACGGAGGTGAGCGTCTCCGTGTACCCCATATTATAGGACATATTGTAGAGGTGCCGTAACGGAATCGTCTCCGGATTAACCCTAGAAGGGTCAGCAGCAAACCCAAGCAATGAGCCAAATCGTTGCCTGGAAATCGAGGCTTTGTGATCAGCAACCTCGAAGAAGATTCTATCAACTGCTTTGTCATAATGTGCAGTCGCATAGATCTGCGATAATATCTCCATGGGCACTGTTTCCACCCGTGAAAGTGCAGGAGCGATAGGGGAATACTTCAGGCACTCGATGATCAGGAACATGTATGAGTCGTACGCCTGAGGAGTTAAATTGATCACCAAACACTGTTGAGGGCGAATGGGAAGGATGTGGGAAGTAGCGTGAACTGACGATGATTCTGCCATTGTTGAAGTGGGGAAGAAGATGATGAACAGTTAGGTTTTCAGGAAATTTTGCTCTCTTGTAAATTTGGATGCGGTAAAGAGGTAAAAGGGAGATGAGGTCGCCTTTTATAGTGGTTTGCAGGAGAGAAAAATCTGTTCAAATCTTCTATCGAAATATGGAAGGTTTTCTCCGGAATTTGACTGATGCGTGATAGTTATGGTATGCGATGAGCACGCATGAGAGAGAATGGCAGATTCCTTGGAACACGCTGCCCAACAAGTGCCGTTTCTGAAGAAACCGTTTCAAATCCACACGCGCCTTTATGTGCCAGAGAGGAATCGCTTCAAATTTGCACACGCGTCCATAATGTCAGTTAAAGAATGGACATTTCATTTTCGCATGCGTCCCCGATTTACCGCCGTTTGAAATTCAATCCATTAGACTCCCGCCTGAGTCAGCAACCCTTCATCTTATCCTTGTAACGACATCTTTTGAATGATACGCCCATGTGGATTAATTTTGACCACGTCTTTTAATTAACCACCAATTTAGTAAAACAGCCTGTAATTATTAGTACCAGAATTTTGGAAAATCAAAGATTTTCATGCTAAGGGTGTAAAAAGAAAAGAAATAAAGCAAATCTTTTTGGGAATAATTGTGATGTCATTTAAGACACGAAACAAATGATCCCGGGCACGAATCTTTTCCTTCAAAGTCAAGAGAGACCTTAAAGTGTTAGTGTGGTTTCCCGTTGAATAACGATCAAACACTCATTAACAAGTGTTGAAAGGCTTCTTTTAATAAGGCTTTGTAGGGTGGCTTCAGCTTTGATTCAACAGTTCTAATCTTGAAATAAGATAGAAAGTGAACAAAGTACTTGTGAGACCGGTGTAGTCAATTGAACAAGTAGGCATGAAATAATGTTAAAGTGACTGGTAAATATAAAATCTCAACAAAAAATTAAAACTGGATCCCAAGGGAAGAAATGTTATGGTGTTTAACAATTTCATAGGAATCACACAAAAGAAAAACTTGAGATTTCATGAGGATACTTCCGTCAATACACTAGTGAAAACTTGATCAATTGAATTGTTCACCGTCAATTCAGATTTGGTATTGAATTTTGGGTTTCACTCAGCTCGTAGTGGCACGAAACTAAGATCATAAACACAGTTTTTGAGTAACCATAAACCTCAGTGGTAATTTCTGAGAGTCTCAAGGGTTACGTTGATGAAACGAATGTAATGGAGAAAGTAATAGAGATGGTGTAAGAAGGAAAAGTACCTCTGGTATGAAAAGTAGGACCAAGCAGAAAACTCTTATCTCAAGTGAGAAGAGAGTTAGGTAGCTCACGATTAGAATAAATGTGATAGCCTAATTGGGAAGACAGGGTTTATGTATACCAAGTCATTAAGGCTATTATTCAGAATCTGATGAGGCTTTGGGCACATAGAACAACATGCTTCTAGGGACACTTAACCATTCTAACACATTCCCCATAAACGAACGAACACACATATAAAATGAAATACTAAAAAGTAAATAAAGAACAAAATATATTTGGAGTTTTGGATATATATAAAAAAATGAAAAATAACAAAGAAGAAAAAAATAAGACTCAGAAAGAAATTAAAAAGAGTTAAAAAAAAACTTTGGAAAATTTTGAAACCGAACCCGAGCGTTCGGTTGGTTTCGGTTGAGAAAAATTCTGAAAAACCGAACCCGAGCGTTCGGTTGGTTTTGGTTTTGAAAAATTTTAGAAACCGAACCCGAGCGTTCGGTTGGCTTCGGTTTTGAAAAATTTTAGAAACCGAACCCGAGCGTTCGGTTGATTTCGGTTTTGAAAAATTTTGAAAAACCGAACCTGAGCGTTCGGTTGGTTTCGGTTTTTGAAAAATTTTGGAAAACCGAACCCGAACCTTCGGTTGGTTTCGGTTTTGAAAAATTTTTAGAAACCAAGGAATTTTGACATTCAAGTAGGTAATACTTTAGACGAATAGATAAACAACTTTGTACAAGAAATTTACAACCAAGAAAACTACCTTTGAAATGATGAGCGAGTGCAGATGATGCAACCGAACCCGAACGTTCGGTCAATTTCGCTTCTTACGTTTGAGATCGAGAGGTAGTTTGTGGTACTGATTCTGATTCCATCATACCTAGCCCTTGTAGAATTTTGCTGAATGAGGCTTCAGGAAGAGCTTTGGTAAAGACATCAGCCAGTTGATCAGTGGTTCTAACAAAGTGTACTTCAACGTTTCCATCTTCCACATGATCTTTGATGAAGTGATACCTCAGTGCTATGTGCTTGGTCTTGGAGTGTTGCACTGGGTTATGACAGATCCTAATTGCACTTTCAGAGTCGCAATATAGTGGGATCTTTTTCATATTGAGTCCATAGTCTCGAAGTTGACTCTGGATCCAAATCACTTGAGAAGTGCAGGATGCAGCTGCAATGTATTCAGCTTCTGCAGTGGACAAAGACACACACGTTTGTTTCTTTGACTGCCAGCTAACCAACTTCCCGTCAAGGAATTGGCATCCACCAGTTGTGCTTTTTCTGTCGAGTCCACAACCTCCAAGGTCTGCATCTGAATAGGCTTGAACGAAGAAGCCCGAGTTGGAAGGATACCATAGACCTAGAGAGGTGGTTCGCTTGAGATAGTGTAGAATATTCTTCACTGCAAGCATGTGAGGTTCGCGTGGATTTGCCTGAAATCGAGCACAGTAACAAATAGAAAACATTATGTCAGGCCTGCTAGCAGTGAGATACATCAGTGAGTCTATCATCTGTCGATAAAGCGTAATATCAACAGTCGGTTTGTCCAGGGATGGGGTGAGCTTGGTGACGAACGCCATTGGAACTTTGATTTTGGAATCTCCCATCATGCCAAACTTTGCTAGGAAAGTCTTCGTGTAAGCTTCATGATTGATGAAGATGCCTTCGGGTCCCTGTCTAATATTTAAACCAAGGAAAAAGTTGATAGGACCCATTGAGCTCATTTCAAATTTAGTCTCCATCAGCTTTCTGAATTCAGCTGTTAAGCTAGGATTCGTTGAGCCAAAGATGATGTCATTGACATAAATTTGAACAATCATCAGGTGGTTACCTTCCTTCTTGAGAAAGAAGGTTGGGTCAACCGAACCTTGCTTGAATTTGGACATCTTTAAAAATTTAGTCAGCGTTTCATACCAGGCTCTCGGAGCTTGTTTCAGTCCATACACGGCTTTATCCAAAATATAACAATGATTAGGATACCTTTCATTTACGAAGCCAGGAGGTTGCTCCACATACACAGTTTCTTCGAGTTCACCATTGAGGAATGCACACTTGACGTCCATTTGGTAAACCTCAAAGTTTTTGTGGGCAGCATAGGCTAGAAATATTCTTACAGATTCCAGCCTAGCTACAGGAGCGAACGTCTCTTCATAATCAATTCCTTCCTCCTGACAATATCCCTTCACGACCAGATGAGCTTTGTTTCGAATTACATTTCCTTCCTTGTCCATCTTGTTTCTAAAGACCCATTTGAGACCGACAACCGAGGCATCTGGAGGAGTTGGAATAAGACGCCAGACTTTGTTCCTCTCGAATTCGTTCAGTTCATCTTGCATGGCTTGAACCCAATCGGAGTGATCAAGAGCAGTATTAACTGTCTTTGGTTCAACTTTTGAGACGAATGAATTAAACATGCAAAATTAGACTTTAGAAAACAAGGAAGTCTGTTTTGCCTTAAGTTGTGATCGGGTCAGAACCTTTTCAGATACATCACCAACAACTTGAGAGATAGGATGATCTTTGGTTCATTTGGTGAGAGGAGGGTAATTTGGATCAAATGTTGAATCCAACTCAGCATTTATCATTTCTTCTGGTTCGGACTGGCTTTCATAATCGTATGACATATCAGCTTGCTCCCCCTCGATAGATGAGCTTTCAGGAGTGTCTTGTGAATCTGGAGCTACAGTGGTTTCTTGTGGTGCTGAGCTTTCGGACGATGATGCACCGTCGGATGGTGAGACACTTTCGGTTGGTGAAGTGTTTTCAGTTGGCAAAGTGCTTGGCTCCCTCTCAACTTGTGAGTTTGGCTGGGATGATGATAGTGGATTCTCCCCCTCGACTGAAGCATCGTGTGGTGGAGAATCTTCAGAGCCAGATCCTTCTTCATTCATTCTTCTTGCAGCATCTTCGACAATTTGCTTCATATTATCTACCTTGTTGTCAGCTGCGCCTGCTTCTGAGAGAGTGGCTTTCTCTGGTTCATCAAAGAGTTCCATGAACTTCTCAAATAGATTAGCGATCGAGACTGTGACTTGGCCAGTTTGAGGAAAGATTTCCCCAGCTGTGTCTTCATTGGCCTTTAGCTTTTTGACATAGCTATCATCAAAAGTCACGTAGTAAGTCTCTTCGATTTTCATCGAACGCTTGTTTAATACTCTGTACCCCTTAGAAGTGAGAGAATATCCTAGAAAGATCCCTTCGTCAGCTTTTACATCGAACTTGTTTCGGTGTTCTTTGGAATTGAAAATGAAACACCTTGAACTGAACACATGGAAAAACTTCACATTGGGCTTCCTGTTGTTGAGAATCTCATAAGGTGTGAGCGTGAATCGCTTGTTGAGATATGACCTGTTCTGTGTAAAACAAGCAGCAGAAATAGCATCAGCCCAAAAATAAAGAGGTAAGGAAGCGAAACTTGGCATGGTTCGGGCGGCTTCACACAAAGATCGGTTTCGTCTTTCGACAATCCCGTTTTGTTGAGGAGTGTAGGGAGCTGAGAAGTTGTGACTAATTACCTTTTCCGCCAGGAATTCTTCGAATTCTCTATTTTTGAATTCCAGACCATTGGCGCTTCTGATGTTGCAAACGACCTTTTTCAGCTGTACTTCAATCTGCTTGATGAACACCTTTAGCTTGTGAGTCGCCTCAGATTTAAGCTTCAGAAAGAACACCCATGTAAAACGCGAAAAGTCATCAACAATAACAAGAATATACTTGCTACCACCGACGCTTTCGATAGATGATGGACCATACAAATCAATATGAAGTAATTCTAGTGGTTCAACAACTTTAGTGTTTATTATAGATGAATGACTTTGACGACTTTGCTTCCCCATTTCACATGCAACACACAGATGGTCTCTATCGAACTTGAGCAGTGGAAGACCTCGAACGTGACCTCCAGTGACAAGTTTGTTGATGTCCTTAAAGTTAAGATGAGAGAGCCTTCGATGCCACAGCCAGCTTTTGTCAGATTGCGCTTTTGATAACAAGCAGATAGCTGGGTTTCCTTTGATGGGTTTGAGGTTAAGAGGAAACATTTCACCTTTACGTTCAGATTTGAGAATAACTCTTTTCGTCTTCTTCTCAACAATTTCAGAACCCTCATCGTCGAATGAGACTTTGAGACCAGTACCTCCAACGAGCTGAGATACACTGATGAGGTTGTGTTGTAGCCCTTCCACGTATGGAACCTTCCTTATTGTGAAATCACCGTTTGTGATCATTCCATAGCCTTTTATGGTGCCGAAGGAGTTGTTCCCAAACTTCATGTTTCCACCATTTGAAAGAGACCTGTATTCCCTTAGTTCTTCCTTCCTTCCTGTCATGTGACGCGAGCAGCCACTATCAATGTACCATTCTTCGTCAAATTGCTCGTCACTGATAATCTGCAAAAATTAACCAGATTTAGGAACCCAAAGTTTCTTGGGTCCTCATGAGCCTTTCTCAGGAACAGGAATAGTAAGAGAGATGTCAACAAGATATGTTCGTTTTATAAGTGTTGTTTCATCTTTCTTTTTGATGGTAAAAACTTTAATTTTTTTAGGATTTAGTGCTTTCGGTTTTGACTCTGGTTCAGACGCTGAAACCTTCTATTTTCCCTTTTGTTCTGCTGATGATTGAGATTTTTGAGAAGGAGCAGAATGAAATTTAGAACGAGGAGAAGAAGAGTTGGAAGAATTAGCAGAATTAGATGAAATAGAATGAGAGAGCTTAGATTGAGATGACTTCTTGGCTGGAGACTCTAGGTGACCCTTTTGCTTTTGATCATTGGTGGGACTGACCTTAGAGCTTTGATCTCTTTTGATTTCCGAACCGAACCTTTGCTTTCGGTTGGTGTAGTTCTCTGAACCGAACTTCTGCTTTCGGTTGAAATCATTTTCTGAACCTAACCTCTGCTTTCGGTTGGTGTAGTTCTCTGAACCGAACCTCTGCTTTCGGTTGATGTTTTTCTCCGAACCGAACCTCTGCTTTTGGTTGTTGTGTCTCTCTTGCGATTCGATAGGATTTTTCTCAGACTTTAGGTTCTTGTCTTGATGAGAGAAATAAGCATTCTGGGATTGCCAAAACTGCTTTCTTTCAGTTGATGATGGATGTTAGCTTTCGGTTTCGGTTTTTCTACAGCAGGTTCACTTTGAACTGATGAAGTTTCACTAGAGGGAGTGTCTTCTTTTGCCGGACTTCCTTTTTCTTGAGGAATGTCTTTTGTACCACTAGTACTTGGCACATCAAAGTTATCAGGCTTATTCAAAGGTTCTGGTACGTATCTTCCTTTGCTTTTCCATGAGGTCCTTTCAGATAAGCCTACCGTTTCATCAGCATTATCGATTGGAGCTGACCAGAAGAACTCATCGCATCCATCAGCATTGTCTTCGTTTACAATAGCTGTGAGTTCAGCAGTCTGATGTTCGGTTACGCTTGTGACCTTGTACACCTGATTTGGAGTGGTTCTAACCTTTTGATATATAACGACCTTCTCTGCAAGAATCGGGGACTTTTGTTGGGACAAACGAGCGAATTCCACTGAATTTTCTGAAATTAGATTCTTGTGGTTTTCAGGTTCGCTTTTTACAAATTCTGAGCAGTCAACCGTGTCCTCTACAAAAATTTCACTCATATTATCGTCCTCATTAAGCTCAGATGCTTTTTCAACATCAATTTTATTTTCTGAGCTCAAGTTGGCGTTTAAAGAATCAAATTTTTGTATGGTTTCGGTTCTCAGTTTCAGTTTATCATTTTCATCCAAAAGGTTTTTAAGCATGTCCTTATGGTCCTTGGATTTGATGAAAGATTCTATTTTGTCCAGTCCATACATATAGGTCGGATTAACGTCCTCAGATGATAACACACTCTCACAATTGTATGCTTCAGCATCGATTTCATCTTCCTTAAACTCAAGGAAGGGTAAAATCATGCGATGAATCTTTTGTCCTATTTCACAGTCCAAATGAAGCTGAGTAATATTAGTGTAAAGACGTTTGGCAATCAAACAAAAAACATTTCGCTGTTTCAACAACTTTAAATTGTCTCTTTGTAAATAAATGTTTTCATCTTTTTTTTTGATTAATTCCGACTCCTTTAGTTCGATCCACATGCGCCGTTCCTCACTCTTTGAAGACACCCTGCTTAATTGGTCAGTTAGGTTAGAATTGGTGACTCGAGTTTGAGTAAGACTACTATCTAGATGAGAGATTCTTGTATTAACACTTTTTAGTTCTTTTTCATATGAGCTTTGTGGAACTTTGAATGAGACAAAGATGGATTGTACCTTCTTGATCATTTCGTCGAGCTCGTTGAACTGCACGCTGAGCGGCTTAGCTGTAAAGCACATATCCTATTGCTCCTTCGGTTCATTACTCCCACCATCAGTGTTGTATCCCCTCATCTGAGATACGTCGGGCACCATCAAGCACCTTCCTCCACTGCTTTCTTCTTTAGCCACACAAGCCTTTCCATGAGAAGGCTTCCTCACTTCATCATCTTCAGAGTCGGTTGACCAAACCTCCACGCCACCGAACTCGTCATCAGCAACCGAACCCTGTATAATTAGAGCATTCATAGAAGGGTTATCGATAGATTTCTTCTTCCTTATCTCATCAAACTTTTTCTGCAGCAAAGCTGCCTCATCCTTTTCCTCATCCTTTTCAGCCATCTTTTTAAGGACACAATCCTTTGCATAGTGGTTCTTTCCACCATAATAGTAACAGCTTACTCCAGAATCACCTTCTGCCTTCGGTTCCTTCTTAGACTCTTCAACCTTCGGTTCATCTTTAACCTTTTCAGAACTATAACTCCCCTACCAGTTTCGGTTTTTGTTGGAGGGAAATCTCTTCTTGATGAATCTCTTGGGGTTAGACACCATCATAGCATAATCCTCAGATGTGAGGTCATAATCCTCCAAGTTGAGGTCTTCGTCCTCCATCACAGCTTTACTTTTGGACAGGAGGGCTAACGAACCTAGGCTTGAAACCACATTCTTCTCCTGCAACACAATCTTCTCCTGAGATTTGAGAATGCCCACCAGTTTCGCCAAGGAATATGATTTAAATTGCTCGTGGGCTTTAACTGTGGACACAACTGCTCTCCACTCTGATCTGAGACCATTTAAGAACGTAACCTTCTGCTCTATAAGCTTCCTTTCGATGTCATGTTTGATCATCTTGCTGAGAAGATGATTGAAGCGATCGAACGTTTGGGTCACAGTTTCTTCGGCTCCTTGCCTGAATTCACCAAACTCAGACAAGAGTAAGGTTTGAATGGAGTGTTCAAGATCCTCTTCTGTAGAGTACAATTCACATAGCCTGTCCCAAATCTCCTTTGCCGTTGTGCATGAACTCACCAGTCTAAAAGTGTCGGACTGAAGTGCGAATCTGATCAATCTTAATGCCTTGATATTGCACTGAAATTTATCTTTTTCATCTTGCGCAATATCTTTAACATCTTTCAGAAGATCATTATACTCTTTTTGAGTTTTAATAATCCTTGAAGTTGCAGAATGAGAAAACGGTCTAGAAATAATTGCTTCCCAGATGAGATATCCATTATCCTCAGATCCTATAACATAATCTTCGAAGTGATGCGCCCAGACTTCATAATCGTGGGTGTACAGGATGGGAATCTTCGTTGTTGATTCAATGTTGTTCGAAATATTGATGGGATTCGATTGCGACTCATCCATAATGATCGAATAATCTGTTCAAAGATTAGACTTGTAATAAATCAAATTAGGGCAAAACAATAAATATCGAGATACGTCAATAATGAGATGACGGCTCAATAAATATCAGTAATTGCGGAATAACCCTAATCGAAACCTTTTTTCACAGAAAAGAAGTGTATCGATTACATAGCCTCCTGCTCTGATACCAATTGATAAGTTTAAAACTAAACTTGAAGATCGATTAGATCTTAAACAGGTAAAATAAAGAGCAAACAGCAAGAATACGAAATAGTAAACAACTAAGAATGGATCGAATAATGTCGAATGATTATAAACAACCCTCAGAAGAGCTCGATTAAGAACTTCAACTATAGAGGATTAAAAGGTTTACAAGAACGATAAAGAAAGAAAACTGTAATGCTATCGTAATGCTATCGTCTTCTAGATCGTTTTATTAATATGCATGCAAGCACATTATTATATAGTAAACCCTACAAGCTCACGGTTGGACAGGCCCAAACCGTAGTGCAAAACTGGACTATAAACCGAGCCCAATGACGCAATACAAAATAATTCCTACGCTACCCAACACCAACTCTGGCGTCAACACAGTCTGCATTCGCCAACTAGAGTATGCTCATGTAAGGACTCTGGTCCGCAATGCAGCTCTGCAGAGGGAACTTGCTGAAACTCAAGCCGAAGTTAGGGATAAAGAACTTATACTAGCAATTCTCGTCGCCGATAGAACCTCGACGACTCATCTTTTGGATATAACCAAGTTTATGTAAAAACTTTGGTCTAATTTCCTATCTTTGTAAATCTTAGACCTGTTAGGTCTTGATCTAGTCATAGGTCTGTCAAAAATTTTCCTATCCTGGTTGATGTAAGGCCTACTTCTAGGCCATTTTCCCGAACTTGCTACATTTGTAATCCCCGTATTATTGACATAAATCTAATCATATGGAAATTTTTATCCAAAAGATATCATCTTCATTAAGTTATACTATTCATTTTGTTGTTGGACTATGGAGAATTAGTCCATGAGACACATTCATTATTCAGTTATTCTTATCCATGTCGTCATCTTTGAAACGTATTGTTAAAGATGCCGCCATGCAGAAATCCCAGGCGTAACTCAAACAACGAAACACCGATACCACCACCTCCACCACCACCTCAACCTCCTTAACCACCTCCTCCCTTCGATGCCACTATGTTCCAAGCAGCTTTCACAGCAGCAGTTACAGCTGCTATGTCAGCCATCAACGCCCCTGTCCCTAGTGGATCGGGAAAAGGTGCACCTCCCTCGAACCACGACGAAAGCCATGGAAATCCTCAGGAATGCACCTACAAGGACTTCATGAATGCCAAACCCCGCAGCTTCAATGGATCTGGTGGGCTTATGGTGTTAAGGCAATGAATTGAAAAGATGGAATCTGTCTTTGAAATATGTGCTTACCAGAAGGGCAACAAGGTCAAGTTTGCATCTTGTACCTTCTCTGACAGAGCACTAACATGGTGGAACGGCCATGTTAAGTATATGACTCTAGTGATAGCATATTCCATCAGCTAGGAACACTTGAAGGACATGCTGATGAGAGAGTACTGTCCTCGAGGTGAAGTACAAAAACTCGAGCAGGAACTCTATGTCACAACCAGAAATTTTGTGTCTTGTAATCACTATACTCATGTAAATGTTGAATCAAAAACTTAAGAGCATGTGTGATACCTATTATTATGACATCAAAAACTTCAATCAAATACATCATACAAATACTACAAATAGTCATCAAGCAATTGGAAACCCTAGAAGTTCTTGTTTAGGTACATTTTGGACTAGGACTTCCTTATTGGACTCAATGGACCAATAAGCTTCCAATTTGACTATCATGGGCTTAGAACCCTTAAATGGGCTCTAATTGGATCCACATTAATTTATTTCAACATTATGGGCCATATTGGGCCTAGAATGAAATAAATTAAGAGTTTTGAACCATGAATAACCTAAACTACTCCAACAAAGTGTAAAAATCATATTATGTTTCTTTTAGGTTAAAACTCATCCAACCTAACTTCTACATGGGCTAGAGGGCATAAAAGCCCAAATTTTCCTTTTCCTTCAAAATTCTCGGCCCAATGCCCAAATCCAAGAAGAAATGAAGAGGGTTGACTTGCAATTGACACCTCATTATTATCTCTTGGTTCTCCATGCAACCTATCCCATGTTTCCATGCATATCACCTCAAGGTCTATTTCTCCCTCTCTCTCTCTTGCTCTCGGCGATTTCAAACACACACACACCTCACAAACTCTCTCTAGATTACTCAAGAAATCATCCTTCCTCTCAATTCAAAAATCTCAAAAATTAGGAGGTTTTCAAGAGGATATTTCCACAAACTCTTCATCTAAGGTAAGGTTATGCTTGGATCTATGACTTAGATTCTTTGTTTTATCAAAAATCTCTTCCTAATCCATGCAAAAATCGTGATCTTGCATCCTAGAATCACCTCAAACTCGAGATCTTCAAGAAAAGGGTGCTAAGGCCAAAAATCACCAAGCTTTCTTCCATCTTTTCTTCAAAAACCGAAACCACACCCTAAGGTGAGCTTCATACTCCCTATTTTTCTGTTTTATAAGTTTTTTTTTGGGGGGGGGAATACAAGCAAATGTGTAGATCTATATGTATTTGTATGCCTTGTATGATTTCTATGCTTATATGTGTGTTTTTATGTGATTATGATGTTAGATCTAGTCATAAGCCCCTAAAAATCGAGATATACTTTATGTTAAATGATACTAGCATCAAATATATTTCTACATATAAAGTATTTCAATAAAAATAGCTAAGTGGCTTAATAACATCTTCTTTGGGCTAAAAACTCAATTTTTGGACACAAAATGTTAAAAATATAAAGTTAAAGGGCCCAAAATGACATATTACGAATTCTGATGGATGAGGAGAGTCAAAACAGTTTCAATAAAATATTTTCTGTAAATATACTCATTTGGAGGATTAAAAATATAAATTTCAAGCTTAATGGGCTAAAAATGACAATTTCGGCCCAATAGGGCCCAATATGCGAAATTTTCTGTTTTGAAGGGCTAAAACTGTGTTTTTCTGTAAAACAGTGGACTACTAGTGTCCCAAGTCCTTTTCTAAGGTTTAAAATGCTTTTCAAAATTTAAAAGGACCAAAGTTGCAAAAATTTTCCGATTTGGGCCAAAATTGTAAAAACTGCGAAAAAGAGGGGTTACAACCGGGAAAACTGTATTTTCAGGGAACAAAACTGTTTTCAACTAAGAATATGCTGAAAAATATCAATTTCGATAAGTTTTGGTGTTAAAATGACAAGATAAATGGTTTAAGGACTAAACCGGAAATTTATTTATTTAAAGGGTCGAAAAAGTAAATTTACAACTTAAAGAGGGGCTGTAAACAGAAAATTCTCAATGCTAATTCAATACACCCATCGTGATCAAATATTGGCACCGTGACTACCGACGAAATACAATACACAACAATACCAAAAATCGTTGTTAAACGAATTGATTCGATCTCGAATCAATAACAACCCGAAACTACTAACACGACGATAACTCGATTCACACAAGTAACATTTGGGAATTCAATACACATGTGAGAGTGCACAGACGTCGACGCACCATCTTTGGGCCCCAAAGTGTAAAATCTTGTTTTTTGGGCCTAGCTAGCCCAATGACCTGATCTTTAGGCCCGAAGACATCAACCTTACGAGTTGTTGGGTCTTACATGATCCAACACACGTAAAAGGACTTTCAATGGCAAACATGCTGCTGGTCCCCAAGGGTCCTTCGGTACTGCTAGCAAAGTCGAGACTTATCAAATGCGAGTTGGGCTAAGGGTCCTTCGCATTCACTATAGCCTTGAACGATGTAGGGAATTACCGGGGGCTTCGCACCTTCTTTTTCCTCTCGGTCGTGGGGCTACATGAGTCCGGGGGGTTGGATTATGTGAATAAGTGCGAGCGACGCCTAAGGGATCGTTTGTACGGTTGTCGACTGGTTGTCTTCATTTACGTACGTTACAACAATTCAGAACCCACTGTTTATCCAAGGTCTCCGGAGCTCAATACATACACCTGTCGTAACGAAGTACCAACACATGATCTATCTAAAGTAAAGTGATAGGGAAACGTCGGGTTTTCCTAGGGTTTCAATTAATACATTTTTGAACTAAATACCGAGTTTTACAAATCGTATTCTTACATTTATAGAAATAAACAAGCATACTTATGGATCTTCACACTTTTTATACTAAGCTCTTTTCAGAAAATATCGGATTTTCTGGTGGTTTTCAAACAATACAGAACATTGGATTTCAAACATTACTTATGAACTCACCAACATTTCATATGTTGACGATTTTCAAAATACTTGTATTCTCAGGTAACCGATAAAGTGAAGAAAGGATTGTACTCTATGATATTTCGCGGGTGTTTAATTATCAATGAACAATATATTTTTGGGACATGTAATTTTTGAGACAATGTAATGGATGTAAACACTATCAGTTGTAATATTCAAATGTTGGTGATGAATGATGTTATGTTTCATGTATATTCATTGTGATGGTATTCAATTGAGTCACAACAGCCCCCGGACGTTTCCGCCGTCTGGTTCGGGGGTGTGACACTCTAGGGTCTACAAATGGTTTGATCCGACATATCAAACTACACAAATAGGTTCTGTGATCTGGCAATCCTATGCCCTGATATGGTTGCTCTCGAGAGCAAGAATATAGAGAGATATATCTGGGGACTGTCGCACCAGATCCAGTCAAGTGTGTTAGGTTCCAAGTCTGTAACTTTTGATAGTGCCAAGGAGCTGGCACAATCTCTCATAGATCAAAGGAAACCTCTGAACCCAACAATCCCTGCACCCGTACCATAAAAGGTCAACGAAAACAAGAAGGGGTGGAACAAGAGGAAAAGAGGGGCTTTGCAAGAATCCTCCAAGAGACAACAACTTGTGGTAATCAATGCCGCCACGGTAACTCCCGTTGTCCCTGCAAACCCCTTACCAGCGAAAACTTATGCTGGAACTCTCCCGAAGTGCAACAAATGCGGCTTCCACTACCACGGACCTTGCAGGGAGATGCAGTGCTCTAACTGCAATAGGAAGGGGCATACAACCTGTTTCTGCAAGACTCCAACAGCTCAGGTCGCCCAGGTTCCTAATGCCGGTATGGGCCAAGCTTGCTATGGTTGTGGCGAAGTGGGCCACTACAAGAGGAACTGCCCTAAAGCGGGGATGGTTGGAGGAGTAGGAAGAGTTATGGGCCTAGGCTACGAGGAAGCGGTAGCTGATCCTACGATAGTTACTGGTACGTTTCTCCTCGATAACTCATATGCTTGCATACTTTTCGACAGTGGAGCAGAGAAAAGTTTCGTAAGTCACAAATTTGCACACCTGCTTAAACAAAAACCATGTGCATTATATAATTCATTCACAGTAGAAATGGCTAACGGGAAAACAGAGAGTACTAACTGCATATACGTAGGTTGTACTTTAACTTTAGATGGCCATACTTTCAAGATAGACCTCATGCAGGTCCCAATTAAATGTTTTGATGTTATCATCGGCATGGATTGGTTGAGTCTTCTTCGCGCCAACATCATGTTCTTTGAAAAAGCAGTTCGTCTTAACCTTCCTAACAACGAAACCTTAGTTATCTATGGCGACAAACCTAGTACGAGCCTTCGCATCATTTCATGCATTCAAGCCCATAAGTGCTTGCGAAAGGAATATCATGCATTCCTCGCACACGTCGTCGATACGAGTCAAGAAATGAAAGACATTCAAAACATCCCAGAAGTACGCGACTTTCCCGACATCTTCCCAGAAGAACTTCCCGGTTTACCACCACAACGCCAAGTCAAGTTCAAATTGACTTACTGCCAGGAGCTACTCCTGTAGCCAAATCTCCTTATCGTCTGGCACCGGCCGAGATGCAGGAACTTTCCAGTCAGCTTAACGAACTTCTCAAGAAGGGATTCATTAGACCAAGCTTCTCACCCTGGGGAGCATCGGTCTTGTTCGTCAAGAAGAAAGATGGATCGTTTTGCATGTGCATCGACTATAGGGAACTCAACAAGCTTACCATTAAAAATCGTTATCCTTTGCCCCGCAAAGACGATTTATTTGATCAACTTCAAGGAGCCAACTACTTCTCGAAGATAGATCTATGATCCGAATATCACCAACTGCGAGCGCTAGAGGAGGATGTTCCCAAGACAACCTTCCGAACTCGTTATGGACACTACGAATTTGTGGTGATGCCGTTCGGATTAACTAACGCGCCCACAGTATTCATGGATCTGATGAATAGGGCGTGTCGTCCTTACTTGGATCAGTTCATCATTGTTTTCATTGATGACATACTTATCTACTCTCGAAGTAAGGAGGAACATAGTCAACATCTCCGTAGAGTCTTAGAAACATTGCGAGCGGAGAAGCTCTTTGCGAAGTTCTCCAAGTGCGAATTTTGGATTCAACGAGTCGAATTCTTGGGTTATGTTGTTAGCGAAGAAGGAATACACGTGGATCCTTCCAAAATCAAGGCCATTGAGAACTGGTCAGCACCAAAGACACCTACAATAATTCGTCAATTTCTAGGTCTCGCTGGCTACTATCACAGGTTCATTCAGAACTTCTTCCGCATAGCAAAACCTCTTACAACCCTGACCCAGAAAGGCGTGGCCTTTGACTGGGAAGAGAAACAGGAAAGAGCATTCCAAACGCTCAAACGAGCCTTGTGCACCGCACCAATACTATCCCTCCCCAAAGGGATAGAAGACTTCGTTTTCGATTGCGATGCATCCAATCAAGGATTCGGATGTGTTCTGATGCAGCGGGGTAAAGTCATAACCTATGCCTTGAGACAACTGAAGACACATGAGGTTAACTACACCACCCATGATCTTGAGCTAGGAGCAGTTGTGTTTGCTCTGAAGATCTGGAGACACTACCTGTATGGTACAAAAAGCAGGATCTTTACAGACCACAAGAATCTACAACACATTTTCGACCAGAAGGAGCTCAACATGAGACAACGACGGTGGGTTGAGCTACACAATGATTACGAGTGCGAAATTCGTTATCATCCGGGTAAATCCAATGTAGTAGCCGACGCCCTAAGTTGGAAAGAATCTGCTGGTCGTAGAGTCAAATCTTTGACTCTAACTATCCATTCACACTTGTCCACGCAAATTAAGGTGGCTCAGCTCGACGCTTTGAAACCTGAAAATGTGGCAGGTGAATCCCTTAGAGTGATGGATAAGAACTTGGAAGTCAAGGGTGGCGGAGCCTTATACCTTATGGATTGGATCTAGACACCGAAACACGGTGGCTTCAGAAACTTGGTCATGGCCGAGGCTCACAAAACTCGTTATTCCATCGACTCGGGTTCAGATAAGATGTATCTGGATCTTAAAAAGTTATACTGGTGGCATAACATGAAAGCATATATTGCTATGTTCGTAAGTAAGTGCCTTACTTGCGCGAAGGTGAAGGTCCAATACCAGAAACCCTCTAGTCTTCTACAGCAACCGGAGATACCAGAATGGAAGTGGGAGCGGATCACTATGGACTTCACAACCAAGTTGCCCAAGACGACGGGTGGACTTGATTCCATATGGGTCATCGTCGATAGACTGACCAAGTCTACACACTTCTTGCCAATCAAAGAAACGGACAAAATATAGAAACTTACAAGAACTTACATTAGGGAGATTGTAATACTGCACGATGTTCCCTTATCTATTCTCTTGGACAGAGATAGTAGATTCACTTCGAGGTTCTCGCAGTCGTTACAAAGTTCCCTAGGAACTAGGCTGGACATGAGTACAGCCTACTATCCACAGACCGACGGACAAAGTGAGAGAACTATCCAAACCTTAGAAGATATGTTGCGAGCCTGTGTGATTGACTTTGGGAAAGCTTGGGATATCTATTTACCCCTTGTCGAATTTTCCTACAACAACAGTTATCACACGAGCATAAAGGCAGCTCCATTCGAGGCCCTCAATGGCCGAAAGTGCAGATCCCCTTTGTGCTGGGCTGAGGTGGGTGATACCCAGTTAGCTAAGGGACGAGTTCCCGAAAGCACTCTCACGGGTCCAGAGATCATTCGGGAAACGACAGAGAAGATCGTTCAAATTCGTGAATGATTGAAAGCCTCTAGAGACCGATAGAAAAGCTACGCTGACAAACGAAGGAAACCGTTGGAATTCCAGGTGGGCGACCAAGTTCTACTGAAGGTCTCACCCTGGAAGGACTTGATATGCTTCGGAAAGCGTGGGAAGCTCAATCCAAGATACATAGGGCCTTTCGAGATCCTTGCCCGAATCGGCCCCGTAGCTTACAAACTCAATCTACTGCGTGAACTCAGTAAAGTACATCCTACCTTCCACGTCTCGAACTTGAAAAAGTGTCTGTCCAACGAGACTCTTGTTATTCCACTCGACGAGATCGAGATCAACGAGAGCCTCAACTTCGTGGAAGAACCAGTAGAGATCATGGACCGAGAGGTCAAGCAAACGAAATAAAGCCGTATCCCGATAGTGAAGGTTCGCTAGAACGCAAAACGGGGACCTGAATTCACTTGGGAACAAGAGGATCAGATGAAATGGAAATATCCTCATCTTTTTCCTTAGTAACCTGTAAATACTTTATTTGCATAGACTTTAATTTCGGGAAGAAATTCCTTCTAACGGGGGGATGATGTGACAACCCGAAATTTCCATTATGTACGAACATTATCAAGACAATAGAAGTTAGAACAGTCACAGTAAATTTTCAGACTTTTTCGTATAAGCTTGAGTATTTCAGGGTTTACACTTAAGGAGATATCAGGAGAGTGGATGCACTAGGGTTTTGTGCAACTCTGTTATTCCAAAACTCTATTATATTAGAGTTCATTTCAAGAATAAAATATTTTCTGCCAAAAATCCCAGGACTATATATAGAATTCTGAACCATATTCATTCATTATTTACATTTCCAACTAGAGAAAAGCCATTTTCTCTCTCACAGATCTTCGGTTTTTCATCCCAAATCGTGAGTACCTCTCTCTAGTTGTATTATATAGCTAGTAATGTGCATAATAACATCGATTTCATAACAAAACAACTAGATTCGAGAGTTTACCGCCCAAGAACACCTTGGGGAGTAAACTCTTAAAATGATGCCTAGTCCTTCTTCCGTGATATGTAACTACCTTAGGCTTGTATGCTAGTGTTTACAAGACTAGAAATCACCCATGAACACCAAGAGAAAGGTGTTCACGGCCCAAGAAGTTCTTGGACCGTGAACTCCAAACTCAAGGGCCAAAGAGTGCCTTAATCACTCCTAAAGCCTTGGATCAATACCTAGATTTACTCCTAGTTAAATCAAGGACCTTAAAAACATCAAAGACCCATCTCAAAGAGACATTACGGGCGTAATCTCTTATGGAAATGGTCTTTGGGCCGTGAACATCAAAGAAGGGTACCTAAGTGTACCTAAGGCCTTCATTAGCCTTAGATAATTGTCTAGAACCTATCCTAGATGAGCATGGGACTTGAAAACATAAAAATACCCCTTCCCATATGAGTTTACGGCAGTAAACTCAAAAGGGAATAGCCTTGGGGCCGTAAACTCCTAAAAGGAGTGTCTTAATGCCCTAAACCCTTCCAAGGACTAAACCACCAAGTAGAATTGCTTCTAGGGATCATGTAACACTTCAAAACACAAAATGTCATTAAGCTTAGGAGCTTACGGCCGTAAACTCAAGGGTTTACGACCGTAAACTCCTTGTGTGAGGTTTATTGGAGAGTAAACTCATGTATAGGGTCCTTTGGAACCCTAAACCCATTAGCCTTGTCCCACAACAACTTAGATGCAATCCTTAGGGCTTATAACACTTATATAAAGTGTTTATCATGTTCTAGGATGTCTTAAAGATTTACAATTAGTAGTTTAAGACTAATTGGGTGCATATATATGTGATGATATGTTCATTAGGATCATAGTGTGTGTACAAGTCCTCACTTGACACCTAACAATCCTTCACCGTTCAGTACATCCAAACCACCATCTACATGTGAGTTCATACCCCTTAATCAATGTTTAAATGATTTTAAATGCTTTAATGGGGGGATACAAGTAGAAAACAACATGTTATCAAATCTTTCATATGTATTTATAACTGTGTTTTCATCCAGCAGATTTCACATACTTCAAAATGTGATGCATGAAATGGTTTTCTATCTTAAAAATACTTTGTTATCAAATGTATTACTTTTGAAATGTTTATTTAAAATGACATCAAGTCATTGTTAATTATTGTTCAAAACTCGTAGATGTTTTACAAAACCATGTTACCTTCTTGAACAAAACTATATCTATACACTTATGTTCTTATATATGTATTGATGTTATAGTTTTCATCCTTCATTCAGTTTCCCACACTCTTGTGTAGCAAGGGTGTATAAACCTGCTTGAACAACAAATTACCTCCCAATTAACTATTATAGGGATAGTTAGAAGATACAAAACATTATTCCTATTACAAGGAATTACATCAGAGTCAGTTCATTCATGAGTCTATACTATACATTACATGTTACATGGATACACTTACATGAGTACCTTACATGAATACATTACATGAGTACCTTACATGAATACATTACATGAGTACCTTACATGAGTACATTACATGAGTACCTTACATGAATACATTACATGAGTACCTTTACATAGATACATTTACCTGTATACAATTACATGAATACTTGTATCTCGAGTCACGAGGATGATTTATTAGTACCTTCTGAGTAAATTGTCCTGCCTATCCTAGTTCAACGGGATATCTAGATGTGACTAACCATTTTGAAGCCCAACTGTTAGCACCAGTGGTTGATGAACATCTATGGATGCCTACGGTTATTACTTATATTAGGAGTACTTTTATGGGACTAACCATTCCTTGGGCCTACTGTTCGCTACAGAGGTTGATGAACATCTACGGATGCCTACGGTTATTACTTATATTAGGAATACGTTTATGGGACTAACCCTTCCTCCCACCTGCTGTAGCTACAGAGGACAATTGAACAATCTACGGATGTTCAAAGGTTATACATTTTTCTATTCACGATGTCGTGTTAATCCTAATACAAAAGGATAACAATTACATGAGTACATTTTTCCTATTACTTTATTTTGTGATACATTCACATAAAAGAGGAGTTAGACTAAGTACTTTTAGTGCTATTCAAAAGAAAGGAAAAACTATCATTTTTACTTACAAAACATTCGGGTCTTGGTAGAAGACTACATTTCATACTAGTAGGAAATAAGGGATTTTCTAGGGTTTTTCATTACTTACATCAACTGTTTCATTTAAATATTTACAGGGCATTCATAACAGTTTTCCAAAACAAGACAATGACACTTAAAATACTTATGAATTCACCAGCTTTAGGCTGAGACTCTCTTTCAAAATAACTTGTATTCTCAGGTCACCAGTAGACAGGTACGATGGCCAGGTTTTGAGAAGACGGAGCACATACAAGACTCGTCTTTTATTTTGATTGTATTTTTGGTGTCTTATTACATTGAAAGAACACACATGTATTAAAACATTACTTTTAATGTAATGGATGATGTTGTTGCTTGTTTACTACTTTACACTGTTGTGATACTGTACATGACGTCCTCCACCCCGGAATGTTTCCGCCGTTCTCGGTTTTGGGGTGTGACAGATTGGTATCAGAGCATTGTTTATAGTGAATATAGTATATCAACCCATAAAAGATATACTAACTATAAACACATTGGGATTAAAACAATCTGTCTAAGAGTTATACTTTTAATAAATAAAATATTTAAGTAAGTATACGTGCCTGCATTCATACTAAAATCAGTGTCACAATGACAAGAACAAAAGTATTACGATTGTTGAATATCACAAGTAAGCCTGGGGATATATGGTCAGTCTTGGGAATGGCATAGCCTGATCAACTATGCTGGTCCAAGGAGTGATTAGCATATGCCCAAGAATGGTTGTGATGTGGCAACAAATCTAAAAACTTACCAACACAACCATAAAGTAATACCATAGGGGTATTTAGTCTTACTATAATTATCTTAGTCAGTTTGTCTATTTAGCTATTTCTTATATCCCTTTTCTTGCATAGATTTTAATGGTTGGATTTCACCACGGCGATCCGTACTTCCCAAACCAAGGCAACGCTGGATGGCTAGAGGAAGAACCAGAAGATGATCACCCAATCCCTTTGGATGATCACCATGCTGAGGGTTTTTCCGATAGTTCTGACTCGGAGCCTGAAGTCAACAACCTACCCCCAGCTGCTCAAAACCCAAACCTGAACCCCCGCCCCGCATTTCAAGGACCTACACCTCTGTGGGCCACTAACTTGATTAGATGGAGTCAGGAACAGGGTCAACCCATTCCCTACAACGGAGACAGAAGTTTCTACAACATCAATGAGGGAGGATCTGCTGACAGGGTCCTACCCATCATGGTTCATAGGATTTCTAGGAACACGATACTGGGTCAATCAACTATCAATCGAATTTTGGAGATTGATACCAACTATGGCGTCAACACAGTCCGCATTCGCCAACTAGAGTCTGCTCATGAAAGGACTCTGGTCCGCAATGCAGCTCTGCAGAGGGAACTTGTTGAAACTCAAGCCGAAGTTAGGGAACTTCGAGCTCAACAAGTGAGAGCTGACAGGCGTATGAGGGACATGGAACGTCTACTGTCGGGATCAAGAACTCATACTAGCAGTTCTCTTCGCCGATAGAACCTCGACGACTCATCTTTTGGATATAACCTAGTTTATGTAAAAACTTTGGTCTAATTTCCTATCTTTGTAAATCTTAGACCTGTTAGGTCTTGATCTAGTCATAGTTCTGTCAAAATTTTTCCTATCTTGGTTGATGTAAGACCTACTTCTAGGCCATTTTTCCCAAACTTGTTACATCTGTAATCCCCGTATTATTGACAGATATCTAATCATATGGAAATTTTTATCCAAAAGATATCATCTTCATTAAGTTATACTATTCATTTTGTTGTTGGACTATGGAGAATTAGTCCGTGAGACACATTCATTATTCAGTTATTCTTATCCATGTCGTCATCTTTTAAACGTATAGTTAAAGATGCCGCCACACATAAATCCCAGGCGTATCTCAAACAACGAAACACCGATACCACCACCTCCACCTCCTCAACCACCTCCTCCCTTCGATGCAACTATGTTCCAGGCAGCTTTCACAGCAGCAATTACAGCTGCTGTGTCAGCCATCAAAGCCCCTGTCCCTAGTGGATTGGGAACAAGTGCACCTCCCTCGAACCACGACGAAAGCCATGGACATCCTCGGGAATGCACCTACAAGGACTTCATGAACGCCAAACCCCGCAACTTCAATGGAACTGGTGGGGTTATGGTGCTAAGGCAATGGATTGAAAAGATGGAATCTGTCTTTGAAATATGTGCTTTCCAGGAGGGCAACAAGGTCAAGTTTGCAGCTTGTACCTTCTCTGACAGAGCACTAACATGGTGGAACGGCCATGTTAAGTATCTGACTCTAGTGATAGCATATTCCATCAGCTGGGAACACTTGAAGGACATGATGATGAGAGAGTACTGTCCTAGAGGTGAAGTACAAAGACTCGAGCAGGAACTCTGGGGTCTACAAATGGTTGGGTCCGACATATCAACCTACACAAATAGGTTATGTGATCTGGCAATCCTATGCCCTAATATGGTTGCTCTCGAGAGCAAGAAGATAGAGAGATATATCAATTGTTTCATTTAAAGATTTACAGGGCATTCATAACAGTTTTCCAAAACAAGACAATGACACTTAAAATACTTATGAATTCACCAGCTTTAGGCTGATACTCTCTTTCAAAATAACTTGTATTCTCAGGTCACCAGTAGACAGGTACGATGGCCAGGTTTTGAGAAGACGGAGCACATACAAGACTCATCTTTTATTTTGATTGTATTTTTGGTGTCTTATTACATTGAAAGAACACACATGTATTAAAACTTTACTTTTAATGCAATGGATGATGTTGTTGCTTGTTTACTACTTTACACTGTTGTGATACTGTACATGACGTCCTCCACCCCTGAACGTTTCCGCCGTTGTAGGTTTTGGGGTGTGACACAAGCCTAGGATGAGATTAGCATGAGATCAACAGTGGTAGTAGAAGGGACTTTGTGGAGTCGAGGCAGTTCTTGGGGAAGGTACATATAGATGTGGAAGGTAGTAGGGGCCCATACTACTGAAAGCAGAGGATCTGTACTTGAATCAAGGAAGGCCAAGTCGAAACCAAGAAACTTGTAGTAATAGTGATCCCTCGATATATATCAGTATTTCTGAAGTTGTCGCTCTGTGTCTCAGAATGGTGGTTTTACGCCCTAGACCAGTAGTCGGCAGTTCAGGTGTCGGTGAGGGATCAGGACCAGGCTTGGGAGCCAAGCATTTGGATGATCAGACTAAGGAGTTTCTCTCTTTAGATATTACTCGCATCATACTCTAGCAGATTCCTGTGATCTTTGGTTCGATCAAGGAGGGTATTTTGGAGCTGATGGATGAGAGGTTGAGCACCTTTCGTGCTGAGGTGGCGACCTTGATGGGGTCGCGCACGCTTACCTTCAGGGAGTTCAGAGCCTGTGGAGCTCCTAACAATCATGGGGCTCGGGACCCCATAGCGAGTACCAGGTGGTTGGCTGATGTCGCCAATGCTTTCCGCACCAGCAGATGTCCCGAGGGGGACAAGGTCAGACTAGCATCCTGTCTTCTGAAGGACAGGGCACGAGATTGGTAAGAGGAGATTAGGCATGTCATCGGGGATGACACAACACTTGATGAGATGACTTGGGCTGATTTTACTACTAGGTTCAGAGCCAAGTTTGCACCGGTTATTGAGGTGCAACAGTTAGCCAGGGAGTTTCAGGATCTCACCCAGTCTATAGAGACAGTGGTGGAGATTACCGCCAAGTTTAGGGAGAGGGCTCTTCTCGTTCCTCAGTACGCAACTGATGAGGAAATGAAGAAGGCCCGTTATCATGAGATGGTGCGGAGTGATATCCGCCAGTTTGTGAGCCGCTCCAGCTGTAAAACGCTGGATGACATGATTGCTAGGGCTCGTGAGAGAGAGAGAGAGAGAGAGAGAGATTGATCTAGAGATGGGGAAGAAGAGGATGCCAGAGGCAGTATCTGACACTGGGAGTTCTGGCAAAAAGCCGATGGTATCAGATCACAGATCTAGAGGTCAGTAGAGCCACGGTCGGTGTGGCAATTGTGGGAGATTGCACGATGGGGCGTGCAAGGCAGGGAGTCTCGGTTGCTACAAGTACGGCCGGACCAGGAATATGAACAGAGATGGTACAGCTTCTCCCACCATTACTGCAATATCTGATCTGATTTGCTTCCATTGCAAACAGAGGGGACATAAAAAGTCCCAGTGTCTGAGTTTGCTAGCAGCAGCAGCAATAGGGAAGGTGGCAGCACCTGCCCTTTCAACATTGAGGATTACAGACAGCCGTCAGGGCCGAAGTGAGGCGCAAGTGGCGAAGAGTAGAGCTTTTCAAATGACAGCAGAGGAGGCGTGAGTGACTCTTGATGTGGTGACGGGTATGTATCTTCCCTTCATCTCTTTATCAATGTTGATTGTTTCTTATGGTTATATGTTTTTATATAGGGTTGTTCTTAGTGAACGGCATATCAACTACAATATTGTTTGATTCGGGGGCTACCCGATCATTTGTTTCACTTGCGCTTAGCAAGAGGTTCAGTAGAGCTCCAAGGGAGCTGGATTGTCCACTTAGGGTTGAGATAGCTGATGACAGGACCGTCAGGGTCGCGAGAGTACATAGGGATTGTTCATTGCAGTTATTTGATGAGCAGTTTTCAGTGGACTTGGTTCCCATTCCCCTGCGAGGGAATAAGGTTATAGTGGGTATGGATTGGCTGAGCCCCAATGGAGCAGTGATTGATTGTGAGTTACGGTTAGTGAGGGTCCGTACCCCTGGTGGGGGAGAGTTAGTGATTTAGGGAGAGAGGCCACAACGCGGATCGATTCTTTGCTCGGCAGTGAGAGCTCAACGCTACTTCCAGCAGGGTTACGCGGGGTATGTCGCCTATGTTTTGGATGCCCGGGAGAAGGGTAAGGCGAATGTTGACGATGTACCGGTGATACGTGAGTACCCGGATGTATTTCCAGAGGATCTTCCTCGGATACCTCCGGAGAGAAAGGTTGACTTTCGGATTGACCTGGTTCCGGGTGCGGCTTCGATAGCCAAGGCGCTGTATCGGTTGGCTCCTCCAGAGATGCAGGAGTTGTCTATGTAGCTGCAGGAGCTTCTAGAAAAGGGTTTCATCAAATCGTGTAGTTCACCATGGGGAGCCCCAATCCTGTTTGTGAAGAAGAAGGACGGGTCACACCGTATGTGTATTGATTACCGGGAATTAAACAAGGTAACGGTAAAGAACTGTTACCCACTCCCGAGGATAGATGACTTGTTCGATCAGCTTCAGGGAGCATCTTGGTTTTCCAAGATTGATTTGCACTCCGGTTATCATCAGATGCGGGTCAGAGGTGAGGATGTTCAGAAGACAGCTTTTTGGTCCCGTTATGGTCATTATGAGTTTGTGGTGATGCCGTTTGGGCTCACCAACGCTCCAGCCGCGTTCTTAGATCTCATGAACGGTGTATGCAGGCCGATGTTGGGTCGGTATATGATAGTGTTCATTGACGATATCTTGGTTTATTCCTAGACTCAGGAGCAGCATGAGGAGCACTTGAGGGAGGTTCTAGAGACTTTGAGGAGGGAGAGACTTTTTGCGAAGTTCTCCAAGTGTGAGTTTTGGTTGCGCGAGGTGCAGTTCCTTGGACACCTCGTCAACCAGAAAGGGATACTAGTGGATCCGGCCAAGATAGAGGCCGTGATGCAGTGGGAGGTCCCGAGGTCTCCATCTGAGATTCGAAACTTCCTAGGGTTGGCAGTGTACTACAAGAGATTCATCCCAGACTTCTCCAAGATAGCAGTTCCACTTACCCGACTGACTAGGAAGTCGGTGGTGTTTTGCTGGGGGCCTGAGCAGTAGGCAGCATTTGAGACCCTCAGACAGCGATTGTGCAAGGCACCAATTCTTACCCTGCCAGAAGGAATGGATGAATTTTTAGAGTATTGTGATGCTTCGATCACAGGGATAGGAGCAGTGTTGATGCACCGAGGGCATGTGATAGCTTATACCTCTAGACAGTTGAAGCCTCACGAGGCTAACTATTTGACACATGATTTAGAGCTGGGGGCAATGGTGTTTGCCCTCAAGATTTGGAGACATTACCTCTATGGGGTCCGCTGTACCATTTACATGGATCACAAGAGTTTGAGGTACCTCATGGACCAACCGAATTTGAACATGAGGCAGTGTCGATGGTTAGATGTGGCAAAGGACTACGATTGTGAGATCCTTTCTCATTCGGGCAAGGCCAACGTTGTGGTCGACGCCCTGAGCCGCAAGGCGATGGCGGCACCGATTAGAGATATATGTCTGAGGATGACGGTGATTACTCCATTGTTGGAGCAGATTAGAGAGGCACAGGTCGAGGGCCTGAAGGAGGAGAGGCAGAAGTGTGAGAGGATTGTGGGCCGAGTAGCTTCTTTCGACTATGATAGTCAAGGATTGTTGACCCTTCATGGGAGAGTCTGGGTGCTGTATTGGGGAGGAGTATGGCAGGTGTTGATGGATGAGGCCCACAAGTCCCGGTTCTCCATCCATCCAGGGGCGACGAAGATGTATAGAGATATTTGACTCGATTATTGGTGGCCCTGCATGAAGCGGGACGTACCCTGGTACATAGAGAGATGCTTGACCTGCAGGAAGGTCAAGGCAGAACACCAGAGACCCCACGACAAGATGCAGTGGTTAGACATTCCGGTGTGGAAATGGGAGGATATCACTATGGATTTCATCACTAAGCTTCCTAGGACCGCATGTGGAGTTGACTCGATTTGGGTCATAGTGGATCGGCTGACCAAGAGTGCACATTTCATACCGATTCAGGAGAGCATATCGGCCGAGAAGCTAGCCGATATTTACGTGCGCGAGGTAGTGGCATGGCATGGAGTGCCTGTATCAGTAGTATCAGACAGAGACGTCCGTTTTACTTCTAGGTTTTGGAAGCGGTTTCATGACGAGATGGGGATTTGTCTTCATGTTAGCACCGATTTGCACCCCCAGATGGACGGGCAGAGCGAGAGGACGATTCAGACTCTCGAGGACATGCTTCGGGCATGTGTCCTAGATTTTGGAGACAGTTGGGATACGTATCTTCCTTTAGCGGAATTTTTGTATAACAACAATTACAACGCTAGTATTGACCGCCCTCCTTTCGAGATGCTCTACGGAAGGAAGTGTAGGACCCCGATCTGTTGGGGCAAGGTCGGTCAGCGAGTCATCAGGAGTACCGAGGTGGTGCTCAAGACCACCAAATTGATCCATCATGTTTATAGCAGATTGCAGACTGCGCAGAGTCGACATAAGAGTTACGTCAACAGGAGGCGTTCAGACTTGGAGTTTCAGGTAGGCGATATGGTCCTGCTGAAGGTATCACCCTGGAAGGGTGTTATCAAGTTCTGGAAGAGGGGAAAAGTTGGGCCCCAGGTTCATTGGTCCTTTTAGGGTTTTGACCCAGGTGGGTTGGGTTGCTTATTGGTTGGATCTTCCAGCAGAGCTTAGCCAGATCCATAACACTTTCCATGTTTCTCAGTTGAGGAAGTGTTTGGTGGACGAGTCAGCAGTTGTACCCTTAGAGGATATTCAGGTTGATAGCAGCCTGACCTATATCGAGAGACCAGTTGTGATCTTAGATCGGAAGACGAAGACCTTGAGGAGCAAGGTGGTTTATTTAGTAAAGGTGCAGTGGCAGCACCGAAAGGGTTCAGAGTGGACATGGGAGACCGATGGGGAGATGAGGGAGCATTATCCTGAGTTATTTTCGGATTCAGCGGCAACAGAATTCGAGGACGAAGTCTAAGATAAGTGGGGGAGAGTTGTAACGCCCCATTTCTGGTATGTAAATTTAATTAAAATATCTCCATTTCTTAAGGGGTACTCGACGAGTCTGTAGCCCGACTCGTCGAGTAGAAGCGGGATGAGCTCGCAATTTAAGTTGGCTACTCGGCGAGTCCATATGTTGGGACTCGAAGAATTTGCCTGTCTGGATGAAGCCCTAATTTCAAGGGTTTGTACCCTAGTTAAACGTCATTATAGCCTCCCACCCCAGCCTCCAACACCTTTAGAGCATTTCCCCTGTAAACCCTAGCTGCCTTTGTTGAGCTTGAGTGTGTTTGTGCTAGTTTGGAAGCTTTGGAAGAGAAGGAAGTAAAGAAGGTCCATAGAAGAGAAAGGAGATCCAAGAGTTAGCTTCCATCTGTTTCTCATTCAGGTAATAAAGTTATTACCTTGTGTATTCCTCCATTAAACCCTCTTTTGTGCTTGTTATATCTCTTTTGGAGCCTTATATGATTCAAAACTTGAGATATGGACTCTCCTTTGGATGGAAACCTTATATCTGGATGTTATTGAACTCCAGGAGCTCATTATAGCTACCTTTATGCAGTCATGGGCTTGTTCCAAACCCTAAGTGCCTAGTATTTGATGATTTTGGGTATTTTAGCCTTATACTCTTGTGCCTGCATGTAAAGTTGGAAACTTTACGTGTAAAACCAGTCCTAGAAGCTCAGATATATGATTTGGAAGCACTGAAATCGACTAGAATCGACTATATAGTAATAGCATGCTTGGAACTCGACGATTTGTTCTGCAGACTCGGCGAGTTGTTCTTCAGACTCGACGAGTTGTTCAAACAACTCGGCAAATCACAGTCTGGACGTGTTCATATGTTGAAGGAGAACTCGACGAGTTGTTCATACAACTCGGTGAGTCGGATGAAGTTAGACTCGATGTTAGTATCAAAGAAGAACTCGTCGAGTCTTTGCCAAAATCGAGGAGTAGAAGCGAGTAGAGGACTAGAATGGATGATAGGCACTCGGCGAGTTGGCGGCCCAACTCGGTGAGTCCGGTCAATTGGAAGTTGACTTTGACCAGGAAGTTGACTTGACCAGGGGTAAATAGTCATTTTACCCTGAGAACAGTTATCAGTATCTGATTTAGTGTTTATGGGATTGTAGCCAGGGAGTTTCGGAGCAGCAGTCAGCTAGTTCCAGATTTAGCATCTCAGCAGCCAGTTTTACGAGGTGAGTTTCCTTCCAGTAGGAATGGGTCTACGACCACAATGCTGGCCCGTCTAGTTAGCAGTAGTTCCGGACTTCGGTCTGATGCAGTAGTTCAGTGTGCTTGATGTATTTGTGATTCAAGCCTGTCTTTGCGTTATGTGTTCCGGACTTGGGTCCGATGCAGTATGCAGTATATGTGTTTATGCTAGTAGTTATGATTATGCTATGCTATGTTCTGTCAGTTTCCAGACTTCGGTCCAATGTAGAGGACAAGGCCCTGGTTAGTTCCGGACTTCGGTCCAATGCAGAGGGCAAGGCCCTGGTTAGTTCCAGACTTTGGTCCGATGCAGTTTCCAAACTTAGGTCCGATGCAGAGGGCAAGGCCCTAGTTAGTTTCGGACTCTGGTCTGATGCAGTTTCCGGACTTCGGTCCGATGCAGTGGGCAAGGCCCAATATGTGTTTATATGTTGTTGTATGGTATGTGGTAGTATGGGGGAGCTCCCTAAGCTTTGTTTTACAGTTTCAGTTTTGGTTTCAGGTACTTCCACTAGCAAAGGGAAGAGCTCGGGTTGATGACATCGCACCCACCATAACTTCAGTTTTATCCTAGGAGTTTTATTCAAACATTTTGTTATGATTGATACAGTTTTGTTTTGACACAATTACTATGACTTTTGAGTACTCATTCCATGGTTCTTGTTATATATGACATTGGATGATGTGCTTTTTAGTAATATTAAAACAAAAATTTTTGGGTCGTATTTTGGGTCGTTACACCATGCATGGAATCTTGTCCTTTTTACCCTATTTTAACCTAATAAGAGTTTAAGACATGCATTGGACATTCATGTCTGAAAATCACCATTTTTTATGGTGTGTTTTATGTTAGAGACCCTTTTGAAGGTTTTGGTAAAGTAACCTTATGAATTGGATGATTATTGCTTAACCCGTGAAGTGTTTTGGATCTTCAAGTTGATATTTACACATTTTGAAGAGTTCTATTGGATAAAGTTGGAAACTTTATCCATCTAGACCCTTTCTTGGACCAGATCTAAGTTGGTGACCCTTTGGAATCGAAGAAAGTAACTGAATGCATTATACTGCTGAAAAACCTTGTTACCACGACTTGGTGCGGCCACGACAACATGGTGGCGGGGCGGTTTGCGACTGTTTTGTCGTATTTATCACCATGACCTGGTACACGGGTACCACGACATGACGATCAGCTGAGTTGGATTTTCTCGACCTTTCTAACCGTTTGACTAAGTTTTACCTTAAGGGTATTTTGGGTAGTTTTGGAATTTTATGGAGATTGGTCATTTGGTTGGAATAGGTGTTTGTTAGAGAGTTGATATTTGGAGTCAAGACCTCATCAGTTTTTGTCTAGTTTTCAAGGTGATTTTTCCTCACTGTACTTGTGGGTCGAAGGAACCAAGGCTAGCCCGTTGGATTTCATATCCTGTTATGTATGTTATCATTTTGTAGTGATCTATTAGATCAGTATCCTGGTATATAGGATGATGTTACACTTAATGATCTATAGATTTTTCTGACTATCTGTAGACTATTATAATATGTTATCTGTTACATGTGTACATATTTGGTTGGTTGTTTAGGCTTTACTGCTTTATGCGTAAGCCAACAGGCCGGGGGCATACCAACCCGATGGTTGATTAGGACCGAGGCTATTCCATCCTGAGGATGACAGGACTTGTTGTAGATTGGCAATCTAAGCCGATGGTTGATGAGCCTGCGGTATTCCAACCTAATGGTTGAGTGGACCCATAGTATATTGGCATTCCAATCCGATGGTTGATTGGGCTTGTGGGTATTCCAACCCGATGGTTGATAGGACCCGACATGCTGTTATTGTGTACGTGTTATCTGGTTATGTGTTGGTACATTGGGGGATCTCATTAAGCATTGGCTTATAGTTTTAGGTTATGTTTCAGGTACCTCAGATGACCGCGAAAAAGCAAAGGAGTGACCGTACACATCCTCTTGTTTATGACTATTATTTTGGGAGACTCTGCTATTCAAAAATGTTTTGAAAACTATGTTTATAAATAATTTGTGAATTTGGGTTAGGTTTAAAAAATTTAAATTACTTATGATTTTTTTTGGTGTTACCCAATCATATCATTCAGGGTCTTGCACCCTGACATGCTCACAAACTCCCTGATGCTAGCCCTCATCATATCATGATACCTTACTTTCTTCATCTCCTCATCTGTTGTATACTGTGGAACCAATAAAGCACTCTCCCGGAACTTGGCAGCGATCACTGCCACTGTCTCGGTAGTCTGATGAAGGTCATGAAACTACCTCACCAATTGCTGCACCTCAATAGTAGGTGCAAACTCAACCTTAAACCGGGTCACAAACTCATCCCAAGTCATCGTCTCCAAGGATTCACCTCCCAAGGAGAAGTCTACCTCCTTCCACTAATCTCGAGCTCTGTCTTACAGAAGATAGGAAGCAAATCTGACTTTACCACTCGGGGCAGAAAATCGTCCAAAAAGTGTTTACCATATCCGCCAACCATCTCCTACTAGCAATGAGGTCCTTATCCCCAAAGAACTCAGGAGCTCCACAAGCTCAAAACTCACAGAAGGAAAGAGTGTGAGCTCCAACAATAGCCATAATATCAGTACGGAACGCAGTTAGACACTCATGCAAAATCTCCAAAACCCCCTCCTTGACCGTAACAAAGATCACATGAATTTGCACCAAAATACTACTGGTGATCTCAGACGAGCTAAACTCCAAAATCTGCTCATCAATCAGCTTGGTACCTGCACCCGAGCTGAACCTCCATTATGTGTGCTCATAAGGTTAAGGGCCTTGGGAAAGGAAGGATTTGGCCCAATTCGGATGTGAGTGTCATAGTATAACTGATACTAGTGTTCGATTGTGTCTTTAGAGTCCAAGGGTATAATCATAATTGTATATCTCGATCTTTTATGTACTTTAGGTTTTCTTCGGGAGTTTTTAAGGTATGGTTTTTTTGTTAGGAGCGTAGGTCTTCTCACCACCTCTTCATGGATATAAGGTTCGTTGAAAACGGACTTAGGATGAGGGAGTTATGGTATTTTGAAGTTATTGGCGACATTGCTGGTATGTATCTTTTTCTTTCTTTTCGGTTATATATATATATATATATATATATATATATATATATATATATATATATATATATATCAGTATTAATGTTGTTTGGAATCTTGCATCAGTTTGGGTAAGCGTGTATTTGGTTTATTTCTCTGCTTATTTTCGGTTATAGATTCAAGAAATGTTATATGTCATTTGCATGCCATGAATCATTTGTGGGTTAATAGGGGTTGTATCATGTGCAGTGAGTTCCAAGTTTTCAGCTGTTATTTCCGGTTTTGGTCGAGATCGACCCAGAGGCATTAGATCGAAGGTCTGTGGTCAGGGTTCAACAGGTTGGTTATCCGACATCGTTAAGATTCGGCGGTTTCAGTCATTGTGCTTGGATTGACTTGTGGCAGCGCCAAAAGAAGTGGTATATTGCTGAGGTTTTGGTATGAGCATCTATTATATGGACATCAAGATTTGAGTGTAGTGTCATTTTAGAGTATCTAGGGTTATCAATTTCGCTGGAGTTCGGGAGGTGTTTTGCTAGTCTTCCGGGGTTGCGCCGTATTTTTGGAATGGTTAGTAATGGAACACTAACATTGGTAAGCGCAGGTTGTCAGCATATCGATTATTAGAGGGTAAGAAGGATTGGGAATCCTTTAATTATCATATGATGTAAGAGCTTAGTCAAGTCAAAGTTAGGGAGAATTGTTCAGATGTTCAGGATCAGAATCATGTGTGAAACTATGATGAGTTTTGCATCCCCATCGGTGAGGAAGGCGACCCAAGTGGTTATTTAGATTGAGGATTGTGTGAGTTGGGAATTTAGGGAATTTCCCAACATTGGGTTCGCTTCTTCTTGCTGTCAGTTAGTAGGCTTCAGGAGGGGAACCAGAGTGGGGGTTCAGTCATGAATCGAGCTCAACTTGATTGTTTGGTCAAGTGCATGCTCGACTCTAGCTGTGTTCGAATTGAAAGGTTAACAGTCAGGACTTGGGTGGAAGTTGCGTTAAGGTGGAAGTGTTGTAAGACTGTGTGGTAGCCCGTACCATTCACTAGCTAGCAGTTAGAGTGGACGTGTTCTAAGACTATGGGGTGGCCCGTAGCATTCACTAGTTAGCAGTTAGTGTGGAAGTGTTGTAAGACTTCGGGGTGGCCCATAAGATTCAACTGGTTAGCGTAGGAAGTGTTGCAAGACTGTGGGGTGGCCCGTAGCATTCACTGGTCCTTGTTTAGCAGTGAGATTGTGGCTAATATGTGACTTGCTCATGGATTTATTAAGATGGTTTAGGGCAAGGAAGGTTTGTTTGTAAGGCTGTGGGAGGGCCACAACATGTTAGGCATCGAGAATTGGTAGGTCGTGGGAGACCGGATATGAGGTAAGACTACAATTGGTCCTGTAGCGTTCAACTTAGCATTGGGTTTAGTATTGAGATGATTAAGGTAATTATTTCCGGTCGAAGATTCCTTTCGGAGGTCGCGTGGGGCGACTGTGAAGGTGTTCTTTGGCTCAGCAACCAGGCAGGAACCCGGTAATCCAGATAGTTACCAGATAAGTTGGGACCACGGATGTCTCAGTTACTTTTGGAAAGCAGTTAGGAGGCAGTGTTATGCTTTGGGATGAAGTAGTGATTTGAGGACTCATGTGTGTAGAGTAGCTTGTTGATCGAAAGTGCTAAGTCACTTGCAGTTGGATTTAATAATCTAATAGTAATTAATGTGACCCTGTTGCGCATCCCTCATTTGATTCTAACCGTTGTAGGGATGAATCTTCTACTCGAAGGATTATCTGAGCATTTTGTCAAGTATAAGTGATATGAACCTTGTTTTTATCGGTAGCTTTGTTTTTGTATGTTGCGTCAAGATAATCAGGGTTGGAAGTATTACGTTGGTCAGTTATTCGATGAGGTTTTGGAATGGTAATATTTCAGCTTGGGCGGTCCGTCGGAGAGTCAGACCATTATAGATTTTAGATCTCGGAAAGGTAGAAGTGGTTTTGCGGAAGCTAAAGGCTCGTTTCCTTTGAGATGGAAGTTTTGGTTTGGGTTTTTGTCACACCCCGGCCGTCGGCGGAAACACCAGGTAGTGTAACGTCATTTTTCGTATCACAGTTATATAACATACATTGAACAATACTTAAAGAAAATACATACCTTTATTGATGACTGAAAGTTACATTATTGTTTTCCTAGTATTTATTACATAATATCCGACTATGACATACTTTTTAATAAACAAAAAGATAATAGTAAAACTTCTCTTGTTCGAATACATATCAGCTTTTCAAGTTCCTGAAAACACATGCATTTTAAAATACGTCAACATAAAGTTGGTGAGTCCATAGGTTTTGACTCCATAAAATAATACATTTTTACAAATTCAAAAGTATAGTTTTGAAAGTATCATTTTGACTCTCCAACATTAGGTATAATAGTATACTTATCAACTAAGTGTTATACCTAAACATTTCTTAATCTTAAGGTATAAGTAGGGTAAAACTTATACTTAACATTAATACTTGTATACGACAAGGTATAATGTTTCTAACAATTTGCTACCATGAGCCTGTAACCGCTGCTACAACATAATACCTCTGATAGAATACACTCATGATTTACCATGAGAAACAAACACACTCATGATTTACCATGAGAAACAACACCGTACGCTTCATCGACGCCGGAATAATAACAAATAAAAGGATAGTTCATCACTTGTTTTTGGTTGACTGTAGCTAACAGTCACAAGTGGGGTGGTCAGCCCGTATACTAATTATACACGACTTCCTCGCTCGCACGGGATTAACGGTTATAGTTCAGAGGATTTCCGCTAAGATCCCCAATCTTAGTTGATGAATACAATTACTCATGTAGACTTTGACGGCTTTCTATAGCTCTAACAACAAAAGCATCTTCATGTCTAAAACCTTAAGTTACTAGACTTTGCTTTTAAACATTACTCCTAACTTCATAATATTTAGGCAGTATAATAGTTATATCTTGAAGTAAAAACCAGGTTTTATCTTGACCTAAAACCAATAATAACAACATATAACGTTTCTAGTTTTATCTTGACATAAAACTATCAATAACAATACCAAGTTTTATCTTGCCATAAAACTAACAATAACAACATATAACATATCCAATTTTATCTTGACATAAAACTAACAATAACAACATATAACATATCAAGTTTTATCTTGACATAAAACTATTAATAGCAACATACTATATAACTTAACATTTAGAACTTTCGAATATTACTTCGGTATTATATCGCACAAAACATATATGTAGAATCCTAAGTATAACTCAAGATCTACATTAGTAAATTAACATACTGATAAGTTAAGAATAGCTATATGTATTCAAAATGTTATATTTAGAACAATCATATCTCAATTATCATAGCTATATACTATCATATAGACATAATAATAACATACATACAATAACTAGCATGCGTTTTCCCCAGCAATATTAGAAAGTGGGGCCGTGGAACTCACCCTAGTAGCGTGATTTTATGTTATCTAAGCAAAACGGTCGGCGTGCGAGATCGTCGGGGCTCGGGATGCAAAATGACTTCAGCAAGGGAGAGAGGAGATAAGGAAATGGTGTAAGGAATAGCTGAAGTCAGACCTACTATTTATAGTAAGGATTTTGGACTGTCACGTCGTGAGTTTCATAAGGCTCACGTCGTGAGTCTTGCATGATCACCCCGTAGACTTGCCATTTGTGTCCCTAGCTTCGGAAGGTGGCCATGTGACTCCTCACGTCGTGAAAAACTCCTTGTTCACGTCGTGAGTTTGGATCCTATCCCCTCGTAGCCTCGTCACACCTTCTAGATTCCAAAATGTGGCAAAATGACTCCTCACATCGTGAATAAACCCTTGTTCACGTCGTGAGTTTAGTTAGCTTCGGGTTTCTGAAAGCTGAATCTTCGGAAGGCCATAACTTTTACATACGAACTCCGTTTTTGACGTTCTTTATATGCACGCGTAGGTATTTACGAGTACTACAACTCTCTTTCAGACTTAGATAGCTAATTGGAAGTCTATGTTAAATTCTTCTTATTATAGAGATTTATAGTGTTCGGTTTATCATAACTTCTTCATGCGAAGTCAGATTCAAACGTTCTCTCTATTTTTGGAATCGTATGGATGTATACTTGGAGTTGTATCATAAAGAAAGTTCATATTTGTATTAGAATTTATCATGAACTACATAACACTCTTACCACATTACTAGGTTAACATAATCACATTACATGATTGGCATAATCACATGTGATTGTCTATTGACCTATTTTGACTAGTGTTACATTCTCCCCCCGTTAGAACAATTTCGTCCCGAAATTTATCTTGTGGATAGGGTTTTGTCAAAAAATTGGGGTTATTTTTCTTTCATATGATCTTCACGTTCCCAAGTAAATTCTGGTCCTCGCAAAGAGTTCCATCGAACTTTCACTATGGGAATATAACTTTGCTTTAATCGTTTGACTTCTCGTTCCATGATCTCGACAAGTTCTTCTACAAAGTTGAGTTTAGTATTGAATTGTATCTCGTCAAGAGGTACCACAAGAGTGTCGTCGGATAGACATGTTTTGAGATTTGATACATGAAAAACATTGTGTACATTACTTAGCTCTTAGGGCAACTTGAGTTGGTATGCGACAGAACCAATTCTAGCTAGAATTTCAAAAGGTCCTATATACCGTGGGTTTAGTTTGCCTCGCTTACCAAATCGAATTACACCTTTCCAGTGAGATACCTTCAACATTACTTTATATCCAACTTGGAATTCTAAAGGCTTACGTCTTACGCCAGCATAGCTCTTTTGACGATCACGTGCAGCCTTTAATCGATCCTTAATTTGCACGTTCTTTTCAGTTGTCTCGTGGATTATTTCTAGTCTAGTACATAAGGTATCGCCTGTACGTTCTCTGGCCATCTGCGTATCTCCAACTTCTGCCCAACATACTGGGGAACAAAATTTTCGTCCATAAAGAGCCTCAAACGGTGCAGCCTTGACGCTGGTGTGATGACTATTGTTGTAGGAAAAATCAATTAACGGTAAATGAGTATCCCACGCATTTCCAAAGTCTATTACACAGGCTCGGAGCATATCTTCTAAAGTCTGAATGGTTCTCTCACTCTGACCATCAGTCTGTGGATGGTAAGCTGTACTCATGTCTAGATGTGTTCCTAAGGATTTTTGTAGAGATTGCCAAAATCGTGAAGTGAATCTACTATCTCGGTCAGAAATAATAGAACTTGGAACTCCATGTAGTTTAAAAATTTCCTTAAGATAAACTCTAGTCAGCTTCTCCATCTTGTCGTTCTCATTAATTGGTAAGAAATGGGCAGACTTAGTCTATCTATCGACTATTACCCAAATAGTGTCGAACCCACTAGGAGTTTTAGGTAACTAAGTGATGAATTCCATTGATATCTGCTCCCATTTCCATTCAGGTATTTCCGGTTGTTGAAGTAAACCTGAAGGCTTTTGATGTTCTGCTTTCACTCTAGAACAAGTCAAACATTTGCTCACATAAGTAGCAATTTCTGCCTTCATGTTTGGCCACCAATAATGTACTTTTATGTCTAAGTACATTTTGTCAAAACTTGGATGCACGGAATATCTGGACTTGTGGGCTTCTTCTAAGACCAAGTCCCTGACTCCACCGAACTTAGGCGTCCAAATTAGGTTCATAAAGTGTCGCGTTCCGTCATCTTTTTGTATATGATGCTTTTCCATTCCTCGCATGGCTTTCTTTCTTGATGTTATCTTCTTTTAGAGCCTCAAGTTGAGCTTCTCTAATTTGTGCGGCAAAGTTAGAATGGACAGTTATGGTTAATGCTCGTACCCGATGGGGTTTAATATATTCTTTTCGGCTCAAGGTATCTGCTACCATGTTTGCCTTTCTAGGATGATAATGAATCTCACATTCGTAATCATTCAACAATTCGGCCCATCTTCGTTGTCTCATATTAAGATCTTTTTGGTCGAAGATGTGCTGGAGACTCTTATGGGCCGTAAAAATAGTACACTTAGTACCGTATAGGTAATGTATCTAGATTTTTAGTGCAAAAACTACAGATCCCAATTCAAGATCATGGGTAGTGTAATTATTCTCATGCACCTTAAGTTGACATGATGCACAGGCGATAAATTTTCCTCTTTGCATCAACACACATCCCAATCCTTGATTTGATGCGTCGCAGTATACGACGAAATCTTCTGTCCCCTCCGGAAGGGATAGGATTGGTGCACTACACAACATTTGCTTCAGTTTCTAAAAAGAAGCTTCTTGTTTGTCTTCCCAATTGAACTTCGTATCCTTCTCGGTTAGTGTTGTAAGAGGCTTGGATATTTTGGAGAAATTCTCTATGAATCTGCGGTAATAGCCAGCAAGTCCTAGGAATTGACGCACCTCTGTTGGCGTCTTTGGTGCTTCCCAATTCCTGATTGCTTCAACTATGGATGGGTCAACATGAATTCCTTCGTTGCTAACTACATGACCTAAAAATTGTACTTTTCTAATCCAAAACTCACATTTGGAGAATTTAGCGTACAACTTTTCTTTTCTTAGTAGTTCCAAGATTATTTGCAGGTGTTGACCATGTTCTTCCTTGGTTCGTGAATATATCAATATATCATCGATAAATAAGATCACGAATTTATCCAAGTATGGTTTTCAAACACGACTCATGAGATCCATAAACACTGCTGGGGCATTGGTTAATCCAAAAGACATAACTAAGAACTCATAATGACCATAACGAGTTCTAAATGTTGTTTTTGGAATGTCGTCTTTTTGTACTCTAAGTTGATGGTATCCTGATCTAAGATCTATCTTTGAGTAGTAGCTAGATCCTTGCAGTTGATCAAATAAATCATCAATTCTTGGAAGCAGATAACGATTCTTGATCGTTAGCTTGTTCAGCAACCGATAATCAATACACATTCGAAAGGATCCGTCCTTCTTCTTGACAAACATGATTGGTGCTCCCCAAGGTGAAAAACTTGGTCGGATAAAGCCTTTGTCAAGAAGTTCTTGCAGTTGACTAGATAATTCTTGCATTTTGGATGGAGCCAATCGATAAGGAGATTTCACTACTTGTGCTACTCCTGGAATTAAGTCGATTCGAAACTCGACTTGTCGGACGGGAGGTATTCTAGGTAGATCTTCAGGAAATACGTCAGGGAAATCACATACTTGAGGTATGTCCTTGATTTCCTTTATCTTTCTTCTCTTATCTACAATGTAGGTTAAGAATGCGCTACATTTCTTATGTAGATATTTTTGTGTCTTGGTACAAGAGATCAATTTGAGGTTTTTCCCAGACTTATCACCAAACATAATCAGGGCTTCTCCGTTTGGTAAGGGTAGTCGTATGGCTTTCTTGTTAGAATAGTGTCTAAGGCTGCAACTATATTTGGTAAGTATTTGACCCGGTTGTGCATGGTCCTTTTGGGTTGCCTTCACCATAGCAACTTGACAGGATGATTTATAATGAGAGAAGAAATATTATTAATATATTATGAGAATAATATAAGGAATAATAATATTGTCATTTGATTAATATAAGTCATAAATTAATTAGGAATTAATTTGGTGACTTGAAGAGATTAACTAAATAAAAGGGCATAAACTGTCAATTGTATGATAGTTGTACTTTGGGCTATAATTCCTTGTGACTAAGGGGGTGGACGGTTTTAGGGTTTAGAAGGACCTAGAAACCGTCCAAGGCTTATCAATAAGGAGATTGGATTGCTTAGGGCCTAAGTTATCCAATTAGGGTTTGAAGGGTGAAACCCTAGGAGGCTCACTAGTATAAATAGAACCATGTGGTCAAGGAAATCGGCACTCTTGAATTAGAAGAAACCCTGGCCGATTTCTTGCCCTCCCCTCTCTCTCTCTAATCATCCTCTTTCTAAGTTGGTGTTTGTAAGCCATTAGAGGAGTGACATTTGTGACTCTGAGCTCCAAGGACAAGATGATTCAAGCAAGCAATTCAAGGTAATCTTTCATATATGATTTCATGTGTTATTATATGAATGTTTACATTAGATCTATCAATCAAAGTCTTGGATACATTGCATGTTTAATTAGAGAAACCTAGATCCAAGCATTAGGGTTTGCATGTGCACTTGGGAAAGTTCTTATGGCTCAAACCCATCATTTCTCATAACATAGAATTTCGGCGTGGTGTGAAGATATCCAATCCATGCCAATTATGACATCAAAACTACCGATAGGCATTGGCATGAGGTTGACGTGAAAAAGGTAGTTATTAAGAGTTAACAGACAGTTTTCTAGGATTTCATGTGTTTTCTCAGTTTGACCGTTAGCGATTTCTACTTCATAGATTTCTTTTAATATGCTAGACTTATGACTTAACAATTTTCTAAATGTCGGAGTTATAAAACTTCGATCTACTCCTGAGTCGAAGAGTATGCTAGCGTATAAATTATCTATGAGAAACGTACCAGATACAACCGAAGGGTCCTGGATAGCCTCTTTGCTTCCGATCACAAATGCCCTGCCACGCCCTATGCCTCCTTGACTCTTTAACTTTATACATTCTTTATTGATGTGTCCAACCTCTCCACACTCATAACACCTTCTTTCTTCACCACGAACTGTTCCAGTATTTGTTTGCTGATTGACTGTTGCAGGTGTTGTGCTCCTGCAATAACTAGCAATATGCCCCTTCTTTTTGCATTTCGTGCAAACAAAACAGTCACCTGGGTTATGATGGTTGCAGTGGTTGCATCATGAAGACTTTGGTTGAGTAGGTACTATTGTTGTGGCTGCGTAGTTGGTTGCCACTTCTTGTCTTTTCTCAGATGATTGTTTGGGATTCTTCTTATTAAACTTGCGCTTGTTTATTCTAGCTTTGGGAGACTCAGCCTTTAATACCACTTCTGTTCCTTGGATCTCTATGAGGGTTAGCTGATGAGCTATCCTCTTGGTGTTGTCATAAGTCGTAGGATTTGATGCGATCACCATGCATTTGATTTGTGATGCTAAACCCCAGATATATCTGTAACAACCTGAAGTTGTCCATCGCCGAAACCTATTTCGTCCGTAAAACATGTCTTTAGCAATTCGTTCCGATTTCGTTTTTGGGCTAAAATTATCTAAATTTATATGTTTATTTTAATCTCATGAGTATCCAAACCCCTTAGGAACTCATGAAATTGGCCCAAATTATTGATTTGAAATTTTTTAGAATCATTCCCGCCGGATTACGACAACTTTATCGGGTGCGACCAAAAGCCCCGTTTAACGTCGGTATTCGGTAGAAATCCTCCGTGTCCAAATCTTAGATACTATTTAAAGGAGATTAAGCTTCCATTTGAAGCTTTTACTCTCTCTCACTACTCTCTCTCTCTAACCTCTCTCCTCAATCCAAAGATCTAAGTCCAAAAACATCAAGTTAAGGCTTCAAATCATTAAGGTAATTTCCCTAACTCATAGTATAGCATTATTAGCCTTCAAATCCGAGTTTAAGCTATGAAAAAGGACTTCATTCATGATTTTACGGCCCAGGAGCATGATTGGGCCATAAACACATATAAAATGGGTTTTTGAGCCTTAAAACCCCTCCAAACCAATCTTGGGACTTAGATATGAATTTATGGCTTACCATTTCGGACTTAGAACACCTTAAACATGATTTTTGAGGAGTAAACATGAGTTTACTGCCCAAGAAAATGCTTGGGCCATAAACTCATCATTCATGGCGAGTAAACTCATTTCCAAGTGTTTAAATGCCACTTAAACACACCAATGGCCTTGGAAAAAAATCTAGAAGCAACCACGAACGAGTTAGGAGCCTAAAACATAAGGAAATCAACCCCCTAAGGAGTTCACGGCCATAAGATGGAGTCTTGGGCCATAAACTCCTAAAACTATGTCAAATGTTGCCCAAATTTTACCCCTAGACTTCTAAAATAGCTTGAAATCACATGTGATTAATTAAGGACCACCAAAACATCAAGGATTTAGTGTGAGGGGAGTTCATGGCCGTAAACGTCAAGTTTACTGCCGTAAACTCTAATAAATGGTCCATATAAGAGATAAATCCATTCCAATGCCTTAGATGTGATCCTAGCTAATTTATCCAAGTGATATAAAGCCATTTAGCAACGAAAAGCAACCCACCATGAGTTTACGGCCTTACGATCCCTTATCTAAAGGACAAGATTGATAAGATCAGAGTTTGACAGCGTCTTTGAGAGCTACGATTGCTAATCGGATTATGCTTGTATATATAGTTACTAGACTTATCCAAGTGGGAGACTATTAGAATAGTGTCTAAGGCTGCAACTGTATTTGGTAAGTATTTTTTGGGTTGCCTTCACCATAGCAACTTGACAGGATGATTTATAATGAGAGAAGAAATATTATTAATATATTATGAGAATAATATAAGGAATAATAATATTGTCATTTGATTAATATAAGTCATAAATTAATTAGGAATTAATTTGGTGACTTAAAGAGATTAACTAAATAAAAGGGCATAAACTATCAATTGTATGATAGTTTTACTTTGGGCTATAATTCCTTATGACTAAGGGGGTGGACGGTTTTAGGGTTTAGAAGGACCTAGAAATCGTCCAAGGCTTATCAATAAGGAGATTGGATTGCTTAGGGCCTAAGTTATCCAACTAGGGTTTTAAGGGGGAAACCCTAGGAGGCTCACTAGTATAAATAGACCCATAGGGTCAAGGAAATCGACACTCTTGCAATAAAAGAAACCCTGGCCGAATTCTTGCCCTCCCCTTTCTCTCTCTAATCATCCTCTTGCTAAGTTGGTGTTTGTAAGCCATTATAGGAGTGACATTTGTGACTCTAAGCTCCATGGACAAGAAGATTCAAGCAAGCAATTCAAGGTAATCTTTCAGATTTGATTTCATGTGTTATTATATGAATGTTTACATTAGATCTATCAATCAAAGTCTTGGATATATTGCATGTTCAATTAGAGAAACCTAGATCCAAGCATTAGGGTTTGCATGTGCACGTAGGAAAGTTCTTATGGCTCAAACCCATCAATGGTATTAGAGCCAGGTTGGTTTCTATTGAATTGATGCATTGGTTGCTTGATTGTTGATTGCTAAATTCGTTTTTGTCCTTCTGCCTGATGAACTAGGCGAGTACCACTGTGTACTCGGCGAGTAGGCCTCAACTCGGCGAGTACATTGTGGTACTCGGCGAGTTCGAGCGTCAGAAGGAGCTAGTTTCGGGATTTCTTGCTATTTATCTTATGGAAACTTGTCTTTATGTTAATGGGTCATTATAAATCCGATTTTAACACATATTTGAGTATATCCTTGACCTAATTGAATATATTTACCAATAAATTGAATAATAATTTCCTTATGTGATAATTGATTGATTATTTTAATTAAATTGGTAAATTGTTTTGCAAGAAACAATTAAATAAATCAAATATGGATAATTATGTGATTAAATGTTAATTTAGATTATTTGTTATTTGATCCCTTATGTTTTGAAAAGTTTAAAAGTTGTCCTCAAGTTTTGAAATTTACGTTTTGTGATTAAAAGTTTAATTTAGACAATTTAAATTTCAAACCCTAGAATTTTACAAGTTTAAAATTCAACCCTATACTAATATACTATTACAAGATTAATATATATATATATATATATATATATATATATATATATATATATATATATATATATATATATATATGTATAATTAAAATGCTAGTCTTACCGTTAGTAGGCCTCATTCACGAAGCCGGTCTATAAGGTGGGTATAAGGTTGCTGCCTATAAAATGGCGCTTAATGGGTGTACACTCACACCCACCGCTGGCTTGATCGGTGGAGGGTCGTTAGCCGAACGGGTAGGATAGGGCAACTCTATCTCCTCATTAAAAGTATAATATTAAATACAAAGTAACTACATGTTTTCAAATTCCCAATCCTAGTTACTTTAGGAAAAGTGAATTGATGCAATCCCATGAAATTACACTTTGCACCTTTGCAATGAAGTTAGTGGAGCGTATGTGGTTTCCCAGCACACTAATTGGTTCTAAGCAAAGGTGGAAAAGGGTGATTCATTGTTTATCATAGTTCGATGGAGTGTGTGTGGTTTACCGGCACATCGAATAGGTGATTGTTACAATGACGACACCGTGTAGATTTGCATGGTTATTCACACCCACTTTGTGATCCTCGGTATCCCAGTCACAAACGAGAGGGGCATATCGAGATTTAAACATGCGATTGAAAAGTTCAATGAATCTCATCAAAACCTAGGAATTCTCAATACATTTAGAACTTAAAGTTAGGTTTTCATGGTGGAGAATTAATGAATCGTCATTCACTTACCTTCAAATTGTTTGCATGTTGGATTACGGCATCCCTTTTCTAATATGTAAATAATGTTGTTGGATACTAACCCTAATTTTTCTTATTGGGTGATAATTAGGGATTTTAAATTCTAATCAATCTTTGTCCTTTCTATTTGTAGATGTCGAACGCAAACAACGCTGCTGCTAGCTCGTTCACATTGATGAGCCTTTGCCAAAAGGTGACTTTCGATGGAACAAACTTTAGCAAATGGATAAGATACATTCGCACGATTGCTCGCTACGAGGACAAGGAGTATGTCCTTGATGAGAAGCTCGAGAAAATCAATCCAGAAATCGCTACTCCGGCTGAAATAACTGCTTTTGGGACTCATGAACGTGATGCGACGAAGGTTCATTGCATCATGATAGCCACAATGAACGCCGAATTCCAAAAGTCCTATGAGGACATGTATCCGTCCGAAATGCACCAAGACTTGTTAGAGAGATACCACCAAAACGCGAGGCAGGAACGTTACGAGATGTTCACTAACATGATATCTGCTAAAATGGGACATGGAGAATCTCTAACCGTACACTTGCAAAAGATGCAAAGGTATGTCGATCGTCTTCGCAAGTTGAATGTCGACTTTGGGGAAGACTTGGCTATCGACATGGTCCTTCACTCCTTGCCTCCATGTTACAACCAATTTAGGATGACCTACCACATGAACAAGGAAGAGGTCACCCTAAGTAAGCTCCAAGGTCTCCTTAGGGTTGCTAAGAGCAACCTCAAGGAAAAGTCTGTTGCACCCACTCCTAATCCACCCGCTGCTCCTGTTTTGGCTATTGGGCAGGGAAGGGGCAAGAAGAGGAAGGCTCCATCTAAGGTCCCAAGATGGTTCCACTTCTAGGGGGACCAAAGTTGATCCTGCTAAGCCTAACCCTAACCCAAAGGAGGCAGAGTGCTACCATTTCCACAAAATAGGGCATTGGAAGAGAAGCTGCCCAGAATACCTGCAAGCCATCAGGGAAGGAAAGATCAAGCCGTCTTTCGTAGGTATATACACAATTAAATCTAATGATTCATCCCATGCTATTTCTTGGGTCCTCGATACCAAGTGTGGTTACCACATTTGTTCTGAATTGCAGGGACTAAGAAGAAATAGGGATGTGGAGCGTGGAAGAATAAATCTAATCATGGGGAACAGAAGATTGTCGCCTGTGACCAAGATTGGAGTGTATTCTCTAGTGCTTAGTAATGAATTATGTTTAGATTTGAATAATTGTTGCTACTCGCTAGAAATGGCAAGAAACATCATTTCGTTTCATGGTTTGTTTAGACAAGGATTTAGATTTTCTTTTAATAATGAGAATGGTTCAATTTATGCTTATCTAAATGGTGTCTTATACTTTGAAGCAATGCCATGTAATGGAATTTATGAAACTGTTATGATTGTATATAACCTAGGAAATGATGTTTTATGCATGGATTCTTCCAATAGTATGGATAGAGCATCCTTGTGGCATTGTCGTCTTGGACATGTCAACAAGAAGCGCATAGCCCAACTCCAAAAGGATGGAGTGTTGGAGTCATTCGACCTTAGGGAAGATGACACATGCGAATCTTGTTTACTTGGAAAGATGACCAAGTCACCCTTCACTAGTACATGTGAAAGGGGTGAGGGTTTATTGGACCTCATACATACCGATGTATGTGGACCATTTAGATCAACCACAAAGGATGGGAACCGCTTCTATGTGACTTTTACCGATGACTATAGTAGATATGGGTATATCTACTTAATCAAGCAAAAGTCAGAAACGTTTGAAAAGTTCAAAGAGTTCAAGAATGAAGTGGAGAATCAATTGGGCAGGAAAATCAAGATGCTTCGATCCGATCGAGGAGGAGAGTACCTAGGTCTTGAATTTCACGACTATCTCAAAGAGTGTGGAATAGTTTCACAATTGACACCACCTAGGACACCGGAGTTGAATGGTGTGGCAGAAAGGCGTAATCGAACCTTGTTAGACATGGTCCGCTCTATGATGAGTCGTGCTTCACTACCTATCTCATTCTGGGGGTATGCCTTAGAGACTGCCGCCCATATCCTTAACAGAGTCCCTACTAAGAAGTTTGCCAAAACACCTCACGAGATGTGGACAAGGAAAGCTCCCTCGTTATCACATATCAAGGTTTGGGGTTGCGAGGCTTTCGTAAGACGAGATACTCACGACAAGCTCGAACCTCGTAGTGAGCGATGTATTTTCATCGGCTACCCGTAGAAATCCTTTGGATATCACTTCTATAGACCGAAGGACAATGTTGTCGTCGTTGCGAGGAGAGGAGTTTTCCGAGAGCGAGAACTCATAAGCCAAGGAGACAGTGGGAGGCAAATCGAGCTTGAAGAGATTCAAGAATCGATTGATGAAGGAACCTCTACCGCTGGCACTCAACCCGAGGATGAAACTCCGGTTGAACCAATTGACGAGTCCTTACCTCTTATACGTTCCGAAAGAGTTAGAGTTCAACCCCAGTTTTATGGTTTTCATATTACTACCGAAGGGGACACGTATGTTAGTGATGGTACACTAATAAATCTAGATGAATCAAATAGCTATAAGGAAGCCATGGCAGGCCAGGAGTCTGCGAAATGGAAAGAGGCAATGGATAGCGAGATCCAATCCATGTATGACAACCAAGTTTGGAATTTGGTTGATTATATGCCCGGACATAAGACCGTTGGGTGCAAATGGATCTTCAAGAAGAAGACCGACGTGGATGGAAATGTACACACATATAAAGCGCGATTGGTTACGAAGGTCTTTACTCAAACTCCCGGAGTTGACTATGATGAGACTTTCTTACCAGTTGCAAAGATAAAGTCTATTAGAGTGATGCTAGCTATTGCCGCATTTCATGATTATGAGATTTGGCAAATGGATGTCAAGACTTCTTTCCTTAATGGAAAGTTGGCTGAGGATGTCTACATGGCTCAGCCAGAGGGTTTTGTTGATCTGAAGCATCCAAATAGAGTGTGTAAGCTTGAGAAGTCCATTTATGGACTTAAGCAAGCGTCTCGCAGATGGAATCTTTGCTTCGATGAGAAAGTCAAAGAGTTAGGATTTGTACGAAGCGAAGATAAATCATGTGTATATGTCAAAGCCAGTGGGAGTATAGTCAGCTTCCTCGTTCTATATGTCGACGACATACTAATCATAGGAAACGACATCCCGACACTGCAGGAGGTTAAGTCCTGGCTCGAGAAGTGCTTCGCTATGAAGGACCTCAGAGAGGCTTCCTATATTTTGGGAATAAGGATAGTGAGAGAACGAAGTAAGAGACTAATAGGAATTAGTCAGAACACTTACTTGGATAAGGTACTAAAACGTTTTAGTATGGAAAATTCGAAGAAGGGAGAATTACCATACGCTTCCACAGTTGGCTCAATCATGTATGCTATGACTTGTACTCGCCCTGATGTAGCCTTTGCTTTGAGCATGGTTAGTAGATATCAAGGGAACCCTGGCAGAGCCCATTGGATTGCAGTCAAGAATATCCTTAAGTAACTTCGGAGGACCAAGGAATGGTTTTTAGTCCTTAGAGGGAGTGATAACTTGAAGGTGCGAGGGTATAGTGACGCTAGCTTTCAGACCGACAGGGAAAACTACCGTTCGCAGTCGGGCTGGGTCTTTACTCTGAATGGAGGAGCAGTAACTTGGAAAAGTTCCAAGCAGGAAACCGTAGCTGATTCAAAGTGCGAATCAGAGTACATTGCAGCGAGCGAAGCGTCGAAGGAGGCAATATGGTTAAAGAACGTCATTGGTGATCTTGGAGTTGTGCCTGCCATAAAGGAGCCTATGGAAATTTTCTGTGATAATGAAGGAGCGGTTGCCTTGACCAAGGAACCGAGGGATCATGGTAGATCTCGTCATATCGACAGAAAGTATCATTTCATTAGACATCGAGTAGAAGAAGGACACCTCGTGGTTAGGAGGATATCATCAGAAGATAACCCAGCAGATCCGCTTACGAAGGGACTGAGTAAGGTCAAGCATTTGCAGCATGCTAGGAGTATTGGACTGAGAGATGATCTTAGATTAGATTAGATAATTTTAGAAACTTGTAATAGATAAATGTAATTAACATTTGATGATTAAATAGAGGAGTATTATTTATAAGTAAAGCTACTGTCTTATGTTAATTGTTTAACTATTGTTTCACTTTGCATGTTTTGACTTCCAAAATAATTGAGTTATTTAGAATAATCAAATTATTCGAACAATCCACAATCGTTCATATGTTGGAAGTAGGTATGAATGAAGATTGCCATGAATTGGTGTGTAGATTGTCTAAATGATATTAGACATAGAAAAAGTTTGCTGCAACATTCATGAGTGCTTATGAACTGGTTTTGAGCATTGGAACAAACCCGCACTTGCTGGAATCACCTTATGGAATGTGACGAAAAGGTTGATCGCAAGATGATAATATCATATGGTCTTAAAACCTAGATATATGGTTTGTTATTTGCTAATTGGTTATACATTGATAATGCAAAACCGCATCAGTAAATTGATGTTATAAAACACATTGTTGTGTATAATTGATTAATGAATAAGTAAAAGCATATAAGTCGAAGTTTATCTGTTACTTTTATCCTACGAGGGTAAAAGCGATATCTCGGCCGCTCGATGATTTGATTTGACTTATGTGTCGAGCCCGGTCAGAACTAAATTGATGTGTTCGATTAAGTTCTATGTCAAATAAATCTGAGATCGAGAAACCAACTGTCGGACGATTGGTTCCATAGAATTGTCCGCATAATATCTAAACAGAGGACTGTACGATCCCTTATCTAAAGGACAAGATTGATAAGATCAGAGTTTGACAGCGTCTTTGAGAGCTATGATTGTTAATCGGATTATGCTTGTATATATAGTTACTAGACTTATCCAAGTGGGAGACTGTTGGAATAGTGTCTAAGGCTGCAACTATATTTGGTAAGTATTTGACCCGGTTGTGCATGGTCCTTTTGGGTTGCCTTCACCATAGCAACTTGACAGGATGATTTATAATGAAAGAAGAAATATTATTAATATATTATGAGAATAATATAAGGAATAATAATATTGTTATTTGATTAATATAAGTCATAAATTAATTAGGAATTAATTTGGTGTCTTAAAGAGATTAACTAAATAAAAGGGCATAAACTGTCAATTGTATGATAGTTGTACTTTGGGCTATAATTCCTTATGACTAAGGGGGTGGACGGTTTTAGGGTTTAGAAGGACCTAGAAATCGTCCAAGGCTTATCAATAAGGAGATTGGATTGCTTAGGGCCTAAGTTATGCAATTAGGGTTTGAAGGGTGAAACCCTAGGAGGCTCACTAGTATAAATAGACCCATGGGGTCAAGGAAATCGACACTCTTGCAATAGAAGAAACCCTGGCCGATTTCTTGCCCTCCCCTCTCTCTCTCTCTCTAATCATCCTCTTGCTAAGTTGGTGTTTGTAAGCCATTAGAGGAGTGACATTTGTGACTCTAAGCTCCAAGGACAAGAAGATTCAAGCAAGCAATTCAAGGTAATCTTTCAGATCTGATTTCATGTGTTATTATATGAATGTTTACATTAGATCTATCAATCAAAGTGTTGGATACATTGCATGCTTAATTAGAGAAACCTAGCTCCAAGCATTAGGGTTTGCATGTGCACATACTAAAGTTCTTATGGCTCAAACCCATCATTTCTCATGACATAGAATTTCGGCTTGGTGTGAAGATAACCAATCCATGCCAATTATGACATCAAAACTACCGATAGGGATTGGCATGAGGTTGACGTGAAAAAGGTAGTTATTAAGAGTTAACAGACAGTTTTCTAGGATTTCATGTGTTTTCTCAGTTTGACCGTTAGCGATTTCTACTTCATAGATTTCTTTTAATATGCTAGACTTATGACTTAACAATTTTATAAATGTCGGAGTTATAGAACTTCGATCTGCTCCTGAGTCGAAGAGTATGCTAGCGTATAAATTATCTATGAGAAACATACCAGATACAACCGAAGGGTCCTGGATAGCCTCTTTGCTTCCGATCACAAATGCCCTGCAACGCCCTATGCCTCCTTCACTCTTTAACTTTGGACATTCTTTATTGATGTGTCCAACCTCTCCACACTCATAACACCTTCTTTCTTCACCACGACCTGTTCCAGTATTTGTTTGCTGATTGACTGTTGCAGGTGTTGTGCTCCTACAGTAACTAGCAGTATGCCCCTTCTTTTTGCATTTCGTGCAAACAAAACAGTCACCTGGGTGATGACGGTTGCAGTGGTTGCACCATGAAGACTTTGGTTGAGTAGGTACTGTTATTGTGGCTGGGTAGTTGGTTGTTACTTCTTGTCTTTTCTCAGATGATTGTTTGTGATTCTTCTTATTAAACTTGTGCTTGTTTATTCTAGCTTTGGGAGACTCAGCCTTTAATACCACTTCTGTTCCTTGGATCTCTGTGAGGGTTACCTGATGAGCTATCCTCTTGGTGTTGTCATAAGTCATAGGCTTTGATGCGATCACCATGCCTTTGATTTGTGATGCTAATCCCCAGATATATCTGTAACAACCCAAAGTTGTCCATCGTCGAAACCCATTTCGTCCGTAAAACACGTCTTTAGCAATTCGTTCCGATTTCGTGTTTGGGCTAAAATTATCTAAATTTATACGTTTATTTTAATTTCATGAGTATTAAAACACCTTAGGAACTCATGAAATTGGCCCAAATTATTGATTTGAAAATTTTTAGAATCATTCCCGCCGGATTACGACAACTTTATCGGGTGCGACCAAAAGCCCCGTTTAACGTCGGTATCGGGTAGAAATCCTCCGTGTCCAAATCTTAGATACTATTTAAAGGAGATTATGCTTCCATTTGAAGCTTTTACTCTCTCTCTCTCTCACTACTCTCTCTCTCTCCCTCTCTCTCTCACCTCTCTCCTCAATCCGAAGATCTAAGTCCAAAAACATCAAGTTAAGGCTTCAAATCATTAAGGTAATTTCCCTAACTCATAATATAGCATTATTGGCCTTCAAATCCGAGTTTAAGCTATGAAAATGGACTCCATTCATCAGTTTACCGCCCAGGAGCATGCTTGGGCCGTAAGCACATATAAAATGGGTTTTTGAGCCTTAAAACCCCTCCAAACGAATCTTGGGACTTATATATGACTTTATGGCTTTCCATTTCGGACTTAGAACACCTTAAACATGATTTTTGAGGAGTAAACATGAGTTTACTGCCCAAGAACATGCTTGGGCCGTAAACTCATCATTCATGGAGAGTAAACTCATTTCCAAGTGTTTAAATGCCACTTAAACACACCAATGGCCTTGGACAAAAATCTAGAAGCAACCACAAACGATTTAGGAGCCTAAAACATAAGGAAATCAACCCCCTAAGGAGTTTACGGCCATAAGATGGAGTCTTGGGCCGTAAACTCTTAAAACTCTGTCAAATGGTTCCCAAATTTTACCCTTAGACTTCTAAAATAGCTTGAAATTAGATGTGATTAATTAAGGACCACCAAAACATCAAGGATTTAGTGTGAGGGGAGTTTACGGCCGTAAACTCCAACTTTACTTCCGTAAACTCCAATAAATGGTCCATATAAGAGATAAATCCATTCCAATGCCTTCGATGTGATCCTAGCTAATTTATCCAAGTGATATAAAGCCATTTAGCAACCAAAAGCAACCCACCATGAGTTTACGGCCTTACGATCCCTTATCTAAAGGACAAGATTGATAAGATCAGAGTTTGACAGCGTCTTTGAGAGCTACGATTGCTAATCGGATTATGCTTGGATATATAGTTACTAGACTTATCCAAGTGGGAGACTATTAGAATAGTGTCTAAGGCTGCAACTATATTTGGTAAGTATTTGACCCGGTTGTGCATGGTCCTTTTGGGTTGCCTTCACCATAGCAACTTGACAGGATGATTTATAATGAGAGAAGAAATATTATTAATATATTATGAGAATAATATAAGGAATAATAATATTGTCATTTGATTAATATAAGTCATAAATTAATTAGGAATTAATTTGGTGACTTAAAGAGATTAACTAAATAAAAGGGCATAAACTGTCAATTGTATGATAGTTGTACTTTGGGCTATAATTCCTTATGACTAAGGGGGTGGACGGTTTTAGGGTTTAGAAGGACCTAGAAATCGTCCAAGGCTTATCAATAAGGAGATTGGATTGCTTAGGGCCTAAGTTATGCAATTAGGGTTTGAAGGGTGAAACCCTAGGAGGCTCACTAGTATAAATAGACCCATGGGGTCAAGGAAATCGACACTCTTGCAATAGAAAAAACCCTGGCCGATTTCTTGCCCTCCCCCCTCTCTCTCTCTCTTTCTCTAATCATCCTCTTGCTAAGTTGGTGATTGTAAGCCATTAGAGGAGTGACATTTGTGACTCTAAGCTCCAAGGACAAGAAGATTCAAGCAAGCAATTCAAGGTAATCTTTCAGATCTGATTTCATGTGTTATTATATGAATGTTTACATTAGATCTATCAATCAAAGTCTTGGATACATTGCATGCTCAATTAGAGAAACCTAGCTCCAAGCATTAGGGTTTGCATGTGCACATACTAAAGTTCTTATGGCTCAAACCCATCATTTCTCATGACATAGAATTTCGACGTGGTGTGAAGATAACCAATCCATGCCAATTATGACATCAAAACTACCGATAGGCATTGGCATGAGGTTGACGTGAAAAAGGTAGTTATTAAGAGTTAACAGACAGTTTTCTAGGATTTCATGTGTTTTCTCAGTTTGACCGTTAGCGATTTCTACTTCATAGATTTCTTTTAATATGCTAGACTTATGACTTAACAATTTTATAAATGTCGGAGTTATAGAACTTCGATCTGCTCCTGAGTCGAAGAGTATGCTAGCGTATAAATTATCTATGAGAAACGTACCAGATACAACCGAAGGGTCCTGGATAGCCTCTTTACTTCTGATCACAAATGCCATGCAACGCCCTATGCCTCCTTCAGTCTTTAACTTTGGACATTCTTTATTGATGTGTCCAACCTCTCCACACTCATAACACCTTCTTTCTTCACCACGACCTGTTCCAGTATTTGTTTGCTGATTGACTGTTGCAGGTGTTGTGCTCCTACAGTAACTAGCAGTATGCCCCTACTTTTTGCATTTCGTGCAAACAAAACAGTCACCTGGGTGATGACGGTTGCAGTGGTTGCACCATGAAGACTTTGGTTGAGTAGGTACTGTTATTGTGGCTGCGTAGTTGGTTGTTACTTCTTGTCTTTTCTCAGATGATTGTTTGTGATTCTTCTTATTAAACTTGCGCTTGTTTATTCTAGCTTTGGGAGACTCAGCCTTTAATACCACTTCTGTTCCTTGGTCTCTGTGAGGGTTACCTGATGAGCTATCCTCTTGGTGCTGTCATAAGTCATAGGCTTTGATGCGATCACCATGCCTTTGATTTGTGATGCTAATCCCCAGATATATCTGTAACAACCCAAAGTTGTCCATCGTCGAAACCCATTTCGTCCGTAAAACACGTCTTTAGCAATTCGTTCCGATTTCGTTTTTGGGCTAAAATTATCTAAATTTATACGTTTATTTTAATCTCATGAGTATTAAAACACCTTAGGAACTCATGAAATTGGCCCAAATTATTGATTTGAAAATTTTTAGAATCATTCCCGCCGGATTACGACAACTTTATCGGGTGCGACCAAAAGCCCCGTTTAACGTCGGTATCGGGTAGAAATCCTCCGTGTCCAAATCTTAGATACTATTTAAAGGAGATTATGCTTCCATTTGAAGCTTTTACTCTCTCTCTCTCTCTATCTCTCTCTCACTACTCTCTCTCTCTCCCTCTCTCTCTAACCTCTCTCCTCAATCCGAAGATCTAAGTCCAAAAACATCAAGTTAAGGCTTCAAATCATTAAGGTAATTTCCCTAACTCATAATATAGCATTATTGGCCTTCAAATCCGAGTTTAAGCTATGAAAATGGACTCCATTCATGAGTTTACCGCCCAGGAGCATGCTTGGGCCGTAAACACATATAAAATGGGTTTTTGAGCCTTAAAACCCCTCCAAACGAATCTTGGGACTTATATATGACTTTATGGCTTTCCATTTCGGACTTAGAACACCTTAAACATGATTTTTGAGGAGTAAACATGAGTTTACTGCCCAAGAACATGCTTGGGCCGTAAACTCATCATTCATGGAGAGTAAACTCATTTCCAAGTGTTTAAATGCCACTTAAACACACCAATGGCCTTGGACAAAAATCTATAAGCAACCACAAACGATTTAGGAGCCTAAAACATAAGGAAATCAACCCCCTAAGGAGTTTACGGCCATAAGATGGAGTCTTGGGCCGTAAACTCTTAAAACTCTGTCAAATGGTTCCCAAATTTTACCCTTAGACTTCTAAAATAGCTTGAAATCAGATGTGATTAATTAAGGATCACCAAAACATCAAGGATTTAGTGTGAGGGGAGTTTACGGCCGTAAACTCCAACTTTACTTCCGTAAACTCCAATAAATGGTCCATATAAGAGATAAATCCATTCCAATGCCTTCGATGTGATCCTAGCTAATTTATCCAAGTGATATAAAGCCATTTAGCAACCAAAAGCAACCCACCATGAGTTTACGGCCTTACGATCCCTTATCTAAAGGACAAGATTGATAAGATCAGAGTTTGACAGCGTCTTTGAGAGCTACGATTGCTAATCGGATTATGCTTGGATATATAGTTACTAGACTTATCCAAGTGGGAGACTATTAGAATAGTGTCTAAGCCTGCAACTATATTTGGTAAGTATTTGACCCGGTTGTGCATGGTCCTTTTGGGTTGCCTTCACCATAGCAACTTGACAGTATGATTTATAATGAGAGAAGAAATATTATTAATATATTATGAGAATAATATAAGGAATAATAATATTGTCATTTGATTAATATAAGTCATAAATTAATTAGGAATTAATTTGGTGACTTAAAGAGATTAACTAAATAAAAGGGCATAAACTGTCAATTGTATGATAGTTGTACTTTGGGCTATAATTCCTTATGACTAAGGGGGTGGACGGTTTTAGGGTTTAGAAGGACCTAGAAATCGTCCAAGGCTTATCAATAAGGAGATTGGATTGCTTAGGGCCTAAGTTATGCAATTAGGGTTTGAAGGGTGAAACCCTAGGAGGCTCACTAGTATAAATAGACCCATGGGGTCAAGGAAATCGACACTCTTGCAATAGAAGAAACCCTGGCCGATTTCTTGCCCTCCCCCCTCTCTCTCTCTTTCTCTAATCATCCTCTTGCTAAGTTGGTGTTTGTAAGCCATTAGAGGAGTGACATTTGTGACTCTAAGCTCCAAGGACAAGAAGATTCAAGCAAGCAATTCAAGGTAATCTTTCAGATCTGATTTCATGTGTTATTATATGAATGTTTACATTAGATCTATCAATCAAAGTCTTGGATACATTGCATGCTCAATTAGAGAAACCTAGCTCCAAGCATTAGGGTTTGCATGTGCACATACTAAAGTTCTTATGGCTCAAACCCATCATTTCTCATGACATAGAATTTCGGCGTGGTGTGAAGATAACCAATCCATGCCAATTATGACATCAAAACTACCGATAGGCATTGGCATGAGGTTGACGTGAAAAAGGTAGTTATTAAGAGTTAACAGACAGTTTTCTAGGATTTCATGTGTTTTCTCAGTTTGACCGTTAGCGATTTCTACTTCATAGATTTCTTTTAATATGCTAGACTTATGACTTAACAATTTTCTAAATGTCGGAGTTATAGAACTTCGATCTGCTCCTGAGTCAAAGAGTATGCTAGCGTATAAATTATCTATGAGAAACGTACCAGATACAACCGAAGGGTCCTGGATAGCCTCTTTGCTTCCGATCACAAATGCCCTGCCACGCCCTATGCCTCCTTCACTCTTTAACTTTGGACATTCTTTATTGATGTGTCCAACCTCTCTACACTCATAACACCTTCTTTCTTCACCACGACCTGTTCCAGTATTTGTTTGCTGATTGACTCTTGCAGGTGTTGTGCTCCTACAGTAACTAGCAGTATGCCCCTTCTTTTTGCATTTCGTGCAAACAAACCAGTCACCTGGGTGATGACGGTTGTAGTGGTTGCACCATGAAGATGTTGGTTGAGTAGGTACTTTTATTGTGGCTGTGTAGTTGGTTGTTACTTCTTGTCTTTTCTCAGATGATTGTTTGTGATTCTTCTTATTAAACTTGCGCTTGTTTATTCTTGCTTTGGGAGACTCAGCCTTTAATACCACTTCTGTTCCTTGGATCTCTGTGAGGGTTACCTGATGAGCTATCCTCTTGGTGCTGTCATAAGTCATAGGCTTTGATGCGATCACCATGCCTTTGATTTGTGATGCTAATCCCCAGATATATCTGTAACAACCCAAAGTTGTCCATCGTCGAAACCCATTTCGTCCGTAAAACACGTCTTTAGCAATTCGTTCCGATTTCGTTTTTGGGCTAAAATTATCTAAATTTATACGTTTATTTTAATCTCATGAGTATTAAAACACCTTAGGAACTCATGAAATTGGCCCAAATTATTGATTTGAAAATTTTTAGAATCATTCCCGCCGGATTACGACAACTTTATCGGGTGCGACCAAAAGCCCCGTTTAACGTCGGTATCGGGTAGAAATCCTCCGTGTCCAAATCTTAGATACTATTTAAAGGAGATTATGCTTCCATTTGAAGCTTTTACTCTCTCTCTCTCTCTCTCTCTCACTACTCTCTCTCTCTCCCTCTCTCTCTAACCTCTCTCCTCAATCCGAAGATCTAAGTCCAAAAACATCAAGTTAAGGCTTCAAATCATTAAGGTAATTTCCCTAACTCATAATATAGCATTATTGGCCTTCAAATCCGAGTTTAAGCTATGAAAATGGACTCCATTCATGAGTTTACCGCCCAGGAGCATGCTTCGGCCGTAAACACATATAAAATGGGTTTTTGAGCCTTAAAACCCCTCCAAACGAATCTTGGGACTTATATATGACTTTATGGCTTTCCATTTCGGACTTAGAACACCTTAAACATGATTTTTGAGGAGTAAACATGAGTTTACTGCCCAAGAACATGCTTGGGCCGTAAACTCATCATTCATGGAGAGTAAACTCATTTCCAAGTGTTTAAATGCCACTTAAACACACCAATGGCCTTGGACAAAAATCTATAAGCAACCACAAACGATTTAGGAGCCTAAAACATAAGGAAATCAACCCCCTAAGGAGTTTACGGCCATAAGATGGAGTCTTGGGCCGTAAACTCTTAAAACTCTGTCAAATGGTTCCCAAATTTTACCCTTAGACTTCTAAAATAGCTTGAAATCAGATGTGATTAATTAAGGACCACCAAAACATCAAGGATTTAGTGTGAGGGGAGTTTACGACCGTAAACTCCAACTTTACTTCCGTAAACTCCAATAAATGGTCCATATAAGAGATAAATCCATTCCAATGCCTTCGATGTGATCCTAGCTAATTTATCCAAGTGATATAAAGCCATTTAGCAACCAAAAGCAACCCACCATGAGTTTACGGCCTTACGATCCCTTATCTAAAGGACAAGATTGATAAGATCAGAGTTTGACAGCGTCTTTGAGAGCTACGATTGCTAATCGGATTATGCTTGGATATATAGTTACTAGACTTATCCAAGTGGGAGACTATTAGAATAGTGTCTAAGCCTGCAACTATATTTGGTAAGTATTTGACCCGGTTGTGCATGGTCCTTTTGGGTTGCCTTCACCATAGCAACTTGACAGTATGATTTATAATGAGAGAAGAAATATTATTAATATATTATGAGAATAATATAAGGAATAATAATATTGTCATTTGATTAATATAAGTCATAAATTAATTAGGAATTAATTTGGTGACTTAAAGAGATTAACTAAATAAAAGGGCATAAACTGTCAATTGTATGATAGTCGTACTTTGGGCTATAATTCCTTATGACTAAGGGGGTGGACGGTTTTAGGGTTTAGAAGGACCTAGAAATCGTCCAAGGCTTATCAATAAGGAGATTGGATTGCTTAGGGCCTAAGTTATGCAATTAGGGTTTGAAGGGTGAAACCCTAGGAGGCTCACTAGTATAAATAGACCCATGGGGTCAAGGAAATCGACACTCTTGCAATAAAAGAAACCCTGGCCGATTTCTTGCCCTCCCCTCTCTCTCTCTAATCATCCTCTTGATATGTTGGTGTTTGTAAGCCATTAGAGGAGTGACATTTGTGACTCTAAGCTCCAAGGACAAGAAGATTCAAGCAAGCAATTCAAGGTAATCTTTCAGATCTGATTTCATGTGTTATTATATGAATGTTTACATTAGATCTATCAATCAAAGTCTTGGATACATTGCATGCTCAATTAGAGAAACCTAGCTCCAAGCATTAGGGTTTGCATGTGCACATACTAAAGTTCTTATGGCTCAAACCCATCATTTCTCATGACATAGAATTTCGGCGTGGTGTGAAGATAACCAATCCATGCCAATTATGACATCGAAACTACCGATAGGCATTGGCATGAGGTTGACGTGAAAAAGGTAGTTATTAAGAGTTAACAGACAGTTTTCTAGGATTTCATGTGTTTTCTCAGTTTGACCGTTAGCGATTTCTACTTCATATATTTCTTTTAATATGCTAGACTTATGACTTAACAATTTTCTAAATGTCGGAGTTATAGAACTTCGATCTGCTCCTGAGTCGAAGAGTATGCTAGCGTATAAATTATCTATGAGAAACGTACCAGATACAACCGAAGGGTCCTGGATAGCCTCTTTGCTTCCGATCACAAATGCCCTGCCACGCCCTATGCCTCCTTCACTCTTTAACTTTGGACATTCTTTATTGATGTGTCCAACCTCTCCACACTCATAACACCTTCTTTCTTCACCACGACCTGTTCCAGTATTTGTTTGCTGATTGACTGTTGCAGGTGTTGTGCTCCTACAGTAACTAGCAGTATGCCCCTTCTTTTTGCATTTCGTGCAAACAAAACACTCACCTGGGTGATGACGGTTGCAGTGGTTGCACCATGAAGACTTTGGTTGAGTAGGTACTGTTATTGTGGCTGCGTAGTTGGTTGTTACTTCTTCTCTTTTCTCAGATGATTGTTTGTGATTCTTCTTATTAAACTTGCGCTTGTTTATTCTAGCTTTGGGAGACTCAGCCTCTAATACCACTTATGTTCCTTGGATCTCTGTGAGGGTTACCTGATGAGCTATCCTCTTGGTGCTGTCATAAGTCTTAGGCTTTGATGCGATCACCATGCCTTTGATTTGTGATGCTAATCCCCAGATATATCTCTAACAACCCAAAGTTGTCCATCGTCGAAACCCATTTCGTCCGTAAAACACGTCTTTAGCAATTCGTTCCGATTTCGTTTTTGGGCTAAAATTATCTAAATTTATACGTTTATTTTAATATCATGAGTATTAAAACACCTTAGGAACTCATGAAATTGGCCCAAATTATTGATTTGAAAATTTTTAGAATCATTCCCGCCGGATTACGACAACTTTATCGGGTGTGACCAAAAGCCCCGTTTAACGTCGGTATCGGGTAGAAATCCTCCGTGTCCAAATCTTAGATACTATTTAAAGGAGATTATGCTTCCATTTGAAGCTTTTACTCTCTCTCTCTCTCTCTCACACTACTCTCTCTCTCTCTAACCTCTCTCCTCAATCCGAAGATCTAAGTCCAAAAACATCAAGTTAAGGCTTCAAATCATTAAGGTAATTTCCCTAACTCATAATATAGCATTATTGGCCTTCAAATCCGAGTTTAAGCTATGAAAATGGACTCCATTCATGAGTTTACCGCCCAGGAGCATGCTTCGGCCGTAAACACATATAAAATGGGTTTTTGAGCCTTAAAACCCCTCCAAACGAATCTTGGGACTTATATATGACTTTATGGCTTTCCATTTCGGACTTAGAACACCTTAAACATGATTTTTGAGGAGTAAACATGAGTTTACTGCCCAAGAACATGCTTGGGCCGTAAACTCATCATTCATGGAGAGTAAACTCATTTCCAAGTGTTTAAATGCCACTTAAACACACCAATGGCCTTGGACAAAAATCTATAAGCAACCACAAACGATTTAGGAGCCTAAAACATAAGGAAATCAACCCCCTAAGGAGTTTACGGCCATAAGATGGAGTCTTGGGCCGTAAACTCTTAAAACTCTGTCAAATGGTTCCCAAATTTTACCCTTAGACTTCTAAAATAGCTTGAAATCAGATGTGATTAATTAAGGACCACCAAAACATCAAGGATTTAGTGTGAGGGGAGTTTACGACCGTAAACTCCAACTTTACTTCCGTAAACTCCAATAAATGGTCCATATAAGAGATAAATCCATTCCAATGCCTTAGATGTGATCCTAGCTAATTTATCCAAGTGATATAAAGCCATTTAGCAACCAAAAGCAACCCACCATGAGTTTACGGCCTTACGATCCCTTATCTAAAGGACAAGATTGATCAGATCAGAGTTTGACAGCGTCTTTGAGAGCTACGATTGCTAATAGGATTATGCTTGGATATATAGTTACTAGACTTATCCAAGTGGGAGACTATTAGAATAGTGTCTAAGGCTGCAACTATATTTGGTAAGTATTTGACCCGGTTGTGCATGGTCCTTTTGGGTTGCCTTCACCATAGCAAATTGACAGGATGATTTATAATGAGAGAAGAAATATTATTAATATATTATGAGAATTATATAAGGAATAATAATATTGTCATTTGATTAATATAAGTCATAAATTAATTAGGAATTAATTTGGTGACTTAAAGAGATTAACTAAATAAAAGGGCATAAACTGTCAATTGTATGATAGTCGTACTTTGGGCTATAATTCCTTATGACTAAGGGGGTGGACGGTTTTAGGGTTTAGAAGGACCTAGAAATCGTCCAAGGCTTATCAATAAGGAGATTGGATTGCTTAGGGCCTAAGTTATGCAATTAGGGTTTGAAGGGTGAAACCCTAGGAGGCTCACTAGTATAAATAGACCCATGGGGTCAAGGAAATCGACACTCTTGCAATAAAAGAAACCCTGGCCGATTTCTTGCCCTCCCCTCTCTCTCTCTAATCATCCTCTTGATATGTTGGTGTTTGTAAGCCATTAGAGGAGTGACATTTGTGACTCTAAGCTCCAAGGACAAGAAGATTCAAGCAAGCAATTCAAGGTAATCTTTCAGATCTGATTTCATGTGTTATTATATGAATGTTTACATTAGATCTATCAATCAAAGTCTTGGATACATTGCATGCTCAATTAGAGAAACCTAGCTCCAAGCATTAGGGTTTGCATGTGCACATACTAAAGTTCTTATGGCTCAAACCCATCATTTCTCATGACATAGAATTTCGGCGTGGTGTGAAGATAACCAATCCATGCCAATTATGACATCAAAACTACCGATAGGCATTGGCATGAGGTTGACGTGAAAAAGGTAGTTATTAAGAGTTAACATACAGTTTTCTAGGATTTCATGTGTTTTCTCAGTTTGACCGTTAGCGATTTCTACTTCATATATTTCTTTTAATATGCTAGACTTATGACTTAACAATTTTCTAAATGTCGGAGTTATAGAACTTCGATCTGCTCCTGAGTCGAAGAGTATGCTAGCGTATAAATTATCTATGAGAAACGTACCAGATACAACCGAAAGGTCCTGGATAGCCTCTTTGCTTCCGATCACAAATGCCCTGCCACGCCCAATGCCTCCTTCACTCTTTAACTTTGGACATTCTTTATTGATGTGTCCAACCTCTCCACACTCATAACACCTTCTTTCTTCACCATGACCTGTTCCAGTATTTGTTTGCTGATTGACTGTTGTAGGTGTTGTGCTCCTACAGTAACTAGCAGTATGCCCCTTCTTTTTGCATTTCGTGCAAACAAAACACTCACCTGGGTGATGACGGTTGCAGTGGTTGCACCATGAAGACTTTGGTTGAGTAGGTACTGTTATTGTGGCTGCGTAGTTGGTTGTTACTTCTTCTCTTTTCTCAGATGATTGTTTGTGATTCTTTTTATTAAACTTGCGCTTGTTTATTCTAGCTTTGGGAGACTCAGCCTCTAATACCACTTCTGTTCCTTGGATCTCTGTGAGGGTTACCTGATGAGCTATCCTCTTGGTGCTGTCATAAGTCTTAGGCTTTGATGCGATCACCATGCCTTTGATTTGTGATGCTAATCCCCAGATATATCTGTAACACCCCAAAGTTGTCCATCGTCGAAACCCATTTCGTCCGTAAAACACGTCTTTAGCAATTCGTTCCGATTTCGTTTTTGGGCTAAAATTATCTAAATTTATACGTTTATTTTAATCTCATGAGTATTAAAACACCTTAGGAACTCATGAAATTGGCCCAAATTATTGATTTGAAAATTTTTAGAATCATTCCCGCCGGATTACGACAACTTTATCGGGTGTGACCAAAAGCCCCGTTTAACGTCGGTATCGGGTAGAAATCCTCCGTGTCCAAATCTTAGATACTATTTAAAGGAGATTATGCTTCCATTTGAAGCTTTTACTCTCTCTCTCTCTCTCTCTCTCACACTACTCTCTCTCTCTCTCACCTCTCTCCTCAATCCGAAGATCTAAGTCCAAAAACATCAAGTTAAGGCTTCAAATCATTAAGGTAATTTCCCTAACTCATAATATAGCATTATTGGCCTTCAAATCCGAGTTTAAGCTATGAAAATGGACTCCATTCATGAGTTTACCGCCCAGGAGCATGCTTGGGCCGTAAACACATATAAAATGGGTTTTTGAGCCTTAAAACCCCTCCAAACGAATCTTGGGACTTATATATGACTTTATGGCTTTCCATTTCGGACTTAGAACACCTTAAACATGATTTTTGAGGAGTAAACATGAGTTTACTGCCCAAGAACATGCTTGGGCCGTAAACTCATCATTCATGGAGAGTAAACTCATTTCCAAGTGTTTAAATGCCACTTAAACACACCAATGGCCTTGGACAAAAATCTAGAAGCAACCACAAACGATTTAGGAGCCTAAAACATAAGGAAATCAACCCCCTAAGGAGTTTACGGCCATAAGATGGAGTCTTGGGCCGTAAACTCTTAAAACTCTGTCAAATGGTGCCCAAATTTTACCCTTAGACTTCTAAAATAGCTTGAAATCACATTTGATTAATTAAGGACCACCAAAACATCAAGGATTTAGTGTGAGGGGAGTTTACGGCCGTAAACTCCAACTTTACTTCCGTAAACTCCAATAAATGGTCCATATAAGAGATAAATCCATTCCAATGCCTTAGATGTGATCCTAGCTAATTTATCCAAGTGATATAAAGCCATTTAGCAACCAAAAGCAACCCACCATGAGTTTACGGCCTTACGATCCCTTATCTAAAGGATAAGATTGATCACATCAGAGTTTGACAGCGTCTTTGAGAGCTACGATTGCTAATAGGATTATGCTTGGATATATAGTTACTAGACTTATCCAAGTGGGAGACTATTAGAATAGTGTCTAAGGCTGCAACTATATTTGGTAAGTATTTGACCCGGTTGTGCATGGTCCTTTTGGGTTGCCTTCACCATAGCAACTTGACAGGATGATTTATAATGAGAGAAGAAATATTATTAATATATTATGAGAATTATACAAGGAATAATAATATTGTCATTTGATTAATATAAGTCATAAATTAATTAGGAATTAATTTGGTGACTTAAAGAGATTAACTAAATAAAAGGGCATAAACTGTCAATTGTATGATAGTTGTACTTTGGGCTATAATTCCTTATGACTAAGGGGGTGGACGGTTTTAGGGTTTAGAAGGACCTAGAAATCGTCCAAGGCTTATCAATAAGGAGATTGGATTGCTTAGGGCCTAAGTTATGCAATTAGGGTTTGAAGGGTGAAACCCTAGGAGGCTCACTAGTATAAATAGACCCATGGGGTCAAGGAAATCGACACTCTTGCAATAAAAGAAACCCTGGCCGATTTCTTGCCCTCCCCTCTCTCTCTCTCTAATCATCCTCTTGATATGTTGGTGCTTGTAAGCCATTAGAGGAGTGACATTTGTGACTCTAAGCTCCAAGGACAAGAAGATTCAAGCAAGCAATTCAAGGTAATCTTTCAGATCTGATTTCATGTGTTATTATATGAATGTTTACATTAGATCTATCAATCAAAGTCTTGGATACATTGCATGCTCAATTAGAGAAACCTAGCTCCAAGCATTAGGGTTTGCATGTGCACATACTAAAGTTCTTATGGCTCAAACCCATCATTTCTCATGACATAGAATTTCGGCGTGGTGTGAAGATAACCAATCCATGCCAATTATGACATCGAAACTACCGATAGGCATTGGCATGAGGTTGACGTGAAAAAGGTAGTTATTAAGAGTTAACAGACAGTTTTCTAGGATTTCATGTGTTTTCTCAGTTTGACCGTTAGCGATTTCTACTTCATATATTTCTTTTAATATGCTAGACTTATGACTTAACAATTTTCTAAATGTCGGAGTTATAGAACTTCGATCTGCTCCTGAGTCGAAGAGTATGCTAGCGTATAAATTATCTATGAGAAACGTACCAGATACAACCGAAGGGTCCTGGATAGCCTCTTTGCTTCCGATCACAAATGCCCTGCCACGCCCTATGCCTCCTTCACTCTTTAACTTTGGACATTCTTTATTGATGTGTCCAACCTCTCCACACTCATAACACCTTCTTTCTTCACCACGACCTGTTCCAGTATTTGTTTGCTGATTGACTGTTGCAGGTGTTGTGCTCCTACAGTAACTAGCAGTATGCCCCTTCTTTTTGCATTTCGTGCAAACAAAACAGTCACCTGGGTGATGACGGTTGCAGTGGTTGCACCATGAAGACTTTGGTTGAGTAGGTACTGTTATTGTGGCTGCGTAGTTGTTTGTTACTTCTTGTCTTTTCTCAGATGATTGTTTGTGATTCTTCTTATTAAACTTGCGCTTGTTTATTCTAGCTTTGGGAGACTCAGCCTTTAATACCACTTCTGTTCCTTGGATCTCTGTGAGGGTTACCTGATGAGCTATCCTCTTGGTGTTGTCATAAGTCATAGGCTTTGATGCGATCACCATGCCTTTGATTTGTGATGCTAATCCCCAGATATATCTGTAACAACCCAAAGTTGTCCATCGTCGAAACCCATTTCGTCCGTAAAACACATCTTTAGCAATTCGTTCCAATTTCGTTTTTGGGCTAAATTTATCTAAATTTATACGTTTATTTTAATCTCATGAGTATTAAAACACCTTAGGAACTCATGAAATTGGCCCAAATTATTGATTTGAAAATTTTTAGAATCATTCCCACCGGATTACGACAACTTTATCGAGTGCGAGCAAAAGCCCCGTTTAACGTCGGTATCGGGTAGAAATCCTCCGTGTCCAAATCTTAGATACTATTTAAAGGAGATTATGCTTCCATTTGAAGCTTTTACTCTCTCTCTCTCTCTCACTAATCTCTCTCTCTCTCTCTAACTATCACACCCCCAAACCAGACGGCGGAAACGTCCGGGGGTGGAGGATTTCATTTGTAGTATCACAACACATGCATCATAGTAATCAAAGTACAAACAACCATTGTATTTAAAAGTGTAATATTTACATGTGTTCAATCATTGTATATTGAAACCAAAACAGTTATACAAAGGAAGAAGATAAGACTCCTAATGGCTTCATCTTCTCAAAAAGCTCGGGGAGTACCTGTTATTATTTCCCTGATAATACAAGTAATTTGAAAAGAGAGTATCAACAATAAGTTGAGTGAGTACATAAGTCTTTATGTTTTGAATGGGTGTATTTGTATTTTGAATATGAAAACACTTCTAGAAAATCCCATATTTTCTGTGGTATGTGAAAAGTAGTTTTATTCCTATAAAACCGTCTTATTTGTAAACCATTGTATTTGTAAAACTTGTATTTGAGAGTGTGCCTGGCTTCACCAGCTGTTATTGAAAACTATAGTATAGCATTGTACTTTGCATTTTGTAAACTGGTACTTTGAAGATATACTTACGTTTAGTTGTTTATACACTAACGTGTTGTTAATATCTTTTTAATGAGTTATTATAACCATACTAAGACATGAACGCCTGAAACAAACGCCTGATGAGCGCTTAAACTGTTGATAACAATTGCCACTCATTGGCATGTATGCCTGACTGTAGCTAGCAGCCTGAGTGCGGGGTTGTCAATCCCGATATAGATCCACACACAACTTGTTTCGATCCTCGGACTGGAGATTCTGGTTATAATGTCAGGGCTTTACCTTGGTTGTCTAGACTGAATCTAAACAACCTGAATTGAATGTCTCATAAAAAGCATATAAACGTTACATGTATATTAGTTATGAAAACCCAATCATTCTGAGATAAATGATTGACATTATGTTCTTGACTTAGTATCCCGAACATGTATTTGATAAGTGTAAACCCTTGATTTGTTTTGAGTTAAAACTCTTGTTGCATGTAAAACAATGTATTCATATGAATTATTGCTCTATGTATCATAAACTATACCTATTATAATTTATATGTACTTTATGAATTGGTAAATAACTATTTTTGCATGTAATCCTTTGCTCAACATGTTACAAAGGGTGATTAAACTGATGAAATAACTTTTAATTTTATATACATATACAATTTTATAAATAAGTAAAATTTGAACGACCTTCGGACAAATAACTGGTACTATAAGTCCACATCCAAACAAGGAAAAGGACCTAGCATGAATTATTAGTCCTAAGCCTTTTAAATCTTATTTATATTAAATTATATATACAAATATGTATATTTGGGAAAAATATAAGTTTATAAAAGAGTTCAAAATTTGAAGTATTTTCGATGCTTTAAAATCATTTTATCGTGATTTGAAATCATTTATTTATAACACAAAGTTGTTGTGTTATACTTGTATTTCCCCCCTTAAAACAGTAGAAATTATGAAAATACGGGGGTATGAACTCACTTGGTAGGTGGTAATTCGGACAGGGTTTCGTTTCACGAAAAGGAGTTTATTTGTCGAGAAACCGGCTCAAATTGGGCAGAGTTTTGACAGGAGAGAGGATGAATTCTCGAGAATTTTGGGGCTTCACGGCTTACTTCGGGCTCGAGTCTTGATACCGGGGATTTAAGGGTTGTATATAAGCTTAAGGGTGTGGAAAAAGTGAAAGAGAGTAAAATTTGGGGTGAAAAGTGTAAAAAATCCGGAAACCCTCGCATGCCTTATATAGGCCGAAGCCTCGGATCCGAAGCTTGTGCGAGGCTATGCGAGGCTGACATTCTGCGAAGGGAAGCAGCTTCGGTTCAGAGGTGGTAGGCTCGGATTGGTCTAGCCCTCGGTCCAATGCAAAGAAGCCACGTGCGAAGGGGTGTCCGAGGGTGGTGCGAGGCGTATGCGAGGAGCATCCCCGGTGTGTCTCCTTGCGAGGCTGTCCGAGTGGGATTGGACCGCAGCAGTGGCCGAATCAGGAGGTGACACGCGAGACTTCGGTCCACTCAGCAGCCAACACGTGGAGGCTCGCATGCGAGGGGTGAGGTGGCGCTACTGTTCATGCGAATTTTCCCGGGTATTTCTATTTCTCTTTATTTTTTTGCCAAAACTTGTAAAATTCATAACTTTTGCATACGAACTCCGTTTTTGACGTTCTTTATATGCACGCGTAGCTAAAATTATACTCTACGACTTTCGTTTTGACTTTGTCGGCTAATTTTGAATTTATTTTTAATATTATTATTTTAAACAGATCGGGACGTGAATCCGTTATAAATTCATAACTTCTTCATACGACGTCCGTTTTTGTCTGTCTTTTTACCGTTGTACTACTAATGACGAGACCTTCAATTCTCGTTTAGGTCATGTCGGCTAAAAACCACTCGATCTTTATTTCGAGTTTTTTAGCTGTACACTGCTATATTGAAACTTCGAAAAATCATAACTTCCTCATACGAAGTCGGATTTTGGCGTTCTTTTTATGAAAGTTCTCGGTTTAACATAAACTATAACTTTCATTTAGATTGTTAAGGCTAGAAAGCCTTTTATCAAAAATTCAGTTTTTACACTGAACAATGTTTTGCCGGTTTTGTCACGGATTTTCGATTGGTCATAACTTCTTCGTTATAACTCGGATTTTAGTGTTCCTTATATTTTTGGAAACCTTGTTACAATCTCTATCACTTGGTTCAACCCAATTGAGATTATTTAATAATTTATTTTTGAGGGTCAATTATGTAAATATACATAGTATGCCAAAATTTCTCTTTATTTAATTAAAAAGAAGAACAATTTGACCTACACTATTACATAAGTTTGAAATAACGGTTTGTTACATTATCCCCCCGTTAGAGAGAATTTCATCCCGAAATTTACTTTACGAATAGACTAGGGAAAAAGATGTGGGTATTTTCGTTGCATTTGATCCTCCCGCTCCCAAGTGAATTCAGGTCCCCGTCTTGCATTCCAGTGAACCTTCACTATCGGGATGCGGCTTTGTTTGGTTTTCTTAACTTCCCTGTCTAGTATCTCTACGGGTTCTTCCACAAAATTGAGGCTCTCGTTTAACTCGATTTCCTCGAGTGGTATCACAAGAGTCTCGTCGGAAAGACACTTTTTCAAGTTCGAAACGTGGAAGGTAGAATGAATGTTACTTAGTTCTTCGGGTAATCGAAGTTTGTAAGCTACAGGGCCGATTCGGGCAAGAATCTCGAATGGTCCTATATACCTTGGGTTCAGTTTGTCACGCTTTCCAAAGCGTATCATGCCTTTCCAGGGTGAGACCTTTAGCAAAACTCGGTCGCCAACCTGGAATTCCAAGGGTTTTCTCCTTTTGTCCGCGTAGCTTTTCTGTCTATCTCTGGAAGCTTTAAGTCGTTCCCGAATTTGTACGATCTTTTCGGTAGTTTCTCGAATAATTTCTGGACCAGTGAGAGCACTGTCAGGAGTTTGACCTCTAGCTAGCTGCGTGTCACCCACTTCAGCCCAGCACAGGGGGGATCTGCACTTGCGACCATAGAGGGCTTCGAATGGAGCAGCTTTTATGCTAGTGTGATAACTGTTGTTATAAGAGAACTCAGCAAGGGGTAAATGAATATCCCATGCTTTTCCAAAGTCTATCACGCAAGCTCGTAACATATCTTCTAACGTTTGAATCGTCCTTTCACTTTGTCCATCAGTTTGCGGATGGTAGGCTGTGCTCATGTCTAGCCTAGTTCCCAGAGCGTTTTGTAAAGATTGCCAAAAACGGGAGGTGAATCTACTATCTCGGTCTGAAATAATAGATATTGGTACACCATGTAATCTAACAATCTCCTTGAGGTACGTTCTGGTTAGCTTTTCCATCTTGTCGGTCTCCTTGATTGGTAAGAAGTGTGCGGATTTGGTTAATCTATTGACGATTACCCAAATAGTATCATAACCACTTGATGTCTTGGGTAACTTGGTTATGAAATCCATTGTAATCCGCTCCCACTTCCATTCAGGGATTTCAGGTTGTTGTAATAAGCCTGAAGGTTTCTGGTACTCTACCTTAATTTTGGCGCAAGTAAGGCACTTGCCCACAAAGGTAGCGATTTCGGCCTTCATGTTAGGCCACCAATATAACTTCTTAAGGTCCAAATACATCTTGTCTGAACCTGGGTGGATGGAGTATCGGGTTTTGTGTGCTTCATTCATAACCACATCTCTGTAACCACCAAACTTTGGTGTCCAGATCCGATTCATGAAATAATAGACTCCATCATCCCTGACTTCGAAGTTCTTATCCATTTCTCTTAGAGTTTCACCTGCTACGTTTTTGGGTTTCAAGGCTTCAAGTTGGGCTTCCTTGATCTGCGTGGACAGATGCGAATGGATTGTCATGGTCAACGACTTTACTCGGCGTCCCGAGTATTCTTTTCTACTAAGGGCGTCAGTTACTACGTTTGCTTTACCACGGTGATAACGAATTTCACACTCGTAATCGTTCAGTAGCTCCACCCATCGTCGTTGTCTCATATTCAGTTCTTTCTGGTCGAAGATGTGTTGGAGACTTTTATGGTCCGTGAATATTGTGCATTTCGTGCCATATAAGTAATGTCTCCAAATCTTCAGAGCAAACACCACTGCTCCTAGTTCAAGGTCATGTGTTGTATAGTTGACTTCATGTGTCTTTAGCTGTCTTGAGGCGTAGGATATAACCTTTCCTCTTTGCATAAGAACACATCCAAGCCCTTGATTAGAAGCATCACAGTACACTACGAAATCCTCTGTCCCTTCAGGGAGAGACAGGATTGGTGCACTACACAAGGCTCGCTTCAGCAATTGGAACGCTGTTTCTTGCTTTTCTCCCCAACTAAAGGTTACACCCTTTTGGGTCAGAGTAGTAAGAGGCTTAGCTATTCGAGAGAAATTTTGAATGAATCTGCGATAATAGCCAGCAAGACCTAAGAATTGACGGATTTATGTAGGTGTTTTGGGTGCTGACCAGTTTTCAATTGCCTTTATTTTGGAAGGGTCGACATGTATTCCTTCTGAGCTAACCACGTGACCTAGGAAATCTACCTTCCTGATCCAAAATTCACACTTTGAAAACTTCGCATAGAGCTTCTCCGACCTAAGTTTTTGTAATATTTGATGAAGATGCTGGCCATGTTCCTCTTTGCTCTTTGAGTAGATAAGGATATCGTCAATGAAGACTATAACGAATTTGTCCAAGAATGGACGACACACTCTGTTCATTAGGTCCATGAACACTGCAGGTGCATTCGTCAATCCGAATGGCATCACTATAAACTCGTAATGACCATAACGAGTTCTGAACGCGGTTTTGGGAACGTCTTCCTCCAAAATTCGTAACTGGTGATACCCGGATCTTAAGTCTATCTTCGAGAAGTAGTTCGCCCCTTGAAGTTGGTCGAACAGATCGTCAATGCGAGGCAGAGGGTATCGATTCTTAATGGTAAGTTTATTCAGCTCGCGGTAGTCTATACACATGCGGAATGATCCATCCTTCTTCTTTACGAACAAAACCGGTGCTCCCCAAGGTGAGAAGCTCGGTCTTATGAAACCTTTGCTTAGGAGTTCGTTAAGTTGGCTGGATAATTCCTGCATTTCAGAAGGTGCAAGACGATAGGGGGATTTGGCTACAGGGGTAGCTCCAGGGATTAAGTCAATTCGGAATTCGACTTGTCGTTCGGGAGGCACTCCTAGAAGATCATCGGGAAATACATCGGGAAAGTTGCAGACTTCAGGAATGCTTGCGATGTCTTTCACTTCTTGCTTTTTATCTACCACATGAGCTAGGAATGCACAATACTCCTTGCGAAGGTATTTCTGTGCCTTGATGCTTGAAATGATCTGAAGGTTTGTTCCGGGTTTGTCACCATAGATAATAAGAGTTTCGTTAGTTGGTAAGTTCAAACGAATAGCTCTTTCATAGCATAGGATGTCGGCATGGTTGGGGCACAACCAATCCATACCTATTATGATGTCAAAACTTTTGATAGAGACCGGCATAAGGTCTATTGGGAAAGGCAAGTCATTTAACATAAGGGTACATCCTATGTATATATCATTGGTGGATTCGGATTTCCCGTTAGCCATTTCTACTGTGAAGGTTTTATTTAGTGGTTGGGAGTTCTGATTTAGTAGATGTTTAAAGTTATGGCTCACGAAGCTCCTCTCGGCACCACAATCAAAAAGAATGCATGCATAAGTATTGTTGAGAAGGAACGTACCCGTGACCACAGCAGGGTCTGCCACCGCTTCTTCGTGACCTAGTGCTAGAATTCTCCCAACCCCACGGGCATTTCCAACTTTTGGACAATCTTTCTTGAAATGCCCCACATCACCGCATTGGTAGCATGCTCGACTTACTCCAGCGGCAAGTACTTGGTTAAGGGGTTGAGGCAGTGTTCTACAGAATCGGGCAGTATGCCCTTTCCTGTTGCAGTTACGACACTGCATTTCAGGGCAATTTCCGGTGTGGTGAAAATTGCACTTGTTGCATTTGGGGAGGCTACCGGCATACGGCTTAGTTGGTGCTGAGTAGTTAGGGGCAACAACAGGTGTAGTAGTAGGTATGGTAGCAGGCACAGTAGTAGCATGGACTGCCACTATTTGTTGCTTCTTTGAAGGTTCCAGAGGAGATTTTCCCTTCCTTTTGTTCCAACCCTTCTTGTTGTTGTTGTTGTTGTTCTCCCTAGGTTGTTCTGGGGCGGTAACCACAGAGTTTTGACGGTTTCTGTGGTCAATAAGTGACTGTGCCAGTTCCTTGGCACTGTCAAAGGTGACAGGTTTTGATGCAATGACACTTGCTTGTATCTGGGGCGACAGTCCCCAAATATACCTTTTAATCTTTTTGCTCTCTGGAGCAACCATATCTGGACATAGAATCGCCAAGTCACAGAATCGATTCGTGTAAGTCGTTATGTCGGCACCGACCATAGTAATACTCCAGAGTTCTTGTTCCAGTTTCTGGATTTCCCCTCGCGGGCAGTATTCACGCATCAGCATGGTTTTTAGGTTCTCCCAGCTTATAGTATTAGCCACCACCAAAGTTAGTGACTTAACATGGCCATTCCACCATGTTAGGGCCCTATCTAAGAAAGTAAAGGCAGCAAATTTAACTTTGCTACCCTCTGGACAGGAGCAGATTTCAAATACTGCTTCTATCTTCTCAATCCACTGCCTTAAAACCATCACTCCTCCAGTTCCATTAAAGGTCCTGGGTTTGGCATTCGAGAAGTCTTTATAAGTGCACTCCCTCGAGCGCTCATGACCCTCGACAAGGTTAGAAGGACGTGGATCAGCTCCCGACCCACTAGTGCCGCCAGCATTGATATGAGATAAGGCAGCCGCTACAGCTGCTGTGACTGCCGCTTGGAACATGGCAGCATCGAATTAAGGGGGTGGTGGTGGAGGTGGTGTCGGTGCTTCCGTTTCATTGTTACGTCTAGGATTCCTACGAGGAGGCATCTTTTTCTATAAAAGTCAATAGATAAAAAGATAGTGAGATATCAAGAATGAATATGAATTTGATATCTCTGAACTTAAACACTTAATTCAACAAGAATCTGGTAAAGAATTGAAAATAGATGTCCACTGCAAGTATAACTTGCAATAGGATAATATAAATTTGAGTGGTTATTTTTCAAAGAATATCTAAATACATGTCGATTGTGTTGATATCTATGTAATCTATATATGTGACCTTTAAGTAGGTCCATAATACTATGAAAGTATCGACATTAAACCGACCTACCGTAAATAAAAATTTTCGCGGCCGTAACGAAAAGTATGAAAAACAACACTGGAACATATCCTTAATCCCAAAACTTTGGAATGGAATGTTTGTGAAAATTGTAATAGCTCTTGTTGAAGTAAGGTGCTTATTATTTTATTGATGCTTAATTTTGTACATGTCCTGAAAGTAGTCTATACATTCAGTATATTAAACTAGAAAAGTAGTGTAAACACTACTTGCGACGGTTGCTACGACGGTTACTGGGTTCCGCTTCGTCTTGTGATTTCCAACGCCTTTCTTGGGCAGCTTGATGCTCCCTCAGTCCTCTGATCTCTGATTCGGCAACATTAAGTTGCCTTTGAAGGGCTTCAGTATGGTGTTGGGTATCATCTTGCATCTCGTCAAGACGAAGGATATCGACAGCGTTAGCCTGTGCAGCCGCATTCACTTCTAGGATACGATTGATTGACATCCTTGATTGATCGAATTGTCGGGCAATTCGATTCACTATAACTGGAAGAGCTCTGTCAGCTGCTCCTCCTTCTGAGACGTTATAGAAACCCTGTTGCATTCCATAGGGAGGGCGTTGGCCGTCTTGTCGACTCCAATGGTTTATGTATTGGCCCCACTCGGGTATAGGTATTGCTTCCTCTTGTCTCGGGGGACGTATCCCCGGGTTGCAGACTTGTGGCTCTGTATCGGTACCGCTTGACTCGCTGTCCTCAAATGGTTCTTCATCTGAGTCTTCTTCTGGATCTTCCACTATCCATTCCTGATTGCCATGATTTGGAAAATAAGGGTCCCCTGGTGGATGATGTCCTGCCATTGTGTCTGTACGAGAATAAGGTTATGAGAAATGCTTGAAAAGAAAACTAAAGCATATCGACGTTTATAATATTCTTATAGTATTTTATGTTCTGTTCTTAGAGTTTCTTTGGTAGTTGGTAAGTTTTAGATACGTCACAACACTACTATCACTCCCAAACATATGTTGGTCATGTCTGAAATCAATATAGTTGATCAGGCTATATTAATTCTAGACATGATTACATAACTGCCCGGGTTTAACTATAATGTTCAACATTCAAATACTTTTAAGTTCTTATGACTATGTACTTGTAGGGATGCGGGTTAGTATACTTCTTGTAAAAATACTTAAAATTCTTAAAAGTATACTTGTAGTCAGAGCTCTTAGCCCCAATGTATTTATAGTTTGTATATCTTTTATGGATTGATATACTGAGTTCACTATAAACAATGCCCTGATACCAATCTATCACACCCCCAAACCAGACGGCGGAAACGTCCGGGGGTGGAGGATTTCATTTGTAGTATCACAACACATGCATCATAGTAATCAAAGTACAAACAACCATTGTATTTAAAAGTTTAATATTTACATGTGTTCAATCATTGTATATTGAAACCAAAACAGTTATACAAAGGAAGAAGATAAGACTCCTAATGGCTTCATCTTCTCAAAAAGCTCGGGGAGTACCTGTTATTATTTCCCTGATAATACAAGTAATTTGAAAAGAGAGTATCAACAATAAGTTGAGTGAGTACATAAGTCTTTATGTTTTGAATGGGTGTATTTGTATTTTGAATATGAAAACACTTCTAGAAAATCCCATATTTTCTGTGGTATGTGAAAAGTAGTTTTATTCCTATAAAATCGTCTTATTTGTAAACCATTGTATTTGTAAAACTTGTATTTGAGAGTGTGCCTGGCTTCACCAGCTGTTATTGAAAACTATAGTATAGCATTGTACTTTGCATTTTGTAAACTGGTACTTTGAAGATATACTTACGTTTAGTTGTTTATACACTAACGTGTTGTTAATATCTTTTTAATGAGTTATTATAACCATACTAAGACATGAACGCCTGAAACAAACGCCTGATGAGCGCTTAAACTGTTGATAACAATTGCCACTCATTGGCATGTATGCCTGACTGTAGCTAGCAGCCTGAGTGCGGGGTTGTCAATCCCGATATAGATCTACACACAACTTGTTTCGATCCCCGGACTGGAGATTCTGGTTATAATGTCAGGGCTTTACCTTGGTTGTCTAGACTGAATCTAAACAACCTGAATTGAATGTCTCATAAAAAGCATATAAACGTTACATGTATATTAGTTATGAAAACCCAATCATTCTGAGATAAATGATTGACATTATGTTCTTGACTTAGTATCCCGAACATGTATTTGATAAGTGTAAACCCTTGATTTGTTTTGAGTTAAAACTCTTGTTGCATGTAAAACAATGTATTCATATGAATTATTGCTCTATGTATCATAAACTATACCTATTATAATTTATATGTACTTTATGAATTGGTAAATAACTATTTTTGCATGTAATCCTTTGCTCAACATGTTACAAAGGGTGATTAAACTGATGAAATAACTTTTAATTTTATATACATATACAATTTTATAAATAAGTAAAATTTGAACGACCTTCGGACAAATAACTGGTACTATAAGTCCACATCCAAACAAGGAAAAGGACCTAGCATGAATTATTAGTCCTAAGCCTTTTAAATCTTATTTATATTAAATTATATATACAAATATGTATATTTGGGAAAAATATAAGTTTATAAAAGAGTTCAAAATTTGAAGTATTTTCGATGCTTTAAAATCATTTTATCGTGATTTGAAATCATTTATTTATAACACAAAGTTGTTGTGTTATACTTGTATTTCCCCCCTTAAAACAGTAGAAATTATGAAAATACGGGGGTATGAACTCACTTGGTAGGTGGTAATTCGGACAGGGTTTCGTTTCATGAAAAGGAGTTTATTTGTCGAGAAACCGGCTCAAATTGGGCAGAGTTTTGACAGGAGAGAGGATGAATTCTCGAGAATTTCAGGGCTTCACGGCTTACTTCGGGCTCGAGTCTTGATACCGGGGATTTAAGGGTTGTATATAAGCTTAAGGGTGTGGAAAAAGTGAAAGAGAGTAAAATTTGGGGTGAAAAGTGTAAAAAATCCGGAAACCCTCGCATGCCTTATATAGGCCGAAGCCTCGGATCCGAAGCTTGTGCGAGGCTATGCGAGGCTGACACTCTACGAAGGGAAGCAGCTTCGGTTCAGAGGTGGTAGGCTCGGATTGGTCTAGCCCTCGGTCCAATGCAAAGAAGCCACGTGCGAAGGGGTGTACGAGGGTGGTGCGAGGCGTATGCGAGGAGCATCCCCGGTGTGTCTCCTTGCGAGGCTGTCCGAGTGGGATTGGACCGCAGTAGTGGCCGAATCAGGAGGTGACATGCGAGACTTCGGTCCACTCAGCAGCCGCCACGTGGAGGCTCGCATGCGAGGGGTGAGGTGGCGCTACTGTTCATGCGAATTTTCCCGGGTATTTCTATTTTTCTTTATTTTTTTGCCAAAACTTGTAAAATTCATAACTTTTGCATACGAACTCCGTTTTTGACGTTCTTTATATGCACGCGTAGCTAAAATTATACTCTACGACTTTCGTTTTGACTTTGTCGGCTAATTTTGAATTTATTTTTAATATTATTATTTTAAACAGATCGGGACGTGAATCCGTTATAAATTCATAACTTCTTCATACGACGTCCGTTTTTGTCTGTCTTTTTACCGTTGTACTACTAATGACGAGACCTTCAATTCTCGTTTAGGTCATGTCGGCTAAAAACCACTCGATCTTTATTTCGAGTTTTTTAGCTGTACACTGCTATATTGAAACTTCGAAAAATCATAACTTCCTCATACGAAGTCGGATTTTGGCGTTCTTTTTATGAAAGTTCTCGGTTTAACATAAACTATAACTTTCATTTAGATTGTTAAGGCTAGAAAGCCTTTTATCAAAAATTCAGTTTTTACACTGAACAATGTTTTGCCGGTTTTGTCGCGGATTTTCGATTGGTCATAACTTCTTCGTTATAACTCGGATTTTAGTGTTCCTTATATTTTTGGAAACCTTGTTACAATCTCTATCACTTGGTTCAACCCAATTGAGATTATTTAATAATTTATTTTTGAGGGTCAATTATGTAAATATACATAGTATGCCAAAATTTCTCTTTATTTAATTAAAAAGAAGAACAATTTGACCTACACTATTACATAAGTTTGAAATAACGGTTTATTACACTAACCTCTCTCCTCAATCCAAAGATCTAAGTCCAAAAACATCAAGTTAAGGCTTCAAATCATTAAGGTAATTTCCCTAACTCATAATATAGCATTATTGGCCTTCAAATCCGATTTTAAGCTATGAAAATGGACTCCATTCATGAGTTTACCGCCCAGGAGCATGCTTGGGCCGTAAACACATATAAAATGGGTTTTTAAGCCTTAAAACCCCTCCAAACGAATCTTGGGACTTATATATGACTTTATGGCTTTCCATTTCGGACTTAGAACACCTTAAACATGATTTTTGAGGAGTAAACATGAGTTTACTGCCCAAGAACATGCTTGGGCCGTAAACTCATCATTCATGGAGAGTAAACTCATTTCCAAGTGTTTAAATGCCACTTAAACACACCAATGGCCTTGGACAAAAATCTAGAAGCAACCACAAACGATTTAGGAGCCTAAAACATAAGGAAATCAACCCCCTAAGGAGTTTACGGCCATAAGATGGAGTCTTGGGCCGTAAACTCTTAAAACTCTGTCAAATGGTGCCCAAATTTTACCCTTAGACTTCTAAAATAGCTTGAAATCACATGTGATTAATTAAGGACCACCAAAACATCAAGAATTTAGTGTGAGGGGAGTTTACGGCCGTAAACTCCAACTTTACTTCCGTAAACTCCAATAAATGGTCCATATAAGAGATAAATCCATTCCAATGCCTTAGATGTGATCCTAGCTAATTTATCCAAGTGATATAAAGCCATTTAGCAACAAAAAGCACCCCACCATGAGTTTATGGCCGTAAACTCATGGGGAATGAGTCATTAGGGCCGAAAACAATCCTAAGAGTTTACTCTTGAAGAGTAAACTCCATATCCAAGCTTTATGTGTCCTCAAATGCCACCCGAGTCCTTCCAAACACATGTAATGGAGTATTTTCGCGACTAGAAGTACATGTCCCCAACTAATAAATAATTCAAGTCCTAATTAGATACAAATGTGTTTCTTTTCATAATACATAGGAATCTTGTGCATTTGCAAACCCAGAATCGATGTTCAGGACCCAAACCGACGCATTCCTCAACCGGTGAGTTCATACCCCTACCCTTTTTTCGTGTTTTTCAAATGTTTTCAGGGGGAATACAAGCAAAAGTACAAGGAAATCTTGTACTTAAACTTATTGTTTTCAATTCAAATGTTTTATATTATGTATGCCTTTTATATTAAAAATCGTACTAACAATTGGTTCGAATTGCAGAGTAAAACTATCAGACTAAATGTAGATTCCTTTAAAAAGTGATATAATCTATGTTACATATTATGTTTTGTAAAAGGAATTATACTAATCATAAACTAAGAATAATACTAATAAGGTACCAACAGAACGAATGCGAATACGAAAGTACCAATAGGATAGAACGAATGCGAATACAAACGTACCAATAGGATAGAACGAATGCGAATACAAAAGTACCAATAGGATAGAACGAATACGAAAATGAATACAAATAGGAATACTAATACTAATACGAATACAAATACGAATACGAATACGAATACGAATACGAATACGAATACGAATACGAATACGAATAGGTATAGGAATAGGTATACGAATATTAAAGTACGCCTCTTGACATCGACTGAGTTTCGAAAGCATACGCCTTAGGATGTCGACAAAGTTTCGAAAATACATCTAATGTACTCTTTTGGAAATCACCAGAACTTCGAATATACAGTTAATGGACACTTTCTGCAAGTTCTAAAAACCTTTTTAACAAAAATGGTTAAGTCTAGAATTTCAAGGAAGCGATCAAATGCTTACGGCTCTCCTCGCCCCACTGGTTCTAAATCCAACATTAAGGATAACACTCCTTCCATCACATTGACCAATTTCAGAGCCATTTTCGAAGATAATCCATCACAATACGATGCAATCAGACTGATGTTTAAGTTCCTTCCAAAACATTCATTGTTTGGTGCCTTTAATGCCTTCACAGAAGCAGTTCCAATGGCAGTCCTGTTCAAGTGTGCTTTTTCTGCATTCCATCCAAGCCACAACCTTCAAGAAGTGCCTCTCAACATGGTGGATGATTCACTGGTGGTTCTCACGAAAGAAAAGGTTTTGAATGCAATCAACCTTAGGGTTCTTCCCTCGACAAGATTCTACTCACCAAGCCCGAATCAGGTGATTTCAACCCTGTACCAGATGGGTTATCAGAAGACACTCAAAGGGATGGGAGAGTTCAAGAAGAATCAAATCCTGACTGTGTGGCAGTTTGTGTGCCACTTTGTAATCAGAAGTCTCTCCGACAGAATGGGTGGAACAGGCAATATGGGGATCAAGCTCCTAGAACTGATTTGGAGTATCTACACTAGAAATGCGGTCAATTACGGTTAAATTCCACGGGATGACTTCTTACACTAGATTCCTAAGGAAACTCCAAGAGAAGATGCAACCGAGCTCATTTTTGCTTGATTCTGGTCGCTATGCATCTCGGATCTGCACAAGGATACCAAGCTTGACATGGGCAATGACACGAACATGTTTTCCAGTCGCAATCTAAACAGGTACACAACCTCAAAAGTTCATACTATTTTTGGACCCCTTAGGAGATTGCCTATGTATATCTTAGAGTCCGTTGGACTCACAACTCTTGATGTTGCTAACCATATTGTGGCTATGAGTGGTATTGACCCATACCACTCTTCCCCGCCAAGACCAAGTCATTCTACTGTAGTCCCTACCGCAACACATGCTCCTCCAAGTACCACAATCCATACCGCAACACATGTTCCTCCTAGTACCGCAACACAGGTCCCACCTTCAACTGCAGACCAAGTAGCTCAACCCAAAGCCAAAAGGTTTAAGTCCATTGAGACTTCAAGAAATGGCCCAATCGATATGGTGAAAAAGGGTGCTGGAATTCAAAAGAAGTGTAAGTCCAAAACCGCAGAAACCTCTGCTGTGGTCCATCATTCAACCTCCAAAACTCTGGATCCTCCAGTCAATGTTACAGATGATTAACATCATGAGTCCTTGAACTTAGGAGATGTGTTTAGATGGAAGAAACTCATGCTTACCCCCAGCCAAAGCCAAATGCATACCATGACTAATACTGCAGTCTCTAGAAAGATTCTGGTAGCCATTAGAGTTACCGCTGGCTCGCCTGTTCATGCCCCATCTTACCACTCATATACAATGAGAGTATTTGTTTCATCCTTCCATGGAGACACACCCCCTTTCAGATCCTAAGTGCATCCAGTCGATCGAGTCGCCCTAAGGTCTCCAGGGTACCACACTTACACTACTTTGAACTTAAGGAGTTGAACTCCATATTTCTTCGTGTTGCAAAAACACTGCAAACACAGGTTGCACTGCAGGGCACTTCTTCAGCCCTTTCCAGAACTGAGCCGAGGCCAAACTTATGTTCAAGTCAAGGAGACCGACGAAGCTTAGGAAATCCTATTTCGCCACCATTAATCATAAGTGGTCTAGGCGTGGGGAGCAAAATCATGCAAGGAGCCACGAACCCTAGCTACACCTCGGTGCGAAATCAAGGATTTGACGGATGCCATTCTAATGATTCTTGGACTCGATACCATCCAAGTACTGAGTCCGGAATCAGAAAGCTTGAAGATTTTCAAAGAGCAGTGCAGGCCAGGAAAGCTCAGCAAGTTTAGCAACAACATCAAAAGGAGAAGGATCTTCAAACAGTTGCAAAGTATTGGGTAGACTCCTTCAACAACACAGAAATTGTTCACGACATCTTGAAGATTTAGGAATGGATGTGTCAAATTGAAGTAATAGTGCACCAAGACAAAGTCATGGACGGTGATGCGGGTCCATCAAACGCCCTCAAAATGATGAAATCGATGATTCAAATGACAATGAAACCGCAACAGATATAAGCTCAGGCCTAATGTTTGGCCTTGATAATATTGATTTGGAAGATGTTTAGTATCCCCCACATTCAGAAGAATTTATGATGTTGTTTGAAGATGAACAGTCAACTGGATCCCAACGCTCCACCTCGAAGCCCATAGTAAAGAGAAATAAAAAGATTGCAGTATCAAGAAAGCAGTTCCTACGTGTCCAGACTAAGGTTGATCAAATTCTGGCCGTAGTCACTTCCAAGGAACTGTCTAATACCGAAGTTCCTATACCACTGTCATTGGTGGAAAGGGTGGAAACTCTTGAGACAAGAGAAATTTTAATAGCTCAATGAGTTAGTCTGGCAATAGAAATGGGCATCAGAGACTTGGATAATCATCGGACCGCAGATCATAAAGACTTCATAGCAACTGCTGACCGACTCATCAAGGAAATCTCACCCCTGAAGGATGAATTCAATGCCTCCCATGACAAACAATCTACTCATTTGAAGCAACTGGTAGATGAAACCCACAATGCGTATGGATCCAGCATTGCTATTCTACAAACAACAATCAATGGGTTACAGAGATCCGTAACTGTAAATTCCAGAATTGATGAGATTCTGAGGCTCACCAAGGAGATCTATCAACTCCTGTTCAATAAAGAAATCTGCAACAACCATCAACTCTGTGACGTAATGAAGTCCCAATTTAATGAAGCCTTTTCAAAGATTGATGAAGTTAAACAATGGTTTGTGGAGCAACAATTTGTTACTTCCTTAAAAGGGGGAATGAGTCCCTTTACATTCTCATCAAGGTCACTCTCATTCGAAGACTCCTTCTGTTCATCAAATTCAAACAATAATTCCACTTCAGCAACCAATTCATCAAAAAAATCCAAATCCACAACCATGTCCAAAACAAACAACTCTGGTTCTATCTCCACATCAAACTCCACCGCAATAAGATCCGCAACAAGCTCCTCAGTAGACTCCCCCGCAGTTCAGGAACTTGGAACCAACAATGTCCTTAGATCATTCTTATGACTCACCTGCCACATTTCAAAGAAAAAGAGACTAGAGAGAAACAAAATTTGCTAAACAAATATGGCGGGCACATTGTTTCGATACAACCATGGATGAGTCCTTGATCAACTCTTGGGTCAATCCTACCCGAAGGCTTCTCGATGATGATTATAGGCTTATCTTGATGTATGCTGAGCCTCCATCCGATGGGTATTGGGACATTCTAGTCTCTCCCAACTCCAAGTTCTTCCCAGTGTTCGAGCCATTTGACCTCAACCTCCCTGATGATTAAAGACTTCCTCTTGAGTTTGAACTTCTAAACTTGTTTCATGCCAAGCATGGTACTGATTTTGAAAAGATTTGGTCTAATGATAGACCATTAAGAGTGAAGAATTATAAGGTGAGGAAATTCATGAAGACTGACTTTGTTCAGTATACACTCATTAGGAGAGGAGATGGTTATATCAAGACGCAAGCTGATTTTCCTTGCATGAACCCCAAAGAAGTGTTCCTAATTGCAAGGGTTTTCCAAATCAAGGCTGAAAAATACCCAAAAATGAAGATTGCATGTGAGAAAGCTTGTGAGTTTCTTAAGGCATTGGTCTGTGATTTTGGGAAAATAGATGCGGATATTCATCCTGTACTTGCCAAGACGTTCAACTTTCCAGAGTTTGAATTTGCACCAAGATTCACTGAAGGCTACCAAGAAATGTCTCTCAGTGCAACAAACTTCCCGGAGTTAGAAGTTGTGTATAAGAAAGCCAACAGTGATCTCAAATACTTCATTCTTGTTACCGCAATGCATAGATTGACCAGGAATAACTGGAAATGACTCTGGCTTCGGTTTAAAGATCTAAGAACGCAATATATGAAGTCAAGTTTGAGATAACTAGAAAAATTCATTGGCTTGGCGAAGTGAGGAAATTCTGTTGGATCCTTATCAAATTCCTGAAGCTCTACAAGTGAAGAAGAAAGGTGAAGAGGCCACTATGCAGCTTTCATGTCCTTAGTCGAGCCTCGAACCATAAAAGAATCACTCATGGAACCCGACTGGATCACCGCAATGCAAGAGGAGTTAGCTGAGTTTGAAAGGAACAAAGTGTGGAAACTGGTACCGAAGCAAAAAAATCCACACAATCATTGGTACTAGATGGGTATACAAAAACAAGCTTGATGAGTTCGTTGTGGTAGTGAGAAACAAAGAAAGGCTAGTTGCTACGGGGTATAGTGAACTTGAAGGCATTGACTATGATGAAACATATGCCCCCATAGCCAGAATGGAAGAAATACGCATCTTGTTAGCATATGCGACACATAAGAACATCAAAGTACATCAAATGGATGTAAAAATTGTCTTTTTGAATGGAGAACTGAAGGAACAAGTTTACTTGCAATATCCTCCAGGCTTTGAGAGCCTAGAATTTCCAAACAATTGCTACAAGCTAGAAAAAGCAGTATACGGTCTTAAACAAGAACCAGGGGCATGGTATGAGACTCTTTCAGAGTTTCTTATTATGTATGGATACAAACTAGGTGTGACTGATCCCACGTTATTTAGAAGGGGAAACGGTAATCAGTTGATGCTCATCCAAATATATGTGGATGATATCATTTTTGCAAAGCTCATGGCAAGTAAATTTCAAATGAGCATGAATAGATAGATTAACTGCTTTCTAGGGCTTCAAGTGAAACAAGTCCCCCAAGGGATATTCATTCATCAAGAGAAATATACCTCTGAGCTGCTGAAGAAATTCTCAATAGACAATTGTTCCTCAACCAAAGTCTCGATGGCCTTCGGATACAACATTTTAGCTTATCATACTGGAAAATCAGTTGACCACAAAACTTATCGTGGAATGATTGGGTCATTGATGTACCTCACCACAAGCAAACTGTATATTGTCTTTGCAACATGATTATATGCTAGGTACCAAGCTGACCCTAAAGTATCTCACTTGACCACAGTCAAGAAAATTCTCAAATGTTTAAAGGGAAGTAAAATATTAGGCCTCTGTTACCCTACGAGAAATGACATCAGCCTTTAAACGTTCATAGATGCGGATCATACAAGATGCAAATTAGATCGAAAAATTACTTTATGTGGATGCCAATTTTTAGGAGGAAGAGCAGTCAGTTGGTCTTCAAGGAAGTAGAATTGTGTCTCGATGTCTACCGTAGAGGCAGAATATGTGGTCGCATCCAGCTGTTGTTCCCAAGTTCTTTGCATGAAAACTAAATTCATGGACTACGGTTACAGAATGATGTGTGTACCAATTTACTATGATTCAGAGAGTGCTATAGCGATTTCTCATCATCCTATTCACCATTCTAAAATGAAGCACATAGAACTACGATACCACTTAATCAAGGATCACATCCTCAGAGGTAACATCGAACTAATTTTTGTTCCCACTCACGAAGAAATAGTTGATGTTTTTACAAAGGAACTTGATGCTACAAAATCGAATAGCTTTCTAGAAATCCTAGGAATGATGAATCCAAACCCGCGATTCTTTTTGAATTGATAGCTACCGCAGACTTCATTTGCTCTCCAAGTGTAAAGAAATTGCTTTTTTCTTTTCTAAATAAAAAACTCTTGAAGCATTCTCTTCATTACGGTTCTAAAATAATATATTCATCATATATATCTTCAGTATACCTAGTATACCGCAATCATATATGATCTATATATTCTTTAGGTCCTTTATTTTTTTTATTTCTAACTTTGTGATCAAGTGTTCTTTCAGCTAATGCTACCACAGTCACACAGCATACCACCGCAGTCATCTGAATCCAACTGTTGTTGCAATAAATGACCCCGCAATCACTTCGTAAACACTGTATATAATGTTGTGTGCTATTTAATGGACTTTAAATAAAAAAATTCTTTCAAACATTCAATATGTCGCTCATGGCAGTTTCAGTCCTTTTTCAAATAACCTATCCTTTGATAGCTTCCATTTTCGGATAAAAACAAATGAATCGTTTTTCCCATAAATGAAATTTTCAAGAAATCTTTTCGTCAAACAGTCATGTTACCCGGTCGTTGGTTGTCAAATCCGAATCCACTTCCCCATTTTTCTCAACAGTTAAACCAATTTTCAACCCCAGGTTCAAGCGGCAAGTGATCATGGTACTATGTTGCAATAAATACTCCTCTTTTCCCATAATCACTTTATCCTTTTAATTTGTTTAATTGTGGCTTTTATTGAGAAAAAACCAATGGTTTTTTAACTTTAACAGCTATAGTTAAAGTAATTACATTAAAATTTGAAATCCAGAGGTTTATAGACCCCCAGTTTTCTCCTAAGATAGCTATTACGCTATCTGAATCCTTTGACGGACTCTTTCTTATCCATCTTCCTTCTCAAACAACTTTCTGCAAGTTCTAAAAACCTTTTTAAGAAAAATGGTTAAGTCTAGAATTTTAAGGAAGCGATCAAATGCTTAAAGCTCTGCTCACCCCACTGGTTCTGAATCCACCATTAAGGATAACACTCCTTCCATCGCATTGAGCAATTTCAGAGCCATTTTCGAAGATCATCCATCACAATACGATGCAATCAGACTGATGTTCAAGTTCCTTCCAAAACATTCATTGTTTTGTGCCTTTAATGCCTTCACAGAAGCAGTTCCAATGGCAGTCCTGTTCAAGTGTGCTTTTTCTGCATTCCATCCAAGCCACAACCTTCAAGAAGTGCCTCTCAACATAGTGGATGATTCACTGGTGGTTCTCATGAAAGAAAAGGTTTTGAATGCAATCAACCTTAGGGTTCTTCCCTCGACAAGATTCTACTCACCAAGCCCTAATCACGTGATTTCAACCCTGTATCAGATGGGTTATCAGAAGAATCTCAAAGGGATGGGAGAGTTCAAGAAGAATCAAATCCTGACTGTGTGGCAGTTTGTGTGCCACTTTGTAATCAGAAGTCTCTCCGACAGAATGGGTGGAACAGACAATATGGGGATCAAGCTCCTAGAACTGATTTGGAGTATCTACACTAGAAATGCGGTCAATTACGGTTAAATTCCACGGGATGACTTCTTACACTAGATTCCTAAGGAAACTCCAAGAGAAGATGCAACCGAGCTCATTTTTGCTTGATTCTGGTCGCTATGCATCTCGGATCTGCACAAGGATACCAAGCTTGACATGGGCAATGACACGAACATGTTCTCCAGTCGCAATCTGAAAAGGTACACAACCTCAAAAGTTCATACTATTTTTGGACCCCTTAGGAGATTACCTATGTATATCTTAGAGTCCGTTGGACTCACAACTCTTGATGTAGCTAACCATATTATGGATATGAGTGGTATTGACCCATACCACTCTTCCCCGCCAAGACCAAGGCATTTCTACCGTAGTCCCTACCGCAACACATGCTCCTCCTAGTACCACAATCCATACCGCAACACATGTTCCTCCCAGTACCGCAACACAGGTCCCACCTTCAACTGCAGACCAAGTAGCTCAACCCAAAGCCAAAAGGTTTAAGTCCATTGAGACTTCAAGAAATGGCCCAATCAATATGGTGAAAAAGGGTGCTGGAATTCAAAAGAAGCGTAAGTCCAAAACCGCAGAAACCTCTGCTGCGGTCCATCATTCTCCCTCCAAAACTCAGGATCCTCCAGTCAATGTTACAGATGATTCACATCATGAGTCCTTGAACTCAGGAGATGTGTTTAGACAGAAGAAACTCATGCTTACCTCCAGCCAAAGCCAAATGCATACCATGACTAATACTTGAGTCTCTAGAAAGATTCTGGTAGCCATTAGAGCTACCGCCGGCTCACCTATTCATGCCCCATCTTACCACTCAGATACAATGAGAGTATTTGTTTCATCCCTCCATGGAGACACCCTCCCCCATCAGATCCTAAGTGGATCCAGTCGATCGAGTCGCCCTAAGGTCTCTAGGGCACCACACTTACACTACTTTGAACTTAAGGAGTTGAACTCCATATTTCTTTGTGTTGCACAAACACTACAAACACAGGTTGCACTGCAGGGCACTTCTTCAACCCTTTCCAGAACTGAGCCGAGGCGAAACTTGAGTTCAGTTCAAGGAGACCGACGAAGCTTAGGAAATCCTATTTCGCCACCATTACTCATAAGTGGTCTAGGTGTGGGGAGCAAAATCATGCAAGGAGCCACGAACCCTAGCTACACCTCGGTGCGAAATCAAGGATTTGTCGGATACCATTCTAATGATTCTTGGACTCAATACCATCCAAGTACTGAGTCCGGAATCAGAAAGTTTGAAGATTTTCAAAGAGCAGTGCAGGCCAGGAAAGCTCAGCAAGTTCAGCAACAACAACAAAAGGAGAAGGATCCTCAAACAGTTGCAAAGTATTGGGCAGACTCCTTCAACAACAAGGAAACTATTCACGGCATCTTGAAGATTCAGGAATAGATGTCTCAAATTGAAGTAACAGTGCACCAAGCCAAAGTCATGGACGGTGATGCTGGTCGATCAAACCCCCTCAAAATGATGAAATCGATGATTCGAATGACGATGAAACCGCAATAGAGATAAGCTCAAGCCCAATGTTTGGCCTTGATGATATTTATTTGGAAGATGTTTAGGATCCCCCACATTCAGAAGAATTTATGATGTTGTTTGAAGATGAAGAGTCAAATGGATCCCAACGCTCCACCTCGAAGCCCATAGTAAAGAGAAATAAAAAGATTGCAGTATCAAGAAAGCAGTTCCTACGTGTCCAGACTAAGGTTGATCAAATTCTGGTTGTAGTCACTTCCAAGGAACTGTCTAATACCGAAGTTCCTATACCACTGTCATTGGTGGAAAGGGTGGAAACTCTTGAGACAAGAGAAATTTTAATAGCTCAATGAGTTAGTCTGGAAATATAAATGGGCATCAGAGACTTGGATAATCGTCGAACCGTAGATCAAAAAGACCTCATAGCAACTGTTGACCGACTCATCAAGGAAATCTCACCCCTGAAGGATGAATTCAATGCCTCCCTTGACAAACAATGTATTCATTGGAACAAACTGGTAGATGAAACCCACAATGCGTATGGATCCAACATTGCTATTCTACAAAAAACAATCAATGGGTTATAGAGATCCTTAACTGTAAATTCTAGCATTGATGAGATTCTGAGGCTCACAAAGGAGATCTATCAACTCCTGTTCAATCAAGAAATCTGCAACAACCATCAACTCTGTGACGTAATGAAGTCCCAATTTAATGAAGCCTTTTCAAAGATTGATGGAGTTAAACAATGGTTTGTGGAGCAACAATTTGTTACTTCCTTAAAAGGGGGAATGAGTTCCCTCTACATTCTCATCAACGTCACTCTCATTCGAAGACTCCTTCTGTTCATCAAACTCAACAATAATTCCACTTTAGCAACCAATTCATCAAAAAAAATCCAAATCCACAACCATCTCCAAAACAAACAACTCTGGAGCTATCTCCACATCAAACTCCACCAAATTAGGATCCACAACAATCTCCTCAGTTGACTCCCCCACAGTTCAGGAACTTGGAACCAACAATGTCCTCAGATCATTCTTATGACTCACCTACCACATTTCAAAGAAAAAGAGACTAGAGAGCAACAAAATTTGCTGAACAAATATGCCGGGCACATTGTTTCGATACAACCATGGATGAGTCCTTGATCAACTCTTGGGTCAATCCTACCCGAAGGCTTCTCGATGATGATTATAGGCCTATCTTGATGTATGCTGAGCCTCTATCCGATAGGTATTGGGACATTCTAGTCTCTCCCAACTCCAAGTTCTTCCCAGTGTTCGAGCCATTTGACCTCAACCTCCCTGATGATTAAAGACTTCCTCTTGAGTTTGAACTTCTAAACTTGTTTCATGCCAAGCATGGTACTGATTTTGAAAAGATTTGGTCTAATGATAGACCATCAAGAGTGAAGAATTATAAGGTGAGGAAATTCATGAAGACTGACTTTGTTCAGTATACACTCATTAGGAGAGGAGATGGTTATATCAAGATGCAACTGATTTTCCCTGCATGAACCCCAACGAAGTGTTCCTAATTGCAAGGGTATTCCAAATCAAGGCTGAAAAACACCCAAAAATGAAGATTGCATGTGAGAAAGCTTGTGAGTTTCTTAAGGCACTGGTCTGTGATTTTGGGAAAATAGATGCGGATATTCATCCTGTACTTGCCAAGACGTTCAACTTTCCAGAGTTTGAATTTGCACCAAGCTTCACTGAAGGCTACCAAGAAATGTCTCTCAGTGCAACAAACTTCCGGGAGTTAGGAGTTGTGTATAACAAAGCCAACAGTGATCTCAAATACTTCATTCTTGTTACCACAGTGCATAGATTGACCAGGAAGAACTGGAAATGACTCTGGCTTCGGTTCAAAGATCTAAGAACACAATATATGAAGTCAAGTTTGAGATAACTAGAAAAATTCATTGGCTTGGCGAAGTGAGGAAATTCTGGTGGATCCTTATCAAATTCCTGAAGCTCTACAAGTGAAGAAGAAAGATGAAGAGGTCACTTTGGGGGAAAATGTTGTTACATAAAGTGACCCTCTTAACTTTAAGGATTCACAATCGTATTTTGTTTCTACCGCAGTTGTCGTTGCTACAACAAACATGTGTGTCTACCATAGCTAATATTGAAGAAGTGACTCTGAGTACCATAGTGATCCGCAGTCACTACCGCAGTGAATATTGTTGAAGACTTTTGTTATCTTACTTAGCGTATTAGCATTACTTTGTCCGGTGAACCTTGCATGGTCACTTAATTCAATAGAATATTAGTTTTTTTTTCAGTTGTAACTTTATGGGGCTCTATAAATAGAGTCTCCTTCTTAATGTATTTTACACATCTTTTTTCATGATCTATTGAACTTTCACTGAAATATAAAGATCATTCTCTCATTTCTCTATCTTATATAATATCTGAAATCCTCTTCATCTTAAACTGATCACACTTACTAACTTGTGTTTGAATGCAAAACTTGTTAAGAATCACTTTAATGTTTACTTGATATAACTTGTTTACATTACATTTCCTTTACATTTCCGCAACTAACTATCTAACATTTCTAACTTATTATTGTTGAGCTAACTTGATCCTTTCAGATTGACTTAATATGCAACTATTATCTTGTACTAACGTTTGTTCAAGTGTTTCTCAAAAGTTTTTCTCTCAACATTTTGCATATTGGTCCTTCTTGGGATAGGTCCATGATGGATTTGGGCGTAATTGGGGTAATTGGGCCTTGTGGTGTAATTCTGAGTTTGGACTATCATTTGGGCTTGTATTGTTTGCGGTTTAGTTGGGCTAGCTATGATTATGTGTTTTGGTTCAGAAAAAGTAAATGGGATTTAGGAAAGGCCTATGTAAGGGTTTTGGCCCAATTTGGAAAATTAGATCATTAATGGGCTTTACGGACCTTGTGGTTTTGGGCTTGGGCCTTAGTAGTGAGTCTGGTTAGGACAGGGGTAAAATGGTCATTTTACCCTAAGTTTGGATTATGGATCATGATATGGAACCCAATTGCTAATTGGGTGATATTTTGGTATTGTTAGCTCAGGAAGTTGTCAAGGCAGCAGCTAAGGATTTCTTGTAGTGAGCTTCAGCATTTGAGGTGAGTCTCCTCACTGTTCTATGGGTCGAAGGTACCAATGTCGTGATGGGTTTTAGTCCTAAGAACATCCTATGTGCTCATACAAACCCTAATGCTTGGATCTAGGTTTCTTTGTTGTACATGCAAGTTATCCAAGACTATAAACCCTAATTCTAGCATACAAGTAATCATATTAACATGAGAATAGGTTTATAATAATACCTTGATTGTTATGTAGCAATAACAATCCCAAATCTCCTTGTATTCACTTTGGAAAGCAAAGAGTCACAATTGTCACTCCTCTAATGGTTCACAAACACCATAAGCAAGAGGATGAAGAGGAGAGAGGATGGAGGCTGCCCAAAAACATCTACAAACCCTAGAGAAGTCTCAGCCACGTTTTTGGGTCATAAGGGATCCATATACATAGGAGGAAATTAGGGTTATCTAACAAGGAAACCCTAATTTGGTTGCTTAAGCCCTAAGCAACCCATGGAGCCCTTTCCTTAAGGCCGTGGACGATTTCTTATGGGCTTCCCCATAGAATTCGTCCACTCCTTAATATAAGACAATCCATGGCCCAAATTGCGATTATCTTATAATTACAATTCTAGTCCCTTAAGTTTAATTAATCTCTTTTAGTCACAAAACTAATTACCAATTAATTATTGACTAATATTAATTAAACAATATGATTTCTCCTTTAATATATTATTCTCATAATATATTAATAAATCATATTTAATCCTTTCTCTCCATAATTCATCCTATCAAGTTGCTTTGGTGAAGGCAACCCAAAAGGACCATGCACCATCGGGTCAAGTACATACCAAAATAGTTATGGACTTAGACACTAATCCAACAGTCTCCCAATTGGATAAGTCTAATAACTACTATGCGTATGACTTCAGATCCTGATCTGCAATCGTAGCTTTCCAAAGCCGCTGTCAACTCTGATCCTATCAGATATGCATGTCCTTAGATAAGGGATCATATATTCCTCCATTCTAGATATCATATGAGATATGACTTCAAATCATTCTCTTTGTACTATTTCTCGATTCCTGATTTATGATGACTGACTAACTTAACAAATCAAATCAGCCCTAGCCCGGCCGAGCATTTACGTTAGTCATCAAAAAATCATCAAGGGGCCCAAAGATATCGCTTTTATCCTACTTTGGATAAAAGGAACGGATAAACTTTGATACAATGCTTGATTGCACTTACTCACCGAATCACACACAACAATATGTTTTATAACACCAAGTTACTAGTGCGTTTACATATTATCAATGTGCAACCGATTTGCAAGATACAACTCACACATCTCGGTTTCAAGAATATAAGATGTTATCGTCTCACCAATCACTCGTGATACAATTCATGGAGTGATCCAAGTGAGCGTGGGTTTAATCCAATGCTCAAATCATATTCATAAGCACTCATGAACGTTGCAACAAACATTTGCTTATGTATAATACCTTATAGACAATCCACACACCAATTCACGACAGTCTTCATTCATATCTACTTCCAACATATGAACGACTGTGGCCAGTTCGAATAATTCGATTATTCTTACTCAATTATTCTGGAAGTTAAAACATGCAAATGTGAAACACAAGAATAATACTAATCCGATATGGCCTCAAACCTTTGAGTATAAATAAAACTCCTTTTATTTATCACCATATCGATTACTCATTATTTGTCATTTCGTGTAATCCACTTCTTACTTGAATTATTACACTTGTCCCATGCTCTTAGCATGCGCACAATGTTTACCTATGGTTCTTACTTTGTGAAATAGACCAATTGAGCACATTTCCAATCATTCTCATTTCACAACTCCATATCCTTTTTCATAAGTGAAAGAATATCAAATTCTTGCTACTTATAGAATATGCTAGATTCTAACATTTTATGCAATTTTCCTTTCGTAAATTCACTGCACCAAAGTCACAAAGACTATTGCCAATGATATTACAAAGTCCTCTATCGGAGATTGTTATAAGACAATTCCTTAGATACGATGTCTCTCACTCAAAGTACATTCCTTTGAACATCCTTTTGCATAAAAGTTTCTAATCTAGTCATAGATTTTTCAATATTCAATTCCCAATATGGACACATCTCCATATTTTCCATATGACAACTTATTCTTAATAGAATCTCATCTATTCATAATAATGTCAATATGGTACATCCAATATGGAAACATTTTCATATTTTCCATATGACAACTCATTCTTAATATAATCTTTTCTATTCATAATAAGTCGATATGGTCCATTCAATACCATGCTTCCAACTACTCACAAGCGACCAATCCCTGTCAAACTTTGGATTGTCCTTTGATAGTTGTTTAATTATTTTAGTCAAAACCAATTCTAGTCCCTTTTCCCTCTAAATGCGCTCGACATTTGGAAAATTTTAGAATGGTCAAACATTAAAGCATTTGCAATCGATCCTATACCCAAAGCGTATGGGACACGACGCATAATGTTTTATTTGCTATGTTCTCAAAATTCGAGTTGTGAAGAGGAATGCCGTAATCATAATCGAAATTTTAAGAACACACTATGTACCCTTGACTAAATTTATTAACATTTCTCAACCTAATCCTTTAGATTTGAAATGAAGCATAATATTCTCTCCCTTAATTATAGCAAAACAGCTTTACAACCCTTACGACTTTGCAAGGTATAACTCTTGTTTTCTATAATTAATATTACCAACTTGCAATATGTGCCTTAATAATCATACAATCATAACATTTATGCTCCCACTATCATTATGATTATTATAAACATAACACTTATGCTCCCACTAGCTTTGACAGGTATTCAGAAACAACTTAACTTTCAGAAAAAACAATGCTTATTGAATTTCATAGGTCCATGTTTCTAATACTTAATGCTTTTTTAACCTTTTATCAAGGCTTTTTGAACTTATACACCCTTGCCTCAGATAGTTCATATGTGTGTCTAAACAATTAAGACTAATTGCCAAACCTCACACTTCAAATCATGGAAAGGGATACCGTAACGATAATCGAATTTGAGAATGCAATTTTACAATCACAATCTTCTTAAAATCTTTCTTAGTGAAAACATTTCCTGACAATCATTTTCATGAAGGAGGAAATCTTATGACACTTAGATTTAAACGGTGTATTTGTTCCTATCCATGTGAATTTGTCAAAACCAAAGTTTACGACAAATTCAAACTCATATGGATCGAACTTTCTTAATCTTGATTTCTTGCCTTATGGTAGCACAGCTGCCCACCACGTCTTCCAAGTAGTTAAGCAGCTCACCTTTTCTTATCAATGTACTTTCCATTGATCAAGGTCCTTGCCTTTTATGCATTCAAATGAGAACTCATAGGACTCACATGCATAATTAACTCGATTGGATTGGCACAGAAACAAAATAATGTCAACATGATAGGTTGTAAACCTCAACTCGTGTGCTAGTGATGATCGATAAGGTTTATTTTATTTTTTCTTGAAACCTTTCAAGACCATTAAGACTCCCACTTACTCTTTGACATATAAGATTCTCTTGTCAAAACATTTCTTAACAAACGAATATTCAAGAGTTAGTGTAGCTTTTATCAAAACACTTCATAAATTGGTCCTAGTTGGTCTTTGTCTTATCCAAGACATCACAACTTTCCACATTTGATGAATGTTATAAACCTTCTTAATACTTTTCACTCAATGTCACAATCTTAACTTTAAGACTTGTTATTGGAACGAAGTATGATTGACTTCTTGATTTAACCATTTCTTCCATCCTTGATTCCTCTTCTTAAACATACAATTGTACTAAGACTCACTTAGAGGATCAATTGAGATATGGTTCTTAATCATTAAGTCTTATCATAAAGCATAAAAGCTACTCTCCCTTCTTCTTAGAATGGAGAAACTTTTATCTTTCTGCCTACTTGATTCTTCTTATTCATTTTGCTATTGATTTAAACCTTTTCAATCAATTCATAATTACACTTAATCTTGTAAGTATAATCATATTTACTAAACCTTTAGTAAATCATGACGAATATCATTGTTACTCTTATGGTGGACTTGATCAACACGTAACTTTGTGTGCTCGATCTCCTAGTCCTTCACTTGACACTTTGTCAATGAATTAGTCTAATTTTCAAATATGAGATTTCTCCTTCATCGTGCAACCAAGTTGCATGATTCCAAGTTTCTGTCCAATTGAAACTTGGGCGATGAGAAACTCTCCTTATTCGGTAAATTCTCGACTTTCCATAAATAACATAAATAAGAACCAAATCCATTATTGCTAATAATAGAAACATTCAAACATCAATTTTTCATATACGCCATTGCAAGGATAAATAAATAATATAAAATCAAAAATTTATTTTATTGCGGAAAAATTTGTCATTTCAATGCAATTCATTGAAAAACTATGCTAATACATTTTTCTTAGCAATCTAATTCTAACTCTAAGTAGTAGCTCAAGAATCTAATCTTCGAGAAATGCGATCGAAATCCATTCCTTCACGGTTAGATTCTTCTTACTTCTTCCCTTAAGCTTCCTTTCTTTTCTTCGATCCTACAAAACATCAATTGTAATCTTATCACATTATGTATTAAGAATCTAGAATAGAAGCTTAAAAGAGTTAGTTAATGGATTTTACCTATATTAGAGCCATACGTTTCGACTCTCCCATCTCTTAGATCTCTTAGGTAAATGGGTCAGCTTCGTCTCCAATGCCCTTTCTCTTGGCAATAAAAGCAAATTGACTCCTTTGGAACTTGACATGGAACTACTTTAGACATTGCCTTTCTCTTATGATCAGACCTTTCGATCATAGCATGTCTTTTGTTGCCATCGTCTATATCCATAGAGCTCTTGAAGGCAGATTCACCAATCAACTTTGCTTTTCTATTGCGCCAAACCATTGCTGATTCAGCAGCAATAAGCATATAGGTGAGATCTATAAGGGTCACGTCGCAGTTCATCATATAGTACTCTCTTACGAACTCACTATATGAGTTAGGAAGTGACTGAAGAACCCAATCAACAGCCATTTCCTCGTAGACAACGGATCCCAACATTCTTAACTTATCAATGTGTGACTTCATCCCTAGGACGTGTGCGCACACCAACTTTCCTTCTTTATGTTTACTTGCCAAAAGGGCTTGAGAGATCTTGAACTTTTCAAGTCTTCGAACTTGTGGGTTAGGGAGAATAATTGGAGGAGGAGGAGGAAGTGAAGTATGATCTCTTGTTCCTCGATCGAATCGTGGAATATCATCTTCATGTGGAAAGCTTGTTCCACGGGATTTGGGAAGACCATAGTTGTCGAACTTTGACATCTATAAAACGGGAGAAAACGAATTCAAGTTAGTTGATTGATCGAGTCCTTAGTAAATCACCCAAATGAGATACTAAGGCTAGGACCCAACACAATATTCTACAACTCGGGAGAGGGATGCCGTAACCCAAATTGCAGAACATTTGAAGGTAAGTGAATGACGATTCACTAATTTCCACCATGAAAAACGAAAAAGAAATTTAGGTTTTAAATCTATGAAAACTCCTAGATCCTATGAGATTCATTGAAAATTTCAATGGCATGTTTAAATCTCGATATGCCCCTCTTGTTTGTGACTGGGATGCCGAGGATCACAAAGCGGGTGTGAATAACCATGCAAACTTACATGGTGCCCTCACATGTTACAGTCACCTATTCGATGTGCCGGTAAACCACACACGCTCCACCGAACTATGACAAACATTGAGTCTCCCTTTGATACCTTTGCTTAGAACCATTTAGTGTGCCGGTAAACCACACATGCTCCACTAACGTCTTCGCAAGGGCACAAAGTGTAATTTCATGGAATTGCATCAATTCACTTTTGCCTAAGTAACTAAGATTGGGAATTTTATGAAAACATTTATTTACTTTTATACTTCATTATACTTATAATGGAAGGTTTTGTCCCATCCTACCCGTTCGGCTAACGACCCTCCACTAGTCAAGAGTGCGGTGGGTAAGTGTGGATACCCATTCAATCGCCAATTTATAGGCAATTTCCTTAAATAACCCTTATAGAACAGCTTCGTCAATGAGGCCTACTAATGGTAAGACTGACTTTTACTCATACATACATATATATATATATATATATATATATATATATATATATATATATATATATATATAATGTTAGACTTTTAATGTTATATATATATATATATATATATATATATATATATATATATATATATATATAGTATAGGGTGTATTTTACACTTTTAAATATTAGGTGGTCAAATTTAATAATTATACTTTTAATTCAATTAAATTTTAAACCAAAAACTTTATGGATTTATTAAACCTCTTTTAATTATACACCTTAATTAATTAATAAAACCATAAGGGTGTGATTTGAATCTTTTTCAAAACAATACTCGGGTTTTAGAATTTAACATTCCTAAATTAAACCTTTAATCAACTTTTAAATTCCAAAACTTGAGGGCAAGTTTTGAAACACTTCAAAACATTAGGGTTTAGAATTTAAATATATGTCAAATTAAACTATTAATCCAAAATTTTAAATTCCAAAACTTGAGGGCAAGTTTTGAAACCTTTTTCAAAACATTAGGGTTTCAACTATTTAAATTTCAAAACAACAATACTTTTGAGGTCAAATTTAAACTATAAAACCTAAAGGGGAAAATATGAAACTTTTCATAACACAAGGATCAAATAACAAATAATCTAAATTAACATTTAATCATATAATTATCCATATTTGATTTATTTAATGATTTCTTGCAAAACAATTTACCAATCAAAATAATTAATCAATTATCACATAAGGAAAGAAATATTTCATTAATTGATAAATATCTTCGATTAGATCAAGAATATAGCCAAATATATCATAAAATCGGATTTATATTGATCTAATATGATAAGGTAACTATCCATAAGCAAAAACAGCAAGAAATCCCAGTTTTCCCTCATTCTGACCAATCGACTCGTCGAGTCAGGCATGGACTCGTCGAGTTCATCTAAAAAACTCGACGAGTTCTGACCCCAGAAGCACAAAAATCAAATTTTTTTCAACATACAAAGCATCAATACAATAGAAACCAATCTAGGCTCTGATACCACTGATGGGTTTTAGTCCTAAGAACATCCTATGTGCTCATACAAACCCTAATGCTTGGATCTAGGTTTCTCTATTCTACATGCAAGTTATCCAAGACTATAAACCCTAATTCTAGCATACAAGTAATCATATTAAGATGAGAATAGGTTTATAATATTACCTTGATTGTTATGTAGCAATAACAATCCCAAATCTCCTTGTATTGACTTTGGAAAGTATAGAGTCACAATTGTCACTCCTCTAATGGTTCACAAACACCATAAGCAAGAGGATGAAGAGGAGAGAGGATGGAGTCTGCCCAAAAACGTCTACAAACCCTAGAGAAGTCTCAGCTACGTTTTTGGGTCATAAGGGATCCATATATATAGGAGGCAATTAGGGTTATCTAACAAGGAAACCCAAATTTGGTTGCTTAAGCCCTAAGCAACCCATGGAGCCCTTTCCTTAAGGCCTTGGACGATTTCTTATGGGCTTCCCCATAGAATTCGTCCACTCCTTAATATAAGACAATCCATGGCCCAAATTGCAATTATCTTATAATTACAATTCCAGTCCCTTAAGTTTAATTAATCTCTTTTAGTCACAAAACTAATTACCAATTAATTATTGACTAATATTAATTAAACAATATGATTTCTCCTTTAATATATTATTCTCATAATATATTAATAAATCATATTTAATCCTTTCTCTCCATAATTCATCCTATTAAGTTGCTTTGGTGAATGCAACCCAAAAGGACCACGCACCATCGGTTCAAGTACATACCAAAATAGTTATGGACTTAGACACTAATCCAACATGTCGGCCCATCTAGTTTATGTATGGTAGGAAGAACCGGGGTTGACCCTTGGCATTTTGTATGGAATACCAGTAGGCGGCTCTTGGTAGTTTGTATGAACGACCACGAGGCGGCTAGTGGCATAATGGCAAGATTATGGTTGGCACATAGCACTCCTATTGACTATCTTTAGGTGTGATATGTATGGCTCACGATTATGTATTTTATGTAAGGCTCGTTTGATATGTATGGTTTGTGGTATTTGGGGAACTCACTAAGCTTTATGCTTACAATTTGTGATTTTTCAGTTTCAGGTATTTTCGGTTCGAAAGGGAAGGGTCCGGCTTGAGCGCAGCGCAAACACCCGTTTTTTCCGCAATATGTGATCTTTGGGAATGAACTCTGATAAATGCTTTGTATTGAAATGTTTGGATATGTTTGGAAAGAATTACTCTAGTGTTTTGAATATAATAAAAATGAAATTTTTACCCTTGATTTTTAGGATGTTACATCACCATTCTGAAAGACAATCATTCAACAGATCTGGACATAACCATGAATTCTCATCCAATAGGCTTCTTAGATTCTCCTTGATTCCCCTCGATTCGAGTATGCATCCTATGCTTTTAGTACTATGGTCCCATTGCTACCTTTCACACCTATCCATACTTTACTGAAGAATCATCCTGAATCCTCTATGTCACCTTCTCAAACTGATACACTAAAAACTCGCTACACAGTGAAACCAACTCACTAAAAGCACTTCCTAGACCCTTCTTGGTTCCTGACCTAACCTTTCCATTACCTGCTGAAAAACTCTCACTAATGTCAGCTAACTACCTCATTAATATAGTCACATTCAACAAAGCTCAGATAATCCTTCGAGTGAAAGACTCAACCCTTATTACGGTTGGAATCAGACAAGAGTTACACAATAAGGTCAAATCCATCACTTTGAGATTATTTAACCTATGCAACATGTGACTTGGCATGTTCACTTAGTATTTAACCCACATTACTAAGAGTCCCACAAATCATAAAGCACAAAGCGAGCAACATTCGGGCAACGAAAAATCTAATCAGCATGCCAACTAATCAAGCCATTCTATCCAATTATCTAAAAACATACCAGCATGCATTCCTAAAAGCTTAAACAATTAGACATATAAAAGCATCTCTCCTAGCATGAGCATATCTTTAGCCCTAATCTAGAAAGCAATTCTCATAACATATAACATAATAAACATGTATGGGTATTCTAGGAACCACTTACTTGAGCTCGGCCGATTGCACTCATCACACGCCTTTCTTCTGTTAGAAGCTCCTTTAATAAAATATTTATTTTATGAATAATTTTTTTTACCAAACCCTCAGTTTGAGTTCAGACACACCCAAGAGTTTTCCTTAATCCCTCAAACCAAGGCTCTGGTAGCAGCTTGTAACATCCCAAAAACAACAAGGTAAAAATTTAATTTTTATTTCCACAAAATCACCAATTATCTTTTATTCAAACATTCAAAAGTAAGTTATTATAAAAGAGTCATCATAGTACAATCCTAAAATCATCACATTGTGGAAACATGGGTGGATGCATTGTAGTCACGCTGGGTCCTTCCCTTTTTGAGTTGGAAGTACCTAAAACCATAAACAATAAGTCCTAAGCACAAAGCTTAGTGGGTTCCCTAAATACCACATAGCGTACATACAATAGAGAATGCTATGTGCCATCCATATTCTTGCCATTATACCACAAGTCGCATCATGGCCTTTCCTTGCCAAGCCGGGGGCTAAAACCTTGGGTCTTACAGACAAGTATCAGGATCCACCTCCTAGTCTTCCACGCAAGTATCACAAAGATACCTACCATACTATTTATACACATAAACTATCTATCTATTTACCAGGGTCTGATCCCTAGTCTTGAATACAATTTGCCAGGAACCATCTCCTGGTCTTTCATATAAATGCTAAGGGCCACCCCATGGTCTTCCTATATCTCATAAGCTAATGGGTTGGCATTGGTCCCTTCGACACATAGTATAGTAAGGAGACTCACCACAAGCTGCTGATAACAGAGAAGAAAAGCTCGGACTTTCGATCTGGAAAATCCCCGTGCTAACAACATCAAATAACACCCAAATAAATAATTGTTCCTCAACCCACAACTGGAAACCTAGAACGACTGCCCAATACTGTGGGTAAAATTCCATTTTAACCTTTCCTCACTTGGCCCAAAATCCAAAGCCCAAACCGATAGCAACAAAAACCCAATATGGCCGAATATCCAAATTGGGCGCAAACCCCACCATGGGCCTAATCCAAGAAGGCCCAATTTCCTAAAAACCCCAAAATATCCATTGGTCAACCCTGGTAAGACTTATGGTCAATGTTCAAAGGTCAAAAAGTCAACAATTCAAGGAAGTCCATACAGACTGAGTACGCCCTACGTACTCAGTTGGTATGCCCAATGTACTATGGATTTTGACCAGCCCATGGGGGTGTTAACCCAGTATGCGCTGCGTACCAGGAGGTAAGCCCTGTGTTCATTGCCAACTCTTATTCCTTCAAGAAAAGTCTTAAACCTTTAAGCCAAATCGTCCAATGCTTAGAACTAGTTCCAAATCATGTCTTAACCCATGTATTCTTTAATTTTGAGCTTTTGCATGGCTTAATGGGTCCTAAATCCAAGTCTTAAATTTACAACTTCAGTAAGGATCTAATACACATGCATGGGTAGATATCAACCGTCAAGATTACATTTTTATGCATTTGGGACTCCTAAAACATCCAGATCTAATGACCAAACTTCTGGAGCAACTCTTTCCAATAGGGACAAACCAAAGGGACCAAATTATGCTACAAATCACTCCAAACAAGATATACTCAATGAGGTGTCAAGACAAGAGCTTTTTACCTTCAATAGGTTGCAAAAGAGGTGTAACTTCTAGATCTCCAAGTTCCAATCCAAGTGATGATTCTTTAATAACCTTCAATCTCTTCAAAATGCTCAAGAACACACCAAGATTCCTCACAAGAGCTTAAGAATTCAAATATGCTGGCTAAGGGGATCGAGATTAGGTTTTAGGAGGTGTGGAGGCCGATAAAAGGCAAGGCCCCAAGAACATAATGAGCTTAAATAGGGGTAAGACCCTAAAAATTAGGGTATCTAGTTGAAGGGAGTACACCCGACGTACTAAAATGACATCTACAACCATATCTTCCACTACGCCCAACATTCTCAATAAGTATGCCCTGCATATTAGACAAAGCTCCAAAACATTTCAACTACAATTGACCATAACTCATTTGTTCTAAGTCCATTTTCAACATTCTTTATATCCACAGAAAGGAAAAGAGAAGCTTCACCTTTCTATCAACTCTCCTTTTCCTAAAAAGTTCCCGAACTTAAACCCAAAATTTATAAAGGCCCAAACCACCAAATCACGGTTACACCCTTTGGACCCCAAAACACAATCAAACACTTAGATCACATAATCTATAATACCCACATAAAAAATGGCTAATTCTCTCTTTCCCCAAGGCTCGAAGCCTTATGATAACTAATAATTAGGTCATATCCCCGAATAATGAAGTGATTCGAAACCATGTATTACAACTTTAACCATTGTATTTTTGGATCAGAAATCGATATCACGTCGGAATAAAATGGGTATCACTCCTTTTAACAAAATGTTGAAAGGAGGTTGTAGATCGGGAAATTTTGGATCCAGAATTGTAACAACCCGAAACTTTGCTTCCTCGCCGTAGCCGTTTCCGCCAAAACTCGTCTTAAGCAAAGTGTTCCGATTTTGTCCGGAACTAAGTATTCCTAATCTATGTGATCAGCGAGAAAACAAGGAGTTAAGAACCCCAAGAACGTCTCCGAAGACTAATATTCTTGATATCTTTCCGAATAGATCCCGATAATTCCTTCCGATCGCCAAGTTGAGTTTCGTATCAACTAAACCCTTGGATCTATCCCCGTAGCCAAACCTCCGTATCGATTTGCTCTAACAGAAATCCATTCCAGTGTGACCGAGAACCTTGATATACCCAAACTCCCTGGACGAGCAAACTAAGATCATAAGCCAAGTAATCAAGCGTATGAAACCGAGCCATGTCCCATTAGTGAAGGTTCCAAGTGAGAACCTGAATTCGCAGAGGAGCGCGAAGACCCGATACAGCAGTCATATCCTCATCCTTTGTCCAGTATCTTGTATCTAAATTCTTCAATTTCGGGACGAAATTCCCTCTAACGGGGGGATAATGTAACAGCCCGAAACTTTGCTTCCTTGCCGTAGCCGTTTCCGCCAAAACTCGTCTTAAGCAAAGTGTTCCGATTTCGTCCGGAACTAAGTCAATTAAGTCAAAACCTTTATTTTGACTTGGTAAGTATCCCAATAGGTTGGAATCAAGAGAAAACGTCCCGAACTAGTAAATTGAAAAATTATAGTTTCGACCATATCGTGTAACGGCAACTTAATCGGGTGCGACCCAAAGCATTGATTAACGTCGGTATCGGGTAAAATTCCACCGTGTATCCAAGTCAAACCATATTTAAAGTGGATTAAGCCTCATTTGAAGCTTTTTCACTCTCTCTTTAACCTCTCTCCTAAAATCCATATTGTTAAGCCAAAAATCAACCATTTCAAGCCTTAAAACTCCAAGGTAAACATCCTAGCTCCTAGTATAACATCCTTAGGCTTCATTTCCGTGTTTAAATCATGGGACAAGACCATAAACATGAGTTTACGGCCCTAGAACTATCCTAGGCCGTAAACTCATATAAAAGGGGTTTTTGGAGCCAAATAACCCTTCCAAATCATAGTTGGGACTTAGATAGGACCTTAAGGCTTGCAAATCGAGACTTACAACCATTAAAACATGAATTATATGGGAAAAAAGAGAGTTTACGGGCAAGGCTCCTTCTTGGGCCGTAAACTCCTCTAAAATGGGGATTAAGTGCCTTAAATCATGTTAGAATGCTTTGAAACTCAACAAATAGCTTTGTGGTAAATCCTAGATCCATTTAAAAATAGTTTAAGGGTTTGTAACACATCAAAAATGCCACATATTGGAGTTTACGGCCTAGGAGCATACCCTTGGTCGTAAACTCATGAAACTTGGTCAAAAGATGCATCAAATTCACTCTAATGGCTTGCATAAATTTCTAGAATCACATGTGATTCTTTTAAGCATCAAAAACTATTTTTTCAAGAGCATAGGAGAGTTTACGGCCATAGAACATGCTTCTAGGCCGTAAACTCCTAAAAGTATGTTAAATGATGCTCTAAATTCATAACAAGGCTTAGAAAATTAACTAGAATCACATATGATTGTTCTTTGTACCTAAAATGAATTGTTTTTTTACCATAATAGAGTTTACGGCCATAAACTCCATGTTTAAGGCCGTAAACTACCTTTTTAAATGTTATAAATCCAAACAAACCATTCCAAGGCATTTTAGAAATCCATTCCAACAATCCCCATGTCCAAACAAGCCATTAAACACCCAAACTCACACCAACATGAGTTTACGGCCGTAAACTCATGTATGGGTGTGTTTTGTGGTTGTAAACTCATTTAAATGTTTACTCTTGGGGAGTAAACTCAAGTCCCAAGTCCCTAATGCCAATACATGTCCGTAGATGTCACCCGGGTCGCTCCAAACACTCGTATTGAGGTGTTTAACCTCGTTGGAGTGTAATGTTCCATATAAATAGTGATTGTAAATCTAATTAGTTATATATGGACATTATTACATTTTACATAGGGACTTCACGAGTAAACAATCCCCGAACCAACGTCTAGTATCCAAAAACGACACATTTCCGAGTCCGGTGAGTTCATACCCCTACCCTTTTTCAATGGTTTTTTTAATGTTTTCAGGGGGGGAATACAAGCAAAAGTACAAGAATAGTTTGTACTTAAACTTATGATTTCAATCAAATGGTTTCGTAATTGTACATTTTATGAATTGAAAACCTTTTAACAAACTGTTTTATACTTGCAGGGTTGTTTGTTTTAATTTGATTTTCAATTCTTAATATATATTGATATGTTGTATACTTTAAGTTGATTGTTCTTGTTTAGATTGATAAAACACATAAACCATCGTAATGTCTGTAATAAAACACTAAGGTTCGAGTGTAAAAGTCAGACACCATTAGAAAACATAACACATCTATATATTCTTAACAATACACCTAGGTTCGAGTGTAAAAGATAAATACCATCACAGCGCACAAATCAATTGTAACGTCCTTAATAATACACCTAGGATCGAGTGTAAAGGACAGTCATCATTAAATAACACCTAGGCTCGACTGTAATGTCCTTAATAAAACACCTAGGATCGAGTGTAAACGACAGGTACGTTAGAACCTAGTTAGTCATAGATACCACTTCCCTTGGCGAGAAGTGATGAGTAATCTTAAAGATTGGAGACACGTCCTTGGTAACACGTCCCTCGGCACGAGATAGTGGAGGACTAACCCTGTAACCAGAATCTCTGTTCGTGGGAGAGCGTGGCTTGAGTGTATAGATCTATACGGGACTAACAATCCCGCACCTGGCTGCTAGCTACAGCTGAACCGCAAGGTTCAAGGGTGACGAAAGTCATAAATAAGATACTGGCCCGGACGCGAGTCATATCTATTCTGAGTATGGTTAAGGACTCACAATCTAGATTATTAACACTTTAGACTCTTTTACTAGCTTTATGTACGTAGTAAAGTTAATGTACGTTTAGGGATATGACACACATTCAGGAAAACATGGGGTTTTCCTATGGACAATAATGAACATAATCAGAATTGGTAATGATACACACACATTCAGGAAAACATGGGGTTTTCCTATGGACAATAATGAACATAATCAGAATTGGTAATGATACACACACATTTAGGAAAACATGGGGTTTTCCTATGGATAATAATGAACATAATCGGAATCAGTAATAGTACACACTTACACGCATAGGAAAATATAAGATTTTCCTGAGTAATAGTAGTTTGTAACCATAAAAGTGTAATGAGTTAAATAATTGTACTTTACAAAATCATTGAATAATCATGTTTTTATTATTCATCATTTACTTTAGTTTCGGAATTAGAAACTATGTGTACATAAGAAAATATGGGATTTTCTTGGTTAACTGCTTTTTCAGGAAACTAAAGGAACTCGTTCTTTTCATAAAACAAACCATTTATGAACTCACCAGCTTTATGCTGATTTTCAAACCGCTTGTATTCTCAGGTCCGCTTTAGACAGGTACCCGATGATCTCTTTTGGTGAAGACGGAATGCGTAGAAGATTCGTCTCTCTTTTGTTTAATTTATGTATCTATGAAAACTCGTACTACTTTACTTTTCAACTGATGTAATGAAATCTATGTAATGTAAATGTTTGTGTTTTACTTGACTTACTACGTACATTGGTTATGATTCTCATGAAGTCACCTCCGCCCCGAGACGTTTCCGCCTTCGGTTTCGGGGTGTGACAGATTGGTATCAGAGCCCTTGTTTATACTGAACTAAGTATACCAAACGTTACATGGTATAAGACTATAAACATTAAGGGGCCTAAGTGCTCTGAACTAAAAGTATACCTCAATATAAAAGTATTTTCAAAAAGTATACAAGTATCCTAGCCGTCGAGAATCGTATCTATAAATAGAACAGAACATAACTAAATGGGTGTTGTATGTTGCAGTTAAACCTAGGCAGTTATGTAGTCATGTCTAGGATCAATATATCCTGATCAACTATATTCATTCGAGACATGGCCAACATGTGCTTGGGAGTGAGTGTGGAATGCAGCATACCTAAAACTTACCCAAATACCACAAACAACGAGTCGTCGTTACGATGAATCGTGAAATACTATGGGTGTATTTCTGGATCCAACCTTGTTGTAGACGTTCCTCATTCAAGCGTTGCCCCTCGATCATTCCATTATCGATAAATGTCTGCTTTGATAATTCATTCCTGTTTATTCGCTTAATCGAATTATATGTCTGTCATAAAGAGATATCCTTTGTTTCATATCTCTTGATTCAGTTTAGAGGACTTATTAACCTCTTTTCCTAATCTTTTAGATCGAGATGTCTTCAAAGAAAGAGCCTAGCCCAAGGAACAACAACTCTTCACCGTCATACTCCTATTCGCGCGACTACTTTCTGATACAAACAACTGTTACCGCTACATTGGCAACTTTCAACCCTGGCAAGTCCAGTGGTCCAGGAAGTGTCGTGTACCCTCAAAACCATGAAAATAATCAAGAACACCAAAATTAGAATAATCAGAAAAAGAAGAAAGTGTTCTGGAAAAAGCGAAAAAGTCAGAGTTCCCAAGGACCCTCCAAGAAGCTCAAAAATGTGGCAGCCCAAGTTGCTACTAATCCTGTCGGTGTTCCTGTAGTTCAAACTACCACTGTTCCTGTTGTTGTGCCTACAGCCCCAGCACCTACTACTAAGGATGCTGGTAGTCTCCCTTGGTGCGACAAATGCAAATATCTCCATTATGCTTCCAGTTCGTGTATTAATAAGATTTGCAACAAATGTGGCATGAAGGGTCACTTTGCTCGAAACTGCAAAACGCCAAGTCGAATAATTGGTCAAGCTTCCGGATCAAATACCGTACGTGCTTGTTATAATTGTGGAGAGATCGGGCATTTCAAGCGAAACTGCCCAAAAGCAACAACCCCCAACAATGTCAACAACGCTGGGATGGTCTTAGCTTTGAAGCAGGAGGAGACAACCGCCAATTCCTCCAACGTCGTGGGTATATTTCTTTTCGACAACCCTTGTCCTCGTATTCTTTTCGAATTCGGTGTTAAGAAAATTTTATTAACAACTCATTCATTTATTTGTTAGACATAGTCCTCGTCTAATAACCGAAACAATGACCGTCAAGATAGTTATCAGTGAGAATGAGTGCATAAACGACTTATCTCTACATTGTGTTCTTACCTTGAGTAATCATTCATTTCTTCATTAACCTGATGTCAGTTTCAGTAAGAACTTTGATGTTATCTTCAATATGTATCGATTGAACCCCGACTGTGTTGATATACCTCGTTATAGACAGCTAGTCATCTCAATCTTTCCTCTGATCAGACCCTTATAATTCACGGTGGCAAGTTTAGCCCAAATCCTTGCTTCGTTCAATGCCTCGAAACTCGAAAGTTCCTGCAAAAGAAGTGTCAAGTATTCCTAATCTATGTGATCAGCGAGAAAACAAGGAGTTAAGAACCCCAAGAACGTCTCCGAAGACTAATATTCTTGATATCTTTCCGAATAGATCCCGATAATTCCTTCCGATCGCCAAGTTGAGTTTCGTATCAACTAAATCCTTGGATCTATCCCCGTAGCCAAACCTCCGTATCGATTTGCTCTAACATAAATCCATTCCAGTGTGACCGAGAACCTTGATATACCCAAACTCCCTGGACGAGCAAACTAAGATCATAAGCCAAGTAATCAAGCGTATGAAACCGAACCATGTCCCATTAGTGAAGGTTCCAAGTGAGAACCTGAATTCGCAGAGGAGCGCGAAGACCCGATACATCAGTCATATCCTCATCCTTTGTCCAGTATCTTGTATCTAAATTCTTGAATTTCGGGACGAAATTCCCTCTAACGGGGGGATAATGTAACAGCCCGAAACTTTGCTTCCTCGCCGTAGCCGTTTCCGCCAAAACTCGTCTTAAGCAAAGTGTTCCGATTTCGTCCGGAACTAAGTCAATTAAGTCAAAACCTTTATTTTGACTTGGTACGTATCCCAATAGGTTGGAATCAAGAGAAAACGTCCCGAACTAGTAAATTGAAAAATTATAGTTTCGACCATATCGCGTAACGGCAACTTAATCGGGTGCGACCCAAAGCATTGATTAACGTCGGTATCGGGTAAAATTCCACCGTGTATCCAAGTCAAACCATATTTAAAGTGGATTAAGCCTCATTTGAAGCTTTTTCACTCTCTCTCTAACCTCTCTCCTAAAATCCATATTGTTAAGCCAAAAATCAACCATTTCAAGCCTTAAAACTCCAAGGTAAACATCCTAGCTCCTAGTATAACATCCTTAGGCTTCATTTTCGTGATTAAATCATGGGACAAGACCATAAACATGAGTTTACGGCCCTAGAACTATCCTAGGCCGTAAACTCATATAAAAGTGGTTTTTGGAGCCAAATAACCCTTCCAAATCATAGTTGGGACTTAGATAGGACCTTAAGGCTTGCAAATCGAGACTTACAACCATTAAAACATGAATTATATGGGAAAAAAGAGAGTTTACGGGCAAGGCTCCTTCTTGGGCCGTAAACTCCTCTAAAATGGGGATTAAGTGCCTTAAATCATGTTAGAATGCTTTGAAACTCAACAAATAGCTTTGTGGTAAATCCTAGATCCATTTAAAAATAGTTTAAGGGTTTGTAACACATCAAAAGTGCCACATATTGGAGTTTACGGCCTAGGAGCATACCCTTGGCCGTAAACTCATGAAACTTGGTCAAAAGATGCATCAAATTCACTCTAATGGCTTGCATAAATTTCTAGAATCACATGTGATTGTTTTAAGCATCAAAAACTAATTTTTCAAGAGCATAGGAGAGTTTACGGCCATAGAACATGCTTTTAGGCCGTAAACTCCTAAAAGTATGTTAAATGATGCTCTAAATTCATAACAAGGCTTAGAAAATTAACTAGAATCACATGTGATTGTTGTTTGTACCTAAAATGAATTGTTTTTTTTACCATAATAGAATTTACGGCCGTAAACTCCATGTTTAAGGCCGTAAACTCCCTTTTTAAATGTTATAAATCCAAACAAACCATTCCAAGGCATTTTAGAAATCCATTCCAACAATCCCCATGTCCAAACAAGCCATTAAACACCCAAACTCACACCAACATGAGTTTACGGCCGTAAACTCATGTATGGGTGTGTTTTGTGGTTGTAAACTCATTTAAATGTTTACTCTTGGGGAGTAAACTCAAGTCCCAAGTCCCTAATGCCAATACATGTCCGTAGATGTCACCCGGGTCGCTCCAAACACTCGTATTGAGGTGTTTAACCTCGTTGGAGTGTAATGTTCCATATAAATAGTGATTGTAAATCTAATTAGTTATATATGGACATTATTACATTTTACATAGGGACTTCGCGAGTAAACAATCCCCGAACCAACGTCTAGTATCCAAAAACGACACATTTCCGAGTCCGGTGAGTTCATACCCCTACCCTTTTTCAATGGTTTTTTCAATGTTTTCAGGGGGGGAATACAAGCAAAAGTACAAGAATGGTTTGTACTTAAACTTATGATTTCAATCAAATGGTTTCGTAATTGTACATTTTATGAATTGAAAACCTTTTAACAAACTGTTTTATACTTGCAGGGTTGTTTGTTTTAATTTGATTTTCAATTCTTAATATATATTGATATGTTGTATACTTTAGGTTGATTGTTCTTGTTTAAATCGATAAAACACATAAACCATCGTAATGTCTGAAATAAAACACTAAGGTTCGAGTGTAAAAGTCAGACACCATTAGAAAACATAAAACATCTATATATTCTTAGCAATACACCTAGGTTCGAGTGTAAAAGATAAATACCATCACAGCGCACAAATCAATTGTAACGTCCTTAATAATACACCTAGGATCGAGTGTAAAGGACAGTCATCAATAAATAGCACCTAGGCTCGACTGTAATGTCCTTAATAAAACACCTAGGATCGAGTGTAAAGGACAGGTACGTTAGAACCTAGTTAGTCATAGATACCACTTCCCTAGGCGAGAAGTGATGAGTAATCTTAAAGATTGGAGACACGTCCTTGGTAACACGTCCCTTGGCACGAGATAGTGGAGGACTAACCCTGTAACCAGAATCTCCGTTCGTGGTAGAGCGTGGCTTGAGTGTATAGATCTATACGGGACTGACAATCCCGCACCTGGCTGCTAGCTACTGCTGAACTGCAAGGTTCAAGGGTGACGAAAGTCATAAATAAGATACTGGCCCCGACGCGAGTCATATCTAGTCTGAGTATGGTTAAGGACTCGCAATCTAGATTATTAACACTTTTGACTCTTTTACTAGCTTTATGTACGTAGTAAAGTTAATGTTCGTTTAGGGATATGACACACATTCCGGAAAACATGGGGTTTTCCTATGGAAAATAATGAACATAATCAGAATTGGTAATGATACACACACATTCAGGAAAACATGGGGTTTTCCTATGGATAATAATGAACATAATCGGAATCAGTAATAGTACACACTTACACGCATAGGAAAATATAGGATTTTCCTGAGTAACAGTAGTTTGTAACCATAAAAGTGTAATGAGTTAAATAATTGTACTTTACAAAATCATTGAATAATCATGTTTTTATTATTCATCATTTACTTTACTTTCGGAATTAGAAACTATGTGTACATAAGAAAATATGCGATTTTCATGGTTAACCGCTTTTTCAGGAAACTAAAGGAACTCGTTCTTTTCATAAAACAAACCACTTATGAACTCACCAGCTTTATGCTGATTTTCAAACCGCTTGTATTCTCAGGTCCGCTTTAGACAGGTACCCGACGATCTCTTTTGGTGAAGACGGAATGCGTAGAAGATTCGTCTCTCTTTTGTTTAATTTATGTATCTATGAAAACTCGTACTACTTTACTTTTCAACTGATGTAATGAAATCTATGTAATGTAAATGTTTGTGTTTTACTTCGCTTACTATGTACATTGGTTATGATTCTCATGAAGTCACCTCCGCCGCGAGACGTTTCCGACTTCGGTTTCGGGGTGTGACAAGAATATCCGAGAAAAATGTCATCCAAAAACACCTCTAATAGTTGGAAGATAGCTGAAGAAGGTTGTCATTGAACAAAAAGATGCATTTATAGCATTTTTAGGAAGAGGTAGGGAGAGGGGCTAAAATTATCTTGTAGAGGAGATCCAGTAGGTCAAGTGGTCAAATTTTGGTGGCTAATGATGGTGGGAAAGGATGACAACTGGCAGTGGTCGGCGACTGTCAGCGTTTTTGGTGGATGTCAAAGCCTTTTCTCACCATATATGGGGTGGTTGAGGGTAGGGGAGGTGCTGGAGAGGTGGTTGGAGCAGATGGGATAGTTGGCGATGGTCTTGTGGTGGTTCACAGTGGCGGGTGGTGGCCGGAAACCAAGAAACAAAAAGAGAAAGAGAGATCTGATAGAGAGAGAGAGAGAAAGAGAGAGAGAGAGAGAGGTGTGGGGAGAGAGGCCATCGCCCTCTCTATTTATATAGGGATATTGATGAGGTGACTCACCATAATGGTGACAAGTTTCACTTATAGAATGGTAAAAAGTGTCGCCACCTGTTTCACAACACATTATTGCCTCCGTCTACATGCAAATTCCAACATCTCACATATTTTTTGAAAACAGTAGTTCTCTGTCTTAATAACTATAATTTAGAATATGTTAAAATATTTACCTAATGAAATTTGTTGCTATGTTAAAAATGTGTTTGGAGTCGTTCTATAGTGTGTTTCTGGTTTCTATGATTCAATAGTTTTCTCGAAAGTACTATAACTTTGTGATACGGAAATTTCAAAAGTAGAATCAAATACTAGAGTATTTCTTGATTCATAAAATGTTGTCATGGTTGTCGAACGAGTAGCATAGCTAACCTAACGAATCATTTGAAGATTCGTTAACAGGAAAGTCAAGTGTTGTATTGTCCGATTTTTGAGTTTTTTGGGAAAAATAAGTTTGCTTTTAAATCAAGTACTATATCGTATCACAATGGGAAAAGTTTTTGGAGTTGAAACTTCATTTTCAAAGGCATCTAAAGAAGCGTTTTAAGTTTCACTAATTTTCACTTTTAGCCGGCAAATTTTACATTTTCTTCAAAAGCCTATAACTTGTGCACACGAACTCGATTTTTGATGTTCTTTAAATCCACAGAATCGTACTAAAAGATACTTATTATTATGTTATTATTTGTACAAAAAAATACATAATACAAACTTGTATACTAATCCACTTTTTGTGTATTATGACGAGTGTTTGTTCATTCGATTTTTTACAATTTAATAACTTAATTGATATTTCCCATGTATTTTAGGTGTAATTGTATTTACATTGAAAATAATCATATTTTACACATCAGTTCAATTACCTTTCGTGTTCCTCATGATTACGATTGGCAAACGTTCACCTGAACTTGACGATTTTCTCAAATGGGAAGGCTCATGTAAGTACTTGTCGTGTGGTGGCGTCTAAATATTTTAGATGTGGACATGATGGCCATTACATCTGTGTGTATAAGGAGGGGGAGACGTTGATAGGTTTTCTTTGTAATCAGTTGTATCATGCAAAGGCTGATTGTGCTAAATGAGTAGGAGGGATGTTATTGGATCCGGTAAACGTTATCATCGCTGGCATATTTTTTGTTATGTTTATGATGTCCTTTTTATATCCTTTTTCATTCTCGTGTTGAAGGGTTTGGTTTGAACTTGTAAGAAAGTTGTGTTATCAGATATGTTATTGTAAGAAAGTGTATTAATGTGAGCATCAATATCATTGATGAAGCACTCAAGAGTTTCTTTCCATTGACAAGGGACTATACGAGATTGAATTACATAGACTTAGAACTTTTAATTTAGCTTTTTTGTCTATTTTGTTGTTATTAGGGTTTTAGGGTAGATTTAAATATTCAAAGGACTATGTGATTTTGTATTAGGCATAATCATTAAGAATCAATGATGGTAAAAAATGATTAAGCCAAGTCAGGGTTCTGATTTTTATGGAGAATAGAAAGTGGTAGTTCGAACTCTAAGTGGGGTAGAACTGGTTTGAAATAAGAGACTTCCAGACTCAGATTCAACAACAAAAAGGAAATTACAATACTGGCATGCAAGATTGTGGTTCATTTTTGTAGCATTGCAGGAAGTGTAGTGCTAATAGTTCATCACCATAGTGTTATGTTATGAAGTTTTTCCGATGTGTTATCAAGGAATTCTCGAAACCAAGATTTATTATGGTGGTTGGTACATCTTGAGTATCCAAGGCACTATATAGGTATACACATCCATGGATGAATGAGTTATCTTTGCAGCTCAGGAGATGTTAGACAATGTGTTTAACCGACTACGTAGCTCTCTATTAGGAGGCTCAAATGATTTTGTAAAAGAGAAAGATGGGCCACTGAAGTTGTGCAGCAGTTGTACAAAGTCGGGTAAGTACACTATGAAGAGTGGTTACCCATTTTTGGGAATGGACGATTGTTTGATAAGTTTTTAGAGAGCAACATGTATTATTTGTATGATCTTCATTTAGGTTATTATCATATGAGAGTAAGAAAAATTGTTTAGAAGTCTACCTTCAAGATGGGTTATAGACATTAATGATTTATAATGATTTCAATTTGCGTTCACTAATGAAATGACAAGATTTAGAAAAATATTTGGGAGATTGATTAATTGAGATTGTTGACCTATGTTTGATTAGTTTTTAGGGTGTTTATTGTTGGTATACGTGGTTATTCAAGGGTCTTTATCTTGGAATAATAGAGGTTCAAGTAAAGGAGAGACTCTTAGTTAAATTCTTCTTTGTAGCTTTGAGGTTATGAAAGTTTCATATGTGGGATGTCTCATCAAACAGGATGGTAATTTAATCAATCCATCCAAGGTTTAGACAATTTATAATATTGGAGGTTTTATTGGTTTAGTCGGGTATTGTCAAAGGTTTGTTCAAATTTCTCCAGGACTTTGGCATCTTTTTTCAGTTGGTTATGGACGGTACTACTTCTAGTAGATTGATATGTGACAATCACTTTGACCCAATGACCAATTTAGATTTCGGTTAGATATAGTGAAGGGTTAAATTTGAAAGTAACCTTAACTTCCGGGTAAAGTTAATGTTACAGTGGATGCATTGGGTTAAGAAGACTAGTGTGTTCTCTTTGTGGGTTATATTTGAGGATGTATGTGATTACGCATAATTTGGAGATGAGTTTAAGGTATTTGACCAAGGAGGTCATGGGAGAGGATCGAATGACTATTTTTTTAACATAGCAATTATAAGAAGAGTATGCTTGTACTATAGAAACTGTAGAACATTATGGTTAGATCATAGTAATTTTAGAAGACTATTTTTAGACCATCACACTTATAGGAAGACTATGGTTGGACCATAACAATTGTAAAAGACTATGCTTGGACCATATCAAATGTAGAAGACTATAGTTGGACCATAGCAATTAAGGGAAGCCTGAGGTCGGGCCATAGAAATTGTTTAAGGTAATACATCTGGAAAATATGATTAGTATGTAAGGTCATAATAAAATGTTTTTACATAATAGCATCGACTTCTTAGTTCTCACAAAATAAAGAGAGCAGCAGAAGTCGATTTGGCATGATTTTAGGATGTAGTTACACATTTTTGTTACTGATGGTGGATTAACCAAGGGCACTTGATTCATAGTAATTCAGGAGTGTTCCTTCTTGGAGGAACTAGTTGATTTTTACGTCAGGAAGATGATTATCAATCTTCGGGTGGTGGTTCAGATATTGTAGACCAATGTGTCTCTGGTTTTGGGAAGTTTTCTTAGGGATTTTAGGTCTTGTTTGATGTATTTGGGATTAGTAATTATGGGTTGGTGGGAAAATGTCTTTGTGTTAGTGAACATGCTGTGACAACTCAGATGGAAAGTAGAATGGTTTGGTAAACCCATTGAGGAATACGTGAGAAGAATCTTAACTAATTTGTGGAAGAAAATTTCAAGGGTGAACTCGTTAGGAAATATAAGGAAATAAATACTTTAGGTTTTACAAAAAACCTAAAGCAAGGTGTGAGTTTTAATGGTCATGGCGTGGAGTGTTTGTATATTTTGAAATGTGTTGTGAGATGTCAAAGCGTCTTTTGTCATGTCTAGCTTCGAAGTCTGTATTCATGTATTTGAATGTATGTATTTCATAATGGCATTTTAGAGTTCAAAGCTTAAAGTGTCTTAGCCCTTATGTATTTTTTTATATGCTTCTGTTAACTCCTATAAATAGGAGTAGGTATAGGAGTAAGAGTAACTTTTTGTGAACTTTGAAACACTTTACACTCTCAACTCGTGTATTCTTTCAGAAGCAATAAAGAGCCAAACAGATTATATTTACGTTATGTGTTCTTGATCCTATTCTTTCTCTGATTTCGTTTTATACATTTGATTCATATGAACTACATTTGGTATCAGATAAGGATTCTTTCAATTGATTTATGATTTTCTCGTGTATTAAAAAGTTTTGAATTGCTATTTCGATTCAAATATATTCCGCACTTTTCAGCTAGAAAATATTTTTTGATCAATTGTTTTGATTCGATTTTACATTTAGTTTGATAAATCGAGTGTTCGCTGATTATTTTTTCTAAATGATTCATTCATTAGATTCTTCCTTCTGAATCTATTCATCATTTTTGTTCGTACATTAGTGACGAACTTCAACAAGAATATAATGACTGATTTCTCTCATATTCTCGGTTCTTCAACCAAAATTCCTATGTTGTTTCCTGAATATTACCAGCAATGGGCGAATAGAATGGAAGATTATCTCAATGGGATTGATGAAGATCTATGGCACTGCATTACAATTACGTACATGGGTGCAAAACAACAAAAGAGATCTGGTATACTTTGAAAGAGAAGTACCAGGGCAGTGAGAAAACTAGAAAAAAGCTTTGTGAAGCAATGTTTGCTCGAATTAGGAGAATTCAAGCAGAAAGAAAATGAGACTATCGAACTCTATTATGATCGTCTTAATGAGTTGATCCTCAAGTGCATTCGATATAGATTCAATCGCTCTGCTCTTCAGTACAATCTCACCTTCTTAATAGGACTTTGAAAGGAGTGGAGAAACCTTAGTTTGATGATCAAGACAAAACAGAGCTTCAATAACTATTTGTTGGGAGATCTCTATAATATTCTGAAAGCTCGTGAAAGTGAGATCAACAAAATAGTTGAAGAAGGAAAAGTGAATTTGGGAGGTCCTCTTACATTGGTTTATAAGGTGTCAAGAAAAGAGTCTGAAGTCGAATCTGCTGAGATTGATTGTTCTGGTGATGAAGGTTTTCTCATGAATTCGGAAGATGAAGCTGTGTCTTATTATTTGAAAAAGAAAGTTAAGAATTTCTTCAAGAATCCGTTCAATGGAAACTCATCGTTTGGGAAGAATGTTAGAGAAGAGTCAAAGGTTGAGAAGAAAGAGAGTAAGGTTACTGGTGAGAAAGTGGAGAAAAAGTTAAAGGTGACACTGGTTTTAATTGTAGCTACTACAATGGTGCGAACCATTTGGCAGTTGATTGCATGTTGAGGAAAAGAGAGTAGAAGAAGGATAACGTGAAGGACAAAGACTATTATGTCGAAAGGCTGGAGATAGTTAGAGCAAGAACAAAGGTGATGTCACTTGTAGCAAAAGGAAGTGGTGATGGGGATGGTACTTATCAAATCTGGTCATCTAGATTAGATGATGAGGAGATGAGGAACCCCACACACGGAGTAATGTATGCGAGGTATGGCGAAGGGAGTCATGATTAAGGTGACTGGAAAGTGTTTCGCTTCGATGGAAGCAAAAACGTCTCCAATGTCTTAGAAGGTATTTTCTCTTCTTGAATCCTTTGATATTCCTTTTAGTTCATATGATTTTGTTTTATCTGATTTCGATGATACTATTTCATATGTTAATGACTTGCTTATTTATGTTAGTAGTGATGCTAAAAAAATCAAAATCCTTATTGATAGAAATACATAAACAATTGGAGTTAAAGAGGAGTAGAGTAGACAATCTTGAGTTGTTATTGAAAAATATACTACTGATAGGGATCATGTTAGAACACATAATTGTATTTTTATAAAACAATGTAACATCTATTGCAATTCAGCTAAAAGATTGTATGCTAAACTAACAGATTTACATCATTCCTCTGATATTAGTAAGGAACAACTTAGGAAACTATTGCCCTTTTTGGTATTCGTAAGGGAGAAAATTGAATCGACATCCTATGATTGTGAGAAAAAGATTTATGTATTTGACAAAGTCCCAAATGATTCATATGGATGTGGTATTGTTAAAATAGATGAATGCTTAGATGCTAATGTGTAACAACCCGAAAATCAAGGGTAAAATTTCATTTTTATTATAACCAAAACACCATTGTAACTTTATCCAAACATTTAAAATCATTTCAAAATAAGATCACACATTGCAGAAAAAATGGGTGTATGCGTTGCAATCAAGCTGGGCCCTTTCCTTTCGAATCGGGAGTACCGAAAACCATAAACCACAAACTGTAAGCACAAAGCTTAGTGAGTTCCCCAAATACCACATACCACACATACCAATCAAGCCATAAACAACATTCATATCAGTAAACCATACTTATCATAAATATACCACAATCATTAAAGGTGTTATGTGTCATCCATAGTTTCCAACTTTACCCGTAGGAACCGCCAAAAGGGGTCCAAGCCCAAACCCTAGACTTAAATGAATGAGGGCTTCACAATTAACCACTTACTATTGAAATACAAAGCCCTAAATGATGGGTTTTGGTCATAAGACATCCAATGTGCTCATACAAACCCTAATGCTTGGATCTAGGTTTCTCTATTGTACATGCTTTGAATCCAAGACTATAAACCCTACTTCTAGCATATGGAAATCAATATTAACATATAATTAGGTTTATGATATTACCTTGATTGTTATGTAGTAATAACAATCCCAATTCCTCCTTGAATTGACTTTGGAAGGCTTAGAGTCACAAGTGTCACTCCTCTAATGGCTCAAAAACACCATAAGCAAGAGGATGAAGAGGAGAGAGGATGAAGGCTACCCAAAATGTGTTCTAACCTTAGAAAAGAAGTTCCCCACGTTTTTGAGCCTTAAGGGTTCTATATATAATGAGGCAATTAGGGTTATCTAACACGGAAACCCTAATTTAGTTGCTTAAGCCCTAAGCAACCCATGGAGCCTTTTCCTTAAAGCCTTGGACGATTTCATATGGGCTTCCCCCATAGAATTCGTCCACCTTATAATAAAAGGCAATCCATGGCCCAAATTGCAATTATCCTATAATTACAATTCCAGTCCCTTAAGTTTAATTAATCTCTTTTAGTCACAAAAATAATTACTAATTAATTATTGAATAATATTAATTAAACAATATGATTTCTCCTTTAATATATTATTCTCATAATATATTAATAAATCATATTTAATCCTTTCTCTCCATAATTCATCCTATCAAGTTGCTTTGGTGAAGGCAACCCAAAAGGACCATGAACCATCGGGTCAAGTACATACCCAAATAGTTATGGACTTAGACACTAATCCAACAGTCTCCCACTTGGATAAGTCTAACAACTATTCTGCGTATGACTTCAGATCCTAATCTGCAATCGTAGCTTTTCAAAGCCGCTGTCAACTCTGATCCTATCAGATACGCGTGTCCTTAGAAAAGGGATCATATACTCCTCCATTCTAGATATCATATGAGAAATGATTTCAAATCATTCTCTTTGTACTATATCTCGATTCTCGATTTATGACGACTGACTAATTGAACAAATCAAATTAGCCCTAGCCCGGCCGAGCATTTACGTTTGTCATCACTAAATCATCGAGGGGCCCAAAGATATCACTTTTATCCTACTTTGGATAAAAGGAACGGATAAAATTTGATACAATGCTTGCTTGCACTCACTCACCGAATCACACACAATAATATGTTTTATAACACCAAGTTACTAGTGCGTTTACATATTATCAATGTGCAACCGATTTGCAAGATACAACTCACACATCTCGGTTTCAAGAATATAAGATGTTATCGTCTCACCAATCACCCGTGATACAATTCATGGAGTGATCCAAGTGAGCGTGGGTTTAATCCAATGCTCAAATAATATTCATAAGCTCTCATGAACGTTGCAGCAAATATTTGCTTATGTCTAATACTCTTTTAGACAATCCACACACCAATTCACGACGGTCTTCATTCATATCAACTTCCAACATATGAATGACTGTGGCCCGTTCGAATAATTCGATTATTCTTAATAAACTCAATTATTTTGGAAGTCAAAACATGCAAATGTGAAACACAAGAATAATACTAATCCCATATGACCTCAATCCTTTGAGCATAAATAAAACACCTTTTATTTATCACCATATCGATTACTCATTATTTGTCGTTTCGGTTAATCAACTTCTTACTTGAATTATTACACTTGTCCCATGCTCTTAGCATGCACACAATGTTAACCTATGGTTCTTACTTTGTGAAATAGACCAAATTGAACACATTTCCAATCATTCTCATTTCACAACACCTAATCCTTTTCCATAAGTTTAAGAATATCAAATTCTTGCCACTTATAGAGTATGCTAGATTCTAACATTTTATGCAACGATCCTTTCGTAATGTCACTGCACCAAAGTCACAAAGACTATTGCCAATGATATTACAAAGTCCTCTATCGAAGATTGTTACAAGACAATTCCTTAGATATGATGTCTCTCACTCAAAGTACTTTCCTTTGAACATCCTTTTGCATAAAAGTTTCTAATCTTAGACATAGATTTTTCAATATTCAATTCCCAATATGGACACGCTTCCATATTTACCATATGAAAACTCATTCTTAATAGAATCTTATCTATTCATAATAATGTCGATATGGTCCATCCAATATGGAAACATTTCCATATTTTCCAATACTATACTTCCAACCACTCACAAGCGACCAATCCTCGTCGAACTTTGGATTGTCCTTTGATAGTTGTTTAATTATTTTAGTCAAAACCGATTCTAGTCCTTTTTCCCTCTAAATGCGCTAGACATTTGGATAATTTTAGAAAGGTCGAACATTAAAGCATTTGCAATCGATCCTATACCCGAAGCGTATGGGACACGACGCATAATGTTTTATTTGCTATGTTCTCAAAATTCGAATTGTGAAGAGGAATTCCATAATCATAATCGAAATTTTAAGAACACACTATGTACCCTTGACTAAATTTATTAACATTTCTCAACCTAATCCTTTAGATTTGAAATGAAGCATAATATTCTCTCCCTTGATTATAGCAAAACAACTTTACAACCCTTACAACTTTGCAAGGTATAACTCTTGTTTTCTATAATTAATATTGCTAACTTGAAATATGTGCCTTAATAATCATACAATCATAACTTTTATGCTCCCACTATCATGATGATTATTATAAACATAACACTTATGCTCCCACTAGCTTCGACATGTATTCAGAAACAACTTAACTTTCAGAAAAACAATACTTATTGAATTTCTTAAGTTCATGTTTCTAATACTTAGTGCTTTGATAATCCTTTATCATGGTTTCTTGAACTTATACACCTTTTCCTTCGATAGTTCATATGTGTGTCTAAACACTTAAGACTAATTGCCAAACCTCACAATTCAAATTATGTAAAGGGATACCGTAACCATAATCGAATTCGAAAATGCAATTTTACAATCACTATCTTCTTAAAATCTTTCTTAGTGAAAGCATTTCCTCACAATCATTTTCATGAAGGAGGAAATCTTATGACACTTAGATTTAAACGGTGTATGTGTTCCTATCCATGTGAATTTGTTAAAACCAAATTTTACGACAAATTCAAACTCTTATTGACCGAACTTTCTTAATCTTGATTTCTTGCCTTATGGTAGCACAGCTGCCCGCCATGTCTTCCAAGTAGTTAAGCAGCTCACCTTTTCTTATCAATGTACTTTCCATTGATCAAGGTCCTTGCTTTTTATGCATTCAAATGAGAACTCATAGGACTCACATGCATAATTAACTCTATTGGAACGACACAGAAACAAAATAATGTCAACACGATAGGTTGTAAACCTCAACTCGTGTGCTAGTGATGATTGATAAGGTTTATTTTGATTTGTTCTTGAAACCTTCCAAGACCATTAAGACTCCCACTGACTCCTTGACATATAAGATTCTCTTGTCATAACATTTCTTGACAAACAAATATTCAAGAATTAGTGTAGCTTTTATCAAAACACTTAATAAATTGGTCCTAGTTGGTCTTTGTCTTATCCAAGACATCACAACTTTCCATATTTGATGAATGTTACAAACCTTCTTAATACTTTTCATTCAATGTCACAATCTTTACTTTAAGACTTGTTATTGGAATGAAGTATGATTGACTTCTTGATTTAACCATTTCTTCAATTCTTGATTCCTCTTCTTAGACAGACAATTGTACTAAGACTCACTTAGAGGATCAATTGAGATATGGTTCTTAATCATTAAGACCTATCATAAAGCATAATAGCTACTCTCCCTTCTTCTTAGAATGGAGAAACTTTTATCTTTCTGCCTACTTGATTCTTCTTATTCGTTCTGCTATTGATTTAAACCTTTTTCAATCAATTCAGAATTACACTTATTCTTATAAGCATAATCATATTTACTAAGCTTTTAGTAAATCATGACGAATATCTTTGTTACTCTTATGGTGAACTTGATCAGCACACAACTTTGTGTACTCGATCTCCTAGTCCTTCACTTGACACTTTGTCAATGAATTAGTCTAATTTCCAAATATGAAATTTCTCATTCATCGTGCAACCAAGTTGCATGATTCCAAATTTCTGTCCAATAGAAATTTGGGCGATGAGAAACTCTCCATATTTGGTAAATTCTATACTTTCCATAAATAACAAAATAAGAACCAAATCCATCATTGCTAATATTCAAACATCATTTTTTTCATATACGCCATTGTAAGGATAAATAAATAAAATTTAAAATCAAAATTTATTTTATTGCGGAAAAATTTTGTCCTTACAATGCAATTCATTGAAAAACTATGCTTGTACATCTTTCTTAGCAATCTAATTCTAACTCTAAGTAGTATCTCAAGAATCTAATCTTCGAGAAATGCGATCGAAATCCATTCCTTCATGGTTAGATTCTGCTCACTTATTCCTTTAAGCTCCCTTTCTTTTCTTCGATTCTACAAAACATCAATTGTAATCTTATCACATTATGTATTAAGAATCTAGAATGAAGCTTAAAAGAGTTAGTCAATTGATTTTACCTATATTAGAGCCATACGTTTCGACTCTCCCATCTCTTAGATCTCTTAGGTAAATGGGGCAGCTTCGTCTCCAATGCCCTTTCTCTTCGCAATAAAAGCAAATTGACTCCTTTGGAACTTGACATGGAACTACTTCAGACATTGCCTTTCTCTTATGATCAAACTTTTCGATCATAGCATGTCTTTCGTTGCCATTGTCTATATCCATAGAGGTCTTGAAGACAGATTCACCAATCAACTTTGCTTTTCTATTGCGCCAAACCATTGCTGATTCAGCAGCAATAAGCATATAGATGAGATCTATAAGGGTCACGTCGCGGTTCATCATATACTACTCTCTTACGAACTCACTATATGAGTTAGGAAATGACTGAAGAACCCAAGCAACAACCATTTCCTCACAGACAACGGATCCCAACATTCTTAACCTATCAATGTGTGACTTCATCCCTAGGACGTGTGCACACACTGACTTTCCTTCTTTATGTTTACTTGCCAAAAGGGCTTGAGTGATCTTGAACTTTTCAAGCCTTTGAACTTGTAGGTTAGGGAGAATAATTGGAGGAGGAGGGAAAGTGAAGTATGATCTCTTGTTCCTCGATCGAATCGTGGAATATCATCTTCATGTGGAAAGCTTGTTCCACGGGATTTGGGAAGACCATAGTTGTCAAACTTTGACATCTACAAAACGGGAGAATACGAATTCAAGTTAGTTGATTGAATGAGTCCTTAGTACATTTGAAGGTAATGCTAGGACCCAACACAATATTCTACAACTCGGGAGAGGGATGTCGTAACCCAAATTTCAGAACATTTGAAGGTAAGTGAATGACGATTCACTAATTTCCACCACGAAAAACGAAAAAGAATTTAAATCTCCTAGATCCTTTGAGATTCATTGAACATTTCAATGGCATGTTTAAATCTCGATATTCCCCTCTTGTTTGTGACTGGGATGCCGAGGATCACAAAGCGGGTGTGAATAACCATGCAAACTTACATGGTCCCCTCACATGTTACAGTCACCTATTCGATGTGTCGGTAAACCACACACGCTCCACCGAACTATGACAAACATTGAGTCACCCTTTTCTACCTTTGCTTAGAACCATTTAGTGTGCCGGTAAACCACACACGCTCCACTAACGTCTTTGCAAGGGCACAAAGTGTAATTTCATGGAATTGCATTAATTCACTTTTGCCTAAGTAACTAAGATTGGGAATTTTATGAGAACATTTAGTTACTTTTATACTTTATTATACTTATAATGGAAGGTTTCGTCCTATCCTACCCGTTCGGCTAACGACCCTCCACTAGTCAAGAGTGCGGTGGGTAAGAGTGGATACCCATTCAATCGCCATATTATAGGCAATTTCCTTAAACACCCCTTATAGACCAGCTTCGTGAATGAGGTCTACTAACGGTAAGACTGACTTTTACTCATTCATATATATAATGTTAGACTTTTAATGTTATATATAGTATAGGGTGTATTTTACTCTTTTAAAATACTATGAGGTTAAATTTAACAATTATACTTTTAATTCAATTAAATTGTAAACCAAAACTTATATGGATTTATTAAACTTCCTTTAATTATACACCTTAAATAATTAATAAAACCATAAGGGTGTGATTTGAACTTTTCAAAACAATACTAGGGTTTTAGAATTTAACATTCCTAATTAAACTTTTAATCAACTTTTAAATTCCAAAACTTGAGGGCAAGTTTTGAAACATTTCAAAACATTAGGGTTTAGAATTTAAATATACATCAAAATTAAACTATTAATTCAAAATTTAAATTCCAAAACTTGAGGGCAAGTTTTGAAACCTTTTCAAAACAATAGGGTTTTAACTATTTAAATTTCAAAACAACAAAACTTTTGGGTTCAAATTTAAACTATAAAATCTAAAGGGAAAAATATGAAACTTTTCAAAACAAAAAGGATCAAATAAAAAATAATTTTAATTAACATTTAATCACATAATTATCCATATTTGATTTATTAATTGATTTCTTGCAAAACAATTTACCAATTTAATCCAAATAATTAATCAATTATCACATAAGGAAACAATTATCTTATTAATTGATAAATATCTTCAATTAGATCAAGAATATAGTCAAATATATCATAAAATCGGATTTATATTGATCTAATGTGATAAGGTAACTATCCATAAGCAAAAACAGCAAGAAATCACGAAGATATCCCCATCTGACGAGTTGACTCATCGAGTCAGGCTTGGACTCGGCGAGTTCAGCTATGGACTCGGCGAGTCCAGCCTCCAGAACACCAAAAAACGAATTTTTCATATCTATAATGCATCAATACAATTGAAACCAGTCTAGGCTCTGATACCACTGATGGGTTTTGGTCATAAGACATCCTATGTGCTCATACAAACCCTAATGCTTAGATCTAGGTTTCTCTATTGTACATGCTTTGAATCCAAGACTATAAACCCTAATTCAAGCATATGGAAATCAATATTAACATATAATTAGGTTTATGATATTACCTTGATTGTTATGTAGTAATAACAATCCCAATTCCTCCTTGAATTGACTTTGGAAGGCTTAGAGTCACAAGTGTCACTCCTCTAATGGCTCACAAACACCATAAGCAAGAGGATGAAGAGGAGAGAGGATGGAGGCTGCCCAAAACGTGTTCTAACCATAGAAAAGAAGTTCCCCACGTTTTTGAGCCTTAAGGGTTCTATATATAGTGAGGCAATTAGGGTTATCTAACACAGAAACCGTAATTTAGTTGCTTAAGCCCTAAGCAACCCATGGAGCCTTTTCCTTAAAGCCTTGGACGATTTCATATGGGCTTCCCCCATAGAATTCGTCCACCTTATAATAAAAGGCAATCCATGGCCCAAATTGCAATTATCTTAGAATTACAATTCCAGTCCCTTAAGTTTAATTAATCTCTTTTAGTCACAAAAATAATTACTAATTAATTACTGACTAATATTAATTAAACAATATGATTTCTCCTTTAATATATTATTGTCATAATATATTAATAAATCATATTTAATCCTTTCTCTCTATAATTCATCCTATCAAGTTGCTTTGGTGAAGGCAACCCAAAAGGACCATGCACCATCAGGTCAAGTACATACCAAAATAGTTATGGACTTAGACACTAATCCAACACTAAATTGTGTATATGATACCCTAGAGCTGGAAGACAATGTAAAGTTTCCAACATTATGCTCATGCATGACTAGGTGAGGCTCAAACGTTCAAAAAGGGCTTAGTAAGGGACTTAAAGAATGCATGTGTCACAACTAGAAATTTTATGCTTTGTAACAACAACAATGATAACAATGTGAACCAAAAACTATGAAAGCATGTATGATGCTTATTCAATAACAACCAAAGTTTCATCACATACTCTATACAAACACTTCAAACAGCCAAATAACGATTTGGAAACATTATAAATTCTGGTTTAAGTCCATTTTGGACTAGGATTTCCTTATTGGGCCTAATGGGCCAATATGCTTCCAATTTAACTATTTTGAGGCTTAGAACTCTTATATGGGCTCTGATTGGACCCACTTTCATGAAACTTAACCTTTTGGGCCTTATAAGCCTAAAATGGAATATTTTATCTTTAATGGGCCTCATTGGGCCATAACAAATCTAATTAACCTAAATGGACCATAAAACCCATTCTCTTTATCAAATTGGGCAGTAAGCCATCAAAGGAGCCCAATAGGCCGAAAAATAATTATTGGGCCTCATAAATTTCGAACAAGATCAAACAATGGCCCAGCATAAACTATTTCCTTCCTCCTAAGCCCAATAAACTCGGCCCAAGATAAAGAAAAAAAGAAATGAGATAAATAGGTGTTTAAGGGTAGGATGGCACCTCATAATTATACTTGGGATATCCATGCACCCATCTCATACTTCCAAGCATCTATCACCTCACTCTCTCTCTACTCCCCTCTATTTTTCTTCTTCGGCCGAGAACATAAGAGGAAACACAGACACCTCACAAATTCTCTCCAAATACTCTCAAAGAACACTCTTGTTCCTCTATCAAAATTTTCGAGATCTAGAGCATTTCAAGGAGGTTTTTCCACAAAAATCATCATTCTAGGTAAGTTAATGCCTAGATCCATGGTTTAGCTTCTTCAAATTGTTATAAATCTCCTTCTAACTCATGAAAGTTCATGATCATGCTTCTTAGAACCTATCTAAGCCAAAGTCTTCTCAAGAAGCTTTCTAGGGCCGAAAATAGCATCAAACTTCTTCCATTTCTTCTTCAAATCAAAAACAACAAGCAAATTTGAGTTCATACCCCTCTATTTTCGATTTCATATGTTTTATGGGGGAGAATACAATTAAAATGTGTAGATCTATGTGTATTTGTATGTTATGTGTGATTTCTTGTGTTTATGTGGTAAATATGTGCCAAAAATGAAAGATATTTCGAGATCTATAGTTCATGAGGGAAAAATATGTGATCTAGGATGTATTACACTTAACAAGTTAAGAAAATTTATCATCCAAGGTTATAATAAGCATGTTACAACATAAAACCCATTTTTGGACTTAATTTGTCAAATAAACAAAAGTTGGGTTGAAATTTTGCCATCCACAGTTTTCTTAAGGACTAAAAGAGTCAAAACAGTAAAAATAAATGTTTTAATGAATATGATACTCTTTTAAGGTCTAGAAATGTAATTTGTAGCTTAATATGCCAAAATTTGGGCTTTTCGGCCCATTGAGCCAAAAATTGCGAAAACACAATTTTCAAGGGATTGAAATGGTAAACTACTCAAAACAGGGGGTAAAAGGGTAAAGAAAACAAATTTAGGGGTTAAAATGATTTATTTTCCAAACAAGGATCAAAAATGTAAACTTTTTGGATTTGGGGCCAAAATTGTAAAAATTGCGAAAAGTTTGGGCTTAAACTGAAAAACTCTTTGCTGGTGGGGGGAGGGGGGGGGGGGGTTGAAACTGCCAAAGAGTAAATTTTGAACTAAAAACATCACTTAAACAAGTCTATGGGTCAAAAATGTCAAGAAAATGGTTTCAGGGCCTAAAATGTCTTTTTTTAAATAAGGGACTAAAATTGTCATTTTTATTAAAGAAGGGCTGAAAAGTTCAAACCAATATTTTGAACCAATTATTTTATTACTAAGATATTTGAGTCAAAAATACCAAACTACAACTCATAAAAATAGAAAGATGAATATACGTGTAATTCCAAATATCGTTATAAACAACCGACCGGTCTCATGCCAATACAAAATTAACAATCGTTCAATTAAACCTTCCAACAATTATACTATACCTAAAACAAGTAAAAATTCAAATCTTTGGGCTTGAAAGTCTCAAATAATGCTTATTGGGCCTTCTGACCCATTAACATAACTTTTGAGCCTAATGATAGAAAATCAATGTTATTGGGCCTCATGTGACCCAATTACATGTTTAAGGGACCCTCAATGGCTTTCAAGTGCTATTGGGCCTCAGTGGCCCATTACCATTGCTAGTAAGGTCCTAATAAATCAAATGCGGAAACGGCCTACGTGTCCTTCGTATACCCAACAGCCTTAAATAATACACATAATTAGCAGGACTTTGTAATCCTCTTCTCCTCATTTGTTAGGCGTACCTTCAATACAGTAAACAAATACAGGTCGTTAATCAATGGTAATCAAATTCAATTTGGATTCAGTGAGTAATAACGGGCGGCACCTTTATGGGTCGTTTGTAGTCTGTAATTATAATCAAAGTCTCCTGGAGGGAGAGCGAGAGTTTGTGTATAGATCTATACGGGGGTGACTCCCCCACACCTCAGCTGTTCGCTACAGTTAGACTCGGCCAGTCTAGGGTGACAAAATCTTAAGATCAATTCCGGCGTTCGTTAGAATGCCAAGACAGACGAACTAGTAATTATCCAAGTACTATCCAAGTAATCAAGGAAAAGCACAATCAATTGTTGTGATGGTATAGCAATACGAAACAATTATATTATATTATGTCATCGGAAAACATCGGGTTTTTCAAGGAAATCAACACCAATCACTCGTACTTTTCAATAACTATTATGCAAAACTTCTCATTTATACACACTTGAAATCACTCACGTACAAAACTATGGATCTTCACACTTTGGTATAAACAATTGTCTTTTTAGAAAATATCAGATTTTCTGGGTTTTAACAACTATACAAACATTTTCAAAACAACCATGCTTATGAACTCACCAACATTCCATATGTTGACGTTTTTCAAAATAACTTGTATTCTCAGGTAACAGGTAGGCTGAGCAGTAGTACCAAGTATGTTAGGGTGTTATGCTTTTGAAAACTATCAAACAATTTATGCTATGGATATGTAATGTTTAAACAATGTACTTGATGTGAACAATGTCAGTTGTATTGTATTGATGCATGGTGATGTTTATGTTACGATTCATGTATATTCATTGTGATGATATTCAATTTAAGTCATGTGAGCCCTTGGACGTTTCCGCCGTTTGGTTCGGTGGTGTGACAGCATGAAGCCCTTAAATCCATACAGTTGGCACCTTTATGCCAAAAGAGTCCATGAAAACCCTAGATCTAAAAGAACAACGCTTTGGGACGTCTTAATCCCAACATCTATCCAACCCATGACTGAAACATAAAAATTAACCTAAAAGAAAGATCTAAACATCTGGCCATCAAGATAAGAACTTGATACCTCAAACTCCTTGCACAATGGATAATGATTCTGGATTCAAGTCCTCTTCTCCAAGCTTATAAAGTTCAAGATCTTCTAACTCCTTCACAATGCACAAAATGGACATCAAACTTTCTTCCAATGCTTAAATGCTTGACAATGGAGGCTACAACTCATTTTAGGGTTTTGATAATAATGGAGGCTGATACGGAGGCCAGCCAAAGGAACTTAATGCCTTTAAATATGGTGCAACACCCTAGAAATTAGGGTTTCCTTCCCAGCCACCAATTCACCAAGTTGAGGCAACTCAACTCGCCGTGTTGGTTCATTTAATCCTCGTGATTCTTCCATCCTAAACACGACAAGTTGGTTCCTCCAACCGCTATGTTCAATTTGAATTAGGTTTATTCTCAACAATTTCTCCTCAAGATCTCGGGCGTTACAACTCTCCCCCACTTAAATTAGATTTTGTCCTTGTAATTTGTCCTTACTTTTCTCCACATGCCAAACAATCTGATCTGCACTACCACAACCCGAGAATACTATCGCCTTCCCACGACAACTGAAATGAACCCTAGTAGAACTCAACAACCTTAAGAAGAATGAACCTTAAACCCTCAAAGAAAAAGCACATCTACCTTTCCTGAAATTTGGAATCTCAAATTGATCTGACTTCCTGACAGACCACCCACTTTGAACCACTATCAAACCAATTCGATATGAAGCCCCGAATAAACAAGTGCTTTCAACCCAGATTATCTTGATGCTTTAAAGGAACAAAATCACTGATCATATACAATTGCAGATCATTTACACTTGACAGATGGCTCAAATAATCCTTCGAGTAGAATATCCATCCCTACAACAGTTAGACTCAGGCAAGATCTGCGCAACAGAGTCAAATCAACCACCCTGAGATTGTTTAATCCACTACAAGCGACTTAGCATTTGTCAAACAAAAAGCTACTCTACACACGAAACTCGAATCACTAATACTACCCGAAACATCATGATGCACATTAGCTGCTTTCAAAAGACACTCACACAGTCGGCCCACACGACATCCGAAAGAAAACCTTGACTGATGATAATTACCTGAACCATCACGACACCCACATGATACTAAACTGAACGCAACAGGACCATATGTAGTCTTATCTCATACCCAGTCTCCTGCGACCTACCAATTCCTGATTCCAAACCTGTTGTGGCCCTCCCACAACCTTGCGAACATGCCCAACCAAGCCTAAACCATCATAAGCTACTTGTGGGCAGTTCACAGCTTTGCTAAAATCTCACCTCTGCACAAAGACCAGTGAATGCTACCCCCCGACAGTCTTACAATACTCCCCACACTAACTGACCACTAGTGAATGCTACAGGACACCCCACAGTCTTATAAAACATCCACCTTGCAACAACTGCCGCCCAAGCCTTACCGTTAATCCTATTAATTCGAACGTATTCAGAGTTGAGCTTGCACTCGACCCAACACCCAAGCTGAACCCGAGTCATGACTAGAACCCTAACCTAGGTCCCCTAAAGTCTGCTATCAAACACTAGGAAGAAGCGAACCCAATGTTGGAAAGTATCCCTAACTCCAACTCACACAATCCTCAATCTGAATAGCCACTCAGGCCGCCTTCCTCCCCGATGGGGATGCGAAACTCATCCTAGTTTCATGCCTACTTTTGTTTTGAATACCTGAACGATTCTCCCCCTCTTTAATTCGACTAATGTTTCCCACCTTTAAATCCTTATGGATTTTCCTATCCATCTTTATCGATTGCTGTGAACCACCCATACCCTGCGCTGAACAATACTAGCATTCCATTGCTAGCCAAATTCATTGATCATCAGATTTATGAAACCCTAACGGATACCCTTGAAATATCAACCGACCTGTTAATCCAGATCACATCCCATGATACTATAACAACTCACCGATCTCTTATGTTGGTGAAGAAAATTATGACCCTTGCCTTGAACCCACGAATCTTTTCCTGCTTCCAAGACCGAATATTTGTTGATTCTGACTAACTGCAACTCAGGCAAAAATAAGGCTCCTTTGATACTTCCGAAGACCAAACAACCCCTGAATACCAGCTGAACACTTCCCAAATCCCAACATTACTTATAACCCCAGATGTTTAAAATGATATCACAATCAAATCTTGAAGTCCTAAGGACGAATGTTCCAATCTAAACCACAACAGCATACCAATACCCTCGGCACCCTCAAAATCCAATCCGTGCACCAATGCAAAAACCCCTGAATTTTGGCGATACTAGATAACTAACCCGTTGATTTTTGAAAATAACTCTTCTACACAATGCCACCAAACCAATCTTGACTACAAACCAAGATAACACCAAACACTCCAAACTCGCTATAAGGGAAACAACCCTGCACTAATCCACCAATGATTCATGGCATGCAAATGGCATATAATAGATCTTGAAGATATATCCCAAACATAAGGAGATAAATAAACCAAAGATACACTTACCCAAAACCGATGCAACATTCCAAACAATAGAATTTAGATAAACTGAAAAGATAGCAAAAGATATATACCCGCAACATTGCCTATTGGAGTCTTGATCTCCCCTATTTGACACTGCAAAGCCTGACTCCTCTCCAGTGGAGCTTCGAACCTACCCTCTCGTCCATTGATGATCCTCAAAGTAGCCGAAGCAGGCATACTCACAGTTCCTCCTATCAACATCGGATAGTCAACCTTCTTGTGGCCCACCTGATTGTAGTGAAAACATAACGGGTGTGCCCCTGAGGACAATCCCTGCTGACGTGACCAACCCTGCCATACTTGTAGCATCCCAAACCCTTAGAATGGCAAAGTCGATCATGCGTTTTCCCGCATGTGTTGCACTGACCCTAACCCTGCTGGCTTTTCAAATACTAATCAGAAGTCTTGGGTCTCTTCCCATGACCCTCTACTAAATGCACCGGATCTGATCCACTCTTCCCAAGGTGCTCCAAATCCATCTCCCGCTCTCAGGCTCTAGAAACCATATCATTCAGGGTCTCGCATCCTGAAACACTCACGAACTCCCTAATATCATCCCATAGCATATCATGATACCTTACCTTCTTTATTTCCTCATCTACTGCATACTGCGGTACCATCAAAGCCCTCTCCCAGAACTTCACAGTGATCTCTTCCATAGTCTCTGTAGTGTGGCGAAGATCCAAAAACTCTCGCACCAACTATTGTACCTCAATCGTCAGAGCAAACACAGCCCCGAACCTAGTCGAGAAGTCATCCTATGACATAGCATCAACAACATCATCACCCAACTCACTACCGACCTCTTCCCACCAATCTCATGCCCTGTCCTTCAATAGGCAAAAATGATATCTAACCTTCGCCTCCTTAGGGTAGAAACTCGTCCTGAACGCATTAGCTATATCTACTAACCACCTCCGACTTATAACGAGGTCCCTCTCCTCATGGAACACATCCGTTCTGCAAGCTCGGAACTCTCGGAAAGAAAGAGTGTGAGCTCCAACGATGGTCATAATCTCAGTACGGAACGCGCCCAAGCGCTCATCTAAAATCTCCGAAATACGGTGAGAAACCTCTGATGAGATGAACTCCCGCATCTGCTCACTAATTAGCTCAACACTTGCACCAGAGTCGGAACCCGCACCTGAACCAGAACCTAAACCATCTCCCTGAGTGCTCATCTCCAAACTGAAACACAACAAGACAACGATTAAGACATACCCAAAAATCCTCCTCCCATAAACTTCTTAGATCATCCAAGACGCTCACTGATTCAATTATGGATCATATGCTTTCAGTAGTACGGGCCCAATACTAACTTCCACACCTATCCATACTTTCCTCAATAATCAACCTGAATCCTCTAAGTCTCCTCCTCAAACTAATTCACCGAAAACTCACTAAACCGCACCACGAACCCATTGAAGCATATCCTAGGCTATCCTAGGTTCCTTACCCCACCTAGCCCTCAGCTACTGAAGGACTCCGACCAATGTCAACTAACTTCCTCTTGATTATAGTTACATGCAACAGAGACTAGATAATCCCTCGAGTAAAAGACTCAGCCCTAGAACGGTTACACTAATACAAGAGTTGCATGATAGGGTCAAATCCATCACTTTGAGATTATTTAACATATGCCACATGTAAGTTAGCAAAATCACTTAGCAGTCAATTCACACTACTAAGAGTCCCACCGAGCACAAAGAAAGCAGCATTCAGGCAACGAAAAATCTAACCAACATACACTAATCAGGCCATTTTATCCTCTAATCTGGAGTCCATACTAGCATGCAATTCTAAAGCTCATACATTCAGGCATATAAAGGCATCTCTCCTATCATATAATATTGAGCAGATCCTTAGCCCTAATCTAGCATGCAGTTCTCACAATCATATCATATATCATATTGTTGAATCATGAAAGGGATGTTGGGTTTTGAGCATTCAAACACTCATATGGTGTAGATGCAACCCTATAAACCTTGGATCTATGTTTTCTCTATTATACATGAAAATATTAAATATTCCAAGGTTTCATCCTAACTAGCATATTATGTAGCACCTATACTACAAAGTTCTAGTTAGACGACATACCTTTTGATGTAGCTTGATGTCTTCAAGCTTTAAGAGCTTAGCCCCAATAGTGTGGAAGCCTCAAGTGGAATCAAAATTACCAAAACACCTTGGAAGAACTTGAGAGAATATGTATGCACACTAAAATCGGCCCACTCTTATGTCCTCACACACTAGTGTCATTTCTTGTGCCAAAGGCCTCTTTATATAGTATGGAGGATTAGGGTTACATCCATGTAAACCCTAATATCCATGACCTTTCATTTCATAGGATCCATGGGTTAAAACTCCATGGACAATCCAAGATAGCTTAGCCGAACCTAAATGAACTTGGCCCATTCCATATATATATATATATATATATATATATATATATATATATATATATATATATATATATATATATATATATATATAAGAGTCCATATTTAATTAGTTCCTTTTAATCACTTAATTAATTCTAAATAAATTCTTGATCAATACTAATTAAATAATATGATTCCATATTAATATATTAGAACTTATAATATATTAATATAAATCATAAATATACTATTCTCAAAAGACTATCCATATAAATTGTGTCGGTGAAGTGCAACCCAAATGGACCATGTTGAGTCGGGTCAAGTACATACCAAATATAGTTATGGACTTAGACATTAATCCAATACTCTCCTACTTGGATGAGTCTAAAACTATTATTGAGTATGACTTCAAAAACCAACTGGCAATCATAGCTCTTAAAGCCGTTGTCAAACTCTGATCTTGTCAACGAACTCTGACCTTTGTTAATGACGTGTCCATGAGAGAAGGGATCATATATTCCTCCATTGTAGATATCATATGGACTTATACATGGGTTATAATCATTCTCTCTGTCCATTTGTTGTTTCCCGATTTCCAATTCATGACGACTGACTAATTGAACAAATCAAATCAGTCCTGGCTTGGCCAAGTACTCACATGTGTCATCATTAAATCATCGAGGGGCCCACAGATATCGCTTTTATCCCGAATGTAAAAGGAATGGATGAACTTCGACTCATATGGCTTGTTCTAATACTTGTTGAATCATACACAAAGGCACGTTTTATAACATCGAGTTACCAATGTGTTTTCGTGCAATCAATGTACAACGAACTCATAGTAACAAATCATATCTCTAGGTTTGAAGAATATAAGATATTATCGTCTCATGATCACTCGTGATAAAATCCATGAAGTGATTCAAATGAGCGCGGGTTGAATCCAATACTGAAAACTTATGAGCACTCATGAGTGTTGTAGCACAACTTTGTCCACCAACTTGGACCTCTACAAGCCAACCCATGACAGTCTTGATTTATATCTACTTCCAACATATGACCGACTGTGGATGGTTTGAATAACTTGGTCATTCTGGAAGAATAACCTAGTTATTATGGAAGTCAAAACATGCAAAGTGAACACACAAGAATAAATGAATCTAATATGGTACCAAAACCTATGAATATAAATAAAACACTTTCTATTTATCACCATACTGATTACTCATTATTCATTGTTTCGGTTTTATCAACTTTATACTTGAATTAAAACACTAGGTGTCCCATGCTCCGAGCATGTACACTATGTTTTCTAAACAATAGCTTTGCCATACACCAAGTATTAACTCTATGTTTGTCTATTATCCTTTTCTTTGTGAACTAGATTGATTGAACATAATTTCAATGATTCTCTTTTGACACTTCAAAATCCTTGTCGTAAATGTAAGAATTCCTAACATTTATCGAAATTTGTTTAGATTTTAAACTTATATGCAATGTTCCTCTTGTAATGATTATGCACAAAATCCACACAGACTTGGCAACAATCATTACAGAGTATCCTAATGGAAAGCAATTCCACGGAAACGAATTCTCAAATTCAAAGCGCATTGCTTTGAACATGCTTCTTGCATTAAGTTTTTTAAACCTTACATGGATTGCTTCCACCTATGAAGACAACTCTATATTCCCATTTTGACTACCACTTCTGAACAAGAGTTGCCTCTTTTCATACTATTTCAATATGGTCCTTCCAATATTAATAGTATAATTCTAACTGTCCTTGAGCAAACAATCTCTAGTAAACCTTAGATTGTCCTCGACAATTGCTTAATCACTTTAGTCATATCCAATTCTAGACATTTTCCTCCTTAATGCCCTAAGGCATTTGGAAAGATCATAAAGGATAAATATTATGGCAAATGTAATCGATCTTGTACCCAAACTAAATGGGACACAATTCATGATGTTTCACATAAAGACATGGTTCTAGACCAGTCTTTTGCCATAATAATTTTTTGTTTGCCATATTCTCAAATTTTGACTATGAAAAGGGATGTCGTAATCATAATCGAATTTTGAGAACGCAATATATAGAATTTTCTTAGGTTGAACAAATCCAACATGAAATTCATTTATATATATATATATATATATATATATATATATATATATTCTTGACTAAAGGTGATTAAAACCTCAATATAAGCTCTTTAGAATGATTATAAACTCAATCTAAAATTTTTAGAATTGAAATGAAGTATAATTTCGTCTCCCTTAATTATAGCAAAACAACTTTTTCAACCCCTGCAACCTCACGAATTGAAACTTTTGTTTTCTATAATTAACATTGCTAACTTGGAGTACTTATCATAATTATCATGCTCACACTAACATGATGATTATTAGCATAACACTTATGCTCCCACTAGCTTTGACATGTATCCAGAAAACAGATGGACTTCTAGAAGTCATTACTTTATTGACTTTCTTACCAAAGTTCAGATTTCTGATACTAGATTGCTTTGATAAGACTTTATCAAAGTCATACACCTTATTTTAGATAACTCACAGGTGTGTCTAAATAATTTCAGAACTATGAAAAGGGATGCTGTAATCATAGTCTCAATTGTTTAGACCTTTTGCCATTTCTCATAAGTCAATGTTAGTGTGCTGGTTAACCACGCACGCTCCACTAACGACTTTGAGAACTGCAAATATTACAATTGCTATCTACTTAAAATCTACTTGGTGAAAGAATTTCCTTACCGTCATTTTCATGAATCGGAGATAAACCTTATGACACTTAGATTTTATGGTGTATGTGTTCTTATCCACATGAATTTTTCAAAACCATAATCACAAGACTAGGTTAGTGACAAATCCTAACTTATATGGATTGAACTTGTGAAATCTTAACTTCTTGCCACCTGGCAGCTCAAGGGCCTGCCATTGCTTCCAAGTAGCAATGCAAACAATTGAGAACATGTAGAACTCAAATGTATAGCCATCTTAACTGGAATGGGCACAGAAATGTCAACACGATAGGTTATAAACCTCTAGTTGTGTGCTAGTGATGAAATACAGGTTTTTATTCTTGATTACTTCTTGAAACCCTTTTAGGATCTTTTAGACTCTCAATATCTCCTTGATCTATAAGACTTTCTTGCCAAATATTCAATAGATAGTGTGGATTCTAATCAAGACAGACACTTAACACAATTGGCCTTAGTTGATCTTTGTTTTATCCAAAACATCACAAATTACCAATTTTAAATGTACAAGAGTAGAAAACTTTTACTCTTACATTTGATAAGTGTTTTTAAACCTTCTTTAAGACGTGTCACTCAAGTTACAATCTTAGAGTATAACTCTTAGAATTGTTTTTAGAACGAAGTATGAATCATCTTCTTGATTTAACCACTTCAACAATTCATAACTCCTCTTCTTAACTATCAGAATGCACTTAGAGGATGAATTGTGATAAAGTCTCGAAATCATTAAGATGATCTTAAAACATGATACTAAAGTAGTTTCCCATCTTTTCAGATATGGGAAACTTTGATCCTTCTGCCTAATTTGATTCTTCTCATTCGTTCTGCCATACATTGAAAATTTTCCAATGCTTCAGAATTATACTTAAGCCTGTAAGTATAACCATATTTACTAAAATTTAGTAAATCATGACGAATAGGCTTATCGTTCTTTTGTGGTGGACTTGACCAGTGCACAAGAATGTGTACTCGATCCCTTAGTCCTTCACTTGACTCACATATACATGTGAACAAGGAATTAGTCTTAATTTTCCAAAGCTTAAAGTTCTCATTCATCATATAACTTGCATGATTCCAAGTTTCTATCCAACTAAAACTTGGGTGATGAGAATCTTTCATTGTTTGGTAAATTTAGACACTACCACAAATGAAAGAATCAAATCCACTTTCCAATATTGCTATCAATGGAATCATATAAACAACAATTTTTCACAAATATCATTGTAAAGATACTTAAAATAAATAAAATCAAAAATTTCCTTTTGTTTTAAAACTTTGCGGAAATACTTATCCTGACAATCCATATGAAAACGTTGTTGTTATCTATTCCTAAGCAATGTGTCATAACTCCTAAGTGACAACTTCAAAATTCTAATGCGATCGAAATCCATCTTCCCAATCAGAAGCAGCATATACTTTCTCTCTTTTCTTTGATTCTTATAACATCACCATGTGACTCAGTTACATTATGTAATAAGAATCTCCAAATAGAAGCTTCACAGAGTTAGACAATGGACTTTACCTGAACTAGAGTCAAACTTATTGACTTTAACATCCTTAGGTAAATTTGGCAGCTTCGAAAACAATGCCCCTTCCTTTAGCAATTTTAACAAGTGGACCTTTTGGTAATGGTACATGGGACTATCACAGACTTAGTTTTTCTCTTTACTATTTGGTCAACCGAGTTGACTATGGCTGATCCCTTTCCATTGGGAAGAGAATGCTTTTTCTAGATTTCAAGTGTCACCACTGTCAAGGTCCATAAAGTTTTGGGAAGTCGTTCTTCTAGTCAAATTTGCTGTACTAGCCTTCCAAATCATTTCTGATTTAGCAGTACCAAGCAAATAGATAAGATCATTAAGGGTCTTGTCATAGTCTGTTTCATAGGATTCCCAAAGGAACTCGCTATGTGACATGTAAAGTGATTGAACCACCAACTTTCTCAACACTTTGACACCCAACTCTCCCGGCTTGTCAATATGTGACTTCATCTCCAAGATACGACCATACATAGACCTTGCTTGCCAATAGGGCTTGAGTGACCTTGAACTTGTGGGTAAAAGAGAATAATTGGAGGAGGTGGAGGAGGTGAAGTCTCAAGAGAACTGGGAAGATCATAGATGTCTGAACCATACATCTTTTTGGGAGATATTCAAGATAGTTGATTTAAAGTCCATAATATAACACCCAATATGAAATATCAAGGCTAGGAACCAACACAATATTTTATAACTTGGAAGAGGGATGTCGTAATCCAGGCTATAGAATATTTGAATGTATGTGAACGACGATTCACCAATTTCCACCATGAAAAACGAAATAAATTATTAGGTTTTTAATTGGATTTGAAACTCCTAGATCTTTTGAGATTGATTAAACTGTTCAATGGCATGCTTCAAACTCGAGTGTGCCCTTCAGGTTTTGTGACTGGGATGCCGAGGATCACAAAACAAGGTGTGAAGTAACCATGCAAATTACTTGGTACCCTTAAGTGTTTACCCCTCAATCGATGTGCCGGTTAACCACACACGCTCCATTGATACTATGATAAACATTAAGTTACCCTTTTCCTACCTTGTTAAATACGAGTTAGTGTGTCGGTTAACCAAACACGCTCCACTAACCGACTTAAACAAAGTGCAAAGTGTAATTTCATGGATTAGCACCTTATTCACATTTTCCAAAGTAACTAAGATTGGGTATTTATAAAAGGTTTAGTTACTTAGTAATTTTCATTAATACATTTAATGAATGGAGATTTATAGTCCTTGTCCTACCCGTTCGGCTAATGACCCTCCACCATTCAAGGAAGCGGTGGGTGAGAGTGGAAACCCATTAAACTGCCATTTTGTAGGTAGTAACCTTATACCCCCCCCCCCCTTATAGACCGGCTTCGTGAATGAGACCTACTAATGGTAAGAATACTTGCTCTTATACATACATACATATATACATATATATATATATATATATAACTTATAATATTATAAAGTATAAGGGTTGAATTTTAACTTTTAAAATTCTATGGGCTTAACTTGGAATTAAAGTATTCATTAAAGAAAACTTTTCAAATTCCAAAACTTGAGGGCAAGTTTTGAACTATTCAAAAACTTTTCAATTCGATAACTTATGTGTTTAAAGTAGTTTTAATTAAAAAAACTCTTCAAGTTCCATAACTTGAGGACAAGTTATGGAAGACTTTAAACTATTAAAAGAATGTAACTCTTCCTTATTCATAACTTATGGAAAACTTTATGAGTTTTATGAAACTTAAATGTGAATTTTCATATAACTTGAGGACAAGTTACAAAAACACATTTTAGAATCAACTCTTAGATTAATTTGGATTGAAAACAACAATTTCACATAACTTTCCTATTAATCTAAGCAACTCATAAGAACAAGATAATTCAATCAAACTTTTTCCATGTAATTAGCATAACACTTAAACTAATACAAAACATGAATCTATTGATAATTATCTTTGAAATTGGATTAGCATGAACATTACCACATCAAAAACAAGTTTATAAGGTCAAAAACAGCTTAGTGTAATGTTCCTAGTCCAATTCCAGCCAAAACAGTCGAATATATGCTTTCTGGGGGTCCAACTCGTCGAGTGCATGAACCAACTTAGCGAGTTGGATCGTTTTGAACATTTTTAAGGAATGGACTCGTCGAGTCCCCTGAAGGACTCGCCGAGTCCGTTGTCCAGACCGCAAAAAACTTCAATTTTTGTAGTTTTTGCAAGTGTAACAAGAAAACAAGCCTAGGCTCTGATCCCACTGTTGGGTTTTGAGAATTCTAACACTCCTATGGTGTACATGCAACCCTATAAACCTTGGATCTATTTTTTCTCTATTATACATGCAAATATTAAATATTCTAAGGTTTCATCCTAACTAACATATTATGAAGCACATATAGTACAAAGTTCTAGTTAGACGACATATCTTTTGATGTAGCTTGATGTCTTCAAGCTTTAAGTGCTTAGCCCCAATAGCATGGAAGCCTCAAGTAGAATCACAAATCACCAAAACACCTTGGAAGAACTTGAGAGAATATGTATGCACACTAAAATCGGTCCACTCTTATGTCCTCACACACTAGTGCCATTTCTTGTGCCACAGGCCTCTTTATATAGTATGGAGGATTAGGGTTACATCCATGTAAACCCTAATACCCATGACCTTTAATTTCATAGGATCCATGGGTTAAAACTCCATGGACTATCCATCATAGCTTAGCCGAACCTAAATGAACTTGGCCCATTCCATATATATATATATATATATATATATATATATATATATATATATATATATATAAGAGTCCATATTTAATTAGTTCCTTTTGATCACTTAATTAATTATAAATTAATTTTTGATCAATACTAATTAAATAATATGATTCCATATTAATATATTAGAACTTATAATATATTAATATAAATCATAAATATACTATTCTCAAAAGACTAACCATATAAATTGTGTCGGTGAAGTGCAACCCAAATGGACCATGCCGAGTCGGGTCAAGTACATACCAAATATAGTTATGAACTTAGACATTAATCCAACAAGTGACCCTCTTGAACCTAGTCTACCGCAGCCTTCAAGGATCCGCTGTCAAGCTCTCATCAGCAGCCTTATCCGAAGTCATCTATCCAACTTACTTACTTTACTTAGTTTAATTTTATCTACTTTTCTGTAATACTCTCTATTGTCCAGTATGCCTTGCATGGCTACTCTTAGAGATGTGATCCAATGTAATTCTTGATTCTCTATATATAGAGCTCATTCTTTCTCAGTTAAAAAAATCTGAACGATCTTCAAGTCTATCTATTTAAATCTCTCTTTTATGCATCTCATATCCCTTCTTACTCTCTAAATCCTCTTGAACATAACTAATAATTACTTCTTCGGAGCAAGTCTTTCGTGACTTTATCACTAAGCTTGATCTCACTCACTAACTTGGTCTGAATGCATTTCATGTTATGAATCAACTTATGTGTATACTTGATATATTACTTCCTGTCATTATATTTCCTAACATTTCCGCAACTAACTCTCTAACTATCTAACTTGTTAACTTATTATTGTTGAGCTTTAATTTAGATCTTTTGAGATTAACTATTCCACAACTATACTTGTTCTAACGTTTGTTCAAGTGTGTCTCAAGTTTTTCTCTCAACACATATTAAACAGATATTGGTATTTTGGGAACCACTTACTTGAGCTCGGCTGATTGTACGCATCACACCCCTTTCTTTGAATAGAAAATCCTTTTTAACTAAATGTTTATTTTATAATTCTTTTTACCAAAAGCCTTAATTTAAGTTAAGACACACCTGAGAGTATGCCCGAATCCCTCAAACCAAAGTTCTGATAGCAACTTGTCACAACCCACAAATCAAAGGTAAAAATTTCATTTTTATTTTAATAAAAAAAAACATTGTAACTTCATCCAAGCATTTAAAAGCATTTCAAAATAAGACACTTATCAAATTTCATTCCCAAAGATCACACGTTGCGGAAAACATGGGTGTACCCATTGCAATCAAGCAGGGCCCTTTTCTTTCGAACCGGGAGTACCTGAAACCATAAACCACAAATTGTAAGCACTAAGCTTCGTGAGTTCCCTAAATACCACATACTTTCCATACATATACCACAATCAATAAAGGTGCTATGTGCCATCCATAGTCTTGCCATTATGCCACGAGCCGCCTCGTAGTCTTCCTTTCCAGACTGGGGGCCAAAAACATAGGTCTTACAAACAAGTTCCAGGATCCATCTTCGGGTCTTCCGTGCAAGCATCACAAATACAAATATAATACAATCTACACAACTTAAATAATTAACTGCCAGAGTTCAAACTCTGGTCTTGCATACAGTTTGCCAGGAGCCGCCTCTTGGTCTTTCATACAAACAGCCAAGGGTTACCCTCGGTTTTTCGTATAATATATAAACCAAATGGGCCGTCATTGGTGCCATAGACCCATATATATATATATATATATATATATATATATATATATATATACACGCTGATTATGGTTAATTTAAAAACAAGGTATTTGGGTAATGTAACAATTATATACAGTGCATATCCCTATAATTGACCAGCATTACTTCTAGGTACAATGTTATCCTAGGGAGTTGGCCATGATAACATCTAGGTAATATGTCTTCCTAGACTGTCGGACATCATAACTCTTAGGCATAATATTATAGCTTATAACTAGGTATAGTATGTTTAGCTACAATATCCTAAGCTTTCATGGTTTATATAACTATTGATATTTATAAATATAAGTATATTTTGATAAAGCAGCCTAAAACCTTTAAATGGTGAAAAAGGATCGTGAACTCACTCTAGTAACGTGATTAGAAGCATCCTTGCTACTGCACCCGAAGATTCGCGACAGTGGGAGGATTTTCGAAATAGCCCAAGATATATATATATATATATATATATATATATATATATATATATATATATATATATAGAGAGAGAGAGAGAGAGAGAGATATGGAGAGTTTTGGGTGTTAAGAAATCATGGGGCCTGAGGGTCTCACCATCAAGTTTTTGAAACACTATTGGGAATTGATCAAAGATGAGGTGGTTAGATTTATTAAAGATTGTGAAATTTGTAATATTTTGGCTAAAGGGTGTCTGTATAAAGATCATGTTCCGTTTTCTTTAAAAGAATATAGATCTACGAACCTTGTCGGGTGTCTGTATAAAGTGTTGTCTAAATCACTTTTTACTAGTCTTTAGAAGATATTGGATAAAATTATTAGCCTCGAGAAACGACATATGTTGAAGGGAGAAGTAATTCAGACGGGCCCTTAATGAAGTTTACTCTTGGTGCAATAAATGAAGAAAAAAACATAATTATTATGGTGTACTTTGACAAAGCCTTCAATTTTTTTAGTTGGAAATTTTTAGACTCGATAATGGAAAAAATGGAGTTTAGTTAGAAGTGGGAATATAGATAAGGGGTTGCCTTTCATCTGGTAGAACTTTCGTTTCTATTAATGGCTTGCCTATGAAGGAATTTGCCATTAAAAGATGGGTTAGGCAAGTTGATATGTTGTCCCCTTTCTCTTTGTCATCGCGATGGAAGGTCTTCACATCTCAATAGAGATGGCTTTTGAGCTTCACTATTTCTGAATACTCTCTCTCTATGGAGTGGTATGTCTTTATCTCATCTATTGTATTACGACGCTGCTACTTTTATTGGGTATTGGTCGTAAATCAATTTTGTAAATTTAAATAGATTGCTGCGTTGCTTTTACCTTGATCTGGGCTTAAAGATGAACTTACACAAGAGTAAAGTGTATTGTATTGGGGGAAGTAAAGTGGATATTGATAGACTTGCTAGTATTTTGAAATGTGAATCGATGCCCTTACCGTTCACTTAGTTTGGTCTCTAGGTGGGTGAAAACATGAAGCTTCCCAAGCATTGGAACCCTATAGTTGAATAACTCCCGGCTAAGCTATCCAAATGAAAGGAGAAATCTTTATCATTTGAAGGTCGTCTTATTGTTATTCAAACGATACTTAATAGTCTCCCCCTTTACTATTTCTCTTTATTTCATACTCCAGAGAAAGTGATTAATTCGCTTGAGTTTATTAAAAGAAATTTTTTGTGGTTACGTTTTGAAGATAACATAAATCCTTTTTATACTAATGTTTTGTCTAATGTTAAAAAAAGGAGATAAAACCGATAAAGTAAAATGTTTATGGTAAAATACAAAAATACAAGAAAAAAAAACTCTTGGGGATTTAATTCTGGCAAAAAAAATGTTTTCATTCTTTTCGGTTCGAGGTTGATGTGTCTGGGGGTGATGAGTTTATGTTACACAGTGCCAATAGGGTGTTGAGTGAGCACCACACTGATGGGTCTCTTTCAATTCTTACAGTGGATTTCTCGAATGCCTTTAACCTAATGGATAGATTAGCCTTACCTTACAATGTTAGGAGGATGTGCCCTTCTATTTCTTTGTGAGTGAATTTTTTTTATATGGGCAAGCAGCGAGACTTTACATTAGAGAGAAACATATATGATCCGCAACTAGGGTGCATCAATGCGACCCCTTTGGACCCCTTTTTTTTGCCCTTGTTTTGCACCTGGTAGTGCATAAGATTAAAGACAATTAAAATTTCCTTATCCATGCTTGGTATATAGATGATGGGACCTTTATTGGAGATGTAGAGGAGATGACTAGAGTGTTGAACCCTATTTAGGTGAACGGTCTAAGCTTAGGTCATGAGTTGAATATTAATAAAATGAAGATTTTTTGGCCCTTGTGTGATGGTAGGAAACATTGTTTCGATTTATTCCCAGCTGATATAAGGAGACTGTTATTGTGGGTGAAGCTCTTTGGGGGATGGTAAAATGTTGTGGTGGGATTTTTAAGCAAATAAAATATCACTGCTCGTATGCACTAAATAATAGCAAAGGGAAGCAATGTCGAATGCACAGGTACACAACCTAAAGGTCAATGTCTCTTTTCATAAGGCACATACTAGTCAAAAACAATGAATAGAAAAAATTAGGGAGGGGGGGCTGTATATTAATTAAACCTAAAGTAGCAGTGATATAAACTAAATAAAAATCAGTAATAAAAAGCGAATTTGGTTTCGCTACAACTTTCCTAATAATGCAATCAGCACAAACATGGTTATTTAAGATGTACTTTATCTAATAAGGTACTGAAAACTACAAACAAGCTCTAGTAAGTTCTTCTTTACCTAGTTAATTAACCAAAACAAGGTCTTCAGTCTACCTTAACTTTTTACTAATTTAATTAAACATGCTCTTAATCAAATTAGAATAACAACATTATAATCTGTGTAAAATGCCCAATAATATTCAATACTTATCACTTGGAAGCGTAAAAATATGAAATTTTAGTTTATATCATAATTAAATCCGAACACGAAACCAATATGATACTTGTTACTTATTACCAGTTGATTAGAAAAATTATGAATTCCATCAACTGTTTAACTAGATTGATATAATCCTAAATTAGGTGATCAGGCTAAAAAGAACTAAAATCAAGCATTCATTAAGCACAAAAATGAAAAATCTTGATAGAATCACAAACTAAAAACAAGATCTAAGGATTGATTACAAGAAAAGTACTAATCTATGCATAACTCAAATCAAAGGATTAGCCATACATGGCTAAAAACAATCAAAGCTAATAAAAAGGAAGATTAAACTACTAATTCTTACTAATCTAACTGAATGAATGATCCACACCTTCAGATCTACAGAAGGTGATGAAAAAGTGCAAAAAATCGCCTTCAAAAGTCGTTTTTGTCGTTTGGGAATGTCTAGGGTTTAAACTGATGAGAGAGGTTAAATTTATATGCAAGCCAGTGTTAGGTCATAATTTTGTGGTTTGAGCTAGGCATTCATCTTGTATAGGTCTTGGTAGGGTCTTGGGGTTTGTTATGTTGGTTGTAGTATGTTAGTGAGTGTGTGCGGCCATACACGCGTGTGCGGCTGCACACTCTGTGTGTGGCTATACACGTGTGTGCGGCTGCACACTCTGTGTGCGGCCATACACGCATTTGCGGCCATACACGCGTGTGCGGCCATACACACGTGTGCGGCTGGTGGTCCTATAAATAGAGTGTGTTAGTGTCAATTGTTGAGAGACGTAAGTGACATCTGTGTGTGTTTTCCTAAGGTGTACCTGACATTTATTTGATATAGATGTGTGCATGCTTGGATTAATTCTTCTTCTACTCCTTCTACACTCTATTTGATGTTTGCCTTAATTGATCACTGATTTGGATCCATTAGATTTGGGACTTACAATTGGTATCAGAGCCAATTCAGTGTCAATTTTGAAGGTGTGTGGTTGGAAATTTGAAGGTGTGCGGTTGGAGTTTGAAGGTGTGCGGTTGGAAATTTGAGTGTGCGGCTGAGTGTGCGGTTGGAGTGTGTGGTTGAGTGTGCGGTTGGAGTGTGCGGTTGAGTGTGCGGTTGGAGTGTGCGGCTGAGTGTGCGGCTGAGTGTGCGGTTGAGTGTGCAGTTGAGTGTGCGGTTGGTGTGTGCGGTTAGGACCCAGGCTTGTAATGACCTGGGTCCCCAAATCTAAATAATCCCGCTCATTGTGCAGGAACAGCTGTGGAGGAATGTCGTCAAACCTTGGTACGTCGACAACGGTTGTTCCAGGCACATTGACAGGAGACATCTCCCAACTGCACGTCATTCAGAATTTTAATGGGGGCTATGTTTCCTTCACGGGAGGAGATGGAGGGAAGATCACTCAAAAAGGAATAGTTGTAAATGGAGTGCTGAGTTTTGAGAACATCATCTATGCTCCTGAGTTAAAGTATAGCTTGTTGAGTGTCTCACAGATCAGCTTACAGACTACGGATAATGATATACGGTTAAGCAGTGAAGATCTCGATGCAATAGTGTTTACAGAGTGTTCCATCGAGTTGTGCCTGACGTTTTTCTGATATAAATGTGTGCAAGCTCGATTTCTTTTCATCTTCTTATTCTATTGCTGCTTGATCATTGACAAAAGGAGTTAGTGGTGTTCTCAAAGTGACGTCTCCAACTTTTGATCAGATGGCTGACACCTTTCAACCGATATGGATACAACTTCAAGGATTCCTCCCCTTCCATTTTCTATTCCAACTTCATTGCTATTTGATGAGTGATCAGATACTGACACAAACCTCCCAGCCTCCTGTAAAAACAAGATGACTTGATCAGAGGCAGGGAGATCTTATCCAAGAACAAGCACCACCAGTCCAACAACCCTCCAAAGCTGCTACACCAACTCAACTGACCCTAAAAGGATCAACTAATGTTAGATTTTCATTTGAAGTCGGGAGTTCTTCTGCTCCTGGGGCTTCTTCTCCTCCACAACCTGCACATGATGTTTCCTCTTTGAGGCTTGCCAGGCTTCTTGCTCAACAAGATTCAGATCCTTTACCTCGTGGCAAATTAATATCAATAGTTGAAGGAAGTTCAGGGGGAGCAGGCCCATCTATCTCAGAGCTCAAGAGGAGATCACTGATGAAGAAGACCTGAGTCCATGCTAGCTCAAACCAAGGGGGAGATTGTTAGGTCATAATTTTGTGGTTTGAGCTAGGCATTCATCTTGTATACGTCTTGGTAGGGTCTTGGGGTTTGTTATGTTGGTTGTAGTATGTTAGTGAGTGTGTGCGGCCATACACGCGTGTGCGGCTGCACACTATGTGTGAGGCTATACACGTGTGTGCGGCTGCACACTCTGTGTGCGGCCATACACGCGTGTGCGGCCATACACGCGTGTGCGTCTGTACACACGTGTGCGGCTGGTGGTCCTATAAATAGAGTGTGTCAGTGTCAGTTGTTGAGAGACGTAAGTGATATATGTGTGTGTTTTCCTAAGGTGTACCTGACATTTATTTGATATAGATGTGTGCATGCTTGGATTAATTCTTCTTCTACTCCTTCTACACTCTATTTGATGTTTGCCTTAATTGATCACTGATTTGGATCCATTAGATTTGGGACTTACAGCCAGCAACTTCCAGTTCAAGGAAAGAAAATGACGATCGCATTTTAGGCAAAAATGCGATTGCATTTTTGGTCAAAACTCCCAAAAACTTTGTTTAATGAAGTACATTGCTATTTAGGAGCATTTTAAGACATCGAAGGAGAATTGCAATTACATTTCTAGGAATCCACGATTGGAATTTTATCCAAATTCCCCATATTTAATTTTTGGTCCAACAAATCCTCAAAGCTCAAATACGATCACATTTTGGTGAGAAACACGATCATATTTTTAGTATAATGCGCATTTCAGATGCGAACTCTTCATTTCAACAAATCCAACCCAGTTTCCAGCTTCCTTGGGTGTTTTATCTCCACTAAGCTCCAAATATGCATCCAAGCTTGTCCCAAAAGGTCGCATAATATTGCTCCTTCTAAATATCTAAAAATGACATAAAAGCTTGAGCAATATGTGAATTGTAGTGATAAAAATGAGTTGAGTAGTATTTATACTAATTTATACACAAAAGCATAAAATATGATGCAAAATTCTAATAAAGCTACTTTAAAAAATGCATAAAATGACTCTAAGAAATCTCCCCAAGCTTAGACCTTACTTGCCCTCGAGTAATAAGAAGATTAAATATTATAAACAAAAAGATGTAGATGACTTAGAAAGAACTTAGAAGAAAATTAAAAAATAAATTTAAGGAAACTAAAACCTTCACTATTTTTTCTTTACATGATCCGACTTTATACCGAGGAAGCTCCAATGAAATCATGAACTTGATAGCAATCTCAGTACCTTTATTGTAGTTTCAGAACTCATATTTAGGATAATATTTGCCATTAGAAAGCCAAAACAACATTGGGTAAATAATTTTTATGATGAACTCATATTTAGGTCCAATGAAATCAAGAACTGACCCCTCCTTTTTTTCCGAACTCATCCAGTAAATGCGGTAAGCTCCATTATGGACAAAAAATCCAAGCTATGATTCCACTATCAAGGGACCTAACTCATTATACCACACATCTTCTTTGTCTTAATGAACACTTCAGATTTAACTTTGCTTGGTTGTTGATTTCGAATAGAACTTGAATTGGATTTGAATTTGAATTTCATATTTCTTCTAGTTGTTTGATGTATCATTTCTAACAAGTACATTGATTTTGCGCATGTTTTCACTCTGTGGCCCACCATATCTTCAATACATAAAAAATGATAATAATTGTGTGGATATAACAAGAGTTCCCTCTTAAACTCAAAAGGAACATAAACTATAGGGTCTAGTACTTCAATGAAAGAAAAGGCTTATTCAATTTATGTTATTTTTAAGGCATTTAAGGAAATTATTTTAAAACACTGTTCGGCTTTCCATCCCAAACTTTCATTGTAAAAATTATTCGATTCTTACATTAGTTCGTATTGAGTAAAAATTTAAAGTACTTTCTGATTTGGAAAGATAATTCCTATATTTGGTTACAGTAAGACTGTTATTTTCAGTTCCTGTCACCATTCATCTTTAGAGAGCTATGGAATGTGAATGATATCCTCATCTCAAGTAATTTTTCCAAATATTTTTTCATTTTTTTGTATGTAGAAAATAAACACTAAAATAACTAAAAAGAAAATCTTTTTGTTTTTATAATGTTGAAAATAAACAAAAAATATTTTTGGACTTTTTCTCATATTCATTATGCAAATGCAATGCAGAAAAAAAAAACAAAAAAATTAACTGAAAAATTGAAAATTTCAAAACTTCTAACAAAAAATGCAAAATTTTCACACTAATCCAAAACTGAAAAATTTATAATTTTTAACAAAAAAATGGAAATTTTTGACATTAACACCCTCTCCAAGCTGAAAATTAAGCATTGTCATCAATGCTCAGAGAGAAATAAAATCTTAATAAAATATATCAAAGAAAATGGTTGAAGTTAGGAAAAAGAATGTACCTGATATGTTGTAGAAATTATGATTTTGACGAAGATGTTAACGAAGAAAAAGGTCGAGTGATCTGCCAACTGAATGATGATCCTACTTTTTTTTTATTGTTCCCAACTTTAATTTTTAAATAAAAAAAGGAAAGGACATTGATAGAAGCACTTAAGTCCAGAATAGCTTTTGAAAAATTTAGGCTTCATAATTTACAAGGAATGCAAAAAATTCCCGGATCTTTGCACTTTGGAGGTAATATCAGCTTTTAATTTTTCATTCGTTTTTAGTTTTTTCTTTGAAACAAATAATTCTTTTAAAAACTTAGCATAACAAGGTATTTTCTTACTAATATTTAATAAGTAATATTTACCTCCACCTTACAAAAGGTGTCCATGATTTCCTCGTCTTCTCGTTCATGATTTGTGACTTTTAGTCTAGACGGGAACGATGGGATTGGCTTGTACTCAGAATCATCTTTGCTTTTTTGGGAGGTTCTTTTTCTTCATCTTTTTCAACTTCTTTCTCAACCATAACCTTTTCAGTTTCTTTTCCAGCCTTATGGTTTCGTTCAAATTTGCATGGGCCTTCATAACTCTTCCCACTTCTCCCACTCATGTTATGTTTCGTGTTCTTTTTAGTTTGCCTTGGTAATTTATCTTGAGATTCCAGGTGACTCATAAAAGTCGCAAGCTGAGACACCTACTGCTCCATATTGTTGATGCTAGCTCTAGTTTCATTATGGAATGCTTGAGTGCTTGTGGCTAAGATTTTTACTATGTTCTCCAAGGCCGTATCGGAGCTGCCATATTGTTGATGCTGAAAATTATGATTCTGAAACTACTATTGATTATGAAAATTCTATTGAAAACCTAGTTGTTGCTGGAATCCAAGCGAATTCTGACATTACTATCATTGTTGAAAATTGTTTTGAAAATTTTGTAGATAGCCTTAGACAACTTTTATTGCAGTTGTGTCCTCTTGCAATAGTGGACAAATATCAGTTAGATGGTCAATCTTCAGTAAAATGCCACACTATTTTTTCTCAGATACAATTCCTTTCTCTTTCTTCGGTATTAAAACTGCTTTCGTCAGTTCAAAAAATTGGGTTTCAGGAACTTGTGAATTAAGTTATTTTATACCTATTGGTTGGTCAACATACCACTTATCTTCGTTCCGATAATGCTTTGACTCAACAACTACCTTTTCTATCTGCTCCGAGATCTCAGTTGGTGTCATGTCGCCTAAAGATCCTCCACTTGAAGCATTTATCACCTTCCTTTCCATATGAGCCAAATCTTCACAAAAACAATATTAAAGTTGGTACTTGTTGATTCCGTGTTGTGGGCTCCGAACAAGTAACTATTTGAAGCATTCCCAGTATGTATGCAAAGCTTCTCTTCTTTCGTGTTTGATACCAAGGATCTCGCAACAAATGCCTGAAACTCGTGTTTCTGGAAAATACTTTTCTAAGAACAATTTCGCGAGTTCAGTACATCTAGTTATCGACCCAGGTGGGAGCTCATACAACCATTCTCTCGCTGTGTCTTGAAGTGAAAAGGGAATGCCCTTAGCTTTATCGGATCTTCTGTTATGGCGTGCATCTTTATTCCTGAACATACAACATGAAATTGGTTAAGGAATTTATGTGGGTCTTTGTTTTCTAGGCTTCTGAACGTGGCAAGGAGGTGTATCAACCCAAATGTCAACTCAAAGTTGTGGGCTTCAGGAAATGTGATGCAAAGACGCTTCTAAGTGACCTCTTGGGTGGCCCACTATCTTAGAGTTTTCTTTTCGCCCTCTATGTCACTCATAACTGATTTTGGGGATTCAGGTTCTGAAGGTTCTCGTGATTCATATTTTTTTAGAGGGTGTTGGTGAGTAAGTTTTATATAGATTATGAGAAGCTAAGGATGGAGGTTCTTTAAGAAAAGATGAAACGGTTGTTTTTGGTTCGTTTCACAAGGTACAACCTTATAGTGTGGTGATTTCTGTTGCAACTTTCTTAATCATGCAATCAACACAAGCCTGGTTATGTAAGATGTAATCTATCTAATCTTGTACTGAAAACTACTAACAAGCTCTAGTAACTTCTCTTTTACCTACTTAATTAACCAAAAGAAGCTCTTCAGTTAATCCTAACTTTTTACTAGTTTAATTAAACAAACTCTTAATCAAATCAGAAAAACAACATATAATTTGTGTGAAATTCCCAACAATATTCAATACTTCTCACAAGATTAGAAGCTTAAAAATATAAAATTTTAGTTTATATCAAATCACAACACGGAACCAATCTGGTACTTGTTACTTATTACAAGTTTATTAGAATAATTACGGATTCCATTAACTGTTTAACTAGATTGATCTAATCCTAAATTAGGTGATCATGTTAAAAAGAACTAAAATCAAACATTCATTAAGCACAAAAATGAAAAATCTAGGTAAAATCACAAACTAAACCAGATCTAATGATTGATTACGTGAAAAGTATTAATCTATCCATAACTAAAATCTAAGATTTAGTCATACATAGCTAAAAATGATCAAAACTAATAACAAGGAGGATTAACCTATTAATCCTTACTAATGTAATTGAATGAGATGATCCACAACCTTTAGATCTTCAGAAAGTGATGAAAAGTGTAGAAAATCGCTTTCAGAAGTTGTTTTCGTCATCTGGGAACGTCTAGGTTTTAAACTGATGAGAGTGGTCGAATTTATATAAAAGTCAACAACTTCTTGAGTAAGAAAAAGAAAAGAATGATCGCATTTTAGAGCAAAATGCAATATCATTTTTGGTCAAAACATCCACAAACTCCATTAATGAAGTACATTATTATTTTCTAACTTTCTAAGGTGATCGCATTTCTAGGAATCCACGATTGCATTTTTTTCTACATTCCTCATATTGAATTCTTTGTCCAACAAATCCTTGAAGCACAAATGCGATCACATTTTAGTGAGAAGCAAGATCGCATTTTTAGCAAAATGTACATTTCGGACGCAAACTCTTCAATTTCACCAAATCCAACCTAACTTTCAGCTTCCTCAAGTGTTTTACCTCCACTAAGCTCCAAATATGTATCCAAACTAGTCCCAAAAGCTCCCAAAATACTGCTTTCTTGAAATATCTTAAAACAACATAAAAACATGAGCGGGACATTATTTATACTAATGCACATGAAAAAGCATAAGAGGCAAAATGCTAATAAAAACTAAAATAAAATATGCATAAAATGACATCTAATATGGTTCGTTAGTAGAGACGCGGGGTTTATTAGCGGTTGGGCTATGAAGTGAGTTGTCAATGTTGTTGATTTGATGAGTCTTCTTCCACAATTATGTTGCCCATCGAGTGAGCTCATTTTGATTCGGTCATGTATGTGCATTGCAAAACTTTTCTTTGGTTTAAGGACATGTTAATATATGCACATAGAGGAGTCAATTTTGTTCTTTGAAAAAGGATTGTGCGGGTCTATCAAGGATATGGTGGTTTGTGGAGACCCCTTCTTTGGAGACATCTAGTGGCATATCTTTACCTATTCGGTTCGGTGGTTTAGGTTTGTACTCAAGATACAAAGTTCCATCCTACACATTTGTAGTCTCGAGGGCCCAATCTTGGACATTACAAGACCACATCTTACATGGTAGTGTCATATGTGGTATGGACTCTAATTACTTTTGCGCTTTGACTCATCTTGGTGATACGATTCTGGAATTTGGCTGTAGAGGTTTCACAAGTAAGGACACCCCCACCCAAAAAAAATCCCAAAAAGCATTGATGTGTGCCCTATTTAGCAAAATCGTCAAAGATATGGAAGTCGACATGGACATGTATGTTAGATAGAAACCATTTTTCGAGCACCCATGCTCATGATTTTCTGCTAACCATTCCTATTGATGCTTTCGACCAACATATGTATCCTCTGGAATACCGTAGAATCCTTAAATATCGCCTCATGATTCCTATATTCCCGATTGACGAGATATGTCTCGTTTGCAGCAAAGCATGTTTAGACACTTTTGGGGAACATGCAGTTCATTGTATAGAGCTCCCTGGTTTCAAATACCGATATGATGTGGTTATGGATGTTCTATTTGATGTATGTCCACATATTGGCATTTTCGTCAAGAAAGAAGAAACTATGAACTTTTTGACTCACCCGATAGATGGAAGATCTATACTCAGGCTAACTCACATTTTGGTATTTGTATGGGTAGGAGGGATGCACGCTTTTATGGATCTTAATGGGGTCTCCCCTCTCGTGAGTTTGAGGAGTGGGGGTTTCACAGCAGGTCATATTGCTTTAAAAGTCGTCGTATGCAAAATGATAAAACATGAAAATGCATGCATTGAAAATCAAAATGTATTTATACCCTTTTGAACTTGACACCTTTGGATTTTTCGAACCAGAGGTGGTGAAACTCCTCAACAGAGTTCAACGGGTCATGCATAGTAATGTTATATCTCCTAGATCCCTAGATGTTTTCAAAAGAATTAGTTCTGCAATCCAAGAAGTGCTAGCGACGCAGTTTGTCATCTGTTTGCCTACTATCAATAGATATTCAATTATTTAATGTTTTTGTAATTGTTGCTTTCAGTTTTCTAATTATATTACAGTAAATATTACCTTTTTTATTTTAGCACATTATGGTTGCAACTCTCGAGTTTGAAACGAAAAGAAAATCAATGAAATGGTAAAATAAATGGCTATTGATTTTGAAAAAACCGTAATATTTAATTTCTTTAACTTTATGTATTTTTATATTGGAGGGAAAAAGAATTAAAACTAGCATATTACAATTACACATTCCACATTTAAATAGAAAATATCGGCTGAAATAATTTGGTTATCAAAGAAGTTGTAAAGCACTTGTTCCCCTTTTTCTCCTTATCTCATGTTTAGGGAAAAAGTTACAAAAAGAAAATCTCCACAAATTTTCTTATATAATAAAACCAAATTTCAAGATATTTGAATCCCCAAAAATAAAAGATGAGATACAGTGGCACTAATATTAACACCTTTGCTTGACGTTGATGTTCAAATACTCCCTCACCATCCAAATTCCAGGCACTTTAAGTGTTTGACTTCCAATATATACGTGTTTGTTTGACAAAATAATATTTGATGAGTATTTCAATATATTATGAAACTTTTAACACAAAAGAATAGAACTCAGAAACGATGTTGTAAGCTTTTTTTAGTTATTTTTAATGAACTGTTGAATTAATATAAATTCAAATCTTACTAGAAACAGAAAACATTGCATTTTCTAGAACAATTTAAATAAAAATTGTTGAAAATTTGAAAGTAAAATAAGCAAGTTGACTTATTTTCTTTGTTCATTATTTTTGAACGGCTTCTTTGTTCTGTCGGGAACAATTTATAATGGATTTATAAGCAATATTTTCTTCTTAACACTAGGTTTAAACCCGTAAAAACCACAGTTGACAAAGAAAACATTATTAATAACTCGAAATTGTAATGACTAATCAAATATTTAGGAAAATATACAACTTTATAAAGATAGAAGTTTTGTTAGTATGTTACTTTCAAAGTACATTGTTGTTTTAGGGTTATCTTGCGATTTTTTTTAAATAGCAACTCAAATATATTTTATAGCAAGAAATAGTAATAGAAACCATTCAAGTTAATTATTAAAGTACATTGTTATATTACATTATATTCAACATATATCTGCTTAACTTTATAAAAAAATAGGAAAAAAATCACTCACAAAATAATCAAAATTTAAAATACAATTCAAAAAGGTTTACCAAACCAATATAAAAAAGTCAACATATTTATTAAACCAGACTAATTACACCGAACTTTATTTGGAATATTTTTGAAGTAAAAAAACTAATTAAACTGAAACGAAGAAAGTCATAACCGATCAATCCGATTGAATAAGTCGATGAAAGAAGAAACAAAAAGCACCTCGTTTCAACATGGGACGATATACATAAGTTTTAGACCTTGACAACACAACACAACACATATACACACACATAGTCACATATACATAGTCACATATACATAGAAAGTCTCACAACACAGTAAAATATAAATATAAAAGTAGGATGATATGATAAATGAATACAACTTATCTAAAAGAATACAATTTTCGTTACTATAAAAAATAATTCTTTCAAGACCTGTAATCATACCAATAGCCAAAATGATTTTCAAAATACAATGGTTTCATCAATATAGAAAACAATAAAGTGGTTGCAAAAAAAATTGTTGTAAAAGTATAAAAGCTTTTGTGTATTTTTCCTTTGAATAAATATCCTGAGATGAAAATTGAAAACCAAATAATCAATGTAATGAAAGAGATAAATATGAATATCATTCATAATATAAAGTTATCTTTTATGGTTAATTAATTTTTTTTACCAGCGATAGCGAATGCAATATTGGGAGTAAAAGAAAGACTATCATAGTCACCTATAAATTTATGTAAACCGACAAACACATCTGAAATTTGAACAGTAAATAGTCAGATACTATAGGTAAAAAACAAAAGAGGATTAAATATAAGGCATAACATGTGAAATTAAATAAAAATAGGCAAAATACTCCATAATTATTACATCTACAGGAGACATGTTGTCTAGGTTGATATCGATAAAAGTGTGCATAACATTCGGTCTCAATGATGTGAACCATTCGAAAACAAATGGCATATCTCCACTAGATAGACAGATTGTATAAAACAAATGGTGGCATTGGTTCCGTGCGTATGTCTCGATACAAGACTAAATATATAACATGAATGCAAAAAAAGAAACAATACTTTAACCGGTTGAAGGTTGAGTTTGGTATCTACCCTCTAAAGGGGACACCTTCAATCCAAATTAGTAATAAAACTATGCGTAACAAAGCAACAATGAAACATCATCCAAATAAATAAATAAATAAATAAATAACTTTCACCGTTGACGTTCTTCTTCATGGATAATTGTTTGATCTGGTATAATGTTATTTCAAAGTAACTGTTATTTATCGTTCGAGATTTATATGTCAGGTATAATGTTATTTCAAAGCAATAGTAAATGACTATAAGACTATAAATTCTTTAACTTCCTATTTTATCCCAATAAAAATATACGTCGACAACAACTCCACAAATCCATAAAAATGTTTAACTTTCAAGTATTTATCAAAAACTTGAACTAATTTTTTTTCAATGGGAATTCCCATTTCCTTCTGACCGCGTTATCAAGCCCTAGGTATCTATTCTTAAATCTTGATATTAGAGGGAAAGGCTATAATATTTTTTCTCTTAGGCATTTCATCAAACACCTATAAGACAGTATCATAAAAACATTAGTTTCTTAACATCTCCTATCATTAACCTGTTACAACCATAAAAAAAAAAACATTAGAGCAATAAACGTCAGCACAACATTTGACCAATTTTATATAAACTATCATAAAAACATTATTTACTTTTTAGGATGAACATATTCCAATAACAATAAATGGAACAACAACAAACAATGGCAACAAAAGTTGAAATCAGTTAGATTTTTCACATACATGTTCAGCTAGAAAAAATTAGCAGGGGTGAAAATATAGAGATGAGAAGGCTAAAGAAAATAAAAATTTGAGGGTTCTTCCTTAATCAAATAGGTGGGGAAAAACATCTAAATTGAACAGATGCGTACTTGGGTATGAATGATTGATGCTGAACAAAACCAAGACGTCGTCGAGAGAATGGAAGGTCTTTCTTATACTCCTTAATAATAAAAACCTCCACAAAACAATCATGATATGTGTAGGAAAGAATGAAATTGGGGAGAGAGGGATTTATAAAATGATATACATATTTCACATCTCCGATTTAAAGAGGGAGTTTGAGAAAATGTGGTGATCGATCCAACAGAAATTGGGGATGGAGATTTAGTATGACCAATTGATATTGAAGCACATCTAGTAAAAGTAACCCTAATTCATTTGGAAAGACAATCTGGTTCCTTAAAAGGGTGTTTGGATAAGGATAAAAGAGAGAGCTTATAGCTTATTGCTTATCGTCACCGCTATAAGCTAAGTTTAAGTGTTTGGAAAGGAAACATTAAAAATCAACTTATAGTGGTGGAGAGAAACTAAATAAGCTACTTTTGAAAAGTTTCCCCCTTTCTTAAAGCATATAGCTTATTTCTAATCCAGACACTTTTGCAAAAGCTGCTTTCTCACACTGTTATAAGCTAATAAGCTATAAATTAATTTATCCAAACACCCTCTAAATTGAATGCATTTGAAATAAGCGGGGCTTATAACTTGGGCAAGATTTAAGGATTTAAGAATAAAATATAAAAAACTAAGATAACGCGCAATTCCGATTTCAAAACAATAGAAGGGTATTTCAGTAAATAAACTTATTATGAAATGAGCAGGAAAAACATTGGGAGGTGAGCTAAGAAATTGACACGTGGCAAATTGATACTCTTTTATTAGGATAGGGATTTAAACGTTCTAGTTGGGTCAACGGATAATCCAAGCCTACACAATGTATCTAGTCGTGGCGAGGAAATAATAATCTATATTAAATTCTAAGGTTTTATCCTCAAATTTACAGCCGTATAGTGCAACAATAATTTCTTAAGAGATTCTAGGTTAGTATCACCTTTTCATATCTTATTTATTTCACACCAAAAATCAACATTTTTTTTCCTTTTTTTTTCGTCTCTCTCCCTTCAAGAATTTGCAAGAAGATAGTTCAAGAATTCTCATATCTTTTTTGTTTTCGGTTATCCTTTTTGTGTTTATCTGTTCTTCTATAGTTGATGGAACAAATGATAATATGTACTAAATTATAGGATTTTATGTTGAAGAATACATCAGTAGAGTGATGTGAAAACCATCAAGCATATAAATTCTTTTGTGCAACTTCTAGTTATGAATCTATTATCTTTAGGTAGATTTTACTTTTTATGTTCTGTTTTTATTTCACGAGATCACATGGCATTGTTCATGGTGGAACTGCACTCACTAGGCCGACAAAGTCAAGTTTATGCATGTTGAGCTCAAGATGGGTTATGTTATGAACCCTGACTAGCCTATATTCTGCTAATCTTATCCTTGAAGCTGGAAAGGAAGTAGATCGAAATGCAATTTTGATTTGGAGAGACTGTGGCTTCTGTAAAGAGAGGTAGATAACTTATGTCTTAGCCATTTAAGCATTTTCCTATCTGATAGACTCTTTCATCTATATACATAAGTCACAAATCCTAGCGAGCACTAGAAATCCTTGAAGCTTAAATTCAACTCATAAGATGAAGTGTAGAATTAAGGTGTGCTTAAAGTCTTTAACTAAATTAGTATATAATATTAATGCATAAAAGTAATGTCCTTTTTAGGTTACCCTCAAAACTAGAAATAGCTAGAAATGGTATTAGGATCGAGAGAAAATGTTTTTTTAATATGTTATATGGTTAATATATTAATTATAAATAGTTAATAATTCATTTTGATATAATGGGAAATAGTTTGAATTAATTAATTATTAATCAAAATTAATCTGGAACTAATTTGAAGATTAATTGGATTAATTAAAGGTGTAAGGTGTGAATTGTAATTGTTCAATAGTTGAACAAAAGAAGCAATTCTAGAACCATCCATCACGTGGACGGTTTTGGAGGAGTTCTAGAAGGATTAGAAGCCTCGTGGTTGTTGATATGGTAATGATTTGATTAAGATACAATTTGATTATTTTATTATTCAAATCAAGGATTATCTTGGATATTCACCAACTATAAATTTGACTCCTTGGCATGAAATTTTCATGACTAATCATACCGAGAAAGTGAAATATGAAATTCACTTATTTCTCATGTCTTTCTTTCAAGTTCTAGTGTTCTAGGGTTTTGGATGTGAACCATTAGACACATTCACACTATTGGATGTTTGATTTCCATGGAGGATTTGAAGAACTCAATAGTTAGTACATTCCAGCATATAAAACTTTATGTATTCTAATCTAGTTGATATTTGATTATACCATGATTAAATTAGGTTTTTGTATTATGTTGTAATAATGAGAAAATGCCATAGATCCTTATGTTGCATGTGCCCATAAATTGTTTATGTGAAATTCCTCTGTGAAAATAAGATTTAATGTAACCTAGAAAACTCGCCAGTGGTATTAGAGCCTAAAATTTTCTATTATATGTGCATTGGTGAATAACTTATAAATCAAAAACAGGGTTTCTGACTAACTGTTCGTCAAGCGCGTCACACCCCTATCTTGGTGCATTGCTCCCATGCCTCTAACAGTTATCTCGGGTTGTGATTTCTTTTTCGAATTGGTAGGATAATCACTAGATCTTTTTAGTTACTTTAATTGCCTAAAATCTAAAATTTTCAACTAGGTAATTGGATAAATAATAAATTCGAAATTGACGGAATAAAACTAGTATTATTTAACAAAATATTTAATTAAGATAATTGTTTAATTCATAAAAGATTTAATTTTCATTAATTAAAAGTTTTATTACAGATAATTATTAAATATTAAATAGTTTAAATGGTTAATTAAGATAAGTAAATTTAAACCCTGTATTCTTAAAATATTTTAAAATACACTCTTACATATATTTATAAGAGTACATAATATTATATGTAAAACATTAAGTCAGTCAAATCAAGGGTATGACTTGTTCACAAAGCCACACTATAAGAGAGGTATAAGGAAACAACATATAAAATGATCGTTAAATGGGTATCCTTTTCACCCACCGCTTATTTGTGTGGTGGAGGGTTGGTGGCCAAAAGGGTTTGATAGGACACTAAGAACATTAAAAAAATAATTTAAAAGTACTAGAATCTAGTTACTATAGAAAAAATGTGAAATTGTGTGCTAATCCATGAAAACACACATTGTTTCTTTGTGATATGTTAGCAGAGCATGTGTGGTTAACCGACACACTAATTTAGGACTACAAATATGAAATGATGGTAGAGACTCAAAATTTATGGTTGTTGATGGAGCATGTGTAGTTAATCGACATGTCAATGTGAGATCATAAACGACATTGAGGGTGTCATGTTGGTTTGCTTGCTTATTCACATCTTGGTTGTGATTTTCAACATCCCAATCACAAATCGAAGAGCATAATCTGAGATTAACATGCCATTTATAGTTCAATGATTCTCAAGAGATCTAGGGGTTTCATTTTTATTGAAATTGGTAAAATATTTTACATACCTAATATAGATTCGTGATTTGATTACGACATCCCTCTTCATATTACAGAACGTATATATGGATCCTATCCTTAATGTAAAATTGGGTTAATAATTAAGGATTGAATTGACTTATTTAAACTTTCTCTCTTAGGTTTGATAGAAATCCTCGTACACTTTTAAAAATCTAGCTTCTCTGTATTCTCTATCAGGAATTGTTCATTTGTTATGGGATCTTCCTCGATTTGGATATTGGGAAAGACATCCATGATGATCATATCTCAAAAATGAATAATGTGTCAATAATGGGATCTTCCTTGATTTTGATTAAGTTTTTATTCTCACAAACATGTAGATTTTTTCAAATAAGGTCTTTTGTGTCATTGTCTCTATATCATTGATATTCCAAAAAGATATTTTGTGAACATGTAAACATATGAAATGAATTTGCAATTGAGTGAAATGTTTCACCAGAAGTCAAGGCAAGAGTGATTTGAAGATCATCAAAAGTTCCTAGTTTCATGCAAGTTGAAGGTAAGAGTTGTGTATATGCTCAATGAGAAGTTACATAGAAAACCTCGAGAGTCTCAATGTTGTCCATGATAAGAGTCTTTTCAATAGAAATTGTTATTGGAAATTTCAATAGTTCTTATGATAATTTCTACTTAATTTATCATATGAATAGTTTGGGAAAAACATTGATGGAATTCTTAAACCTTCTCCAAACTGAGGAAACCTGATTGATAAGATTTCTTATCCAGTTCCAGTTATCGTCTTTCTGAATGTTGGTGGAAAGAAGAGGGATCATTCGAATCCAAAATGGAAAAGAATGTTTTCGGCCGAAACTACCCATTATCAAGGAATGGAGTTGATGTGTCCTCTATTCTACGCAATCACGATTCCAAAGAGGCAAGTTGTAATTAATGTAATTACAAGGATCACAGGAAATGAAGATTGCCCTATCTATTTTGAAGTGGTAAAGTCAAATGTTTGACTCTACATCAAGTACTTGAATATTCAAAATCTAAATACATTCAACCCATGGGTCCTTGATGCATGATGTGGTAATCACATTTGGATGGCATTATAGGATCTATATGAAATAATGTAACGCCCGCTGATTCGAGCTATATTATTAAGATATAATAAGTGATAAAACAACTTTTTGATAAAATATTATTTATGAAAAATAATCTTAATCAAAGTTATAGTGTATGTGCAAGGATTAAATAAATATAAATAATGTTGAAATTCAACTTCGTATGAAGAAGTTATGCTTCTTCGAAGTTTCGCAATTAAACCAACTTGGTTGTGCGCGTCGTAACAAGGGAATTTTTGATAAATTGTATATTAGCCTAAGTAATCTAAACGAAAGTCATACTAGTCGTAAAACCTAGAGCGTACATATAGAGAATTTCCAAATCTTACTTCGTATGAGGAACTTATGATTTTTGAAAGTTTCAAGACAATAATGCGAGTATAGAAATGAAAATTCAAATCAGTTGAGTATAAAGACAATCGAGAACGGATTTTGTATAAAAAAGATATGAACTTTAAACGGAGATTAGCGGTCTAAGACTTCTAAAATAATAAATAAAAATCAGCGTGAGAAGTAGCCGACGAAGTTTAAATGAAAGTTGTAGATCTCGTCGATAGCTAAACGTAGATATAAATAACATCGAAATCAGAGCTTGTATGAAGAAGATACGAATTTCTAAAGATTTGTAAATTTAACACTTTGTTTTTCGTCGCCTTATTATAATTGTATTAAAAAAGCTAAAGAGAAAAGTAAATAAGTAACAACAACAACAACAATAATAATGCAAATTGACTTAAACAACTTCTAAATAGTTATTATGTATTTTATTTGAAACAACTGCATCCACGGATTTTTCTTTTTAAATATTCATCGAACAAAATAATAAATGTTTATTATATGCATTTATAAGCCAAAATTACGTTATGTTTAACATACTAGCCAAAATGTTAGTTGCTAACTTATAAGGTTTTTTTTGGTACGTCATAATGGTGTACCCGGAGTTGTGAATTGGCCTAATAAAGGCGTGCCCATAACATACCAACAAGAAAGAAGTAACGAACATCGTTGTCGTTCGAAAGCAAACCATACCGACCCAAAAGTTACAGATCAGCCTAGAAAATGACTAAAGGCGATTGTCCAAGATATTTAACTGTAAGGTAATATTGTTATATAACAGATAATACGCCAAAAGCAAGCATATCCCTAAAGTCCCGCAATCACAAGATTGCAACGATAATAAAATAATTAACCGGTACTAAGGATATAGTTGTCTTTACCCAGGTAATAAGCATCATCGGGTAAAACATTGCACCAAACCCAGTTCATTTTCTGACAAAAAACATCAACAATAGAAGAAGGGTAAGAAAAAAGAGGAACCTTAGAACTCTTTGCAATTTATATTTACATCATCAATAACAACATCTGACTTACGCATCGGAGAGCAAAATCGGGTTCCAACCCTCCATATGGCTTCCTAACCTATTTGTTGTTCCATTTTTCCGCGGGTCTTTATGAGTGCCCATTGGCTGGAATAGCCATGTACAGTGTATTCAGAAGACCACGTAACAATACTCACAGCTAGCTGATAAGCTAGCTTGTTTTTTTGAGTGTTTTTAAGTTATCATGTTTAGCAAGTTAAAAAGTAACTTAAAAAGTTAGGTTATAATCTAGCTTTTTGAAAGCTACTTAGGTTGTGCTTGTCTCATCACAACTAACTGATAAGCTAACTTATTTTCAAGATTTTTTAAGTTGTTATGTTTGGTGTGACGACCGTCAAAATTCAATTCGGTTCTAGATTTGACTAAAATTTGTTGCACGTGTAGGAATGACACATGCCAGCTTTAGTAGCTAGAGAATAAATCTTAACCTACTTGAAACTTGGAAATAGTTAGAAACGAGGGATAGTGAACATAGATTTCACATTGATATGTGATGTGTGTAAAACGCACTAGTTTTAATCCTATTACTCCAAGCACCAATTAAAGACACGAAAGGCAGTGAACCTATCGATTAATAGTATAGTTCAAGCAAGTAGGGTATCGAACACAGGGAACGGTAACAATCAAATTAAATACTAGTATTATCTAATTAAAAACAATTAATGAAAGGGGGGGGGTTCTCTAGTTTTGCAAGACTAGAAACTTAAACAAGCACTTTAAAACTCAAACAAAGACAATTAACAACTAAGAAGAACAAGAAAGGACAACTAGATTCAATGATAAAAGAGACTTATGTTCAGATTTGATTTACTTATTCCTATGGTTGATTTCGTGGTAAGTGCAATGAATTAATATGTCAATGGTCACCGATTCCTAATGTGATTGGGTTCATGTTCATTATTACAAATCCTTTATTAGACAAGTTAGTTTAAACAGTGATCAAGTGATTAAATTAACAAGTTTCCTACTGTTTAGTTCGTATCAAGTAAGACTTATAGTAATAATTAATCAAATTTGTTCAATTCAATCAATTCATGTATGGTTGTTCATCACACATGCTTACACATTGATTTACATTTTTCCTAGTTAACCCTAGTTTCATATTCACTATTCCTAGGCTTAAAATCTTGTTTTCACAAAACTATAAGAATCAAGTAATCAAGAAGATATTCATGCAACTAAATCACTTATTTGTTAACTTGAAACATTTATCATCAATACATAAGGATCTTAAATAAGCTTAACAAGATGAATAACCAAATTAATATCAATTCAACCACTCAATCAAACCATGTTCATAAGATTATCTCATCCAACAGAAGTAAAAAGCTATTAGCTCATATCTACAGCAAGTAATAACCTAATTTCAAAACCTAATGATTCAAACATGGTTCAAAGCAAAGATCAATAAAAGAAGAATGATTATTTGCCTTTGATTCTCTTTGAAATTGTTTCTTGTGTTGAAATCTCGAAAACAGCAGCTCCAAGAACCCCTCTGATCTTCAAAAGTCGCAGCTAGCCTCCAACAAATGTTAGGTTTTCGAGCATAGAAGATATCTATTTATAGTTACCAAAAATCGATCCAACTCGTCGACTTTTTTAGAATAACTCGACGAGTCTTTTCAGTAATTCGCGTATATAGCGTGTACGGCAAGGCATCCTTAAATCGAGAATATTCTGACCAACTCGTCGAGTTTGTGCTATTAACTCGTCGAGTTCCTTCTCTTTTTTTTTCAGCTTATTTCTTTAATCTTTAATCTCCAAGCTTCCAATTACCCAATCCTCTTCCTTTTTCACCCAAGCATGTCTTTTTTTGCTGAAATTGAAATATTAAGCTAATTAAGTACTTTTTGCCCATAAAATGATATAAAATCAACAATAATTAGTAAGATAATTAATGATTTCTATGAATAAATAAGCCCATATCAAAATACCCCACACTTGACTTTTGCTTGCCCCAAACAAAACTGAATTTTATCACACCAATATCATATAAGACAATCATAATCGAACCCAACCATTATGCCAAGACCGCAACGCATGCATTTGTGTCTAAATTTTTTCCTAAGGACCCCCCTCAATTCTAAATACTTACAATCCTCATAAACACTCGCCCACTTCTTTTGAACAATGCTCATTTTATGCATCCCTCCGAATCCATCCCCAGAAAACTTTTTTAACCTCAAGTCATTTTTTGTTAAATCCCCAAGCACACATATGATAAAATAACCTAGAAAAGAAATTTACAAATATAAAACACATACAACTTTTGATTGAATCTTTTATACTTTGTAGCTTTTCTTCGTGATATTCTTCTTTGTCTTCATAGCTTTGTAGATTCCTTATTCAAACAATTCATCACTCTTTTTTTTCAACGCACTTTTTCCACTCAAAACTAAAAACCTAGAAAAACATATGCTTAAGCAAGGGAATTTAACTTCATCCTTTATTAGTTAAAGGCATTAGTCTAGTGTGCAATGACTACTTAAGTTTTCCTGGATACATTTCAAGTACACGATGCTAAACACATTGCGATCCTCAAACTAAGCAAGGTTGTGTTTTTGTCCCATGATTTCACTAGAATAAAGGGGGCCACAAATGCAATATAACGTATGTTGGCTCAACTAAACATTTAGGTTCTCATAGAATCATCAAACACAATACTAGCATGGAATCCTAATTGCTTTACCAAAATTTTCTAAATTAGGCCTAGCATATTTTTTTTTCAAACCAAGGATTCTAATATTTTTTTTAAATGTAATCAACCCCCTATCCCACACTTAAATTATGCAATGTCCTCATTGCATGTTATGCATGATAAAGAGAATAAATGTAAAGAGAAAATTAGAACAAACTCCCCTGGGATAGAAGTTGCAAGGTTGATATTCTTCTTTTGAGCTCCTTCTTCAGCTAACTTTAGACATGGGAACAGCTCATCCACGCCTTGGGTGTGAAATCTCGTGTGGTTAGGCTCCCAAAATATAGAGGAAAAAGGGTCTTGGAAATGCTCGGAAAATAAACGTTAATAGTACAGCTAATTGCCTCCATAGAATGCAATCAAATCACCAACTCAAAGGTAAGAGAAAGAGTAACTCTTCAAGTTAAATCGATAAAAGTGACACTGTCGGGTTTTTCCAAAGGAACTCGTCGAGTTTAGTTAGGGAACTCGACGAGTTTTGTTTACTGACTGAACAAAATATACACCAACTTCATTTTCGTTTATGGATTTGAAGGAAATGATTATGGAAATATTTCCCTTCATTCTTCTTTAGCGAAAGCACATCTTTTCAGTCATTTTTTCACCGATTTTGCGAATAGACTTAATTCTCCCACTCTTCTTGTTTTGGACTTGATCTCACATTATACCCCTCACGCTATATTCTTTCATTCTATCCCTCAACTTATATTCTGAAAATGACAAAAGAAACACACACAAAGTAATAAAAGGAAAATACACTAATAAAATCCTAAATTACTAGAAGTTTAAACATAAAATAAAAACACATCAAACAAACAAAAATAAAAATAATTCAAACAAGCTAAACAAAATAAAAGAAAAGGAAAGGATAATTAATCTCCATATCCACTTTCTTCTCCTCCAAACCCGCTTCTTCCGGCTCCACTTTGGCGCATACTCCATCTCTCACTCCAATTCCTCACATAAGGATAATCTGGTTCATCTTCCATCCTTGGAATATTCATATGAGTCATCATATGAGCTGAATTCATATGTCCATAATTCAAACTTCTTGCTAACTCATCTGGAAACGCCCTTAGGTCAACATTATAAGGATCCATAGAAGCTCACCATTTATTGGAATGACGGGAGGATCTTCTTGCATATGTGCTTGTCGTGGACGAACCCGCCTCCCCGGTTGTTCCGGTAACACCGCATCATTCACACCTGGAATACTAACATTGCCCCCACCGTAATCGTCAATAATTTTAGCCCTCCTATAAAGAAGATGACTAAACGTCGGTTGTGGCACCATTGTTAATTGATATCCAACCCTCCCTTCAAGGATTCCATAAGACCTTGCCAATTTAGTTATGAACATTCCACCACATATTCTTGAAGTTGTTTTTTCCCTTCAAGGATTCCATAAGACCTTGCCAATTTAGTACTTTGCTAAGCAATATGGAATATTACAAAATGTGTTAGGTGTAAGAATACACCATAGAAAGAAAACATCTCGGCTTTTCACTTTATCATCATCTCTTCTCATGTTGATGGAACTTGCAATAAGGCGGTGAATAAGACGATGAATAGGTGATTGGATACTTGCTTCTTGAGCCGCGGATGGGATATAAACTCCATTGGCATTTGTGTTTCACCACCTCGCTGCATCCTCACCAGTTGGAAAATCCTTGTGACAATTTTCCAAAAAGATCCCAAAAGCTTCCGTCATTGTTACATTTTGTTCATATAAACCCATTCGCCATGCTAGCTCCCCCATACTACATTCCCTAAACTCACCTCCAAGCATAAAAGTAAGAACATTTGTATCAAAATAATCTTCACCCCCATGGAATTCGATAGTAGAATAAAACTCCCAACATAATTCCTTCTATACCGACTCTTGAATTCGGAAAAGTCTCCTGCATGCATCACATGTAATTCTTACTCCATCTTGAATGAAAACCTTAGTGAGATAAGGATTCATCTCTCCAACCAAACCCATTAATCTAGACAAGACCAATCTAATTCATTTGGAAAGTAAAACTCCCTCTTTTTCAGTTTCTCCAATTTCTTTTTCCATGCTAACAAAGTGGATTTTGGACAAATTTGTGGAAAATCAAGCCAAGTAAAACTCCTTTGACTTCCTTCAGAACTTTGGCACCTGTTTCTTGACATGATTCTGCAAAACCAAAAATCACAGAAAACCAAACAAACATAGAGAATGTTAACAAAAACGAATTTGTATCACAGGGTTATGAACTCGTCGAGTTTTGAAGGAGGTCCAAAAAAAAAAAACTTCTGATTCAATCTCTAACTCCGTTTAATACAAAGATTACTTCAGGGGTTTCTCTAGGATAGAAGAATAAGCAAGAATCCATGGAAAGAATTAGCAAAAACATCCTAATTTAGTCCAAATCGAAGTCCTAATGCTAGTATGAAAACTCAAAATCGGGTTTTTAAATCAAATTGGGCCATGTATCTACTAAAAATTGGGACTTTAACAAGAATAATGAGAAAAAAACTTACCTTGAGAAGAGATTGGGAAGAAGAATCACAAAAAAATTGAAGAACTTGCTTGGGAGGACTTTGTCGGCCGACGTGGGGAAGAAGTCGAGGGGGAAATGGTTTTATCTTCTAGGGTAAAAACCCAATTTCCAGTAATATATATATATATATATATATATATATATATATATATATATATATATATATATTCGGAAATAAATAGAAACTCGCGATTTTTAAAATGGACTCGTCGAGTTTTGTCTCAGAGCTCGACGAGTTTTGCTTTCTATATGAAAAGAAAATTTGTTTTTTTTTTTAACAACACAACGCCCCACACTCAACTTTGATAATCCTCCCAGCAATCATTTAAGTAAAATTGGAAGATAAAGACTGATATTCCTACTAAAAACACACAAAATAAAATAAATGACTAAAAGGAAAAAAAAACAGCAAACTCAATTGTCGGGTTGCCTCCCGCAAGCGCTTCTTTTTGAGGAGTCTTTAGCTGGACTCCTTCCCGCCCTACGTTGTAGCGGTTGCCTCCAAATCGAGTCCTTCTTCAATTTTGGCTTCCTTGGGCCTGCCTTCCTCATACCACTTAATTCTATACCCATTTACCTTAAAACTTATCCCATCTTTATTCCACAATTCAACTACTCCATATGGAAAACATGCTTAATTGTGAAGGGTCCGGTCCAACGAGTGTGTAATTTTCCCAAAAAAAGTTTGAGTCTTGAATTATATAAAAGTACTCTTTTCCCTTCTTCAAACTCCTTATTGCCCTTCAATCTCGCATCATGCCATTTTTTTGTCTTATCCTTATAAATCAATGAGTTAGTGTAAGCCTCGTTTCTTAATTCCTCCACGGCATTCATTTGCAAGAGTTGATTGGCACACAACTCATTAGGAGTAAAATTACATGTTTTCAAAGCCCAATAGGCTTTGTGCTCCAACTCTACTACTAGATGACAGTTTTTTCCATAAACCAATCTATAAGGTGTGGTTCCAATAGGCGCCTTGAATGCAGTCCTAAATGCCCATAGTGCATCGTCTAACTTATTTGCCCAATCTTTCCTATGACTGCCTACCGACCTTTCCAAAATTCTTTTGAGGGCTCTATTCGTTATCTTGGTTTGCTCATTCGTTTGCGGATGATAGGGTGTTGAAAATCTATGGCGTACACCATATATTTGCAATACCTTTGCTAGTTGTTCATTGGAAAAAGGGGCCCCCCTATCGCTTATCAACGCCTTTGGTACTTCAAACCTAGAAAATAATTTCTTCAAAAACTTCACCACCACCCTCGCATCATTTGTCGGTAGCGCTTGCGCCTCTGCCCACTTTGAAACATGATCTACCGCCACAAGTATGTATTTGTGCCCCTTTGATGATGGAAATGGTCCTATGAAATCTATACCCCACACATCAAAAACTTCACACACTTGGATGCTTCTTTGAGGCATTTCATTCCTTGTAGAAATATTTCCTGATCTCTGGCACGCATCATACACTCTCATATAGGTAGCAACATCCTTGAAAATTATGGGCCAATAGAATCCTGCATCAAACACCTTCTTAGCAGTGTATTGAACTCCATGATGTCCTCCTGCAGACCCATTGTGGAAATGTTCTAGAATGTCGCGGATCTCCTTGCCAAAACACACATCTTTTGATGATTCCGTCTGCACAACTCCTAAAAAGGTATGGCTCATCCCAGAAATAATATTTAATTTCTGAAACGAGTTTCTTTTTCTGCTGATGAGTTAGCCCTTTTGGAAGAACGTCCCCAGCCAAAAAGTTTGCAATGTCTGCATACCATGGTTCTTCTCCCATGATCACCATCAAGTATTCTTCTGGAAAACTATCCCCAATACCCTTGTTGTTAGACTTATCCCTTTCTGGATTCTCCAATCGTGAAAGATGGTCGGCCGCTACATTCTCCATTCCTTTCTTGTCCTTGATCTCGATGTCAAATTCTTAAAGTAATAACACCCACCGGATCAACCTGGGTTTCGCGTCATGCTTAGCAAACAAAAATTTAATTGCAGAATGATCAGTAAAAATAGTGGTTTTAGACAATATAAGATAAGGACGAAATTTATCAAAAGCATAGACCACGGCCAATAATTCTTTTTTAGTTGTGGTGTAGTTTTCTTGGGCCGGATTTAATGTCTTGCTAGCATAATAAATTGGTTGAAAATGTTTATCAACTCTTTGACCAAACACCACACCCAAGGCAAAATCACTTGCATCACACATTATTTCAAATGGTAAATTCTAATTCGGGGCGATAATGATCGGGGTGTTAGTTAATTTTTCCATCAATATTTCAAATGCATTGAAACATTCTTTTGAGAAATTAAAAGGTTCATCTTTTAAATGAAGCTGAGTTAAAGGTCGAGTTATTTTAGAAAAGTCTTTTATAAAACGACGGTAAAAACCCGCATAACCTAAAAAACTCCTAACGCCCTTCACATTGGTTGGTGGTGGTAATTTAGCAATGGTGTCACTTTTTTTCTCGATCCACCTCAATCCCTGCCTTGGACACTTTATGACCTAAGACAATGCCTTCTTTAACCATGGAGTGGCATTTTTCCTAATTCAAAACTAAATTGGTCTTTTCACACCTAGGAAGCATTAAGTCAAGGTTAGTAAGACAATCATTAAAAGAAGAACCAAAAATAGAAAAATCATCCATGAATACTTCCATAAACTTTTCCAGCATATCGTGAAATATTGTCGTCATGCATCGCTGAAAAGTAGCAGGTGCATTGCATAACCCAAAAGGCATGCGTCGGTATGCAAACGTTCTACTTAGGCAAGTGAACGTGGTATTCTCTTGATCATTCGGGTCGATCGGTATTTGGAAATAAGCTGAAAACCCATCTAAAAAACAGTAATAGCAATGACCGGATAATCTCTCAAGCATTTGATCAATAAAGGGTAAAGGTAAATGGTCCTTGCAAGTAGCATCGTTTAGCTTTCGATAATCGATGCATACTCGCTAACCGGTTACCGTTCGTGTAGGAATAAGCTCGTTCTTTTCGTTCGCCACAACTTTCATCCCTACTTTCTTTGGTACTACTTGAACGGGCTCACCCATGGACTATTAGAAATTGAATAAATGATCCCCACATCCAAAAGCTTTACCACCACTTCTTGCATATTTGGGTTCAATCGCCTTTGTTGTTGCACGACTGGCTTTGATCCTTCTTCAAGATTTATTTTATGAGAGCAATAAGAAGGATTTATTCCCTTTATATCTGTGATTTTCCATGCAATGGCGTTCTTCCTTTTCTTCAAAACCTTGACTAATTGATCTTTTTCGATTTGGGTAAGATCTGATGCAATGATCAGGGGCTTCTGCTCACCCTCCTCGAGAAATGCGTACTCTAAATGTTCCAGTAACGTTTTTAGCTCCATTTGTGTGCTCTGTTTACTAAACACGTCGAGTTCTGGAAGGAAAATCATCGAGTTTAGATAAAAAAAAAAATTCCCCAGATCGCGATTTTACCTCACAACTCGTCGAGTTATTTCTATTAACTCGTCGAGTTTCCTGTTCAGCAGTTTTTATTAGTTCTTCGTATTCTGATTCTTCGAGAAGTCTTTCTAGCCCCTTCAAATCTCTCTCAGCATCAAACTCATCTTCTAGAGTCAAATTATGTTTACTTGTTTCGTCTTCTCTCCATTCTTCTAATAATTCTTCCAAGGTATCCACCGAAAAAGCCATGTCATCACTAAACTTCGAATGTCTCATGGCTTGATCCACTCCAAAAATAACTTAATCTTCTCCCACCCGAAGCGTAAGCTTTGAGTCTCGTATGTCGACTATGGCACCCGCGGTATTTGAAAATGGTCTTCTGAGGATTATTGGTACTTCATGATCCTCCTCCATATCTAGCACAATGAAATCTGCTGGGAAGACAAACTTATCGACTTTTACCAATAAATCTTCACATATACCTCTCGGGAATGTCCCCGCCTTGTTTGCTAAGTGAATCGCCATTCGAATTGGTCTTAGCTCCGGAAGGTTTAGCTTCTTAAAGAAAGAATATGGCATGAGGTTCACACTTGCCCCCGAATCGGATAATGCATAGCTAGTGGCTAAATTCCCGAATTGGCAAGGAATGGTTAGGCTACCCGGATCACCCATCTTCTTTGGCAGTTTGTTTAACATTGTGGCTGACCAGTTCTCATTTAGGACTACCTTGGATGCTTCCTCCATCTTCATTCTATATTTGAGAAGTTCTTTTAGGGACTTGGCATATTTTGGCATTTGTGTGGCTGCTTCGATGAAAGGGATGTTGATTTGCAAGGCCTTTATGTGCTCCAGGAACTTTTGGTAGTCTTCATTCTGCTTCTCTTGTCAAGCTCGGCCCAAGAATGGTAGTGGTGGCTTATATGGCTCAGCTTTTGACTTATTTTTCTCATCAGGTATGGAACTCGTCGAGTTTTTGTCTAGAACTCGACGAGTTTTTTCTACTGTTTGCGATTCCGGGTTTTCTTGATCCTTTTATTTTACCTCCTTCGGATCTTTACTTGGGATTGGAGTCAGAGGTGTGACTATCTTCCCACTCCTTGTTGTCACTATGTTAATGTGTGCTCCCTTTGGATTTTTCTCGGTATCGCTCAGGAGTCTGCCCGGTGTTCTTTCGTTGAATTGTTTGGCAAGTTGCCCGAGTTGTTTTTCAATATTTAATATTGAAGCTTGTTGATTATGGAGTAGAGATTGTTGATCCATCATCATTGCTTGGTGCCCCCTTCATCATCTTTTGTTGATCTCTAATGGCCACATCGGACTCATCATGCCTTTTTTCGAAAGCATTAACAAATCTGGCTAACATAGCTTCAAGATTCGTCTTCTTCTCTTACACTGGTTCTTCTTTTTGATAAAATCTGCATGACTTTTGCCTAAACTTCTCCTCATTTGCCTTTTTGTACTCGTCGTAGGGAAGCCACTCCTTCTTGGGCTTTAGCCAATCATCTTCAAATCTATCGCCACTTGAGTAACAAACTTGTGCCTTCCGGTTGCCGTTCACATCAAGATCGCAATCCTTAGTAAGATGGGGACTGCTACAAATTGTCACAACCCACCCTAATGGAATGGATGGATTGGTCCATCTTTTTCATCCTACGATCCATACTTTCTAGTTTGGCCATCATTGTCACCATGTCATCGGAAACTGAGTTAACCACGCCTCTAGTTGTATCGTTCCTTGGATTATGGTACTCCCTTGAATGTTTGGAGAATTCTTCTACCAATGTTTTAATGACGGCTGGTGCTTTCTTCGTGAGGGGTCCTTGGGAATCGAGTAATTGCCTAGTTGTGACGTTCACACCATCATAAAAAATGGAAACCTCTTGGTTCACGTTTAGGTCATTTTGAGGGAAATTTCTTATCAACCCCTTATATCTCTCCCACGCCTCATAGAGTGATTCTTCTGGCAATTGCTCAAAGTTGGCAATTGCTTTCTTCAATTTTGCAATCTTGGAAGGTGGAAAAAACTTGTCAATGAACTCTTTGCGCATCTTTTACCATGTTGTAATGGATCCGGGGGGTAAAGATTTCAACCATTCCTTCGCGGCTCCTTTGAATGTAACCGATAACATCCGAAGCAAAACGGTATCACGAGGTACATTTGGCATGTGGAAATAGTCAACAATGTCCATAACTTCTTCAATATGCTTATAAGCATCTTCGTGCTCCTTTCCATAGAATGAAATGTCTTTTAGTTGTGCGAGTATGTGACCCTTCAGCTCAAAGTTGGTGGTAGCTGGGATTGTTGGTTGCACGGGTCCTGGCCCAGTACCATCTCTTATGCGCTTTTTGTAATCTACCATTGGTATTTCGGCGATGTCGGCCAGGTTGTCTTCTTGCTCGGAATTGCTTTCTTCACCAAATGTGGGTGTGTCGGATTCATAACCTTCTATCTTCTCGTTGTCGATTTTGTTGAGATCTTTAGGTTCTTCGATTGTTTTTACCCTTCAGGTGGCACTAGTGTAGAACTAGAGCCTCGGGTCATAAAAATCTGAAACAAAACAGAAAAACAAGCATAAAACGAACAAAAATGACGAAGTAATGAAACTAAAAACAGAAGAAACTCATCGAGTTCAATAAATAACTCCACGAGTTTAATGCAAAAACACAGAAAACAAGAAAATTAAAAACTAAAAAGAGGTAACTTTATGCGAGAAAGATCTAACACAAAGGATCGATAATATTAGCAAATAAGATAACTATTAGAACCGTTCCCCGGCAACGACGCCAAAAACTTGATGCGTGTAAAACGCACTAGTTTTAATCCTATTACTCTAAACACCAATTAAACACACGAAAGGTAGTGAACCTATCGATTAATAGTATAGTTCAAGCATGTAGGGTATCGAACACAACGAACGGTAACAATCAAATTAAATACTAGTATTATCTAATTAAAAACAATTAATGAAAGAGGGGGGGGGGGGTTCTCTAGTTTTGCAAGACTAGAAACTTAAACAAGCACTTTAAAACTCAAACAAAGACAATTAACAACTAAGAAGAACAAGAAAGGACAACTAGATTCAAGGATAAAAGAGACTTATGTTCAGATTCGATTTACTTATTCCTATGGTTGATTTCGTGGTAAGTGCAATGAATTAATATGTCAATGGTCACCGATTCCTAATGTGATTGGGTTCATGTTCATTATTACAAATCCTTTATTAGACAAGTTAGTTCAAACAGTGATCAAGTGATTAAATTAACAAATTTCCTACTGTTTAGTTCGTATCAAGTAAGACTTATAGTAATAATTAATCAAATTTTTTCAATTCAATCAATTCATGTATGGTTGTTCATCACACATGCTTACACATTGATTTACATTTTTCCTAGTTAACCCTAGTTTCATATTCACTATTCCTAGGCTTAAAATCTTGTTTTCACAAAACTATAAGAATCAAGTAATCAAGAAGATATTCATGCAACTAAATAACTTATTTGTTAACTGAAAACATTTATCATCAATACATAAGGATCTTAAAAAAGCTTAAGAAGATGAATAACCAAATTAATATCAATTCAACCACTCAATCAAACCATGTTCATAAGATTATCTCATCCAACAGAAGTAAAAAGCTATTAGCTCATATCTACAACAAGTAATAACCTAATTTCAAAACCTAATGATTCAAACATGGTTCAAAGCAAAGATCAATAAAAGAAGAATGATTATTTGCCTTTGATTCTCTTTGAAATTGTTTCTTGTGTTGAAATCTCGAAAACAGCAGCTCCAAGAACCCCTCTGATCTTCAAAAGTCGCAGCTAGCCTCCAACAAATGTTAGGTTTTCGAGCATAGAAGATATCTATTTATAGTTACCAAAAATCGATCCAACTCGTCGACTTTTTTAGAATAACTCGACGAGTCTTTTCAGTAATTCGCGTATATAGCGTGTACGGCAAGGCATCCTTAAATCGAGAATATTCTGACCAACTCGTCGAGTTTGTGCTATTAACTCGTCGAGTTCCTTCTTTTTTTTTTCAGCTTATTTCTTTAATCTTTAATCTCCAAGCTTCCAATTACCCAATCCTCTTCCTTTTTCACCCAAGCATGTCTTTTTTTGCTGAAATTGAAATATTAAGCTAATTAAGTACTTTTTGCCCATAAAATGATATAAAATCAACAATAATTAGTAAGATAATTAATGATTTCTATGAATAAATAAGCCCATATCAATATGTGAATTCTACAACTACTTTAATAGTAACTACTATCCAAATTCGGGTCATTGATTGACTCGAGCATCTTTGTACATTCATATAGACACATCATGCACTTGACCTAGTAGTATAAATTAGGTCTCGTAGGAACTGAAGTCAAAGTTGAAACTATGACTAGTATACTTGGTTCTTCAATTTCACTTGATATCGGAAACACTACATAGAATGTCAGTAATCTGATTTCAGTCAAACTATGTAACATTCCACCAAATATAATTATTTTATTTAGAGAAATTTGATTTCTTTTTTCAAATATTAAACTTAATTCCTTATGGTGTTATCAAATTTTATTTGGTTCAAAACAATCCAAAATATTCTACATCCATTGTGATATCCCGAAATGCCCAAACTTTATAACAAGTGTAAAATTTTGTAAAATAAATGCAAGTTTTATAAAATTTAAACTTCCACCAACATTTTATATTATATATAACATCTTTAATTATGTATATATGTCATGAGACCTAAATTATGTTATGGACAATAATTTATAAATATTAGCTTATTTATGAGCATAGGAGCCAAAATGTCATAAAATTCAATACAAAATTTTATATTTTATCAACTTGACCCCCAAACCTTATAAGTTATATAAAAAAAATTAATGCTGGAAAATACTCCATCGCTTTGCAAAATCACGTTCACATCTCTTCCCCCAAGTCACCTCTTCCCTAAGCCTAATCATTTTACTCATTCCCTCACTCCACCTCTATACTTCTCTCTCTAAAAACTTCTCTCTAGAAAATCCGAACATAGAAAGAGAATAACAGGGAGAGTTTTTTACATTCTGTTATTTGTAAGTTCACATACATCTCTATATTTTGGTGGCCAATTTTGGTGGAGAGAAGCCTCAAAGAGATGACGATAGAGATTGGGTATCTAGAGCATAACCTCTCTCATCTGTCTTTTCATCTCTCTAAAACCCCCATTCTTTACCTCTATGAATTAGCTCCAAAACCCACAAAATTTCTAGAAAATATCCTTCATTCTACTAAAAAAAACTTCATCATTTGAAGTTGATATTCATGGTAAAATTAATTTACTTACATTTTCTTTACTTTATTTCAAAATTTTCATGTTTTCTTGCATTTTTCTCCCTCTTCCACACCATTCTTTATAAACATTCATATGCATGTTCATGCATGTCGAATTTCATGATGATGGCGGTAGATTTTCACCAAAAAAAACATGCATGTTGTTAGAAGATGAATCCAATGACCAAATCCTAAATCAAATCCATCAACTTGAGTTTTACAAGTTTTAAAGATCCAAAACCACATACATTCAAGTTTTTCATTTAGAAACATAATTTTGAACCAAATAAGTTCATTCCTGGTCTTCAAATCATAATGCATGTGATGAACATCAAGCTTAAAAGCTTGATGATCAAAGTACATTTTTAAGAATGCTTATAAAGGATTTATTCATAAATAAAGATCTAAAACTTATTTTCTGCTCAAATTCGGTTTTTTCGACAATCCAAACAACAACATAAGATGATCTGGAAAGTTTCAGAAAATAACTCATTTTTCTCGATTTATTGTAATTTTTTCAAGAAAATAGAACAATAATTCACATAAAATACTTTTTATGGTCAATAAATTCTGGTAAATTTCTGATATGACCTATGAAATAATTAAAAACGTTTCATGAAGTTTCATGCATATCTATGACTATTTTCTATTTATTTCGAATTTATTTTCTTTGAAGAGAAATAAATAGTAAAATACAGTTAGAAATGTCCAAAACCATATTTGATAATTTTTGCATCTTTTGGAAATCATATAGACTACATGCAAAAGTTTTCATGTTTTTCCAAAACAAGTTTTTATTTTTCCCGATTTAATAAATGTTTAAAGGATTAAATTGATGAGAAATAGCAAAACTTGTCCAAAAATTATAAAACATTTTTATAATATTGTAAAATATATGTTGGGATAATGGTGTTACGTCTTGGGCTCGTTCCTTTTAGTCCAGTTTTGTAGCCGGTTTGGGCCTGTCCAACCGTGCATTATTTTATTCTAGGGTTTTTGTATTTAAGGTGCATGCATGCATCCTTACTAAGTAACGCTTTTATTATTTTCATCATAGTATTGTAAACCCTAGCTCGCCTCTATAGTGGCAGTTCTTTGTCGAGCTATGCTGAGGCGTGACTACGTTTGAATCATAAGCTTTATATTGATTCTATATTGTGTTCTTTGTCTTGTTTGATTTAATAGTTTGTTCTTCATCAATATACCCGTGAAAGATCTAAACGATCAAGAGATTTATTCTCATCAATTGGTATCAGAGCAGGAGGCTGTGTAATTCGTACACATCTCTTCTGTTGAAGAAGTTATTAGGGTTTTCCGCATTGATTGATATTAATTGAGCCGTCATTCCTAATTGGTGTATCTCATTAATTGTTGATCTTGCCCTAACGATAAATTACAAGTATGATCTTAAATAGGTTATCGATCAAACATCATCACAATGTCTATGGACGATTCGTAGTCCAATCCAATCAACATCTCAAACAGTATTGGATCAACAACAAGGATTCCAATCCTATATACTCAGGATTATGAAGTCTGGATGCACCACTTCGAAGATTATGTAATCGGTTTAGAGGATCATGGGTATCTGATCTGGGAAGCAATCACAGTTGGTCTATTTGCTCACTCAAGCACTTCAAGGATTGTCAAAACTCAAAAGGAGTACAATCAGCTCGTGAATGATGTGAAAGACATTCCTCAAGACGAGAAAGAAAAGTTTCAGTGCAACATTAAAGCCTTAAGAATGATTAGGTTTGTTTTACAATCGGACATGTTTCGATTGGTGAGTTCATGTGCTACAGCAAAAGAGATATGGGATAGGTGTTGATACATGAAGTGACCCTCTTAATGTTGTCTACCGCAGTCTCCAGCTGTCCTCAGTCAAGCTCCCTCAGCGATCACATCTGAAGTTGTCTAAAGTTACCGCAGTCGTCTTTCTGTACTTAGTTTATTTTCTTTCTGCAATACTCTCTATTGTCCAACATGCCTTGCATGGCTACTCTTAGAGAGTGAATCACTTGTATTTCCTGAGTCTCTATAAATAGAGCTCACTCTTTATCAATCAATACAAATCACTTCTTACTCATCTCTAGATCTTAATTATCTTCAAGTCATCTCATATCTCTCCTACTCTCTAAAATCCTCTCGATCACAACTGATTAACACCTCTCTTCGGAGCAAGTCATTCATAACTTTATCACTAAGATTGGTCTCACACACTAACTTGGTTTGAATGCATTCCATGTTATGAATCAACTTATGTGTTTACTTGATATATTACCTGCTGTCATTTATGTTTCTTTATATTTCCACAACTAACTATCTAACCATTTAACATATTAACCTATTATTGTTGAGCTTTTAGATCTTTTGAGATTAACTAATTCCGCAAGCATACTTGTTCTAACATTTGTTCAAGTGTGTCTCAAGTTATTTCTCTCAACAATTGGTATCAGAGCCATAGTGGTTGCTTTTTGAAAAATGGAACTCTGATTTTTCATAGGGCCTTCTATACCACTGTAGCTCATTTTTTAAACAAAAAAAATGGCACAAGCACTTTCTCTAAATGTTTACAACGGTGTTGGTGGTTCAAATCGAGCTCCAATACTGGTTGCAAATGAATACCATCACTGGTCTCAAAGAATGGAAAGATACTTAAGGAGACTTGGTAAAGATATATGGCGATCTATTAAAGAAGGACCACATGTCCCTATTCTTACACCGGTTCAAACCGATGGCGCCATAGCTAGACTAGGAGGAGGACAACTAGTCTTGAACTGTCCCACCAAGGATGATCTTGATAAAATGGAAAATGATGTTGTTGCTTTTTATGAAATCTCTTGTGGATTTGCTCATGACAACTTCGACATTATCATAAACTGTAAATCAGCGAAAGAGATCTGGGATGTTCTCAAGAACTTGTATGAAGGTTCAGAACAAGCTCAAGATAAGAAGTTCACAACTGCACTCAATGCATTCAACAACTTCAAAGCTCATGCTTGTGAAAGTTTAGAGGACTCCTTCAAAAGGTTCAATCCGATTGTTACTAAGTTATCAAATGCTGGAACCATCCGTAGTAACCATGAAACAAACCTTCAATTTCTCAACAGGTTAGGAAGACATAGGACTACTGCTAAGATGATAGTTCAAGGAGATAGAAAGATTCATTCCCTGTCTCTTTACAACCTGTATGGGGAATTGCAAGCACAAGAATCCACCGAACTCAAAGATTGTGTTGACTTCGGAGGAACACTTGCTCTTGTAGCACAAGCTCCTCACAACCATTCTTACTCTCCCTCGTATGACACTACATTGCATTCATACGAAGCTGACTCAGAGTATGATGATGAAGAAGAATTTCAGAAAGCTATTGCTCTAGTTAGTAAACAGTTCAACCGAATACTACCTCACCCTTTTCACAAGAATCAACAATTCAATAAACCTCCTTTCAATCGTAACTTCAACTCACAAAACAATCACTCTCATTATCCTAAAAATTTACACCCACAACCACAATCTCAAAACACTCAACCAAAGGAGACACCGTAGTCCATGCAAACGTCTAACTCCGATACCCCTTCAGAAGACAAAAGCGATGTTGTAATATGGCACAAATGCAACAAAGAGAATCATTTTGCAAAGGATTGCAAAGCCGACGTAGTGAAAGACAGAGCATTCCACCTTAGAATGGCTCAAGAACTGGAGGAAAAGGAAAAGGCTAGGGAATATGTGGCTCATGTTAAAAGAGTCCATCAAGTTTGGTCATCCGGAGATGAAGAAGAAAACATCAGCAACATCAAAGGGAAAGGCAAGATCTGCATGCTAGCAACTGCTGATGATGATGGCTCTACAAAGCTGGAAAGGAACTACTGCTACATTGCAAAGGATGGAACTCTAAGCATCGTCAATCAGGTAAAACTCATGATCCAAACTCTAAACTATAACTTGCATGATTGTCAACCTTTCATAGACAATCTTAATGACATTTGTGATGTCGTCCTTTCAGACTACAACAAAGCCTTAGATGAGAAGAACATAGCATCCCAAGAGATGTTTCATTTGAGAGGACGACTGGACAACAAAATACTCAAAATGGCTATGTTAGAAAGAGATTTAGAGTTAGAAAAAGATGCAAGAATGTTGAGCGAAACCCAACCAGAAATAGCTTTGAACCAAAGCGATTTAGCTCAGAGTGAGATTGTACGTTTAAATCTTTTAATAGAAAAATTGTTCAATGAAAGTGAAGCTATTGAAAATTTAGTTAATAATGGAACTGTGGACAATGCATACAATTGGGGTTGGTCCAATGGATATCCTACCGCAGAGGATTCCTCACCCCGGTTTAACAAAGATCGACTTTATGTCCCTCCGAACTGAGAATTTCATTTTCCAGTCAATGACAAGACTTTTCCCAAAGATATCAGAACACACGTCGGTAGACTTCATAATCTAAGTAATAATTGTGTCATTGAGGAAATTATGCATGAGGCTTCGGATCACACATGTGATCAACCTCGTACCTGTAGCACAATCAGTCCAAATTCTCAGACTTCATATATTGCTGATGAAGAAATAATCATACAAAGTCTCACAGGACTTTCCATCCTTGTCCTCAGACTGTAGTGCTTCTCCCTGCAGTCAAGATTCTCAAAAAAATCCCACTCCAGTCACAACCCAAACTCACGCTACAATAGATAAGTCTTCCTTACCAGAATCCACAATCAGAGGTTCTGTGACTCTTCAACCAATTCACCATGAACTACCCATAGAAAATTTTGAAGTAGGTCAATGTTCTCAAAATCCTGAATTTTCAAATTCTGATGAGTCAAGCCCACGGTGTCAAAATTTTTCAAAGACTTCCAAGAAACCAGAGTTAAACACAAATGACCGCGAATCTCCAAAAACTTTAGCAAAAAAGGCTTTCAAAGAGGATATTCGTTCTCGAGGCACAAATAGACAAACTTTTTCTAAAAACAAAAGACATATCAGATTTCCAAAATCTAAGAGTCCTGAAAAGTTTGTTTTTGCTCAATATCTTTCAAAAAACTCTCCCATCAAGAAACCATGCAAAAAGGAATGTGCAGTCTCAACATCCGTTCCTAACTCATCTGACAAAACCCAAAAGAAAGCAAGGTCTTTTCAAATCTATTCCTCAGATGATCCAAAATGGAAGGGTATCTTACCGACTCCAACACTTTTAAAAACATAACAAAATTTCAGCAAATGGAAAGGTATTTTACCAAATCCCAAGAAAAGATCCTGGGTGTATACATGTGAAAAATCTTCCTCAAAACAAACTTTTTCTAAATCCAACAGTTCACGTGTCAAGTCTTACCAACCTCAGACCAGTCACAATTCAACCACACCCTTCCAACCGCTGACCAAACAAAGAGCTAAAACAAAAGACAAAATTTCAGCTTGTCAATGTTAATGTAGTTGTCATAAAAAATTTTCTCATGTCAAAACCAACCTTTTTCAGAAACCTCGTAACTTTTTAAAAAGGCACTATGCTCCAAAAACTCACAAACACCCAGGACTAGGATTAAAAGTTGACACAAAACCAGTCCCCGCAACCTCTTTTCATACATCAATCAGAAGCTCATCTATTGTCCCAGGCTCCAAACTAGTTTGGATGCCTAAACCAACCGTGTAATTGTTAGGCCTTGTGCAAGGAGAAACAAGAAGAAGAATGGTTAATCGATAGTGCCTGATCCTTGCACATGACGGGAAGGTTAGAATACCTTTGAGATTTCAGGCCAATTTGCAACGGTGGAAAAGTCACTTTTGGGAACAATGCTAATGGGATAATTTGAGGTTACAGTGTTCTCACTACGGTAAACTTCTCTATTCAAAAGGTTGCTTATGTAGAAGGCCTTAAACACAATCTCATCAGTGTTGGTCAACTATGTAAAGAAGCCCATCGTGTGGAATTTGATGACCAGTTCTGCTATGTATTGACAAGCAATAGAAGCATTTGTCTGATCAAGTCCAGATCCGAAGGTACCATCTACCCCCTGGATGTATCTCTGATCATAGGCAAACCGTAGTTATGCTTTCTATCCAAAGATGTATCCGAAGTCAGCTGGCTATGGCACCGCAAGCTCGCTCATCTTAACTTCAGATACATTAACAACTTGGTCACCAAAAACTAGTCAGAGGTCTTCCAATCCTCAAGTTCAGCAATGATACTCTCTGTCTTGCATGTGAATGTGGAAAGCAATTCAAGGCAAGTCATCCCACTGTGATTGATTCCTCAATCTCTGAACCATTGGAACTTTTACACGTTGATCTCTGGGGTCCATCTACCGTAGCCAGTCTTCATCACAAAAAATACATATTGGTTGTTGTGGATGATTTCACTCGTTTCACATGGGTCTTCTTTCTTCGGCTCAAGTCAGAAACACCACAGGTGTTGATCAACTTCATCAAGGAAATCGAACTTTAGATCAAGTTACCAGTCAGACATATCCGAAGTGACAATGTAACCGAGTTTACTAATCATCCTCTAAATTGTCTCTTGGTCTCCAAAGGTATTACACACAACTTCTCAGCTCCTTACACACCATAACAAAATGGCGTAGTAGAACGAAGGAACCGCACTCTAGTAGAAGCTGTCAGATCTATGCTCAATTTTGCAAATCTTCCTCTTTACTTATGGGCCGAAGCAGTAGCCACAACCTATCTTGTTCAAAATCGAAGTATTGTGTGCAAACGCCTCAACAAAACACCATATGAAGGTCTTAACAACCGCAAGCCAAATGTTCGATTTATCTTTGGGTGTAGATGCTTCGTAATAAACAAAAGAGATCACCTTAATAAATTTGCACCGAAGTCTGATGAAGGCATCTTCCTTGGCTATTCCACTAACAAAGTTGCCTATCGAGTTCTCATTAGACGCACAAGATTGATAATTCAAAGTTTTGATGTAACGCTTGATGATTATCACATCCGCAACTCTGCTCCGTCAACTGAAACCACAACAATTCCAGAAAGTGATATTCCTAACTCTTAGGGTCCTTTAAATCTAGTTGAAATAAACTATGATGATATCTTTGATCCTGTTGATACAACCAAGTTATCCGAGGTTCTCGTGTCTCTAGAAGCTCAACAATAACATGTAGATGTATCTGGTCCTACAGTGTCTAAAGAAGTATCGCTAAATACTTCCACCTCGCCGGTTGAGGGGGGAAAATTCCATTCCGGACTATACAACAACCATCGAGGTTCCAATACCAGAAGATGAGACTCCAATCCGCAGAGAGTTTCAACCATCAAATGTTTCTTCGGATTCGGATGATGAAAATATAGAAAACATTGACACAAGAACAGTTCAAGGATTATCACACTCCCATCCGCAATCCAGGGGGAACCTTCGCAGATTCAAGGCGAACTCCTTTCAACACTCCAGGGGGAACCTTTACTATCTGCCCAAGATAAATCTAATCCCGCCTTCCCAGTTCAAGACACTTCAACAGGATATTCTCAAGTCCAGGGGGAACTGCCCTCTCCAACTGATGAGTCTTCTGATATTGAAGACATTCCCTCCACCGCAACTATTGATCATCTGATACATCATCTACATGTATGGACGAGAGACCACCCACCAGGTCAAATCATTGGCAACCCATCCGAAGGAATCCAGACTTGGTCATCCAAGGACTTATCCGATCACTGCCACTACGTAGCGTTCTTGTCCTCAGTCGAACCTCGATCGATCAAAGAAGTGTTACTTGAACCAGACTGGATTTCCACAATTCAAGAAGAATTGGAAGAATTCAAAAGGAACAAGGTATGGCAGCTCGTTCCAAAACTGCAAGGCCACACCGTTGTTGGCACAAGATGGGTGTTCAAGAATAAGTTAGATGAATTTGGTGTGGTTGTCAAAAAAAAATGCAAGGCTTGTTGCCAAGGGATATAGTCAACTTGAAGGCATTGACTATGATGAAACGTATGCTCCGGAGCACGAATGGAAGCCATTCGGATCTTCTTAGCATACGTAACACACAAAAACATCAAGGTTCATCAAATGGATGTAAAAAGTGTCTTTCTCAATGGAGAATTAAAAGAAGAGGTTTATCTTTAGCAACCTCCGGATTTCGAAAGCGTTGAATTCCCAGACAACTGCTACAAGCTTGAAAAGGCAGTCTACAGTCTAAAACAAGCCCCTAGAGCTTGGTATGAGACTCTATCAGAATTTCTTGTCTCTTCAGGTTACAAAAGAGGAGTGATAGATCCTACATTATTTCAAAAAGCAAATGGTGATCATTTAATGCTTGTACAAATATATATGGATGATATCATCTTTGGCTCAACTGATCAAAAGATGGTGGATGAATTTGCTAAGCTCGTGACCAACAAGTTCCAAATGAGCATGAATAGAGAGATTAATTTCTTTCTAGGACTTCAAGTGAAACAAGTCCCTCAAGGGATATTCATTCATCAAGAAAAATACACCTCAAAACTATTGAAGAAATACTCGATGGATAATTGTTCTTTGGCTAAGGTCCCCATGGCCTTCGGTTACAAGATATCTGCTGATCCCTCAGGTGAATCTGTTGATCACAAGTCTTATAGAGGTATTATTGGCTTTTTGATGTATCTCACTGCTAGCCGACCGGATATAGTCTTTGCAACGAGTGTATGCATAAGGTACCAATCTGACCCAAAAGTGTCTCATATGAACGCAGCCAAACAAATCCTACGGTACTTAAAAGGAAGCAAATCTCTTAAATTATGGTACCCCGTAGGAAATGATTTCAGTCTTCAAGCATTTACAGATGCGGATCATGCCGGATGCAAACTTGATTGTAAAAGCACCTCAGGTGGACGTCAATTTCTGGGTGGAAGACTAGTCAGCTGGTCCTCGAGGAAACAAAACTGTGTATCATTGTCTACCGCAGAAGCTGAATATGTGGCTGCAATCAGCTGTTGCTCTCAAGTCTTGTGGATGAAAACACAACTGCTAGACTAAGGATACATAATGTCGCGGATACCAATCTATTGTGACTCTGAAAGTGCCATAGCGATTTCTCACAATCCTATTCACCACTCCAAGACCAAGCACATTGAACTAGGGTATCACTTCATCAAAGACCGCATCCTGAAAGGTAACATTGAACTAATCTTTGTCCATACACATGAAGAGGTTGCTGATCTATTTACAAAGGCACTTGACTCTACAAAACTCAACACTTTCTTACAAATGTTAGGAATGATGAATCCGGACTCACAATTCATTTTGAATTGATAGGTACCGCAGACCATCATTGGTCTCCATTGTGGTTCTAGTTGAAGTTATTTATATTAGATGGTTATGGTATATTCTATGTACCGCAACCATATATCATAATTATACTTCAATAGTCCTTATTGTTTGTTATTACTAATCTTTGCTCAACGTGTTCATCTCAGTTCATCTACTGCAGTCATCCATCCGATGACATATGATCTATCCGTAATGAAGTGTCTATTCGTAGTCACTTTAATTGATCTTTATTCTGTTACATTCTTTTGAAAAACAAAAAAAACATGGTGTGTCATTTAATGATCCTTCATTAAATAAATAAAACACTAAAGCAAAGCATTCTTTGTGCATCTATCTCATTCTTTTGAATAAACCTCGTGTCAGACCTATTTTAGGTATGATGACAAAAAGAAAGATTTTCCAAATCAAATCCTTTTTAATATGTCTCTTCCTATTACCCTAAAACGTCAAATCCGTTACAACTTCCCTTTACCCAACAGATTGATCTCACCCTCACCACACGTTCACCAGACGTGGTCACAAATCTGACATTTCATTAAATGCAAACCTTTTTTGGCAAACCCAAAATTCATATTTAATCCTTCTTTTCTTAACCTGTGGCTGAGATTAATGCTCTTAATTCAAAATAAACCCCCAAATGTTTTTACCCAAATTCACTTAGGGCAAAAAAAAACGTTTCCTGCTCCCTTAGGCCACTATAAAACCCCTTTCTTCTCCACAAAGAAAAGTTTACGATCTCAAAACCATAACCTTTCTCTTGCATTCTAATTCCCTCTCTTCAAAGCTTCCTCAAAATCTCAACAATGGTGAAATCCGGTGTATCCAAGAAACCTTCCAAGTCATCTAGATCAGTGAACCCCACTGGTTCAGCCTCAGCCTCAAAACATCCCACACCAACAACTGCGTCAAGCAACTTCAGAGCAGTGTTCGAAGAATATTTTTCCTACAATGCTCACACAAAACTGATGATCAAGTTCTTGTGCAATCACCCACTGTTTGGACCCTTCGATTCATTCACAGACATTGTCCCTCTCTCAACCCTCTTCAAGTGTGCTTTTTCTGCCTATCGACCACTCGAAAACCTTCAAGAAGTGCATCTCAATCTTGTCAATGATTCTCTGGTCATCTTGACCAAGGAGAAATTTCTCACTGCAATAAACCTCCTTGTTCATCCATCTATCAAGGTTTTTACTCATTCGATGGCGGATATACTGTCAGCACTTTACCAAATGGGATACCAGAAGAAAATCAAGGGAATTGGGGAGTTCAAGAAAAACCAATTGCCCGCGGTCTGGCAATTCGTTTGTCATTTCATCATCCGCAGTCTATCCGGCAGATTTGGAGGCACAGACAACATGGGATTAAAGCTTCTAGAACTCGTATGGAGCATCTTCATAGGGCATGACGTCAACTACGGGCAGATCCTATGGGAAGATTTTATGTATTACATTCCAAAAGAAAGCCCAAGAGACAACCCTACCGAACTCACCTTTTCAAGGTTTTGGTCTCTCTGCATCTCAGATCTCCATGCGGATGCAAGAATCAGCATGGGCAACGACATCAACTTCTTTATAACCAAGGTTCTTAAAAGGTACAATCCCTCCTCTGATCAGACTGTTTTTGGACCAATAAGAAGACTACCCACTCACATTCTTTCTACCCTCGGTCTTGAGATTGCTGATGTCTCAGATCACATTGAGGCTAAGGAAGGTATTGCCCTATACCTTCCTACCCCGCCTCTTCCAACTCAATCCGCAGTTCTTGATCCCGTTAGTACCGCAGTCCCATCTTCCATAACTCTTTCCAATATTTCCTTATCCCAAAGACGCAAGCAGAAAGTCTCTACTCGTCATGCTCCCCGCAACACCAAGAAACAAGGAACTCATAAATAGGATGCTTCCAAGCCTTCCAAACCCTCCAAGAAAAGAAAAACTCCACTAGTGATCACTATAGTCGAACCAAGCGGACGTATCTCCAGCAGTGACTCTGATGAGGATGATCAACCCATTGCAATCCTCAAGAAACGCAAATCCGATCCCACTAGCCATATGCGTGACCGGACTGATACCTCAGCCTCTCAACGGGCTCCGGTAGTCCTTGGGATGGCCGCACATCCATTCGAAACAACCATCCTATACCACTCAGGCGCAAGCAGTGTGTCTAATTCACTGCATTGTGGAGACTCCCCCTAGGTCAATCCTAAGAGGATGGCTCAGGCTCCCGCCCTAAGGTCTCCAGGGCTTCCCGTCTTCATTTCTTTACCCCTCAGGTGCAAGCAATGTGTAGGGCATATTTCTTGTTTTTCGTAGGGCATTCCAAGCAAGAAAAGCAAGACAAACAAAGCAGCTTCAGCAGGAACAACAAGAAATTCTTTATGTGGCTAACTATTGGGCAGACGCAATCAATAATGCCAATATTGTCGCTACTTTCTGCAAAGTCCATGCCCTGATGGACAACAAGGTTGATACCATCCGCAAGGATCAAGAGGTGATAGCTGATCAAACTCCCTCAAAGCCTCCTCCATCTCCAACTGCCCAGGACTCCCAAGATGCAGGCACCGAAATCGAAGTTAGTTCTGCTCCTACCTTCGGTTTTGACGATCTTGATCGTCAAGAGGTCAGTCAACCAAGCCCTTCGGATGATGAACTTATGATGTATGTTGAAGAAGAAGATTCGAGTGGCTATCAGCATGCAACCTCCAAGACAAAGGAGAAGAAAAAGAAGAAAAAGATGTCCGTCTCCAGAAAAGAATTTCTCAATCTTCAATCCAAGGTTGATCAAATCCCGGTCGCAATCAAGTCTACTCAACCGCAGTTTGACGACGATCATGTGCCACAGTCCTTAATCGAAAGGATTGAACGACTAGAAGCTATGGAATGAATGATTGCTGAGAGAATTTCTCTCAAAGTTGAAATGGGGATAAGGTCCCTTGACAACAATCATCAAGCGGATCACAAGGGGTTTATGGCTGGTACGGAGCGCCTTATATCTGAGGTATCTGCAATAAAGGACAATTTGCATGTAGCCATTGCGGATCAATCTGCTCCCTCTAAGAAACTGATAGTTGAGACTCACACTGCATATGAGTCCACTATTTCAGTTCTCCATGCAACCATCAACAAACTTCAACGCTCATTATCATGCAACTTCCATGGCCCCGAAATTCTCCAACTAACAAAAGAGATTCACCGACTACTGTTCAACACCTCCTTTCCTGATAACCAGCAACTGGTTGAAGTTCTCAAAGCTCACTTCCAGGAGGTTTGTGCTATAGACGATGGCCTTAAATAATGGCTTAAGGAGTCTCCAACTCTGAACTCCTCAAGAGGGGGAAGTGAAGATGAAGTCCATCGAGAAGAAGACTATGAAGAAGAAGAACATCATTCCAACAACGCTTCTTAGAAACTCCCTTTACCGCAACCCTCACCGCAACACCACTCTCCACCACCGCAACACAAAATCATCCCTTCCCCTGAAAGACCTGAAACTCCTCCACAGTTCAAAATCTTGCGGATCACATGTCCTCTCCAAGCTCAAATGACTCCCCTGTAACGAAGCAAAAGAAAGCTGATTGGAAAGCAGCTAAACTTGCAGAGCTCATTTGGAGAGAGTGCGGATATGACACTGTGATGGATGAGTCCTTGACAAACTCCTGGATCAATCCCCACCCCAGACTTCTTGATGATGACTACAAACCGTATCTTACATATGTTGAACCTCCATTGGATGGATACTGGGATGTCCCTATCTCCCCAAACACTAAATACTTCATTGTATTTGAGCAGTTTTACCGCAACCTTCCCAATCACAAGAGACTGTCAATGGAGTTTGAAAGACTTAACCGGTTCTATGCCAAGCATGCCTCTCCCATTGAGAATGTCACACCCCAAAACCGAGAACGGCGGAAACGTTCTGGGGTGGAGGACGTCATGTAATGTATCACAACAATGTAAAGTAGCAAACAAGCAACAACATCATCCATTGCATTAATAGTATAATTTTAATTCCAAGTGTGTTCTTTCATATTCTAAAACAACATAATGAATATTCAAAATAAAAGACGAGGCATGACTTCTCTGTCTTCTCTAAACCTTGCATCAGTACTTGTCTATTTGTGACCTGAGAATACAAGTTATTTTGAAAGCGAGTATCAGCAATAAAGTTGGTGAATTCATAAGTATTTTAGTGTCATTACTTTGAAAAGTTGTTATGAAAGACTCATAAAAAAAAGTTTAAAGAAATAGTTTTGTATAAGTGAGAAAGCCCTACAAAATCTCATATTTCCTACTAGTATAAAAGGTAGTCTTCTACCAAGACTTGAATGTTTTGAAAGTACGAATCTCTACATAAGTGAAGGTTTTACCTTGCACAACTATTATTATTCAAATCTAATCTACCTCGTCGATTATGCGAATGTGACACAAAGTAAAGGTAATAAGGAAACTAATATAATAACATAAGTTGTATCCTTTTTGCACTAGGATATTCACGGCGTGGAAACTCGCCGAACAGTACACCCGTAAGTGTGTGAATGTGTCACACAGTAAAGGTAATTGTATCCTTTTGCACTAGGATATTCACGGCGTGGAAACTCGCCGAACAGTACACCCGTAACTATGTGAATGTGTCACACAGTAAAGGTAATTGTATCCTTTTGCACTAGGATATTCACGGCGTGGAAACTCGCCGAACAGTACACCCGTAACTATGTGAATGTGTCACATAGTAAGGTAATAAGGAAAATAATACAATAACAGAAATCGTATTTCGACATACATCATATATGTAATCATATCTATGTAAAGGTATCTATGTAATAGTATCTCTACATATAGCATAATATTATTTCTACATATAGCATAATAGTATTTCTACAGACAGCATATGTGAAATCGTATCTATGTAAAGGTATCCATGTAATAGTATCTCTACAAACAGCATGTATTCGTACAGACTCATGAATGAACTAACTCTTGTGTGATTCCTTGTACTAGGAATGGTATGTATGTCACACCCCCAAACCTGAACGGCGGAAACGTTCGGGGGCGGATGACTTCATGTGGTAACGTAACAAATGAATACATAGTAAAGAAAGCAATACAACCATCATATATATATAATTGAAAGTTTACATTTGTCAAAAGTTACATGTTCAAAACTCAATTACAATATGATGTCAAAATACGAGATTAAACTAGCACCGCAGCATCCCTTCATCAAAAGCGAAATGAATACCTGAAATTACTGATTTCCTGGGACATACAAGTAATTTTGAAAGAGTAGATCAGCATTTAAGCTGGTGAATTTCATAAGTATTTAAGTGACAATGTTTGAATGAAATGAAATGTTTTATCTTTGTTTGTTTGTGTTTAGAAAATCCTATATTTTCTACTAGTATAAAAGTAGCCTTCACTCAAGACCAATGTTTGTTTCCAAAATGTATGTAAATGTAAAATAACCAATGAGTTTGATAACCTTGTAAATCAATGCATTTTTAATACCCCTTGTGAGTTTTATAACCATACTATTGACTCTGAATGCCTATACACAACGTTCTTCAGGCGTTGGAATGTTATGACGTTTGTCACCCCAAACGGTGGACTGCAGCTAACAGTCAGGGCGCGGGTTGTCAAGCCCGTATAGATCTATACACAAACACCATGCTCCCCCTCCAAGGGATTCTGGTATATAATACAGGACTTGAGTGCTCGAACGTACATGAAGTTAGTGTCTCACAAATCCGTGGTATAAAAACAGATCTACTTGTTAAAATGTTACGTTTGTTCTTGTATACGAAAGTAAACTTCTTGAAATATATGTTTCTAGTACATAAGAGTTAGAAATCTGTTCGTAAAACTATACCTATTATAGTTTTCAAAAAGTGTGCCTTGTTTGTTTAGAAATACTTAGGAAAAGAATCACTTGTTTATGAAAGCATAGATTTTTGGTGTAGAGTCTAAGATAGAAAAGAATAATATAAGAACAGTTTAGTTTTATACATGCATTACAACAACTTTATATTTTAAAAGATCGAATGCTATTGTAACATATGTTATATATATATATATATATATATATATATATATATATATATATATATATATATATATATATATAAAAGTTCCTTTAAAGGTTTATAAATCGCATGTGATTTGAATATATAATAGTATATAAAAGAGTTTCTTTATGTAACACACGATAATACTCGTGTGTTTTACTTGTAATCCCCCCCCCCTTGAAAGCATATAAAAGTATTTAGAATAATTAAAACGGTTGATTAAGGGGTATGAAACTCACTTGAAAGTTTTGGAGATAGCGAGATGGAAAACCGGGCAGAGTTTCGTCTCGGGAAATGGATTTTCCTCGGGATTCTCGGGAATCTCGGGAGTAAAATCGACCTTCGGGACTTGAGCCAAAAAGACCAGAGCTTCGGGTTTGAACGGACACGGAAAACGAGGCAAAGTTGAGAGAGAGAGAAGAGAAATGAGCCCTTTCTTTGGAAACCCTCGCATCCTATTTATAGTAAGGCTGGTCTGCCTCGGTACGCGGGGCGTACGCTCGTACGCAGTGCGTACGCGTACGTCATGCATGACCGAAGCCTCGACTGCCTCGGCTTCGGATGGGACGGGTTGCTGGGTACGCGGGTCGGATGGGACGGCGGGTCGGACGGGTCGAGGCTTCGGACGGGTCGGACGGGTCGGTTCCTTCGGATAGCGCGACGTGGACGCTCAGAGGCCAATCCTCTCGGTTACGCGGAGCGTACAGGAGTACGCAGCGCGTACCTCGGATGAGGACGCTGACTCCCCTTCGGATAATATCCGAATTTTGATTAAAATAAATAATTAATTTATTTAATAAACTTCAAAAATTCATATCTTCTTCATACGAACTCCGTTTTCGATGGTCTTTATATCCTCGCGTAGGTGAGACTACGCTCTACAACTTTCGTTTAGACTCCGTCGGCAAATTCCAAAATTATTTTTTTTTATTTTTTTTATTTTTTTATTATTTAATCAAAACCCATCGTGTTTAAGGAATTTCTTTGAAAATTCATAACTTCTTTATCTGATGTCGGTTTTTGCCAGACTTTTTACCGCTGGAATACCATTGTCGAGACCTTCGATTCTCGTTTAGGTCATTCCGGCCAAAAGTCGCTCGATTTTCGATTCGAGTTTTTAGCTGTCTGTTGCTAAGCCGAACTTGGAAAAATCATAACTTCGCTATATGAAGTCGGATTTGGGCGTTCTTTTCACGTACGATCATGGTTCAAAGACATTTAATCAGAGAAAGAAATTAAGTAGAACTTATTTATACATTTTATTATGAAAGTAAATTTTATTACTCAGAAGTGGTTACAATACTTGACCCATTTTGGTCGTTACAAAGAGTTGAAATATCGGGTTGTCACATCATCCCCCCGTTAGAGAGAATTTCGTCCCGAAATTTAAAGTAGTAAAGATACTAGTGAACATGAAAGAGATGAGGGTACTTTTGTTTCATCTGATCTTCGCGTTCCCATGTGAATTCGGGTCACCGCTTGGCGTTCCAGCGAACCTTCACGATGGGTATGCGACTTTGTTTTGTTTGTTTGACCTCTCGGTCCATGATTTCTACTGGTTCTTCCACAAAGTTGAGGCTCTCGTTGATCTCGATCTCGTCGAGTGGAATAACAAGAGTCTCGTCGGACAGACACTTTTTCAAGTTTGAGACGTGGAAGGTTGGATGGATGTTACTAAGTTCGCGCGGTAGGTTAAGCTTGTAAGCCACAGGGCCGATTCTGACAAGAATCTCGAAAGGCCCTATGTATCTTGGATTTAGTTTCCCACGCTTTCCAAATCGTATTAAACCCTTCCACGGTGAGACCTTTAATAAGACGTGGTCTCCTACCTGGAATTCCAAAGGTTTCCTCCTTTGGTCAGCGTAGCTTTTCTGTCGGTCTCTTGAGGCTTTCAATCGTTCACGAATCTGAACGATCTTCTCTATTGTTTCACGTATGATCTCCGGACCAGTGAGAGTGCTTTCAGGAACTCTTCCTCTAGCTAACTGGGTATCGCCAACTTCAGTCCAGCACAGAGGGGATCTGCACTTTCGACCATAGAGGGCTTCAAACGGAGCAGCCTTTATGCTTGTATGATAACTATTGTTGTATGAAAATTCGACAAGGGGTCAATGAATATCCCATGCCTTTCCAAAGTCAATCACGCAGGCTCTCAGCATGTCTTCTAAAGTTTGTATTGTTCTCTCACTTTGTCCGTCTGTCTGTGGGTGGTAGGCTGTACTCATGTCTAGCCTAGTTCCCAGGGAATTTTGTAGTGACTGCCAGAATCTTGAAGTGAATCTACTATCTCGATCGGAGATAATGGATATCGGAACACCATGCAGTCGCACTACTTCCCTTAAGTAAGTTCTTGTAAGCTTCTCCATTTTGTCAGTCTCCTTGATGGGTAGGAAATGTGCGGATTTGGTCAATCTGTCGACAATGACCCATATGGTATCGAGTCCACTTGTCGTCTTGGGTAACTTGGTTATGAAGTCCATAGTAATCCACTCCCATTTCCATTCCGGTATCTCTGGTTGTTGTAGTAATCCTGACGGTTTCTGATACTCGACCTTAACCTTAGCGCAAGTAAGACATTTACTCACGAAGGTAGCAATTTCTGCTTTCATGTTAGGCCACCAGTACAGTTTCTTAAGATCCAGATACATTTTATCTGAACCCGGGTGAACGGAATATCTTGAGTTGTGAGCCTCGGTCATGACTACGTTTCTGAAACCACCATGATTTGGGGTCCAGATTCGGTCCATGAGATAGTAGGCTCCGCCACCCTTGACTTCTAAATTCTTCTCCATTCCTCGCAGGGATTCACCCGCCACATTTTCAGGTTGCAAAGCTTCCATTTGTGCTTCCTTAATTTGTGTGGATAAGTGGGAATGGATAGTCATGGTCAGAGATTTGACCCTCCGACCAGTGTATTCCTTTCGACTGAGGGCGTCGGCTACTACGTTGGCCTTGCCAGGATGATAACGAATTTCGCATTCGTATTCATTCAGTAACTCAACCCATCGTCGTTGTCGCATGTTGAGTTCCTTTTGATCGAAAATGTGTTGAAGGCTCTTGTGATCGGTGAAAATAGTACTCTTCGTTCCGTATAAGTAGTGCCTCCAGATCTTCAGAGCAAATACCACTGCTCCTAACTCGAGGTCGTGTGTCGTATAGTTCACCTCGTGTGTCTTAAGCTGTCGGGAGGCATAAGCGATAACCTTCCCTCTCTGCATAAGAACACAACCAAGTCCTTGATTTGAAGCATCGCAATACACTACGAAGTCTTCTATCCCTTCGGGGAGGGATAGTATCGGTGCGGTGCACAAGGCCTGCTTTAGTGTCTGGAATGCCTTCTCTTGTTTCGCTTCCCAGTCAAAGGCCACACCTTTCTGGGTTAATGAAGTAAGAGGTTTCGCAATGCTCGAAAAGTTCTTTATGAATCTGCGATAGTAGCCAGCTAGACCTAGAAATTGACGAATTTCTGTAGGTGTCATTGGTGCCGACCAGTTCTCAATAGCCTTAATTTTGGAGGGGTCCACGTGTATACCTTCCTCGCTAACAACGTGACCTAAAAATTCGACTCTTCGAATCCAAAATTCGCATTTAGAGAACTTCGCATAGAGTTTCTCCGTTCGCAGTGTTTCTAGGACTTTTCGTAGGTGTTGACTATGCTCTTCCTCACTTCGAGAGTAGATAAGTATATCATCGATAAAGACGATGACGAACTGATCCAAGTAAGGGCGGCATACCCTATTCATTAGGTCCATAAATACTACTGGTGCATTGGTTAATCCGAACGGCATCACCACGAATTCGTAGTGTCCATAACGAGTTCGGAAGGCTGTCTTTGGAATGTCCCCCTCTAGAACTCGTAATTGGTGATATCCGGATCGCAGGTCTATTTTGGAGAAGTAGTTCGCCCCTTGAAGTTGATCGAATAGGTCGTCGATACGGGGTAGAGGATAGCGGTTCTTGACAGTAAGTTTGTTCAGCTCTCTGTAGTCGATGCACATACGGAACGATCCGTCTTTCTTCTTTACAAACAAGACCGGTGCTCCCCAAGGTGAGAAACTTGGTCTTATGAAACCTTTGTGAAGGAGTTCATTAAGTTGACTGGAAAGTTCTTGCATCTCTGCTGGTGCAAGACGATAAGGCGACTTCGCTACTGGGGTAGCTCCTGGAATTAAGTCGATTATGAACTCGACTTGGCGTTGCGGTGGTAATCCTGGTAGTTCTTCTGGAAAGATATCGGGAAAGTCGCGTACTACCGAGATGCTCTTGATGTCCTTCAGTTCTTGACTGGTATCAACGATGTGCGCCAGGAATGCTCGACAATCCTTCCGCAAGCACTTTCGAGCTTGGATGCACGAAATGATGCGAAGGCTTGTACTAGATTTGTCGCCGTAGATAACTAATGTTTCGTTTTTGGGGAGGTTAAGACGGACTGCTTTCTCAAAGCACATGATGTCGGCGCGAAGAAGACTCAACCAATCCATGCCGACTATGACGTCGAAACTTTTAATTTGAACCGGCATGAGATTGATTGGGAAAGAATGGCCGTCTAATGTTAACGTACAGCCCATGTATATGCAATTTGTGTTTTCGGTTTTTCCATTGGCCATCTCTACAGTGAATGAATTTTCTAACTTGCTAGGTTTAGGTTTAAGTAAATGAATAAAGTTTTGACTCACGAAGCTTCTCTCCGCTCCACTATCGAATAATATGCATGCGTATGAATTATCGAGAAGGAACGTACCAGCAACTATAGTTGGGTCAGCTACAGCTTCGTCGTGGCCTATTGCCAAAACTCGTCCCACACCTCCGGTGTCTGCTGCCTTAGGACAGTTTCTCTTGTAGTGGCCTATCTCACCACAACCGTAGCAAGCCTGCCCCTACACCCACACCGGGAACTTGAGTGATCGGCTTTGCGGGTTCCTTGCAGAAACAGGCTGTGTGTCCTTTCCTGCTGCAGTTGGCGCACTGCATATCTCGACAAGGTCCATGGTGGTGGTAATTGCATTTGGTGCATTTTGGGAGGTTGCCTATATAAGGCTTTGTTGGGTAGGTATTTGTAGGGGCTGTAGCAGGTACGATGGCAGCATTTACTAAAACCAACTGTTTCTTTGCGGATTCTTGGGAAGACCCACCCTTCCCTTTAATCCACGCTCTCTTCCTGCCATTGTTGTTGTTGTTGCTGTTGTTGTTGTAGTTGTTGTTGTTGTTTCCTTTCTGTGGTGCTGGTGCAGAAGTGGTTGAGTTCTGATGACCTCCGTAGTCGATCAGAGATTGTGCCAGTTCCTTAGCACTTTCAAAGGTGTCAGGTTTAGACGCTAACACGCTTGATCGCATTTGGGGCGTCAGTCCCCAGATGTACCTTTCTATCTTCTTGCTCTCGGGAGCAATCATATCTGGACAAAGGATTGCCAGTTCGCAGAATCTGTTGGTATAAGTAGCGATGTCGGTACCCACCATTCCGAGAGTCCATAGCTCGTGTTCAAGCTTTTTAAATCTCTCCCCGTGGGCAGTATTCTCTCATCATCATGGCCTTCAAGCTCTCCCAGCTTATGGAGTTTGCCACGATTAGGGTAAGTACTTTAACGTGGCCATTCCACCAAGTTAAAGCTTTATCGAGAAGGGTGAAAGTTGCAAATTTGACCTTGCTGTGCTCGGGGCAGGAGCAGATTTCAAAGACCGCCTCCGTCCTTTCAATCCACTGCCTCAGGGCCATCACACCACCAGTACCATAAAACATTCGGGGCTTGGCATTAGTGAAGTCCTTATAGGTGCATTCTCGAGGTGGTCCATGACTCTCGCCATGGTTGGATGGGTGTGTGCCAAATCCCGAGCCATTAGCACTTGAGTTATTGATCTGTGACATGGCAGCTGCCACCGCTGCGGTGACTGCTGCTTGAAACATTACAGCATCAAATTGGGGTGGTGGAGGTGGTGGTGGTATAGGTGCTTCCTCACCGTTGTTTCACCTTGGATTCCTACGCGGAGGCATCCTTCAACTATAGTTTGAAAAGACAAGGATAAGAATTTCATAGAATGGAAAATGTATGTGTCTCATGAACTAAATCGCTATAGTTCAACAACAGATGATAGTATGAGTCTTAAAATAGAAGAATGAAAGTTATTTGTAAGACTGAAGGTATGAAACAAGTATTTGGATTCACAAAGACCATTCAAGGTTCAAACGAAATACTCAACATAGTAGTAATAGTGCCACTTATATTAATATAAAAGTTGTTACAACGATCATGAAAATTTGACCCCTATAAGGGTCTCCGATTACAAAGTTCGAGAAATTTAAAGACTTTTAGCCGAGGTCCTAAGCTATAACAAAATTTGAGTCCTTGACAAGCACTACTTGCGTCGAAGGTTGCGCTTGGAGCTTGACTCCGTATCTGATTGCTTTGACTCCATTAGACGCCTATCGAAAGCGGCTTGTTGTTCCCTTAGTTCGGCGAGGGCTGCAATCATTTGCGTTTGAAACGCTTCGGTTTGGAATTGGGCGTTGTCTTGCATCTTGTCCAGCCTACGGATGTCAGAAGTGTGAACCTGCACTTCCACGTTGATATCCCGGAGTCGACTAGCTTGTACTCCAGACTGATAGGACTGATTGGCTAACTTACCCACCATTACCGGGAGTGCTCGATCAGCCGAACCTCCGCCGCGGACATCATAGAAGTCCCGGCACATGCCGTAGGGAGGGCGTAGGTTTTGCTGTTGGCTCCAATGGTGGAGGTGACTTCCCCAGACGGGAGTCGGTCCTTGAAAGTTCCTTACGAAGACGGGAGGTTGAATGGGTGGTGGATCGATAACTTCCGGCTCTGAGTCGGTACCGGAGTCATCACCCACTTCTATGGGTTCCTCGTCCTCTTCGGGATCATCTTCGATCCATCCTCCGTTGCCTTGGTTGGGAAAGTAGGGGTCGCCAGGGTGGTGAAATCCAGCCATTTGACTGTACGAGAAATAGGGTTATAAGATTTGAATAAAGTCGGAACATGTAAAACATGTAAGTTAAACTAGTTTAGATAGCAAATACTCCTATAGTGTTTAAATTCTTGTGTTTGATTCTTGTAATGGTTTGGTAAGTTTTGACTTGTTGCTTACTATGATCATTCCTCGATATACGTTTGTCCAATCATGGGCAAATATAGTTGATCACGCTATATTTGTCCAAAATACTTGTATAAGATTTGAGTTGAACGAAATGCTGCTTAAGTGTAAAAAGAAAATTTGTTTTGTCAGAGAGTATTAGTCCCTTAAGCATTTATAGTTTGTATATCTTATGTGGTTCGATATACTTAGTTCACTATAAACATTGCTCTGATACCAATCTGTCACACCCCCAAACCTGAACGGCAGAAACGTTCGGGGGCGGATGACTTCATGTGGTAACGTAACAAATGAATACATAGTAAAGAAAGCAATACAACCATCATATATATATATATATATATATATATATATATATATATAATTGAAAGTTTACATTTGTCAAAAGTTACATGTTCAAAACTCAATTACAATATGATGTCAAAATACGAGATTAAACTAGCGCCGCAGCATCCCTTCATCAAAAGCGAAATGAATACCTGAAATTACTGATTTCCTGGGACATACAAGTAATTTTGAAAGAGTAGATCAGCATTTAAGCTGGTGAATTTCATAAGTATTTAAGTGACAATGTTTGAATGAAATGAAATGTTTTATCTTTGTTTGTTTGTGTTTAGAAAATCCTATATTTTCTACTAGTATAAAAGTAGCCTTCACTCAAGACCAATGTTTGTTTCCAAAATGTATGTAAATGTAAAATAACCAATGAGTTTGATAACCTTGTAAATCAATGCATTTTTAATACCCCTTGTGAGTTTTATAACCATACTATTGACTCTGAATGCCTATACACAACGTTCTTCAGGCGTTGGAATGTTATGACGTTTGTCACCCCAAACGGTGGACTGCAGCTAACAGTCAGGGCGCGGGTTGTCAAGCCCGTATAGATCTATACACAAACACCATGCTCCCCCTCCAAGGGATTCTGGTATATAATACAGGACTTGAGTACTCGAACGTACATGAAGTTAGTGTCTCACAAATCCGTGGTATAAAAACAGATCTACTTGTTAAAATGTTACGTTTGTTCTTGTATACGAAAGTAAACTTCTTGAAATATATGTTTCTAGTACATAAGAGTTAGAAATCTGTTCGTAAAACTATACCTATTATAGTTTTCAAAAAGTGTGCCTTGTTTGTTTAGAAATACTTAGGAAAAGAATCACTTGTTTATGAAAGCATAGATTTTTGGTGTAGAGTCTAAGATAGAAAAGAATAATATAAGAACAGTTTAGTTTTATACATGCATTACAACAACTTTATATTTTAAAAGATCGAATGCTATTGTAACATATGTTATATATATATATATATATATATATATATATATATATATATATATATATATAAAAGTTCCTTTAAAGGTTTATAAATCGCATGTGATTTGAATATATAACAGTATATAAAAGAGTTTCTTTATGTAACACACGATAATACTCGTGTGTTTTACTTGTAATCCCCCCCTTGAAAGCATATAAAAGTATTTAGCATAATTAAAACGGTTGATTAAGGGGTATGAAACTCACTTGAAAGTTTTGGAGATAGCGAGACGGAAAACCGGGCAGAGTTTCGTCTCGGGAAATGGATTTTCCTCGGGATTCTCGGGAATCTCGGGAGTAAAATTGACCTTCGGGACTTGAGCCAAAAAGACCAGAGCTTCGGGTTTGAACGGACACGGAAAACGAGGCAAAGTTGAGAGAGAGAGAGAAGAGAAATGAGCCCTTTCTTTGGAAACCCTCGCATCCTATTTATAGTAAGGCTGGTCTGCCTCGGTACGCGGGGCGTACGCTCGTACGCAGCGCGTACGCGTACGTCATGCATGACCGAAGCCTCGACTGCCTCGGCTTCGGATGGGACGGGTTGCTGAGTACGCGGGTCGAATGGGACGGCGGGTCGGATGGGACGGCAGGTCGGACGGGTCGGTTCCTTCGGATAGCGCGACGTGGACGATTAGAGGCCAATCCTCTCGGTTACACGGGGCGTACAGGAGTACGCAGCGCGTACCTCGGATGAGGACGCTGACTCCCCTTCGGATAATATCCGAATTTTGATTAAAATAAATAATTAATTTATTTAATAAACTTCAAAAATTCATATCTTCTTCATACGAACTCCGTTTTCGATGGTCTTTATATCCTCGCGTAGGTGAGACTACGCTCTACAACTTTCGTTTAGACTCCGTCGGCAAATTCCAAAATTATTTATTTATTTATTTATTTTTATTATTTAATCAAAACCCATCGTGTTTAAGGAATTTCTTTGAAAATTCATAACTTCTTTATCTGATGTCGGTTTTTGCCAGACTTTTTACCACTGGAATACCATTGTCGAGACCTTCGATTCTCGTTTAGGTCATTCCGGCCAAAAGTCGCTCGATTTCCGATTCGAGTTTTTAGCTGTCTGTTGCTAAGCCGAACTTGGAAAAATCATAACTTCGCTATATGAAGTCGGATTTGGGCGTTCTTTTCACGTACGATCATGGTTCAAAGACATTTAATCATAGAAAGAAATTAAGTAGAACTTATTTATACATTTTATTATGAAAGTAACTTTTATTACTCAGAAGTGGTTACAATACTTGACCCATTTTGGTCGTTACAAAGAGTTGAAATATCGGGTTGTCACAATGTAGAAACTCCTAACTATACCTATTATAGTTACTAGTAATGTACGAGTATAATCGGAAGTATATCTTTGCTACCCAAAGGTACTATATTGAATGATGGATCTTTTATGACTATATATGTATACATGACATATATTTAATATTTAGATGACCTTCAGACGGATAACTGATACCCTAAAGCCACATCCCAACAAGGAAAAGGAAATAAGGCAAGCTAGCCGTTCTAAGTCCTTTAAACATTACTTATATAACTATACCTATATAGGCATGCATTTGACAATTAAAAGTATAAAATAAGTTTTGTAAAACCTTTGAAAAGTTTAATAACTAAGAAAAGATGACTTGATGTCAGATTATAAAATGATTTTGAAAATAGTTTAACAAAACAGTTTAAGTGTAAGAAAACCTTTTATGGAAACACGACTATAATAAATTTTGAAAAGAAACCTACAGTACGCAAGACAATTTTATAAAGAGACCTAAACAAGTAAAAAAATGTTTTGGAAAAGCCATTTAAAGTAAGATGTTTGGTAAAATAGCTAAAAGTGTAATAAATCCATTTGTCGGGTAGGGTGCTAGGTGTCGAGTGAGGACTTGAACACACACACGGATCCTATGTCACATGTAGTGACACATAATGTATCTAATTAGTTATTTAATTACTAATTAATTGAGTAAAGGCGTTCTAATGTATCAAAACACTTCGATTCAAGTGCTAGAAGTGCTAAGGGTTTCATCAAAACCCTTTAGGGGTGTTTACGATTTTAGGAGATCTCCAAACGGTGAACACTTGTTCTTGGGTGATTTTGGTGTTCAATCCATGGTTTTCTAAGAACACTAAGTAAATAACTAGTTAGGAATAGTATACTTACTTATAAGAAGCTTGTAAAAGTGTTTAGGACCCAAGAACACTAGTGTGTGTTCTTGGTGTTTTGAAGAACACTTGAAGATCTATGTAAAAATCAAGAATTTATGGATGAAAAGATGCATAACACTAGATTAAGTGTTGTAGGAAAGATTCTAGGTAAGAAAACTTACACTTTTGGCAGATTTGGAAGAATGGACTTATGATACTTGAGAGAAAAGTATTGTGTTCTTGAGGTGGGAAGTGGGAAGTGAGTAAAAGATGTGTAAACTCATGCTATATGCATGAGTTCTTTGGAAATAAGTGTTTACGGCCGAAACAGCATTTGCTGGCCGTAAACTCCTAGCTAAAGTGTTGGTTGCTCGGTTTGTTACACTTTACTAATAACGACACTTCTTTTTATTAAATCGTTTGACGAAAAATAAAATAAAATACCAAACGGGCTTAAATCCGGCCAAAAATGTTCGGAAATGTTTTTGACTATTATTTGAAATGTTTGACTATAGAAATTATACAGATGAAAATTTAGGGTTGTCACATCATCCCCCCGTTAAAGGGAATTTTGTCACGAAATTAGAATTTAGGAAGGGGAGTAGGCATGAATAATCAAGACAAGCAGTGGGGATACTTCTTAATCGATTGATTCTCGTGCTCCCAAGTGAATCCAGGTCCTTGGTTGGCATTCCAGCGAACCTTCACTAATGGGAAGCGGCGTCGCTTCGTCCGTTTGACTTCCCGGTCCATGGTCACAACGGGTCTTCCACGAAGGTAAGGCTCTTGTGGAACTCAATTTCTTCGAGTGGGATTACAAGAGTCTCTTCAGATAGATACTTCTTTAAGTTCGATACGTGGAGGGTAGAATGTACTTTACTAAGCTCGCGGGGTAAATTGAGTTTGTGAGCTACAGGGCCGATTCTGGCTAGAATCTCGGAGGGCCTAACTATCTTGGGTTTTAGCTTTCCACGTTTTCCGAAGCGTATTAAGCTTTCCCAGAGTGAGACTTCTAAAGGTTTCTCCCTCTTGCTTCTCTTCAGGGTCAAAGTTGTAAGAGGTTTCGTAATTTGCGAGGGGTCCTCTAGAATTCCCATATCAATAATAGTGTCTTAGGAATTTGACTATTATTTGAAATGTTTGGCTGTAAAATTATACAGATGAAAATTTCGGGTTGTCACAGAGAAGATCTAGTCCAACGACAGACCTTCAGCAGTCAAGAACTTCAAATCTCGCAAATTTATGAAGGTCGATTTTGTGCAATACACACTCACAAGAAGGAATCAGGACTATGTCCGTACCTAAGCTGACTTCCCCTGCATGAACCCAGAAGAAGTCCTCTAGATAGCAAAGGTGTTCCAAAATAAGTGTGAAAATCATCTGAAGATGAAGAATGCACTGGAAAGGGCAAGTACTTATCTAAAATGAAACTGTCTGTGACTTTGCTCAGATCGATGCGGAGATCCACCCAATTATTTCCCAAAAGATTGATCTACCTCCTCTTGATCCCGCACAAATGCCAACCGAAGGCTATGAGCAAAGATCCCTTGGTGCTACAAACTTTCCTGAGCTTGGAGTGATCTTTAAAAGGAAGACTGATCAAGTCAAGTACTTCATCCCCTTGTCCTCCATGAACCGACTCTCGAAGAAACAACTTGAAATCTGTCGAACCGCAGTGGAAAAATCGAAGCATACAATTGCCGAAGTCAAGTTTGAGATTTTAAGAAGGATCACTTGGTTGGAAAATGTTAGGAAATTTTGGTGGATCCTGATCAAGTTCCTTAAATTTGATAAGTGAAGAAAATTAGAGGTCACTTAGGGGGAAATTGTTGATACATGAAGTGACCCTCTTAATTTTGTCTACCGCAGTCTCCAGCTCTCCGCAGTCAAGCTCCTTCAGCGATTAAATCTGAAGTTGTCTAAAGCTACCACAATCGTTTTTCTGTACTTAGTTTATTTTCTTTCTATAATACTCTCTATTGTCCAGTATGCCTTGCATGACTACTCTTAGAGAGTGAATCACTTGTATTTCCCGAGTCTCTATAAATAGAGCTCACCTTTTATCAATCAATACAGATCACTTCTTACTCATCTCTAGATCTTAATTATCTTCAATTCATCTCATATCTCTCTTACTCTCTGAAATACTCTCGATCACAACTGATTAACACCTCTCTTCAGAGCAACTCATTCGTGAGTTTATCACTAAGATTGATCTCATACACTAACTTGGTTTGAATGCATTCCATGTTATGAATCAACTTATGTGTTTACTTGATATATTACCTACTGTCATTTATGTTTCTTTATATTTCTGCAACTAACTATCTAACCATCTAACATATTAACTTATTATTGTTGAGCTTTTAGATCCTTTGAGATTAACTAATTCTGCAAGCATACTTGTTCTAACATTTGTTCAAGTGTGTCTCAAGTTATTTCTCTTAACAATAGGTTAAAGGAATTGTATTCTACTGATGAAGATCTGGAACATTCGATTCAAACCTTGTTGCTTTCTGAATTTGGTGATTTCAAACAGAAGCTCGAAGAGAAACTCATTCATGCCTTTGATCGGTTTAATCATCTCCTTAGTAAGATAATAAAGCATGGGATCGAAAGGAAGGTTATTGAGCAGAAGGTTACCTTCATGAACGGTCTTAGACCCGAGTGGATGGCAGTTGTGTCCATAGTGAAGGCACACGAACAATTCAAACCCTACTCTCTGGCGAAGCTGGTGGAAATTCTAAAGTCCTATGATAGTGCGGTATCAAAGGAAACGAATGTGGTTTCCAGCTTGGGTTCATTGGCTTTTATCTCCAAAGGAAAGAGTGTTGTTGAAGAAGAAGAAGAATTAGATCTTGCTGACTATGATCTAACTAGTGAAGAGTATGCCCTGATGGTTTCCAATCCAAGAAAGTTTATCAAAAGGAAGTTCCCCGCCAACAAGAACCGAAACTGGCAAGGAAGTTATAGTTCTGAAAAAGCGAAGGACAAACCAAAGATGGGTTCAATGTCTGAAGAATCTAAGATGGAAACAAAGATTGGTGGTGATTCAGGTTTTGACTGTCATTATTATGGAGGCAAGAACCACTTTGCCAAAGAGCGTATGCTGAAGAAGAAGTCTGAAAGAGTTGATGAAGACGATGAGGAAGCGAACCTCCTGAGACGATTGGAGGAGATCAAGAAAAAGAAATCAGCAGCTAACAATAACACCATGAATGCTTAGATTGTACAGGATACATGTGATCATGATGAATTTGGTGGAGTGTAGGTGTGGTCCACAGATTCAGAAGACGAGGAAGTAAGAAAGCCCACTCATGGCAAGGCTCTGCTAGTGAAAAAAGAAAAGGTTGAGGTAAGATGTTTGATGGTGACGGAAGGTTTATCACAGATACGAGGATACATAACAGATGGTGGGCTGGATAACGAGAAGGAGCGATGTAACGTCCAAAATTTCAAAACAATTAAAACTTTTCAAAAACCACTCATTTTAATAACGTTGTTACAAAAGGTTTTCAATACATTATTTAACAGAGTATTTTCCCAGGTTCATATCATAAAACATCAACGCGAGGAATGGTACGATCACGCCTTTGCCTTGCCACAGACTCCTGAGAACCTGAAACATAAAACCACAACTGTAAGCCCGAAAGCTTAGTGAGATACCCCCAAAATACCAACCACATATACGCCCTTCCAGGCCACAACCTTCTGGTCCATGTGTCTCAGGGGACTTCCGTCCTTGCTGGGTAAACCTTCCGGTCCTACCCACGCCGACCTTCCGGCCCACAACACAACATATTGCCTTCCGGCCCATAACATATTGCCTTCCGGCCCATAGCATAAAATGCATACATAACATAACAAATCATATCACATAATCATATAGCAGTTCACAGACAACAACCGATCAACAGATCACATATCATAGCATTACTCTAAACAAGATACCGGTCTAGCCGGTCACTAGCATAACATTACCCTACGAATCAGTCAACATACTAAATGCATACATACGCCTTTCCAGGCCATGACCTTCCGGTCCACATAGCAATGCCTTCCGGCCCATAACATGTAATGACAACTACCCGGATTTCCATCCGATAAAAGGGTCGGCCTTGGTGCCATAAACCCTAGCGATATAGTGAGGATAACTCACCTTGAAACTGCCCAATGAACAGGTAGCTCAAGCTGCTCCGATCACTGATACGATCTCCACCTCTGGACAGCCACCAATGCACTGAACTCAAACAATAAACAACAATTATCAAAATACCCCTGGAACCACTGGTCAATCCTTGGTCAAAGACAAGGTCAATGTCAACCCCTAACTGACCCTACTCGCCGAGTCAACCCTATGACTCGCCGAGTCCCCATACTCAGAACTTCACTCAATCCGCGATCTAACTCGCCGAGTCACCCCAAGACTCGCCGAGTTCAACAACCCTGAGTCCACTCGCCCTTGACTCACCGATTCTCTAAGATTCCCTTTCTACACGTCGAGTATCCCCCTTGACTCGACGAGTTCCTCCTGGACGAATCGCGGGGCCACCCCGACTCAACTCGCCGAGTCTGAAGAACAACTCGACGAGTCCTAGTTAATCTTCAAGCTACTCGCCGAGTCTGTTCATCGGACTCGGCGAGTCCATGCCATGCAACCGCTCAACTGCTTTCTAAGATCAGAACTGCTCCGACCATTCATAGGTCTGGCCTTCCTAGATTGATTCATCTCGTAAGATCCTCATTTCGGTGCTCATAATACACCCCATGACTCATAATTTACATTTTGACCTAAGGCATAAGGATTCCAATCCAAAACCTCCATTGACTCCCGAAATGCTCAGGCATGGGACATTCTGGACTTCCAAAGGTCCTAATACAGAGTTCCTACCGCTTGGGGGACTAAGGTAACACTCAATCTAGCCACAAAATGGTTCAAGAAACCCTAAATCCATAAACACATCAACATAGAAGGATGCAACTTGAAATATTACCTGAATAACGTGCTCTCTGTGTCCCCAATCCTCAGAATGTGGCTTCTCTTGTTGTTCCCTTAACCAAGCCTCCTCTTCCTTGCAAAACAACACTTCCAAAATCAACAATGGTCTTCTACCTTGCTCCAGATGCTCACAATCGAATTAGGGCTTCACTCACAGGACTAGGGTGAACAATGACGGCCATAAGGCCCCTTATATATGTCCCCAAACCTGGACGGTTAGGGTTTCACTAACCAGCATGGACTCGCCGAGTCCATATCCGGACTCGTCGAGTCCAGTCGCGAACCCGCGACCAGATCTGCGATCCTACTCGGCGAGTCTGAGCTCCAACTCGCCGAGTCCCCTCTTAAAACACCCAAAATCATAATTATAGCAATATCTAGAAATCCGGGCTGTTACAACTCTCCCCCACTAGGACTAGACTTCGCCCTCGAAGTCTCACTCTGAAAATAGCTCTGGATGCTGCTCCCACATCTCACGCTCCAGCCCACAGGTCATTTTCGATCCCCTCCGGTGCTGCCACTGAACTAACACCAGAGGTATCTCCTTATACCTCAGAACCTCGATCTTCCGATTTCTGATGACCACTGGTCTCTCGGCATAATTCAGGCTCGCATCCACCTGAATGTCTTCTAATGGGATCACTGCCGACTCATCGGCTATATACTTTTCTCAATTGCGACACATGAAAAATGTCGTGGATTTGTCTCAAATCCGTGGGCAACTCCAAACGGTAGGCCACCTAGCCTACCCCCGCAATCACATGAAAAGGCCCAATATACCGGGGCCCCAACTTGCCCCTCTTCCTGAATCGAATCACTCCTTTCCAAGGAGAGACCTTCAGGAGTACGAAGTCGCCGACCTGAAACTCAAGCTCGGACCGGCGTCTGTCTGCATAACTTTCCTGTCGGCTCTGGGCGGTCAATAACCTCTGTCTAATCTGTTGAATCTGCTCTGTCGACTGAAGCACGATCTCTGTACTGCTCATCACTCTCTGGAACCGAGAATTACCCAAGATGCAACTCTGCTCTAATTCTCAACGATCACTTGACCCCTAAGGGTTAGGAACCCATGAACCACCGGATCCCCGATCCAAAGCCCACTTTGTCCATTCCGGACCGACTGAGAGACCCATTCTTACTCTCAGAGCAACTCTCACGAGTTCTCCTCTTGCAATCACATACACATGCTGAACTAGCCCAAACACCCGCAGGTTGGAAGACCCGATACACTGATGATATCCTCGAACATCTCCCAGGATGAACCACTAATATCCACCCTATACCCTGATTAGAATCACACTGAGAATTCAAGATTCTCTCTCCCCCTGCATCCCTTCTGAGCCTCAACAGACATCCCAAACCGGATGGGTTCCTACTTCACTGCCGCGCACACGATGCCCAAAACCATACTCGAAATACTCTAACCATAACTCTGCTCTGCAGCTTTCACTTTCGTGAACTTGCACTCCCCTTCGGAGTTACACACCTTTCTCTTTTCCTTTTCCAAGGAACCCTCTTGGCCATAATGCCACTCCAACCAGTGCCACGGTGCTCGCCCCAAGCGACACCACCCTTTTTGCGTAACCGTTATTCACATACTCTGGTTCTCATTGCAGGGGCTCTCAAGCCCATGCACTCTCTCCATTCCACAAAATCACTACCTCAACTAAACAAAATCACTAACCCGGGGCCAGACCTTCCAATGTAATCACACTGCAACATACAAAATCCGAAATCTCAAACTGATCCAACAATACTATCAGAGTCCCCAGCATGACTGGACCGACTCTCATAACACACACCAGCCACTCGAGGCTATATCTCAGTGGGTCCGTACACCCAAACTCTGTGAACCCTCAGGTTCTAACTTTGGGAACCTTCCGGTTCCAACCCTAGAAACATGCACCACATAAATCCCGTGGGATTAATGCAGTACAACCCATCATGTACATCAAGCATACAAATACTCTGATCACATAACCCCGGTTACTTACTTAAACTTGATCCCGGCCTGCTCCCAGGCCTCCACAATCAATTGCCCTAGGTCTGTATCCCACCCCGCATACCCGACACTCGCTCTTGTCAGCCCATACTCTGAGCTGACAGAACACTGCTGAATCCCAACAGCTAAGCACCCTCACATACTCATCGATCTCCCGGAGAATTCTCCAATTCTCCCCCACTTAAAGCACTGACTAACAGCCACCGATCGCCATTAACGACCTTCCAGAACAACCCCGCACAAAGAGAACACTTACACACTGACTGCTTCCCACAAGCATAAGCAACCCTCAGCAAAACACATCTCCTCCCTGATCAATCCGCTCAAAAGAATTCGGCCTTCCAATTATCCACTCCACGACTGTAGATGCTACCCGACATTCAACCCAGTGCCGCATCATCGCTATCAACCCTCACGAATGATAACCAACGGAATTCCCAAACAATAACTCATAACCAAACCCACAACCTGCAAAAGGATGGATACCGCATCGAAAACCGCACAATAATATCGACACCAAAACACCAGACTATAGCCATACCAAACCATTAGGGAACAACGAATGCCAAAGCGAAAACCTGAAACACCAATCCATAACCATGCCAAACCCGCGAAACAACGAATACCGCATCGAAATCCACCCAAGAGACCAGCACAAACAATACGCCACAATCAACGCAAGATAATCAAGACATCAAGAAAGCATCATACCCGCAGCTGCCTCCAGCACTGCTCCGTCTCCCTCTACCGCAAGCCGATAAGCACGACCCTGAGCCCTTGGGGCTCCGCTCCATCCTGCCCTCCTCCTGAACTCCTCAAGGTGGCCGGTGCTAGAGCCTGCACCGGTCCTGCAGAAAGCTGTGGACAGTTGACCCCCAAATGTCCAACCTGCCGACAATGATAACAAATCCTCAAATCCCGAATCGGCACTGACTGCCGACAATCACGTGCATAGTGCCCCTCCTTTCCGCACTTGCGGCATGCACCACCGGACCAGCAAACTCCGGTGTAATCCCTCCCACACTTCCCACAAGTGTGGCCGCTCCGATCCCCCATTCTAACATCAACGGTACTGGACTGTTTCGGCGCTGGCTGCGACTGCATCGGAGCCTGCCTCAGCTCACGCAACTGCAAATCAACCTCTAACTCACGCCGCATGGTGGCCTCCTGTAACACCAACAAGGTCTCGCACCTCTGCGCAGACACGAACTGTATGATATCCCCCTTGAGCATACTCAGATATCGGGACATCTGAGCCTGCTCCGAAGCGAACTCAGGGCAAAACATCGCCCTCTCAATAAACATCCTGGTGCTCTCAGTCACCGACTCCGAATCCTGCTTCAGCTCAAGGAACTCCCAAGCCAATCTGTCCCTCTCATCTCGCGGAACATAGCGAGTACTGAACATCTCTCTCTGAACTGATCCCCTGAAACCGCAGCCCTCTGCGCGTCGGAATATGACCCCGTGGTCAATCTCCACCAATAGGTCCAGAGCACACCTCACCCTCTGATCAGCAGGGCATAAACTCGTGGAGAAACACCCCTCCACGTCCGATAACCATCTCATGGCAACAGTCGAGTCCTGAACTCCATCGAATGTGGGAGGCTTCGTATAATAGAAGTCCCGATACTGAAAACTCCAACTAGCTCCTCCCCTTGCCGCTGCTACAGCCGCTGTAGCCACCGCGGCAGTCGTCTCTGCGAGAGCCGCATATCGCTCATCAAAATACTCAATCATGGCGGTCTTGATCGACCCAAACAATTCCGGCAACTCAGCCCAGAACAATGCAGCAACCCCATCACGCAGGATCTCGCGAATCCTCGCATCCCGCTCGCTTGTGCTCGTCTGATCGATAACCTCCGACAGCACCGATCCACCCGGAACTCGCTCTCCAGCTCCCGATCCTGATCCAGATCCACTATCATCATGCCTCGAAATCTCCATACTGAAGACACCATACCAATCTCAGACACTTCCCACAATTCTGGGATCCAACTCTCGCAGTCCTACCCTAGAGATCATGGTTTCCCTTATATGCGTATGGGTCCTGTGCTTTCAGTAGTACGGGCCCATACTACCTTCCACACCTACCCATATTTGTATGAAGTACTACCACAATACCCTAGAGAACATGCATAACAACTATCAACCCTCACCACTAGAGGAACACTGAGAATATCCCATAAGGGACCCTAGGCTACAGGCATCACAAATCAGGCAACATTATCATGAATTCCTGAAGATCCCTAGCCTAACTCTAGCATGCTGTTCTATCAAGCTCAATAAAACAAATATCATGTATGGTATCTTGGGGTTACTTACTGGCTCCGGCTGATCGTACCTCCGCGTCCTCCTTTTACTAAATTTGAAAACCATTTTAATTTCTCTTTTTAAAATCCTCCTCGATTTGAAACTGGAGTCACACGAATGTTTCCCCCAATTCACTCAAACCAAGGCTCTGATACCAACTTGTAATGTCCAAAATTTCAAAACAATTAAAACTTTTCAAAAACCACTCATTTTAATAACGTTGTTACAAAAGGTTTTCAATACATTATTTAACAGAGTATTTTCCCAGGTTCATATCATAAAACATCAACGCGAGGAACGGTACGATCACGCCTTTGCCTTGCCACAGACTCCTGAGAACCTGAAACATAAAACCACAACTGTAAGCCCGAAAGCTTAGTGAGATACCCCCAAAATACCAACCACATATACGCCCTTCCAGGCCACAACCTTCTGGTCCATGTGTCTCAGGGGACTTCCGTCCTTGCTGGGTAAACCTTCCGGTCCTACCCACGCCGACCTTCCGGCCCACAACACAACATATTGCCTTCCGGCCCATAACATATTGCCTTCCGGCCCATAGCATAAAATGCATACATAACATAACAAATCATATCACATAATCATATAGCAGTTCACAGACAACAACCGATCAACAGATCACATATCATAGCATTACTCTAAACAAGATACCGGTCTAGCCGGTCACTAGCATAACATTACCCTACGAATCAGTCAACATACTAAATGCATACATACGCCTTTCCAGGCCATGACCTTCCGGTCCACATAGCAATGCCTTCCGGCCCATAACATGTAATGACAACTACCCGGATTTCCATCCGATAAAAGGGTCGGCCTTGGTGCCATAAACCCTAGCGATATAGTGAGGATAACTCACCTTGAAACTGCCCAATGAACAGGTAGCTCAAGCTGCTCCGATCACTGATACGATCTCCACCTCTGGACAGCCACCAATGCACTGAACTCAAACAATAAACAACAATTATCAAAATACCCCTGGAACCACTGGTCAATCCTTGGTCAAAGACAAGGTCAATGTCAACCCCTAACTGACCCTACTCGCCGAGTCAACCCTATGACTCGCCGAGTCCCCATACTCAGAACTTCACTCAATCCGCGATCTAACTCGCCGAGTCACCCCAAGACTCGCCGAGTTCAACAACCCTGAGTCCACTCGCCCTTGACTCACCGATTCTCTAAGATTCCCTTTCTACACGTCGAGTATCCCCCTTGACTCGACGAGTTCCTCCTGGACGAATCGCGGGGCCACCCCGACTCAACTCGCCGAGTCTGAAGAACAACTCGACGAGTCCTAGTTAATCTTCAAGCTACTCGCCGAGTCTGTTCATCGGACTCGGCGAGTCCATGCCATGCAACCGCTCAACTGCTTTCTAAGATCAGAACTGCTCCGACCATTCATAGGTCTGGCCTTCCTAGATTGATTCATCTCGTAAGATCCTCATTTCGGTGCTCATAATACACCCCATGACTCATAATTTACATTTTGACCTAAGGCATAAGGATTCCAATCCAAAACCTCCATTGACTCCCGAAATGCTCAGGCATGGGACATTCTGGACTTCCAAAGGTCCTAATACAGAGTTCCTACCGCTTGGGGGACTAAGGTAACACTCAATCTAGCCACAAAATGGTTCAAGAAACCCTAAATCCATAAACACATCAACATAGAAGGATGCAACTTGAAATATTACCTGAATAACGTGCTCTCTGTGTCCCCAATCCTCAGAATGTGGCTTCTCTTGTTGTTCCCTTAACCAAGCCTCCTCTTCCTTGCAAAACAACACTTCCAAAATCAACAATGGTCTTCTACCTTGCTCCAGATGCTCACAATCGAATTAGGGCTTCACTCACAGGACTAGGGTGAACAATGACGGCCATAAGGCCCCTTATATATGTCCCCAAACCTGGACGGTTAGGGTTTCGCTAACCAGCGTGGACTCGCCGAGTCCATATCCGGACTCGTCGAGTCCAGTCGCGAACCCGCGACCAGATCTGCGATCCTACTCGGCGAGTCTGAGCTCCAACTCGCCGAGTCCCCTCTTAAAACACCCAAAATCATAATTATAGCAATATCTGGAATTCCAGGCTGTTACAAGCGAGAGGACAGATGTTTCGTTGCGAAACTTGTCACTGCACAGATCAACGAATGTGATCAGTTGATCAAGAAGGTACAAAATATTCTCACTTCTCTGAAAATTCCTATTACTAACTATGAAAAGGAACTGAATGGCTTAAGATCTAAATTCTAGTTTAAGTAGTAGTCTTACCCAAACTCATGTCACAAACTCTAACCTGACTTATCAAATTAGCAGGATATCGTCGAAGAGTGAGGAGAGGAGAATCTAGATTGAACAGAAGGAGAAGGAATTAATTAGGTCTAGGTATGAGTCAATCTATTTGCAACGAGACAATCTTAAGCTTTTAAAACAACGAAACATTTTTTGTTTGATTGCAAAAAGATTATATTTCAATATCACTCAGTTACATCTCGATTGTGAAATAGGAAAGAAGATACATCGCATGATTTTACCCTTCCTTGAGTTGAATGAGGATGAAGTCGATGCCGAAGCTTACAACTATGAAAATGTTGTATCTTCGGATGAAATATCTCCTGCCTACAAAATTGGTCTTGACAAAATAGAGTGCTACATAAAGTCAAAAAACCATAAGGACATGCTCAAAAATATGTTAGATGAAAATGATAAATTGAAACTGAGAACCGAAACTGTACAGAAATTTGACTCGTTGAATGCCAAATTAAGTTCAGAAAATAAAATTGATGTTGAAAATGCATCTGAACTTAATGAGGATGATGACATGAGTCAAATCTCTGTAGAGGATGTGGTGGACAGTTCTGAATTTGTCAAGAGTGAACCCGAAACTAGTAAAAATCTTATTTCTGAAAACTCTATTGAGTTCGCTCGCTCATCGATAGACAAGACCAAAGTCCTCAAGGAAAAAGTTGTTGTATATCAAAAGGTTCAAACAAATCCAAATCAAGTTTACACAGTTCAAGGAGTCACACCTCAACAAACAGCAGAATTGATAGCATTGGTAAAAGAAGATAATGCTAATGGATGTGAGGAGTTTTTCTGGTCAGCACTGATAGATAACGCTGATGAAATAGAAGGTCTATCTCAGAAAACCTCATGGAGAGTGAAGGGTAGGTATGTGGCAGAACCACTTAATGAACCTACACGATATGATGTGCCAAGCACAAGAGGCACCAAAACATCTTCAAGCAAACCAGTGATAGCATCCAGTGAGACATGTTCGTCAAAGAGCAAAATACATGCTCAAGTACCGAAGAAACAGGCCAATATTCATAAAAATCCAAAACAGGTGGCAGAACGAAAACACCAATGTAACCTGAGATACAAGAAGAATCTCTTAGAAAGAAAACAATTTTGGCGATCCCAGAATCCTTGTTGCGTTAGGTATGAAAAGACAAATAAGTCACGAGGAGAACCAAGAGCCAACTGAAAGAAGAGTTTCAGGCATCATAATGTAAGAAACGGAAATGGTAAATTCGGTCCTCATGGGAATAGCAACCGAAAGGAAGTTTTGGTCCTCAACATGTAAGCAACCGAAAAGAAGGTGTCGGTCCTCAACATGTAAGCAACCGAAAGGAAGGTTTCGATCATCAACATAATAGCAACCGAAAGGATGGGTTCAGTCCCAGATCCAATTATCAGAAGAACAGAAGGAAAGAAATTCTTCATACTCAACAAAGGAAGAGCAATAATCAACGATCTAATCTTGCTTCTAAACCTCATTCTTCTCATTCTTATTCTAATTCTCACTCAACTAAAGATTCAAAAGGGAATGGAAAGCTTTTTCTAGAAGACGATAGATGCCCAAAATAGACCCACAAGTATGCAGACGTCAAAACCACAAATCCTACGTCTAAATCAAATGAGTCTAATTCAAACAAAATCAAAGTTTTTACAATAAAAAGAAAAGATAAAACAACCCTAATAAAAAGAACTTATCTAGTTGGTGTTACTCTTACTATTCCCAATCCTGTAAAAGGCTCACAAGGACCCAAGAAACTTTGGGTTCCTAAATTTGCTTGATATTTTGCAGGTTATTCGTGACAAGCAGTTTGACGAAGAATGGTACATTGATAGTGGCTGCTCGCATCACATGACAGGAAGAAGGGAAGAACTTAGGGAGATTCGATCTCTCAAGGATGGTGGAACGGTGAAGTATGGAAATAATTCATTTGGAACTATCAAAGGCTATGGAATGATTACAAATGGTGATTTCTCAATCAGAAAGGTTGCATACGTTGAAGGATCACAGCACAACCTCATCAGTGTCTCACAGCTGATGGTTGGCACCGGATTGAAGGTCTCCTTTGATGACAAAGGCTCAGAGATTGTTGAAAAGAAGTCAAATAATATTCTGCTGAAGTCGAAGCGAAAGGGAGAAAGGTATCCTTTAAATCTCAATCCAATTAGAGGGAAACCAGCTGTTTGCTTGCTAACGAAGGCACACTCAGACGAAAGCTGGTTATGGCATCGAAGGCTCTCTCATCTCAATTTCAAAGATATCAACAAGTTGGTACTTGGAGATCACGTTCGAGGCCTTCCAGTTCTCAAATTTGACAAAGAACATCTATGTGTAGCTTGTGAAGTGGGAAAGCAAAGTCGACAAATTCATCCTTCTACTATCAACACAAAGGTGATAGAACCATTAGAGCTGTTACATATCGATCTATATGGTCCTTCCTTTATCGAAAGCATTAGTGGAAAAAAGTACATACTTGTCATCATAGACGACTTCTCTCGCTTCACATGGGTATTTTTCTTGAATCGGAAATCAGAGGCAACCCCCAAGCTCAAACTCTTCATAACACAAGCAGAGGTTCAACTACGAAAAGTGGTTCATAACGTGAGAAGCGACAACGGATTGGAATTCAAAAACAAGGATTTCTAAGATTTTCTAGCTGAGATGGGAACGACACACAATTTTTCCGCTCCATATACTCTACAGTAGAATGGAATAGTCGAAAGGCGAAATCTCTCTCTGTGCGAAGCGGCTCGAACTATGCTAAGCTTCGCTTCCTTGCCTTTATATTTCTGGGTTGATGTTATTGTTGCTGCTTGTTACACTCATAATAGATCGTACCTAAACAAGCGCTTCTCAATCACTCCTTATGAGATCTTGAACAACCGCAAGCCTAATGTGAAGTTCTTTCACGTATTCGGTTCAATATGCTTCATCTTCAACTCAAAGGAGAATCGAAACAAGTTTGATGCTAAGGCCGATGAAGGGATCTTTCTGGGCTGCTCCATAAACTCTAAGGCATATAGAGTTCTGAATAAATGCTCAAAGAAAATTAAGAAACATACTATGTCACTTTCGATGACAGTTATGTTAAGAAGTTGAAGACAACTGAAGGTGCAATGTGGGAAATCTTTCCAAAGTCTAGTCAAGTCACTGTGCCAATTTCAAATCTTTTCGAGCAATATATGCTACTCTTCGATGAACCAGAAAACGCTATTGATTCTGAATCCAAAGCTGAAGATAACCGAGTCGACACTTTGAAGCAAATTGTTGACGATGATGCACAGAAGTTGGCAGCTAAGCAACCAAAGGCAACTGAAAGGCCAGACTCAAGCGAATCGTCTGGTGATTGTCCATCTATCTAGGGGGAGGGTTCGTCTGTACCAAATAATCAGGGTTCATCATTTCAAAGGGAGAATCCATCATTACAGTCATCAAGTTCAACCGAAAGTCCAAATGAAGGGGAGCGTTCTGATCCAGAAATTGAACTCGTGTCATCATTCGAGGGGGAGAATACGCACTACTAGAAAAAGAGCCTTTTACGACGCGCATACCACGACACTCATTGATTTATGTTACGCAAACGAGAGTGACATTAAAAAATTGTCATCTCTTCAGAAAAATTAAGGATTTAGGTGACACATTATTGCGTGCCCTTTAATTAATGTCATAAGAAAAAAATTAAAAACACGGAGGGCACTGTATCTTAAATGTGCGCCCTCTATAAGTGTCGCTTTATAATTTTAATGAACGTGCGTTCCTTAGTTATAAGCGGGAAAAGAAAAGCCAAAAAATTAGAAAAGCGCGCTACCCTATTTGCCCTAAGCGTTTTGACGCATCTTTCATTCTCCTCACACTATTGTGAAACTTCTCAATCAAAGATCCGAGGTTACGATCATCGACAATCTTGATGCCTTCATCTCATGATTGATTGAGTTATCTCAATCTGTCATCATCAATGGCAGGTGCTTTCATCGCCGTTCTACCCTTTCACTTCCAGTGAACGGTGGTCAAACGTTCTTTACTTCTTCAACAGGTATGTGAATCAGATTTGCGGTGATGCCGAGAGCATTCTCCTGCCATCCCAATATCCGTCTTCTCCTTCCTCTTCCCTCTCTTCCATTCCTCGAGGTACACCCCTTACTCTTGCTCTAAGGATTTTTTTTCAAAATTAGTAGTTTATCTGTTGTATCCCCAAAAAGGGGTTCGACTTTTACTGGAACTAGGGTTTCAGTTCTTAGTAAAATCGAAGGGGGTTTTGGTCACCAGACCATGAAATTAAGTGGGCTTGATAATGATATACCAACAAACTTGCTACCAGACTCTATGCTTTTAGAACCAAACTCCCTGCAAAAGTCTTACAAATGGGAATGAGATTTTCTTCTTCAAAAGATTTGATAAAGCTACTTGTATTAAATGAAAGTCTCACCTTTTTACAGGTGCAGGATTATTTAGTAAGGTGCTTATCCTTTTATTTTCAACAGAGATGAGTTTTGTTGAAGAGACTGATGCCTGATGCTTTTCAGATTCACTTCCATTTTGTTTCTTGAAATATTTTGATTGGGTAGGAATATTCTCTCTTTCTTTCTCTAAAACCAGCTCATCAGTTGTGGTTCCACTACATAAGATCAGAAAACATTTTTTGTTCAAGCATATTCCCAAAACTCTGAAGTACAACGAGTGTAATTATGTTCAAGCGGATTCTTCTTCTGAAACATTATCTAAAGATTGAACAGATAAATCTTGCATAACTTTTTGAGGTTCTGAATAAGATCTCTCCTCTGATGAGCGAAATTCTTGGGTTGGTTCCTCATGGCTAAATGAAATCATCTTCTCAGATGAAATTGTTGTTTGCATCTCATGTTCCTCAGCATTTGAGTTTTCATATGTTACAGATTTCAAGTGGTACTGATTTGTATACCTTTTTCTATTTTATAATCTTCTTTGGTGATATGAAAAAGTTGTAATATATTTATCATAATGCTCTGGTGGCGAACACGGTGGCAAAGCTCAAGTATGATCCAAATATCCCATATCCATTTTTCTTTCAGTTTACAACATCTTACACGCACACACACACACATATATATATATATATATACATATATATATATATATATATATATATATATATATATATATATATATATCATGCATTTCTAAAAGATACTAAAGGGTATAAATGCCTGTTTCATGAATAGGAGCTGTTGCTGTTCTTCTTCTTCTAGCTGTTGCACTCCTCTGTGCATATGAACTATGTGCAGTTTATGTTACAGTTGTTTCAACTGCATACAAATTATATTATTCTGACTGTATTGAAGTGGGACTAGTTGCATGTTTACCAAACCACCAGATCCAAATGACTTATATCCTAGACAATCTAGAAGGCAAGTACCCTTTGTTCCTTTTTCAATCTTTCTTATAAAAATAACATCTATTCATACATTTACATGGTCTTTTCACAATCTTTCTATATTGTTTGGCTTAACAGCAAAGGAGTCAAATTGTCTTGGAGCTATCACATCAGCTGATGTTATAATTCTTGGTATATATATACATATTAAACCAATGCTATTCCTAATTCCCTATCTCCCTTAATATCTTGATTTTCTCTCTACTTTTTTGACAACATAAATCCAATTTTCCAAATTGGAACGTGGGTTCCTATTTATATGGGTCTTGAGATTGGTCTGCTTGAGGGTTTTCAAGTTTCCTACAATCTCGAGGTACCCTTTCCTACCAATCTATCATAGTTCATTTTTCGTTGTTTCACTTGTATCTCTTATATGTCTGCATGTGAATTAGAACAAAGTTTTTATATTTCTGTATCTGTTTTGAGCCAATAAGGTACAAAGGTAGAATATTCAAGGAGAATTGATAATCATTCTTTAGGAAAGGAATTCATATTAGATTTAGTATAGTTATTTAGGCAGTTAGGGGCCATCCCATCTGTGTAAGTGACCTTTGGGCTTTCTTTAGGAAAGGAATTCATATTAGATTCAGTATAATTATTGGTCCTTACTCCTTCTTTCTGGATATACATGTATACATAGTGGAAATATGTAAGCTTTAAGCTTGGGGAGTAGTTATGGGTTCATGATTTAGCATCTTTCATAAACATTTAACCAAATTTAATGTAAGAATACCATTTAAAAATTAAAACTTTCTTCCTCGTGAAAATCTTTCATGCATAAAAACATTCTTTTGTGGCTTCATAGCTACGTGTAAGTATGCCAAACTACTCAGATGTTTGCTAACATGAGGTTCCATGTAAGATTGCCCCATAAGGTCTGATTGCAAGATGTCTTTTGATTATGTATCCTTTACTTTAGGCTTTAATTCAAAATTTCTAAGCTTCTACTTGATATTCTTGAGCTATTTCAAATTGTTTAAGAATATTTATTACTTTGATTTTTTCATATTAATCCTCGTTCAATCAAGCAGTCCATATATAAATTAATGTGTGTTTCATATTGATAATCTCATCAAAGTTGTCAAGTTTATAGTTGTGGAAATGAATCAAATGATAAATGATTGAAAATTGTCTTTGTTACAGGGAAGTAATCTACAAGGAGTTATCATAGGTACTGGCATACTGTGTTCTTGCAAGTATTGTAAGGGTACCAAAGTAAGTAATCTTGCTTCTAACATAACATGATCATATAAAGGATATAATATTTTGTAATGGGTTTAAGTTTGACTCTTATTTCCTTGTCAAATGGTAGGTAATTGCACCTTCTAAATTTGAGTTTCATGTATGTGATCAATATAGACACGCGATTAAATATATTTGTCTTGAAAACGGGAAAAGCCTCCTTGAACTGCTTGAAATATGTAAATCATCAGCTTTGGAATCTCTAGAAGTAGCTTTTGAGAATGTAATTACTTCATTGCCTGTGAAGGAAGTCAAGGGGCGGAGACAGTGAACGAAGTCGAGGGGCGGTGATGTTCGTTGGAGACTCACTTGGGCGAAAGCAATATGAGTCGCTGATTTGTATGATGTCGTCGGTCGTGCCATAATCCACCACCAAGATTAGTATCGACGATCCTATCTCCATATTTAAATTTTTGGTCTACTCCAATTGAAGTAAGTGGTTGATTTTTTTTTTGCCCAATAAAATCAGTCGGTATTCATAGTTGGTGTATTCTAGTGATTACAATTGTTATATTTATTTATTTGTTGTGCTTTTTACTTTTCGCATTACTAGAGTTGAGATTTTATTGATTTTGTTGCTTCTGTTCTTCTTCTTAGATCCGCAGATTATTATTTCTCTCATTAATGCAATCGTTGTTATGGTTTAGAAGATGCCCTTGTCATGCCTTCTTGGCATGAAGATGCCACCTCAAGCTTCCCCATTGAAACGTGTGTGTATTATCTATCGCCTCATGTTTGGTCCAATTTAGGTGATCGGCTTCATGTTAAGGGAAGTGGTTTCTTTGATTATGATTTGTAAAATTGTCACATTTAGGGGTTTGGAAATATATTTGTTCCTTCTGTTGTGATTTAACATTTGGTTGGATTTGGCACACATTATCTCAGTTTGGTGATGATTATGCAAGCAATATGAGATGTGGGGCAACTGACTTGCCTATGTCATATCCCAACAACAACATTTAGTGATACCCAACCAGTTGATATTGAAATTTGAAAGAAAGTTTCACCATGCATACCAAGTGTTTGATAAAATGATTGAGCCAGGACAATCTAGTCCTTAAAGAGCAATAACATCCGGTCCTTAAAGGGAGATAATAGGGCAACATGGGAGATATTTGACCTGATCAAGGTTGTTGATTTTCTCATGTAACAACAGTTGGTATTGACACATGGATAATGATTTGTTTTATCAGACAACCTTATAATTATGTAAGTTCTTTCTTCCTATGCATCTGTATGTTTCTTTGACCTTTAACTATTCATCTTGTGACAAAATTCTACAGGTTCCGATGGAGGTCTTAAACTAATTAAAGAGCAACATCAAACAAATTCTCAAGTCTCATGTGTATTCTAATTTCTCCAGGTGTGTAAGTTTGATGTTATTTTTACAACTTATTTTTATCTTGGCAAGTCTAATTTCCATTTTTACCCTTCTTTCTTTTATCCCAGCTTAGGTACAGGGAAAGAGACAGAGGAAAGTAGTTTGTTGCAGCGTGTAACATATGCTTGGACAGAGGAAAGCAGTTTGTGCCTTTGAAGAGGTATGATTCTCATCACATCACTGAAGAACATCTAGGTGGAAAAATAATATCACGTTCTGTTCTTCTCTGTTCCTTTGAAACTGCAAGAGATGCTGGAGCACTTAGAGAACCTAAGAATAAACTAGAGAAGTGAGTTGAAGAGCTGATATGGAGATTAGACTTTGAAAAGCATTTGAGGGTATATTTTTTTATATTTCTTGTATCTAATTAGTTTGTAAATTTTTGTTACAACTATTGATTTGTTTTATCTTTCCATGGAACGATTATTTGTATGACATTAAATTTTATGCAATGGATTGTATTTTTTGTATATGATATTTTATTTTCTATTATGAGACATTAAATACAAATTTAATTTGAAAATTAGCAAATCAATAAATAATATTTTTTTAAACATTTAAAATTATGATACGCAAAAATGTGTGTCATCTTCATTTATGACATGGCCTTTCTTGACAAGGGCTTTCTTGATACGCATTGCGTGTCATTAACACGCGTGTCGTAAGGTTACAACATGCGAATGCGTGTCGTCTTCCTTTATGACAGGGTCTTTCTTGATACGCATTGTGTGTCGTAAACGCGCGTCGTAATTGCGCGTCGTAAATGAGCGTCGTAAATGTGTGTCGTCTCTCTTTATGACAGGGCCTTCCTTGACGCGCATTTGCGCGTCGTCTGAGCCCTTTATGACACGCAATGAGCATCGTAAAAGGCTGTTTTCTAGTAGTGACTAATGCTAATGATGATGATACACAATCAGAATTTGAAGAAGAAATCAATGCAGAACTGGATCCCTCTTGTGATCCAAAGTACCCTCCTCTCATTAAATGGACCAAAGACCATCCTCAAAGTCAAATCATTGGGGAATTGATCTTCTGAAAAGGTATTAACTCGATCACAGCTGAAAGTGAAGCAAGTTGCATTATTCTGTCAAGTAAAATTTTGCATGTTTAACTCTTTCGTCTCCAAAGTTGAACCGAAGACGGTAAATTTAGCTCTTGATCATTCTGATTGGGTTCAAGCCATGCAAGACGAGTTGAACGAGTTTGCAAGAAACAAAGTATGGCGTCTAATTCCAACTCCAAAGGATGCTTCGGTTGTCGGTCTCAAATGGGTATTCAGAAATAAGATGGACAAGGAAGGGAGTGTGATTCGCAACAAGGCCCGGTTGGTGGTGAAAGGATACTGTCAAGAGGAAGGTATAGATTATGAAGAGACCTTCACCCCAGTTACAAGATTAGATTCAGTTCAAATCTTTCTTGCTTACGTTGCACACAAGAATTTTGAAGTCTATCAAATGGACGTGAAGTGTGCCTTTCTTAACGGAGAACTTGAAGAAACTATGTACGTAGAGCAACCGCCAGGCTTCGTGAAAAAGAATCATCTAGATCATTGCTATATTTTGGACAAAGCAGTATATGGCCTGAAGCAGGCTCCCAGAGCATGGTATGAAACCCTCACTCGATTCTTAAAAATGTCCAAATTTAAACAAGGTTCGGTTGACCCAACCTTCTTTCATAAGAGAGAGGGTAACCACCTTATGATAGTCCAAATTTATGTTGATGACATCATCTTCGGCTCCACGAATCCCAGCCTAATAGTTGAATTCAGGAAGTTGATGGAAACTAAATTTGAGATGAGCTCAATGGGTCCAATTAACTTTTCCTTGGCTTAAATATTAGGCAGGGACCTAAAGGCATTTTTATCAATCAGAAGGCATACACAAAGACATTACTTTCCAAGTTTGGGATGTTAGGCGATTCAAGGGTGAAGGTTCCTATGGCGTTTGGCACCAAGCTGACACCATCATTGGACAAACCGGCTGCTGACATGACGCTTTATCGTCAGATGATTGGATCACTGATGTATCTTACAGCCAGCAGGCCGACCATTATGTTCTCAGTCTACTATTGTGCTCGATTTCAAGCCAACCCACGTGAACCTCACATGCTGGCAGTGAAGAACATCTTTCGCTATCTAAAGTGCACCTCCTCTCTTGGTCTATGGTATCCAGCCAACTCAGGATTTTTTGTCCAAGCATTCTCAGATGCTGACCTAGGGGGTTGTGGATTGGATCATAAAATCACTACTGGAGGATGCCAGTTTCTCGATGGCAAATTGGTTAGCTGGCAATCAAAGAAACAAACATGTGTTTCTCTCTCCACGACTGAAGCTGAATATATAGTCGCTGCCTCATGCACATCTCAGGTCGTTTGGATACAAAGTCAGCTTAGGGACTATGGGTTGAACATGTAGAAAATCCCACTATATTGCGACTCCGAAAGTGCAATTAGGATTTGTCATAAGCCAGTGCAACACTCGAAGACAAAGCACATAGCACTGCGGTATCACTTCATCAAAGATCATGTGGAAGATGGTAACTTAGAGATTCATTTCGTTAGGACCATTGATCAATTAGCAGATATATTCACTAAGGCCTTTCCTGAAGCAAGTTTCAATAAGATCTTACATGGCCTAGGAATGATGGAAGCATAATCAGTACCCAAATCGTCTTCGCTTCATTAAAGGTAAGAAGCGAAATAGAGCGACCGCTCGCTCTATTTGGGGTTCGGTTCACCCGGGAACGGAAATGAACCCAACGCTCGGTCTATTTCGGGTTCGGTCCTTCTGAACTCGTTTGCTTCTTTTTCATTAAAAGGAATTTCCGTTGTATTCTTTTGTACATTCTTTTTCATACTTATTTTTTTATATAAAATCCAAAAATAATTTTCTTTTTGTTTTTATTTCTCTTTACAAATTCTTCAAAAAATCCAAAAATATTTTTTATTTTTTTATTTTATTTTTCTAATGTTTTTCTTCGTATAAAAGATACTCTCAATGGTGGAGCTGCAGTAGGTATAAATTCTTTTCATAAGACTAGTTAAGTGTCCCTAGATGCATGCTGTTGCATGTTGACCAAAGCCTCAAAAGTTTTTGAGTAATGCCTTAATAATGTGATAAATACAAATCATGTTTTCCAAATTAGGTTGTTACATTCACTCTAATCGAGAGCTACCTTACTCTTCTCATATTGAGCTTAGAGTTTTCTACTAGGTCCTACTTTTATAGCAGAGGCACATTCGCTTATTAAACCAGCTTCATCATTCTTCTCCATTACACTTCATCTCATTCATGTAACCCTTGAGGCTCTCAACACTTACCACTGAGGTTTATGGTTACACAACATCTACGTTTATGATCTTAGTTTCGTGCCACTATGTACTAAGTGAAACCCAAAAATTCAATACCAATAATGAATTGATGGTGAACAATTACCATGTTCTAGTTTTCACCAAGGAATTAACGAAACCACTCCATGAGGAGTCACCATGAAATCTCTTTTCATTTTGAGAGATCCTTTTGAATTGTCTATTACCAAGGCTTTTCTTCCACAAGGATCCAGTTTTTTTTTTTTTTGAGACTTCTTACTGAAAATTCAACAAGTCACTGGAAATGTTTCTAACCTACTTGTTCAGCAGGCCACATTGGTCTCACAAGTACTTCATTCTCTTTTGGTCTTATATCAAGTACCAAAACTTGAATTGAAGAGAAAGCCACCCTTACAAGCCTCATATCTAAAAGATGCCTTTCATTGCTTCTTCAAAAGTATTTGATCGTATTTTAACGGGAAACCATACAGACACTTTGAAGTCTCTCTTGACTTGAAAGGAAGAGATTCGTGCCCAGGACCTATTGTTTTATGTCCTAATCGACATCACACTATCCCACAAAATTTGATTTATTTCCTTATCATTCACACTCTATGCACGAAAATCTTTGATTTTCCAAAAGTCTGGTTTTATTTTATATATGAGCTACTTTTTATAGCTTGGGTTCTAAAAAGCATTATGGTGATTTTCAGTCGATATAATAAGGGTGACGATGATTCATGTTATTTATGTGGGTGACATTTCAGATAAAGCACAATGGATGAGTCAACAATTATCCTATCGTTTCGTCGATTTGAAAAATGTACTTTCTATGGAAAGGTGCGTAAAAAGTGAAACGTCTTTTCTCTCTCCTGCATCATCATCGGGGTTGCCAACTTTCTACTCCCCATCACATCAGGAAATGTTTCACAAAAGGACGAGATTTTAGGAGGATCTTTCTCTCTCCTACTCTCAGGTATAAAAGGGTTTCTCACGATCAACTTTACTATTTTACCGCTCTCAAATCTTCTAAAAGAAAAAGGCGATTTCTCTAACTATTCATCATCTTCTTCTCAAGCTTCATCCATGGCGGAATCGTCTTCTGTTCAAGATACCTCTGTTCACTCCAACCTTCTGACCATTAAGCCTCAACAAAACCTCATCATTGACCTTACACCATTCATCTACGAACCCTACATGCTGTACGTGGTAGAATGCCTCAAATACTCTCTACTTGTCGATGCTCTTACAAAGGTGGAAGTTGTTCCCATGTCTTGCCTCTCTCACATCTATTCAACTTCTTATTATGACAAGGTTTCTAAGAGGATTCACTTTGACATTCACAATGAGAAGACCTCGATTTCCAAGAATCGCTTATGTGCCCTACTTGGTCTTGCTCACGAACCCACTTTGGTAAACCCTGACTCCATCACCACTAGCCAATTGTTCTCGATGTTCTACCAAATGGGGTACACTGAAACCCTAACTACTGTCACGAAGTTCAAGAAATCTTGCCTTCCCCCAAAATGGAACGGCCTCTTTACTCTTTTATTCAAGGACCTCTCAGAGCAAAGCGCTGGATCACATGGGGCAAGCAAGTCATTTATGACTATGGTTTATGGGTTGTACAATGGTGTACATCTGGACTTTGGGGCGGTCATATGGCATCAACTTGTTCAGATTTTATACTCTTTTTCTCGCCATTCTGAGATTTCGTGTGGCAGGTACTGGTCGATTATCACAAAGTGGGCAATGGATTGTCTTCACGTATCAATCATGGCGGACTCCCTTCTCTCATCCATCGCAACATTTCACACAACAAAGATTATCGTCACAGATCCTTCCAAGTTTTTCTTCATTGGATCGATTCTAGAAGCCATGTATGCATGTGTGTCTGAGGAAAGTAACGTCATTCAAGAATACAAGAAGCTTCCTTCTTCGGGTCCAAGGGAATTCACTCCTGCTATGATTTGCTCTATAGAGGAAGCATACAGTCCTGTAAAGAGGGGTAAGAAACCAGAAAAACAGAAGGATGTGAGGGTTCTTAAACCAGCTAAGGGGCAAACTCCAAGGAAGCGAAAGTCAGATAAGACTGCTCCTTCCCATCCTAAGCAGAAGAAGATCAAAAAGCCAGCCTGGAGGCTTATTCTTCAATCCTCTAGTGATTCAGACTCTGAGTATGTTCCTCCAGGCAACAAACCTCCTAATCCTACCGAATCAGAGAGCGAAAGCTATGACGAGGAGGTTTCGGCTCGTGGTGATACACCACCTAGATCTCCCACACCTATGGTACCTTTTCGCTCCACAGCTCCTTCCTCTCCACCTGCTTCTATTTCGGTTTCCTTACCAACATCCTTCCCAGTTATCACATCACAACCTACCTCTACCATTCCTATTCCCACTCCTTTATTTTCTAAAGCAACAAAAACAACCACCACTGGAGTTCAAACCAACATATATGATACGGGGGTTCAGTCTTCAGTCCCAGAAACAACCAAACAACTATCTCCCACACCTTCAACCGAAACCAACACTGTCCTTGGTGGCGAAGACATGGAATTTGATTCCTTTTACTACAGCCCTTACCGTGTTCAAAGAGATGAATATGATGATGCTCCTATTACCAAAAAGCACATTAAGGAGTTGAATGCCAAACTCGACACTCTCATGGCCTCTTCCACCTCTCATCATCCATATTCTGAAGTTGCTATTCAGGGCATGATTGACTCCTTTGTCAAGGCTCATGAAGCTTCCATTTCTAATGCCACACCAGCCATTGAAGCTTCAACCAAAGTTTGCACAGACGTGACCGAAAAATTCAATAAACTAAAGGACTAACGTCTTCGTCTCAACCTCCTCCTACTTCCCAGCCAGAACAAAAGAAGACTGTGCATGCTTCAGGTTCGGGTTTTGAGGCTAAAGGCAAAGGTACTATGGATGACAGTGATTAGGAATAGGAGACAATCGATGTGGCCTTGAAGCGAAAGGAAAGGGAAAGGGAAATCGATCTCAACGCCAAAATTGTAAAAGAAGCTAAAGAAAAAGTAAGAAGATTAAAGGAGGCTCAGGATCTCTTAGAAAGCAAGAAAACCCTCTTTCCTGTTTGGACTCTGGAGAAACTGATCAAAGAAGCCATTGATTCTCCTAGCACTCATTGGCTCAAGCCAGTAGTTTCTTTGGACCGTGATAACACAAAGGACTCTCAATTTGATATGCCTATCACCCGAAAGGCGTTTGTGTTTCACTGTTTTCTTCCCATTGCAGAAGTCCCACATCCAGACCCAAAGGTTGATTGTGAGCTCATTGATTACTACTTGGAGTTCGCTCAACCTTAATATCTTACTTGGAGTGCTCAAAAGATCATCACCGTTCGGGTCCTTAAGCCTCAAGTAGCAGGGAAATACATCAACGTCAAGTTCAAAGTCACTAGAGGTTTGGCTTTGTCTAGGCATACCTTCTTTCTTGCTGATCTACCCAATCTTAATCCTCATGATTGGATTGTCCAGCACAACATTCTACTCTCCAACCCAGTTGAGTATGACCCAATTATTGATCGTCTTAAAAGATTTGCTAGTCTGCTACGTTATGGAGGTAGCTAAGATGGATCAAGAGATCGCTTCGGTTCTCAGGAAGAAGCCCACTATTTTTCCTGTTGGTTCTGCAAGTGATGTCAACAAGATGAAGATGGGAAAGATTTATCAGGTCTTAAACTCTGTGATGTTCACCAAACAGGATGGTAAGAAATGCATGTTTGCTTTAACTGATAAATATCTCTTTACTACTTCGTGCCTGGAGTATGTACTGGAAATTATTCACAGATACAAGCAGAACAGTGAGAGCGACAAGAAGTACTTCACTGATATGATAAGATGGTATATCCACTCGTCGTGTTCTTCTTGCTGTGATTCCCTATTTGTTCAAAGTGGAGAAGCGAACTGATGCTAATCAACCGAAGTGAAGGTCTCGCCCCAATTGACGCAAAGGGGAGATTGTTGGGATAATGGTGTTGCGTCTTGGGCTCGTTCCTTTTAGCTCAGTTTTGTAGTCGGTTTGGGCCTGTCCAACCGTGCATTATTTTATTCTAGGGTTTTAGTATTTAAGGTGCATGCATACATCCTTAGTAAGTAACGCTTTTATTATTCTCATCATAGTATTGTAAACCCTAGCTCGCCTCTATAGTGAAAGTTCTTTGTCGAGCTCTGCTGAGGCACGACTACGTTTGAATCATAAGCTTTATATTGATTCTATATTGTATTCTTTGTTTTGTTTGATTTAATAGTTTGTTCTTCATTAATATACATGTGAAAGATCTAAACGATCAAGAGATTTATTCTCATAAATATATATTAACCATAAATAAAAAATTTAATGAATTTTCTGTACTGTTTATTAATTTTTCATGAATTAATGCTTATTTATGATAATAAATCAAGAAAAATAGTTAAGCTATTTCAAAAATCACAAGAATTTATCATAAAATCTTTTATTATAGTCTAAGCACTTGGGAAATTTTATAAACTTTTTGATATTTATTTTGCATTTTTAATACAATAAAAACACAAAAATCATAAAAACAAGCTAAATTATTTAAAAACCTATTTCTCTAATTTTCCCGGTATTTGTAAATTAAATTAAAACTATGAAAAAATTATTAATAATTATTTAGTCTACTACATCAAAACCCATTTTGATATTTTTCCCATATTATATACATCGTATATAAGTCGTACAAAAAGACTAGAAATTTTGATTAACTAGTTTCTATTTTTCTTGAATTTTAGAGGATTCAAGTGGTTAAATAAAAGATAAATATCTATACAAATCTAAAAGTCATGAAAAACTTTATCTAAGTCGTTGACTTCATTTGGAATACAAATAAAAACTTTGTTGATTTTTAATTATTGTCTGATATTTAATTAAAATTTCTTGGTGCAATAGACATTATAAAATCGAGATTTATTGATCAAAATTTGCATTTATTAAATTTCATTGTTTAGGGACAATGTGAAGCAGTAACACAACAATTCTAAGAATTTTCCATGATCATTTACTATTTTCCCCAATTTTATCATATTTTTAAGAAATTAAATTGGTGAAAAATAGTTAGACAAATCAAAAATTCAAGAAAATTTATTTTAATTTGTTTGACATCAGTTAAAACTAAAATACAAAGGTTGGAAAAATTTTATAACTTATTTGACTTAGTTTTGAATATTTAACCATTTGAAACACCTTCCAAAACGTTATAGTTACTTCAATTGACATTGCAAAAAATGGGATTTTTCACTTAAATTTGTTATTTAATAAATTGATCAACCGAAATATGAATTTATAGAAAAAAATTATAACTTATACAAAACTTAATTTTGACACAATATTGACATAATTCTATTTTAGAAATTAAATATACTTGTGTTAGAATTTCGACTAGCGACTTACTAGTGTGTAACCTTATCGTAGGGAATCGGTAGTAGGACGTGAGGGAAGTCAGCTCAAGGCATCATAAATACATTCATGCATCATTGTGAGTATTCATGCCTCCCCTATTTTTCGGTTTTTAAATGTTTTGGGGTGGAAAAGCATGTCGTTTACTCAATTATGTTCGTTTTACTTATTTTCAATTGTATCAAAAGTGGTTTGCTATGTATGTGTATGCTATTGTTAATTCATGAGGCCTTATCGCGGTTAAGTCCGTGGAATCAGTTCACACAACTCTCTAACTCTTTTGATCCCATGGTCATTATGGATAGCGCTATTAGGAGGTAGACAACTCCTCACTCGCATGATTCGCTTGAGTGCATTTTACCATATTTCCCTATGTTAGCGATAGACATAGAAGAGGTCACCCTCAGTCGTTAGGCTTGGATTGTGAAATCGTGGTATAATCACTATGCACATACGGATTTTGTATCTCATTTTAGCATCGAACTTTATTTCCCATGAGAATATAAACTTTGCATCTCATTTTGGAAATGTACTTTATTTCTCATGATGACAATGAACTTATTTCCCATGAGAATATGAACTTTGCATCTCATTTTGGCAATGTACCTTATTTCTCATGATGACAACGACCTTATTTACCATGAGAATATGAACCTTGCATCTCATTTTGGCAATGCAATTTATTTCTCATGATAACAACGAACTTATTGCCAATGAGAATATGAACTTTGCATCTCATTTTGGCAATGTACTTTATTTCTCATGATGAAAATGAACTTTATATATGCAAACTTATTTACTCATTTTAGCAATGTACTTTTATTTATGGAAACTTTTATTAAAACTCTGATTATGACTCATATACTATTATTTTTGTAACTCGGTGAAATCACCAACTATTTCAGTAGTTGACCGCTCATTTTACATACTTTTTTCAGGAATCATCGAGTAAGTGGCAAGTAAGGACACGTCACTTATATGAGCATTTGCGTGTGTTGTTTTATTTTAATACATTGTAATTTCTTTTAAAAATTGTTCAAAAGATATTGTAAATTGTAGCGCTTTTTTATACTATGGTTGGTGTTGTCTTTATCTTTTGCTATGAAACCCTTTGTACTATTGTGCCTCGTGTTTCCGCATTAGCTAGGTGTGACATTTGGCAAACCAAAAAGTAGCTTAAAAGCTAGCATTTTTAAAAGGCTACTTAAACTAGTTTTTGCAGGAGTTTTTTTTTAAACCTACCAAATATACCTTTTGCTTAATTATAAAGAATATGTCCTTTTATATCTTCTAGCTAGCTTATTAGCTAGTTTTTACCAAATATTATATTTTTTTATTAGCTAGCTTTTCAAATAGCAACTATCTTTTCAGCTAGTACAACAAATATAGTGTAAGTTGGCAGATAAGAAATGATGTTTGGTGAGCACTGGCTAATAAGCTATTTGTAATATATAAAATGATATAAAAGGTAATTTGGGATAATGAGTTTTCTCTAATTAATTAGGGGTATATTTGGAATATCTTAAAAAACTTATGAAAAGTGCCTAGATAGTTTTTTAAAAAGCTAGCTAATAAGTTACTTTTTGGTTTGTCAAACATGAAAACTTAGAAAAAAAAAACTCGAAAAACAAGTTATTTGTGGCGTGCCAAACATAACTTAATATCATATAATAATATTGTTACTTTTAGAACGTTGAAACACTTGTAATATGTGAAAAATATTTGAATTGGATTCTTACACCATTAAAAAGTCTTATTTACTTTATTTTGTAGAAAAATCATCATTACAAATATCTATGAAAAAAAGTTTTTACCAATTGAGAAACTTAATTTGGCATTTGTTATTAAAATTTGAATGATTTTTAACTTATGGTAATTGTAGTTTAGAAAAATTAATTTAGTTATAATTATATTCTAATTTTACTTTATATCCATGTGTAATTCTATGTAATTTTATATATTTCAAAAGCTTACAGCTATTTGCGTCAGACACTTTTATACAAATAAAAGCTAAGTTCCCAACTTGCAGCTACCAAGTACCAGCTACAAGCCTCCAACTTCCAACTACATTTATCAAACATGCTCTATATATTGAGTAGGGTTGTAAACGAGCTGAGTCGAAGCCGATCTTGGACAAGCTCGACTCGGGCTCATTTAAGTTTTGTGGGGCTTGAGCTCGAGTTCTGTTCGATTCAAGGTTTATTGTACGGAGCTCGGCTTGAGCTCGTGATGATGTATATAAGCTTGGCTTGGGCTTGAGACTGGCTTGTTTTTTTTTTTCTGGTGAGCCTGAATAAGTTTAAGTTCGATTCAAGCTAAGAAGCTTGTTTACTAATATCCTAAATCTCTAATTCATCAAATATGTTTTTATTTCAACATATAATAATAATAATAATAATAATAATAATAATAATAATATATTCTATATAGGCTCGTCTCGACTCGTTTAGGATCGCGAGCTCACTGTTTGAAGCTCGGTTTGAGCTTGTTTAATAAATGAGCCTCATAAGTCATAATTAGGCTCGAACTCGGCTCAGGCTCGTTTAATTCGATCTCGAGTAGATTTTTTAATGAGTCAATCTTGAGTAGCTTACGAGTAGTTCGGCACATTTACACCCTCAATAATATTGTGTAAGATTTTAATTGATTGGCTAGATTACTCTTTACTTTTGATTTTGTACATGGTTATAGCTATATACACACACCGAACATTCAAGGTTTAATTGCTCTGTTCTTGACAAAAAGATATTTATTCGTTTAGTTTTTTATTGTCGTGTGATCTTTATTAAGTTTTGTACTTTATCAAAGCATGTTATCTTGACTTTTGATTAAAATTGAAAAGAAATTTGGTTGCATGTCTCTTAACCAAGTTCTACATGACGTATACAAGTACTATTTATAGGGTGTTACTATATGTAACCCCCCCCCCCCTTCTCCAACTCACATAAATCATCACAGCATGGTGAGCACACACACTATTACACTCACATCGGCGGGTACACAAAGCAATTGGGGTACGTATAGAAATTTTCAAATTTTATCTTGAATCATTTATCAATGCATATAAGCATATTATATTGAAAGTTTATATATAATGAAAATTAACATTGTATTAATATAAGCCCACATGATGGATGCTTATCAGTTAAGATGTAGAATTCTCTTTCTTAACAAGGGGATTCTTTCATCCCTCCTAAAAAACTAGTGAATAGTGTTTCATTACTTGAGAAATTCAATGATTTTATCGAAATGGGGAAAGCAATGGGATTCACAATGAAGGGGTGTGAAACAAATTTACATGATTTTCTTATCCGAATGGCAGGAGAGGAGATAGTTAGATGAATTTTCTCTTGCTTAATGTACAAGGTCTCATTATCCAAGAGAAAAAACTTGGGTTTGAAATTTATGTTTTAAAAATTGTGTTAATTTCATTTCCTTGGAAGAGACGAAATTAGGTGTTATTGATGTGTTTGAGGTTAAAGCTATGTGGGGTAATTCTTTTTTTGATTTTGTTCTTAGCCCTTCTAAACTCTTATCTGGTGCCATTTTATGTGTTTAGGATAAAATGACTTTTCCTATGTCTAAAGCTACTTGTTTTGATTCTTTTATCATTATGGAGGGGAGTTCGATTCCTACTAATATGAAGCTTCTAGTTATTTAAGTTTATGCTCCTCAGGAGATCGATGCTAAAAGATTGTTATGGTCTCAACTCTTATCAGGAGATCGGTGCTAAAAGAGAGACACGATTCAATTTTTAATAATCGACATGCATATTTTTTTAATGATTTTATCTCAGAAGCAGGTCTTGTTCACATTCCTTTAGGAGGTTACTCATTCATGTGGACTCACAAGTCAACGTGTAAAATTAGTAAATTGGACAGGTTCCTTATCTCAAACGTCCTGTTATTACATTGGAAAAATCCTTCTGGTATGATTTTGGATTGTCATCCTTCGGATCACAGGCCTATTATTCTTAAGGAGTTGGTTTTGGATTATGGTCCTACTCCTTTACGGATTTTTCACTCTTGGTTTTTGGAATAATATTTAAGGATGCTGTTGAAGATTCATGGAGATCCAACGGTAATTTTACTGGTAATCTTATGGTTATTCTTAAAAATAAACATAAATCGTTGAAACAAAGGTTAAAAGTTTGGAGCTCTAATTTGAGGATGGATAGGGATGGTACGAAAAATACTTGCTTGATCAACTTTTGGTGATTGATCATCGTATTGATAGTGGAGTAGGGTTGCCGGATGATGCTTCTAATTGCCTTCATCTTGTGAAAATTATTGCGGATATCAATAAGAAGGAAGCTTTGGACTTACCTCAAAAAGCTAAGATTAAGTAGGCCATTGAAGGGGATGAAAATTCTAAATACTTCCATGGTGTGGTTAACAAAAGACGAAGACAACAAAATATCCAGGGTATTTTGGTGAATGGCGATTGGATTGATAGCCCAAATTGTGTTAAGAAGGGGTTTCTTAACTATTTTAAAGATCGTTTTGCTAAGCCTTATTACTCTTGGCCTTGTTTTCAAAAAGACTTTCCTTGGGTTTTGCTTGATGATCAATCTGATATCCTTGATGTTGATGTTACTCGGGAGGAGATTAAGAGAGTTGTTTTGGATTGTCGGTCAGATAAGGCTCCTGGTCCTGATAGCTTCGTTTTGATTTTTTTTTTAAATTCTAGCATCTTATTGAAGAGGATGTGATTCGTGTTGTGATGCATTTTTTCTTCTTCAGGTTCTTTCCCTAAGGGTTGTAATTGTTCTTTCATTGCTTTAATTCCTAAAGTTCATGATGTGAAGTTGGTTAGTGATTTTCGCCCTATTAGTCTAATTGGTTGCCAATATAAAATTGTTGGTAAGATTTTAGCTAATAGAATTGCCTTGGTTATTGATTCAATTGTTAGTTCTGAACAGTATGCTTTTATAAAAGGTAGACAAATCTTGGATGGTCCTGTGATCCTTAATGAAGTTTTTTCATGGTGTAAGGCACATAAACATCAGGCTATAGTTTTCACAGTTAATTTCCAGAAGGTTTATAATTCAGTCTGGTGGAATTTTCTTGATGATATCATGTGTAGATTTCATTTTGGGGCTAAATGGAGAAGGAGGATTCGAGGCTGCTTAATTTCTTTGATGGTATCTATTTTGGTGAACGGGGTTCCTACCTTATAATTCAAAATTTATTGAGGCCTGCCTCAGGGAGATCCTTTGTCTCCTTTTCTTTTTATTCTTGTTATGGAATCTCTCTATGTTTCTTTTCAGAGAATTATCGATCGAAGAATTGTTTAGCTCTCTTCATATTTGAAGCGGGGTTCAAGTTTCTATCTTGCATTTATGTTATGAAGATGATGCTATATTTATTGGTCAATGGTCTAAGGAGAATGTGGTGGTTATTGTCAGGCTTTTTCATTGTTTCGGGCCTGAAGATTAATTTTCATAAAAGTAACCTCATGGGTTTTGGTGTTCAGTATTCGATTGTTGAGAATGTGGCGGGCTCTATTGGATGTGTTCCCAATAAAGCTCCGTTCACTCATTTAGGTCTTACGGTGGGAAGTAATATGTCTCGTGCCGACTCATGGGATATTTTGATTAGAAAAGTTACTTCTAAACTTTCTAATCGAAATGCTAAAATTCTTTCGGTAGGAGGGAGATTAACGTTAATTAAATCAGTTTTGGGTGCGATCCCGACATATTTTATATCTCCTTTTAGAGCTCTAGAGACTGGTGAATCGTTTGAAATCTTTAAGAAATTCTTTTTTCTTAGGGGCTGATTTGGGAGAATGCAAAATGACGCAGGTGAAATGGAAGTATGCTTTGGCTCATAAGCATTATGGTGGTCTCGGGATTAATAGTCTCTTTGCTCTCAATTGTGCTCTTCTTTTTAAATGGGTTTTCCCAATGCTCTTTGGGTGAAAGTAATTATAGCAATTCATGGTAATCATGGTTTCATTGGGTGTACTTTACAAAGAAATATTGGCAATTTTGTTTGGGTTTGTATTATTAAGGCCGTTGATTCCTTACGCGATAAAGGTATTGATTTGCTGTCTTTCTGTAAATGGTGGTTAGAAATGGCCATTTTACCTCTTTTTGGGAGGACAATTGGATTGGTAATGGTCCGTTGAAGATATCTTTTCACAGGTTATATGCTTTAGAGTTGGATAAGCAAATCACAATTTCCTTGAAATGGTAACAACCAGGGTGGGACGCTTCTTTTTGAAGAAGTCCGAAAGGAGGTGTTGAGGAGGAGCAGTGAGTCAATTTTAGTTCTTTACTTTCTTCGACTTTGCTTTCTTCTTCTCCTGACAGATGTAGTTGGTCTCTTGATGGCACGAGCAATTTTTCAGTGAGGTCGGCTAGAGCAAAAATTGATAAAATTCTTCTTCTTGATTCTACTTCTGTTACGAGATGGTGTCGTCTCGTTCTGATAAAAGTAAATGTTTTTGTGTGACGTCTTTTGTTGAACAAAATCCCTACTAAGTTTAATCTTTCTTACAAAGGTATGGAGATTAATTCGATTTTATGCCCTATTTGCGACAAAGAGGTGGAGAGTGTTTGTCATCTTTTTCTTGGTTGCGATTTGGCGCTTAATTTATTGCATCTCCTTTGTCGTTGGTGGAATTTATCAACGCCTTTTTTCATATCTTTCCTCGATCGGATTAACTGGTTTGATTATCTGCGGATCTCCAAGGTTTGTAAGTAGTTTTTGGAGGAGGTATTCTACACTTTGTGGTGGTCAATTTAGTGTTTTCGAAACTCTTTGGTTTTTGGTAAAGTCAAGTCAAAAAAGTGTTTGTTGTTTGATAAGGTGGTATACCAAAGTTTTATTTGGGCTAACAGGAGGTGTCGTAAAACTAGTGTTAGTTGGGTTGTCTTGCCTGGTTTGAGGATCATGTCTATTTTTTCCTTGTAATGGTTTGTTTGGTCTAACTTCTTGCTAGTTCTCTATAAAATTTTGTCGTTCTAAAAAAAAGATGTAGAATTCGGACACGAAAGATTCATGGTTCAAATCGTTACACCTAAAATATTATTAATGTATTGTGATTGACCTTTCACATAGGCTTTAAGACGGGTTGCGTGACCACTCAGATGATGCGTTTATCATTTTTTTTTTAACATTGTATTAATATAGTACCTAACTATATTTAACACGCTAAAACAATTAAATATTTATAACAAAGTGTTTCAGTTAAATCACCCCGATCAAATCTGTTTTCACCCATACAAAATAATTATCTGTTTTAACTCATTAGTCAACATGACTGATTTGCGAGTTGCATCAACTCCATTACGAATATTAAAAGTTAAAATTACTTGTGATTTCCATTGTAACGAATACCAGCAGGCTTTTTTATCCGTTGGTCGTGGATTCTTTATGACAAAAAATACATTCATTGAAACCTCAAAAGTAAGAAAGTTTTGAAAGGGGCTTTGAGAAAAGGATGGCAGTGATGCATGCTGACGGTTAGGTGTGTCGGAGGGAATAAAGCTAAAAGATTCAAAATACAATTATAAATCTATCATTTTAGATTCAATAAATTATTAAATGTTACCAGTTTTTATTACATTGTATGTTAATATATTAGAAATATAACTTTTATGTTTTATCATGTGTAACGATGAACTGAAATTAATAAACTCAAGGTATTAAATATTGAGTATCAGGGTAATCAAAAAAACCAAAAGTCATTTTCCCATTTGTTTTATTTCTTTTCTTCATACAATATTATCCCTTGTACACTTTGTAACACACAATATTATATAGCCGTAAAGATAAAGGGATAGACATGCGGAGGGATTGATGGTCAAGTGAGAAAAAGGGACAACATATAATATATTGATGCTAAGTTGCAAATTCATAATTATCAAGTTTAAGATATGACTGAACCAACACGCATCGATAGGTATGAAACTTGAACTTTCACTAGAATATACTATAGTGTAGTTAACCGGTTTAAAATGCATTTGTAAAGATCGACGAGTTTTTGAATGATTAAGAGTTATGCATGGTCAATATATATATATATATATATATATATATATATATATATATATATATATATATATATATATATATATATATATATATATATATATATATATATATATATATATATATATATATATATATAACAAGGCCAACTAGCCAAGGAGAAGATCCCAAATTTAATCTTCTCTTTAATAAAAGTGTTTAGAAAATATTATTCTAAAATCACAAATTAAAAATATTTAAATTGCATTCTTGGTCAAGTTACTGTTTTTGAGTGTATTAAGACACTATAATAAAAATTGGGTTTTAGAAATGAGGGAAATAACGGCGACCGTGCTATATAAGAACTTGCATTGACAACATGTTGTCGTTGTATTGTTTCTAAAACATATTTAAAATTTCACCTATGAAATGATGGTATGATGTCTTTGTTGGGGTATACATGAATTTCACCTCCAATTTTTCATTGACCGGGAACTTTTTAGACTAGGTACACTAACAAAATGTCGCCACTAAAGGTTGATGTTCATAAATCATTTAAACTTACGTTTACCTTAATAAATATGTATGTACTTAAGCCATGACATTGTCGTTTAACTACAACGATGACATTGTCTTCGCCAAATGGTTGTCATTAACCTAAATTCATCAATCGTACTACGATTATGTTCATTATCCCATGAAAACAACTGCAAAATTCACTCGATTTATCTAACCTCTCATCGATGATTTCTTGAGGATATTAGAGATTTCTTTCGTTCTCTTGTTGACACTCACATCTTGCCTCCTCTGTTCTATGTGATACTTAAAAGTCCAGCATCCGTCTTTGAAGACCGTTCATTGTCAAACCTGTCGTCCCTTATTTTTGGCAGCCCTTTCTGCCTCTCCTATTTGACATTCTTTCATTGATCTCTAGTAAACAACCCCTTCCTTTAATAAAATGTTTATATGAATGTTTATCCTATTATAAATTTTGTTTATTGAACTTTTTATGAATTACAAACGTGATTAGGATATGTATGTAATATTTGAAATTCGTGCATTAGAACTTTTTGCTTATTGAAATTTGGTAGGAAAGATAATAAAATTTGTGTCTAAAATGTTTATGTTATGAAGTTGTGCAAAAATCATGTAGCAAATGTTTATATTATGGAATTTGTGCAGAAAATGTTTATGTTATGGATTTTGTGTAGGAATTGTTTAGGGGGTGAATATGATAATTTTATGCGGTATGTGCTTGAAATGTATATGGTATCTTAAGTATTTGAAATTATAGAAAGTTATAATGAACGGAAAAAATCAAATTGTATGTATGTTGTTATCTTGTGTTTGAAGTGTAAGTATGTTGATATTTTAAGTACATTGTATATACTGGAATTATGTTGTTATTATATTGCGACGGACCATGAGGCGGGAATGGCTAGACCGAGTCGGGTCAAGACGGTTTCGGATTGGCATAAAGAATTAAAGATTATGTGTTTGACAAGTAGTAGATAAGGATAAGCACCGATTTGAATATTTACGTTTCATATATTAGCTTTGTTTTGTTTTTGAATTGTTTTTTGGGATTATCTTTTTCTCATGTTAGTTAGAAGTATTTAATGCATTCAGTAACAAGCCAAAATGGCAGATTTTGGATCAATCCTTTCGTCTTCCTTTCTCTATCTCTGGAGCTAGCACTCGCTTGAAGTAGTGCATGTCTTGGAACGCTACTTAACAATTGGTGCTCTCGTTGAGAGATTTTTGGCCATCGATGAAGCTACTCTTCGGTTGCTAATCAACGAGCATACCAACACACTAAACCACAGGATTGAGCAACTTTCCCTTGAACTACAGATTGCCAAACAACAAAGTCAACGGAAATGGAGATCAGGGATCGAAAAACACATACAAATCATATACACATAGCAAGATAAATATATAACATACAAACACTTGCGAAAATCACAAAGATAACAGCATACCATACAAACATCGGGCCCCACCAACTGAGTATAATGGGCCCCACCCAAACTCGTATAACAGGCCCTACCCACATACAAATGATATACATATAGCTAGATACTAGCATACATAATAACCATCGGGCGCCGCCCAGTAAGCATACAAGCACATATACATGCAAGAGCCACAAAAAACATCTATCACCCTACATAACAAACCATGAGCCGACATTGGTGCCTTCGACCCGCTAAACACAGTGAGGACACTCACGTCGATATACATGTAGGCAACCATAGTAGTAAAGAAGAACTCTATAGCTTCAACTCACTTCCAATGACCTAAAGGAAGATACTCGAGTCAATACCCGATGTTGAGAGAAAAACTTTGAGACACACTTGAACAAAATGGTTAGAACAAGTATATAGCGGAATAGTTAATCTCGAAGGATCTGTTAGCTCAACAATAATATTAATAGTTAGAAGTTAGTGAGTTAGATGCGGAAAGTAAAGTACTGTAAATGACAGCAATTGTTATGTCAACAATACACATAAGTTGATTCATAACTTGGAATGCATTCAAACCAAGGTTAGTAAGTAAGATCAAACTTAGTGAATAAGTCACAAGGACTTGCTCCGTAGAGAGATTATGATCAGATATGATAGTAAGAAGTGAGAGATGAGAGAATTTCTGAGATAAGTAGTAAAGATACTTGAAGATGCGTAGATGATTCAGAACAAGTGAGCTCTATTTATAGAGACTTAAGCATTAAAAAAGATAACTCTCTAGAAGTAGCCATGCAAGGCATACAAAAACTTGAAAAAAGAAAGTGTAAAGAAAAGACAAAATAGACTAAGTACAAAAACTTGTTGTCTTCTGACTTCGAATGACTGCGGTAGAAGCTTTCATTGCGGTAGTAAGTTGGCTGCGGTTCCAGGAAAGTTCAAGAGGGTCACTTTCAGTGTTCTAACAATTTCCCCTAAATGACCTCTTTAACTTTTATCACTTATCAAGATGGAGATGCTTGATTAGGATCCACCAAAACTTCCTGACACTTTCTAACCAAGTGATCCTCCTTAGAATTTCATACTTGACTTCCGGAGTGGTGTATTTTGACTTTTCCACTGCGGTCCGATAGATGTTAAGCTGCTTCTTTGTTAGACGATGTATAGTAAAGGTAGGGATGAAATATTTGACATTATCAGTTTTCCTTTTGAAGATGACACCGAGTTCAGGGAAGTTGGATGCACCTAAGGGTCTTTCTTCAAAGCCTTCGGAGGGCATCGGTGCTGGATCAAGTAGAGATAGTTCATGCTTCTTCGCAATGGTGGGATAGATATCTGCATCGATTTTAGCAAAATCGCATACAGTATCCATCAGAAAACTGTTGACTTTATCAAGTGCAATTTGCATCTTCAGATACTTATCAGCCTTTGCCCTGGAACACTCTTGCAATGAGGAAAATCTCCTCCGGATTCATGCAAGCAAAATCAGCTTGGTTCCAGACATAATCTTGTTCCCTTCGGGTCAAAATGTACTGGAAAAACTCTGCCTTCATGAATTTTCTGACTTTATAGTTCATAACTGCGGATGGTCGATCATTTGACCATATGAGCTCAAAGGAAGAGGCATGCTTTGCATAGAATTGAGATAGTCTCTCAAATTCCATAGGCAATCCTTTGGCATCCGGAAGGCTTTGATCAAATGGCTCAAATATAGTGAAGTATTTAGCATTGGGTGAGATGGGGATATCCCAGTAACCATCAGTAGAAGGCTCAGCATATGTAAGATGAGGAACGTAATCTTCATCTAGCAGTCTTCGGTGGGGATTAACCCAAGAATTGATAAGAGTTTCATCCATGATTGTGTCAAATTCGAATAGCCTCCAGATCTCTTCACCAGGTTTGGCTGCCCTCCAGTCTTTCTTCTTTTGGACGGTGGTAGGAGAATCTGTTGAGCTTGGAGATGACATATGTTCCTCAAGATGTTTGAAGTGTAGGGGAGTTTCAGGTTTCTCCGGAATGTGAGGCATAGTGTTAGATGATGGTTGCGGTGAGGGAACTTTGCCATTGATGATGGGGAAGGGGGGGTTGATGTGGTGAAATTGATTGCTGAGATTGATGAACTTGATCTGATTGATGAGATTGATGGGCTTGATCTTCTTCACTTCCCCCTCTTGAGGAAGTCAAAACCGGTTCTTTTTTAAGCCATTTCCGAAGGCCATCAATTTTGGAGAAGGCCTCCTGAAATTGAGCCTTGATAGTATCTGTGAGTTGTTGATTGGTTAGAGAGGAGGATTTGAACAGCAGGCGATGAATCTCCTTAGTGAGTTGAAGGATTTCAGGGCCATGAAAGTTGGTTGTTAAGGATCGTTGAAGACGGTTGATGGTAGAGTGAAGAACCGAGATGGTAGACTCATAAGCGGTATGAGTTTCATCTATTAACTTCGAAGACTGAGAGCCTTGATCTTTTATAGCGGTTTGAAGATCATTTTTGATTGCGGTGACTTCTGAGATAAGACGTTCAGTGGCATCCATGAAATCTTTGTGGTCTGCTTTGCGATTGTTGTCGAGGGACCGGATTCCCATTTCGACTTTTAAAGAGATGCGCTCCGCAGCCAGTCGTTCTCTTGCTTCCAGTATTTCTATCAATGATTGTGGTCCAGGAACATCCTCTGGTTGCGGTTGAGTTGGCTTAACCGCAACCAGGATTTGATCGACTTTGGCCTGGAGAGATAGAAACTCTTTTCTTGTTACTACGTTATTCTTCTTCTTTTTGGGCTTGGAGGTGGAGTGGTGAGAACCACTTGATTCTTCACCTTCATCGAACATCATTAGATCGTCGTCAGAAGGAGAGGGTTTGTTTACCTGTTGTACCTCGTCATCATCAAGACCGAAGGTAGGAGCTGAGCTGATTGCGATCTCAGGACCTTCGTCTTGTGATGTTTCAGGAACCGTAGTGGGAGGAACTTGGGAGGTATGTTGGGCCGTAGATGCTGCTTGAGCTTTAAGGAGTGAATCGGTCATCTGATACGTCCAGTCTTGAATATGAAGAATCCCTGATACAGTATAAGCATTATTGATTGCATCAGCCCAATACTTAGTAATCATCAGAAGTTCTCATTCCTTCTGCTGTTGCTGTTTGATTTGTTGATCCTTTCGGGCTTGGAATTCCCTTCGAAAGGCAGCATATTTCTTGATTTCAGCATCAGTAGTTGGTTGATACTAACTCCATGAATCACTTGAATCATCTCCGTCAACTCTTTGAGTGCGCACCAAGGTGTCCCTTGGGTTCACGGATCCTTGCACATATGTGCTAACCGTGCCTAAACCACCTGTAAATGATGGAAGCAGAGTAGGATTTCCGAAACTTCCTTGGTCTCCATGACCCGTGGTCACGTTTGGCCTCGGCTCCATTCTGGCAAAGGCTGAAGAGGTGCCCTGCGGATGGTCAGGTGTTTGAAGTGTTTGGGATATGTTCAAGAGGATGGAGTCTAACTCCTCGGGAGAAAAGATATGCAGTCGGGAAGCCCTGGAGACCTTAAGGCGATGACCAGATTTATCTACTTGAGATATAACTAGGGGTGTCTCCATGTTCATATGATGATGATGATGATGAAACAGGCTCACTTGATGAGCTTGAGTGGAACTCGATTGTGGTGTAGAATGGATTTGCGGGTATCCCAATGACTACTGAAGCCTTTTGAGAGGATGAGGTATGAGTCGGTTTACGCATTTGGCTAGAGGTTTCAGTTGTTTTTTGTTTCTTGAGAATAGAGATTGGTTGCCTGTCCTCATCAGAGTCACTAATAGATATGGTTTAGGAAGGTTTTGTTTTATGTTTCTTAGAGGGTGCGGTTGGTTTGGGAGCATCCTTCTGTGGTGTTCTTTGTTTCCTTTTGGATGCCAATTTCTTTCTTCTTTGAGAAAGATTGGATAAGGTAGTGGTAGAGGTGACTGCGGCACCTTCAAGGTTAATGGCTGCGGATGGAAGAGGCGGGGTAGAAGGGTATGGGGCAATACCCTTCGTAGCCTCAATATGGTATGAGACATCAGCAGTCTTAGGACCAAGAGTAGAGAGAATATGGGTGGGAAGCCTGCGGATTGGTCCAAAAAGAGTTTGATCGGATGAAGGAGTCTACCTTTTGAGATCTTTTGTAGCAAAAAGATTGGTGTCGTTGCTCATGGTGATGCCTGCATCGGCGTGAAGATCCAGGATGCACAGTGACCAGAACCTAGCAAAGGTAAGTTTTGTTGGGTTTTCCTTGTGGTGTTCCTTAGGGATGTATTGAAGGAAGTCATCCCATAGGATTTACCCGTAATTCACATGAATATGCTCCAAACCAACTCAAGGAGCTTAAGCCCCATATTGTCGATTCCTCTGGTTCTGCCGGATAGGCTTCGGATGATGAAGTGGCACACATATTGCCATACTACGGGAAGTTGATTTTTCTTGAATTCACCGATACCCTTGATTCTTTTCTGGTATCCCATTTGGTATAGAGAAGCAGTGATATCCGCCAATGATGGAGAGAAGAACTTGATCGACGGATAAACCAGTAGATTGATGGACCTTAGAAATTTCTCTTTGGTCAGAATGACCAATGCGTCATTCACGAGATTGAGATGAACTTCTTGAGGGTTTTGGAGTGGTCGATATGCCAAGAATGCACATTTGAACAAGGTTGAAATTGGTATGATTTCTGTAAATGCATCAAAAGGTCCAAACAGAGGGTGATTCTTGAGGAACTTGATCATGAGCTTGATGGGAGCATTGTATGAAGGATGATCTTCAAATACAACTCGGAAATTGCTTGAAGTGATTGAAGGAGAGTCTGAAACTGTTGGATTCACTGAACCAGAAGCCTTGGATTGTTTCTTAGATACTCCTGATTTCACCATTGTTAAAGATTGAGGGTGTTTCAGGATGAAGAAAAGACACATAGTTCTTGAAGGTTTTGAGAGGAATTGATCGATATTCTGAAAGTGTAAGGTGAAAAAAAAGGTGGGTTTATAAAGGGAAAAGAAAATAACCCTGGGTAAAAGGATAGAATAGGGTAAAACGTCGATTGGGTTTTTTGGGGGAATCTATGGATCTTAGAGTAAATCTCAGCTACAAAATTGGAAATGGTTTAAAAAGATTTTGGAGATTTTCCAAAAACGGCTTGCATTTAATGAAGGGGCAGACGTAGGTTATCACGTCTGGTAAACGTGTGGAGGAAGGAAAAGTTGGTGGAATGGATGGGACAATCTGGGTATAATGAAAGGACAGGTTAAGGTTTTAAGAAAAAAGTTCTTTTCGTCATCGTACCTAAAATAGGTCTGACACAAAAAGTTTTAAGAAAGAAGATGTGACAGTTTCTCAAGGAATGTTTTTTTTATTTAATGTAATATTCAATGACAAGTCATTAAATAGTACATCATTATTCAAACATTAAATGGCACACCATATTTGCGGATTGGAAATGGTAGTGCGGTTGGACACATTGTTGAGGTTGAAAACTTCATTTAGGTTGAGAACGTCATTGCAGTTGAGAACGTCATTACGGATAGGAGAATAACGGCAGCAGAAAGAACTGGGGAGAACACTTGAACAGAGAGTTAGTAAGACAAACAATAGGGACCAGTGAAAGATAGATGTAATATGTGGTTGTGGTGCATAGACTGTTGTGCAATGTATGCATCGAGACCACTTATTATAAGTGTCTATCACTCAGAACCGTAATGGGGATCACAGAGGTCTGCGGTATCTGTCAATTCATGAAGAATTGAGGATCCGGGTTCATCATTCCTAAAATTTGTAAGAATGTGTTGAGTCTTGTGAAGTCGAGAGCTTTTGTGAACACATCAGTAATCTCTTCATGAGTAGGGACAAAGATAAGTTCAATGTTACCTTTCAAGATGTGATCTTTGATTAAATGATATCGTAGTTCAATATGTTTGGTCTTGGAGTGCTGAATTGGATTGTGAGAAATAGCAATGGCACTTTCAGAGTCACAGTAGATGGGTATCCGTAGCATTCTATAACCGTAGTCTAACAATTGTGTCTTCATCCAAAGGACTTCGGAATAGCAGCTAGCTGCGGCCACGTATTATGCTTCTGCGGTAGATAACGAAACACAACTTTGTTTTCACGAGGACCAGCTGACAAGTCTTCCTCCTAAGAATTGGCATCCACCAGATGTACTTTTTCGATCAAGTTTGCATCCGGCATGATCCGCATCAGTAAATGCTTGAAGACTGAAGTCATTGTCTGCGGGGTACCATAGACCCATAGATTTGCTTCCTTTTAGGTATCGAAGAATTTGTTTGGTTGCGGTCATGTGTGACACTTTTGGGTCAGCCTGGTACCTTGCACACACACCGGTTGCGAAGACAATGCCAGGTCTACTTGCGGTGAGGTACATTAGCGAACCAATGATACCTATATAAGTCTTGTGATCCACAGATTCACCAGAGGGATCAGCAGAGATCTTATATCCGAAGGCCATAGGGACCTTAGCAGAAGAGCAGTTGTCCATAGAATATTTCTTCAGAAGTTCAGTAGTGTATTTCTCTTGATGAATGAATATTCCTTGTTGAATTTGTTTGACTTGGAGACCTAGAAAGAAGTTAATCTCTGTATTCATGCTCATTTGAAATTTGTTTGTCATGAGCTTAGCAAATTCATCCACCATTCCTTGATCAGATGACCTGAAGATGATATCATCCACATATATTTGTACAAGCATCAGGTGAGTCCCGTTTGCTTTTTTAAATAGTGTGGGATCAATCACTCCTCTTTTGTATCCTGAAGAGACTAAGAATTTAGAAAGAGTTTCATACCAAGCTCTAGGGGCTTGTTTCAGACCGTAGACAGCTTTCTGAAGTTTGTAACAATGATCAGGGAACTCGATACTTTCAAATCCGGGAGGTTGTTGAAGATAAACCTCTTCTTTTAATTCCCCATTGAGAAAAGCACTCTTAACGTCCATTTGGTGTACTTTGATGTTTTTGTGAGAGGCATATGCTAAGAAGATTCTGATTGCTTCCATTCTAGCTACCGGAGCATATGTCTCTTCGTAGTCAACACCTTTCAGTTGGCTATAACCTTTAGCAACTAGCCTTGCCTTATTTCTGATGACTGCACCAGATTCATCTAGCTTGTTCTTGAAAACCCATCTTGTACCAACAATAGTATGACCTTGTGGGATGGGAACAAATTGCCATACTTTGTTTCTTTCAAATTCTTCCAGTTCTTCTTGCATTGCAGAAATCCAATATGGTTCCAATAAGTCTTATTTGATAGATCGAGGCTCGACTGCGGACATAAATACCGCATAGTGATAGTGATCAGATAAATCTTTGGCAGATCTAGTTTGGATATCTGCGGACGGATTGCCAATAATTTGACCTGGTGGGTGATCCTTCGTCCATACATGTAAACGAGGCATCAGATGATCAGCAGTTGTGGTAGAATGAATGTTTTCAATATCAGAGATTGCTTCGGATAGGGAAGGAAGTTCCCCCTGGATTTGAGAATAGCCTACTGAGTCATCCTGACTAGTTGGAGTGAGAGAGACATTTTCTTTGATTGGTTCCCCCTGGATTGTTAAAGGGAGTCTATCTAGAACCTAAGAGGGTTCCCCCTGGACTGCGGATGGGAGAGTGACAATTCCTGGATTGGTTCGATTATCAATATTCTCTATGAGTTCATCATCTGAATCCGAAGATACATTTGATGGTAATGCTTTTTTGTGGGTAGGAATGTGAACAACATTAAGTACTGGAACCTCGATGGTTGCGGCTAGATCTGGAGTAGAGCTTTCCCCCTCAACCGGAGAGGTGAAAGTATTGAGAGATACTACTTCGGATGGAGATGGTCCAGAAATGTCAGCATGTTGTTGTTGGGCTGCTGGACACACAAGAACTTCGGATTGTTTTGCTATTTCAAAAAGTTCGAAGAGATCATCATAATTGACTTCTACTAGATTTAAAGGACCAGAAGAGGCAGGAATGTCACATTCCATGATTGCGGTGGTTTCAGTGGATGAAGGGGCATCACGGATGTGAGAATCATCGAATTTCACATTGAAGCTTTCAATGATCAGCCTTGTACGTCTGATGAGCACTCGATAAGCAACCTTGTTAGTGGAATAACCAAGGAAGATGCCTTCATCAGACTTAGGTGCAAATTTATTATGCCGATCTATGTTGTTGATCACAAAACATCTACACCCAAAGATATGAAAGAAACGAAAATTCAGCTTGCGGTTGTTAAGACCTTCGTATGGTGTTTTGTTGAGACGTTTGCACATAATGCTTCGGTTTTGGACAAAGCATGTAGTTGCTACAGCTTCAACCCAGAAGTAGAGAGGAAGATGGGCAAAGTTAAGCATGGATCTGGCTGTTTCTACTAATGTGCGGTTCTTCGTTCGACGACACCATTTTGTTGCGGAGTGTAGGGTGTTGAGAAGTTGTGAATAATACTCTTGGACACCAAGAAACTGTTGAGAAGATGATTAGTGAACTCGGTTCCATTATTACTACGGATGCGTCTGACTGGAAGCTTGATCTGAAGTTCTATTTCTTTCATGAAGTTTATGAGAATCTGCGGTGTTTCTGATTTGAGTCTGAGAAAGAAGACCCATGTAAAGCGAGTGAAGTCATCAACAACAACCAATATGTATTTCTTGTGGCGAAGACTGGCTACAGTTGAAGGACTGCAGAGATCCATGTGTAATAATTCCAAAGGTTCAGAAATAGACGAATCCATTATCAGAGGGTGACTTGCTTTAACTTGTTTTCCACATTCACAAGTTGGACAGAGAGTATCGTTGCTGAATTTGAGAATAGGGAGACCACGGACAAGTTTTCCAGTGACCAGATTGTTGATGTATCTGAAGTTGAGATGAGCTAGCTTGCGGTGCCATAGCCATCTGACTTCGGATACAGCTTTAGAAAGAAAACACAGCTGCGGTTTACCAATGATGAGAGAGATATCCAAAGGATACATTGTGCCTTCGGAGCTAGACTTAATTTAGCAAGTGCTTCTGTCACCCGTCATTATGTAACAGAATTGATCATCAAATTCCACTCGATGGCCTGCATTACATAGTTGGCCAACACTGATGAGATTGTGTTTAAGGTTTTCTACATAAGCAACCTTTTGAATGGAAAAGTTCTCCGTGGTGAGAACACTATAGCCTCGTATGATGCCATTTGCATTGTTTCCAAAAGTGACATTTCCACCATTGCATATAGGCCTGAAATCCCGAAGGTATTCTAACCTTCCAGTCATGTGCAAGGAGCAGGCACTGTCGATCTACCATTCTTCTTCTTGATCCTCCTTCCACAATGCCTACAAAAACTAAGTGGTTAATTTGGGCACCCAAGTGAGTTTGGAGCCCGAGGTCACATACGATGTGTTAATCGATGCATGATGCGAGGTGGCAGGGACATGTTTTAAGTCAACTTTCAAGCCTAGTCCTGGGTGTTTGAAGTTCTTTGGAGTTTTGTGAGATTGTGAGTAATTATGAGTACTTTTGAAGAGATTAGGATTCACCCTGAAATCCTGGGTGTTGGAAGTGCTTTGAATTCTTTTACATTGACATTGACAAGAGAACTTTTTGTCATTTTTCCTGGCATTTGACCTGTTCTGAGTTTTTGAAGAAAAAGTATGTTTTTGTCCATTCCGATGATTGTCAAATTTGACCTTTTTGTTTGTGTGTTTTGAAAAGATGTTTTGTGCAGGTTTGGCAGGTGTGAAGGCATGTGCAGAGCTTTTGTGATGTGATTTCTTAAACATTTGAGATGACCTTTTGGGTGCCTGAGTTGGCAAAATTCCTTTCCATTTTTGAGACTTTGTCACCGTAAAGGTTGGAGTAGGTAAGATACCTTTCCATTTTGGATCATTGATAGAATAGATTTGAAATAGATTTGAAATCCATTTGAACGAAAAGACTTATCCTCATGTTTGGATATTTTTTGAGTATTGTCAGAAACAGTGAACTCCTTTCTTTTTGTTTTCTTGGAAACAGTTTTCTTGAAATGATAATTTGAAAAAGTAAACTTCTCAGGACTTTTTGATTGAGGACATTTCACAGATTTCTTAACTTTTGAGCAAATTTCTCGTTGCTTGCCACGAGAGCGAAATTCTTCTTTAAAAACTCTTTTTGCTTCGGTCTTAGGAGAACTGCAATCAGTGATATTTAATTGCGGTTTCCTAGAATCTTTAGAGTATTTTGAAAAATAATGACTCGATTCATCCGAATTTGAGAAGTTAGGACTTTGAGAACATTGACCAAATTCAAAATTTTCAATTGGTAATTCATGATTAATTGGCTCAATGGTCACAGAACTCTTGACCTCGATCAGTGGAGTAGTGCTTTGGACTACCGCAGAGTAAGTCTTGGTGAATACTTCTTTGGGACAATTGATATTAGGTAATGGGACAGATTGCGGTATGTGACTGTAGTCAGAGACACTGTAGTCGGACGGTAAGGATGGGAAGTCTAAAGAGACTTCATGACTTTCAATAACAATCTCCTCATCAACTACGGATGATGTCTGAGAATATGTGTTGTTGACATGAGTAGAAGATTCAGGGAGAATTTCTTCTATAACACAATTATTATTCAGATCATGAAGTTTTCCAAAGTGGGCTTGGATATCCTCAGGAAATGTTTTGTTATTGACTGGAAATAAGAAGTTGCGGTCTGGTCTGGTGTGAACCGAGGTGATGAGTCCGTTGCGGTTGGGTAACCATTGGACCAACCCCAGTTAAAAGTGTTATCAACATTCCCATTATTAACAAGATTCTCAATGGCCTCAGTTTCATTAAACAGCTTTTCAATTAAAAGATTTAAATGTACAATTTCATTTTGTGCTACATCTCTTTGATTTAAGGCTATTTCTAATTGAGTTTCACTAATCATTCTAGCATCTTTTTCTAACATTAAATCCTTCTCTAACATTGCCATTTTGAGTCTCTTATTGTCCAATCGTCCTCTAACATGGAACATCTCCTGCGAAGCGATGTTTGAGTGTGAGGTGGTTGGGCTACTAATGCGAGTGGTCCTCCGAAGTCTGAGCAGTCCTTGAGTACAGTGGACTCTTGAGCTTGCAATTCTCCATAAAGCTTATAGAGAGATAAGGAGTGAATCTTCCTGTCACCTTGTACAATCATTTTGGCTGTTGTCCAGTGTCTTCCTAAGCCATTAAGAAACTGCAGATTTGTTTCATGATTGCTGCGGATCGTACCCGATTGGATAGTTTTGTGACAATCAAGTTGAACCTTTTAAATGAATCTTCCAAACTTTCACCGGAGTGGGCTTTGAAGTTATTGAATTCGTTGAGTGATGTAGTGAGCTTCTTGTCTTGAGCCTGCTCTGAACCTTCATACAAGTTTTTGAGAACATTCCAAATCTCCTTTGCTGATTTGCAATTTATGATGATGTCAAAGTTGTCAGGAGCAACTCCACAAGAGATTTCATAAAAGGCAATAGCATCAATTTCCATTTTGTCTAGACCATCTTTTGTGGGACGATTCAAAGCTGGTTGACCTCCTCCGAGCCTTGTTGTGGCTCCATCAGTTTGGACAGGGGTAAGGACTGGTACGTGGAGTCCTTCCTCTACAGATCTCCATACATTTCTACCAAGTCGTCTGAGATATCTCTCCATCCTCTGAGACCAGTGATGATACTCATTTGCAACCAGTATTGGGGCTCGATTGGAACCACCAACACTGTTTGAAACATTCAGTGATAACGATTGTGCCATTAGAATTTTTTATGTTTAGAAATGAGCTTCAGTGGTATATAGGGCTCTTTGAAAAATTAGAGTTCCGATTTACAAAAAGCAACCACTCTGGCTCTGATACCAATTGTTGGGAGAAAAACTTTGAGACACACTTGAACAAAATGGTTAGAACAAATATATAGCAGAATAGTTAATCTCGAAGGATCTGTTAGCTCAACAATAATATTAATAGTTAGAAGTTAGTGAGTTAGATGCGGAAAATAAAGTAATGTAAATGACAGCAATTGTTATATCAACAATACACATAAGTTGATTCATAACTTGGAATGCATTCAAACCAAGGTTAGTAAGTGAGATCAAACTTAGTGAATAAGTCACAAGGACTTGCTCCGTAGAGAGATTATGATCAGATATGATAGTAAGAAGTGAGAGAGGAGAGAATTTATGAGATAAGTAGTAAAGATACTTGAAGATGCGTATATGATTCAGAACAAGTGAGCTCTATTTATAGGGACTCAAGCATTACAAAAGATAACTCTCTAGAAGTAGCCATGCAAGGCATACTGGAAAATAAAAAGTGTAAAGAAAAGACAAAGTAGACTAAGTACAAAAACTTGTTGTCTTCTGACTTCGGATGACAGCGGTAGAAGCTTTCATTGCGGTAGTAAGTTGGTTGCGGTTCCAGGAAAGTTCAAGAGGGTTACTTTCAGTGTTCGAACACCCGATCACAGGTCATATTGTCACACCCCCAAACTGGAATGGCGGAAACGTTCGGGAGTGGAGGACGTCATGTACGGTATCACAATAATTGTATAATAGTAATCAAAGCAAACACAACCATTACATTAATAAAATATTGTATTTACATCTTTTCATAACATAGTTTGTATGACATCAAAAGTGTATATCCAAAGTATAAAAGACAAGACTATATATCCCTCCGTCTTCTCAAAATCCTATGGGTGTACCTGTTTACTAATCTCCTAAGAATACAAGTGATTTTGAAAGTGTATCAACATTTAAGTTGGTGAATTCATAAGTATGCTTTAGTGATTGGAAAACTTATCTTTCTACTATGAAAATGCTAGTATGTTCCTCCAGAAAATTATGTATTTTCTATAGTGAATGTAATGTAGTGTAGTAAATAGAATAACAATTTCATATGTGATCCTTAATATTGTATGTTGTATTATAGTACCCTGTACTTAGAAAATAGTGTACTGTATCTGTGTTTGTATGAAAACCTTTGTATGTATGTCTGGATACCACTAGCTGTAATGTAAAGTAGTGTGTTTGTATGTAAACCTTTTATGAATCCCTAGATACCACTAGTATTAATGTATACTAGTTTTATTACTTACAATAAAACCAATTGAAGAGTTGTAATCACATAAAAAAATGTTTAGTTTATAATGTTGTGAGTTTCATATGACTATGCTTGATATGACATAGTGACCTCTGCAACGTTCTTCATGCGTCGATATGTTATGACATTTTTCACCCTAGGCCCGCCGACCTAACTGTAGCTAGCAGTTCAGGTGTGGGATTGTCAGTCTCGTATAGATCTATACACAAATATCATGTTCTCCCTCCAGGAGACTCTGGTTATACTATATAGGATTTAGTTCCGTATGTTGGTGGATACAATTGAAGTAGTGCCTTACAACCCTGTATTAACTAGTTTACGTGTAGTGTTGTACTATTCCCTTGTATTTGAAAATGTATGTATAACCTTGTAGTAGAGTACTTGTAATGTAACATAATTATACTTAAATAATTATTTAGTAATACGTCTTTGGATCAGGAAAATAGTGTAGAATTCCATAAACTATATCTACCATAGTTTATATGTTTGTTTCTGATTAATGTTCTTGAACTAGTGAAATAGTGTAACGTATCCCAAACTATACCTATTATAGTTTGAATGTATGTTCATGTTTAGTGTATTGAACTCTGTGATAGTAATGTAGTGTTCTCAAACTATACCAATTATAGTTTAATTGTGTGTTTCTGTAATGTACTGAAAACTTTTGCAATTTACTTGTATGACGGAAAACACCATTATGCTCGACATAGTACAAAAGGGTTAAAATATATAAATACTTTTACGAAATGTAGTGAATTCTTTGTTTGAGTCAATTGCAAAGGTTTTGAAATTGTTTGAAAATGTTAGTGTATAAACACAAAAATCCTTTGTATTTTACTCGTATTCCCCCCTAAAAACATTAAAAACGTTGAAAATGTAGTTGTATGAACTCACATTTTGTATGTATTTGTGTATGGATAGCAGTGCTTGTAGACATGATCCTCGAGCTCACGTACGCGGAATTAGCGGTATCCTAATAATAGTTAAACACATAATTATATTTAAATTAGCGAAACCACTAATTAGAGTGTTAGAAAACACTTGATTTGTGTTAGGAATAATTACCGAGAATTGTATAAGTGTTGAAGAGAGTTTTCGGTTCCAAAGGGGGAAAAGGGTTCTCGGCCAAACACAGTTTTGGTCTAGAGTCTTTTCGGTCACTTGAAGATTTGAAGGATGTTCTTGGTGTTCTTGGTGTTCTTGAAGATAATATTAAGATTTGAAGGTTTTCAGTTGAAGATATGAATGTTCTTGGATGATCCTTTTGTGAAAAATGAGAGTATTTCCGGGTGTAAAGGGTGAGAAATGACTAATTTTTCGAAGGAAAAACTTATATACAGTTGGGTTTTCGGCCGAAAACAAGTTTTGGTGCGAGGATTTTCGGTTCTGGTGGAAAAGATGTTGATTTTCGAGTGTTTTTTATTCCTAAAAATTATATAAATATTATCTATATATAATCAATTATTTTCTAACCCTTACGAACTTAACGAAATCAAATAAAATCGAAATTCTATTTATCGGATTTGACTTTTGTTGACTAGAAAGTATCGGGTTGTCACATCATCCCCCCGTTAGAGGGAATTTTGTCCTGAAATTCTTTTTTAAATGAATACAATCATGGACTAGGAAAAGGATGCGGGGTACTTTTGTTTCATTTGATCCTCTCGCTCACAAGTGAATTCAGGTCCCCGTTTGGCATTCCAACGAACCTTCACTATTGGTATGCTATTTTGTTTCGTTCGCTTGACTTCCCTATCCATAATTTCTACCGTTTCTTCCATAAAGTTAAGACTCTCGTTTACCTCTATATCATTGAGTGGAATCACAAGAGTTTCGTTGGATAGACACTTCTTTAAATTTGACACGTGGAAGACAAGGTGTATGTTGTTAAGTTATTGTGGTAGACGGAGTTCTTAAGCTACTGGGCCGATTCTAGCGAGGATTTCGAACGGTCCTATGTACCTTGGATTTAATTTTCCACGCTTACCGAAGTGTATCATGCCCTTCCAAGGTGAGACCTTTAACAGAACACGGTCACCTACCTAAAATTCCAACGGTTTTCCCCGCTTGTATGCGTAGCTCTTTTGTCTGTCTCTAGAGGCTTTCAGTCACTATTGGATTTGTACGATCCTTTTAGTGGTTTCCCGTATGATCTTCGGATAGTGAGGGTGTTGTTTGGAACTTAACCTCTTGCTAGTTGCATGTCTCCTACTTCAACCCAGCACAGAGGGGATCTGCACTTGCGGCCGTAAAGAGCTTCAAACGGGGCAATATTGATGCTAGAGTGGTAGCTAATTTTGTATGAAAACTCGACTAATGGTAAATCGGTATCCCATACTTTACCAAAGTCAATCACACAGCCTCTCAGCATGTCTTCTAGGGTTTGTATAGTTCTCTCCCTCTGCATGTCGGTTTGTGGATGGTAGGTCGTACTCATGTCAAGCTTAGTCCCCAGAGATTTCTGTAGTTTATGCCAAAATCTCGAAGTGAATCTACTGTCTCTATCGGAGATAATGGATATTGGCACACCGTGCAATCACACAACCTCTTTGATGTATGTTCTGATAAGCTTCTCCATCTTGTCTGTTTCCTTAATCTGTAGGAAGTGAGCGGACTTGGTCAATCTATCGACGATTACCCAAATGGAGTCATGACCACATGGGGTCTTGGGTAACTTAGTTATGAAATCCATTGTAATCCGCTCCCACTTCCACTCATGTATCTTTGGCTGTTGCAATAAACCTGAGGGGTTTTGATATTCTACCTTGACCTTGGCGCAAGTTAGGCACTTGCCCACAAAGGTAGCAATCTCGGCTTTCATGTTTGGCCACCAATAGAGTTTCTTGAGATCTAGATACATTTTATCTGATCCTGGATGCACAGAGTATCGTGTCTTGTGAGCTTCATCCATGACAACCTCTCGGCATCCACCAAACTTCGGTGTCCAAATCCGATTCATGAAGTAACGAACACCGTTATCCTTGATTCCTAAGTTCTTGTCCATTCCTCTTAAGGCTTCACCTGCCACATTCTTAGGCTTTAAGGCTTCCATCTGAGCCTCTTTGATTTGTGTGGACAGATGTGAATGAATGGTCATGGTTAGTACCTTCACTCTATGGCCTGAGTACTCCTTTCGACCAAGGGCATCTGCTACTACATTGACTTTACCGGGATGATAGCGACTTTCCCATTCGTAATCGTTGAGTAGCTCTAACCAGCGTCAATGTCTCATGTTAAGTTCTTTCTGATCAAAGATGTGTTGAAGGATTTTATGGTCGGTGAAGATAGTGCACTTGGTACCGTATAGGTAATGTCTCCATATCTTCAGAGCAAATACTACTACTCCTAACTCAAGATCATGAGTGGTGTAATAGAATTCATGTGCTTTAAGCTGTCTTGAGGCATAAGCAATAACTTTTCATCGCTGCATGAGGACACATCCTAGCCCTTGATTGGATGCATCATAATACACCATGAAATCGTATGTACCTTCAGGAAGGGACAAGATACGCACAATGCACAGGGCTTGTTTCAAAGTTCGGAACACGGTGTCTTGTTTCTCTTACCAGCTAAAAGTTACACCCTTCTGAGTCAGGGCAGTAAGCGGTGTGGAAATTCTGGAGAAGTTTTGTATGAATCTGTCGTAGTAGCCAGCAAGTCCTAGAAATTCGCGGACTTTCGAAGGCGTTCTGGGTGCTGACCAGTTCTCAACTGCCTTTATTTTAGAAGGGTCCACATGTATTCCTTCTTTGCTGACCACGTAACTAAGAAAGTTTACCTTCCTAATCTAAAATTCACACTTGGACAATTTTACGTAAAGCTTTTTCCGCCCTCAATGTTTCCAAGACTTATCTCAGGTGTTGGCTATGATCTTTTACTCTGTGAATAGATAAGTATATCGTCTATGAATACTATCACAAATTTGTCCAAGAATGGACTGCACACACGATTCATTAAATCCATGAATACCACGAGTGCATTTTTTAGACCGAAGGGCATCACTATAAACTCGTAGAAACCATATCGAGTCCAAAAAGTTGTTTTGGGAACATCATTCTCATGGACGCGCAACTTGTGATACCCTGATCTCAGGTCTATCTTTGAAAAGTAGCTGGCTCCTTGAAGTTAATCGAAGAGGTCGTCTATTAACGGAAGAGGGAATTAGTTCTTAATAGTAAGCTTGTTTAGTTCGCGGTAGTCTATGCACATGCGGAATGAATCATCTTTCTTTTTCACAAACAGGACCGGTGCTCCCTAGGGTGAAGAGCTCGGTCTGATGAATCCCTTACTGAGCAGTTCATTTAATTGGTTGGATAATTCTTGCATTTATGCTGGCGCTAGCTGATATGGGGATTTGGCTACGGGGATAGATCTAGGAATTAAGTCGATTCGGAACTCGACTTGATGTTTAGGAGGAACTCCTGGAAGATCTTCAGGGAAGATGTCGGGAAAATTACAGACTTCGGGGATGCTCGTGAGGTCTTTTACTTCTTCTTTTTTGTTGACTACATGGGCTAGGAATGCATGACACTCTTTTCGTAGGTATTTCTGGGCCTTAATACAAGAAACGATGCGAAGGTTCGAACTGAGTTTGTCACCGTAGATAACGAGGGCTTCGCCATTTGGCAGATTGAGGGGAATGACTTTTTCATAGCAAATAATGTCAATACGATAAGGAGTTGACCAATCCATGCCAATAATGACGTCGAAGCTTTTTATGGAGGCCGGCATAAGGTCAATTAGGAAAGAATGGTCGTTAGCGCTCTCTTTCTTACCGTTAGCCATTTCGACAGTGAATGTTTCGTGTAGTAGTTGTGGTTTGTGTTTGAGTTAGTGCTTAAACTTGTGGCTAACAAAGCTCCTCTCCGCACCACTATCAAATAGTATGCGTGCATGAGAGTTATCGAGAAGGAACGTACCCGTAACTACTGAGGGATCTGCTACTGCCTCTTCTTGACCCATAGTCAGCACTATTCCCATGTTGCCAGTGTTTCTTTCGTTGGGGAAATCTCTCTTATAATGCCCTATCTCGCCACAACCATAACAAGCCTGGCCTATTCCAGCTCTGGATGTCTGAGCTTTAGGCTGCGCAGGCGTCTTGCAGAAGCGGGTTGTATGCCCCTTCTTGTTGCAGCTAGTGCATTACATCTCCCGACAAGGTCTGTGGTGATGGAAATTGCATTTGTCACACCTTGGGAGGATTCCAGCATATCGACGGGTAGGTGCTTGAGTAATGGGAACAGCAGTAGGATTGGTGGCAGCGTGGACTGCAACTGTTTGCTGCTTCTTTGAGGGCTCTTAAGATGACTGCCCTTTCCTCTTGTTTCATAATTTCTTCTTTCCACTACCTTCTTTAGGTGGTTCGGGAGCGGCTGACACGGATTCTTGGTGATCTCCACTATCTATTAATGTCTGTGCCAGATGTTCGACACTGTTAAACGTGAGGGGATTGGCACCTAGGACTTTTCCGTGCGTCGGGGGAGTGAGTCCCCATATGAATCTTTCCACTTTCTTGCTCTCTGGGGTGACCATCCCGGGGCAAAGGAGAGACATGTCACTAAACCTAGCAATGTATGCAGCAATATCAGAGCCCTTTATCTTCAGGCTCCAGAGCTCCGGCTCTAGTTTTTTCATCTCACACCGCGGGCAATATTTTGCCAACATGAGTGCTTTTAAATCATCCCAACCCATAGCATTGGCTATCGGAAGAGTCAGGGACTTGACTTGGCTATTCCACCATGTGAGGGCTCGGTCTGTGAAAGTGCACACTGTAAATTTCACTTTGCTCGTTTCGGGACATGCGCAGATCTCAAATATTGATTCGGTCTTCTCGAACCAACAGGTTAGACCAATGACACCTCTAGTTCCATCAAAAGGTCGAGGTTTAGCGTTGGTGAAGTCCTTGTAGGAGCACTCCCTTGGGTGCTCGTGACTATCTCCTTGGTTGGAAGGTTTAGCACCACTACTCGCCCCGCTAGTACCACTTGCGTGGATTTGCGACATTGTGGCAGGCACGACGGCTGTCACTGCTGCTTGGAAAACAGCGGGGTCATACTATGAAGGTGGCGGCGGCAGTGGATTTGTTGGAGGGTTAGTTTTCTTCCTGTTGGACTTCTTCGGAGGAATCTTTTTCCAAAAAGATTCAAGAGGAAATGACGATAAGTCCTCTATAGTTGTCAAGAGTCTGATATTATTGAACAATATATATATCTTAGTCCTAATCATATCATAACTTGATTTCTATAGTGTACTACCAGTGATCTACAATAGAGGTTTACTAACATAAGCAAGTAATTGCAGACTTTCAATGGCGAGAATTAGTAATATGTGTAATGAATTTGTGTAGTGTGATAGTGCCATAAAATACTCCTATAATATTTTAACTTTATGTTTGGTTCTAGTGTTTCTCCTTGTATATAGTATTGGTAAGTTTTAGACTTATCGCAACACCACAGTCACTCTCAAAAACATGTTGGTCATGTCTCGGATGAATTTAGTTGATCAGGTTATATCTATCCCAAATATGATTACATAACTATCCGGGTTTATCCGTAGTGTCCAACTCATCCTAAATACTTTTATGTAGTTATTACTGTGATACTGTTTCTACTGTGTATGTATATTCGTATACTTCTTGTAAAATACTTATATTTTTAAAATTATACTTTTAGTTCAGAGTGCTTCATCCCCATAGTGTTTATAGTTGTATATCTTGTAAAGTTTGATATACTTAGTTCACTATAAACAATGCTCCAATACCAATATCTTACACCCCCAAACCGGAACGGCGGAAACATTCAGGGCGGAGGATGTCATGTATAGTATCACAACAGATGTATAATAGTAATCAAAGCAAATACAACCATTACACTAATAAAATATTGTATTTACATCTTTTCATAACATAGTTTGTATGACATCAAAAGTGTACATCAAAAGTATAAAAGACAAGACTCTATATCCCTCCGTCTTCTCAAAATCATGCAGGTGTACCTGTCTACTGATTTCCTAAGAATACAAGTGATTTTGAAAGTGTATCAACATTTAAGTTGGTGAGTTCATAAGTATGTTTTAGTGATTGGAAAACTTGTCTTTGTACTTTGAAAATGCTAGTATGTTCCTCCATAAAATCCCGTATTTTCTATAGTGAATGTAATGTAGTGTTGTAAATAGAATAACAATTTCATATGTGATCCTTAATATTGTATGTTGTATTATAGTACCCTGTACTTAGAAAATAGTGTACTATATTTGTGTTTGTATGAAAACCTTTGTATGTATGTCTGGATACCACTAGCTGTAATGTAAAGTAGTGTGTTTGTATGTAAACCTTTTATGAATCCCTGGATACCACTAGTATTAATGTATACTAGTTTTATTACTTAAAATAAAACCAATTCAAGAGTTGTAATCCCGTAAAAAATATTTAGTTTATATTGCTGTGAGTTTCATATAACCTTGCTTGATATGACATAGTGACCTCTACGACGTTCTTCATGCGTCGATATGTTATGACATTTTTTACCCTAGGCCCGTCGGCCTAATTGTAGCTAGCAGTTCAGGTGTGGGATTGTCAGTCTCGAATAGATCTATACACAAATATCACGCTCTCCCTCCAGGAGACTCTGGTTATACTATATAGGATTTAGTTCTCCCTTGTGGATACAATTAAAGTAGTGCCTTACAACCCTGTATTAACTAGTTTACGTGTAGTGTTGTACTGTTCCCTTGTATTTGAAAATGTATGTATAACCTTATAGTAGAGTACTTGTAATGTAACATAATTATATTTAAATAATTATTTAGTAATACGTCTTTGCATTAGGAAAATAGTGTAGAATTCCATAAACTACATCTACCATAGCTTATATGTTTGTTTCTGATTAATGTTCTTGAACTAGTGAAATAGTGTAACGTATCCCAAGCTATACCTATTATAGTTTGAATGTATGTTCTTGTTTCGTGTATTGAACTCAGTGATAGTAATGTAGTGTTCTCAAACTATACCAATTATAGTTTAATTGTGTGTTTCTGTAATGTACTAAAAACTTTTACAATTTACTTGTATGACGGAAAACACCATTATGCTCGACATATTACAAAAGGGTTAAAATATATAAATATTTTTACGAAATGTAGTGAATTCTTTTTTGAGTCAATTGCAAAGGTTTTGAAACTGTTTGAAAATGTTTGTGTATAAACACAAAAATCCTTTGTATTTTACTTGTACTCCCCCCCCCCCCCCTAAAAATATTATAAACGTTGAAAATGTAGTGGTATGAACTCAAATTTTGTATGTGTTTGTGTATGGATAACTGTGCTTGTAGACATGATCCTCGAGTTGACATACGCGGAATTAGCGGTATCCTAATAATAGATAAACATGTAATTGTATTTAAATTAGCGAAACCACTAATTAAAGTGTTAGAAAATACCCTCTTTGTTTTAGGAATAATTGATGGGTTTTGGTCATAAGACATCCTATGTGCTCATACAAACCCTAATGCTTGGATCTAGGTTTCTCTATTGTACATGCTTTGAATCCAAGACTATAAACCCTAATTCTAGCATATGGAAATCAATATTAACATATAATTAGGTTTAACATATTACCTTGATTGTTATGTAGTAATAACAATCCCAATTCCTCCTTGAATCGACTTTGGAAGGCTTAGAGTCACAAGTGTCACTCCTCTAATGGCTTACAAACACCATAAGCAAGTGGAGAAGGTATAAAGAGAGAGGAGAGAGGTAGGAATTCGTCCTTAGGACTTCTTAGGAAGGCTTAGACGAATTCATGAGCCTTAGGGGGTTTATATAGGTGTAAAGATTAGGGTTTTAGTCCTTATCCTTATCTAATTGCTTGGCCACCAAGCAACCATAAGATAAGTCTTAGAAACCCTTATCCTAGTCGAATTCTAAGGCATTATCACCTTAAATTCGTTCACCCTATATTTAAGATAATCCTTACCTTATTTTGTAACTATCACATAATTACAATTCAGCCCCTCTAGTTTAATTAATTACACTTGATCACAAAATTAATTCTTAATTAATTATTGACCAATATTAATTAAACAAATATGATTTCTCCTTTAATATATTATTCTTATAACATATTAATAAATCATAATACCCTCTCTCTCTATTTATTTCTCCAATCAAGTTGCTTTGGTGAACGCAACCCAAAAGGACCATGCACCATCGGGTCAAGTACATACCAAAATAGTTATGGACTTAGACACTAATCCAACAGTCTCCCACTTGTATAAGTCTAACAACTATTCTACATATGACTTCAGATCCTGATCTGCAATCGTAGCTTTCCAAAGCCGCTGTCAACTCTGATCATATCAAATACGCGTGTCCTTAGATAAGGGATCATATATTCCTCCATTCTAGATATCATATGAGATATGATTTCAAATCATTCTCTTTGTACTATATCTCGATTTCCGATTTATGATGACTGACTAATTGAACAAATCAAATTAGCCCTAGCCCGGCCGAGCATTTACGTTTGTCATCACTAAATCATCGAGGGGCCCAAAGATATCGCCTTTATCCTACTTTGAATAAAAGGAATGGATAAACTTTGATACAATGCTCGCTTGCACTCACGCACCGAATCACACACAACAATATGTTTTATAACACCAAGTTACTAGTGTGTTTACATATTATCAATGTGCAACCGATTCGCAAGATACAACTCGCACATCTCGGTTTCAAGAATATAAGATGTTATCGTCTCACCAATCACTCGTGATACAATTCATGGAGTGATCCAAGTGAGCGTGGGTTTACTCCAATGCTCAAATCATATTCATAAGCACTCATGAACGTTGCAGCAAACATTTGCTTATGTCTAATGCTCTTTAGACAATCCACACACCAATTCACGATAGTCTTCATTCATATCTAATTCCAACATATGAACAATTGTGGCCCGTTCGAATAATTCGATTATTCTTAATAAACTCAATTATTCTGGAAGTCAAAACATGCAAATGTGAAACACAAGAATAATACTAATCCCATATGGCCTCAAACCTTTGAGTATAAATAAAACGCCTTTTATTTATCACCATATTGATTACTCATTATTTGTCGTTTTGGGTAATCAACTTCTTACTTGAATTCCAACACTTGTCCCATGCTCCTAGCATGCACACAATGTTTACCTATGGTTCTTACTTTGTGAAATAGATCACATTGAACACATTTCCAATCCTTCTCATTTCACAACTCTAAATCTGTTTTTCATAAGTTAAAGAATATCAAATTCTTGTTACTTATAGAATATGCTAGATTCTAACATTCTATGCAATGATCCTTTCGTAATGTCACTGCACCAAAGTCACAAAGACTATTGCCAATGATATTACAAAGTCCTCTATCGGAGATTGTTACAAGACAATTCCTTAGATATGATGTCTCTCACTCAAAGTACATTCCTTTGAACATCCTTTTGCATAAAAGTTTCTAATCTAGACATAGATTTTCAATATTCAATTCCCAATATGGACACGCTTCCATATTTTCCATATGACAACGCATTCTTAATAGAATCATATCTATTCGTAATGATGTCGATATAGTCCATCCAATATGGAAACATTTCCATAATTTCCATATGACAACTCATTCTTAATAGAATCTTTTCTATTCATAATAATGTCGATATGATCCATCCAATACCATGCTTCTAACTACTCACAAGCGACCAATCCTCGTCGAACTTTGGATTGTCCTTTGATAGTTGTTTAATTATTTTAGTCAAAACCGATTCTAGTCTTTTTTCCCTCTAAATGCGCAAGACATTTGGAAAATTTTAGAATGGTCAAACATTAAAGCATTTGCAATCGATCCTTTATCCGAAGCGTATGGGACACGACACATAATGTTTTATTTGCTATGTTCTCAAAATTCAAATTTGAAGAGGAATGCCGTAATCATAATCGAAATTTTAAGAACACACCATGTACCCTTGACTAAATTTATTAACATTTCTCAACCTAAACTTTTAGATTTGAAATGAAGCATAATATTCTCTCCCTTAATTATAGCAAAACAAGTTTATAACCCTTACGAATTTGCAAGGTATAACTCTTGTTTTCTATAATTAATATTGCCAACTTGCAATGCTTTCCTTAATAATCACACAATCATAACATTTATGCTCCCACTATCATGATGATTATTATAAAACATAACACTTATGCTCCCACTAGCTTCGACATGTATTCTTAAACATCTTAACTTCCAGAAAGACAATACCTATTGAATTTCTTAAGTTCATGTTTCTAATACTTAGTGCTTTGATAATCTTTTATCAAGGCTTCTTGAACTTATACACCTTTGCCTTCGATAGTTCATATGTGTGTCTAAACACTTAAGACTAATTGCCAAACCTCACAATTCAAATTATGGAAAGGGATACCGTAACCATAATTGAATTCGAGAATGCAATTTTACAATCACTATCTTCTTAAAATCTTTCTTAGTGAAAGCATTTCCTCACAATCATTTTCATGAAGGAGGAAATCTTATGACACTTCGATTTAAACGGTGTATTTGTTCCTATCCATGTGAATTTGTCAAAACCAAAGTTTACGACAAATTCAAACTCATATGGACCATACTTTCTTAATCTTGATTTCTTGCCTTTTGGTAGCACAGCTTCCCACCATGTCTTCCAAGTAGTTAAGCAGCTCACCTTTTCCTATCAATGTACTTTCCATTGATCAAGGTCCTTTGCCTTTTATGCATTCAAATGAGAACTCATAGGACTCACATGCATAATTAACTCGATTGGATTGGCACAGAAACAAAATAATGTCTTCACGATAGGTTGTAAACCTCAACTCGTGTGCTAGTGATGATCGATAAGGTTTATTTGATTTGTTCTTGAAACTTTTCAAGACTATTAAGACTCCCACTGACTCCTTGACATATATGATTCTCTTGTCAAAACATTTCTTGACAAACAAATATTCAAGAGCTAGTGTATCTTTTATCAAAACAAAACACTTCTTAATTTTGGTCTTAGTTGGTCTTTGTCTTATCCAAGACATCATAACTTTCCACAATTGACGAATGTTATAAACCTTCTTAATACTATTCACTCAATGTCACAATCTTAACTTTAAGACTTGTTATTGGAATGAAGTATGATTGACTTCTTGATTTTACCATTTCTTCAATTCTTGATTCCTCTTCTTAAACATACAATTGTACTAAGACTCACTTAGAGGATCAATTGAGATATGGTTCTTAATCATTAAGACTTATCATAAAGCATAAAAGCTACTCTCCCTTCTTCTCAGAATGGAGAAACTTTAATCTTTCTGCCTACTTGATTCTTCTTATTCGTTTGCTATTGATTTAAACCTTTTTAATCAATTCCGAATTACACTTAATCTTATAAGTATAATCATATTTACTAAACCTTTAGTAAATCATGACGAATATCTTGTTACTCTTATGGTGGACTTTGATCAACACACAACTTTGTGTACTCGATCTCCTAGACCTTCACTTGACACTTTGTCAATGAATTAGTCTAATTTCCAAATACGAAATTTCTCATTCATCGTGCATCCACGTTGCATGATTCCAAGTTTCTGTCCAATTGAAACTTGGGCGATGAGAAACTCTCCCTATTTGGTAAATTCTCGACTTTTCCATAAACACCATAAATAAGAATCATATCCATTTGTTGTAGAAATATGCAAACACCAATTTTCATAACGATTTCATTGCAAGGAAATAAACAAATAAATAAATAAGTCAAACGAAAATTTATTTTATTTATAAAAGCAATGGAAAACATTTGTCCTTACAATGCAAAATCCATTGAAAACTATGTATTTCAAAAGAAAAAATTTCTAACAACTCTATCATAACTATCTAAGATCAAAATCTAATCTTCAAGTCCATGCGATCAAGATCCATTCCTTGTGATTAGATTCATCTTGCTCTTTCACCAAGCTTCCTTTCTTTTCACCGATCCTACAAAACATTCAAATGCAATCTTATCACATTATGTATTAAGAATCAATGAATAGGAACTTAATGGAGTTAGATAGTGGATTTTACCTGAAGCACAGCCATACTCTTTGACTCTCCCATCTTCTGGACTCTTCAGGCTCTTTGGGCAGACTTGTATCCAACGCCCTTTCTTTTGGCAGCAAACGCAGGTCGGTTCTCCTAGAACGTCCTCGGAAGCATGGTTGGTTGACTTTCCCAACAAATACGCTCCATTGCTTCGCCAAATCATTTCCGATTCAGCAGCAATGAGCATCTAAGTTATGTCAATGAGGTTGTCATCATGATCCATCATATAATACTTTCTTTTGAACTCATTATATGATTCAGGAAGTGACTGCAAAACCCAATTCACAGCCAACTCATCTGGGAATGACGCACCCAACATTATCAACCTATCAATGTGTGATTTCATTCCTAGAACGTGGGCACACACGGGTTTACCATCTTCATGTTTCATTTCCAATAGGGCTTTAGTGATATTGAACCTTTCAATTCTTCGATCTTGTGGGTTGGGGAGAATAATAGGAGGAGGAGGAGGAGTGTGACACCCCCAAACCTGAACGGCGGAAACGTTCGGGGGCGGATGACTTCATGTGGTAACGTAACAAATGAATACATAGTAAAGAAAGCAATACAACCATCATATATATATAATTGAAAGTTTACATTTGTCAAAAGTTACATGTTCAAAACTCAATTACAATATGATGTCAAAATACGAGATTAAACTAGCGCCGCAGCATCCCTTCATCAAAAGCGAAATGAATACCTGAAATTACTGATTTCTTGGGACATACAAGTAATTTTGAAAGAGTAGATCAGCATTTAAGCTGGTGAATTTCATAAGTATTTAAGTGACAATGTTTGAATGAAATGAAATGTTTTATCGTTGTTTGTTTGTGTTTAGAAAATCCTATATTTTCTACTAGTATAAAAGTAGCCTTCACTCAAGACCAATGTTTGTTTCCAAAATGTATGTAAATGTAAAATAACCAATGAGTTTGATAACCTTGTAAATCAATGCATTTTTAATACCCCTTGTGAGTTTTATAACCATACTATTGACTCTGAATGCCTATACACAACGTTCTTCAGGCGTTGGAATGTTATGACGTTTGTCACCCCAAACGGTGGACTGCAGCTAACAGTCAGGGCGTGGGTTGTCAAGCCCGTATAGATCTATACACAAACACCATGCTCCCCATCCAAGGGATTCTGGTATATAATACAGGACTTGAGTACTCGAACGTACATGAAGTTAGTGTCTCACAAATCCGTGGTATAAAAACAGATCTACTTGTTAAAATGTTACGTTTGTTCTTGTATACGAAAGTAAACTTCTTGAAATATATGTTTCTAGTACATAAGAGTTAGAAATCTGTTCGTAAAACTATACCTATTATAGTTTTCAAAAAGTGTGCCTTGTTTGTTTAGAAATACTTAGGAAAAGAATCACTTGTTTATGAAAGCATAGATTTTTGGTGTAGAGTCTAAGATAGAAAAGAATAATCTAAGAACAGTTTAGTTTTATACATGCATTACAACAACTTTATATTTTAAAAGATCGAATGCTATTGTAACATATGTTATATATATATATATATATATATATATATATATATATATATATATATATATATATAAGTTCCTTTAAAGGTTTATAAATCGCATGTGATTTGAATATATAACAGTATATAAAAGAGTTTCTTTATGTAACACACGATAATACTCGTGTGTTTTACTTGTAATCCCCCCCCCCTTGAAAGCATATAAAAGTATTTAGAATAATTAAAACGGTTGATTAAGGGGTATGAAACTCACTTGAAAGTTTTGGAGATAGCGAGATGGAAAACCGGGCAGAGTTTCGTCTCGGGAAATGGATTTTCCTTGGGATTCTCGGGAATCTCGGGAGTAAAATCGACCTTCGGGACTTGAGCCAAAAAGACCAGAGCTTTGGGTTTGAACGGACACGGAAAACGAGGCAAAGTTGAGAGAGAGAGAAGAGAAATGAGCCCTTTCTTTGGAAACCCTCGCATCCTATTTATAGTAAGGCTGGTCTGCCTCGGTACGCGGAGCGTACGCTCGTACGCAGCGCGTACGCGTACGTCATGCATGACCGAAGCCTCGACTGCCTCGGCTTCGGATGGGACGGGTTGCTGGGTACGCGGGTCGGATGGGACGGCGGGTCGGATGGGACGACGGGTCGGACGGGTCGGGGCTTCGGACGGGTCGGTTCCTTCGGATAGCGCGACGTGGACGATCAGAGGCCAATCCTCTCGGTTACGCGGGGCGTACAGGAGTACGCAGCGCGTACCTCGGATGAGGACGCTGACTCCCCTTCGGATAATATCCGAATTTTGATTAAAATAAATAATTAATTTATTTAATAAACTTCAAAAATTCATATCTTCTTCATACGAACTCCGTTTTCGATGGTCTTTATATCCTCGCGTAGGTGAGACTACGCTCTACAACTTTCGTTTAGACTCCGTCGGCAAATTCCAAAATTATTTTTTTTTATTATTTAATCAAATCCATCGTGTTTAAGGAATTTCTTTGAAAATTCATAACTTCTGATGTCGGTTTTTGCCAGACTTTTTACCGCTAAAATACCATTGTCGAGACCTTCGATTCTCGTTTAGGTCATTCCGGCCAAAAGTCGCTCGATTTCCGATTCGAGTTTTTAGCTGTCTGTTGCTAAGCCGAACTTGGAAAAATCATAACTTCGCTATATGAAGTCGGATTTGGGCGTTCTTTTCACGTACAATCATGGTTCAAAGACATTTAATCATAGAAAGAAATTAAGTAGAACTTATTTATACATTTTATTATGAAAGTAACTTTTATTACTCAGAAGTGGTTACAATACTTGACCCATTTTAGTCGTTACAAAGAGTTGAAATATCGGGTTGTCACAAGGAGGAAGTGAAGCATGATTTCTCGTTCCTCGATTGAATTGTGGAATACCATCTTCATGTGGAATGCTTGTTCCACGGGATTTGGGAAGACCATGGTTGTCGAACTTTGACATCTACAAAACGGGAGAAAAACAAATTCAAGTTAGTTGATTGATTTGAGTCCTTAGTAAATCACCCAAATGAGATACTAAGGCTAGGACCCAAAACAATATTCTACAACTCGGGAGAGGGATACCGTAACCCTAATTGCAGAACATTTGAAGGTAAGTGAATGACGATTCACTAATTTCCACCATGAAAAACGAAAAAGAAATTTAAGTTTTAAATCTATGAAAACTCCTAGATCTTATGAGATTCATTGAACTTTCAATGGCATGTTTAAATCTCGATATGCCCCTCTTGTTTGTGACTGGGATGCCGAGGATCACAAAGCGGGTGTGAATAACCATGCAAACTACATGGTGCCCTCACATGTTACAGTCACCTAATCGATGTGCCGGTAAACCACACACGCTCCACCGAACTATGACAAACATTGTGTCACCCTTTGCTACCTTTGCTTAGAACCATTTAGTGTGCCGGTAAACCACACACGCTCCACTAACGTCTTCGCAAGGGCACAAAGTGTAATTTCATGGAATTGCATCAATTCACTTTTGCCTAAGTAACTAAGATTGGGAATTTTATGAAAAAATTTAGTTACTTTTATACTTCATCATACTTATAATGGAAGGTTTTGTCATATCCTACCCGTTCGGCTAACGACCCTCCACTAGTCAAGAGTGCGGTGGGTAAGAGTGGATACCCATTCAATCGCCATTTTATAGGAAATTTCCTTAAACACCCCTTATAGATCAGCTTCGTGAATGAGGCCTACTAATGTTAAGACTGACTTTTACTCATACATAATGTTATACCTTTAATGTTATATATATATATATATATATATATATATATATATATATATATATATATATATATATATAGTATAGGGTGTATTTTACACTTTTAAAATACTAGGTGGTCTAATTTAACAATTACACTTTTAATTCAATTAAATTGTAAACCTAAACTTTTATGGATTTATTAAACCTCTTTTAATTATACACCTTAATTAATTAATAAAACCATAAGGGTGTGATTTGAACTTTTTCAAAACTATACTAGAGTCTTAGAATTTAACATTCCTAATTAAACTTTTAATCAACTTTTAAATTCCAAAACTTAAGGGCAAGTTTTGAAACATTTCAACACATTAGGGTTTAGAATTTAAATATACATCAAAATTAAACTATTTAATCAAAATTTAAATTCCAAGACTTTAGGGCAAGTTTTGAAACCTTTTTTCAAAACATTAGGGTTTTAACTATTTAAATTTCAAAACAACAAAACTTTTGGGGTTCAAATTTAAACTATAAAACCTAAAGGGCAAAATATGAAACTTTTCATAACAACAAGGATCAAATAACAAATAATTCAAATTAACATTTAATCACATAATTATCCATATTTGATTTATTTAATGATTTCTTGCAAAACAATTTATCAATTTACTCAAAATAATTAATCAATTATCACATAAGGAAACAATTATCTTATTGATTGATAAGTATCTTCAATTAGATCAAAATTATAGTCAAATATATCATATAATCGTATTAATATTGATCTATCATGATAAGGTAATTATCCATAAGCAAAAACAACAAGAAATCCCGAAGTACCCTCCATCTGACGAGCCGACTTGTCGAGTCAGGCATGGACTCGTCGAGTCACCTTGGACTCGGCAAGTTCATCTATGGACTCGGCGAGTCCAGCCTCCAGAAACACAAAATTCTAAATTTTCAAACTTATCAAGCATCAATACAATAGAAACCAATCAAGGCTCTGATACCACTGATGGATTTTGGTCATAAGACATCCTACGTGCTCATACAAACCCTAATGCTTGGATCTAGGTTTCTCTATTGTACATGCTTTGAATCCAAGACTATAAACCCTAATTCTAGCATATGGAAATCAATATTAACATATAATTAGGTTTAAGATATTACTTTGATTGTTATGTAGTAATAACAATCCCAATTCCTCCTTGAATTGACTTTGGAAGGCTTAGAGTCACAAGTGTCACTCCTCTAATGGCTTACAAACACCATAAGCAAGTGGAGAAGGTATAAAGAGAGAGGAGAGAGGTAGGAATTCGTCCTTAGGACTTCTTGGGAAGGCTTAGACGAATTCATGAGCCTTAGGGGGTTTATATAGGTGTAAAGATTAGGGTTTTAGTCCTTATCCTTATCTAATTGCTTGCCCACCAAGCAACCATAAGATAAGTCTTAGAAACCCTTATCCTAGTCGAATTCTAAGGCATTATCACCTTAAATTCGTTCACCCTATATTTAAGATAATCCTTACCTTATTTTGTAACTATCACATAATTACAATTCAGCCCCTCTAGTTTAATTAATTACACTTGATCAAAAAATTAATTCTTAATTAATTATTGACCAATATTAATTAAACAAATATGATTTCTCCTTTAATATATTATTCTTATAACATATTAATAAATCATAATACCCTCTCTCTCTATTTATTTCTCCAATCAAGTTGCTTTGGTGAAGGCAACCCAAAAGGACCATGCACCATCAGGTCAAGTACATACCAAAATAGTTATGGACTTAAACACTAATCCAACAATAATCACCGATAATTGTATAAGTGTTGAAGAGAGTTTTCGGTTCCAAAGGGGGAAAAGGTTCTCGGATGAAAACGGTTCTCGGCCGAAGACGATTTTCGGTCCTGGGTGTTTTCGGTCACTTGAAGATTTGAAGGATGTTCTTGGTGTTCTTGATGAAAATATGCTGATTTTCGGTTCTGGTGGAAAAGATGCTGATTTTCGAGTGTTTTTGATTCCGAAAACTTATATAAATATTATCTATATATAATAAATTATTTTCTAACCCTTACGAACTTAACGAAATGAAATAAAACTCGAATTTTTATTTACCAAATTTGTCTTTTGTTGACTAGAAAGTATCGGGTTGTCACACATAGTCACTTGTAACCAAGGTTCTAAATAACGTGAGGCGTGGCTTGGCGGCAAGGTAAAAGTTAAGCTATGACAAGCCTTGGCGAGTCATGGCGTTTTTCAAGGCGTGACTATTTTCTATATTACAAGAGATAAATCATATAATTATTGATTTTTATCAAGTATATCAATATTTTAGAAGTGTTATATTAGTATTTAATATAAAAAGTTAACAAAAACTCAATTATTTTAGTCCCGATAAAAAAAATAAAAAAAAAACACAAAAAAAATCCGCGCCTTGAAAAAAACTCGCGCCATATCGCCATAAGGCGCGCCTTGACACGTTATTTGGGCGCCACGCTTAACAAACTCTCCTTGGACGTCTTCGTAACGGCTACACCACGCGTCACGCCATGACACACCTTGAGGTACGCCATGGCGCGTTTTTTAGAACCATGCTTGTAACAGTGACTACTTCACATGAAATGACAATCCTACACTCGGATTTGGTGTTCAACATTGGAAAATAGTTGGAGTTACATTTCGGATATCAGGGGATAGTTTCGGTCGGGCATGGTCATTCAGTTCGGGGGCGGAGCTGAATCGTCCTAGGATTAGTAGTGGGCTGGTCCAGTAGGGACTCCGGTGGGAGTTAGGACGCCTATCTACCTTTGCCTGAGCTTTGATATGACAACAGCCACTACTCCAGTATTGGGATGCCTCCCTTTAAGCTCTTGTATAGGAGGAGGTATCGGACTCCCATCTGTTGGGGGGAGGTCGGGAAGAGAGTGATGGGGAGCACTGAGATAGTGCTCAAGACGACAGAGCAAATCCAACAGGTTAGACAGAGGTTGCTGACGACCCAGAGTCGTCAGAAGAGTATGCAGATTGGAGACGTTTCTAGCTAGAGTTCCAGGTCGGCAATTTTGTCCTCCTGAAGGTATCCCCATGGAAAAGGGCGATATGATTCAGGAAGCGGGGAAAGTTGGTCCCTAGATACATTGGTCCTTTTATAGTGATTACTTGAGTATGTAAGGTAGCTTATCGGTTAGAGCTGCCTATAGAGTTGAGCCAGATTCATGACGCCTTCCGTGTATCCCAGCTGAGGAAATGTGTAGCCGAGGAAACGACAGTGGTTCCTTTAGAAGACATTCAGGTTGATGATTGCCTGAACTATATTGAGAGGCCAGTCACGTTTTTGGGATAGAAAAGTAAAGACCTTGAGGAACAAAGAGGTGCACCTGGTTAAGGTGCGATGACAGCACCGCAGAAGTTCTGAGTGGACTTAGGAGACAGAGTCCGAGATGCCTGAGAAGTACCCAGAGCTGTTTCTAGAGAATGACTTCGAAGGCGAAGTCTGATCCTAGTGGGGGAGAATTGTAAGACCCTAATTCCAAGGAATAAATTTAAAGCTTTTATATTCACATTCTTATACCTACAATACGAGTTGGCTACTACAACTCGTCCTATAGAATTTGATCATGTCGCGTGGATTATAAAGCCTAATCGACGAGTTGGAGGACCCAACTCGATGACTCGAGGATGTATACTGAAAACCCAAATTTTTAGGGTTTTGCACCTTATTTAAAGAACTTATAATCCATTGTAGCCTCCCTCATCGTCTTTTCAGCCAGAGAAAACCCTAGATCGAGCTTGGTACCCTTTTGTGTGTGTTTGAGAGCTTGAAAGGTGATTTTTGAGGAGTTTTCAAAGCAAGCTTGGAGATTCAGGAGCTTGGATTGTGAAGAAGGTTGTAGATCCATTATTTACTTTGTTTTGGCGATCAAGTTGAGGTATAAAGTTAATATCTTGACCACTTTGTGCTTTGATCTTCTATTGGGAATATTTATGGTTATTTTTAGGGCACGATGGAGTCACTCTTGGGTTTGGGATTGTCACAAGCACATAGTTTCAGATCTGCACTCCTCTAGGCCCTCATAGTCATAAAGTGTAACATCCCAAAATTCTAGACCGAAAATTTCATTTTTCATATAACGATTCATAAAACATTTTATAGAAAACATCATCATGTTATTTCATTTCATAAAAACCATAGATCATATGTATAAAAAGAATGTCATAAGATAGTAACAATGTTACAGTACAAATCCCAAGAATCTCATATGCGTAAAATCATGTGTGTGATGTGTTGCTACCGTGCGGGCTCCTTTCCCTTCGAAGAAGAAGGACCTGAAACAAAAACTAAAACTATAAGCAAAAAGCTTAGTGAGTTCCGCCATCATACCACATACCACCCAATATACATACGGTCTAACATATATGGGTACTAGACTACCCCTTCGGTCTTTTTCAACCGGTAACTGCCTAACATATCAGGGTGCTGGCCTACCCCTTCAGTCCTGTCAACCGGTACCTCACCTAGCATATCAGGGTGCTGGCCTACCCCTTCGATCCTTTCAACCGGTACCTCGCCAAGCATATCAGGGTGTTAGCCTACCCCTTCGGTCCTTTCGACCAGTATCGGGGTCTATTTCACCCCTACTTCTACCACAAAGCATGCTAGCGCATAAACATATAAGTAATATACTTCCTAGCCTATCCGGGTACTGGCATACCCCTTCGGCCCTATCGATCGGTATTGGGGTCTATCCTACCCCTCCTACCACTATCACATAACATCATAACATACTAGCACATAAAGCATAACAGATAGTGACATACCAGATAATTATCACAAAGACAATCATCTCTACTATAGCTCTTACTAGTGGGTCGACATTGGTGTCTTCGACCCACTTCTACTGGAAGGTAACTCACCTCAATGTCGTGAAGTAGTTGAACTGTCCTCGACTCTGGGATTAACTCTCCTCAAACTCCTACACATAAAATCTCTTTTAATTAATCTTTCATACTCATAACCCCTTTAAGGGTCAACTCTGGTCAAAGGTCATAGTCAAAGTCAACATCGTGATCAAATTCAACATCCTAGTTGACTCAACTCGCTGAGTTGGTCTATCAACTCGTCAAGTTCCTTGATCCATGAAACATTGTAAATCTCAATCCAACTCTTCGAGTTCTTTCGTGAACTCATCGAGATCCCCTTCATACTGAGTCAGGACATTTCACTCACAACTCGCCGAGTCCCTCCTTGAACTCGTTGAGTTCCTCAATCTTCTTAACCCAAAACCATGACTAACTCGTTAATTCATCTCCTAGACTCAACGAGTTTGCTCAGTAACAGAAAAGGTTGGGGACCATGACCCAACTCCCCTAGTTATATGAACAACTCGCCAATTCCCCTATAGTTTAAACCTATTAAGTCGTTTCTAGTCAGGTTCAATGCTTCCAAACCATAGATATGGACCCCTAGGACTAAGTTACCATGTAAAGTTGCTAACTTTACGTTCATGAATGGTGCCACGAAGCTAATAACACCAAAACTCAACTCGTAAAGAGATCTAAGTCATGGAGAAGGGCCAAGACTTAATAAAGCTGGCAACTTTGAGTCTCATAAGGCCATGGATATCTAGATTTGAATTCATAACTCGAAAACATGCTTGTATCCATGAATGGTTCCAAAAGAGGTTCCTTAAGGACCTAAACTACTCGATGAAGAAATCTAGTAAATGAATAGTCAATGTATAGACATAATACCTCAATAAGTTTGCTATGAAAAAGAACTCTCTAGATCCAAAGCTTCTTCCTTCAACCAAGCACTTCTGACTTCCACTCCTTCAAGGAAATACCAAGGAATCACTCTCTTTTTTGACTTACACACATTCAAAATGCTCAAGATCACGAATTAGGGTTTTGCTAGATTGAGAGGCGATGAGGGAGGCCACAATAAAGTGTTAAGGTCCTTAAATAGGGAGCAAACCTAGAAAATTAGGGTTTCACTCTGGCAGCCCTACTCGTCGAGTTAAGGATTCTCAACTCGTCGAGTAGACTTCAAATCCCGCATCCAAGATCCGTTTCTACTCGACGAATTTGGGGCCTCCAACTCGTCAAGTCCCTTTGCAATAATGAATAATTTGGTTTAAAATGCATACCAGGATTCGGGCGTTATAAATCTCCCCCACTTATTTTAGACTTTGTCCTTGAAGTCTGCTACATCTGGGAATAGATCTGGGTAGTGCTCCCTCATCTCATCCTTTGGCTCCCAAGTCCATTCTGAGCCCTTGAGGTGCTGCCATTGCACCTTCACTAACTCGACCTTCTTCTTCCTCAGATCATTCGTTTTCCTATCGAGGATGGCTACCAACCGCTCGATCTAGGTCAAGCTGTCGTTTACCTGAATATCCTCTATAGTTACCACCGCAGAGTCATCTACCAGGCACTTCTGCAGCTGGGTGACATGAAAGGTATTGTGGATCTCACTAAGCTCGGCTGGCAGATCCAGTCTATCCGCCACCTTGCCCACCCGAGCTACAACCCTGAAAGGCCCAATGTACCTGGGGCCCAACTTGCCCCACTTCCTAAACTGGAGGAAACCTTTCCAAGGTGACACCTTCAGGAGAACCATATCCCCGACCTAGAACTCCAGGTCCGATCGGCATCTGTCGGTGTAGCTCTTCTGCCGACTCCGAGCAGTCTAAAGCCTACTCCGGACTTAATAGATGCTCTCCGTCGTCTTGAGTACCACTTCGGTACTCCCCATGAACCTCAGTCCAACCTCACCCAAGCATAACGGGGTTCTACACTTCCTCCTATATAACATATCGAAGGGAGGACAGTCGATACTCGCGTGGTAACTATTATTGTAGGAAAACTCTGCCAAGGGAAGGTAGGTATCCCAGCTACCACCGAAGTCTAGGACACATGCCCGCAGCATATCCTCCAGATTCTGGATGGTCCACTTGCTCTGACCATCCATCTGCGGGTGAAAAGTCGTGCTAAAGTGAAGTCGAGTACCCAACGCGTCATGAAATTTCTTCCAGAATCTGGAAGTAAATTGCACGTCAAGGTTAGAAATCACGGACACTGGCACTCCATTTCAAGCTACTACCTCTCTGATGTAGATGCCGACCAGCTTCTCAGCCGAAATGCTCTCCTGGATTGGGATTAAATGGGCACTCTTGGTCAACCGATCCACGATGACCCAAATCGAATCCACTACCCGTGCGGTCCTGGGAAGTTCCATGATGAAATACAAAGTAATATCCTCCCACCTCCAGACAGGGATATCCAACGCCTGCATCTTGCCATGAGGCCTCTGGTGCTCTGCCTTGACCTTCCTGCAGGTCAGGCATCTCTCAATGTACCAGGCTACATCCCGCTTCATGAAGGGCCAACAATAATCAAGGCGAAGATCTCTATACATCTTCGTCGCCCCGGGATGGATGGAAAACCTGGACTTGTGAGCCTCATCCATCAGAATCTGCTCCGCCCCAATATGGAACCCAAACCCTCCCATGCAGGGTCAGCAGCCCACGGTTGTCATAGTCAAACGAGGCCACCTGGCCTATGATCCGCTCACACTTCTGGCGCTCCTCCTTCATACCCTCAACCTACGCTTCTCGGATCAGCTCCAAAAGTGGATTCACCACCGTCATCCTCGAGAAAATGTCTCTGATCGGGGTTGCCTTGCAGCTAAGCACATCGGCCACAACGTTGGCCTTCCCCAGGTGGTAGAGGATCTCATAGTCGTAGTCGTTCACCACATCTAACCACCGGAGTTGCCTCATGTTTAGGTTCGGCTGATCCATGAGGTACCTCAAGCTCGTGGGTTCATGTAAATGTTACATCAGATCCCATAGAGGTAATGCCACCAAATCTTGTGGGCAAAAACAACCACCCCCAACTCCAGATCGTGCGTCGGGTAGTTAGCCTCGTGAGGCTTTAGCTGCCTCAAGGCGTAGGCAATGACGTGCCCTCTCTGCATCAACACTGCGCCCAAACCTGAGATGGATGCATCATAGTGTACTATAAAATCTTCCACGCCCTCTGGCAGGACTAAAACCGATGCCTCGCACAACCTCTGCCTTAATGTCTCGAACATCACCTGCTGCTCAAGCCCCAACGAAATACAATGACTTTCTTCATCAGCCGGGTCAAGGATACTGGTATCTTAGAGAAGTCCTGTATGAACCTCCAGTAATAGCCTACTAACCCGAGGAAACTCCGAATCTCAGATGGAGACTTTAAAACCACCTATCTTATCACGGCCTCCACTTTGGCCAGGTCGACCAAAATACCGTTATGGTTGACAAGGTGCCCCAAAAACTGCACCTCATGCAACCAGAGTTCACACTTGGAGAACTTGGCATAAAAGCTCTCCCTCCTCAGGGTATCCAACACCTCTCGCAAGTGCTCCTCATGCTACTCCTGCGTCTTCGAGTAAACCAAGATGTCATCAATAAAGATGATCACAGACCAATCCATCATCGGTCTGCATACGCTGTTCATGAGGTCCATGAAACACAGCAAGGGCATTGGTGAGCCCGAAGGGCATCACCACGAACTCGTAGTGGCAATAAAGAGTCCGGAAAGTAGTCTTCTTTACATCCTCATCTCTGACTCGCATCTGGTGGTATCCTGAATGCAAATCTATCTAGGAAAACCAAGATGCCCCCTGTAGCTGGTCGAAGAGATCATCAATCTTCGGGAGTGGGTAATGGTTCTTCACCGTTACCTTGTTCAGCTCCCGGTAGTCTATACGCATCCTATACGACCCGTCCTTCTTCTTCACAAACAGGATCGGGGCTCCCCAGGGTGAATTGCTCGGCCAATTGAATCCGTTGTCTAACAGCTCCTATAGACAACTCTTGCATCTCGGGAGGAGCCAACCGTTACGGTGCCTTGGCTATCAGAGCCACAACACGTACTAAGTTGATCCTAAACTCCACCTGTCTCTCTGGAGGTGTCCCAAGCATCTCCTCTGGAAATATGTCTGGGTACTCTCGCACCACTGGTACATCACTTACATTCGTATTACCCGCCTATCGGGTATCCATAACGTAGGCGACATACCCAAGAAGATTCAAGCCATTGAAGAAGAGGTAATTATCTAGATTTGTATTCTTATGTCTATTTAGAAATACATATGCTAGATTAGGGTTCTTGAGTCTTGGATGAATTGCATGTACAATAGATAAACCTAGATCCAAGCTTTAGGGTTTGCATGAGCACATATGATGTTCTTTTGTCTATAACCCATCATATATATATATATATATATATATATATATATATATATATATATATATATATATATATATATATATATTAGTAAATTACACGAATGGTCCTTATGGTTTGGGATAATGTGTACGTTTGGTCCCTAACTTATATTTTTAACTCGGAAGGTCACTACAGTTTATTTTTGTTGTCTACTTGGTCCTTGCCTTACCTAAAAATATTATTTTGCCTATGATTTTTTAATTTATTTAAATAAGATGGGGTATGTAAGGTAATGTAAGGTGAGGTGAAAGTGGGGTTGGAGGTGTGTTTATTTAAATAAATAAAAAAATCAAGGGCAAAATAGTCTTTTTATATAAGACAGAGACTAAGCGTGCAACAAAAACTTGATTAGAAAGTTACAAAAAAATCAAATGGAGTATATCATCTGTCTGTCAAAAAGAATGCAGTTAAATGAATGGAATATAATATCCAATGTTACATAAAAGAATATATTAAAATTATAGAAAAATAATACTACATTTAAGACATAGATAATACAATAAAATTATAGTACGATAAAAATCTCTATTAGATATAAAGAATATAGTAAAATTACAATAAAATATAATACAACAGCATTACAATAAAACAAAACATTCTTTCTAACAGAAATAATATCATATTATTATACTAAAATAATACATTTTGTCACATATACAGATAACTAAACAAAATAAGATAAGTTTATTGAAATATAATATTTTTTATCATTTTGTCTTAAACTACTCCTAATTTCACCTATGTCTCCAATGAGACTTGAACCCTCAACCTCAAGAAGGGAGGATAACACCTGGTACTACTAGGCTAGAAAAAGAATATGACATTTTCTAAAAATTATCAATGTATAATCCATTATTAAAATCGTATAACATTATGTAAAATTAATAATTAGCTTTGTTCTAAATGTATATTAAAAAAAGAAAAAACAAAACTGTCAAAATGATCCTTATGGTATACATTTTTCTGGGATTTGATCCAAACAATAATATTTTTAGATTTGTGGTCCTTTTGAGCTACTTTGGGTGTGGTTTTGGTCCATCGTAAACTAAAATGATTGAAGTACCCTTGATGTATTTATTTTTCATTTTTCTTTCATTATTTAAATTTAATATTTATTTATCTATGTTAGTAACTAAAAATAAGAGAGGCCCGCCTCTCTCTCTCTCTCTCATATGTATCTTTATCTGAGCATCTCCAACCTCAAATCCTCACATGAACTCAATGGTTTCTCTACATTAGGCGCCAATTTCACCAATCCAAAACTTTGATAAGCCAAAGTAGGAAGATACTCAATTTCTCTAACAACATCCAACACAATCTTCATTTGTCTCTTTCAGAAACATCATCCTTATTGACGATCCCCATTCCAAATCAAGTTTCTCTATTTTTTGTACCATCGACATCGATGACTTGTTAGAGAAGATCAATACGGTCGGTCGTCGAAGCTCTTAATATAGGAAGAAGGAACAAGTTGGGTGGGACCCACTTACCAGATCGTAGATTCAGGAGGTAAGGCCAAAAGTTCTAAAATTTCATTAATTTGTTCCATCAGATCATCGTGGAGGGTTTGGAAGTATAGTTCATATGATTCAAAAAATGAGGATGAACACATACATACAAACTCAGAAATTGTATTTGGAGTTTTTTTTTCCGAAATCATAAAATCGTTTATGTGTTCTATGTTATAGAGGTAGAAAGATTTACTTGAACAATATCTTGAAATCAAATCATATTCGTTATACTAGTTAAATCCTTGTAATCTACAGATTAAGAAAAGAAAAAAGAAACATACATTGATCCAAACCACATAAGAGAAAAGGGGAATGTAAGGGTTCGAAACGATGAATAGTGTTGGGTTTTTTCTGATCTTGTTGTATGTGTGTTTTTCTCTATTTTCTTTTCTCTTTCTCTTGTAAGTTGATTTTTGTAGGTCAAAAATATGATGAAGGCACTAGGGTTGGGATGTGTTTAATTTTTCTTCCATAAATGATTTTAGATGCACAAAAGAAAATCATCCCAGATTCAACATATTTTTAAAAGGCATCGTCGAGCTACCAATAGACTTCCCAGGAAGACGAAATTTCAACTCGAAGAAGGCATCATCAGTTTAATGAAATAATTAATGGCGATTATCAAATAGAATGGTGGGTTTTGAAGAGTCTTGGTGAAAACCTTGATGTTTATGAGAAGGTGTTGAGAGGTTAGTTGTGCTTTTTTTGATTTCTTCTTATTTTGATTATGATTAAGTTGAGAATGAGAGATGAAAATGGCTTTATTTACATAGCCTGTGAATTATGACCGACCTGTCATAAAATTTAGAGGTATTGATATAGGGATAAATTTCAATCTCTATGATTATGAGGACGACATTAGACTTGACAAAGGTGTCATGTCGTGTCGGGTTCGTGTCGTGTCGTGTCAAGACATTAAACAAGTTGAAATGGTTTGTCCCTAACCCGACCCGTTTAATTATTGTATCGTGTCGTGTCAACCCGTTTATTTTCTTGTCGGTTTCGTGTCAGGTTTCGGGTTAAGGTTTAGACCTTGTAAATATGTTGTGTCATGTCGGTTTGAAATATTTTAAAGGTTAGAAAGTAGGAGTTGTGGAGGCAAAAAAGAAAAAAAAAAGTCAAACACTGGAGTTATGAGATGAAATGACAAAACTTATAGTAAATTTAGAAGAAAAAATGAAAATAGTTAAAGTTGGAGAGTAAAGGGATAGGTTATGAGGATGACTAAAAGTCTATAACATATAATTTATTTATAAAAATATAAAATTTATAACATATAATACATTTATAAAAATAATTAAGTAACTTTGAAAATTTGAATATTACTTCTAATTCTCGAGTTTGTCCACTATAGGTCTATAACATATAATATATTTATAAAAATATGAAATTTATAATAAATAATATATAATTAAATGGGTCATATTCGAGTCATCTTCGAGTTGAAAGTCATGACCCTAACCTTATCCGTTTAATTATCGTGTCGTGTCTTGTAAAAAAAACATAAAAAATATATATAAAAAAAAAACAATTTAATCTTTTTAGAATTCTAAAGAAAATATGAAAACCAAAAATACTCGCCACCAATTCAAAATGGGTTTAAACATTTTCCTAAAAAAATACATATCACATGAACTATTTTTAATTTTTGTTTAAAAAAAACATATAAAGGTATAATTTTGTCGTTAACCGGTACAAAATGACATAATGTTTTAAAATTAAATTCCCATAAAAAAGATAAAACGATTACTTTTGGATTACATCATTTGCAAGACGGATAAGACGAGACCTCACAAAAGTCTTTCCGTCACCGACTTTTGCTTATTATTTTATATACAAATAGTCATGGATTCCACGTCCAAAAGCATACGCTTTTCTTGTTAACCAATCACAATAACCATCTCAATATCTTTCTAATACTCTTTTCATTCATTAGAGATATAATTAGGAATTAATAAACTAAAATAAATAAATACAACATATTAATCATACTAATGTTCCTTTTGACTAAAGAATATGGTAACAATTTCTCAACTACCAACTAATTAATTTTTCTCGCTCACGAGAAAAAAACAATTACTTTGTACGAAAATGAATTGAAACCGTCAGATCAATATTCGAATTGGGAACAGATGCTTTTGGCACAAATCAACGGCTGGGATGATCTTGAAGCTCAAAAGGCCAAGAGCGATTAATGGTGTATCGTGTATGTACACAGGGGGGTGTTTTGAACTTTCTTAATTAAAATGGTGGCATTGTGGTGGCCATGGCTACCAAACAGAAAGAAATCCAGCACAAAAGGCCTCGATGATGATCCATTCTTTCCACCTGTACCAATAAAATATAATTAATAAATGATTGCATATTAGATTTTTACTATATATATATATATATATATATATATATATATATATATATATATATATATATATATATATATATATATATATATGGTATTTAGGGGTTGTTTTCTAATTAGGTGTAGTTAAAATGATTGAATGAGAATTAATTTTTTCAGTATAGACAGTTGTATCTATATAGTCTGTTTCTAGACTAAACTAAATGAATCATCTTACCAAAACAAATATATCATTTTACTGTTTTATTTCAAATAATAAATTCCACAATATTTATCAATTTTAACAATACTATCAGGAAAAAACAAAACTAAATAGATAAACAGTTAGTGTGTTAATATGTTAAGTCATATTTTTTTTGTTTAGCACATCGTTAGATCAAGTATGTAATTCGTTAAGTTAAAAACACATCCCTTAATTAGAAAACGACAACATATCATCAATGTAAAAATATATGATTATGACACGACCACGTGTCTAATATATTTGTATGGAGGGTGCCATATGCGCTCCAATTTACTAAGATTCTATGATACACCAACAAAGCACAAAGTATAAAGTACACTCATTCCCTCCAAAAACAAATACAAGAAAAAAAAGTATTTTTAATTTAATAAAAGATTCACCGTAAGTACGTTTCAACCCAAAGTTTTTTTTTTTTAAATTACTTTTTTTCGGCAATTTATCAATCAAATGTTATTTTTGTGCCAACTAATAATCATTATTACGATTTATATAACTTTACTTAGCTTTTAGTCGGGTGGATTGCTCTGTTGGTGCTTATTAAAAGGGTATATTAAGTTAAATGTTAAGTTTATAAAGATATGTTAATCTATCTACTCTAATTATCTAAAAGTGGTTTTCTACTAAATTAAAAAAATTAAAATAAATAGGGCAATGTTCAGTTTTTATACGCGTTTCTAAACGTTGTACGTTTCAAATTTTATTAAATTATCATGAATGCATGAATAATAAGTAAAGAAAATCTTATATATTCATAGATGTGAAAATAGAATTCAAAATAATAGATTTTTTTTTTTTTGGTATTTTGCATGTGAATGTACGTGACACGTGTGAGAATGTTGACACAGAAATCTAAGCAATTAAATTACCTTGGTAGCCATGGAAGTAAGCGAGATAGAAGATGAAGACGTTGATGTCGACGTGGATGTGGACGTTGGAGGGTTCATACCCGTCGATAAAGCCGACAACCCGACATTATAAGCCATGGTTCCATCGGGTTGATACAACCCGTAGTTTCTTTCAGATGTCGGACCGGGTTTCATATCTTCATTAAACAAAGCAAACAAGTAAATTTCAAGCCTCATTTTAGGTCTCAATGGTGTCCCTTCACCACCCAATTGTCTTCTCAACAAATTTCGATTGTAAATCGCTGCATTTTGAGGTGTTGCACCAATTTCATTCGGGTCACCTCTCGATGGCCAACCCGTTTCAGAAACCCGAACTTCAATCCCTCCAAACCCTAATCTAGCCATCGCGAATATAACCGCGTCAACTTGAGCGTATAACATGTTGTCATAATGCTTACTTGTATGAGGATCGATCATGCCTGAATTGGGGTTAAAAAGTGCGTAGTCTAAAGAGATTTGAGTTGGGCTATCTTTGTATGCGAAGTAAGGGTACGCATTGATCCAAAATGGTGCTTTTGTGTTTGAAAGAAACTGTAAAAGTTGCGTCATTATGGTTATGAGCTCCGGCGTAAATGTTCCGGCGGATGGTGGGTAAGAATTCGCGAGAACTGCTAATGACGAAGGTGTAGAGACTTGAATATACTGTTGCATTCCTAACTGAGCTAACGCACGTTGAAGACTAACCATGGCTGGGACAAGATTCTCCAGCAGTGTCATGTCTTCTCCGGTGAACACTTCATTTCCGACAGCTATTCCTGTTATTCTTGTTGCCGGAAAATATGGTTTGATACGTGTTGTCACCCATTGCAAAGCTTGTTGTGGGTCCATCAATGTCGCAAGCATATCGTTCTCCACAGTCACGATCAGTTCAACCCCAGAACCTGCGAATGCGTTTAAGATATCCGGATTCGTGTCGTAGATTCGTGTTTTTGTGATTCTTAGTGATTTCAGAAGCTCAAGAACTTTATCCGGTGGTGGCAAATTGTTGCCTACTTGGCCATAATTTATTCCGAGTGATTCAACTTCCACAACAAATCCAAACCCTACAAACATAACAAATTAATCAAAAAAAAAAAAAAAAAAAAAAAAAAAAAAAAAAAAAACATGAATTCAAAAGAGTAAGTTAAGCTTGAATTAAACGTGCCTGATAAAGAAAGAATGATTCCCAGAACACATTGTACCATGAAAGCTGTTCTAAGCCAAGGTCCCATATATATGTTTAGAGAGAGAAAGAGAGATCGAGAGAGAGAGAGAGAGAGGGAGGGAATATGAAGGTGGGGATGTATGTGTATATATATGTGGTTTTTGCAGTGGGGAATTCTTTACTTTGCTTGTTAGAAATTGTGAAGGGGTAATAAGAAGTGTTGCAGAGGGTTGCTTTGATTTTGAGGCTGGGGGCTCTCTTTCCTCTTAAGTACTCGTCCTAAAAGACAAGCCCCCTTTTTATCAATGCCTTTTTCATATTTCGGAACCAGACCAAAACCAAAGTCATTCTGTGAATTCACAAATATACCCCTGTCACTTTCTTCACGTAAAAGTAAACGAAAAAAATAGATCTAACGTTTAATTTGTCATTCCGTACGTCGTTCATCTTAAAGAAACTAATTTAATATTTAATATTTAATATTTAATAGTTAGTAATATATAGAGGAAATACCATTTGACAACAACAAGATAAATGAAACCGAAGTTACGTACATCAAAATGATTATTGAAGACAACAAAATATTGATTGAAAACTTAAGAAAATATTGGATTTTTTAGAAAAACACAAATTAAGGAAATTAATTCGTAACATTCATCCAACATAAAACGTAAAACGTCTATTTTTTTTAAATAATTCAGTAAAACAATATTCGATCATGCTAAATCTAATGTATACTGATAACCAAAACATTTTAGAATTGTGTATAAAAATTTAAGTTGTAATCGTTTAGCAATAATCACTAATGAACAAAATTGCAAACTTTATCTGAAAGTTTACCGAAAGAGAAATTATTTTTAGACAACGTCGTTATATTATTTAAAGTAGATTCATTCCAATTTTGCATTCTTTTTTATATTCTATAGTGTTGCACAAAAAAATAAAAAAATAAAAAAAAAATTAGAGGAAATTTGTAGGACATGCAATCCAAATGTTATTAACCATTTGGAGAGAAGACGTCGACCACGTTTGCATATATTCTTTATTACTATTAATATATCATTTCGACATTCTAGAAATCCGGATATTGTTTGATTTCATTTATGAGTTATTCATTTCCTTTGACATTATATAGTTATAAACACTATATCTTTACAAACAAAACTTTGCAAGAAAGCAATTACTGTTCAAAAAAAAAGTGATATCTTAACATTTAAGCTCAATATATATATATATATATATATATATATATATATATATATATATATATATATATATATATATATATATTAGTTGTGAAACCCATATATTATACGGGTTAATTAAAACATAATGTTAAATAAGAGTGATTAAATGAGAAGTTTATTTGAATGTGAAATATGAAGTAAGTGAAAATTATGAAGAAAAAAAAACATGCAAAAAATAAATTAATTAAAATTATGTATTTAATTATTAGATCCGTGTACTAAATGAGTTATTATAATAAAATGTTAAATACAATGGTTTAAAGTGTAAATTTATTTGAAATTGAAATTGAAATTTCAAATTTGAAATTTGAAATTAATAATTATTATAGTAGGTTTAATTTATGGAAACTAAATTAATGATATAGTGGAAATGAATAATGATGTAATTGACATGTGGAAAATAAATATATTTCAAAATTATAACAAAATGACATGTGACAAATTAAATGAGAGAATGACAAGTGGCAATAACATTTTAATTTAGTAGGGTATATATATATATATATATATATATATATATATATATATATATATATATATATATATACTAGTTAATAACCCGTGGAAACCACAGTTACAAAATTAATTAAATATTCATAGTAAAAAAATTCAAAATTATTAATTAATTATTTTATATAAAATTTTAAATACATTATTAATTAAGAGATTTTTTTTATTAGTTATGTAAAATTATAATTATTGATTCAAATAAATATGTCGAATTAATTTATCATATATATTAGACTCTTTTTATTTGTGAACTAATGAAAACAATAATATAAAATTTAAAATTTAAAATAAAAAATAAATAGATTGAAAAATAACATCACATTAATTAGGAGGTTTAATGAATTTAAAATAGAGAATTAATAGAATGACAAGTGGCATCATATTAATTAGAAGTTCTAATACTATGACACTTGGCAAAAAGAATACTCTTTTATTAGTATATATATATATATATATATATATATATATATATATATATATATATATATATATATATATAGCTTATAACCTGTGGAAGCCACGGATTATATAATTAATTAAACTTTCATAAAAAAATTTATAATTATTAATCAATTATTTTAAATAAATTATTAATTAAGAGATATATCAAGTTTTTAAAGTTATTATAACTTCAAATTTAACATATAATTAGAAAATGTAAATTTGAATTTTGAAATGATTTGTCTGATATATCTACATTACACATTACATAATATTAATGATATGTTGTATTAGAATGACACTTGGCAAAAGAACATTAAAACTATTCATTTATTAGAATATATATATATATATATATATATATATATATATATATATATATATATATATATATATATATATATATATATATATATATATATATATATATATATATATATATATATATATACACCAGGAATCGCCAAAGATGCGTATGAACTCATAATAAAAAATTAGGATGGAATAATGAAGAAAAACCAACCTTAATTTCCAAGGGTTCCTTGCCTCGTCAAATGAAATTCGTTGTAAAAAAATCGTTCTCATAGCCACATGGGAAAACCAACCTTGTAGACCGATCTTTTATTTGGATATACCTATACATTTACACTGTTCCATGTACATCTTCACTTGATTGATACACAAATGACAAATCTACTCATTAAAGCATTATATTAAAGGAAATATGTTATCATGATCTTTAACACATTTTAACATTTTATATGTTTTGTTAAAAGGCAAGTATAATATATATATATATATATATATATATATATATATATATATATATATATATATATATATATATATATATATATATATATATATATATATATATATATTAGTTTATAACCCGTGGAAACCACGGTTACAAAATTAATTAAATTATTATAGTGAAAACTCAAAATTATTAATCAATAATTTCAAATAAATTATTAATTAAGAGATATTTTTTTAGTTATATAAAATTATAATCATTAATTTAAATAAATATATGAAATTATATCATTTTATAATTTGTATTAATTTTAATTTAATTTTTATTCTAATGTAATTAAATTAATGTAATTAGAATGGAAAATTTAAAATTGAGAATTAATAGGTTGATAAATGGCATTCATTAATTATGAAGTCTAATAGGGTGACACATGGCAAAAATAGAATAAAATATGCATTAATTAGGATGTTTAATAGCATGACACATGTCAAAAGAAGATTAAAAACTATTTTTTTATTAGAATAGGGATATATATATATATATATATATATATACATATATATATATATATATATATATATATATATATATATATATATATAGGGTGAGGTTCAATAGAGAACAATAATTAACCAATGAACCAACGAACCAATCTGTTTTGCAACTTTTATAACTTATTTTTTATTAAAAAAAAAACTAAAAATACAGAAATTCATAACTTTTTATCCTTTTTCCAATGATATAAAATTCGAGTTTTTTTTACGTCAAATTCAAAATGTGAATCTTTGAAAATTCATAACGTGAATCCGAAAAAAAAAATTCACATTCACAATGTTAATATATGAATTTAGATATTTTTAGATTTTTTTTCGATAAAGAATAAGCTCTAGAAATTAAAAAAATATATATATTAGGTTCCTTGAAGAACCAATAATTATGATTCTCTATTGAACTTTTCCTTTTATACATACATATATATATATATATATATATATATATATATATATATATATATATATATATATATATATATATATATATATATATAGGAGTAGGATCAATTGAGAACACTAAAAATGTTAAGAACGCGAGAACACATCTGAGCCATTTAAATATTAAAATCAAGGGTTCATATTAATGTATCATTTATATAAATTACAAGAATTGTGGAACCAAATTATAATTATTAAATTTACATTTAAGGGTCTCAAGGGTAGTAATGGAATATCCATTTTTATGGTTCTATAAAATCAGCTAAATTAATTTTGTCATGACGTCATTCTTTCTTTCTTTTTCTCTTTCTTTAATTAAGTTAGGTTTTTAACCAATTGAAGATGAAAATACGCCTCCATCCATTGTCTCCTCCATTCGTGAGAACTAGACCTTTCAATATCCTAGGGTTGATGGTTGTTTAGACCTCCTCTGTTGAAAGAATATAAATGGAATTGACGAGGAAGGAGAGTTGGGTCTCGCCTCCAGCAAGGCGACAGTCCGACTGATTTTAATCGTGATCAGCACGTAGTATGTTATCCAGTGGCCACAATGGCTCCGGTAATCGGCGGCGAAACAGACATAGAAACCTCAAGTCTCCGACGATCTGATTTCCCAAAGTTTTTTTCTCTTTCAAAGTATTTTCTTCTCAAACCTCCGTAGGTATCCATTTTTTCAATTCTATTTACTTCATTGTGAATTTGGAATTCTCAACGAGTGCGTTCTAGTTGTGATTATCAGTGGGTTTTGACGACGGAGTAAAATTCAGTTTATACTTCCTCGTTCCTGATTAAATTCCAATTTCACTTCTACAAATTTAGTTGGCCAATTGTAATCACATTAACCAATATAATGTTTAATTTGGGAAAAGATGCCGAAAGGGGGAATTTGTTTAGCATATTATCACTTTCAAAGCACATATCTAAACACCCAATTTCATCAATCTTTTATTTTGTATGGCAGATGAAAACCCTACGCATGTGGGGTTTCTTGGTCTTGGAATTATGGGATCTCCAATGGCACACAATTTGATAAAAGTCGGGTAAGAATCAAATTTTTTACTTATTCAACTTCTGGTTTTCATCTTGTTAAATCTTTTTTTTTATATATATTCTTGTTATACTGTATCTACCTAGCCAAAAGTTACGTTTCTTTAAAAGTTTTAAGAGTTGATATAGTATCACTGGTGCTCGTTACATAAACAACCATTTTTATCCAAATAGAAGAAGGTGGTTGCAACCGATTCAAGAAAATGGCCGACATATGGATGAATTTTTCAATATATATATATATATATATATATATATATATATATATATATATATATATATATATATTTCTTTTGGAATGGTTTAATTATTGTTGAATATAATCATGTAGAAATGTATGAAACTAGTATTGACATATTCATTTATAAATATATTCCTTTGGAGTGGGTTAATCATCGTTGAATATAAATCTGATAAGGTAAAAACTGACTTGAAGATCGATTAGATCTTAAACAGGTAAAATAAAGAGCAAACAGCAAGAACACGAAAACAGTAAACAACTCAAGAATGGATCGAACAATGTCGAATGATTATAAACAATCCTCAGAAGAGCTCGATGAAGAACTACAACTGTAGAGGATTAAAGGTTTACAAGAACAATAAAGAAATCTGCAAAGCTATCGTAATTCTGTAAATCGTATTCTCGATGGTTAACCTAATATGCATGCAAGCACATTATTATATAGTAAACCCTACAAGCTCACGGTTGGACAGGCCCAAACCGGAGTGTAAAACTGGACTATAAACCGAGCCCAATGACGCAATACAAAATAATTCCTACGCTACCCAACAATCTCCCCCTTTGCGTCAATTGGAGCGAGATCATTACTTCTTGATTGGGCCAGCAGCAGCAGGAACCTTCTTCTTTACAGTCTGAAACAGACGCGAGATAAGAGCAAGTATCGTTTGTCTGAATTGGATGTACCACTGAATCATATCGTTGAAGTATTTGATATCATCCGTTGTATTCTCTTTACACCGATGGATGATCCCCATCACATGCTCAAGACAAGCAGTGGTATAAAGATGTTTATCCGCTAAGGCAAAGAGACATTTCTGTCCTTCAGCCCTAGTGAACATGACCGATTTCGCCTTGGGTCAATCTTTCCCATCTTCATCTGGTTCAGATCACTGGCTGAGCCAATAGGAGATATCTTCGGTTTCTTCTTGAAGACAGTGGCAATCTCCTGATCCATCAGTGCTACCTCCATGATATAACATACCAACATCCTTTTGAGATGGTCAATGATTGGACCATATTCAGCTTCATTTGTCAAAAGGATGTTGTGCAGAACAATCCAGTCATGGGGGTTGAGGTTCGGTAGATCTGCTAAAGATATGAGATGTTCGGTTCTTGCAGACCCTCTGATCACATTAAACCAAACATTGATGAATCTCCCCTCAGAATAAGGCTTCAAAACCCGAACGTTGACTATCTTCTGAGCGCTCCAGGTTTGATACTGTGGTTGAGCAGCCTTCAGATAGAACTCGATCAGTTCCCGATCAACCTCCAGATGAGGATGAGGGACTTCGGCAACGCAGGCGAAGGCGTGAAAGATGAACGCCTTTCGGGTTAAGGGCATGTCGAACTGCGAGTCGACAGAATTGTAGTAGTCGAAGGATATCACCGGTTCGAGCCATAGGATGCTCGGAGTATCGATAGCCTCCTTAATCATTCTCTCTTTAGTCCAAGCAGGGAAAAGAGTCTTCCTGCTCTCGAGGAGATCGTGGGCTTCTTTTTGTCTGCGTTCAGCTTCTTCAGCTTCTCGCGCCACACGAATATTATCATTATCAACATTGCGACTATTTTTGCGTTTCAGCAAGTCAACAATGGTTTCATTGTCTTCTTCCTCTTCATCCTCAGCTATCTTCTTTCCTTTATCCTTCACACCCGAACCCGAAGTCTGACCAGTAGGAGGAGGTTCGGTTGTGTGAGCAGCTTTTGAGGAAGGAGGTGGTTTCGATCCGGACTTCACTTCTCCCCCTTGTTTCGGAGTGGACACGAAACTAGGTAGCCCTTCTATTTTACTGAGCAGGTCCAGGGCAGGAGCAAGTTTTTCTGCAAGGGTTCGCCTCACAGAGTGGTTCAGGATCAGATCGTGTGCTTCCAGGATGTTGGATATGGCAGAGTGTACATCCGAAACACATGTCTTGATGACCTCCCGTTCGGATCGAAGAGTGTCAAGTTGTTGCTGAGAGTTGGAAAGCTGAGCACTCTTGACCTTGAGGGCGGTGGTTTTGCTTGCAAGAACGTCCATCAACGAGTTTTCTGCAGCGAGATCCTCTTGGAGTTTAGAGAGGTGCTCGTCAATGGAGGCACGAAGGGCCGAGTTGTCGTCACTAATTGATTGGCGAAGGGTAGCGAACGACTTCAACTTCGTGGAGACGAACGTAGCCAATTGATGAACGATTGGTTCCAACGTTGTCTTAGTGGCATCGACACTCTCCTGTAAGGACTTTAACAGGGAAGAGGCGTCAGAGAATAGTTTATCGACTTTTTCGGTCACTGCCTCACAAGCTTTCATCGAGGCATCAATGGCGGCAGAGGCTGAAGCGACGGAATCATGCTGAGCCCGGGAAAAGGCATCAACGATCTTTTGAAGAGCAGCTTCAGAGAGAGATGATTGAGAATTGGACGAGGAAGCAATGAGCAAGTCAACCTTCTCATGCAACTCCTTAAGGTGCTTCTTTGTTACTGGAGCATCCTCATCATCGTCGCTTTGCACCTGAAACGGACTGAAATAGACCGAATCAAATTGCATGTTCTCCCCGCCAAGGAAAGGGTTATCTCCATCAGAGGCATGACCTGGAGATGGTGGTGGTGGAGAAGCTGGTGGTGTTGTGGTGTGGGTAGGTTCAGGTTGAGTCTGAGGAGGGGTAGGTTCGGTTGGTGTTTGAGTGGGAGTAGGTTCGGGTGGTTGTTGGGTTTCGGTTGTGTGTATGGGTTCGGTTACTGGTGGTGGTTCGGTTGCATCGGTATGAACCCCCGTATCAGATACGTTGGTTGTAACCTTTGCAGTGGTTGTTGTTGTTGTATCAGTGAAAATGGGTGGTGGTATAGTGAATGATGTTTTAGGAATGTGGGAAGTGGGGGTTATGGTGGGAATGGAAGTGGGAACTGTTTGAGTGGGAGAGGGAATAGGTGAGATATGGATTTCCATGTCAGGGGTAGGTGATCTGGGTGGGGTATTGCCTCTTGGAGGGGTGTTACCTCTTTGAGAGCCTTCCGAATCCGAACTCTCACCCTCCGACTCACTGGAAGAGGAAGCGATAATGAGCTTTCGCTTAGGTTGAGTCTTTCGCCTCTTCTGCTGCGGGGACTGAGCAGCTTTAGGAGCCTTCCTTTTTTTAGGAGAAGGGCCTTTAGCCCCTTTCGCCACTTGCTTCCCTTTATCTGCCTTTTTGCCTCTTGAAATAGGCTTATTAGCATCGTGAATGGACTTGATCATCTCCTGCGTGAGTTCCCTCGGACCAAACTGCTTGAACTCCTTGATAGTCCGGATGATCCTACTGTCACCTGGAACATCACCGTACATGGTCTCCGGGATGGAGCCAATGAAAGAGAACCTCGATGCATCTGAGACGATAATCTTCGTGGTATGGAATGTACCAATCGAAGACATCGATGCACCGGCAGCAGTGGGAACATCGTGCTTATCCATCGCCCATTTAGTAACGATGGTCCAGAACCTGGCATACGACACCTCAGAATGTCGTGAAGAGGAGGATAAACTCTGGATGAGTTGTTGCCAGAGAACCAACCCATAATCAAGATTGACTCCGTTGTAAACCCCGTACATGATAGAGAGAAAGAGCCGACTGGAGCCGTCTGAACCTGAGCTCCGTTCTGAAAGACCCTTGAAGAGGACAGTGAACATGCCGTGCCACTGTGGCGGCAAACATGACTTTTTAAACTTCGCGACGGAGGTGAGCACCTCCGTATACCCCATATTGTAGAACATATTGTAGAGGTGCCCAATCGGAATCGTCTCCGGATTTACCCTAGAAGGGTCAGCAGCAAACCCAAGCAATGAGCCAAATCGTTGCCTGGAAATCGAGGCTTTGTGATCAGCAACCTCGAAGAAGATTCTATCGACTGCTTTGTCATAATGTGCAATCGCATAGATCTGCGATAATATCTCCATGGGCACTGTTTCCACCCGTGAAAGTGCAGGAGCGATAGGGGAATACTTCAAGCACTCGATAATCGGGAACATGTAGGAATCGTACGCCTGAGGGGTTAAATCGATCACCAAACACTGTTGAGGGCGAATGGGAAGGATGTGGGAAGTAGCGTGAACTGACGATGATTCTGCCATTGTTGAAGTGGGGAAGAAGAGGATGAACAGTTAGGTTTTCAAGGAATTTTTGCTCTCTTGGAAATTTGGATGCGGTAAAGAGGTAAAAGGGAGATAAGGTCGCCTTATATAGCGGTTTGCAGGAGAGAGAAAAATCTGTTCAAATCTTCTATCGAAATACGAAAGGTTGTCTCCGGAATTTGACTAATGCGTGACAGTTAAGCAATGCGATGATCACGCATGAGAGAGAATGTCAGATTCCTTGTAACACGCCACCCAACAAGCGTTGTTTCTGAAGAAACCGTTTCAAATCCACACGCGCCTTTATGTGCCAGAGTGGAATCGCTTCAAATTCGCACACGCGTCCACAATGTCAGTTAAAGAATGGACGTTTCAATTTCACATGCGTCCCCAATTTACCGTCGTTTGAAATTCAATCCATTAGACTCCCGCCTGAGTCAGCAACCCTTCATCTTATCCTTGTAACGGCATCTTTTGAATGATACGCCCACGTGGATTAATTTTGACCACGTCTTTTAATTAACCACCAATTCAGTAAAACAGCCTGTAATTATTAGTACCAGAGTTTTGGAAAGTCATAGATTTTCGTGCTAAGGGTGTAAAAAGAAAAGAAATAAAGCAAATCTTTTTTAGGAATAAATGTGATGTCAATAATGACACGAAACAAATGATCCCGGGCACGAATCTCTTCCTTCAAAGTCAAGAGAGACCTTAAAGTGGTAGTGTGGTTTCCCGTTGAATAACGATCAAACACTTATTAAGAAGTGTTGAAAGGCTTCTTTTAATTAGGCTCCTTAGGGTGGCTTTAGCTTTGATTCAACAGTTCTAATCTTGAAATAAGATAGAAAGTGAACAAAGTACTTGTGAGACCGGTGTAGTCTATTGAACAAGTAGGCATGAAATAATGTTAAAGTGACTGGTAAATAGAAATCTCAACAAAAAAAATTAAAACTGGATCCCAAGGGAAGAAATGTTATGGTGTGTAACAATTTCATAGGAATCACACAAAAGAAAAACTTGAGATTTCATGAGGATACGACCGTCAATTCATTAGTGAAAACTTGATCAAATTAATTGTTCACCGTCAATTCAGATTTGGTATTGAATTTTGGGTTTCACTCAGCTTGTAGTGGCACGAAACTAAGATCATAAACACAAATTTTGAGTAACCATAAACCTCAGTGGGAATTTCTGAGAGTCTCAAGGGTTACATTGATGAAACGAATGTAATGGAGAGAGTAATGGAGATGGCGTGAGAAATCAAATTACCTCTGCTATAAACGAAGGACCAAGCAGAAAACTCTTATCTCATGTGAGAAGAGAGTTAGGTAGCTCTTGATTAGAATAAATGTGATAGCCTAATTGGGAAGACAAGGTTTGTGTATACCAAGTCATTAAGGCTTTTATTCCGAATCGGATGAGACTTTGGTCACATACAGTGGTCACATACAACAGCATGCTTCTAGGGACACTTAACTAATTCATAAAAAAAATTTCCCCATAATCGAACGAACACTCATATAAAATGAAAGACTAAAAAGTAAATAAAGAACAAAATATTTTTGGAATTTTGGATATATATAAAAATTAAAAATAACAAAGTAAAAAAAATAAGACTCAGAAAGAAATTAAAAAGAGTTAAAAACTTTGGAAAAATTTGGAACCGAACCCGAGCGTTCGGTTGGTGTCGGTTGAGAAAAATTCTGAAAAACCGAACCCGAGCATTCGGTTGGTTTCGGTTTTGAAAAATTTTAGAAACCGAACCCGAGCGTTCGGTTGGTTTCGGTTTTTGAAAATTTTTGAAAAAACCGAACCCGAGCGTTCGGTTGGTTTCGGTTTTGAAAAATTTTGGAAAACCAAACCCGAGCGTTCGGTTGGTTTCGGTTTTGAAAAATTTTGGAAAACCGAACCCGAACCTTCGGTAGGTTTCGGTTTTGAAATTTTTTTAGAAACCAAGGAATTTTGACATTCAAGTAGGTAATACTTTAGACGAATAGATAAACAACTTTGTACAAGAAATTTACAACCAAGAAAACTACCTTTGAAATGATGAGCGAGTGCAGATGATGCAACCGAACCCGAACGTTCGGTCAATTTCGCTTCTTACGTTTGAGATCGAGAGGTAGTTTGTGGTACTGATTCTGATTCCATCATACCTAGCCCTTGTAGAATTTTGTTGAATGAGACTTCAGGAAGAGCTTTGGTAAAGACATCAGCCAGTTGATTAGTGGTTCTAACAAAGTGTACTTCAACGTTTCCATCTTCCACATGATCTTTGATGAAGTGATACCTCAGTGCTATGTGTTTGGTTTTGGAGTGTTGCACTGGGTTATGACAGATCCTAATTGCACTTTCAGAGTCGCAATATAGTGGGATCTTTTTCATATTGAGTCCATAGTCTCTGAGTTGACTCTGGATCCAAATCACTTGAGAGGTGCAGGATGCAGCTGCAATGTATTCAGCTTCTGCAGTGGACAAAGACACGCACGTTTGTTTCTTTGACTGCCAGCTAACCAACTTCCCGTCAAGGAATTGGCAGCCACCAGTTGTGCTTTTTATGTCGAGTCCACAACCTCCAAGGTCTGCATCTGAATAGGCTTGAACAAAGAATCCTGAGTTGGAAGGATACCATAGACCTAGAGAGGTGGTTCGCTTGAGATAGCGTAGAATGTTCTTCACTGCAAGCATGTGAGGTTCGCGTGGATTTTCCTGAAATCAAGCACAGTAACAAACAGAAAACATTATGTCAGGCCTGCTAGCAGTGAGATACATTAGTGAGCCTATCATCTGTCGATAAAGCATAATATCAACAGCCGGTTTGTCTAGGGATGGGGTGAGCTTGGTGCCGAACGCCATTGGAACTTTGACTTTGGAATCTCCCATCATGCCAAACTTTGCTAGGAGAGTCTTCGTGTAAGCTTCCTGATTGATAAAGATGCCTTCGGGTCCCTGTCTAATATTTAAACCAAGGAAAAAATTAATAGGACCCATTGAGCTCATTTCAAATTTAGTCTCCATCAGCTTTCTGAATTCAGCTGTGAGGCTAGGATTCGTTGAGCCAAAGATGATATCATCGACATAAATTTGAACGATCATAAGGTGGTTACCTTCCTTCTTGCGAAAGAAGGTTGGGTCAACTGAACCTTGCTTGAATTTGGACATCTTTAAAAATTTAGTCAGCGTTTCATACCAGGCTCTCGGAGCTTGTTTCAGTCCATACACGGCTATATCCAGAATGTAGCAATGATTAGGATACCTTTCATTTACGAAGCCAGGAGGTTGCTCTACATACACAATTTCTTCTAGTTTACCATTGAGGAATGCACACTTAACGTCCATTTGGTAAACCTCAAAGTTTTTGTGGGCAGCATAGGCTAGAAATATTCTTACAGATTCCAGCCTAGCTACGGGAGCGAACGTTTCTTCATAATCAATCCTTTCCTCCTGACAGTAGCCTTTCACGACCAGACGGGCTTTGTTACGAATTACGTTTCCTTCCTTGTCCATTTTGTTCCTAAAGACCCATTTAAGACCAACAACCGAGGCATCTGGAGGAGTTGGAATAAGACGCCAGACCTTGTTCCTCTCGAATTCGTTCAGTTCATCTTGCATAGCTTGAACCCAATCGGAGTGATCAAGAGCAGTATTAACTGTCTTTGGTTCAACTTTTGATACGAATGAGTTAAACATGCAAAATTCGACTTTAGAAAACAAGGAAGTCTGTTTTGCCTTGAGTTGTGATCGAGTCAGAACCTTTTCAGATACATCACCAACAACTTGAGAGATAGGATGATCTCTGGTCCATTTGGTGAGAGGAGGATAGTTTGGATCAAAGGTTGGATCTAATTCAACGTTTATCATTTCTTCTGGTTCGGACTGGCTTTCATAGTCGTAAGACATATCAGCATGCTCCCCCTCGATAGATGAGCTTTCAGGAATGTTTTGAGCTTCAGAGGTTTCTTGAGGTGTGGAGCTTTCAGGCGTTGATGCACCTTTGGATGGTGTGACACTTTCGGTTGGTGAAGTGCTTTTGGTTGGCAAAGTGCTTGGCTCCCCCTCAACTTGTGAGGTCGGCTGAGTTGACGATGGTTGATCCTCCCCCTCGACTGAAGCATTATGTGATGGAGGTTCGTCAGAACTTGATTCTCCTTCATTCATTCTTCTTGCAGCGTCTTCAACAACTTGCTTCATGTGATCTACCTTGTTGTCTGCTGCGCCTGCTTCTGATAGAGTGGCTTTCTCTGGTTCATCAAAGAGCTCCATGAACTTCTCGAATAGATTAGCGATCGAGACTGTGACTTGGCTAGTTTGAGGAAAGATTTCCCCAGCTGTGTCTTCATTGGCCTTTAGCTTTTTGACATAGCTATCATCAAAAGTCACGTAGTAAGTCTCTTCGATTTTCCTCGAACGCTTGTTTAATACCCTGTACGCCTTAGAAGTGAGAGAATATCCCAGAAATATCCCTTCGTCGGCTTTGACATCGAATTTGTTTCGGTGTTCTTTGGAATTGAAAATGAAACACCTAGAACCGAACACATGGAAAAACTTCACATTGGGCTTCCTGTTGTTGAGAATCTCATAAGGAGTGAGCGAGAATCGCTTGTTGAGATATGACCTGTTCTGTGTAAAACAAGCAGCAGAAATAGCATCAGCCCAAAAATAAAGAGGTAAGGAAGCGAAACTTAGCATGGTTCGGGCGGCTTCACACAAAGATCAGTTTCGTCTTTCGACAATCCCGTTTTGTTGAGGAGTGTAGGGAGCTGAGAAGTTGTGACTAATTCCCTTTTCCGCCAGGAATTCTTCGAATTCTCTATTTTTGAATTCCAGACCATTGTCGCTTCTGATGTTGCGAATGACCTTTTTCAGCTGTACTTCAATCTGCTTGATGAACACTTTTAGCTTAGGAGTCGCTTCAGATTTAAGCTTCAGAAAGAACACCCATGTAAAACGCGAAAATTCATCAACAATAACAAGAATATACTTGCTACCACCGATGCTTTCGATAGATGAAGGACCACATAAATCAATATGAAGTAATTCAAGTGGTTCAACAACTTTAGTGTTTATTATAGATGGATGACTTTGACAACTCTGCTTCCCCATTTCACATGCAGCACACAGATGGTCTCTATCGAACTTGAGCAGTGGAAGACCTCGAACGTGACCTCCAGTGACAAGTTTGTTGATGTCCTTAAAGTTAAGATGAGAGAGCCTTCGGTGCCACAGCCAGCTTTCGTCAGATTGCGCTTTTGATAACAAGCAGATAGTTGGGTTTCCTTTGATGGGTTTGAGGTTTAGAGGAAACATTTCACCTTTGCGTTCAGATTTGAGAATAACTCTTTTTGTCTTCTTCTCAATTATTTCAGAACCCTTATCATCGAACGAGACTTTGAGACCGGTACCTCCAACAAGCTGAGATACACTGATGAGGTTGTGTTGTAGCCCTTCCACGTATGCAACCTTCCTTATCGTGAAATCACCGTTAGTAATCATTCCATATCCTTTTATGGTGCCGAAGGAGTTGTTTCCAAATTTGACGTTTCCACCATTTGAAAGAGACCTGTATTCCCTTAGCTCATCCTTCCTTCCTGTCATGTGACGTGAGCAGCCATTATCAATGTACCATTCTTCGTCAAACTGCTCGTCACTGATAACCTGCAAAAATTAAGCAGATTTAGGAACCCAAAGTTTCTTGGGTCCTCGTGAGCCTTTCACAGGAACAGGAATAGTAAGAGAGATGTCAACAAGATATGTTTGTTTAATTAGAGTTGTTTCATCTTTCTTTTTGATGGTAAAAACTTTAATTTTATTAGGATTTGGTTCTTTCGGTTTTGACTCTGGTTCAGACGCTGAAACCTTCTGTTTTCCCTTTTGTTCTGCTGATGATTGAGATTTTTGAGAAAGAGCAGAATGGGATTTAGAACGAGGTGAAGAAGAGTTGGAAGAATTAGCAGAATTAGATGAGATAGAATGAGAGAGCTTAGATTGATATGACTTCTTGGCTGGAGACTCTGGGTGACCCTTTTGCTTTTGATCATTGGTGGGACTGACCTTAGAGCTTTGATCTCTTTTGATTTCTGAACCGAACCTTTGCTTTCGGTTGGTGTAGTTCTCTGAACCGAACTTCTGCTTTCGGTTGAAATCATTTTCTGAACCGAACCTCTGCTTTCGGTTGATGTTTTTCTCCGAACCGAACCTCTGCTTTCGGTTGTTGTGTCTCTCTTGCGATTCGATAGGATTTTTCTCAGACTTTAGGTTCTTGTCTTGATGAGAGAAATAAGCATTCTGGGATTGCCAGAACTGTTTTCTTTCAGAGAGATTCTTCCTATATCTCTGATTCCTTTGACGTTTCTGATTTCTCATCTGCTTCGGTTGATGATGGATATTAGCTTTCGGTTTCGGTTTTTCTATGGCTGGTTCACTCTGAACTGAGGATGTTTCACTTAAAGTTGTGACTTCTTTTGCTAGAATTCCTTTTTCTTGAGGAATGTCTTTCGTACCGCTTGTGCTTGGCACATCGAAGTTATCAGGTTTATTCAAGGGTTCTGGTACGTATCTCCCTTTGCTTTTCCATGAGGTCCTTTCAGACAAACCTACTGTTTCATCAGCATTATCGATTGGAGCTGACCAGAAGAACTCATCGCAACCATCAGCATTGTCTTCGTTTACAATAGCTGTGAGTTTAGCAGTCTGATGTTCGGTTACACCTGTGACCTTGTATACCTGATTTGGAGTGGTTCTAACCTTTTGATATACTACGACCTTCTCTGCAAGAATCGGGGACTTTTGTTGGGACAAACGAGCGAACTCCACTGAGTTTTCTGAAATAAGATTCTTGTGGTTTTCAGGTTCGCTTTTTACAAATTCTGAACAGTCAACCGTGTCCTCTACAAAAATTTCACTCATATTGTCATCTTCATTAAGCTCAGATGCATTTTCAACATCAATTTTATTTTCTGAGCTCAAGTTGGCGTTTAAAGAGTCAAATTTTTGTATGGTTTCGGTTCTTAGTTTCAGTTTATCATTTTCGTCCAAAAGGTTTTTAAGCATGTCCTTATGGTCCTTGGATTTAATAAAAGATTCAATTTTGTCCAGTCCATACATGTACGTCGGATTAACGTCCTCAGATGAAATAACACTCTCACAATTATACGCTTCAGCATCAATTTCATCCTCCTTAAACTCAAGGAAGGGTAAAATCATACGATGAATCTTTTGTCCTATTTCACAATCCAAATGAAGCTGAGTAATATTAGTGTAAAGACGTTTGGCAATCAAACAAAAAACATTTCGCTGTTTCAAAAGCTTTAAATTGTCTCTTTGCAAATAAATGTTTTCGTCTTTTAGTTTGATTAATTCCGACTCCTTCAGTTCGATCCACATGCGCCGTTCCTCACTCTTCGAAGACACCCTGCTTAATTGGTCAGTTAGGTTAGAATTGGTGACTCGAGTTTGAGTTAGACTACTATCTAAATGAGATATTCTTGAATTAACATTTTTTAATTCCTTTTCATAAGAGCTTTGTGGGACTTTAAAAGAGACAAAGACTGATTGTACCTTCTTGATCAGTTCATCAACTTTGTTGAACTGCACGCTGAGTGGCTTAGCTGTAAAGCACATATCTTGTTGCTCCTTCGGTTCATTACTCCCACCATCAGTGTTGTATCCCCTCATCTGAGATACGTCGGACACCATCAAGCACCTCCCTCCACTGCTTTCTTCTTTAGCCACACAAGCCTTTCCATGAGAAGGCTTCCTCACTTCATCATCTTCAGAGTCGGTTGACCAAACCTCCACGCCACCGAACTCGTCATCAGCAACCGAACCCTGCACAATTAGAGCGTTCATAGAAGGGTTAACGGTAGATTTCTTCTTCCTTATCTCATCAAGCTTTTTCTGCAGTAAAGCTTCCTCATCCTTTTCCTCATCCTTTTCAGCCATCTTTTTAAGGACACAATCCTTTGCATAGTGGTTCTTTCCACCACAATAGTAACAGCTTACTCCAGAATCACCTTCTGCCTTCGGTTCCTTTTTAGACTCTTCAACCTTCGGTTCATTATTAACTTTTTCAGAACTATAACTCCCCTGTCAGTTTTGGTTTTTGTTGGAGGGAAATCTCTTTTTGATGAACCTCTTGGGGTTGGACACCATCATAGCATAATCCTCAGACGTGAGGTCATAATCCTCCAAGTTGAGGTCTTCGTCCTCCATTACAACTTTACTTTTGGACAGGAGGGCTAACGAACCTAGACTTGAAACCACATTCTTCTCCTGCAACACAATCTTTTCCTGAGATTTGAGAATGCCCACCAGTTTCGCCAAGGAATATAATTTAAATTGCTCGTGGGCTTTAACTGTGGACACGACTGCTCTCCATTCTGATCTTAGACCATTTAAGAACGTAACCTTCTGTTCAATAAGCTTCCTTTCGATGTCATGTTTGATCATCTTGCTAAGAAGATGTTTGAAGCGATCGAACGTTTGGGTCACGGTTTCTTCAGTTCCTTGCCTGAATTCACCAAACTCAGACAAGAGTAATGTTTGAATGGAATGTTCTAGATCTTTGTCTGTAGAGTACAGTTCACGTAACCTGTCCCATATTTCTTTTGCCGTCGTGCATGAACTTACCAGCCTGAAAGTGTCGGACTGAAGGGCGAATCTGATCAATCTTAACGCCTTGATATTGCACTGAAATTTATCTTTTTCATCTTGCGTAATATCTTTAACATCTTTTAGAAGATCATTATACTCCTTTTGAGTTTTAATAATCCTTGACGTTGCAGAATGAGAAAACGGTCCATTAATGATTGCTTCCCAGATGAGGTATCCATTATCCTCAGATCCTATAACATAATCTTCAAAGTGATGCGCCCAGACTTCATAATCATGGGTGTACAGGATGGGAATCTTTGTTGTTGATCCAATGCTGTTCGAAATATTGATGGGATTCGATTGCGACTCGTCCATAATGATCGAATAACCTGTTCAAAGATCAGACTTGTAATAAATCAAATTAGGGCAAAACAATAAATATCGAGATACGTCAATAATGAGATGACGGCTCAATAAATATCAGTAATTGCGGAATAACCCTAATTGAAACCTTTTTCACAGAAAAGAAGTGTATCGATTACACATCCTCCCGCTCTGATATCAATTGATAAGGTAAAAACTGACTTGAAGATCAATTAGATCTTAAACAGGTAAAATAAAGAGCAAACAGCAAGAACACGAAAACAGTAAACATTGATTGTATAATCGATTATAATTATATCATTTATGATTATAACACCACATGATTTTGCTACTAATCATTCATTTTAATATTTTCTTGATCTTATTATTGTATTTACATGTTATTGGCATTTTGTAGGTATTTATCAAAGAAAAGGGAATGCTATCACTTTTTTGGTATCACCGGTGCTCGTTACATAAACAACCATTTTTATCCAAACAGAAGAAGTTGGTTACAACCGATTCAAGAAAATGGCCGACATATGGATGAATTTTTCAATATATATATATATATATATATATATATATATATATATATATATATATATATATATATATATATATATATATATATATTTCTTTTGGAATGGTTTACTCATTATTGAATATAATCATGTAGAAATGTATGAAACTAGTATTGACATATTCATTTATGAATATATTACACTTATGAGTATAAGTATATAAATTGTGTTTTATTCATTTACGGTTACAACTTTATAGTTTTATAATTACAAACATGGTTTACTCATTTATAATTAATAATATCTTATGAATGATAAATTTTAAAAAATGATTTTTTATAACAAAAAATTAATAAAAGTTATTTTGACTTATATTAATAAAAAAATAAAACAAAAATCGATTAATCTATTATTTTAGGTAAATGTATTTAATATTGCTAAAATTTAGGAGATTAAGATTTGTTATAATTTAAATTAAATACGCAATTACTAATATACCCTTGTAAAATGATTGGTCCAGAACTGTTCTCACGTTTTCAACCTTTTAGGTGTTCTCATTTATACATATATATATATATATATATATATATATATATATATATATATATATATATATATATATATATATATATATATAGAGAGAGAGAGAGAGAGTATATGTTCAACTATTCTAACTAATTATTGTGCGGATATCGTATGCTATGAGAATTATTAAGAGAATAAGTTGTTTAGCAATGTGAATATGTTCAACCTTACAAAAATATCGTCATTTTCATGCATTCTCGCTAATTAGTATTTGTTTTTGTTCTCACACATCATTTTTCACTCATTTTTATTCTGACAGAATACGACCCAATAAACATTCTGACAAACATTCTGACAAAAATAAGAATAATAATAATAATAAGTGTATAATAATCTTATAGAGGATTTAATTAGTGAGAATATGTGTTAATGACAATAGTTATGTAAGATTGAACGTATTTATATTATCAAACAACATATTTTCTTTATCATTCTCATAACATACGATATCCGCACAATAATTAGTTAGAATAGAATAACCTAAGTCTATATATATATATATATATATATATATATATATATATATATATATATATATATATATATATATATAAAACACACAGAGAGAGAGAGAGATGTTCAAATGTTTTTTACAACTATTATGTATATGTATAGACAAATGAGAATTTAGTAATAATTTAATCATTAATTAAATTAATAAGGGTAAATTAGTAATTATATATATATATATATATATATATATATATATATATATATATTAATTAATATCCAAAATTACAATTGATGTTTTTTATGCACCTATTAAAACCTTACCCTACTAAACCCTTCAATCATCATAAAAATACCATCGACATTCTTAATCACCGGTCTTCCTCTAGCTGCCGCCAACAGTACCTCAACAACCCCACCCCTTCACTATCATTCTATGATCATCAACATCATCTACTGTCATTTAAAGTCATCATCTCCACAACCCTAATTCCATTTTCTCGTGTTTAATTCTTTCCAACGCACAGAGTAATGGGCCTTATCCAGATCGGTGACCTCTTTCAAACACCAAGAAATCGGTTTGTCGGTGGAAAGTTTCTTCTCTCTTCTCCTTTGATCTCTATAAAATCGACTAAGTAAAGTTGATTTCTAAACTATTGATGATTTTAAAAATAATTTCAGTTAACTTTGAAAACAACCCTAAAAATCTGGTTTAAGAATTAACACGTTTAATTTATTGTTGTAGACCATTTGTGGAGAACCATCGATTATCTGGTTTAAGATTAAATTTCAATTTACTTTAGGGATAGCTTAATCGTGTTTTATTTCTTTGTATGAATAGTTTCATAATTAATATTTGATCTACGTCGTTTCCATATCACAACAATTCAATATGTTAAAGGTTTTCATTTCAATTTGTGTTATATTTTTAAGTCACGAAAAAGAGAGTTCAAATTGTGAACTGCATTTCAAGAGAACTTCAAGAGTTTTTGAAGCTTTTTGATATACTTTTTAATATATATATATATATATATATATATATATATATATATATATATATATATATATATATATATATATATATATATATATATATATATATATATATATATTATTTCTATTGTGAATTGCTAGGTGTGTTACTGGATATATAAAAACACGACTGATTCTTACTTTATTACTATGATGGATAACTAGAATGAATTTTAATTGTGAAGTTAATTTGGTTTTGACTAGGTTATAATGAAAAAAATATTATGTTAGAATACATTGAATCCAGCTCACATTGTCAATTTAAATTGTTGTATCTTCTGTCAAAATTTAAAATATTATATATATATATATATATATATATATATATATATATATATATATATATATATTTATTTATTTATTGAAAGTAAATGGTAATCAAACTTTAGATTTACTGATTCTTTTAAAATCTTTGCTTGCCTATTATTTTTTATTTTTTATTTTTCTTCTTATTATTTTTTTTGTAATAGATGTTTTTCACGGTGAAAACTAGTGACACTTTGATGCTAACTCTATCAAAGGTATATTTTAATGGTTGCATATAGGTAATCTATTAGGAGAATTCCATTGTGTAACACAAGTCTTTTCAAGACCAACAATCAAGTTATGTTATTTACTTTTTATTTTTCTTATCCGATTATGTTATTCAATCGCCTTATTTGTCAATCCTTCGTGACAAATTAAATACTAATTTTCTATGAAAATCAATTACACAATACAATGTATTCTTATGTGTTCTGCGAGAATATATAAAACAATTCTTAGCAATAACATTGTTTCAAAATGCATTAATGTTTTTGTATGATTTTGATGTTCTTTTCCCTTTTAGGTTTTGAAGAGGTTTTCATTGATGAGGAAAAGAAAGAAAATATGGAGAATGAGAACGAGAACGTGAGTGTATTATATCAGAATGTATAAAACGAATCTTAGCAATAATATTCTTTCAGAATGAATTAATGTTTTTGAGAGATTTTGATGTTTTTTCTTTTTAACTATTCTTAGTTTTTGTTGCAAATGTTGTTATTATTAAAGAATGTTTTTTTATCACAATCATACAATGTTGTTATTATTCAATAATATTTTTTTGTATCACAATCATAGATTGTAATTATTTGATATATTGTTAATTCAAGGATCGAGTTTGTATATTCTTTGATAATGGAATTATTCATGTATTCTTCTTATTTATGTTTTCTTAAAGGATGTCATAAACTGTCATTCTAATAAAATGTCATTTTAACATAATTTCATTTAACAGAGTAAAATAGGATATAACTGGTTATGATTACAAGGTAAATTAGAATTAAAATTGAATTATTTTAAAAAAATTATAATTATCCCTTAAAATTCGAAATTTTCATTTTTTTTTTAAATATAGTTAATTGTCTAAAATACCCTTATAATTAAATTTGACAGATAATATGGTACATGATATTCCAATTTAATATCATAGACCCTCAAAATCATAGTCATTCATTATTTTCATCCATTGGTCCATAATTGTCCTTACGTACACACAATTGTTATCTAGAACGTAATAACCTAACACACACACACACACACACACACATATATATATATATATATATATATATATATATATATATATATATATATATATATATATATGTATGGCCAACACGAATGAAAGAAAATGACATTTCACTTTCAATGAAACCGTTTGATGCTCATCTGAATTGACAAATTGACTTGAATTCAGGAAATATAAGACATAAGTAAATACTTTCACTCCAGAACACGCACAAATAGCTTCATCGTGAAAATTCCACATGCTTGGTGCAATTTAACTAATCTTGATACACAAAATAGTTTTCACATTATCTCCTTTTCTAATTAACTGTAAATATATACAAAATACATAGAGATTCTTGACTGGGCTCCATAGATGGGCATTATGCTACATAATAAGTACATACAACATATAAATACACTAACAACCTTCCTTGTAGCTTGAATTGAAGGATTTCGATCATTTAAACCAGACCAAAATCAAAAAATAATGTAGACTACAACTTTTTTGAGATTTTTTTTGCATATTGATCAAATGAATATCTTTCTCAGTGTGATTTTTTGATATAATGTTGAATTAGATTGCAAGTCAGGTAAACTACGCTGACATTTTCACATAAAATAAGTATGGTAGTTACGATCGGTTGATGCAACTCATGAGTAAGTTTTAAACCCAACTAGTCTTAATAACAACATTTGCAACCTCATATTAAGGTACATAGCTTCAACACTTGATCAAGATATGGTTCCTTAGTGGTTGTAGAACCACAAAAGGCGATTTGGGAAGAAGAATAGATAGTGGCATAATGTTGATTATATGATGAATGGGCATCCAATCTAGATAATCTACATCTGAATAAGCAATGAGCCGTCGAATGGATGAGGAAAAAATCAGAATGTCAAAGTGTGTGGTTCCTAAAATTTATCAAAGTATTCATTTAAGAGTAAAAAGGTGACACTCATGTAGATTATCACACTCTTGGTCGAGGCGGAACTTATGGGTTTTGAGCACTATAACATCCTTATGGTGGACATACAACCCTAATGCTTTGGATCTAAGTATTCTCTAATTATACATGCAAATTTCATTTTCCGAAGCGTGAAGCCTAACTAGCATACAACATTGATATTTGAAACATAAAACGAGTTAGATCCATTTGCAAAGCCCTTTGCAACCAATCACGCCTTATATGTGTGTACTTTCCCATCCATGTCGGTCTTCTTCTTGAAGATCCATTTGCACCCGACCATCTTACGACCATGTACATTGTTAACCAAGTTCTAAACTTGATTGTCATATGTGGACTTAATCTCACTGTCCATAGCCTCCTTCCATTTTGCAGAATCAGGACCCGCCATGACTTCCTTGTAGTTGTTAGGTTCATCCAAATTTATCAATGTACTATCACTGATAAACATATCACCTTCAACTGTTATATGAAAACCATATAACACAGGTGGAACGCTAACTCTAGTGGAACGTATCAGAGGTACAGACTCGTCAACTGGTTCAATAAGAGTTTCCTCCTCGGGTTGAGCGCTAGTGTTTGAGGTTCCTTCATCACTTAACTCTTGAAGCTCTTCAAGGTCAATTTGCCCCCCACTGTTCTCTTGGCATATGAGTTCTCTTTCGCAGAAAACCCCTCTCCTTGCAACGAAGACAACATTGTCACTCGGTCTATAGAAGAGACATCCAAAGGATTTCTGTGGGTAGCCAATGAAAATACAACACTCACTACGAGGTTCAAGCTTGTCGTGAGTCTCTCGTCTTACGAAAGCCTCGCAACCCCAAACCTTGATATGTGCCAACGAGGGAACCTTCCCTGTCCACATTTCGTGAGATGTTTTGGTAACCTTCTTAATTGGGACTAGATTAAGGATATGGGCGGCAGACTCTAAGGCATACCCCCAGAATAAGAAAGGTAACGAAGCTCGACTCATCATGGAACGAGCCATGTCCAACAAGGGTCAATTGCGCCTCTCAGACACACCTTTAAGCTGCGGTGTTCTGGGTGGTGTCAATTGTGAAACAATTCCACATTCCTTAAGATAGTCGTGGAACTCAATACTAAGATACTCACCACCTCGATCGGATCGAAGCATCTTTATTTTCCTACCCAATTGATTCTCCATTTCTTGCTTGAACTCTTTGAACTTTTCAAAGGTTTCTGACTTATGTTTGATTAAGTAGATATACTAATATCTGCTATAATCATCGGTAAAAGTCACATAGAAGTGGTTGGCATCCCTTGTGGCGGATCTGAAGGGTCCACACCCATCGATGTGTATGAGATCCAACAAACCCTCACCCCTTTCACAAGTACTAGTGAAAGGTGACTTGGTCATCTTTCCAAGCAAACAAGATTCGCATGTGTCATCCGACTTTAAGTCAAATGACTCAAACACTCCATCCTTTTGGAGTTGGGCTATGGGCTTCTTGTTAACATGTCCAAGACGACAATGCCACAAGCATGCTTTGTCCAAACCATTGGACGAATCAATATGCAATACATTATTTCCTAAGTTATCTACAACCATCACAGTTTCATATATAACATTACAAGACAATGCTTCAAAATAAAAGATACCATTATAAAAAGCAGTTATAGAACCAATTTCATTATTAAATGAAAATCTAAAACCTTGTTTATACAAACCATGAAAAGAAATAATGTTTATCGTCATATCTGACAAGTAGCAACAATTATTCAAATCTAATTCTAACCCACTACTAAGCAATAAAGAAGAAACTCCAATCTTGGTGACAGGCGATGCTTTCCTATTCCCTATGATCAGGTTCATCTTCCCGTGCTCCACATCCCTACTTGTTTTTAGACCCTGCAAATCATAACAAATGTGAAAAGCACATCCTGTATCTAGGACCCAAGAATTAGCATGTGATGAGTTATTAGAATGAATAGTATAAATACTTGCGAAGGTGGGCTTTATCTTCCCATCCTTGATGTCCTGCAAGTATTTGGGGCAGCTTCGTTTCTAGTGCCCTTTGTCATGACAGTAGAAGCACTCTGCTTCTTTTGGATTGGAAGAGGGAGCAACAGAACCACCTTTGGACACACTAGAAAAGGATCCATCATGAGAATTTCCCTTGTGACTCTTTGAAGGAGCTTTCATTTTCTTCCCTTTACCATGTCCAATTGCCAATACAGGAGCAATAGTAGTAGGAGTAGTTACAACAAATTTTCCTTTCAAACTACTTTCAGCAGTTCTGAGAAGGCCTTGAAGCTTGATTAGAGTGACTTCCTCCTTGTTCATATGATAAGTCATTCTGAATTGATCATAACAAGAAGGCAAAGGGTGTAGGATAAAATCAATAGCCAACTCTTCATCGAAGTTGACATTCAACTTCAGCAAGCGGTCCACAAACCTTTACATCTTTTGCAAGTGGGCCATGATAGACTCTCCATCCTTCATTTTTGTTGTTATCATGGAAGAAATGATCTCATACCTTTCTTGTTGAGCACTTTGATGGTACCTTTCCATCAAGTCTTGGTGCATCTCTAAAGGCTAGAAGTCCTTTATAAGACTTCTGAAGCTCATGAGTCATAGTGGCTATCATGATGCACAACACCTTTTTCACATCCTTCTCATGAGGCCTATACTCAACTATTTGTTCAGGAGTGGCAGTGAATTCATCAATCTCCTTTAGCTCTTTGTCGAGGACATACTCTTTTTCCTCGTATCGAATGGACATTCGGATGTTTCGAATCCAATCATTGAAATTTGATCCATAAAAAATGACCCTCCCACATAAGTTCATGAGGGAGAAAGAGCCGGAAAAGTTTGAGTTTGAAGTAGTGTTTGAAGTAGACATATGTAAAGAAAGACAAAGTTTAGATTAGATAAGAATCCTTAATATAACACTAAAATGAAATATTAAGGCTAGGACCCAACACAATATTTTACAATTCGGAAGAGGGATGCAGTAATCCAATTGCAAAATATTTGATGGTAGGTAAATGCCGATTTACCAATTTCCACCATGAAAAACAAAAAAGAGTATTAAGTTTTAAATGAATTGAAATTCCTATATTCTTTTGAGATTCATTGAACTTTTCAATGGTATGTTTAAATCTCTATTATGTCCTTCAAATTTGTGTCTGGGATATCGAGGATCACAAACAAGGTGTGAATAACCATGCAAATGTGCTTGGTACTCTTGATCTCATTTATCAATGTGCCAATTAACCACACACACTCCATTGATCTATGAAAAATATCAAACTACCCTTTGCCACCCTTTCTAGTCCTAAATTAGTGTGCCGATTAACCACACACGCTCCACTAACAACTTGGCAGGGTGCAAAGTGCAATTTCATGGAATAGCACCATTTACACATTTTCCTAAAGTAACTAAGATTAGAAATTTATAAAAGTCTAGTTAATTTATAATATCATTATACTTATTAATGAGAATTAATGTCCTATCCTACTCGTTCGGCTAACAACCCTCCACCAATCAAGGAAGCGGTGGGTGAGAGTGGACACCCATTTAACCACCATTTATAGGCAGTTTCCTTATACCGCCCTTATAGATTGGCTTCGTGAATGAGGCCTACTAACGGTATGATTGACTTGTCTTATATATATATATATATATATATATATATATATATATGAGTATTAAACTTTTAATATTATAATAGTATAAGGGTTGAATTTTAAACTTTTAAAATTCTAGGGTTTGGAATTTTAATGTTTCATAAATGAGACTTTTCAAATTCCAAAACTCGAGGGCATATTTTGAAACTCTTCAAAACGTCGTGAATTCCATAACTTAAGAAGTTAATGCTTCTTGAATGAGACTTTTCATATTCCAGAACCCGAGGACAAGTTATGAAACTCTTCAAGAAACATTTAGATCAAATTTAACAAATAAAATTTTCATATAATTTATTATTTACCAAATTAACCAAATTTAACTCACATAGCAAGGCAATTCAAATAAGATAATACAAATAATCAACTTATTATCTTAAAATTTGATAATTGTCTTTTAATTGGATGAGGATAATCATCAGCATATCATAAAAAATGAATTTTATGATACAAAACAGTTTGTGGTAATGATCCTAATTCAATTATCGCCAAAAAAAACTCAAAAAACTGCAAACAAGGGATCCTACTCGTCGAGTTCATTGCATGGAATCGACAAGTTTATCTCATATGATCCAAATCGTCGAGTTCCCTTATGGGCCTCGATGAGTCCAACAGTCAGCGACCAGAAATGAGATTTTTTCCGGCATTGAAAATCAAACAATTGGATCAATATAACAGAAAAGTCCCTAGTTTATGATACCACTGATGGGTTTTGAGCACTATAACATCCCTATGGTCCACATATAACCCTAATGATTTGGATCTAAGTTTTCTCTAGTTATAAATGTAATTTTCATTTTCCAAAACATTAAGCCTAACTAGCATACAACATTGATATTTGAAACATAAAACGAGTTAGATGATTGCCTCTTTGTTGTAGCTTGTAGAACATAGCCTTACAAGAGCTTAGCACCTCAAATGTGATACCTCAAATAAGTCACAAAACACCAAGAAAAAATGGAGGATTATGAGTGAGGTTTAGAAGGCACCAAAATCGTCTATACTCTTCTTAGAATACTTGTGTGTCGATTTTAGGGCTTTAGAGGTTACATGTATAGTGTAGAATTCCAAGGGTCACTTGTAAACCCTAATCCATTCATTTAGGCTTTTGATCCAATAATTCATTTGGAATAACACTTCATGGACTCTCAGAAGCTTAGTCAATCACTAATCAATCATGGATCATTAGCCCAAACTATATGTATCACCGATTTACATAATCAACCCCTGTTAATTTAATCAGTCTCTTTTGATCACTAAATTACTTCCAAATTAATTATTGGTCAATACCAAATAAATAATATGATTTCTCAATTAATATATTATTCTTATAGTATATTAATAAATCACAAATAATCTCGTTCTCAAATATCATTCCTATCAAATTGCTCCGGTGAATGCAACCCAAATGGACCATGCTACTATCGGGTCAAGTACATACCAATTATAGTTATGGGCTTAGAAACCTAATCCAACAGGAACATGCCAAGAGTGCGGATAAGCTCATGGATCACATATAAATTGAATATATAACACAAGTACAACGATAAACAAAACAACATTTGTATTCCATTATTAAGTTTGAATACAGGGTTCTTACAGATAATAATAGTACAATAGTTACCTTAAACAAGTAAGCAGATAACAAAAATTAGATAGTTAGGTCGTCTGTAATCCATGACTAATCTTCTGTCTGAACGCTTGTCTACAAAAATCCTGAGAATACATGTAAGTTTGAGGGTCAACACAGAGGTTGCTGAGCGTTACAGGTTTTCTACTAACCGCAGTAATACTTTTAAAAAGTCTAAAAAGTATTTTCTTTGTATTTATGATAATGGTTAAAATAGTGTTTTCAAAGAGTTTTAAAAGCCAAAATGTGTAGTTTGTATAAGTAAATCCATACATAAAACCGTGTCTGTAATGAATCTTTGAAAGCCAACACGTTATGTTCCATAAGTAATTCCATACTTAAAATAGTTTGGAAAGTAACCAAGCCCATGGTTGGTAGTGTGTGTGAGAGAGAGAGAGATATTCTGGTCAATGTCTATAGTGACAAAGGTGTATGGATAATATATAAACAAACATACGGATATACTAATAAAGTTATTTGCCAAGGTATTACTTAACAACCGCAGATACAGATAAACGGGCATACAAATATATGAATAAAGTTATTTGCCAAGGTTGTACTTAAAATACGGATAAACGGATAAACGAAAAGTATATTTGATAAACGTAAACATAAAAGAGTACGATACTTGTTTAAACAGTTGATAAGACCTTGGGTGGTGTACACAAACACATGTATGAGCCTAAGATACAAGTTCTATAACTAATATAAATATATAAATCTATATATTTTTGTGAATGTATGAGATACATTGAAACTACCAATTTGATAAATGTCTATACAGTCATAGCACATTTGTAGACGGAGCGTATATGTTATTTTTATTACTTGTATTATTTTAACAACATAACATATGTAAATATTGATGTTTAAAATGATTTTGTTTACTTATAGCATATAAGTATTTAAATAAATATTCACAAGGTAGAAAGTGTTTATTCAAAATAATGATAATTCATGTGTATTTAATCATATCAATTCCATATAAAGAAGTACCCTAGGCTAAAGAAGAACCCTAGGCTACCAGGCATCATATAATCAGGAAATTATATCATGCAATTCCTGAAGATCCCTAACCTATCAGTAACATGCTGTTGTAACATATCACAATATCAAATAACAGTGTAGTAATTTAGGGTCTACTTACAGGCTCTAGCTGATCGTACACATCGCATCCTCCTTGATTATTTTGAAAACAATTTGAAAATCATTTTTAAAATCTTTTTCCTTAGTTTGATACTAGATTCACACGATTGTTCCTCCAATTCACTTAAATGAAGGCTCTGATACTAACTTATAACACTCATAAAATTCACAAGAAATTTTTAACTTTTTAAACCAACCCAAATTCATAAATTGTTTATAATCATTATTTTCAAAACATTTTCAAACATCAGAGTCTCCCAAAATCATAATTCATAAACTAGAGGATGTGTACGGTCACGCCTTCGCCTTCCCATGGTGATCCGAAGTACGTAAAACATATCCCAAAACTATAAGCCAATGCTTAGTGAGTTTCCCCCAAAGTACAATCACATAACATAAGCATAATTAACAAACAACATGCATACAGATCCTTTAGCCTGACAGGAATGCCGAACTAGCCTACTGACTATCTGGTACGCTCACAGTACCTGCAGTATGACAGGAATGGCTCACCGGGCCTTCAACCTATCTGGAACATTCTCTAGGCCTTCGACCTGACTACTACACCGCTCTGGCCTATAGTCTATCCAGAATGCCCCGGGTCTCTTAACCTTTAGTCTACACTGGTTCACCTCAATCCAACCACACATAAACCATGTCGACATATACATAACAAATAATCATACATATAACCAGTCAACAGACAATCAGACAGATCTTACAGATCACTAAGCATAACATCATCTATATATCAGGATATCGATCTAACAGATCACTAAATCATAAAACATACTATCACATAACATGATATCTAATCCTTTGGGCCGGCCTTGGTGCCTTCGGTTCATAAGTATAGTGAGGAAAACTCACCTCATAAACTGAAAAGTAGCTGATGAGGTCCCGAATCCGAATCTCTGCTCAAACTATCACCTCAACCAAATGACCAATCATAATCAAATTCCCAAAACACCTAAAATACTGTTAAGTCAAACTTGGTCAAATTCAAAGTTAAACAGGTCAAATCCATTGAGTCTACTAAGTCAACCCAGCTGAGTCACCTCAGAATGAGTACACGGGGCGTACTCCCAAGGTACGCTAGGTGTAGTCGCATGTTGACCACCATCGGGGTGGTTAACCTCATATGCTAGGCGTACTCCCAGAAGCTCTAAAACTCATTAAGTGCTTAATGGCATATGTACTTACGTCTATATTTCATATATATGGCTAAAATACACTCAAGAGTCAGCTTTATGACTTTTCATGCCCATTAAGTGATTAACTCAACTTTTTAAACCCTTAAGACATTCTACAAGATGCATGGAGCAAAACCAACCATTTGAAACCCATTTTAATGACTCGAGACCCTTCCAAGGGTCTCAAAAGACAACTTAATGGGTCAAGAACATACTTTGCTCACGAAACACCACATTTGGGACAAAAAGAACCTAAAACTAAACCCAAAACAAGATCTACAAGAAACTACGCCACGTTCAGAATTTGATACCTCAAAATGGTGCCAACAGGTGGTGTGATCCTGGATATAGAGAGCTTCACTCCCTCAAGGTGGTCTACTCTTCCTTTCTTCGTCTTCAAAAGCACAAAACACACACACACACACTCAAGCTTAGAGATGCTTCACAAGAGGGTTAGAGTTGCAAAAATGTATCAAGAGGGTGGAGGATGAAGAGGTGAGGGAAAATGAGGCTATAATTGGGTTTAAATGTGAGCCAAAACCTAAAAATTAGGGTTTGCATGTCTTGCACATACGCCCTGCGTACCTATATACACCTTATGTACTAAGACGCACCCTAGTACTCTAAGCGTACACACGTACGCATGGCATACTCCCAAACTTCCCAAATTACAAAAATTCCACTAGCGTTACCAATGCACACTTCCTTCTGCTTAGCGACCAAAATGCAATATAATTCACTTATAGGGTTAAAATTAAAAGTAATTATTATCGGGATGTTACAGTTAACTTGGGAGCCACTTACTTGAGCTCGACTGATCGAACGCATCACACCACTTCCTTTTTTATAAAACCTTTTTTAGAAGTTTAACTTTTTATTTTCTTAATAAAATTATCATTTACTTAGTTTGAGTTTTGATACACCCGTAAGTGTGCCTGAATCCCTCAAATCAAGACTCTGATACCAACTTGTAACGTCCCAAAATAGTTATAGCTTTTTTCATTTAAAGGTCATTCAAATTAATCATTAATTGTTTGGATTCCATACAAATCATAGTATTAAATCATTAGAGTATAAATTATTTCAAATGCAGAAACCGTGAGGGGAGGATGTTGTTCCATCACACCGCACCCTTTCCTTTGGAAATGGAAGTACTTAAAACCATAAACACAAATTATAAGTATAATGCTTAGTGAGTTCGCCAAGTACCAAATACACACAAAATTAAATAAATGTTATGGGCCAAATCATAATCTTCCCGTTTAGTGCCGAGGGCCAAATCCCGATCTTTCATACGAATGCTAGGGGCCAGATCCTGGTCTTTCATATAACTGCCAAGGGCCAGATCCGGGTCTTTCATACAATTTCCAGGGGATAGATCCCGGTCTTCCATATTATCATCACAAGGCATCCAAAGTTCTCCACAACAAACAATGGGTCGGTATTGGTGCCTTCAACCCATGAACATAGAGAGGAAACTCACCTCAACTGCTGAAAATCCTAGATAAACGCTCGGTCTGCTGGACTGGAGAAATCCTCGTGCTAACTAAACAATAGACTCCTAATTAATAATTGAGACATATCCCAAACTAAAAACCTACAACAGTTGCCTAATACCAAGGTAAAATGGGCCAAGCTAGACTTTAAAGCCTAATAAAATCCTAGGCCCAAACCCAAGGATCATCCAAGATCCAAAATAAAACCATCATCTGAAGTGGCCCGACAACAAGAAAGTCAATGGTCCAGCCCAAGTAGCAAGCCCAACGATTAAGGCCCAAAGGACACCCCAAGCTGGATTGGGTCATACGCTTGGCGTACCAACTGGTATGCGCAGCGTACTCGACCGAAGTGGAAGGATTGCGGCTAGGATGCACTACATGCGGTGTATAGGGAGTTACGCACGACGTACACACCCCTCATTCAACCCCTGCAAAACCGAAACTTAGATCTAAACTCACTAAGACCCCTAAGGCCATAAAGTTGCAAACTTTATGCCTTTGAATGGCTACAAGGAGCCCAACACTAAAATCCTAGCTTGCTTCATCCTTTTCTACACCCTACCTCTTGGATGTAGACAAATCTAGATTCAATCTTGCATCCTTATGACTTGATATGACTTAAAACTTTTGAAAGGACACCTTATAGGCTTTGGAGTACCTTCTACTCACCAAGCACTTGACTTTGGGACAAAAAATGAATAATTAAGGCTTACACAAGATCTAATGAAAAATAAACCAACTTTGGAGCTTTATACCTCCAAATGGTTCCCAATGAAGAGGAGATTGTATAAAAACAAGATCATGGTTTTACCTATAGGGTGGAACAAACTAGACATGACGAAAATATCAATATCAATACAGAAATAAAGAAGATGTAGAAGAAATTATAGCAAAAATAAGGAAGAATAAGAACATTGAAAAATATGTTAGATATTTTAAATGTGTCAATTCTATTGATATATGTCAATAGATTATGATTTAGCAATTGGGGATGACAGTGATACAAAGGAACCTTGATCATACAAATATGAAGTAGCAAGAAAATAAGCAAAAAGTTGGTTAATAATGATGAATGAAGAAATGTAATCAATAGAGAATAATGAAACATGAGATCTTGATCCATTACCGAAAAGAGAAAAACTATTGGGATGTAAGTGCGCCTTTAAAAGAGAAAAATGAATTCCTGAAGTTAAATAACCAAGGTTCAAGGAATAGTTGGTACGCGAAGGGGTCCTCACATAAAGAAGGAATTGATTATCACGAGTTATTCTCACATGTTTTGAAGTACAAGAAGATTTGGGTTCTGTTAGCCATCGTGAATGCACTTGATCTAAAACTTGAGAATTTTGATGTAAAAACTACATTTCTTCATGGAACTGTATCTAGAGCTTGAGAATCTTGATATAAAAACTACATTTTTTTGATGAAATTTCTTTATGGTTTTTAACAGACTCAAATAAAATGGTTCAAGAGATTTTACTCTTTGATAACTTCGCACGACTACATCTGAAATCAGTTTAATAATTTTGTTTACTTAATGGGGTTTTTTTGATGATTCCTACATCTATTTTTTGTTATACTTAGAACATATGATCAATTTTGCCAAGAATATGTTTAAAGTTGATCACTTAAAGATAATACTAAAAAGTGAGTGTCAGATGAAGGATTTAGACAGTCATTATCAGTTCAAATTGGTTGAAAATCCTTTGGCAACACACTTTAAACTTGATCAAAGCATCATACCAAATTTGGATAAAGATAAAGATTTCATTATCAAGGTTCCATATTCAAGTATAGTTGGAAGTCCCATCATATATCTTATGGTATATACTAGACTTGATCTAGGTCATGTAGTTAGTGTGGTAAACAAGTTCATGACTAATCGGAGAAGAGCTGACTAGGAAGCGGTCAAGTGAACTATACGATATATCAATGGAATGACTAACACTTGTCGTGTTTATGGTGCTAACACCACTACTACAAAATAGCTTTTAATGACACGCATTACATGTCGCAAAAGCCACAAATGACACACAACTATGTTTCAAGGAAAACTCTGTCATAAAGGAAGACGACACGCTTTTGCGTATCGTAAACTTGCAATGCACATTTACGACACACATTGTGTGTCAAGGAAGGCCCTGTCATAAATGAAGACGACACACATTTGTGTGTAGTAACTTTATGATGCCCATTTATGACACGCAATGCGTATCATTAAATCCCCTGTCATAAAGGAAGACAACACACATTTTTGCGTGTCACAGTTTTAAATGTTTCAAAAAATATATATTTTTATACATTTACAAAATTTTCATATTAAATGAAAGTTAATGTTTCATAATACAAAATAATATATCATGGACAAAAAAAGCCAATCCATTTGACAACATATAGTATTTCAAATACAAATAATCGCTCAGATGCTAAATAAATGTAATACATTGCTACTAAGGGGTTTTCGATAACTATATAATTTGATTGTACATTGCTATTAAGGGACACCTGCATTAGCTAGCTGTTATGGGCGGCTGACCACCAGGTGGTATGGATGGAAAGTGAGCGCTTGGAGCATTAGCTAGCTGTTATGCTATTCACTGTGACACTGAATAAAACAACCGATTCGCCTTATTAAGCAATTGATGTTAAATAATATTAAACAACTAATGAACTTACTATTAAGTAAAGAAAAAAACTAACATTATTCTACTTTGAAAAATTGTCGATCATACCATTGTACTTCAAAACAAAATCTTATTAGGACTTAAGACCCGATACCATAGGGTATAACAGATTAAAAATATAAGTGATAGTAGTGCCACGAGTAGTATCATTATTATTAATGTACCTATACCACTCCTCAGCTGAAGGATACCCTTTTCCATGCAAGTGGATAACAATAATTATTAATTATTAAAGATAAAAAATATATAAATTGAAGGGTAAAATTGTCATTTTCACAAAATATTTGACAATTGGGTTGTTAAGTTGACCGAGAAACGAAAATTCAAAATAGGTACAAAAAATGAAAAACAAGTTTTGGACAAAAAATTGCAAATATTAAGATTAAATAAAAAAAAAAGTAAAAATTGAAGGGTAAAATAGTAATGCATCGTCTCGTTAAGTTGTCGAAAACTTATTAATATATAAAATAAAACAAAGTTTACATGGATGAAATACATGTTACATAGTTGCAATATGTATAATGATAAGTCTATAATCGTTTGTTACTTCATCAACATTCTACGCGGATTAATCATTGTAACATCAAAAAATATTTACTCAGGATAACCCAAAGTGAACTTAAATCATGAGTAAATTCATCTATGTGGTCTTGCTGTTGGGCTTCTCTAAGCCATTCAAAAAAGATGCGCAAAAACAGTTATTTCATACCGACCATTGATTACTTAAAAAAACAAAAGTACTGATCAGGTTAAGGTAGCTAAAATACTTGATAAATTTATTAATGAAAACATGTTACCTTGTCCTCTTTGGCTCTTTCCACTTCATTGCAGTAGAAAAGTAAGTTTGACCATTCCCTCATCAAGTAAAAGATTACACTCATCCGAACAAATCACAATTATATTCCTGAGAATACTTTTCATGGTCATTTCTAACAGTCCGTATCAGAATCTGATAGGACCGGGTTCCTATCTGAAATGATATACAAACACTCAATGCGATTGAAATAAAAGGAACACCAAAACACTTAATGGTAATTTTTGTGGTCAAATGGTCCCATATGCATGTTTGAATGGTAATTTATTCTGTCAAATTAGTCAAAAAAAACGTTGTAGCTAATATGGACATTTTTTTTTATCAAGATATGGTCTTAGTCACAATGATAACTTTTTGCCATCAAACTGGCATTTTTTTTGTCAACGTGGTTAAGATCTGATATAGTTAAAATGTTTATTATTTATCAAAAAGATCATTTTGTACGGTCCAAATGGTCATTTTGTGCTATAAAAGAAAATAACTTTTTGCTGCAAAATGGTTATTTTTTTATGTTAAAATGGCCCACTTATGGTCTACTCGTAGGTCATTTTTTGCTATCAAAAAGATCATTTTTTTTTTGTTGTAACAAAGAACAATTTTGCTGTCAAAATGGGCAAGTTATCGTCTAGTAACAATGGTCATTTTTTGCTGTCAAAATGATCATTTTTTGTTGTAACAAAGAACAATTTTGCTGTCAAAATGGTTATTTTTTGTTGTCTAAATTGTAATTTTTTGCTGTTAAAATGGTCCACTTATGGTATAATCAAAATTGATCACTTTTTGTTGTAACAAAGAACAATTTTGCTGTCAAAATTGGCAAGTTATGGTCTAGTAACAATGGTCAGTTTTTATTGTTAAAATGATCACTTTTTGGTGTCAAAATGGTGATTATTTCCTGTCAAATGTTAAAGATATGGTGTACTAAAAATGGTCATTCTATTGTTATTACAAAGCTACTAGATGATGATAATAATAAAAACATATTAATTATCAAGAAAATGATTATGCTAATAAAATAGATAGAAATTCAACAAGTACCTTTCACTACCAGGAAATATGTTATTTCAAATTACAAAACTTAGGATTCGTTTTGTGACACTAACAATTTATGTTTCTTGTCTTCATTTGTAATAATAATGTAAAAAAAGTTGTGCCTTCTTCTTAACAAAACATGCTCTTTTTTCTAAAAAAAAATAAGTTTAAATTTTGATATTGAAAATTGTGTTTTTTTTTTATTTAGAAGCTTAACTTCATCAAAGTCAAAGTCACATCATGTTTTTTTAAACCATGAAAACATCAAGACCAGGTTTATAATTTATAATTGTCATTTAAAAAAAATATTGTTGACATATTTTGGTTTTTTGAAAATACAGACGTATCTCAAGCATTGTTGTATGTCCCTTTATGCTTTTTCAAATATTTAAATACAAGAAAACAAAAAACAAAGTTATTGTCAAAGTAATTGTGATTTATGCCTACAGCAAGAGGTTACAATATGATTGATTCAAGTGGTTTCACCTGTTGTAGCATTATTTTCACATTATAAACCGACTAAAATAGTACAAAACTAGTTTTCGTATCTTTAAACTTATGCAATTAAAGTATAGTATGAATTTATAAAAGCTAGTTTTCCATGATTGCCACTGTTCTATGCCTACTTTTGTATCTGTGGGTAACAACTATAATATAAGTTAGTAATTGAAAATAGGAAAGTTTAAACTACCCTTATTAGGATTCTATGGCATTTTTTTACATCAATAATAAACACTAACTTCTTTTACTATGCTTGATATCTATAAAACCCTTTTATAACATATAGATGATAGATAAAAAAAAAGACCTAGAAAAAAAATTCCAAATAATTAGGAAAAACAACATTTACACATAGATATTAAATCATTATATGATTCATCATCTGTATAACCGGAAGCTGAGTACTAGTGTTTCGGGCTTGTTAATATTTGGACATTGATAGAAGGAGGGAAGTAATTGGATCAATTCATGAACTTTCATTTTGGGAAAAAAAAGTATTAATTTTTATCATTTTTTAGCTTAGTAAGCCTATTTACATTTTAATGAACTGATTGAAAATGAATTTGTTACTTTGTTTTAGATTGGTCAAAAACTACCTCAATAGATTTGGAACTAAAACTACCTTACAATAGAGGAAGTTGACTAATATCTTCTTTCATATTCATTAGCTAGGCAGGTAAAAAAACTGCAAAAGGGTAAATTTCATGTGAGGGCTCATAAATTCACAGCAATGAAGGACATCAAATATGTATTTTTCCAAAGCACAACATGTTTACTTCGTCTTGTGTACATCAGATGATGTTATAAGGTATGACTTAGGTGAGATAGCTCTTTCAAGCATTTTGTCAGTTACTTGGAGTGCATAGCTCCCCTCCTTCCTTTTCTGATCTATTTATTGGAACTGTCATCACTTTGAGACCATAAATGTAACACCCATAAAAAATCATACCAATTTAAAACTTTTAAAATCATTCAAATTATTACAAATTTGTTTTCAAAATGGTTTAATGTTGAAGTATCCCAGAATGAAATCATAAAAATATAACGAGATGCACGATGACGCCTTCGCCTTCCCACGATCATCAGAAGTACCTGAAACATAATCAACAACTGTAAGCCCGAAGCTTAGTGAGTTCCCCCAAAATACGAACAACATACAATCATAATCATATCATAGTAAATAAACAACATGCATATAGAGTCTACAGAATGACTGGGTTGCCCTCACCGGGCCTGCAGTCAATCTAGCCCACTCTTAGAACCTTCAGCATGTCTGGTCTGCCCACTCGGGCCTTCAGCCTGTCTGGACCGTTCTCCGGTCCTTTGGCCTGACTGATGTGCCCTACCGTCCTGTAGTTTATCCGGACCTCCCTGGGTATGTTGGCCTACAGCACAAAGCAGGTCTGCCTCAACTTACCCCCAAACAAACAATCATGTGCACATAAATATCATATGCTAGCTAGCATGTACATACAGTCATACAGATCTAACAGATCACTTGTAACGTCCCAAAAACTAAGACTAAAATTTCATTTTTAATTTAAATAAACAAACCATAAGTTATCAAATCATTCCATCAAACATGAGACACATTGTTCCAAAACATTACTATCAGAGTTTCATATCTAATTATCAGAGTAAAACATCCCGGGCTAAAAACCAATGATGTCTTCCATGCGATCATCTTGAGCTATCACTCCGCTACCAGAAGTACCTAAAACCAAAACTAAAAACTGTAAGCACGGAGCTTAGTGAGTTCCCCAACCTACCACATACCATACACATAACCACATACTGGGCCCTCGCCCACTACATCGGGACTTGCCCGACATCGGGCCCCGCCTGGCATCGAGCCCCGCTTGGTATACATATCTGTTTCTCTTAGGCCCCACCTGTCTCTGGGCCCCGCCCACCATACACATACCACAATATCATATAAATATGCTAACACGTAAGGAATCCTACACAACACAATATATTGTTGTCCTTAGGCCTCGCCTGACTTGGGCCCCGCCCCTATTCTACTAATGAGACATGGAACTCCATCCACTCTCGGCTAGTGGTGAGATACGGGCCCTCGCCTACACTCACCTTCCTACCAGGCCCATACAAGTATCACACAGACAACAAGTATAATCTAATCATGCAAATATTCCTCAGGCTCCCGTCAGGCATCGGACCGTGGTCCGAAATATCATACACCTAAACCTTCCGCGGGCGCCCGCCCGGGTCTTCCTACTCATAAACTACATGGGCCGACATTGTGGCCTTAGACCCATTCACACTATGAGGAGACTCTCCTTGCACTGTTGAAGTCCTGCTAAAAACTCCTCTGGGTGCTAACTGGAACTTCCCGAACAGCTGATCGTTAGGCTCCCCAAGCTATTAATACCAAAATATCACTTAGTGCAATTCAATAACCCTTCATAAGGTAAAATGACCATTCTACCCCTAGGCCAACCTGGTCCATAACTAAGGCCCAAACCATAATGAAAAAGGCCCAACACTAGGTGAGCTTCCCAAGCCCACTAGTGGCCCAATTTGCTAAATTGGCGCAACCCCTTTAATGGGCCTTACCCTAAGCCCAAACATTTCCCTGGCCCGTATTATCTGATGGCCCACTAAGGCCCAAAGACCCAAAGCATGGCCCAAACCAAGGCCCAATAATGCAAAGGCCAAACTGACAGAGTATGCGGGACGTACATTCACGTACGCTAAGCGTACTAGCTAGGTGGTGCGTATGCTGGGCGTACCTGCACGTACGCTCAGCGTAAACCTCCTGATAAATCCTTTTCCCATTAAGTGCTTAATACTCCACTTCAGAAGTTACAATCACAGATCTTGGTCCTTTTCCACGTCCTAATCCATAAAGTCACTGACTTGGTGACTTTACACTGCCCAAACAAGCTCAAACTGCAAAAATGATGTATTACTTCCATGAAGATGGTCTAATCTCTTGCATGAATCCATAAAGACCATCAAAAGATTTTTATTTATAAGTAAAGTTACAGTCTTGTGTCAATCATTTACTATTGTTTCACTTTGCATGTTTTGACTTCCAGAATAGGAAGATTTATTCAAACTATCCATAGTCGATCATACGTTGGAAGTAAGTATGAAAGAAGACTGTCATGAGTTGGCTTGTAGATTCTCTAAGGCGTTAGGCATAGCAACAGTTTGCTACACCATTCATGAGTACTTCTGAAATAAGATTTGAGTATTGGATCAACCCGCGCTCACTTGAGTCATTTCATGGAATTTATCACGAGTGATCGTGAGACGATAATATCATATAAGTCTTCAAACCTAGATATATGAGTTGTTGGCTATGAATTAGTTGTGCATTGATGATACGAAAACACATCAGTAACTTGATGTTATAAAACGTATCGTTGTGCATGATTTAATGAGTAGTTATTACAAGCATAAAATGTCGAAATTTATCTGTTCCTTTTTATCCTAAGAGGATTAAAAGCGATATCTTGGGCCCCTCGATGATTCTCTTTTGACTTATGTATCGGGCCTGGTCAAAACTAAATTGATGTGTTCAGTTATGTTCTATGCCAGATAAATCGTAAATCGGGAAACAAACTGTTGGACAATAACTATGACATTGTTCCATGTATTTGTCCAGCTGATATCTTGAGAACAGAGGATTATATGATCCCTTATCTCAAGGATGCGTCACTGACTGGGTCAGATTTAACAGCGGCTTTTGAAAGCTTACGATTGCTAAGTTGGATCGTGAAGTTACATTGGCAGTTATAGTTATTCAACTTATCCAAGTGGGAGACTATTGGATTTGGTGTCTAAGCCCATAACTATAACTGGGATGTACTTGACCCGATTGTAGCATGGTCCTTTTTGGGTTTCCTTCACCAGTGCAATTTGATAGGATAAATTTTGAGAATAAGGTTATTTATGGTTTATTAATATATGATAAGTATAATATATTAATATGAAATCATATTATTTAATTAGTATTGATCAAGAATTAATTTGGAATTAATTTTGTGGTCAAAAGAGACTAATTAAATATATGGGGATCGATTATGTAAATCAATGATTCTTGTAGTGTGGGTCAATGATCCATGATTATGTAGATGGGCTAAAGTAATCCATGGATAGTCTATGGAGGTTAAATCCATGGAGCATCAAAATGTGGAAAGTCATGGGTCATTAGGATTTACAAAGTGTAACCCTAGCATGTGCAACACTATAAATAAGCCCTTCCTAGAACCAAAATCGATTGCCACTTACTTTCCAAGAGAGTGAAGTTGATTTTGTGCTAGTAACCTATTATCTCAAGCCTCCTCTTGCATTTTGGTGTTTGTGAACCAATAGAAGCATCACACTTGAGGTGCTCAAGTTTTCAAAGGTCAAGAACTCTACCCTAATCAAGATGTAAGCATCCAAACTAAGTTTATATTGTATAGCTTCAATTGTATGCTAGCTTGGGCGAATGCATTGGAAAATTTGAAAAATGCATGTATAATTAAAGAAAACATGGATCCAAAGCATTTAGGGTTGCATGTGCACCATAGGAGTGTTATAGTGATCAAAACCCAACACATCAAACATGTCGCTGGAGTAGAAGATCCAGCTGAATTGCGGCTCAGAACGTCCGCAATCACGTTCGCTTTACCAGGGTGGTAAAGGATCTCATAGTCATAATCCTTTACTACGTCGAGCCACCTGCGTTGTCTCATGTTCAGGTTCGGCTGATCGATGATTCGTATCAAACTCTTGTGGTCTGTGTATATGGTACAATGGATGCCATAGAGATAATGTCTCCAAATCTTGAGAGCGAATACCACCACTCCCAACTCCAGATCATGGGTAGGGTATCTCGCCTCGTGCGGCTTCAATTGACACGACGCGTATGCTATCGCTCATCCTCTTTGCATGAGGACCACTCCCAGCCCTGTGATGGATGCATCATAAAACACTACAAAATCCTCAACTCCCTCCGGGAGAGTCAAGACTGGAGCCACGCAAATTCGCTGTCTTAGGGTCTCAAATGCCCTCTGTTGCTCAGAGCCCCACTGGAAATCCACCCCCTTCCTTGTCAGATGAGTGAGGGGTACTGGAATCTTGGAGAAATCATGTATGAATAATCTCAGATAGTACCCAAGAAACTCCTAATATTCGAGGGAGATTTCGGAACCTCCGACTGCATAACCGCCTCAATCTTGGCCGGATCGACCAAAATCCCCTCCAGGTGAACGACAGGCCCAAGGAACTGGACCTTTCATAACCAAAACTCGAACTTCAAGAACTTGGCATAAAGTCGTTCTCGCCTCAAGACTCCCAATAGCTACCGAAGATGTTCCTCGTGCTGCTCCTTGGTTTGCAGACCCAATTCATCTATGAACACGATGACCGAGCAATCAAGCATTGGTCTGCAGACCCAATTCATCAGGTCCATAAACATTGTCAACGTGTTGGTGAGCCCAAACGGCATTACTATGAAATCGTAATGTCCATATCGAGCCCGGAACACGGTCTTCTCCACGTCCTCCTCCCTAACCCTGACTTGATGGTACCCGGACCGTAGGTCTATCTTGGAGAACCAAGATGCTCCCTGCAACTAATTGAAAAGATCATCTATCCTCATGACTGGATAACGTTTCTTCACCGTCAACTTGTTCAACTCCCGGTAGTCAATGAACATTCGATGTGAATCATCCTTCTTCCTGAAGAAGAGAATCGGTGCTCCCCATGGAGAACTGATCGGAAGGATAAACTGATTACCCAACAGTTCCTGTAGCTGTGATGACAACTCTTGTATTTTTGGTGGTACCAATCCGTATGGCTCCTTGGCGACAGGGGACACACCTAGCACTAGGTCCATCCTAAACTCAACCTGCCTCTCCAGAGGCACTCCGGGTAACTCCTCTGGAAACACGTTAGCGAACTCCCTGACTACTGTAACCTCTGAAACCGTGGTCTGATCCATGACCCATGTATCCACCACGTACGCTAGATAACCCGCACACCAATGCTGAATATACTGTCGAGCCCTAGCGGCTAAGCAGAACCCTGAACCCAACCTGGTGCCCTTGCTGAAGATAACCAGTTCTCCCCTACTTGGGGTTCGAACTACCACCTGTTGACCCTCGCAGTCGATCGTGGCACCGAAGCAACTAAGCAAACCCATACCCACAGTCATACATACATCCCCCATGCGGATCGAAATCAAGTCTATCGGAAAAGATATCTTGAAGATCTCCATCACATAACCTCGATAGACTGAAGAAGCAGAAATCCCATGTTCGTTGGCGATAGAGACTTGCAACGGACACTCTAGCTCTCCTGCTCGCAAACCGAACTCCCTACTGAATGACTGAGAGAAAAACAACCGACTCGCCCCTAAGTCAAATAATACCAAAGCAGGTAAGGAGTTCACTAAGAATGTACCTAACATGGTACATAACAGATAAGCATAAAACAAATATAATTGGTAAGATAAAGGATAGAAACAAACCAGCAACCATATCTGGTGCTACCCTGGCCTCCACGGCTGTAAGCTGGAAGGCGCACGTCCCTGGGCTCTCGGGGGCCCTGCTCTACCCTGACTCCCATCAGTAATCCTCAGAGTAGCTGGTGTTGGAGCCTGCACTGGCTTGGCAGCGAGCTGTGGACAGTTGGTCTTCACGTGACCAACCTGATCGTAGTGATAGTAGATCCTCATATCCTAAGTTAAGTATGGCTAACGATAATTCCTCATGAAGTGCCCCTCCTTGCTGCATTTGCAGCACGCACTACTCAATCTACAAACTCCCAAATGGCCCTTCCCGTACTACCCACAAGTGCGACCATGCTGGCCCCTAGACCTAGAATCAGTGGTCTTGGGCCGCTTCGGCGCAGGCGGTGACTGCATCGAGGCCTGCCTCTGCTCCCGCAACTGTAACTCAATCTCCATCTCACGCCGCCTAGCTGCCTCCTGTAACTCCAGCAGTGTATCACAACGTTGGGTAGCAACAAACTAATGGATGTTTGTTTGAGCATGCTCAGGTAACATGTTATCTGAGCCTACTCAGAAGCAAAATCCAGGTAGAACATCGCCCTCTCAGTGAACATACGAGTGATCTCCATCACTGTTTCCACACCCTGCCTCAAATCCAGAAAATCCTATGTCAGTGACTCGTGCTCAATCCATAAACTCCATCACTGTTGGAATAGTGTCTAAGGCTGCAACTATATTAGGCAAGTATTTGACCCGGTTGTGCATGGTCCTTTTGGGTTGCCTTCACCATAGCAACTTGATAGGATGATTTATTAAGAGAGAGTAAATATTATTAGTATATTATGAGAATAATATAAAGAATAATATATTGTTATTTGATTAATATAAGTCATAAATTAATTGGAATTAATTTGGTGACTTAAAGAGATTAATTAAATAAGAGGGTATAAACTGTCAATTGTTTGATAGTTAAACTTTAGACTGTAAATCCATATTGATATGCATTGGACGGATTCTAGAAGCTAAGGATAGCTTCAAATCATCCAAGGGGTTATCTAAGGAATGGATTTGGATAGCCTTAAGAGAAGATTATCCAATTAGGGTTTAGGTTGTAACCCTTAAGGAGTCTACAAGTATAAATAGACCCTATGGCATAAGGAAATCGGTACTTCATCTAAAGTAAGAGAACCCTGGCCGATTTCCTCCCCTCTCCTCTCTCCCAAATCATCCTCCTTGCTATTTGGTGTTTGTAAGCCATTAGAGGAGTGACAATTGTGACTCTAGAAGTTCCAAGACAACAAGATCAACAAGGAATTCAAAGGTATGATTCTAGATCTGTTTCAATATTGTTATTACACCTAAATAGTCATTAGAAGTCTTGGATTCAAAGCATGTTTAATTAGAAAGCCTAGATCCAAGCATTAGGGTTTTGCATGCGCACATAGGAAAGTTCTTATGGCTAAAACCCATCAGTGGTATCAGAGCCTAGCTTGGTTTTCATTAAATTGTTGCTTAATTGTCTGAAACTAAAGTGAAAAATTCGATTTTTGTGTTTCTGAGTCATGAACTCAGCGAGTTCCAAAGTGGACTCGACGAGTTGGCCTGACTTGGCAAGTCCCTTGGTGCACTCGGCGAGTCCAAGCGTCAGGAATGGCCAGATTCGAGATTTCTTCATGATTATCTTATGGAAACTTACCTTAATCATATTAGATCAACCCTAATCCGATTTTTTGATATATATGACTATAATATTGATCTAATTAAAGATATTTATCAACTAATAAAATATTTAATTTCCTTAGATGATAATTAATTAATTAATTATTTTGATTATTTTGGTAATTATCTTGCAAGAAATCTTAAATAAATCAAATATAGATAATTAGGAAATTAATTGTTAATTGAAATTATTTGTTATTTGATCCTCCATGTTTTAAATGTTTAAAACTCGTCCTCAAGTTTTGAAATTTATATTTTGTAATTAAAAGTTTTAATTTAGACAATTTAAATTTCAAACCCTAGATTTTAAAATGTTTAAAATACAACCCTATACTAATATAATATTACAAGATTAATATATATATATATATATATATATATATATATATATATATATATATATATATATATATATATATATATAAAACTAAAATGCTAGTCTTACCGTTAGTAGGCCTCATTCACGAAGCCGATCTATAAGGTGGGTATAAGGTTGCGGCCTATAAAATGGCGCTTAATGGGTGTACTCACACCCACCGCTTGCTTGATCGGTGGAGGGTCGTTAGCCGAACGGGTAGGATAGAGCAACCTCTTCCTCTCATTAAAAGTATAATAGGAAATACAAAGTAACTACACATATTTTAATATTTCCCAATCTTAGTTACTTTAGGAAAAGTGAATTGATGCAATCCCATGAAATTACACTTTGCACCCTTGCTAAGAAGTTAGTGGAGCGTGTGTGGTTTACCGGCACACTAATTGGTTCTAAGCAAAGGTGGCAAAGGGTGATTCATTGTTTATCATAGTTCGATGGAGCGTGTGTGGTTTACCGGCACATCGAATAGGTGATCATTACAATGAAGGCACCATGTGAATTTGAATGGTAATTCACACCCGCTTTGTGATCCTCGGTATCCCAGTCACAAACTAGAGGGGCATATCGAGATTTAAACATGCCATTGAATAGTTTCAGTGAATCTCATCCGAGCCTAGGAATTCTCAATACATTTAGAACTAATAGTTAGGTTTCATAGTGGAGAATTAGTGAATCGTCATTCACTTACCTTCAATTTATTTGCATGTTAGATTACGGCATCCCTTTTCTCATATGTAAATGTTATTGTTGGATCCTAGCCCTAATTTTTCTTATTGGGTGATAATTAGGGATTCATATTCTAATCTATCTTTGTCCTTTCTATTTGTAGATGTTGAACGTAAACAACGCTGCTGCTAGTTCTTTCACGTTGATGAGCCTTTGCCAAAAGGTCACCTTTGATGGAACGAACTTTAGCGAATGGATAAGATACATTCGCACCATTGCTCGCTATGAGGATAAGGAGTATGTCCTCAATGAGAAGCTCGAGAAGATCAACCCTGAAATCGCTACTCCGGCTGAAATTACCGCTTTTGAAACTCATGAGCGAGATGCAACGAAGGTACATTGCATCATGATAGCCACCATGAACTCCGAATTCCAAAAGTCCTACGAGGACATGTACCCGTACGAGATGCATCAAGACTTATTAGAAAGATACCACCAAAACGCGAGACAAGAGCGTTATGAGATTTTCACTAACATGATTTCCGCTAAGATGGGTCATGAAGAATCTCTTACCGTGCACCTGCAAAAGATGTAAAGGTATGTCGACCGCCTTCGCAAGTTAAATGTTGACTTTGGGGAAGACTTGGTGATCGACATGGTGCTTCACTCTTTGCCTCCGATGTACAATCAATTTAGGATGACCTACCACATGAACAAAGAGGAGGTCACCCTAAGCAAACTCCAAGGTCTCTTGAGGGTCGCTGAGAGCAACTTCTAAGCAAACTCCAAGGTCTCTTGAGGGTCGCTGAGAGAAACTTCAAAGACAAGTCTGTTGCACCAACTCCCAATCCACCCGCTGCTCTTGTCTTGGCTATTGGTCAAGGAAAGGGAAAGAAGAGGAAGGCTTCGTCTAAGAACTATCGCAAGGTTAAAGCCCGAGATGGTGCCTCTTCTAGTGGGACCAAAGTTGATCCCGCTAATCCCTTCCGTAACCCGAAGGAGGCAGAGTGCCACCATTGCCACAAGATAGGACATTGGAAGAGAAGCTGCCCGGAATACCTGCAAGCCATCAAGGAAGGAAAGATCAAGCCATCTTTCGCAGATATATATATATATATATACAATTAAATCTAACGATTCGAATCATGGTATTTCTTGGGTTCTTGATACCGGTTGTGGTTACCACATTTGTTCTAATGTGCAGGGACTAAGAAGAAGTAGGGATGTGGAGCAAGGAAGAATCAATCTAATCATGGGGAACAGAAGATCGTCGCCTGTGACCAAGATTGGAGTGTATTCTTTAGTGCTTAGGAATAATTTATGTTTAGATTTGAACAATTGTTGCTATTCGCCAATGGCTAGAAACATCATTATATTTCATGGTTTATATAGACAAGGTTTTAGATTTTCTTTTAATAATGAGAATGGTTCTATTTTGGCTTATCTAAATGGTGTCTTTTACTTTGAAGCTATACCATGTAATGGAATTTATGAAATTGTTATGATTGTTGATAACTTAGGAAATGATGTTTTGAACATAGATTCTTCCACTAGTATGGATAAAGCATCCTTGTGGCATTTTCGTCTTGGACATGTCAACAAGAAACGCATAGCCCAACTCCAAAAGGATGGAGTGCTGGAGTCATTCGACCTTAGGGAAGATGACACGTGCGAGTCTTGTTTACTTGGAAAGACGACTAAATCACCCTTCACAAGTACGTGTGAAAGGGGTGAGGGCCTATTGGACCTAATACATACCGATGTATGTGGACCGTTTAGATCAACGACGAAGGATGGGAACCGCTTCTACGTGACTTTTACCGATGATTATAGTAGATATGGGTATATCTATTTAATGAAGCAAAAGTTAGAAACTCTTGAAAAGTTCAAAGCGTTCAAGAATGAAGTGGAGAATCAATTGGGTAGGAAAATCAAGATGCTTCGATTCGATCGAGGAAGAGAGTACCCAAGTCTTGAATTCCACGATTATCTCAAGGAGTGTGGAATAGTTTCGCAATTGACGCCTCCTAGGACACCGCAGTTGAATGGTGTGGCAGAAAGGCGTAATCAAACCTTATTGGATATGGTTCGCTCTATGATGAGTCGTGCTTCACTACCTATCTCTTTTTGGGGGTATGCCTTAGAGACTGCCGCCCATGTCCTTAACCGAGTCCCTACTAAGAAGGTTGCCAAAACACCTCACGAGATGTGGACAGGGAAAGCTCCCACGTTGGCACATATCAAGGTTTGGGGTTGCGAGGCTTTCGTAAGATGAGATACTCACGACAAGCTCGAACCCCGAAGTGAGCGATGTATTTTCATCGGCTACCCATAGACATCCTTTGGATATCTCTTCTATAGACCGAAGGACAATGTTTTCTTTGTTGCGAGGAGAGGAGTTTTCCGAGAGCGAGAACTCATAGGCCAAGGAGACAGTGGGAGGCAAATTGAGCTTGAAGAGATTCAAGAGTCGATAGATGAAGGAACCTCTACCGCTGGCACTCAACCCAAAGAGGAAACTCCGGTTGAACCGATTGACAAATCCTTACCTCTTAGACGTTCCGATAGAGTTAGAGTTCTACCCCAGTTTTATGGTTTTCATATTACTAATGAAGGGGACACGTATATTAGTCATGGTACACTAATAAATCTTGATGAACCTAATAGCTATAAGGAAGCCATGGCAGGCCCAGAGTCTGCGAAATGGAAAGAGGCAATGGATAGCGAGATCCAATCCATGTATGATAACCAAGTTTGGAATTTGGTTGATTATGTGCCCGGACGTAAGATCGTTGGGTGCAAATGGATCTTCAAGAAGAAGACCGACGTGGATGGAAACGTACACACATATAAGGCGCGATTGGTTGCGAAGGGTTTTACTCAAACTCCCAGAGTTGACTATGATGAGACCTTCTCACCAGTTGCAAAGATAAAATCTATTAGAGTGATGCTAGCGATTGCCGCATTTCATGATTATGAGATTTGGCAAATGGATGTCAAGACCGCTTTCCTTAACGGAAAGTTGGCTGAGGATGTTTACATGGCTCAGCCAGAGGGGTTTGTGGATCCGAAGCATCCGAATAGAGTGTGTAAGCTTGAGAAGTCGATTTATGGACTTAAGCAAGCGTCTCGCAGATGGAATCTTTGCTTCGATGAGAAAGTCAAAGAGTTTGGATTTGTATGAAGCGAAGATGAATCATGTGTATATGTCAAAGCCAGTGGGAGTATAGTAAGCTTCCTCGTTCTATATGTCGATGACATATTACTCATAGGAAACGACATCCCGACTCTGTAGGAAGTTAAGTCCTGGCTCGGGAAGTGCTTCGCTATGAAGGACCTCGGAGAGGCTTCTTACATTTTGGGAATAAGGATAGTAAGAGAAAGAAGTAAGAGACTAATTGGACTTAGTCAGAACACTTACTTGGAGAAGGTACTAAAACGTTTTAGTATGGAAAACTCGAAGAAGGGAGAATTACCGATACAAAGTAATGCCAAGTTGAGTAAGACTCAAAGTCTGAGTACCGAAGCTGAAATAGCAGAAATGAGCCGAGTAGCATACGCTTCCGCAGTTGGCTCAATCATGTACGCTATGACTTGTACTCGCCTTGATGTAGCTTTCGCGTTGAGCATGGTTAGCAGATATCAAGGGAATCCTGGCAGAGCACATTGGATTGCGGTGAAGAATATCCTTAAGTACCTTCGGAGGACAAAGGAATGGTTCTTAGTCCTCGGAGGGAGTGATGACTTGAAGGTGCGAGGGTATAGTGATGCCAGCTTTCAAACCGACAAGGACAACTACCGTTCGCAGTCGGGCTGGGTCTTTACCCCGAATGGAGGAGCAGTGACATGGAAAAGTTCCAAGCAGGAAACCGTAGCTGATTCAACGTGCGAATCAGAGTACATTGCAGAAAGCGAAGCGTCGAAGGAGGCAATATGGCTGAAGAACTTCATCGGTGATCTTGGATTTGTACCTGCCATAAAGGAGCCCATGGAGATTTTCTGTGATAACGAAGGAGCGGTTGCCTTGACCAAGGAACCGAGGGATCATGGTAGATCACGACATATCGACAGAAAATATCACTTCATTAGACATCGTGTAGAAGAAGGACAACTCATAGTGAAGAGGATATCATCAGAAGATAACCCAGCAGATCCGCTTACGAAGGGACTGAGTAGGGTTAAGCATTTGCAGCATGCTAGGAGTATTGGGCTGAAGGATGATATTAACATAGATTAGATAGTATTAGAAACGTGTAATAGATAAATGTAATTAACATTTGATGATTAAATAAAGGAGTTTTATTTATGAGTAATGTTACTATCTTATGTTAATTGTTTAGCTATTTTTTCACTTTACATGTTTTGACATCCAGAATAATTGAGTTTATTATGAATAATCAAATTGTTCAAATTGTCCACAATCGTTCATATGTTGGAAGTAGATATGAATGAAGGTTGTCATGAATCGGTGCGTAGATTGTCTAAATGGTATTAGACATAGCAAAGGGTTGCTGCGACATTCATGAGTGCTTATGAACTGGTTTTGAGCATTGGAACAAACCCGCACTTGCTGGAATCATCTTATGGAATATGATATAAAAGGGTGATCGCGAGACGATAATATCATATAGTCTTAAAACCTAGATATATGGTTTGTTATTTGCTAATTGATTGTACATTGATAATGCGAAAACGCATTGGTAACTCAATGTTATAAAACGCATTGTTGTGTATAGTTGATTATTGAATAAGTAAATGCATATAAGTCGAAGTTTATCTGTAACTTTTATCTAAGAAGGTAAAAGCGATATCTCGGTCGCTCGATGATTTGATTTGACTTATGTGTCGGGCCCGGTCAGAACTGAATTGATGTGTTCAATTAAGTTCTATGTCGAATAAATTAGAGATCGAGAAACCTAAATGCTTGACTAACCATTCCATAGGATTATCAGCATGATATCTAACAGAGGACTGTACGATCCCTTATCTAAAGGACAAGATTGATTAGATCAGAGTTTGACAGCGTCTTTGAGAGCTATGATTGCAAACCGAATTGTACTTGTGCATATAGTTACTAGACTTATCCAAGTGGGAGACTGTTGGAATAGTGTCTAAGGCGGAAACTATATTAGGCAAGTATTTGACCCGGTTGTGCATGGTCCTTTTGGGTTGCCTTCACCATAGCAACTTGATAGGATGATTTATTAAGAGAGAGTAAATATTATTAGTATATTATGAGAATAATATAAAGAATACTATATTGTTATTTGATTAATATAAGTTATAAATTAATTGGAATTAATTTGGTGACTTAAAGAGATTAATTAAATAAGAGGGTATAAACTGTCAATTGTTTGATAGTTAAACTTTAGACTGTAAATCCATATTGATATGCATTGGACGGATTCTAGAAGCTAAGGATAGCTTCAAATCGTCCAAGGGTTTATCTAAGGAATGGATTTGGATAGCCTTAAGAGAAGATTATCCAATTAGGGTTTAGGTTGTAACCCTTAAGGAGTCTACAAGTATAAATAGACCCTATGGCATAAGGAAATCGGTACTTCATCTAAAGTAAGAGAACCCTGGCCGATTTCCTCCCCTCTCCTCTCTCCCAAATCATCCTCCTTGTTATTTGGTGTTTGTAAGCCATTAGAGGAGTGACAATTGTGACTCTAGAAGCTCCAAGACAACAAGATCAACAAGGAATTCAAAGGTATGATTCTAGATCTGTTTCAATATTGTTATTACACCTAAATAGTCATTAGAAGTCTTGGATTCAAAGCATGTTTAATTAGAAAGCCTAGATCCAAGCATTAGGGTTTTGCATGCGCACATAGGAAAGTTCTTATGGTTAAAACCCATCAAAATCCAGGTAGAACATCGCCCTCTCAGTGAACATACGAGTGATCTCCATCACTGTTTCCACACCCTGCCTCAAATCCAGAAACTCCTATGCCAGTGACTCGTGCTCAACCCCTGGAATGTAGCGAGTGCGGAACGTATCCCTAAACTATTCCCAAGTAACTGCAGCTCTCTGATCATCAGTATACGATCCTGTCATCAACCTCCACCAGTCCTTGGCTCCGGACCTCAGCAGGTTCAGAGCACACCTGACCTTCTGGTCAGCAGGACATGAGCATGTGAAGAAACATCCCTTGACGTCAGATAGCCACCTCATGGATATGATAGGGTCATGAACCCCATTAAAAGTCAGGGACTTCGTGTTATCGAAGTCCTAGTACTGGAAAGCCCGATTGGTCCCACCAACAGCGGCTGCTACAATAGTAGAGGTTGCAGCAGCCGTCTCAGCAAGAGTTGCATAGCACTCATCAAAGTACTCCACCATATCGGTCTTGATAGTGTTGGGTTTTGAGCATTCAAACACTCCTAAGTGTACATGCAACCCTAAATACCTTGGATCTATGTTTTCTCTATTATACATGCAAATATCAATTTTCCAAGGTATTGTTCTAACTAGCATAATATAAAGTACATATAATATAAAAGCTAGTAGATTTACATACCTATTTATTGGTGTTTGATTCCATGGAGCTCAAGAGCCTAGTGCCCCAAATGTGACACCTCAAATGGTTCACACAACACCATGAACAACTTGGAATAACCATGAGAGAAGATATGAGTCTTATCACTCTATGAAATTGATTTGCCCTCTATGTTATGCACTAGTGCTGATTTCACCAACAATGGGGTCTTTATATAGTGTGCACATTAGGCTTACACCATATAACCCATGTCTTTACCCATTCTTTATGCTCCATGGGTTTTAACCTCCATGGAGTATCCATGTGCCACCACATGGGTTAAACCCAACATACAGAATCATGGATCACAAGCCCACATATATAAGAATCAATGATTTACACAATCAATCCCCATATATTTAATTAGTCACTTTTGATCACTAAATTAATTCCAAATTAATTCTTGATCAATACTAATTAAATAATATGATTTCATATTAATATATTAGAACTTATAATATATTCATATGTCACAAATATCTTCTTCTCATTAAAAGGTCTACCCAAATGTTTTGATGCCATGCAACCCAAATGGACCATGTCGGGTCGGGTCAAGTATATACCAATTATAGTTATGGACTTAGACACTAATCCAATAGTCTCCCACTTGGATAAGTCTAATAACTATTATTGCAAGTATAACTTCACAACCTGACCAACAATCGTAGCTCTTAAAAGCTGCTGCCGAACTCTGAACAAATCAATGACGCGTCCATTAGATAAGTGATCATATATTCCTCCATTCTAGATATCATATGGACTGAGACATGGATTATAATCATTATCTCTGTCCATTAGTTGTTTCCCGATTTCTGATTTATGACTACTGACTAATTGAACAAATCAAATCAGTCCAGGCTTGGCCAAGCACTTATGGGTGTCATCACTAAATCATCGAGGGGCCCACAGATATCGCTTTTATCCCGAAGGTAAAAGGAATGGAAAAACTTCGACTCATATGCTTGTACTGACTTCTTGTTGAATCATACACAAAGGCACGTTTTATAACATCGAGTTACCAATGCGTTTTCGTGCAATCAATGTATAACCATTTCATAGTCAACAACTCATATCTCTAGGTTTGAAGAATATAAGATATTATCGTCTCACGATTCACTCGTGATAAAATCCATGAAGTGAATCCAAATGAGCGTGGGTTGAATCCAATACTCACACCTTATGAGTACTCATGAATGTTGCAGCAACCATTCCTATGTCTAATGCACATTAGACAAATCATACAAGCCAAATTCATGACAGTCTTAAATCAATACCTACTTCCAAAGTATGACTGATTGTGGAGAGTTTGAATAACTTAGTCATTTAGGAAGAAGGACCTAGTTATTCTGGAAGTCAAAACATGCAAAGTGAAACACAAGAATAATACTTAATCCTATATGGTCCCAAAATCTTGAGTGTAAATAAAAACCCTTTTATCTAAGCACCATATTGATTACTCATTATTTATTGTTTCAATATATCAACTTAATCCTTGAATTGAAACAATAGTCATGCCATGCACCAAGCATGCATACTATCTTTATCCAAACAATAGCTATGCCATACTCCAAGTATGCACACTATGTTTACATATGGTCTTCTCTTGTGAAAAAGATCAATTGACAATATTTCAATGATGTTTATTCCACAATTCCAATGTAAGAATACCAAACTCTTTCCATTTACTATAATCTGTTAGATTCTAAACTTATATGCAATGATCCCCTTGTAATGACTATGCACAAAGTCACAAACACTTGGCAACAGACATTACAAAGTATTCCAACGGAAAGCAATCCCATGGAAATGAAATCTCAAATTCAAAGTACATTCCTTTGAACATCCTTCTTTTCATTAAGTTTCCTAATCTTACACAGATTCAAAGAATAACTTCCACCTATGGAAACAATTCCACATTCCATCTTGACTATCATTTCTGATTAAGAGTTGCCTCTTTTTAAAATATGTCAATATGGTCCTTACTCTATACTTCCAATTGTCCATGAGTAACCAATCATTGCTTAATCATTTTAGTCATATCCAGTTCTATTCCTTTTTCCAACCTAATGTCCTAGGCATTTGGAAAATTTAGAATGGATAAATATTATAGCACATGTAATCAAACCTATACCCAAAGCATATGGGACATGATTCATGCTATAAAAATTTTATTTGCCATGTTCTCACAATTTGAACTATGAAGAGGTATGCCGTAATCATAATCGAATTTTGAGAACGCAACATATATAGAATTTCCTTATGTTGAACCATTCCAACGTAACATTCATATATATCCTTGACTAAAGTTGATTAAAATCTCAATCTAAGCTTATTGAATTGGAATGAAGTATAAAATCCTCACCCTTAATTATAGGAAAACAACTTTTCAAAGTAAATTAAAACTTTTGTTTTCTATAATTAACATTGCTAACTTGCAACATAATCATCATGCTCCTACTAGCATAATGATTATTATCTTACTAGCATAACACTTATGCTCCTAATAGATTTGACATGTACTCAGAAATTAGCTGGACTTCTAGAAAAACGGCACTTTATTGACTTTCTTACCAAAGTTCAAATTTCTGATACGAGATGCTTTGATAAAACTTTATCAGAATCATACACCTTTCCTTAGATAGCACAAATGTGTGTCTAAACAATTTTAGAACTATGAAAAGGGACGTCGTGATCATAGTCTCAATTGTTTAGACCTTTTCCATTTCTCACAAGTCCATGTTAGTGTGTCGGTTAACCACACACGCTCCACTAACGACTTTGAGAATGCAAATATCACAATTTCTATCTACGTAAAATCTACTTAGTGAAAGCGTTTCCTCACCATCATTTTCATGAATCGGAGAGAAACCATATGACACTTAGATTTTATGTGGTGTAAGAGCTCCTATCCATGTGAATTTGTCATAACCATAATCACAAGACAAGGACAGTGGCAAATTGTCACACCCCAAAACCAAGAACGGCGGAAACGTTTTGGGGCGGAGGACGTCATGTACAGTATCACAACAATGAAAAGTAGTAAACAAGAAACAACATCATCCATTGCATTAATAATAGAATTATTATACAAGTATGTTCTATCAAATTTTGATAAACACTAAAGCATAAATCAAAATGAAAGATGAGTCTTGAACAAGCTCCATCTTCCTTTCTCCTTGCATCGGTACCTGTCTATGATGACCTGAGGATACAAGTAATTTTGAAAGCGAGTATCAGCTTTGAAGCTGGTGAGATCATAAGTATTTAGTGTCTTAATTTGTATGTAAGAATTTGTAAGTAGATGAATTTAAGTATTGAAAATGTATATGAACTGTAAGTATGAAAATGTTTGTAAAACAACTGTAAACGTTTGAAAAACTCTAGAAATCCCTATGATTCCTACTATTATATAAGGGTGTCTTATACCAAGACCTAACTGTTCTCAATGTAGTCTTCTACCAAGACTTAACTGTTCTATATGTTCGTGTCTTGTAAAAGTGTGTAATTTTCCCAAGTGTAACTATCATTACCAAAATATAGTTTTTACATTTATAGTTTAAGTGAAAAGATCACTAAATATGTGTACATGGAAAATTAATGTAGTACTAAATCGTAGCGCTATAAGAACTACTGCTGTACTAATTACCTTAAACCGGATTTATATTAAGGCATCATGTGATAAATTGCACCATACTATAGACTGGTAACAACGACAACGTATAGTCGAAAATAAGGTATGACGTTTGGCACCCGCAGACCTGCCGGTCCTGCTGTAGCTAGCAGCAACGTGTAGGATAGTCAATCAAGTATAGATCTATACGCAAACTCACGCTCTCCCTTCAAGAGACTCTGGCTACAACCCGGGTCATGACAATTAAGGCATGATCCCATACAGTGGATCACAATTTTATTAACGTATTAATGTAAGTGTGATGTACGGAAATGTTCTATGTGTGCTAGCTGTAATGCGTGTTCTCTCTATCTAGCAAGTATAGTAATGTACTGTAATGTTCTAGAAAGTATTGACTCATGAATGAACTGACTCATTGTATGATATCGCGTTCTAGTAATTGTTCTAGTATCTTCCTAAACTACCCCTATGGTAGTTTACTAGTAATCTATCTGGTATGTATGGTCATGGACGTATACCCTTGCTACCCAAGGGCATGGGATTGAACTGGAAGGACCTTTTATGACTATATATGTACACATGATATATAACTAATATTTAAACGACCTTCGGACGAGTACCCGATATCCCACCAGACCACATCTCAAGCGCAAAAAGGAAATAGGGTGGATGGCCTTCCTAAGTCTTTTAAATATTTCTTATATAACTATACATATAGAGGCATGCAATTTATAATATAAAAGCCTAAATAAGTTTTGTAAAAACATTTGAAACATAAATATTATGTTAAGAAAAGATCGACTTGATGTCAATCTATAAAACAATTTGAAGGCATAAGTTTGATAAAACAGTTTAAGTATAAGGAAACATTTGTTTGAAACACAGTTGTAAATAAGTTTGAAAGGTAATGTATAGAGTAAGATGTATAGTGTAATAAGTAGTTTAAAACATATAAAATGTTTATAAAAATCATTTGAAGGAAACCGTTTGGTAAAATGGCTCATGAGTAGCCAAATCTTTTGAATGTTGTATATTAATCACATTAGATTGATATAATAACTAGCGTAATTCTACTTATTAATCGCATGTGATTGATATAATAACTAGCATAATTCTACTTGTATCCCCCCATAAAATATTTAAAAATAGTTTAAAACATTATTTAAGGGGTATGAACTCACCTACAGTAAGTGACTGGAATTGAACGAACTGTTATCGTAAGGAAGGATCGGGCAAGTGCTTGGTGTCAAGTGAAGACTTAGACACACACAATGATCCTAATCACATATGAAAACATATGCATATAAATAATTAGTGATTAATACACTAATTATACAAGTATAAACATTTAAGCGCAAGGAAAACACTTTTGGTCAAGTGCTAGGAGGCTAATGGGTTGCAACAAAGGAGTGTAATGCCCCTATTTGGAGTTTATGGTCAAATGACCATATGTTTTGGAGTTTACGGCCCAGGGGAGTAAACTCCTGGCCATAAACTCTCCTTAGGGTCCCTAATTGAAGCTTAGAATTACTACAACTCTAGTGGGGAATTGTTTCAAGGCTATACAAGTGTTTGGGTGCCATATTAACTCCTTTGGGGAGTTTACGGCCCAGAGACCATATTCCCTTGGAGTTTACGGCCGTAAAATCCCTTAGGAGGGTTTTTATGGTGTTTTCAAGTCTCTAAATTAACTAGGAACTAAACTAGGCTTTAGTACTTAGCTTTAGAAGAGTTTATGGCACATTTGGCACCATTTTATGGAGTTTACGGCCCTAGAACCTTTTGGGTCGTAAACTCCCTCGGTCTTAGTGTTCTAAGTGTTTTAACTAGTCCATAACTCATTTAGGTACATGCCCAAATTGGTCTCTTGGCTTAAGGAAGGTGTTAGGGTGTCCTTTGACCCCTTTATAGGAGTTTACGGCCCAAGAACTACTCTTGGCCGTAAACTCTTCAACACTTGTGCTTCCATGTGTTTTCTAGGTTCTAATCACTTTAGGGTATTTGCCTAGAATAAAGTCCAAGCCTTAGGTGCCTTAAAAGCACCATTTGTGCATGTTACAAGGGAGTTTACGGCCTAAGCTATTCTTGGGCCGTGAACTCCTAACTTGGGTGGTTCTTGGATGATTTCTTGTCCCTAACACACTCCTATACATGTCCAAGGTAGTTACTAATCACGGGGGACAATCTAGGCTTGGTTTTGGGAGTTTACCGCCCAAGAACACCTTGGGGAGTAAACTCCTAAATCGGATGATTTAGCTATGTAATCTATGTTATGAATACATTTAAAGCTTTCTAACACTACTAGAAAGAGTTACTCACAATTTGGGATAAAAACCCGAAGATCCATGAGAGAGAATTTGGCTTTTCTCTAATTGGAATTCAACTAATGAACCAATTTAGTTCAGAATTCTATTTATAGTCCTGAGATTTTTGGCAGAAAATATTTCTATTCTCGGAATGAACTCTAATGTCCTAGAGTATTGGAATTACAGTGTTCCATAAAACCCTAGTGCATCCAATCTCCTAATATCTCCTTAGGTGTAAAATCCTGAAAACTGCTAAACTTATACTCGAAATCTGAGTTTTCACTGTAACTGTTCTACTTCTATTGGCTTCAAATGGTTTGTTCAGAATGGAAATTTTGGGTTGTCACATCATCCCCCTGTTGAAGGGAATTTCGTCCCGAAATTAGAATTTAGTCAAGGAAGTACGCACGAATGATCGAGTCGTGAGGAGGAAACTTCCTAATCGATTTGTTCTAGCGCACCTAATGAAATCGGGTTCTCGGTTGGCATTCCAATGAACCTTCACTATCGGGCGACGGTGTTTCTTCGTCCGCTTGACCTCTCGGTCGAGGGTCATTACGGTTCTAATATGAAGGCGAGGATCTCGACGAGTGGGCTTACAAGAGTCCTAACGGAAAGGTATGGTTCCACGATCGAGACGCGAAGAGTAGGATGTATGTTACTGAGTTCGCGGAGTAGGTCTAGTTTGTGCGAGGCACAGGACCGATTCTGATAAGAATCTCGGAGGTCCTAACTATATTGGATTTAGCTTTCCACGCGATACGAAGCATATTAAGCCATTCTCAGAGTGAGTTAACCTAAAGAGCTTGGTCACTCACTTGGAATTCCTAAGGTTCCTCTTCTTGCTTAACCTCCCAGTCAAAGGCCACCCCTTGCTGGGTCAAAGTCGTACGGGTTTCTGTAGCTTGCGAGGAGTTCTGAATGAACTAAGACGGTAGGTCGATAAGACCTAGAATTTGGCGAAAGATTGTTGGCGGCTCCGGTGTCGATAAATGCTCAATGATTTTGACAAATTGAAAGGGTGCTCAAAAATTTCCCATATTACTAATAGTGTGTCATAGAATTTGACTCTTCAATTTCAAAACTCGTGCCTAGAGAACTTCGCTAAAGTTCCTCTGTAGGAAGTGTCTCCATGGGTTTTCTTCTTACTACGAGGGTAGATAAGTAAGTCACTTCATGGAGGAATGACGAACTGATCCAAGTAAGAAAGACGTAACCCTATTCATTTAGATCATGAAACTATGGGCGTATTGGTCCTATCTGAAGGGTATCACTACGGACTCGAAGTGTCCGCATCGAATTCAGGAGATAGTCTTCCGGACATATTTCCCTAACACTCGAACTGGTGATATTCGGATCTCAGATCCATTCCTGGAAGTACTTTCTTTCCTTGGGTTTTTTCAACCATTTCGTCTACACGAGGCAGAGATAACGATTTCTACGAAAATCTTGAGGGAGTCCTCGATATCCGAGGCACATACGATGCAATCCGTCGATCTCTGGGAGAATATGACTAGGGTTCTCTAGGGTGAGAACCTAGTCTTCTAATTCCATTTCTGTGTAGTTCGCTAAGTTGTTTGCACTGTTCTGGTATCTCAGTAGGTGTTTAGACTATAGGGTGATCTGTCTACGGGAGTCGTACTGGGTTCTAAGTTTGTTCACATGACGATGTGATTACTCGTAGACTTAAGCAGTTCTCCGTCCTGAAGTTCGTATTAGAATTCATACATGGTTTCACAATCACAACTTCGGGTATACGAGTCGCATATAATTAAGATTGAAAAGGTAGTCGAATAACTGATTCTTCTTTAAGCTCACATCCCATCGGGGGAAAAAGAAGTTAAAGTGGAATCATCAATTCTAAACCTGTAGAAGCTTGATTATATATCACTCTTATGTATACCTTCCTCAGTGATAGATCAATCGCATGAATCTTTGGATTAAACTTGAGGTACTGCACGAGTGGTACTTCGGGGATTTCTTCGGAAAGAAAATAACTAAGAGGTACTCCTGGCATGAGTACTTCGGTGTTCTGATATGATGGCTTCGCTGGAAAAGTGATCTAGAAGAAAGAGATGTACGTATGAAGCTGTTTTCGTGAGGATCAAATTTAATCGAGTCGTATGATAATATCGGAATCATACTGAAACTTAAAGACATTAGATTCGAACATAAGACGATTACAGACAAAACACAACCGTGCAACCATGAACGGAGTTACAGTACTTCAGATTTACCACAAGACTATTGCTGCGAATAAGATATACTACAAAAGACAAGTATACGCAGCACGAGAATCCCTAAACAGACAAGATCTCACAAAAGGTAAGACTCTAGTTGCTCTAGTTCTGGATAGTTTATAAGTCTGTTACAACAACACGCCTAAGTTACAATAACGAGGGTTCGGGCGTAGGCTCTCCTGCAGCTGTAATCCTGAGAATCTTCCCATCAACACCCGAGTTCTTTGCTATAGGGCAATCCTTCTTGACATGCCCAAACTCACCATAATTATAGCAAACTAGGCTTGCTCCAGTGGTGGAGGTAGTTCTACAGAAACGAGCAATGTGCCCCATCTTGTTGCAATTTTGCATTGCAAGGCTCGACAAATTCCCTCGTGGTAGTAGTTGCACCGGTCGCGCTTCGGAAGTGTTCCTTTGTATGGTCTGCTCGGTACTGGGATGGCAGAGGTTTGTGGTTGTTGCATGGCAAGTTTTCGGGGTTTCTTGCGTTCTTTCTGAGCTTGACGCTTCTGTTTCTTGTTGTTTGATTTTCGGCTTTGCGGGCTTGAGGCCGTTACCGTTTGATGACTTCCTGGATGGATACCACTATTGGAAACTCCATTCCCATCAATAACATTGACTGTGCTGATAGCGCTACGGTGCGCAAGGACCGCGGTTACGGCAGCCACCACGACAACTGTAACTACTGTTTGAAAAGTAGTGGTGTCCATAGGAAAAGTAGAGGTCTCGTTGCTTGGCTGGTTGTTTCCGGATGATGACATGATCCTGTAACACGAAAGATAAGGATTTTGTGAGCGATTCTGGTTGACCCTTGATGTACTTAGATTGTTCACGTAAAGAGTACGACTAGGTTCTCGAAAGTTTGACCTACATCCCAATGATGCAGTCCTAGTACAGAATGAAAGTATGTTCGCGAAGGTTTGACCTACATCCCTATGATGCAGTCCTAGTAAGGAGTAAAAGTAAGTTCGTAGAGTGGTCTCAAGACATTTGTTGTTCAAGCCGAGGTATCGTGGGTTGGTGAATAACAAAATCCAACCACTGTAAGAGACTTGGAAATGTCTCCGGAGATAAATCACTATAGTCCAATGACTTGACTAAAGCATGTTTTTAGATAGACCCTAATGAAGGTATGATAAGAGTACTTGAATGAAGAATGACACAAAAGTTAGCCGGCTGTCAATATCTTTGATATTCACGATGTAAGGATTCTGGAAAATGACCTTGTAAAGGTCTTACATCATACCCATAGAAGATAGTTCCTGACAGCATAAAGACCTAACTAAAGTACTTACGGTACAAGATAATTTCATAGAAAATGCCTCATCGGTCATAGACTGAAAAACACGATTCCTTTTTAATAAAGAAATAAAGTAAAGCGTCTACTACTGGCGACGGTCATCCCTCTGGTGAACTCTCAGTTCAGCCAATTGACGTTCCATGTCAAGTAGGTGTCTTTCGCACACCATCTGGCGTACTCGGAGCTCTATGACTTCGGCTCGAGATTCAGCCAGTGCTTGCAGCAGGATTTCATGGTTTCTCTCTGATCTATCGAGAGCATCTTCTTGACGAATGGTGTGGGGGTATGCATTCTCGCATTGGTGGCCACTTCGGTAATCTGGTGTAGGGCTGTGCTGCCTTGAATCTCATTTCGGGCCACTCTGCGGACCAAGATTGGCAAGACTCTATCTACTGAGCCCCCATTGTTCAAGTCGCAAAAGCTTCGGTCGCCATTAACTGGCATGGGCTGATCTTGTCATTGGCTCCATGTTTCCAAGCATTCCACTCACTTAGGGTCAGACCATGAAGAGCCGGACGAGGGTTAGTAATTTGGAAAGGGAGCTGCTTGGGGTAGGTTCTCAACCTCTGGTTCGGAGTTAGCATCATACGAAAGGTCTTCATCATGGTGATCATTCAAGGGGATAGAATGATCATTCTCTGGTTCTTCTCCAAACCATCCAGCTGTGACTTCGTTCGGAAGATACTGGTTGCTGAGGGGATGGAGTCCAGCTATGTTTTCTATGCGAGAATTTAGGGTAAGAGAATAATTATTAGACGAACTATCTAGATAATTATTTACAAAACCTTCATTACTTACATCACTATTTGTGAAGTGTATACCAGCTATGTGTAATCTAAACAGGATAGACCTTCGAATAAGTGACCTTAATTCCAAATTCACACAGAATAGGGGTAAGGAAAAATTTCCACAAATTCTAAGTCTATAACATCCTAATTACATATGGCTTTAGTGTGTCCACTTAGCAACTATCAACTTATTAATGAAGATCCCGTTTTAATTCTCAAGTATAAAGTATTTATAGTAACAACAAATACTCCTATAGTATTTTAATTTTAATGTTATGTTCTATTGTTCTCATTGTGGTAGGGTTGGTAAGATTTTAGCATTGTTGCAACCACACAATTAAACTTAGGCACATGCTAGTCAACCCTCGGATAATATAGGCGATCAGGCTATATCTTCCCAGTTTTGACCATATGTCTCTAAGCCCACTTGTGTTGTCCAACAATTGTAATTCTTTTGTACTGTCCTAGTGACATTGATTTTAGTATGAATGCAGCACGTATACTTACTTAAATATTTTATTATTTAAAGTATAAACTCCTGGTCAGAGTATTTTTAATCCCTTATGTATTTATAGTTAGTATATCTTTTATGGGTTGATATACTTAATTCACTATAAACAATGCTCTGATACCAATCTGTCACACCCCAAAACCAAGAACGGCAGAAACGTTCTGGGGCGGAGGACGTCATGTACAGTATCACAACAATGAAAAGTAGTAAACAAGCAACAACATCATCCATTGCATTAATAATAGAATTATTATACAAGTATGTTCTATCAAATTTTGATAAACACTAAAGCATAAATCAAAATGAAAGATGAGTCTTGAACAAGCTCCATCTTCCTTTCTCTTTGCATCGGTACCAATCTATGATGACCTGAGGATACAAGTAATTTTGAAAGCGAGTATCAGCTTTGAAGCTGGTGAGATCATAAGTATTTAGTGTCTTAATTTGTATGTAAGAATTTGTAAGTATATGAATTGTAAGTATTGAAAATGTATATGAATTGTAAGTATGAAAATGTTTGTAAAACAACTGTAAACGTTTGAAAAACTCTAGAAATCCCTATGATTCTTACTATTATATAAGGGTGTCTTATACCAAGACCTAACTGTTCTCAATGTAGTCTTCTACCAAGACTTAACTGTTCTATATGTTCGTGTCTTGTAAAAGTGTGTAATTTTCCCAAGTGTAACTATCATTATCAAAATATAGTTTTTACATTTATAGTTTAAGTGAAAAGATCACTAAATATGTGTACAGGGAAAATTAATGTAGTACTAAATCGTAGCGCTATAAGAACTACTGTTGTACTAATTACCTAAAACCGGATTTATATTAAGGCATCATGTGATAAATTGCACCATACTATAGACTGGTAACAACGACAACGTATAATCGAAAATAAGGTATGACGTTTGGCACCCGCAGACCTGCCGGTCCTACTGTAGCTAGCAGCAAGGTGTAGGGTAGTCAATCCAGTATAGATCTATACGCAAACTCACGCTCTCCCTTCAAGAGACTCTGGCTACAACCCGAATCATGACAATTAAGGCATGATCCCATACAGTGGATCACAATTTTATTAACGTATTAATGTAAGTGTAATGTACGGAAATGTTCTATGTGTGCTAGCTGTAATGTGTTTTCTCTCTATCTAGCAAGTATAGTAATGTACTGTAATGTTCTAGAAAGTATTGACTCATGAATGAACTGACTCATTGTATGATATCGCGTTATAGTAATTGTTCTAGTATCTTCCTAAACTACCCCTATGGTAGTTTACTAGTAATCTATCTGGTATGTATGGTCATGGATGTATACCCTTGCTACCCAAGGGCATGGGATTGAACTGGAAGGACCTTTTATGACTATATATGTACACATGATATATAACTAATATTTAAACGACCTTCGGACGAGTACCCGATATCCCACCTGACCACATCTCAAGCGCGAAAAGGAAATAGGGTGGATGGCCTTCCTAAGTCTTTTAAATATTTCTTATATAGCTATACATATAGAGGCATGCAATTTATAATATAAAAGCCTAAATAAGTTTTGTAAAAACATTTGAAACATAAATATTATGTTAAGAAAATATCGACTTGATGTCAATCTATAAAACAATTTGAAGGCATAAGTTTGATAAAACAGTTTAAGTATAAGGAAATATTTGTTTGAAACACAGTTGTAAATAAGTTTGAAAGGTAATGTACATAGTAAGATGTATAGTGTAACAAGTAGTTTAAAACATATAAAATTTTTATAAAAATCATTTGAAGGAAACCGTTTGGTAAAACGGCTCATGAGTAGCCAAATCTTTTGAATGCTGTATATTAATCACATGTGATTGATATAATAACTAGCGTAATTCTACTTATTAATCGCATGTGATTGATATAATAACTAGCATAATTCTACTTGTATCCCCCCCATAAAACATTTAAAAATAGTTTAAAACATTATTTAAGGGGTATGAACTCACCTGCAGTAAGTGACTGGAATTGAACGGACTGTTATCGTAAGGAAGGATCGGGCAAGTGCTTGGTGTCAAGTGAAGACTTAGACACACACAATGATCCTAATCACATATGAAAACATATGTATATAAATAATTAGTGATTAATACACTAATTATACCCCTATTTGGAGTTTATGGTCAAATGACCATATGTTTTGGAGTTTACGGCCTAGGGGAGTAAAATCCTGGCCGTAAACTCTCCTTAGGGTCCCTAATTGAAGCTTAGAATTACTACAACTCTAGTGGGGAATTGTTTCAAGACTATACAAGTGTTTGGGTGCCATATTAACTCCTTTGGGGAGTTTACGGCCCAGAGACCATATTCCCTTGGAGTTTACGGCCGTAAACTCCCTTGGGAGGGTTTTTATGGTGTTTTCAAGTCTCTAAATTAACTAGGAACTAAACTAGGCTTTGGTACTTAGCTTTAGAAGAGTTTATGGCACATTTGGCACCATTTTATGGAGTTTATGGCCCTAGAACCTTTTGGGCCATAAACTCCCTCAGTCTTAGTGTTCTAAGTGTTTTAACTAGTCCATAACTCATTTAGGTACATGCCTAAATTGGTCTCTTGGCTTAAGGAAGGTGTTAGGGTGTCCTTTGACCCCTTTATAAGAGTTTATGGCCCAAGAACTACTCTTGGCCGTAAACTCTTCAGCACTTGTGCTTCCATATGTTTTCTAGGTTCTAATCACTTTAGGGTATTTGCCTAGAATAAAGTCCAAGCCTTAGGTTCCTTAAAAGCACCATTTGTGCATGTTACAAGGGAGTTTACGGCCTAAGCTATTCTTGGGCCGTGAACTCCTAACTTGGGTGGTTCTTGGATGATTTCTTGTCCCTAACACACTCCTATACATGTCCAAGGTAGTTGCTAATCACGGGGGACAATCTAGGCTTGGTTTTGGGAGTTTACCGCCCAAGAACACCTTGGGGAGTAAACTCCTAAATCGGATGATTTAGCTATGTAATCTATGTTATGAATACATTTAAAGCTTTCTAACACTACTAGAAAGAGTTACTCACCATTTGGGATAAAAACCCGAAGATCCGTGAGAGAGATTTGGCTTTTCTCTAATTGGAATTCAACTAATGAACCAATTTGGTTCAGAATTCTATTTATAGTCCTGAGATTTTTGGCAGAAAATATTTCTATTCTCGGAATGAACTCTAATGTCCTAGAGTATTGGAATTACAGTGTTGCACAAAACCCTAGTGCATCCAATCTCCTAATATCTCCTTAGCTGTAAAATCCTGAAAACTGCCAAACTTATACTCGAAATCTGAGTTTTCACTGTAACTGTTCTACTTCTATTGGCTTCAAATGGTTTGTTCAGAATGGAAATTTCGGGTTGTCATACAAATCCAAACACATATGGACTGAAGGTCGTGGGCTAGTGATTAACAATACTCTTGATTAGTTCTTGAAATTATTTCAGGATCTTTAGACTCCCACTGTCCTCTAGACATATAAGACTCTCTTGCCAAATATTCAAGAGATAGTGTGGATTCTAATCAAGACAAACACTTCACACAATTGGCCTTAGTTGGTCTTTATTTTATCCAAAACATCACAACTTACCAATTTCAAATGTACAAGAGTAAGAAAACATTTTACTCTACATTTGACAAGTGTTTTAAACCTTTCTTAAGATTATGTCACTCAATGGTCAATCTTGGAATATGACTCTAAGATTTGATTTGGAACGAAGTATGATTTATCTTTTGATTTAACCATTTCAACCATTCATGATTCCTCTCCTTAGCCAACCAAATGAACTAAGGTTTCCTTAGAGGATCAATTGTGATATGGTTTCATAATCACTAAGATAATCATAAAACAAGATACTCAAGTACTCTCCCATCTCTTCAGATTGGAGAAACTTTTATCTTCCTACCTTTTTGATTCTTCTTATCTGTTCTGTCATACATTGAAACTTTTCCAGTGTTTCAGAATTACTCTTAAACTTGTAAGCATAACCATATTTACTAAACTTTAGTAAATCTTAATGAATAATCTTATCAACCTTTATGGTGGACCTGACCAACAGACAACCAAGTGTACCCAATCCTTTAGTCCTTCACTTGACTCACACATACATGTGAACAAGGTCTTAGTCTTATTTTCCCAAAGATGAAAATTCTCATTCATCACACAATACAACTTGCATGATTCCAAGTTTCCATCCAATTGAAACTTGGGTCATGAGAATCTTTCCTTATTTGGTAAATTATGACACTACCACAAATGAAAGAATCAAATCCATTTACCAATATTGCTTATCAATGGAAACATATAATCAACAATTTTTTCACAAATGCCATTGTAAGGATACTTAAAATAAATAAAACAATTTTTTTTATTTTAAAAACTTGCGGAAAAACATATCCTTACAATGCAAATACATATGAAAAACATTTTGTTGTCTATTCGTAAGCAATATATATCATAACTCTTATGCAGCAGCTCAAAATTCTAATCATTGGACCATGCGATCGAAATCTATCTTCACGATCAGAATCAACATAATCATACTATAAGCTTCCTTTGATTCTTCCAAAACATCAAAATGTAATTACATTACATCATGTACTAAGAATCTCAAAAAGAGACTTAATAGAGTCAGATAATGGAGTTTACCCGAAGCAAAGTCAAACCTTTTGACTTTACCTTCGTTATGAAATTTTAGGTAAATTGGGCAGCTTCACAACCAATGTCCCTTTTATTGGCAAAAGAAATATATGGACTCTTTGGAAATGGTATACGGGACTATCACAGACTTAGACTTTCTCCTTACCATTAGGTCAAACAACTTGACCATGGCCGATCCCTTTCAATTGGGAAGAGAAAGTTTTCTGGACTTTCAATGTCACCATTGTCAATGTCCAAATAGGTTTGGGAAGTAGATCTTCCAATCTAATTTACTTTACCAATGCTCCAAATCATTGCTGAATCAGCATCATTATGCAAATAGGTAAGATCATTAAGGGTCATGTCGTGATCTGTCATCAGGGAGAGACTGAAGAACCAAGTCAACAGCCAGCTACCTCGAGACTTCAACACCCGACTCTCCCGGCTTGTCAATGTGTGACTTAACCTCTAAGATGTAAACACATATAGGCTTTTCGTGACAATAGGGATTGAGTGACTTAGAACTTATCAAGTCTTGAAACTTGTGGGATAGGGAGATTTATTGGAGGAGGTGGAGGAAGTGAAGCATGATTTCCAGTCCCATTCATGCACTACTAAGGGATTGATCTTTCACCTTGATTGCCATTTGGGATATCATCTTCATTAGGAAGCTTGTTCCTAAGGATTTGGGAAGACCATAGATGTCTTAACAAGACATCTATAATGGGAGAAATTCAAGTTTAGTTGATTTAAAGTCCTTAATATGACACCCGATATGAAATATTAAGGCTAGGACCCAACAACCTATTTATAACTGGAAGAGGGATGACGTAATCCAAGTTATAAAATAGTTGAAGGTAGGTAAATGACGTTTTACCAATTTCCACCATGAAAAACAAAATATAATTAAGGAATCATGGATCATAAGCCCACATATATAAGAATCAATGGTTTACACAATCAATCCCCATATATTTAATTAGTCACTTTTGATCACTAAATTAATTCCAAATTAATTCTTGATCGATACTAATTAAATAATATGATTTCATATTAATATATTAGAACTTATAATATATTAATATGTCAAAAATATCTTCTTCTCATTAAAAGGTCTACCCAAATTTTCTGATGCCATGCAACCCAAATGGACCATCTCGAGTCGGGTCAAGTATATACCAATTATAGTTATGGACTTAGACACTAATGCAACAGATAGACCCAAACATCTCCAGAAACTGTGCCCGGAACAAAGTGGCAACCTCATTATGTAGGATCTCTCGAATCCTGGCGTCCAACTCGTCCAACCTCATTTGTCCAATGACCGCGGGCACTACTGGTCCCTCTTGCCAGCCATCTTTGGATCCTTATCCGGATCCTGTCACAATTCGTCTAGTAACCACCATGATGAATATATACCAAGAAGATATCAGACATCCCATATAATAATACGGAAACCAACTCCCAACAAAGCCCTAGGGATTGTGACTTCCTTGCTACGCGTATGGGTCTTATGGTTTCGGTAGTACGGGCCCATACTACTTTCCACACCTACACATATTTGTCTCAACTACCATCACAACGCCCTAAAAATATACATATGCATGGGAAGCGCTTAATCCTCACCCCTAGAGGGAGTCTAATATCTCATAACTGGTCGACTGGCCCCCACAACCCACCCATGAAACTTCCACCCACCCTGCAACACTCATATATGCTAGCCATACATAACGCTAGACCCTATAGACATTTGAATACCTGATCCTACCCTAAGCCCTTCATCAAACAAGAACGTGAAATAAGGCCAAACTAAACATTCTCAGGCTATAAGATCTTAATTATGTACAGCCGTGATGCATACACTAAGTAACTACAATAATGATGTCAATTTCATATAAGGAAAAGCCCTAGGCTATCAGGCATCATATAATCAGGTAACTCTGTCGTGCAATTCCTGAAGATCCGTAGCCTAGTACTAGCATGATATTCTAACATATCACAAAATCAAATAATATGTAAGGTATTTTGGGCTCTACTTATTGGCTCCGGTTGATCGTACACTTGCATCGTCATTTAGTATTTTGAAAACCATTTGAAAATCATTTTAAAAATCTTGTCCTCAGTTTGAGATTGGATACACATGAGTGTTTCCTCCAATTCACTCAAACCAAGGCTCTGATACCAACTTGTAGCACCCATAAAAATCATGCCAATTTAAAAATTTTAAAATCATTCAAAAACAATTCATTATTAAAAATTTTATTTCAAAATGGTTTAATGTCAGAGTATCCCAGAATTAAATCATAAAAATATGAGGTGCCCGATAACGCCTTCGCCTTCTCGCGATCATCAGAAGTACCTGAAACATAATCCACAACTGTACGCCCGAAGCTTAGTGAGTTCCCCCAAAATACCAATGCCATATAATCATAATCATATCATAGCTAATAAAAAGCACGCATATAGAGTCTACAGAATGACTGGGTTGCCCTCACCGGGCCTGCAGTCAATCTGGCCCACTCTCAAAACCTTCAGAATGTCAGGTCCGCCCACCCGGGCCTTCAGCCTGTTTGGACCGTTCTCCGAGCCTTTAGCCTAACTAATGTGCCTTACTGACCTGCAGTCTATCCGGACCGCCCTGGGTATGTTGGCCTATAGCACAAAGCAGGTCCGCCTCAACCCACCCCCAAACAAACAATCATGTGCACATAAATATCATACGTTAGCTAGCATGTACAGACAGTCGTACAAATCTAACAGATCACTAACATCGTATTATCCTATAAACAGGATACCGACCTAACAGGTCACTAACATATCATCATCCTATATACCAGGATACCGACCAAAAAGGTCACTAAGCATATCATCATGCAATAACCAGGATAACAGTCCAAAAGAAGGGTCGACATTAGTGCATTCGACCCTGTTAGTATAGTTAGGGTGACTCACCTCAGAAGTAGCTCCGGATGATAATGTCAACTCCCCAAATACAGCTCCAAAGTCAATCACCTATATCCACCAATGATCCACTTCTATAAATTTCCAAATTACTAAAATACCCCCAAAAATCAAACTGGGCAACCCTCGGTCAAAGTCAATGGTCAAGATTAATAGTCCATGTTGACCCAACTCGTCGAGTGTAGCCCATTGACTCGTCGAGTTCTTCCAGAACTCGAGAAATCATGAAAACCCTAGTTGACTCGCTGAGTTTCCTGACAACTCTTCGAGTCCATGTGGTGTCCAAATGTCGCGAAAACCCTAACTAACTTGTTGAGTCATCTCACTGACTTGTCAAGTCCATGCAGAATCCAAAAACAGCCAATCTTCATCCTACTCATCGAGTTGACCACACAACTCATTGAGTTCCTTCAGTCCATTTCTCATTTAGACACTTTTACATGAAGCCAATTCTCGAAATTGTAGATCTAGGATCCTAGGGTGTTGTTATCACGTCAAGTTGCTAACTTTATGTGCATGCAAGGCTCCATGAAGCTAAAACACTCATAACTAGCATTAGAAGAAGGTTTTAGACATGAAGGAGGGCTAAAGCTTCATAAAGCTTGAGGCTTTATGCCCATAAGGGCCTAGAGGAGTCCAGATCTGACACTATGCCCTTGTGACAAGCTCAAATCCAAAAGTGACTCCATTATTGCACCAAAATGCCCATATTATCACATAAGAAAAGATCTAACAAATGGAAGGCCAAGGTAAAGGCTTTTTACCTTCAAATGCAAGCCAAGACAATCTAGATACTTAATCTACAAGCTTCTTCTCGTTCCAAGCTTCTAAATTCTAGAAGCTTCTTCAACAATTGCACCAAAAACACATTTTAGCCTCTCGCATACTCAAGTATAGGGTTTAGATCGATTAGGTTTTCTTCTGGCCGTCAAAAGGGTGGTAAGGGGCTGGAGGAAAGGACTTAAGGTCCTTTAAATAGGGTGCAAACCCTAAAAATTAGGGTTTCCATGCACAACCTCTACTCGTCGATTCGGGGTCCTCCGACTCATCGACTATACGTCATAAACCATGCGAGCTGACTAGGTTCGACACGACGAGTTGGGGTCTCCAACTCTTCGAGTTACCTCAATAAAATGAAATAAAATCTTTTAAAAATTATAAGTGGGAGTCGGGACGTTACAAGGAAAGTCCATTCTTCTTTTCAAAACATATAAATCAGCAAATAAGTGAACATATAGGGGTAGGAATACGAACCTAAGATTAAAACTGAAAACAAAATGATAAACCCCATCTCTCTTTGCAATCTTAAATTGGCTCAATAGCTAGAAAACAAATTGATCAAAAACTACCTCAGTAGCTTATTTACCTTTTAATGATTATATTAAAAATGAATTTGATACCTTCTTTCAGATTGATCAAAATTACCTTGCAATAGAGGAAGTTGACTAGTTATATTTATATATATCACATCTAAGTGAGTATATAACATTAGTTTAATTACTTGGTTCCTGATTTTAAGAAGTTATTCTTGTAGCCTAGTTGTATATACTAATAAATGGATACCTATTGCATGTTCTTGGTAGAGAGGTTCCCCCATCTCTCTTTGCAATCTTAAATTGGCTCAATAGCTAGAAAACAAATTGATCAAAAACTACCTCACTAGCTTATTTACATTTTAATGATTATATTAAAAATGAATTTGATACCTTCTTTCAGATTGATCAAAATTACCTTGCAATAGAGGAAGTTGACTAGTTATATTTATATATATCACATCTAAGTGAGTATATAACATTAGTTTAATTACTTGGTTCTTGATTTTAAGAAGTTATTCTTGTAGCCTAGTTGTATATACTAATAAATGGATACCTGTTGCATGTTCTTGGTAGATAGGTTCCCAAACAGCAACAAGTTGTAAGCCAATAGTTGTAAGCTGAAACGGTGAAATCAAGTTGTTTTTAGATATGAGAAGTAGATGCAAGAAAAAATCAGATGCATAAAGGAGAAATCAATGATACCATATGAAGGGAAAAATCATAAGCCTTTTTGCTTGATTGAGAAGATGAAGTCGAGAGATGAATGAGAAATTATGTGCCCCCTTATTTGTTGAACAACTGAAGAAATGGGGCAGGGTAGAAACGTCCTTTTCATACCTTAGTGCAATCAACCTAGGGCTTGTACACCTGAGGAGTCTTAGTAGATGGAGTAGGGTGGATGAGAGGTGGAACGATGAGCCTGAGGAGTTGATATCTAATGTACCAATGGTGATATATTACTTGTTGTTCTTCTATTACGAATATGAGATAGATTAATTGATAGGTATGTAGTCGTCGATGTTGTAGATTGAGGAGTCATAGCACCAGTGCGGTGGAGGAGTTGTAGTTGTTGAACGAAGCTGCAATCGAAATTGAAGCGATTGGGGTGTAAGTCACCGGTCAAAAAAAATCCCTAGCTTACGTTAGTGATTTTGTGATGGGGATTGTTGAACCCACTCATCGCTGCCACCGTTGTCGCGTTCTTCCTTCCATTAAGCCACCATCTGGGACCTTTGAAAGAGAGAGAGATAGAGAAAGGGAGAGAGAGAGAGAGAGAGAGAGAGAGAGCAATGGAGAAATGGAGATAAATGTGTTAAAAAAGCCCTAGTCTTGATTTTGTGCTTTAGGATTCATGGACGCACGTTTTGTTAAAAGAAATATAAAACGACATGTGTACACGACACACGTATTATGATGGGTGCCCTCTGTGCTTGTAATTTTTTTTTGTTGGGCATTAATTTTAGGGCACACAAAAATGCGTGTCCTCTATCTTTCAAATTTTCGAAAGCTGACATTATTTTTGGGACACACAAAAAATGTGTATCGTATATTAGTGTGTGTCATTGTCCGTGTGTCATTAAAGGGCTATTTTATAGTAGTACACATAATAATGGTTGGGTTGATTATGCATGCTCGGACCATAGCGGTGATATCATGAAAAGAAGATCGCTTACATGCTATATCTTTACTCTATTTAGATGTGCTATAAGTTGGAAGTTAATGTTATAACGTACATTTTCCTTGTCTACAATCGAAGCGGGGTACATGTCAATGACTAACAAAATAAAGGAATACATATGGTTACACGGTCTCGTTTAGAGTCTTGGGTTGAAGATGGAGAATCTTATTTTGTTTTGTGACAATCAGAATTCTTTATATATTGTAAATAATCTGGTCTATCAAGAGAAGACAAAACATATTGATGTAAGATTGAATTTTATCAAAGATATTGTAAAAGATTAAAGATTTTCTAGTCAAATATAGATATTTAAGGAGAATATTGGGTTGACAAAGTCGTTTCCCACAAAGAAGTTCAAACATTGCTTGAACTTGATGCATTTTCGCGGTGGTATGTCCATGGGGGAAAACCGATCGGAAGGGGACGACTGTTGAGAATATTTGACGGTTGAGGACATTTCAAATCAAGGTGAAAATTGTTATTATGCGACTTTGAAGTTGACCCGATTAAATAATATGGCCCGAAACAAAGTGAAAAAAACTTGAATCACGAATTCGAATGAATAGGCGTTTAGAATAAGCTCATAATCGTTAGGCCCAAAGTCGTACACAACAAACAGTTCTATAGAGGTGCGGGAGGCAAAGCCCCAGTCATATGAACATATTTAATTATTTCATATTTATTTATATATAGTTTGGACTTTATAGTTGTTAAGGTTAACAATTATAATTATTTGTGGCAAGGAATTTTAATGTAATTATTTTTGAAATAATATGATAATAAAAAACTTAATCAGATCGTATCGACCGAACAACATGAAGTCCTTTGTGTCGTTTTATCGGTTATCTTTTACTTACCTTACCTAAGAGAATTCATAATTAAACCGACTACAACAGTTTTGGTATATAAAGTACAGAAAGAAGAAAAAGATAAAATGTGACATCTTTGACTTGGAAATGGAAAGAGGTAATTTGGCCTCATAAAGTGGAATTTGGTAGTGTTTTATGAAGTGGATAAGGGAGGGCAATACGTGGGAATGATGAGATGTGATCTTATCATTTGCTTTTCAAATTAATAAAGCAATCATCATATTTTCTTTTATAATTTTTGCATAAGCTGAAATTATGATTTTATTAGTTATGTATAAAAGTAACTATTATCTTATAATCTTAACTCTGCATTATTTGTATTATGTATTAAAATAAGATACACTATACAATCAATAATTTATAGTTTATAGTCAAATCTACGATGACAATTCTATCATTTTAAATTTTAATTTAGTTAACTAAAATAAAATACATATTCAACGAAAGGATGTGGGCAAGAAAGATCCAAGAAAATATTATCAATGATATATTATTAATTATTAAAATTGTATATAACAATACACATACACATATCTATTATCTTTAAATTCGTCAAATCTACAATAACAATTCTATTATTTTTACTGAGTTAACTAAAATAAAATATATGGGATCCGGCCACGTAATTGTTTTATTATGTTACTGAAAATGAATTAAAATACAATACACCTATCTATCATCTTTAAAATCCTTGTATCGTCGACAATATGAATCTTTTTTAGTTAAAGATTGTCTGCAAAACATCTACATCAAATAAAATAGTCCATTTTCCGTGTTTTTGAGCAGTGGCCAAAATAACATAAGTTTATCGGAATCATAATCTTGTCGTTAGTATATGGGGATATTGCTATAAACTTTGATTATGATCATTAACATAATTATTGATTTTGTTAAGTGGGTTATATCACAAAACTAGATTATAGTCCGCGTTAAACGCGGGAAATGCATAAAAAAACATATAATCGTTTATAGATATTGTATAATGATTATAAAAAAAATATATGGTTATTGGTATTATTGAAATGTGTAGAAAATATATTGAAAACGATAAATATATATAATAATTGAAAGATCTCTTTGTAGACATCATTTTTTTGTTTTATTAGTCAAACGACTTTCCTCGTCTCATATAATTATGATATTTATATATTTATAAACATTTTAATTAGATGTTCCTTGCATAATAATGTTACCTAATTTAAACATATATTGACAACCAATATACCGTTTTTTCTATTGCATTAAATATTGACAACTATTTCATTTATTCAAATAAAGTTATATAATATAATTTATAAAATGTTAAATGTTATATAGATTTAATTTTAGTATATCATCAATGGAGATTCTTTTCTAAATCATGATTGGTTTATTTTAAATTGATTATAAATATAAATGCTAGCTTTTATGTTTGTTCTTATTTATTTAGTGTTCGTAAGAACTTTGCATTAGTTTTGGCGCAACTTTGAATAATTTTAGTATATCATCAATGTAATTTAATATATCTGTCAATTATATGAAATATCAAATAATGACATTTCATTACTATTGTGATAATTTAGTTTATATATTGTATTTTCACTAATCTTAACCGTCTTATTTTTTCTAATAACTGTAACGCTTTTACTAAATGTACTTTTTACAAATCTCCTAATATCTTATAATTTTTATTTTACTTTATAATTTTTCATAACTATGTTATTTTCAAGATTGACTGTTTTAAAAATGTTTTTTTTTCAGTCTATTCAATTTTATATTTCATTGTACAACATCATCGTTTGTATGTATTCTGAAATTTCACTTTAAAAAGGCTTAATGTTTACACATTGATGTTAATTTTTTTAATAAACTCATGTAATAATTATGGAATATATATCTCATTTTAATTAACATTCACTTCCTTTATTATATCAAATTCCTCATTAAACGGATATACTTTTGGAAAATAATAATTATAATAGGGCAACATTATCTAAGACGTAAATGTTTGATATACTTTTGGAGAAAAAAATCAGGATCTTTAAAAAAAATTATATAAAGAAAATACAAATTTAAATTTGTTGAAATTATGGATGAAATTACTGGCGAAAATTTATTTTGGAGGGAGTTGTATTTTGTAAGATATAATAATATTACAAAATTTGAAATATCTATATTTGTTGTGTAAATTAATAAATTTTATTGTTACTATACAAAGATAAAAAAAAAGTAGGTTGATATGATATACAAAAACATAATAATTTCAATGATATTTTAAAATCATGCCAAAATTAACCGGATTCTTATGACATAAAAATTAAAAAAAAAAAAATCATAATCATCTCTAATATATAAAAGTAACATTTTCGTAATTAATGTCAGTTCCCAAGATAGTTAATTTTTGTTTTGTTAAAGGTACCTAATATCTTTTCATGTTTATTTGAAAAGTTTCAGAAAAGTAGTTAACTGATTTCATGTAATTTGTGACAAAGAAAATCGAAATATATGAATACATACATTTGATATAGGAACAAAAAATAATCCAAAAAAATATAAAAAGCGAAAGAAGGTACTGACCTTCTAGCACACAAGAGCGAATGTTTATAGCAGAGAATGATGATGGAAGTTATAAGCAATATTAACGATGTTGTAGGAGAATGTTTGAAGAAAAGAAACGATTGAAAATAAATGTGAGTCGCGGCTTCAATGATGAATCGTATATGTATGTGATAATTTGAATATGATTTTTCGGTATTTATGATTTCCTAATAAAAAAAGATTTTATATTAATGGTTTACTAATATAAACGGATTTATATTAATGGTTGATATTAAGGCCTTGATAGAAATGATTTGTTAGTAATACGTTTTTAAAATTGACCATATTAAAATCTTCATAACTGAAAATTCAAGATGTAAAATATGGAAAGCTTTTATTGGAATTAAATATATTCCATTTCAACGAATGTAAGTTATTGATTGATGATTGGAAAGCATTTATTGGAATTAAATACATTCCATATGAGAAAGATGATGTCAATAATTTGATCTAAGGGTGGAAAAAATAAGATTGAAATACAATCAATGGTCCAGATTATTTAAGATGATGTCATAAGGTTTCTCTTTTAGTAATATTTAAGATTAAGATGACCATTCATTAGGAAACTATCACAAATAATTAATCATCCCAGTAAATTGATTTTGACGAAATACCTTTGGACTTGGTTTTGCAAAATTACTTAGTGAGTTGTCTCCACCATGTAACCTATTTTAATTTGTTGTTTTGTGTGACATTTTTGTATCACATAAAAGCATGTTCGTTAAAGTGGAACAAAATTCACATGTATTTTTTTTCAACAATAGGAGAAAGTTCTACATGATCGTTTAGGTCAACAATGTTATATGGGACTAATATTGGCCGATGAAAATAATATGGGAGGAGAATGAATGCTGCAGAATATGATTGGTTAAAATTCTAAATACGGTAAAGAAATATTTGTTGTTAGTCTAATCATATATGGACAAATTGGGAGAATAATGATGGTACTGGTATGAAGATGTCCAGAGGTCGCCACCGACGGCTCTGGTCACTGGATTGAGGCGGTGGCAATGGTTAGAAGGAAGATGAGATGACACCCTAGTAAGAACCAGGAATAAAATGTTTTGTTAAAATGAATGTGTTGTTCCTTAACAAGTACATGACTTCATATAAAAGAGATGAATACTTATAAACATGACCTACGTCTAAGGCTAGGAACGGAAGATCTCTTTTCTATTAAAATATTTCAAATGTTACAATGAGAAACTAACTACGATTTATAACCGTAACTATTAGATCCACCCACCCCACCCCCGTAGGATAAGTGTATGTGGTGTATAGCTTCAAGGCATAACGGTCACCTGCCTACTCATGGTAATGTGTCATAAATTATGAATAGTGGAAATCAATAACGGTGTCCGTTGGTTGACGGGAAACGAAAAGGGTTTATCCGGTTTTTTGAAAACTTATCCCAACGAAATGTCGTCGGTATACGTCACTGATAGTTTATTATATTTACTTTTTTATGTAGTTTATTTCAGCATTTTTAGTCATTTTTGTTGTTTTTGCATTGCATATTTTATCATTTCTTTATTTTGAATAGTATCGGAAGCGTTCTCTTTTGCATAAGGTGTTTTGTAGGTTTTTTGGAGTCTTGTTGCGGTTACAGATTATCGTGTTACTGGGCTTGGCAAACTTTTAAGGAGTTATTGGGCTTTATTGGATCCATATTGGAACTTTTGGGCTTGGTGCCTTGAAGGCTTAGATGGGTAATAGATACTTGAAGATAAACTTGGACTTTCCATTTGAGGTGCTAGAAGATGATTAGGCAAAAATTGAATCATGTGACGTGTGAAAATGACCAAGGGAATCCATGGTAATAGGGTGGAGTAGTGTAAGAATCAAGCAATGGCATTTCAGCATCTTTTGTGTGGGTGATGTCTTGTGACATCCCCATTTTCACAGCCAGAAAAGACCGATTTTGTTTATGCTTTATAAAATCAGAGTACTTCTTTTTATAAAAATGTTGGGGAATTTGTTCCCAGAAAAATACGATAAATACGTTATCAAACATTTTTGAAGAAACGTATTTTATTCATTTTAAAATGTTTGGGATGTCATTGTCAATACAGGAACATAAGCATAAACGGAAATTACATTTATTTACACTAGTGATCTACATCTCTTTAATCTCTCAGTGTAACGTCACTTCATATCGACACCTGTGATATAAATAAAGTGAGTGGGTCAGGTTGGGAAACCTGGTGAGTACATAAGGTTTTCAACCCACAATAATATAATTATTATGTTTAATCATCAAACAGTTAACCCAATTACACATCCCCATTATCTTCTTTATTCTTAGGGATCTACCCCAAGAATCAGTTATTTCTTGTTCATTCATTCCTAAGGAGTATCCTAAGGAATATGTACGAATTCCATCGTTGTAAATGACACATCTGTCAAGCACAACTGCTAGTTCTGTCACTTAGGCGCGGCTGCCAAAATTGTGACATTCTCTATGAGGCGCATCTGTCGGAATAGTCCTTTTAGGCGCATCTGTCGGGGTTATGAGGTTCTCTATTAGGCGCTTCTGTCGGTAGAGCCCTTTAGGCGCATCTGCCAGGGTTTTATTGACAGTATCATTTTCGAGAGTCCACTCGCAATACATATCAATGGGTTTTTAGAGTACACCGGTGAACACATCGTTCACAACACCTACAGGTTGCGAGCCTGCTAGTGTTCCACTGGACTGTCTAGAATAGTTCGTGGTTGTCATCCATACTCTGCTGAATGACGGGGCCATCATTTGGGAAAAAGGCTTCTTACATCGTCCACCTCTCACCCTCACCTCATGGTCTATTTCACCTCTCAACTCATCATCCAACTCATATTTCATCTATTACATCTACCCATGTCTTACCCCCAACATTTTCATAGATATAAAATACATATATAGTTTAAATCATTTAAAACGTGTATAAAATCGTTCATCCAGCATAGACAGCAAGTCCTCAGGTAATATGCACACATAGCACGTAATTTATATAAAATACTTCATATCTATGTGTAAGATAAAAGTAACTATGCACTCACTTGGTAAGGTGGTGAGTCGGCACTCGGACAACACTTCGTTACTCTTAAAACAATTATCCCTTGACGAAACCTAGTATCATTACCACTAGAGTTTAGTCTAACGTTTGACGAGACTAATTTAATAGTCTAGCTATTATTACTATTATATAAGCGTTAAACAATACTTATATAACCCATAATAATAGCCCAAATAATCCTTATAAGGTCCTAATAACATTACTATATTGAAACATAAGCTATACTAAAGATAGGGTAGGCATAGCTCACTTACAGCGGGTTTCTCGAAAACCGGGCTTCGCCGGAGCATCGTTCCCGAGCCGAAAGGCTCTTTTCTCGGGACTTCGGGAGCCTCGGGGCTTCCTTCGGGTGCTAGGGGGTTTACCTAGACTTTAGGGCGGCTTAGGGAGATTAGAGAGAGAGTGTAGAGAGAGAAAGAAGAGGGTTGAGGGGTGAGGAAATGAAGGAGCCCGACACCTCTATTTATAGGGTGAAATCCTGACGGACTCGCCGATTCGGTTCACGGACTCGCCGATTCGGTGCCACGTGTCATCACCAGATGACTTTTCTTGGGGAGAAAGCCTTGGCCCATATTCAGCCACGTCACCCCTTTTACAACAGCATCCTACCGACTTCTAAACCCCGTAACATTTGCATACGAGCTCCGTTTTGGACGTTCTTTATGTCCACGCGTAGGTAAAAACAAGATCTACAACTTTCATTTAGACTCCGTCGGCTAATTCTCTACCGATCTTATATTTAATAGTAGGAGGTGTTTAGACTGTTAAATGACCGCGAAGAATTCGTAATTCCTTCATACGGACTCCGTTTTCGTTTGTATTTTTACGGTTGAGTTCCTATTAATGAGATATTCAACTCTCATTTAGGTCGCGTGAGCCAAAAACCGCTCGAACTAAAATTCGAGTTTCGAGTCGTGCACTGTTAAGCCGAATCTTAGAAAAATCATAACTTCCTCATACGAAGTCAGATTTGGGCGTTCTTTTTATGGATGTTCTCGGTTTAACGTATACTAAAAATTTGGTTTAGATCACTAAGGCTAAAAAGTCCTCTACTGCAAATTCACTATTTACGTCTCCCGGTGCTGTGCCGGTTTTGTCGTAAAACTTCGACGGGCCATAACTTCTTCGTTATAACTCGGATTTCGGTGTTCTTTATATGTACGGAACCCTTGTAACATATACTACAACTTGGTTAGGATTAATCCTTCTAAATAATCTTCCATGAAAAACTCATTTTTGATGATCATCGTCTCTAAATTGACTAGCCCGGATCTGCGGGCGTTACATGTCTCTACCAACACAACTGTAACATCCCAAAAATACGTTCCAAAAAATTTCGTTTTCAAATACAATAAAAACCATAACTGTCATTCATATAGAAAATCATAAGCCATATATATATATATATATATATATATATATATATATATATATATATATATATATAAATATCATAAACATCTATCAAAACATATCAGAGTAAAAACATCCCATGCTGAACAAATTGTGTGTGCAATGCGATTATCCCAAGCTCTTCCCCATTGCTACTAGAAGTACCTGAAACTAAAAGTGAAAATTGTAAGCACGAAGCTTAGTGAGTCTTCCCAAACTACCACATACCATACACATAATCACATAACTACATACATTGGGTCTATTCGGCTACATCGGGCCCCGCTCTGCATCAGACGAATCCGACATCAGGCCTCGTCTGGCATCAGGCCCCGCTTGGCATCAAGTCCCGCTCGATATACATATATGTTTTTATTAGGCCCCACCTGTCTCTTGACCTCGTCCCCTATACACATACAAACAATAACATATAATCATGCTAGTACATAACAGCCAAACACAACACTATAGTTGCTAGTCTCAAGTCCCCGCCTATCTTGGGCCCTGCCCCTACTTTGCTAATAATGAGATATGAAACCCCGTCCACATTAAGCTACTGATGAGATACGGTCCCCCGCTCACACACACCTCCCTACCAGGCACATACAAGTATCACAAAGATAATAAGTATAACTAAACATGCATTCCTTCCTCGGGTACCACCCAACATCGAACCGTAGTTCGGAAACATGACCTTCCTCGAGCCTCGACCGGCATCGGACCAAAATCCGAAAACATATAAACTACATCGGGCTAACCCCGACATCAGATCTACATCCGGTACACACTAACATACATAAACGGGCCGACATTGGTGCCTTCGACCCGTTCCTACTGGAGAAAACTCACCTCACAAGCTGACTGCAGAATCCCACGAATAAACCTTTCGCTGCTAGCTGGAAGATCCCTGAACTGCTAATCTCTCGACTCCTCGAGATATCATTACCAACATAATACTTAATCAAGAACTGATAATCTTTCTTAAGGTAAAATGACCATTTTACCCCTGGCCAAAGTCAAAGTCAACGCTTGGTCAGAGTAAAAGTCAACACCCCGAGTTGACTCAACTCGCCGAGTTACGCCATTAACTCACCGAGTTCTATAAATTAGAACCCTGAAATCGTGATCCAACTCGCCGAGTCCCTTCACAGACTCGTCGAGTTACGCCAGTCGTGTCACCCCCTCTGACTCGTCGAGTTCCCTAACTACTCATAGTCGTGATTTGGCGAATCAACTCGCCGAGTCCCTTCACAGACTCGTCGAGTTCTACCTTAAACTAGACCGGTATATCATAACTCAACTCGTCGAGTTCCTCTATGGACTCAACGAATCCCATAGTCTGTTTGGTCATCTTAACAGTTTTAGCCTCTACTCTCCGGATCAAGACTCCATACTTCTTCTACATATAGAAAATGTCTTCTCAAGGGTAAAGTTTCCAACTTTACCCACTATTAATCCTTCTTAATGGGTTTAGCTAAAACCCTAGTTCTATAGGACGTAGATTTTTGTCTAAAAAGCCATAATACTCCAAGCTAAAGCATACTAACATAGATCTAGGCCTTAAATATCATTTGAACACGTAATGTCTCAAGCTTTCCTACCAGGCATGGCCTTTTAGGGCTTAAAAGGCCATAACAACACCTTAAAGCTTACATTGGGGATTCCATGGTCATAAATTTTGCAACTTTATGCCATGAAACCCTTTATAGATCCCAGATCTGAAAGATAAGCCACTTGGGACGTCCATTTCCCCAGGACTAAGCTTATTGGACAAAAAACCCTCATAAAGTGTAAATAGAGAGATCTATCAATCTATTAAGCAAGGTTGAGACTTGCTTACCATAAAATAAAGAGGATAGGATGTGGTTTCTGTTGGATTAATGTCTAAGTCCATAACTATAATTGGTAAGACTTGACCCGACCCGACATGGTCCATTTGGGTTGCATGGCATCATGCACTTGGATAGACTATAATGAGAGAAATAAGACACTTATGGTTATTAATATATTATAAGTTCTAGTATATTAATAATAAGAATAATAAGATTATTTAATTAGTATTGATCAAGAATTAATCTAGGATTAATTATGTGATCAAAAGAAGACTAATTAAATATATGGGTTGATTGTGTAAATCATCCATACTTGTATAGTGGGCTAATGCTCCATGGATAATCAAGTTGGGCTAAAACCCATAGGATGGTCCATGGATGCTCCATGGTGTATTTGAACCCATGGATCCAAGGAAATGGAAAGTCATGACAATTAGGGTTTACCCTAATTGTAACACTATATAAAGATCTTATTCTTGACAAAATCGGTGACTAGTATCATTCTAGAGAAGGGCTAGCCGATTTTCATGAAGTGTAGAATTCTCTCAAGTTATTCCAAGTGTATTTGGTGTTGTGTGAACCATTTGAGGTGTCACACTTGGGGCACTAGGCACTCAAGCTTCATGAAGACTTTCTACATCAAAGAGGTATGTATTTTATCTTGTTACACTCATTGTTTTGTATGCTAGATTAGGATAATACCTTGGAAGTTCTTATTTGCATGTATAATAGAGAAAACATAGATCCAAGGTATTTAGGGTTGCATGTACACTTAGGAGTGTTAGAATGCTTAAAACCCAACAGTTTCTGGATCTACTAACTTTCTTCTGAATCTCCAAGCTTCTCCTCTTCTTCACAAGCTTCAAATCACACAAGGTTCACTCAAAAATGGCTCACAAACATTAGGGTTTCGAGATCTAGGGTATGGACAGTGGAGGCGGGAAATGAGACCCTGAAGTGAGGATTAAGATGCTTAAATAGGTTGCAAAACTTCGAATTTAGGGTTTCCCAAAACGAGACCAACTCGTCGAGTTGGTCCTCTCCAACTCATCGAGTAGGTTTCTCAACCCACGTCCCAAAAACTGCTTTCTGCTCGTCCAGTCGTCCCCCTTGGACTTGACGAGTAGACCTTCAATTTGTTTATTATCTTTCCTTAATTAGCCTTCTGATTTCCGGGTGTTACAACTCTCCCCCACTTAAACTGGACCTCGTCCTCGAAGTCCGCTACAGTCACGTACCCCACAAGCATCTCACACGACACACCCACAACCCTCCTCATACCTGTCCTGGACCAACTGGTGTTTCCCACCGCCACTAGCACCCTCTATCCTGGAAGTACCACTATCATCCTGCGTGATCAATGGCCTTCCCAAGGCAGATGAATCCAACTATCGAAACTGATGTGCACGAAAGTACCCACTAATTTTATAATTTATAACCTAACTAACTTAACTAACTAAAATGCACCTAGGCAGTGTACCTAGTCCAATTATAGAATAGTTTGGTAAGTCGGGTGTCGATCACAGGGAACGGTATTGACTAATTAATTTATTTACTACTAAACTAACCTAATCACTAACAAAGGAAGGGGTTTTTTTTATTTAATTTTGCAAGTTTAGATGAACTTAATTCTTTAACAAAAACTCAATCAATAAACAAAACACTTCTGTTAGTTCGAATCCACTTTCACTCAATGGTTATACATTAGCTATGACTATTACTGTTGGTTACCAATTAAAGAAGTATTAGCAATTTAGTTCTAAATCTACTAATTATTAATTAATTCATGTAAGTCTATGTATGGTCACACAATAGTTAACACATAATCAATTATTAAATAAGATTGGACCCATGAAAGATTGATTAATCAAAACACAATTACAGTCAAAATATGAGTTCTCTAACACAGCTTAGTTCAATGACTCGATTACTTATCTAAGATTGGTTTGATCTTAGCTCTAATAAACTAGTGCTCACTAAATTATTAGGTATTCAAATTCATGCAGATTTGTGTTCACTAACTACATAGAACAAGAATTTTAAGCAATCAAATAATTAATTAAAGCATGCTAGGTAAAATCAATCAAAACAAGCATATCACCAACAAGTAAAGTCAAATCTAATGCATTAAAACCATGAGTTCCAGCTTCATCTAGCTAACAAAAGCAGCTAGATTTAGCTGGAGATTCTAACAGCTAAACAAACAAAAACTATAGTTAAAGACATGTTTAAGTGTACCAATCTATAAAACCAAATTATGAATTTCTTTTTCCTTGGTGTTAAAACCAGGTTCCAGATCTTCTTTTCCTCTGAATTCATCACTAGGAACCCTTCTAAGCCAGCCAAAAAATCCCTCAATCGTAATGGGAAAGGGTATTTATAATATCCTTCAATTTCCCGTTCACGCCATGAGAATTTGAGTCTCACGTCGTGAATTCATGATAATCGTGATCGGCAAGGATTCCTTCACCCAGATACTTATCTTCTAGAATTTCATATTCACGTCGTGAATCTTACTTCCTCACGTCGTGAACTAGATTTTTTTTTCTGATTTTTCGTTCTTCTTTTCTTCAAGCTCCCCAAAGTTCCAGGTCTTGTCACTTCTGGTACCTTTCTTCGAAAATACTTCTATTTGGTTGCACATAACAATTTATCCTTATAAGTACCATAATTCTATGCAAATAACCAAAATATTTATAAAAATGTTGATCAATATTGCCTAAAAATGTGTATAAATATGGTAATATGAAAATACCCCACACTTAGACTTTGCTTGCCCTCAAGCAAATCTACTTATTTAAACTTAAACCTTCATCACTAGCATTACATAGAACAATCCAATTCCAGCTCAGCCATTATGCCAAGACCTCAACGCATGCATTTGTGTCTAAAATTTTTCCTAAGTAACCCCCCTCAATTCTAAATACTCACAATCCTCATAAACATTTGTCCAATTCTTTTGAACAATGCTCATTTTATACAACCCTCCGAATCCATCCTCAGAAATCCTACTTAACCTCAAAGTATTTTTGTAAAGCTACCTAAGCATACATAAACTAGAGAATTACAACTTTTTAGAAGATACCACAACTTGGAGCTCTTGAATTCTTCTTTCTTTGATGTTTGATCTTTGACTTCTTTGAATTCACTTCTTTCATGATTTTTGGCATCTCAACTTTGAGAATTTTGATATTTTCTTCTTCAAACTTGATAGTTTTATGCTCCAAAATTCTTCCATTTCTTTACTTTTGGTAATTTCTCTCTTTTTTTAAATGTATCTCACTTTTTTTTTATATAACTCAAAAACCTACATGCTTAAGCAGGGGCGCTTAACTTCAACCTTTATTGATTAAGACATATCTTTCCTGGATATATTTCAGGTTTAGGCTGCTAAACATATTGCATTCCTCAAACTAAGCAGGGTTATGTTTTTGTCCCATGATTTCACTAGAATAAGGGAAGCCAAAAATGCACAATAACGTGTATTGGCTCAACTAAACATTTGAGCTCTCATCAGATCATCCCATATCACACTAGCAACTGCAACTCAAATTATTACTATTAGATTCAATTATTAAAAATTTTAAAATTTACCAAATTATCCAGCAATTTACTTTTCTACTCCCTACCCTACACTTATTTCATACAATTCCCTCATTGTATGCTTAAAATAATATAAAAATTAAGAGAAGGGAGAAAAAGGAACAGACTCCCCTGGGATAGTGGCGTGAACATCTCCAAAAGTGTGGTTGAAATATGCATCTCGAATATCAGACCTCTTCAAAAATAAGAACTTGGACTTGAACTTGCGAAACCAGCCATCAAACAAAACTTCAATCTTCAAAAAGAATGGTGCAAGCCTCCAAATCATATAGACAATGTGGGAAAGCATACGCCACATTGTATATTTAGAGAAAACAGCTCATCGAATAGTCACAAAAGTGTCATAAGGAATGGTAGTAACTCCGTATAAGGAAGAAGAACGAAACAAAAGGAATATGGTGGAAATTCACAACTCATGTCGTGAATGAGTACGGGCTCACAACGTGAAAACGCTGAAGCGCGCATTCTGATTTTTCTCGAAGCCTTGTTCACGACGTGAGAAATATTGGGTCACGACGTGAATCCTGGGTAAACCAGAATTAAAACTGCCTTCTTACTTGTAAATATATATGTTCCACTCAACATCTTAACGAATTAAGACCCTTCTAAATTCAGTGTATTTTGACGACTCTTCTAACTATAACCTCTCTCTCGACTCACCCCACACTTATTTCCAATTATGGGTTTCGACTTTCAACTTCTAGACTTGAACGACACTTGCCAAAACAAATACGACTTTTGACTCAACCTTACACCTCCCCGAAGACTCCTTAGCAAGCTGAAAGTTAACAATCAAGGAAAAGAAAAGTAACATATCTTAAAGTCTTACAATCCAAACAAATTTAAAAACAAAACAAACCGAACAAGTCTAAAACAAACAAATTAAAAACCAAACAATCAATCATCTTCATCCTCCTCGTTTGCTCCACTAGTGCCCGCCCCATATCCTCCATATACTCGATACTTTTCCACCTCGGGCAAATTGGGTAATGATACCCTAGGTGAGGCGGCTGCTCCACATGGAAATGCTGAACAATGTTCTCCATAGTACCCCCAATCTAGTTGACGCTCAATGATAACTGGTCAAAATACCTAGCCATATCGTCCCCAATATGGGATCCTACCATGGGTGCGGGTGGATGCATTGGTTGCCCCCTTTCTCCTCTTCCTCTCATGTTTCTGCACCTCGGTCGTGGCTATGGTTGTTGTTCTGGTTGTGTATCAGGCTACTCATCACCCTCATTACCCTCATCATCTGAAGGTACTATTCCCCAATGCGACCTAAAGTTTCTGACAACCCACATGGTCTCCAAATACCCCATGCCAAAATCATGCTCATCCACACAAGTCATAGAATGAGTAATATCAGGGACAAGCAAATGATAGGAGCGGGCCAAACGCGTAATAAATTGCCCTCCACAAATAGGGTTCCCCGGGCGAGAACTAGCTGCAGACCCGGCCAGAAAACGTGCCAAAAAATAAGGAATGTTGCAACACACTCTGGGCTGCAAGATACACCATAGGAAGAATAGATTTTGGTTGGTTACTTTATCTCAATGCCTCCTATGATTGATGGAGAATGTGATGAAATGGTGGATTAAGCGGTGGATAGGGGACCGAATACTACTCTCGGGAGACACTCCGGAATTAAAAATCTCGGATGAAATACCATGCCAGAAAGCATATCCAGTGACACCCTCCGTGCACCCTCTAGCTGCCTTGCTCAAGAACATACCAAATTCGGGAGTCATTGCCTCTTGTCGGTCATATATTCCAACCCTCCAAGCGAATTCAACGAGGCTACACTCCCGATACTCACCCCCTAACCGGAATACCAAAGCTTGCGGCCAATGAGGGTCTTGGACAATCTCCAGGAATGTCACTGTTGAGAAAAACTCAACACAAAATTCCTTATACACCCGCTCTTGGATCCGAAACATGTTGCGCCATCCAGATCAAGTGAATGAATACCCATATCCAATAAACATTTTTGTCAAAAACGAGGACAACCTATCCACGAGCCCACTTCCCTCAACCGCGTCCAATTAATTGTAGGAGAAACTGCAATCTCTCGGTTGTAGAGCCACCCTAATTTGTTTTTCCATCGGCTCAAAACATTGCGGGACATCGTTGTGGGAAAATTGTAAAATGGGTGTAAACCCGCAACTCCAAGAGGTGCCTCCCGTCTAGGACCCATTTCTATAAAAACAAACAAGCAACAAACACAAAACCAAATATCCAATAAATTAGATAACCAGATAATAGTTTTGTTGATGCACAGGACTCACGTCGTGAGTCACATTAAACTCACGTCGTGAGTTCGCTATACACAACGAGGAATGGTCTAAAAAATCACAGGCCGTGACTAAATTTTTTATTAGGGTTTACTCATAAACCATTTTTAAGCACAATCGAGTAACATATAATGGATGAATAAAACAATTTGGGCCAAATTTCGACATTGACACATATGAAAAACCCTAGCCCCTAAATCAACAAATTAGTGAAAATTAATCAAAAGAAATAAGATACATTTACCTTTGTGATGAAGATTACATAAGCAAAAGGATTAAATTAAGTAGAACTATGTCAAAATTGGGTGGGGGACCAGAAAACGATCTTCACTTCGTGAGGAATAAACAAATGGTAGGTAAAACTGATTCCTTATCCTTTTATCTGTGGTCCCGAATAATTTACAACTCACGTCGTGAATCCGGAATGGTTCACGTCGTGAGTTTTATCTGGTCTGAAAATTGGGCCATTTAAATAAGAAGTGGGCTAAGGCATATATTGGGTCATTACTGAAATTGGGAAGGCTTACAAAAATATAGTTATCATATAAAATAACCATGCCCGTATTTTATCTAAATTCACGTCGTGAATACAAAATGGTTCATGTCGTTAGTTCTGTCTGATCATGAAATTCATTAATTTTTCCAATTTTAATTTTTATAAGATATGTAATAAGTGTTACCACTTTATTTTAATGACACCCTAGGCAGATAATAATTTGGATGACATGATCGACTTCCTAAGAACTAAAAATATGCTAAAAACTAAAGGGAAAAAGAAAAAAATTGCAAACCAAACTCGGGTTGCCTCCCGAGAAGCGCTTCTTTTTTAGGAGTCTTGAGTTGGACTGTAACATCCCGAAACTTCAGAAGTTCAAGGAAGGGCAAAAGTGTAAATAAAAGAAGGGACTCGACGAGTAGGTCCGCTTACTCGCTGAGTCGTAGCGGGATTCTGCCGCGGTTTAAGTGGCCAACTCGCCGATTCGGCGACTTGGACTCGATGAGTTGGTGCTGAAGAGAGAAAACTCTAATTCTAGGGGTTGTGCCCTATATAAAGCACATTATAACCCACCCTCAGCCTCTTTGCTACCCTCTTGAGATCCAGAAACCCTAGAATCGAGTGAGCCTCCAATGATAGAGAGAATAGAGCTTTGGAGGAGAAAATCTTGGAAAGGGACTTGAAGATCAAGAGGCTTGTTGCAAAGGAGTGGTGTAGATCCGGTATCTACTTCAGTTGGAGCATATATTGGAGGTAATAATCTGTTGCTTGGGCTCTTTTGTATCTAGATCTATTATCATTTGAGATTTGGGGCATTTTGGTATGATTGAGAGCTATTTCGAGTTAGAGGCTTAGATCTGAGGTTGCTACTCCAGATCTAGGCTTGTAATGGTCCATAATGTCATAAAGTTTTTGTTTAAGAGTTGTTGGTGAAGCCCCTTAGTCCTTAAACCTAGCCATAGTGTGTTTTGGGCCTATATCTCCTTGGTTTCACGTAAAGTTTGCAACTTCATGTGAGGGTTAGATTGTAGAAGGGTGGATCTATGGATTGGAGCCCCTGCATGGCTCGAAAAGCCACTGTTTAGATTGAGAACTAGAGAGACTCGGCGAGTCACATGGGTGTACTCGACGAGTTGTATGAACATGTGCATGGACTCGGCGAGTTGGAAGAACAACTCAGCGAGTCTGTTAAAGATTGCCTTGGACTCGACGAGTCTGTTCTTGGACTCGGCGAGTCATGACGCATAACCACAACCTCTTTTGGTTAAAGCCTTGGATTAAGTGAGTCGGTTGGCGACTCAGTGAGTTGGGCAGAATGGGACTCAGAGATCCTTGGACTCGGCAAGTCTTGGGGCGACTCGGCGAGTTAAGTTGTGCTATGAGAGTTTTCTGGGTATGGGAACTCGGTGAGTCGACGGGTTGACTCGGCGAGTAGAGTCAACCAAGAAGGTTGACTTTGACTGACGACTTTGACTTTGACCAAGAGCTGACCAGTTTCACTTCCAAGGGTACTTTGGTAATATTGGTATTTATGGAATTGGTTCTTTGGTAGTGTTTTGTGGTGAAGATCGTGTCGGTGGTCGGAGCAGCTTGGTCTTATCTTTTCAGTCGGCAATTACAGGTGAGTTATCCTCACTATACAAAGGAGTCTAAGGTACCAAGGCCGGCCCATTGGATATGTTATCTTAGTAGTGTTAAATGTTGAGTATGAGTTAGTGTTGCATGCTAGTGGTTATGCCAGTTAGGTAGACATGTAGGACTACCTGTGATGTTATACGATTATTACATGCTCAGTAGTTTTGTTACATGTTATGTGGGTTGGGTTGAGGCATACTTGAGAGTATAGATCTATACACAAGTATCACGCTCTCCCTCCAAGAGAGTATGGTTTATAATACAGGACTTGAAATGCATACGTGAGAGTACGTTGAAGTTGAATATCTCACAACACTTAGTTTAAATAGATTTACGAAAAAGAAAGTCTATATTTCATGCAGATGAAAGTATTTCATTTTCACAATGTTTACGTAAGAATGTAATGAATAACCTGCAAACTATACCCATTATAGTTTTTCCGAAAGTGTGTTCCATTTGGTGATAATAACTCGATAAAATACTAACTTTCTGTGGAAAGTATAATGTTGATATCGAAGTATTTTAAAAATATAGATGTTGTATTTAAATCTATATAAAGCGATATGTTTTCTCCTATTGCACTTGTATTCCTCCCCCCCCCCCCTAAAACATGAAAAAGACGTGAAAAAGTAGGGGTATGAACTCACTTGGTAAGTGTGACGATTCGAAGAAAGTGAGCTTTTTCTCGGGTGGCACTTTGACCGGAAAGTGGCGAGATTCTCGGGAATCTCGGGGCTTGGGACCTTCGTCGGGGCTGGGGTATGAAACCGGGAAGTCGGGATCGTCTCGGGATGCTAAATGTGGAGTAAGAATGAGAGAGAAGTAGGAAATGGTCAAGGAAAGTCAGAGGTCTCGCATCCTATATATAGGTGAGGAACACTGCCCTCGTACGATGGGCGTACACCGAAGTACGCGGGCGTGTACCTCATACGTTGGGCATACCCTCGTACGCGGGGCGTACTCGGACGTCACTGCTTACCGCATCATCGACTGTTGGACTTCGGACAGGACGGGGCATAGAGGCGTAGGGGCGATGTGGCCAATCCAAGGCCCTCCATTCAGTACGCTCGGCGTACTCCTTCGGATAAGCTTTGAAATGCGTGCCAAAAACTTCTAAAATGCGTAACTTTCGCATACGAGCTCCGTTTTTGACATTCTTTATATCCACGCGAAGGTGATTTTGAATTTATTTTGATTTATATTTTATTTAATAGGCCGAGACACGATAATTCCGTTAAAAATCTATAAATTCTTTATCTGATGTTCGTTTTCGTCTGTCTTTTTACCATTGTACTACTATTGTAGAGACCTTCATCTCTCGTTTAGGTTGCGTCGGCTAAAAATCGCTCGATCTTTATTTCGAGTTTTTAGCTGTCTACCGCTGTTAGGAAACTTAGAAAGTTTGTAACTTCTTCATATGAAGTCAGATTTGGGCGTTCTGGTTTAACGTAATCTACGAATTTCGTTTAGATACCTAAGGCTAAAATGCATTTTATTGAAATTTCACTTTTTACGTTTAGAAATGTTTTACTGGGTGTGTCGTGGATTTTCGATTGGTCATAACTCCTTCGTTAGAACTCAGATTTGAGTGTTCTTTATGTTTTTGGAAACCTTGGAACGATATCTAACATTTTATGCATCCCAATTTAGATTTTAGAACACTTTATTTTTTAAGCTAATTTCGTTGATTCCAAATAGTTCGTTGTATTTGACTTTTTGAATGTTACATTGATTTGAAAAATATCGGGTTGTCACATCATCCCCCCGTTAGAGGGAATTTCGTCCCGAAATTTAATCTAAGATAGGGTTTATGGGTTAGGAAAAAGATGCGGGTACTTTTTTTTCATCTGTTCATCGCGTTCCCAGGTGTATTCAGGTCCTCGCTTGGCGTTCCAGCGGACCTTCACAATGGGTATGCGACTTTGTTTAGTTCTTTAAATTTCCCAATCCATGATCTCTACTGGCTCTTCTACAAATTGGAGATTCTCGTTGATTGCAATTTCATCCAGAGGGATAACGAGGGTCTCATCGGACAAGCACTTCTTTTAGGTTTGATATGTGAAAGGTAGGGTGTACGTTGTTGAGTTCCTGTGGTAATCGAAGTTTGTAAGCCACCGGGCCGATCCTGGCAAGGATCTCAAATGGTCCAATGTACCTTGGGTTTAGCTTTCCACACTTTCTGAAATGTATTAAACCCTTCCAGGGCGAGACTTTTAGTAGGACACGCTCTCCAACCTGGAATTCCAAGGGTTTCCATCTTTTATCCGCATAACTCTTTTGTCTGTCTTTTGAAGCCTTCAGTCGCTCCTGGATCTGAACAATCTTCTCCATAGTTTCTCTTATGATTTCTGGCCCAGTGAGAGTGCTATTCGTTGCCTGTCCTCTTGCTAGTTGTGTGTCACCCACTTCAGCCCAGCACAGAGGTGATCTGCACTTACAGCCGTAGAGATGCTAGTGTGGTAGCTATTATTGTACGAAAACTCGACCAATGGTAGATGGGTGTCCCATGCCTTTCCAAAATCGATTACACAAGCTCTCAGCATATCTTCTAAGGTTTGTATGGTTCTCTCACTCTGGCCGTCGGTCTGCGGGTGATAAGCGGTACTCATGTCCAACCTCGTTCCTAGAGATCTTTGTAGCGACTGCCAAAACCTCGAGGTGAATCTACTATCTCGGTCCGAGATAATGGATATTGGCACACCATGCAGTCAGACAATTTCCCTGATGTATGTTCTAGTTAGCTTCTCCAGTTTATCCGTTTCTTTGATTGGCAGGAAGTGCGCGGGTTTAGTTAACCTGTCGACGATCAACCAGATGGTGTCGAGTTCGCTTGTTGTCTTGGGCAACTTGGTTATGAAGTCCATGGTAATCCGCTCCCACTTCCATTCGGGTATTTCAGGTTGTTGCAACAGTCCCGAAGGCTTTTGGTATTCCGCCTTGACTTTGGCGCAAGTCAGACATTTGCCTACGTAGGTAGCAATTTCGGCTTTCATGTTCAGCCACCAATACAGTTTCTTGAGGTCCAAATACATTTTATCTGAATCGGGATGTATGGAGTATCGTGTCTTATGGGCTTCATCCATGACAACATCTCTGAATCCGCCAAACTTCGGCGTCCAGATCCGATTCTTGAAGTAACGAACTCCGTCATCCTTGATTTCAAGATCCTTATCCTCGCTGCATTAGAACACATCCAAGTCCTTGGTTTGACGCATCACAGTAGACCACAAAGTCTTCTATTCCTTCTGGTAAGTTTAAAATAGGCGCACTGCATAGGGCTCGCTTTAGTGTTTGAAACGCGATGTCTTGCTTTTCTCCCCAATCGAAGGTTACACTCTTCTGAGTCAGGGTGGTAAGCGGCTTAGCAATTTTTGAGAAGTTTTGTATGAACCTTCGGTAATACCCGGTGAGGCCCAAGAATTGTCGGATTTCCGTTAGAGTCCTTGGAGTTGTATAGTTCTCAATTGCCTTGATTTTGGACAGGTCCACGTGTATTCCCGCTTAGCTGACCACGTGACCTAGGAAATCTACTTCCCGAATCCAAAATTCACACTTTGAGAATTTTGCATATAGCTTCTCTGTCCTTAATGTATCCAAAACTTGGCGGAGGTGTTGGCTATGTTCTTCTTGGCTTCTTGAATAGATGAGTATATCATCTATGAACACAATCACAAATTTATCCAGAAAGGGACTGATGGGTTTTGGTCCTAAGAACATCCTATGTGCTCATACAAACCCTAATTCTTGGATCTAGGTTTCTCTATTGTACATGCAAGTTATCCAAGACTATAAACCCTAATCCTAGCATACAAGTAATCATATTAACATAAGAATGGGTTTAAGATATTACCTTGATTGTTATGTAGCAATAACAATCCCAAATCTCCTTGTATTGACTTTGGAAGGCTTAGAGTCACAAGTGTCACTCCTCTAATGGTTCACAAACACCATAAGCAAGAGGATGAAGAGGAGAGAGGATGGAGGCTACCAAAACTCGTGTGAAACCCTGGCAAGAAGCTTAGCCACGTTTTTGGTCCTTAAGGGATCTATATATAGTAAGGCAATTAGGGTTATCTAACATGGAAAACCTAATTTGGATGCTTAAGCCCTAAGCAACCCATGAAGCCCTTTCCTTAAGGCCTAGGACGATTTCATATGGGCTTCCCCCATAGAACTCGTCCACCTTATAATAAAAGGCAATCCATGGCCCAAATTGCAATTATCTTATAATTACAATTCCAGTCCCTTAAGTTTAATTAATCTCTTTTAGTCACAAAACTAATTACCAATTAATTCTTGACTAATATTAATTAAACAATATGATTTCTCCTTTAATATATTATTCCCATAATATATTAATAAATCATATTTAATCCTTTCTCTCCATAATTCATCCTATCAAGTTGCTTTGGTGAAGGCAACCCAAAAGGACCATGCACCATCGGGTCAAGTACATACCAAAATAGTTATGGACTTAGACACTAATCCAACAGTCTCCCACTTGGATAAGTCTAATAACTATTATGCGTATGACTTCAGATCTTGCTCTGCAATCGTAGCTTTCCAAAGCCGCTGTCAACTCTGATCCTATCAGATACGCGTGTCCTTAAGATAAGGGATCATATATTCCTCCATTCTAGATATCATATGAGATATGATTTCAAATCATTCTCTTTGTATTATATCTCGATTCCCGATTTATGACGACTGACTAATTGAACAAATCAAATTAGCCCTAGCCCGGCCGAGCATTTACGTTTGTCATCACTAAATCATCGAGGGGCCCAAAGATATCGCTTTTATCCTACTTTGGATAAAAGGAACGGATAAACTTTGATACAATGCTCGCTTGCACTCACGCATCGAATCACACACAACAATATGTTTTATAACACCAAGTTACTAGTGCGTTTACATATTATCAATGTGCAACCGATTCGCAAGATACAACTCACACATCTCGGTTTCAAGAATATAAGATGTTATCGTCTCTCTAATCACTCGTGATGCAATTCATGGAGTGATCCAAGTGAGCGTGGGTTTAATCCAATGCTCAAATCATATTCGTAAGCACTCATGAACGTTGCAGCAAACATTTGCTTATGTCTAATACTCTTTTAGACATTCCACACACCAATTCACGACAGTCTTCATTCATACCTACTTCCAACGTATGAATAACTGTGGCCCGTTCGAATAATTTGATTATTCTTAATAAACTCAATTATTCTGGAAGTCAAAACATGCAAATTGAAACACAAGAATAATACTAATCCCATATGGCCTCAAACCTTTGATTATAAATAAAACTCCTTTCATTTATCACCATATCTATTACTCATTATTTGTCGTTTTGGGTAATCAACTTCTTACTTGAATTATTACACTTGTCCCATGCTCTTAGCATGCACACAATGTTTACCTATGGTTCTTACTTTTGTGAAATAGATCAAATTGAACACATTTCCAATCACTCTCATTTCACAACTCCAAATCCTTGTTCATAAGTGTGAGAATATCAAATTCTTGTTACTTATAAAATATGCTAGATTCTAACATTCTATACAATGATCCTTTCGTAATGTCACTGCACCAAAGTCACAAAGACTATTGCCAATGATATTACAAAGTCCTCTATCGGACATTGTTACAAGACAATTCCTTAGATATGATGTCTCTCACTCAAAGTACATTCCTTTGAACATCCTTTTGCATAAAGGTTTCTAATCTAGTCATAGATTTTCAATATTCAATTCCCAATACGGATACATTTCCATATTTTCCATATGACAACTTATTCTTAATAGAATCTTATCTATTCGTAATGATGTCAATATGGTCCATCCAATATGAAACATTTCCATAATTTCCATATGACAACTCATTCTTAATAGAATCTTTTCTATTCATAATAATGTCCATATGGTCCATTCAATACCATGCTTCCAACTACTCACAAGCAACCAATCCTCGTCGAACTTTGGATTGTCCTTTGATAGTTGTTTAATTATTTTAGTCAAAAACAATTCTAGTCCCTTTTCCCTCCAAATGTGCTCGACATTTGGAAAATTTTAGAATGGTCAAACATTAAAGCATTTGCAATCCATCCTATACCCGAAGCGTATGGGACACGACGCATAATGTTTTATTTGCTATGTTCTCAAAATTCGAATTGTGAAGAGGAATGTCGTAATCATAATCGGAATTTTAAGAACACACTATGTACCTTTGACTAAATTTATTAACATTTCTCAACCTAAGCCTTTAGATTTAAAATGAAGCATAATATTCTCTCCCTTAATTATAGCAAAACAACTATTCCATCCTTGCAACTTTGCAAAGAATGACTCTTGTTTTCTATAATTAATATTGCCAACTTGCAATACTTTCCATAATAATCATACAATCATAACTTTTATGCTCCCACTATCATGATGATTACTATTAAAACATAACACTTATGCTCCCACTAGCTTCGACATGTATTCATAAACATCTTAACTTTCAGAAAAACAATACCTATTGAATTTCTTAAGTCCATGTTTCTAATACTTAATGCTTTGATAATCTTTTATCAAGGCCTCTTAAACTTATACACCTTTGCCTTAGATAGTTCATATGTGTGTGTAAACAATTTCCAAACCTCACAATTCAAATTATGGAAAGGGATACCGTAACCATAATTGAATTCGAGAATGCAATTTTACAATCACTATCTTCTTAAAATCTTTCTTAGTGAAAGAATTTCCTCACAATCATTTTCATGAAGGAGGAAATCTTATGACACTTAGATTTAAACGGTGTATTTGTTCCTATCCATGTGAATTTGTCAAAACCAAAGTTTACGACAAATTCAAACTCATATGGATCGAACTTTCGTAATCTTGATTTCTTGCCTTATGGTAGCACAGCTGCCCACCATGTCTTCCAAGTAGTTAAGCAGCTCACCCTTTCCTATCAATGTACCTTTCATTGATTAAGGTTCCTTGCCTTTTATGCGTTCAAATGAGAACTCATAGAACTCATATGCATAATTAACTCAATTGGAACAACACAGAAACAAAATAATGTCAACACGATAGGTTGTAAAGCTCAACTCGTGTGCTAGTGATGATCAATAAGGTCTATTTGTTCTTGAAACCTTTCAAGACCATTAAGACTCCCACTGACTTCTTGACATATAAGATTCTCTTGTCAACAAACATTTCTTGACAAACAAATATTCAAGAGTTAGTGTAGCTTTTATCAAAACACTTCATAAATTGGTCCTAGTTGGTCTTTGTCTTATCCAAGACATCACAACTCTCCACATTTGATGAATGTTATAAACCTTCTTAACACTTCTCACTCATTGTCACAATCTTAACTTTAAGACTTGCTTGGAATGAAGTATGATTGACTTCTTGATTTAATCATCTCTTCAATTCTTGATTCCTCTTCTTAGACATACAATTGTACTAAGACTCACTTAGAGGATCAATTAAGATATGGTTCTTAATCATTAAGACCTATCATAAATCATAAAAGCTAATCTCCCTGCTTCTTAGAATGGAGAAACTTTTATCTTTCTGCCTACATGATTCTTTTTATTCGTTTTGCTATTGATTTAAACTTTTTCAATCAATTCATAATTACACTTAATCTTGTAAGTTTAATCATATTTACTAAACCTTTAGTAAATCATGACGAATATCATTGTTACTCTTATGGGGAACTTGATCAACACGCAACTTTGTGTGCTCGATCTCCTAGTCCTTCACTTGACACTTTGTCAATGAATTAGTCTAATTATCAAATATGAGATTTCTCATTCATCGTGCAACCAAGTTGCATGATTCCAAGTTTCTGTCCAATTGAAACTTGGGCGATGAGAAACTCTCCCTATTTGGTAAACTCTCGACTTTCCATAAATAACATAACAAGAACCAAATCCATTATTGCTAATAATAGAAACATTCAAACATCAATTTTTCATATACGTCATTGCAAGGATAAATAAATAAAATCAAATTAAAATTTATTTTTATTGCAGAAAAATTTGTCCTTACAATGCAATTCATTGAAAAACTATGCTAATACATCTTTCTTAGCAATCTAATTCTAACTATAAGTAGTAGCTCAAGAATCTAATCTTCGAGAAATGCGATCGAAATCCATTCCTTCACGGTAAGATTCTTCTCACTTCTTCCCTTAAGCTTCCTTACTTTTCTTCGATCCTACAAAACATCAATTGTAATCTTATCACATTATGTATTAAGAATCTAGAATAGAAGCTTAAAAGAGTTAGTTAATGGATTTTACCTATATTAGAGCCATACGTTTCGACTCTCCCATCTCTTAGATCTCTTAGGTAAATGGGGCAGCTTCGTCTCCAATGCCCTTTCTCTTGGCAATAAAAGCAAATTGACTCTTTAGGAACATGACATGGAACTACTTTAGACATTGCCTTTCTCTTATGATCAAACCTTTCGATCATAGCATGTCTTTCGTTGCCATTGTCTATATCCATAGAGGTCTTGAAGGCAGATTCACCAATCAACTTTGCTTTTCTATTACGCCAAACCATTGCTGATTCAACAACAATAAGCATATAGGTGAGATCTATAAGGGTCACGTCACGGTTCGTCATATAGTACTCTCTTACGAACTCACTATATGAGTTAGGAAGTGACTGAAGAACCCAATCAACAGCCATTTCCTCATAGACAACGGATCCCAACATTCTTAACCTATCAATGTGTGACTTCATCCCTAGGACGTGTGCACACACCGACTTTCCTTCTTTATGTTTACTTGCCAAAAGGGCTTGAGTGATCTTGAACTTTTCAAGCCTTCGAACTTGTGGGTTAGGGAGAATAATTGGAGGAGGAGGAGGAAGTGAAGTATGATCACTTGTTCCTCGATCGAATCGTGGAATATCATCTTCATGTGGAATGCTTGTTCCACGGGATTTGAGAAGACCATAGTTGTCGAACTTTGACATCTACAAAACGGGAGAAAACGAATTCAAGTTAGTTGATTGATTGAGTCCTTAGTAAATCACCCAAATGAGATACTAAGGCTAGGACCCAACACAATATTCTACAACTCGGGAGAGGGATGTCGTAACCCAAATTGCAGAACATTTGAAGGTAAGTGAATGACGATTCACTAATATCCACCATGAAAAACGAAAAAGAAATTTAAGTTTTAAATCTATGAAAACTCCTAGATCCTTTGAGATTCATTGAACATTTCAATGGCATGTTTAAATCTCGATATGCCCCTCTTGTTTGTGACTGGGATGCCGAGGATCACAAAGCGGGTGTGAATAACCATGCAAACTACATGGTGCCCTCACATGTTACAGTCACATATTCGATGTGCTGGTAAACCACACACGCTCCAACGAACTATGACAAACATTGAGTCACCCTTTGCTACCATTGCTTAGAACCATTTAGTGTGCCGGTAAACCACACACGCTCCACTAACGTCTTCGCAAGGGCACAAAGTGTAATTTCATGGAATTGCATCAATTCACTTTTGCCTAAGTAACTAAGATTGGGAATTTCAATGAAAACATTTAGTTACTTTAATAATTCATTATACTTATAATGGAAGGTTTCGTCCTATCCTACCCGTTCGGCTAACGACCCTCCACTAGTCAAGAGTGCGGTGGGTAAGAGTGGATACCCATTCAATCGTCATTTTATAGGCAATTTCCTTAAACACCCCTTATAGACCAGCTTCGTGAATGAGGCCTACTAATGGTAAGACTGACTTTTACTCATACATATATAATGTTAGACTTTTAATGTTATATATATAGTATAGGGTGTATTTTACACTTTTAAAATATTAGGTGGTCAAATTTAACAATTATACTTTTAATTCAATTAAATTTTAAACCAAAAACTTTATGGATTTATTAAACCTCTTTTAATTATACACCTTAATTAATTAATAAAACCATAAGGGTGTGATTTGAACTTTTTCAAAACAATACTAGAGTTTTTAGAATTTAACATTCCTAATTCAACTTTTAATCAACTTTTAAATTCCAAAACTTGAGGGCAGGTTTTTTTGAAACATTTCAAAACATTAGGGTTTAGAATTTAAATATACATCAAAATTAAACTATTAATTCTAAATTTAAATTCCAAAACTTGAGGGCAAGTTTTGAAACCTTTTTCAAAACATTAGGGTTTCAATTATTTAAATTTCAAAACAACAAAACTTTTGGGTTTAAATTTAAACTATAAAACCTAAAGGGGAAAATATGAAACTTTTCATAACAACAAGGATCAAATAACAAATAATCTAAATTAACAATTAATCACATAATTATCCATATTTGATTTATTTAATGATTTCTTGCAAAACAATTTATCAATTTAGTCAAAATAATTAATCAATTATCACATAAGGAAACAATTATCTTATTAATTGATAAATATGTTCAATTAGATCAAGAATATAGTCAAATATATCATAAAATCGGATTTATATTGATCTAATATGATAAGGTAACTATCCCAAAGCAAAAACAGCAAGAAATCCCAATATATGCTCCATCTGACGAGTTGACTCGTCGAGTCAAGCTTGGACTCGTCGAGTCTGCATGGACTCGGCGAGTTCAGCTATGGACTCGGCGAGTCCAGCCTCCAGAAACCAAAAAATCGAATTTTTCAAACATATCAAGCATCAATACAATAGAAACCAACCTGGCTCTGATACCACTGATGGGTTTTGGTCCTAAGAACATCCTATGTGCTCATACAAACCCTAATGCTTGGATCTAGGTTTCTCTACTGTACATGCAAGTTATCCAAGACTATAAACCCTAATCCTAGCATACAAGTAATCATATTAACATAAGAATGGGTTTCTGAGGGTTTCCGTCTTTTATCCGCATAACTCTTTTGTCTGTCTCTTGAAGCCTTCAGTCGCTCCTGGATCTGAACAATCTTCTCCATAGTTTCTCTTATGATTTCTGGCCCAGTGAGAGTGCTATTCGTTGCCTGTCCTCTTGCTAGTTGTGTGTCACCCACTTCAGCCCAGCACAGAGGTGATCTGCACTTACAGCCGTAGAGATGCTAGTGTGGTAGCTATTGTTGTACGAAAACTCGACCAATGGTAGATGGGTGTCCCATGCCATTCCAAAATCGATTACACAAGCTCTCAGCATATCTTCTAAGGTTTGTATGGTTCTCTCACTCTGGCCGTCGGTCTGCGGGTGATAAGCGGTACTCATGTCCAACCTCGTTCCTAGAGATCTTTGTAGCGACTGCCAAAACCTCGAGGTGAATCTACTATCTCGGTCCGAGATAATGGATATTGGCACACCATGCAGTCAGACAATTTCCCTGATGTATGTTCTAGTTAGCTTCTCCAGTTTATCCGTTTCTTTGATTGGCAGGAAGTGCGCGGATTTAGTTAACCTGTCGACGATCAACCAGATGGTGTCGAGTCTGCTTGTTGTCTTGGGCAACTTGGTTATGAAGTCCATGGTAATCCGCTCCCACTTCCATTCGGGTATTTCAGGTTGTTGCAACAGTCTCGAAGGCTTTTGGTATTCCGCCTTGACTTTGGCACAAGTCAGACATTTGCCTACGTAGGTAGCAATTTCGGCTTTCATGTTCGGCCACCAATACAGTTTCTTGAGGTCCAAATACATTTTATCTGAACCGGGATGTATGGAGTATCGTGTCTTATGGGGTTCATCCATGACAACATCTCTGAATCCGCCAAACTTCGGCGTCTAGATCCGATTCATGAAGTAACGAACTCCGTCATCCTTGATTTCAAGATCCTTATCCATTCCTCTTAACGCTTCACTTGCCACGTTTTCGGATTTCAAGGCTTCTATTTGAGCTTCCTTGATTTGTGTGGATAGGTGTGAATGGATAGTCATGGTTAAGGATATCACTCGGCGGCCCAAGTATTCCTTTCGGCTGAAGGCATCAGCTACTACGTTAGCTTTCCCGGGATGATAATGAATTTCACATTCATAATCGTTTAGTAGTTCTACCCACCGTCTTTGTCGCATGTTGATTTCTTTCTGGTTGAGGATATGCTGGAGGCTTTTATGATCGGTGAAGATTGTACATTTCGTGTCGTAGAGATAGTGTCTCCAGATCTTTAGAGCGAAAACGACTGCTCTTAGTTCAAGGTCGTGTGTCGTGTAGTTTACTTCGTGCGTCTTCAATTGTCTTGAGGCGTAGGCGATGACCTTTCCTCGCTGCATTAGAACACATCCAAGTCCTTGGTTTGACGCATCACAGTAGACCACAAAGTCTTCTATTCCTTCTGGTAAGGTTAAAATAGGCGCACTGCATAGGGCTCACTTTAGTGTTTGAAACGCGATGTCTTGTTTTTCTCCCCAATCGAAGGTTACACTCTTCTGAGTCAGGGTGGTAAGCGGCTTAGCAATTTTTGAGAAGTTTTGTATGAACCTTCAATAATACCCGGTGAGGCCCAAGAATTGTCGGATTTCCGTTAGAGTCCTTGGAGTTGTACAGTTCTCAATTGCCTTGATTTTGGACAGGTCCACGTGTATTCCCGCTTAGCTGACCACGTGACCTAGGAAATCTACTTCCCGAATCCAAAATTCGCACTTTGAGAATTTTGCATATAGCTTCTCTGTCCTTAATGTATCCAAAACTTGGCGGAGGTGTTGGCTATGTTCTTCTTGGCTTCTTGAATAGATGAGTATATCATCTATGAACACAATCACAAATTTATCCAGAAAGGGACTGATGGGTTTTGGTCCTAATAACATCCTATGTGCTCATACAAACCCTAATTCTTGGATCTAGGTTTCTCTATTGTACATGCAAGTTATCCAAGACTATAAACCCTAATCCTAGCATACAAGTAATCATATTAACATAAGAATGGGTTTAAGATATTACCTTGATTGTTATGTAGCAATAACAATCCCAAATCTCCTTGTATTGACTTTGGAAGGCTTAGAGTCACAAGTGTCACTCCTCTAATGGTTCACAAACACCATAAGCAAGAGGATGAAGAGGAGAGAGGATGGAGGCTACCAAAACTCGTGTAAAACCCTGGCAAGAAGCTTAGCCACGTTTTTGGTCCTTAAGGGATCTATATATAGTAAGGCAATTAAGGTTATCTAACATGGAAAACCTAATTTGGATGCTTAAGCCCTAAGCAACCCATGGAGCCCTTTCCTTAAGGCCTAGGACGATTTCATATGGGCTTCCCCCATAGAATTCGTCCACCTTATAATAAAAGGCAATCCATGGGCCAAATTGCAATTATCTTATAATTACAATTCCAGTCCCTTAAGTTTAATTAATCTCTTTTAGTCACAAAACTAATTACCAATTAATTCTTGACTAATATTAATTAAACAATATGATTTCTCCTTTAATATATTATTCCCATAATATATTAATAAATCATATTTAATCCTTTCTCTCCATAATTCATCCTATCAAGTTGCTTTGGTGAAGGCAACCCAAAAGGACCATGCACCATCGGGTCAAGTACATACCAAAATAGTTATGGACTTAGACACTAATCCAACAGGGACGACATACTCGGTTCATCAAGTCCATGAATACTGCTGGTGCATTTGTCAATCCAAAGGGCATCACTACAAAATCGTAGTGACCATAGCGAGTTCAGAATGCCGTTTTGGGAATGTCTCCTTCCAGAACTTGCAGCTTGTGATATCCAGATCTTAGATCAATCTTTGAGAAGTAGCTTGCTCCTTGTAGTTGGTCGAACAGATCGTCTATGCGCGGTAGGGGATATCGGTTCTTGATCGTCAGTTTGTTCAGTTCTCGGTAATCAATGCACATGCGAAAAGATCCATCCTTCTTCTTTACGAACAGGACCGGTGCTCCCCATGGTGAGAAGCTCGGTCTGATGAAGCCCTTGCTCAGCAGCTCGTTTAGTTGACTGGACAGTTCCTGCATCTCGGCTGGGGCTAGACGGTAGGGCGATTTTGCTACTGGGGTAGCTCCGGTTATCAAGTCGATCCTGAACTCGACTTGGCGCTTCGGTAGGACTCCTGGAAGATCTTTTAGGAAGACGTCTGGGAAATTGCAGACTTCCGGAATATCTTTAATGTCTTTTGATTCTCGTTTCTTGTCTACCACGTGGGCTAGAAAGGCATGATATTCCTTGCGAAGATATTTTTGGGCTTTGACGCAGGAGATGATTTGTAAATTTGTACTAGGTTTGTCACCATAAATGACAAGAGTTTTGCTGCTTGGCAGATTGAGGCGAATGGCCCTTTCGTGACAAAGTATATCGGCATGGTGAAGGCTTAACCAGTCCATACCGATGATGACATCAAAACTTCTTATAGTAATTGGCATAAGATCGATTTGAAACAAGTGCTCATTTAAATTTAATGTACAGCCTATGTACATATCGTTTGTGCTTTCCGTTTTACCGTTTGCCATTTCTGCAGTGAATATTTTATTGAGTGCTTAGGGTTTTTGATTAAGTAAGTGTTTGAATTTATTACTCATGAAACTCCTCTCCGCACCGCAGTCAAAGAGTATGCATGCATAAATGTCGTTGAGGAGAAACGTACCCGTAACCACCGTGGGATCAGCTATTGCTTCGTTCTGCCCTATTGTCAGCACTCTTCCCACACCGCCAGTATTCTTTGCCTTAGGGAAATCCCTCTTGAAGTGCTCAGTTTCACCACACCCATAACATGCCTGGCTTACTCCAGTACCAGGAACTTGGGTGATTGGTCGCGTCGGTGCCTTACAGAAACAGGCAGTATGCCCTTTCCTATCGCAGTTTTTACAGTGCATCTCCCGGCAATTACCGTGGTGATGGTAATTGCATTTGTTGCACTTTGGCAGGTTCCCAGCATATTGCTTCGTTGGTGCGGGGGTAGCGGGAATAACAGTGGGGGTAGTAGCGGCATGGACCGCCACTATTTATTTCTTTGAAGGTTCTTGCGAAGTTTGACCTTTTCTCATGTTCCAAAATTTCTTCTTGTTGTTTTTGTTGGCATTGTTGTCATTGTTGTTGCTTCCTTTGGTTGGTTCTAGGACGATGGTTGTGACACTTTGGCAGACCCCATGGTCAACGAGAGATTGCGCCAGTTCCTTGGCGCTATCGAACGTTGTGGGTTTGGAGGCTAGCACACTTCCTCGAAGCCGGGGTGACAGCCCCGAGATATACCTTTCCACCTTTTGGCTTTCCAGAATCATCATTCCTGGGCAAAGTATTATCAAGTCACAGAATCTATTTGTATAGCCTGTGATGTCTGAGTCTACCATCGTAAGGCCCCAAAGCTCCTGCTCGAGCTTCTGAATCTCGCCTCTTGGACAGTACTCTCGTAGTAGCATTCATTTCAAGTTCTCCCTGTTGGATTAATGTCTAAGTCCATAACTATATTTGGTATGTACTTGACCCGACCCGGCATGGTCCATTTGGGTTGCACTTCACCGACACAATTTATATGGATAATCTTTTGAGAATAGTATGTTTATGATTAATATTAATATATTATAAGTTCTAATATATTAATATGGAATCATATTATTTAATTAGTATTGATCAAGAATTAATTTATAATTAATTAAGTGATCAAAAGGAACTAATTAAATATGAACTCTTATATATATGGAATGGGCCAAGTTCATTTAGGTTGAGCTAAGCTTTCATGGATAGTCCATAGATTGTTTAACCCATGGATCCTAGGAAATGAAAGGTCATGGGTATTAGGGTTTAACCCTAATCCTCCACACTATATAAAGATGTAATTGGTTGGTGAAATTGGCACTAGTGTGGTACACTAAGAAGGGCTAGCTAATTTCACTAGAGAGAACCAAGTATCCATATTCTCTAAAGTCTTCCAAGGTGTTTTGGTGATTTGTGATTCCATTTGAGGCTTCCACACTATTGGGGCTAAGCTCTTAAAGCTTGAAGACATCAAGCTACATCAAAAGGTATGTCATCTAACTAGTACTTTGTAGTTTAAGAACTTCATAATATGCTAGTTAGGATTAAAGCCTTGGAAAGTTCTTATTTGCATGTATTGTAGAGAAAACATAGATCCAAGGTTTATAGAGTTGCATGTACACCATAGGAGTGTTAGAATGCTCATAACCCAACAGTGGTATCAGAGCCTAGGCTTGTTTTCTTGTTATACTTGCAAAACTGCTTAAAAAATCGAAATCGTTGTTGTCTGATCATCAGACTCGGAGAGTCCATCAAGAGACTCGGCGAGCCCATGCCTAAAAAGTGATCAAATCGATCCAACTCGCCGAGTTGGTTCATGCACTCGACGAGTTGGAACCCCAGATCGCATAAATTCGACTCTTTTGGCTAGAAATGGACTAGGAACATTACCCTAAGTTGTTTTTGAACTTATAAACTTGTTTTTGATGTGGTAATGTTCATGCTAATCCAATTTCAAAGATAATTGTCAATAGATTCATGTTTTGTATTAGTTTAAGGTTTAGACTAATTACATGAAAAATTTTGATTTGAATTATCTTGTTCTTATGAGTTGCTTAGATTAATAGAAAAGTTGAGTGAAATAGTTGTTTTCAATCCAAATTAATCTAAGAGTTGATTCTAAAATGTGTTTTTGTAACTTGTCCTCAAGTTATATGAAAAGTCACATTTAAGTTTCATAAAACTCATAAAAGTTGGCAAAGGTTACAAAATGAAGAGTCTAGTTCTAATTAAATGGTGTTATGACTCCATAATTTGTCCTCAAGTTATGGAGGACCAAGAGTCTCTTCATTAAATAATAAATTAAAAAAAAGTGTAACCTTAATTAATTCCATAAGTTATAAAATAAAGAAAAGTTAATTCTTTTATTAGTTTAAAGTCTTCCATAACTTATCCTCAAGTTATGGAACTTGAAGAGTTTTTGGATTAAAACTACTTTAAACACATAAGTTATGGAATTAATTAGTTTTGAATAGTTTCAAAACTTTCCCTCAAGTTTTGGAATTTGTAAAGTTTTCTCTTATGAATACTTTAATTCCAAGTTAGCCCTTAGAATTTTAAAAGTTAAAATTCAACCCTTATACTTTATAATATTATAAGTTAATAATATATATATATATGTATAAGAGTAAAGTCAGTCTTACCGCTAGTACGCCTCATTCACGAAGTCGGTCTATAAGGTGGGTATAAGGTTGTTGCCTATAAAATGGCAACTTAATGGGTGTCCACTCTCACCCACTGCTTGCTTGACTGGTGGAGGGTCGTTAGCTGAACGGGTTTGACAGGACTAGAATTCTCCCTTCATTAAAAGTATTAATGATAAATACTAAGTAACTAAACTCTTAATAATACCCAATCTTAGTTACTTAGGAAAATGTGAATAAGGTGCTAATCCATGAAATTACACTTTGCACTTTGTTTAAGTCGGTTAGTGGAGCGTGTGTGGTTAACCGGCACGCTAACTCGTATTTAACAAGGTAGGCAAAGGGTAACTTAATGTTTATCATAGTATCGATGGAGCGTGTGTGGTTAACCGGCACATCGATTGAGGGGTAAACACTTAAGGGTACCAAGTAATTTGCATGGTTACTTCACACCTTGTTTTGGGATCCTCGGCATCCCAGTCACAAAACCTGAAGGGCACACTCGAGATTGAAACATGCCATTGAACAGTTCAATGAATCTCAAAGATCTAGGAGTTTCAAAAACCAATTAAAACCTAATAATACATTTCGTTTATCTTTGTGGAAATTGGTGAATCGTCATTCACCTACCTTCAAATATTTTATAGCTTGGATTACGGCATCCTTCTTCTAAGTTATAAAATAGTTTGTTGGGTCCTAGCCTTAATATTTCATATTGGGTGTCATATTAAGGACTTAAGATCAACTATCTTGAATATCTCCCAAAAGATGTCTGGTTTAGACATTTATGATCTTCCCAAATCTCTTGAAACAAGCTTTCCTAAATGAAGATGATGTCCCATGGAAATCATACTTCTTTCACCTCCTCCAGTTATTCTCCCTAACCCACAAGTTCAAGGTCACTCAAGCCCTATTGGCAAGGCAAGGTCTAGGTGTGATCACATCTTGGAGATGTAGTCACATATTGACTAGCCGGGAGAGTTGGGTGTCAAAGTCTTGAGAAAGTTGGTGGTTCAATCACTTTCTAAGTCACATAGTGAGTTCCTTTGGGACACCTATGAAACAGACTATGACAAGACCCTTAATGATCTTATCTATTTGTTAAGATCAACTTCCTTAAAACTTGATGGACATTGACAATAGTGACACAGGAAATCCAGAAAAGCATTCTCTTCCCAATGGAAAGGGATCGGCCATAGTCAACTCGGTTGACCAAATGGTAAAGAGAAAAACTAAGTCTATGATAGTCCCGTGTACCATTATCAAAGGGTCCATATGTTTATATTGCCAAAGAAAAGGGCATTGATTGCGAAGCTGCCAAATTTACCTAAGGATGTTAAAGTCAATAAGTTTGACTCTACTTCAGGTAAAGTCCACTATATAACTCTGCTAAGTTTCTATTCTGATATTCTTGATACATGATGTGACTGGGTCACATGGTGATGTTTTAAGAATCAAAGAAAAAGTGAAGAAACTTAAAGAAAGAATATGTTGAATCTGATCGCGTAGATGGATTTCTATCGCATGGTTTGAAGATCGGATTCTTGAGCTACTTCTTAGGAGTTATGAGATATTGCTTAAGAATAGATAACAGCAAGTTTTCATATGGATTGTAAGGATAAGTTTTTCCGCATAGTTTTAAAATAAAAGAAAATTTTTGATTTTATTTATTTTAAAATATCCTTATAATGGCATCTGAGGAAAAAAAAATTGTTGCTTATATGATTCCATTAATAGCAAGAGTGGAAATATGAAATTGATTCTTTCATTTGTGGTAATGTCTAAATTTACCAAATAAGGAAAGATTCTCATCACCCAAGTTTCAATTGGACCGGAACTTGGAATCATGCAAGTTGTATAGCATGATGAATGAGAACTTTCAAGTATTGGAAAATTAAGACTAATTACTTGTTCACATGGATGTGTGAGTCAAGTGAAGGACTAAGGGATCGAGTACACAGTCTTGTGCACTGATTAAGTCCACCACAAAAGATCGATAAGATTATTCGTCATAATTTACTATAGCTCAGTAAATATGGTTATACTTACAAGCTTAAGTGTAATTATGAGACATTGGAAAAGGTTCCAATGTATGGCAGAGCGAATAAGAAGAATCAAATTAGGCAGAAGGATAAAAGTTTCTCAAATCTGAAAAGATGGCAGAGAGTACTTTCGTATCAATTTTGTGATCATCTTAATGATTTAGAGACCTTATCACAATTCATCCTCTAAGAGCCTTCTTATAGCTAAGAAGAGGAACTTGAATTGTTGAAGTGGTTAAATCAAGAATATGATTCATACTTCGTTCCAAAAACAATTCTTAGAGTTATACTCTAAGATTGTAACTTGAGTGATATGTCTTAAAGAAGGTTTAAAACTCTTGTACATTTGAAATTTGTAAGTTGTGATGTTTTGGATAAAACAAAGACCAACTTAGGCCAATTGTGTGAAGTGTTTGTCTTGATTAGAATCCGCACTATCTCTTGGATGTTTGACAAGAAAGTCTTATATGTCAAGAGGACAGTGGGAGTCTTAAAGGTCTTGAAAGTCTCAAGAACTAATCAAGAAAAAAACCTGAAGTTCTTCACTAGCACACAACTTGAGGTTGATAACCTATCGTGTTGACATATTCTGTGCCCATTCCAGTTAAAGTTGGCTTTGCATATGAGTTCTTAGAGTTCTCAATTAGTTGCACAACAACTTGGAAGCAATGGCAGGCCCTTGAGCAGCCAGGTGGCAAGAAGTTAAGATTGAGTTCAATCCATATTAGTTTGGATTTGCCATTATCCTTGTCTTGTGACTATGGTTTTGACAATTCACATGGATAAGAACACATACACCAGCAAATCTAAGTGTCATAAGGTTTCTCTCCGATTCATGAAAATGATGGTGAGGAAACACTTTCACTAAGTAGATTTTAGCTAGATAGCAATTATGATATTAGCATTCTCAAAGTCGTTAGTGGAGCGTGTGTGGTTTACCGGCACACTAACCTGGACTTGTGAGAAGTGGCAAAAAGGTCTAACCATTATGATTACGGCATCCCTCTTCATAATTTTTTTTAGACACAAAAGTGTGCTATCTAAGGGAAGGTGTATGATTTTGATAAAGTCTTATCAAAACAATCTAGTATCAGAAATCTAAACTTTGGTAAAAAAGTCAATGAAGTATTGATTTCTAGAAGTCCAGCTGATTTCTGAGTACATGTCAAAGCTAGTGGGAGCATAAGTGTTATGCTAATAATCATCATGCTAGTAGGAGCATGATAATTATCATAAGTATTGCAAGTTAGCAATGTTAATTATAGAAAACAAAAGTTTCAATTGGGAAAGAATTGTTTTGCTATAATTAAGGGAGAGGAAATTATACTTCATCTCAAATCTATAAGCTTAGATTGTGAGGTTTTAATCATTTAGTCAAGGATATATATGAATTTCATGTTGGAATGGCTCAACATAAGGAAATTTTGTATATGAGTGCATTATTTGCGTTCTAAAATTCGATTATGATTACGGCATCCCTTTTCGTAATCTGAATTATGAGAACTTGGCAAATTGAAATGGAAATGTTATAGCAAAAGACTGGTTTAGTCTTTATGTGAGACATCATGAATCGTTTCCCATATGCCTCGGATATAGGATAGATTATATGTGCTATATTCATCCTTTCTAAAATTTTCCAAATGCCTGGGGCATTAAGAAAGGAAAAGGTTTAGAACTGGATATGACTAAAAGGATTAAACAATTGTCGAGGACAATCTAAGGTTTACCAAAGATTGGGTGCTCAAGGACAGTTGGAAGTATAGTGATAATTCTGGAAGGACCATATTGACATAATCTGTAAGGAGGCAACTCGTGTTCAGAAGTGATAGTCAAAATGGAATCTGGAAATGTTTCAAAGTTAGAAATTATTCAATCTGTGTAAGATTAGGAAACTTAATGCAAGAAGGATGTTTCAAAGGAGCTGATCTCCTTTGGAATACTCTGTAATGATTGTTGTCAAGTCTTTCTGAGTTTGTGCATAATCATTACAAGAGGATCAATGCATATAAGTTTAGAATCTAACAGATTTCAGTAAATGACATGAATTTGGAATTCTTGTACTTGCAGTAAGGATTTGGGAGTGTGAAAAGAGAATCATTGAAGTTATGTTCAATGGATCTAGTTCACAAAGTAAAGATCATACACAAACATAGTATGCATACTTGGTGTATGGCATGACTAGTGTTTAGAAAACATAGTGTACATGCTTGGAGCATGGGACAACTATTGTTTTAAATTCAAGAATAAAGTTGATAGCTGAAACAGTATACAATGAATAATGTGTAATCATATGGTGATAAATAAAAGGTGTTTTATTTATGTTCATAGGTTTTGATACCATATTGGATTCAATTATTATTGTGTTTCATTTTGCATGTTTTGACTTCCCGAATAAACTAGGTTATTCTTCCGGAATGACTAAGTTATTCAAACCATCCACACTCGGTCATATGCTGGAAGTAGATATGAATTAAGATTGTCATGGGTTGGCTTGTAGAGGTCTAAGGTGTTGGACAAAGGGCTACAACACTCATGAGTGCTCATAAGTTCTGAGTATTGGATTCAACCCGCGCTCATTGGAATCACTTCATGGATTTTATCACGAGTGATCATGAGACGATAATATCTTATATTCTTCAAACCTAGAGATATGAGTTGTTACTATGAGTTGATAGTACATTGATTGCACGAAAACGCATTTGGTAACTCGGTGCTATAAAACGTGTCTTTGTGTATGATTCAACAAGTAGTAGAACAAGCCATATGAGTCGAAGTTTATCCATTCCTTTTACCTTCGGGATAAAAGCGATATATGTGGGCCCCTCGATGATTTGATGATGACAAATGGAAGTGCTCGGGCGGGCCAGGACTGATTTGATTTGTTCAATTAGTCAGTCGTCATAAATCGGAAATCGGGAAACAACAAATGGACAGAGAGAATGATTATAATCCATGTCTCAGTCCATATGATATCTAGAATGGAGGAATATATGATCCCTTATCTAATGGACAAGTTCGTTGACAAGATCAGAGTTCGACAGCGGCTTTAAGAACTACGATTGCCAGTTAGGTTTGAAGTCATACGCAATAATAGTTTTAGACTTATCCAAGTGGGAGACTGTTGGATTAATATATAAGTCCATAACTATATTTGGTATGTACTTGACCCGACCCGGCATGGTCCATTTGGGTTGCACTTCACCGACACAATTTATATGGATAATCTTTTGAGAATAGTATGTTTATGATTAATATTAATATATTATAAGTTCTAATATATTAATATGGAATCATATTATTTAATTAGTATTGATCAAGAATTAATTTATAATTAATTAAGTGATCAAAAGGAACTAATTAAATATGAACTCTTATATATATGGAATGGGCCAAGTTCATTTAGGTTGAGCTAAGCTTTCATGGATAGTCCATGGAGTGTTTAACCCATGGATCCTAGGAAATGAAAGGTCATGGGTATTAGGGTTTAACCCTAATCCTCCACACTATATAAAGATGTCCCTGGTTGGTGAAATTGGCACTAGTGTGGTACACTAAGAAGGGCTAGCCAATTTCACTAGAGAGAACCAAGTATCCATATTCTCTAAAGTCTTCCAAGGTGTTTTGGTGATTTGTGATTCCATTTGAGGCTTCCACACTATTGGGGCTAAGCTCTTAAAGCTTGAAGACATCAAGCTACATCAAAAGGTATGTCATCTAACTAGTACTTTGTAGTTTAAGAACTTCATAATATGCTAGTTAGGATTAAAGCCTTGGAAAGTTCTTATTTGCATGTATTGTAGAGAAAACATAGATCCAAGGTTTATAGGGTTGCATGTACACCATAGGAGTGTTAGAATGCTCATAACCCAACACTCCCAACCCATGGAGTTTGACACTACCAGAGTTAGTGACTTGACGTGGCCATTCCACCACGTTAGAGCTCGTTCGGAGAAAGTACAGGCGGCAAATTTTACTTTGCTTTCTTCGGGGCATGAGCATATCTCGAACACAGCTTCCGTTTTCTCTATCCATTGGGATAGAGCCATCACTCCCCCAGTTCCATTAAAGGGGATGGGTTTGCTATTGGAGAAGTCTTTGTAAGTACATTCCCCGGTACAACCTTGGGTTTGGCCATTTGTAAAGCTGTTTATCCCTCCTCCTGACCCTTTGTTACTCATTTGTGCCATTGCTGCGGTTACAGCGGTTGTTACAACAACCTAAAAGGTAGCAACATCCATAGTTGGAGGGGGGTGGTGGAGGTGGTTCTGGCGCTTCGTTTGTATTGAAACGTTGAGGATTCCTTCTTGGTGGCATGATTCTGCCACAATTTAAGAGACGAATGCTTGATAAGTCAGCTAAAATGATTAAGGGAGGTTCATACATTTTGGTTCTGAACATTTCTGGTTTTTTGTATGTTAACGAAAATTTTCAAAAGAAAACAAGCGTATGAATAATGGGATACTCAAGGAAGTAATAAATGCGTGTCAATTTCATTGATATTAGTATATGATACAACGATCAGGAAAATTTGACCTTTAATAGGTCTAGGTTACATCAATGAAAATGGGAAACTTTGACAGCATTCCGGCCTCCGAATTGTGTACTCACAATTCGGCAGGTTTACATTTATACAAGAAAAGGTAACACCAACATTTAGCCGATAGATATAAATATAGCGTTAGAAGTACGCGTTCTATTCCGAGCGGGTAGGACGCTGCGGACCATGGTAGGTAGTTGTGGAAGTCTTAGCTCGGGCTACTTGACGTTCAGCCATGATGATATGCCTTTCCATTGCGGCTGGTTGCTCACGGAAGTCCCTTACTTCGGCTCTAGTAGCAGTAATTTCTTTCTGAAGGGAAAAGGTGTGCTCTATTGTTCGATCGTGTTCTTCGTCCAGACGACGAAGACGTACCGCAGTGACAGCAGCGGTGGCCCCAATGTCCAAGAGTTGGTTGGCATTTTCTCTTGCTTGATCGCCTCGGTTGGAAATGTGACGAACCATGACAGGGAGTGCCCTGTCAGCCGAACCCCCGTTGCGGAGGTTATAGAAGCTTCGTGCCATGTCGTAGGGTGGGCATTGCCCTTGTTCCCTGCTCCATTGCTTCAGATCCATAGCCCAGCGGTGCGTCGGGCCCTGAAAGTCTGGTCGGGGAATAGCGGCTCCTCGGGGAGGGTTGTAGACCTCAGGCTCCGAGTCTGTGCTCCCACCATCTTCTTCCTCTTCTGATCCTTCGTTTGGGTCTTCCTTAGGATCCTCTTCGGATTCCTCTTCTGGTTCTTCCTCGGGAATTTCCTCTTCGGAATCCTCTTCTAGGTCGTCCTCAATCCAGCCTCCATTTCCTTGGTTGGGATAGTAGGGGTCCCCGGTAATGTGAAATCCTGCCATTTTGTCTGGTCGAGAAGTAGTGGTAAGAAAACTTGGGAGAAAAGTAATTTTTGATAAGAAAATATTTATTTGACGATTTCCTAACTTTAACTAAGTATTGAGGTTTGCACGATTTTTGTAGCTCTTATGGTTCTATAAAATACTCCTATAGTATTACAAATTTGTAAGTTTGATTCTAGTAATTTCTTTGGTAAGTTTTTGACTTGTTACTTACTACGACCATTCCTCGACATACGTTGGTCAAGTCCAGGATAAATATAGTTGATCAGGCTATATTTATTCTCAATTTGATTACATATCCCGAGGCTTAGTCGTAGTGTCGCAACTTGCCTTAATACTTTTTGTAAAATTTTGTTATGATACGAGACCGATGCATGCGTGTACTTATACTTTTAAATAGAAAGAAAAATGATATATCACTTTAATTTATTAAAAGTATCGTTTATGAAAACGTTTTGTCAGAGGGTTTTTGGTCCCTTTGCATTTATAGTTTATATATCTTATGTGGTTCGATATACTTAGTTCACTCTAAACAATTCTCTGATACCAATCTGTCACACCCCCAAACCAGAATGGCGGAAATATTCGGGGGTGGGTGACTTCACATAGTATCATAACAGTTGAATATCATAAAGAAAGTAAACACAACCATCATATATATAACAAAAACTTACATTGTTGTGTAATACATGTTTCAAAAGAATATTACAAATATGATGATTTAAAATGTTTTGATAATAGACGCCTTAGCATTTCTTCTCCAAAAGCTGATGGTTACCTGTATTACTGATTCCCTGAGAAATACAAGTAGTGTCGAAAAAGTGTCAACAATAAAGTTGGTGAGTTCATAAGTGTTTTTGTACTGAAATGTGTATGTCTTTTAGTAAAAGTAGGTGAATGTGGTTTCCAGAAAATCCAATATTTTCTTCATATAGATAGAAAAAGTCCCAAAAGTTGGAGGGCATTAGTATCTTTCGTGCTCAAATGATGAAGGTAAATTTATACTCAAAATAATGTATATACTGAATGCATTCAAGAGTCTCGTAAATCAAACTTATTTTAATACTTACGTGTTAGTTTTATAACCATGCTATTCACACAGACTGCCTGTAACAACGTTCTTCAGGTGTTGTAGTGTTATCACATTTGTCACCCTAGACCTGCCGGTCTAACTGTAGCTAACAGTTTAGGTGCGGGATTGTCAATCGTGTATAGATCTATACACAAGTATCACGCTCTCCCTCTAAGAGATTATGGTTTATAATACAGGACTTGAAATGCATACTTGAGAGTACGTTGAAGTTGAATATCTCACAACACTTAGTATAAATAGATTTACGAAAAAGAAAGTCTATATTTCATGCAGATGAAAGTATTTCATTTTCACAATGTTTACGTAAGAATGTAATGAATAACCCGCAAACTATACCCATTATAGTTTTTCCGAAAGTGTGTTCCATTTGGTGATAATAACTCGATAAAATACTAACTTTCTGTGCAAAGTATAATGTTGATATCGAAGTATTTTAAAAATATAGATGTTGTATTTAAATCTATATAAAGCGATATGTTTTCTCCTATTGCACTTGTATTCCCCCCCCCCCCCCCTAAAACATGAAAAAGATGTGAAAAAGTAGGGGTATGAACTCACTTGGAAAGTGTGACGATTCGAAGAAAGTGAGCTTTTTCTCGGGTGGAACTTTGACCGGAAAGTGGTGAGATTCTCGGGAATCTCGGGGCTTCGGACCTTCGTCGGGGCTGGGGTATGAAACCGGGAAGTCGGGATCGTCTCGGGATGCTAAATGTGGAGTAAGAATGAGAGAGAAGTAGGAAATGGTCAAGGAAATTCAGAGGTCTCACATCCTATATATAGGTGAGGAACACTGCCCTCGTACGATGGGCGTACGCCGAAGTACGCGGGCGTGTACCTCGTACGTTGGGCATACCCTCGTACGCGAGGCGTACTCGGACGTCACTGCTTACCGCATCATCGACTGTTCGACTTCGGACAGGACGGGGCATAGAGGCGTAGGGGCGATGTGGCCAATCTGAGGCCCTCCATTCAGTACGCTCGGCGTACTCCTTCGGATAAGCTTTGAAATGCGTGCCAAAAACTTCTAAAATGCGTAACTTTCGCATACAAGCTCCGTTTTCGACATTCTTTATATCCACGCGAAGGTGAGAAAATACTCTACAACGTCCATTTAGACTTCGTCGGCTCATTTTGAAATTATTTTTAATTATATTTTATTTAATAGGCCAGGACACGATAATTCCGTTAAAAATCCATAACTTCTTTATCCGATGTCTATTTTCGTCTGTCTTTTTACCATTGTACTACTATTGTAGAGACCTTCATCTCCCGTTTAGGTTGTGTCGGCTAAAAATCGCTCGATCTTTATTTGGAGTTTTTAGCTGTCTACCACTGTTATGAAACTTAGAAATTTCGTAACTTCTTCATACGAAGTCAGATTTGGGCGTTCTTTATAAGCGCGTTCACGGTTTAACGTAATCTACGACTTTCGTTTAGACACTTAAGGCTAAAATGCATTTTATTGAAATTTCACTTTTTACGTTTAGAAATGTTTTACGGGGTGTGCCGTGGATTTTCGATTGGTCATAACTCCTTCGTTATAACTCGGATTTGAGTGTTCTTTATGTTTTTGGAAACCTTGGCACGATATCTAAAATTTTATGCATCCTAATTTAGATTTTAGAACACTTTATTTTTGAAGCTAATTTCGTTGATTCCAAATAGTTCATTGTATTTGACTTTTTGAATGTTACATTGATTTGAAAAATATCGGGTTGTCACATACTGCTCCATGCGGTAGCCAACAAATCCTAGAGTATTCCAGATATAAGCTGAGGGCCTGGTAGGCATTCCAGACTCATACTGAGGACTCTGAAGTATTCCAGATATGAGCGGAGGGCCAGGTAGGCATTCCAGACTCATACTGAGGACTCAGGAGTATTCCAGATATGAGTTGAGGGCCCGGTAGGCATTCCAGACTCATACTGAGGACTCGGGACCATTCCAGATACGAGTTGAGGGACCGGTAGGCATTCCAGACTTGTACTGAGGGCTCGGTGGCAATCCAGATGAAAGCTGAGGGCTTAGTAGGCATTCCAGACTCACACTGTGGGCCCAGGAGTATTCCACTCTGTAAAGCTGTGGACCCGTTACGTGTTGTTCTTTTCAGTTTGTTATGATATGTTATTGTTGACATGGTTGTGTGGACTTTATGTGTATCGGTATTTTAGGGGTAACTCACTAAGCTTTCGGGCTTACAGTTTAGTGTTTTGTTTCAGGTACTTCAGGAGATCGTGGCAAGGCGAAGGCGTGATCGTATCGCTCATCATGTTTTATGATTTATGTGATATGGTTCTAGGAAAAACTTTGATGTTTAAACTATTTTGAAAACAAACGTATGAACTTAATGGTTTTTGAATGAATTAAAATGTTTTAATTTGGCTCAAATTTTATGGGCGTTACATGGACTCCGTGCCTCCTACATTGAATCATATGAAGAGTCCACCACTAGGATCTTTTGCTCCTTGAAACGCCTCTTGTAAGCTTGCACACGTATTTTATAGCCTTTTTCGAATTTACCTTTTTAGCCTTGACCTCGTCTCCATTAAGCTTGCGTTTGATCCCTTGAATCTTCAATTCTTCATCATCTTTAAGCTCCATTATATCCTTCTCTTCTTTCACTACTGGACTTGTTACTTTTGAAGTAACCTCATCTTCATCGCTCGACATCTCATCATCTTCCTTGCTTACCCAAGAAGTTGGATTCGTGTAGGCAATGACTTCAACTAAAAATGGAACAGATGCTCTTGGTTTTGTTCTTTTAACTTGTTGAATTGTTTTGATTTCTTCTTCCATAAGCTTATCTAATTCTTCAAGTTCATTTTCTTCATCAATGTTGAAAACCTCTTCTTAAGCAAGATTCCCTTGGAAACCATCTTCTATTCCAAAAATTTCCTTCTCATCCCCAACTCTCAAGGTGAGCTTGGACTCGCGTATATCAACCAGAGCTCCAGCAGTATTAAGTAATAGGCGACCAAGAATAATCGGTACATTGGGGTCCTCTTTCCTATCCAAAACCACAAAGTCTATTGGAAAAATGAATTTCCTAATTTTCACGAGAATATCCTCCACAATGCCCCGAGGCTGTGTCACTGAACGGTTCGCCATGTGAATAGTCATCTTTGTACCCTTCATTTTTTGAATATTTAACTTTTGATAAAATGAATAAGGCATCAAATTTATGTTAGCCCCAGAATCGGCTAAAGCATAAACCTTCATATTATTCCCAAACTCACATGGGAGAGTGAGTCGTCCAGGATCCCCCATCTTCTTAGGTATTTCTCCCAACACCGCTTTTGAGCTTTTCTCACATAAAACCACCTTAGAATTCTTCTTTAATTATTGACGAGTGTCTAACAAGTCTTGTAAGAACTTAGCATATTCTGGAATTTTTGCAAGTGAATCAATAAAAGGAGTATTAATAGGAATACCCTTCAATTGCTTGATAAACTCCAGATGTTCTCTCTCCAGTGGATTGAGATTAGCTCTAGACGGGAATGGAAAAGGCGGGTTATAAGCTGTAACAGATACGAAATTCTTCTGTTCAGACCCGGCCCACGATGTCAGCATAGCGGGCTCACGACGTGAACTGGGTATTCCAGCAGATTCTTCAAATTCGAGCTTCAGCTTCTTTGGCTTTAGATCGGTCTGCTATGGCTCCTCTTCTAAGGCTTCTAGGAACTCAGAAATCACGTCTTCTTCAATATCTATGGCCATTATGTGAGATTGGGTCTTTTTTTAGGATCTTTCGGGAACATCTTCTCATTAACCAAAGTGGTAAGTTGACCAAGTTGTACTTCAAGGTTATTTATGGAGGCTTGCTGATTCTTTATTAATGCTTTCTGATCTATCATCATTGATTGATGATTCTTCATTATAGTTCTTTGTTCTTCCATTGCAGCGTCAGTAGCATCATGTCTTTTTTCTGAAGCTTCCACAAATTTCATCAACATGGTCTCTAATTATGATTTCTTCTCAGCTGGTGGTTGCTCTTTTTGGTAGAAGCCTCTACCAGTTTGTCTATATTTTTCTTCCTTTTGCTTCTTGTATTCATCATAAGGTAGCCACTCTTTCTTTGGTTTCCTCCAGTCTTCATCATACTTGTCCCCACTCGAATAGCAAATTTGAGCTTTCTTGTTTCCATATTCATCCAAGTTGAAATCTTTTGTCAAATGTGGGCCACTACATCTCTCGCAACCAACTCTAATTGCATGAATTGATTGGTCCATTTGTGTCAATCTCCTATCCATAGTTTTAAGCATTGCCATCACAGCAGCCATCTCTTCAATTTGTGCACCCCCCCCCCCCCCTCAACTCCTTTAATGCCTTCATTCCTTGGACTATGATATTCACGAGAGTGTTTTGCAAATTCTTCAACTAATTCCTTGACTTCGCTCGGATTATTCTTTGTAAGTGGTCCTTGAGAATCAAGGAGTTGTCTTGTCATCACATTGACCCTGTCATAGAATATGGACACTTCTTGTTGAATGTTAAGGTCATGTTGAGGACAATTTCTTAACAACCCTTTCTAACGTTCCCAAGCTTCATAAAGTGACTCCCCCAGGTTTTGCTCAAAATTGGCTATTACCTTCTTGAGTTTAGCAATCTTGGATGGTGGACATAATTGGTTTAGAAACTGCTCACACATTTGAGCCCAAGTAGTTATTGTACCAGGTGGAAGTGCTTTTAACCAATCCTTTGCAGCTTCTTTAAAGGTAACGGGAAGCATCCTTAGCAAGACTGTGTCTCTGTTAACATTTGTGACATTGAAGTAATCAACAATGTCATTCACTTCATCCAAGTGCTTGAACGCATCCTCATGATCTTTTCCATAGAATGGGATATCCTTTAGTGCGGAAAGGATATGCCCCTTTAGCTCGAATGTGGCAGTGGAAGGAATGGCAGGTTGTACTAAGCCTGGACCAACATCATCTCGAATTCTCTTTCTATAAGCTCCCATGGACATTTCTTCAATATTTTCCATCTTGTTCCTTGGCTCGTTCTCGGGTTCACTTGTATGTTCTTCAAATTCAGGCTCGGTATCGTATTCAGACTCGGTTTGGACGGGTATTTGTTCTAAGTGTTCAAGCTTGCTCTTGTTCTTTGAAGATGAACTTGATTCCCCCGATTTCCTTGAGAACACTGATTTGAATTCTTGTAAAGGTGTCTTCTTTGGTGTTTGATCTTCTTTCACGCTCTTGTCCTACTTTTTGTGAATTGCATACTCGGGATCTTCAAGTGATGGCACTAAAGGTGTGTTAGAGCCTCTGCTCATGAACTCCTGAAATAAAACAAAAATAAAACGTAAAACTGAACTAAGAAAAACGAACTGAAATAAACAAAACTAAGGACTTCAGAATTCACGTCGTGAATCTTGTAATGCAGAGAAAAAATTAAAACAAAAAGGTAACTTCTTGCAGGTTTTACCCTGCAAAAAGGATCGATTAATTTAAAGCAAACAAACTAATAATTAACTAAGTCGTTCTCCGGCAACGGCGCCAAAAACTTGATGTGCACGAAAGTACCCACTAATCTTATAATTTATAACCTAACTAACTTAACTAACTAAAATGCACCTAGGCAGTGTACCTAGTCCAATTATAGAATAGTTTGGTAAGTCAGGTGTCGATCACAGGGAACAGTGTTGACTAATTAATTTATTTACTACTAAACTAACCTAATTACTAACAAAGGAAAGGTTTTTTTTATCTAATTTTGCAAGTTTAGATGAACTTAACTCTTTAACAAAAACTCAATCAATAAACAAAACACTTTTGTTAGTTCGAATCCGCTTTCACTCAATGGTTATACATTAGCTATGACTATTACTGTTGGTTACCAATTAAAGAAGTATTAGCAATTTAGTTCTAAATCTACTAATTATTAATTAATTTATGTAAGTCTATGTATGGTCACACAATAGTTAACACGGAATCAATTATTAAATAAGATTGGAGCCATGAAAGATTGATTAATCAAAACACAATTACATTCATAATATGAGTTCTCTAACACAGCTTAATTCAATGATTCAATTACCTATCTAAGATTGGTTTGATCTTAGCTCTAATAAACTAGTGTTCACTAAATTATTAGGTATTCAAATTCATGCATATTTGTGTTCACTAACTACACGGAACAAGAATTTAAAGCAATCAAATAATTAATTAAAGCATGCTAGGTAAAATCAATCAACACAAGCATATCACCAACAAATAAAGTCAAATCTAATGCATTAAAACCATGAGTTCCAGCTTCATCTAGCTAACAGAAGCATCTAGATTTAGCTGGACATTCTAACAGGTAAACAAAAAAAACTGTAATTAAAGACATGTTTAAGTGTACCAATCTATAAAACCAAATTATGAATTTCTTCTTCCTTGGTGTTAAAACCAGATTCCAGATCTTCTTTTCCTCTGAATTCGTCACCAGGAACCCTTCTAAGCCAGCCAAAAAATCCCTCAATCGTAATGGGAAAGGGTATTTATAATATCCTTCAATTTCCCGTTCACGTCGTGAGAATTTGAGCCTCACGTCGTGAATTCATGATAATCGTGATCAGAAAGGATTCCTTCACCCGATACTTATCCTCTAGAATTTCATATTCACGTCGTGAATCTTACTTTCTCACGTTGTGAAATAGATTTTTTTTCTGATTTTTTCATTCTTCTTTTCTTCAAGCTCCCCAAAGTTCCAGGTCTTGTTACTTCTGGTCCCTTTCTTCGAAAATACTTCTATTTGGCTGCACATAACAATTTATCCTTATAAGTACCATAATTCTATGCAAATAACCAAAATATTTATAAAAATGTAGATCAATATTGCCTAAAAATGTGTATAAATATGGTAATATCAGAAACCTTCCAAACCTGCTGAAAGATCATCCTTACTGTTATACGGAGAACCACTTTTGTCTTTCCGAGATCTGAAATCTATAATGTTCTATCTCCCTAACGTACAGTCTATGTTCCAAAACAACCACGCCAAATCCTCATCGAATAACTCTTCAACTATAACACTTCTCACCCTGATTATCTTGATGCTACTATCAGGACAAAATCCTTATCTATAACCAGCTGTAAATTACTTATACTTGCCAGAAGGCTCAGATAATCCTTCGAGTAGAAGATTCATCCCTGAGATGGTTGGACTCAGACGAGAGATGCACAACAGTGTCAAATCAATTACTTTGAGATTATCCAATCCAACTGTAAGTTTCTTCGCTCTTCTGATCCGCAAGCTACCCCACGCACTAGAACCCTCATAATCACTACTTCTGCCCGAATATCACGCTCCCTCTTACCTACCTTCCAAAGAAACCGGGACCTCCCAGGTCCAAACTTATCTGTCCACTATCTGGGATACCGGATTCCACTTGGCTACTGAACCAATGATCACCCTCTCATTCACTCCCCAGTGACTTCCGAAGAAAACTTCGGCTATCCAAAACTGCTCTATCCATCTTGCCACTCATGGCTCTATAAATCCTAGAATCCTCGATCATGTATCTCGGTCACACGGTCTCTGCCAGGACCCACTTACCTTGCTATGATCACACGGGCCTCGCCCACGGGTCTCACCCAAACCATACTACTAAGTGGCCCTGCCCCAAGGTCTCACTTATCTAGGGTTATGCGGTAAAACTCTCTCGAATTCTATCTACCTATCATTTCCTGATTCTGATCATGTAAACTAGGAGATACGGGCCCCGCCCACACTCCGCTAACTAGGAGATACAAGCCCCCGCCCACACTCCGCTAACTAGGAGATACGGACCCTTGCCCACACTCCACTAACTAGCTGCTAATGAATGTTGCGGCTATCCCACAGTCTTACAACATTTTCCCACACTGTCTGGCTGCTAGTGAATGTTATGGCTATCCTACAGTCTTACAACACTCTCTATGCTATTTGGTTGCTAGTGAATGCTACCGCTATCATGCAGTCTTACAACACTCTCCATGTTGTTTGGCTGCTAGTGAATGCTACGACTATCCCGCAGTCTTACAACACTTCCATGCTGATCATGCACACGACCTAACATTTTGTCTGAACTCGCGTCCAGATGGGTATTTCCTCATTCTAGTCCCTGAAGCCAAATATCAAACACCAAAAGACACGAACCCTACATTGGGATGTTTCCCAAACTCCCAACTCCTCAACCCAATCAGCCCCTTGGGCTGCCTACCTTCCTAACGAGAATGCGAACTCAACCTAAATCCACACTTCCTTCTGTTCCTGATCCCTTGGAGAACTCTCCCCCACTTTGGTTCAACTTGTTGGATGAGGTGTCTATGTCCATAACTATATTTGGTATGTATTTGACCCGACCTGGCATTGTCCATTTGGGTCGCACTTCACCGAAATAATTTGTATGGATAGTCATTTGAGAATAGTATATTTATGATTTATTAATATATTATAAGTTAAAATATATTAATATGAAATCATATTATTTAATTAGTATTGATTAAAAATTAATTTGGTGATCAAAAGAAACTAATTAAATATAGACTTATATATATATATATATATATATATATATATATATATATATATATATACACACACACATGTATATATATATATATATATACATATATATATATATATATATATATATATATATATATATATATATTGGAGTAGTGTCTAAGTCCGTAACTATATTTGGTATGTACTTGACCCGGTTGTGCGTGGTCCTTTTGGGTTACCTTCGCTAAAGCAACTTGACAAGGTAATTTATGGAGAGAGAGAGAGACGATATTATGATTTATTAATATATTATAAGATTGATTTATTAAAAGAAAAATCATATTATTTAATTAATATTAGTCAGAAATTGATTAGGAATTAATTTGGTGGCTAAAAGAGATTAATTAAATAAATGGGTATAAACTGTCAGATGTATGCTGATGGGTTTTAGCCATAAGAACTTTCCTATGTGCGCATGCAAAACCCTAATGCTCGGATCTAGGCTTTCTAATAAACATGCTTTGAATCCAAGACTTCTAATTACTAATTAGGCTAAATAACAACATTGAAATAGATCTAGAATCATACCTTTGAGTTCCTTGTTGATCTTGAGGTCTTGGAGCTTCTAGAGTCACAAATGTCACTCCTCTGATGGCTTACAAACACCAATAGCAAGGAGGATGATTTGGGAGAAAGGAGAGGGGAGGAATTCGACCAGAGGTTCCTTACTTTAGGCTTAGTCACGAATTCCCTATGCCATGGGGTCTATTTATACTTGTAGACTCCTTAAGGATTACAGATAAGTCCCTATCAGATAATCTTCTCTTAAGGCTATCCAAATCCATTCCTAGATAACTCTAATGGACGATTTTACTTATCCTAAACCTCTTAGAATCCGTCCATAGCTTATCCAAATGGATTTACAGTCTAAAGTTTAACTATCAAACAATTGACAGTTTATACCCCTTTATTTAATTAATCTCTTTAAGTCACCAAATTAATTCTAATTAATTCTATGACTTATATTAATCAAATAACAATATATTATTCATTATATTATTCCCATAATATATTAATAATATTTACTCTCTCGCTTATAAAATCATCCTATCAAGTTGCTATGGTGAAGGCAACCCAAAAGGACCATGCACAACCGGATATAGTTACAGCCTTAGACACTATTCCAACAGTCTCCCACTTGGATAAGTCTAGTAACTATACAAGTACAATTCGGTTTGCAATCGTAGCTCTCAAAGACGCTGTCAAACTCTGATCTAATCAATCTTGTCCTTTAGATAAGGGATCGTACAGTCCTCTGTTAGATATCATGCTGACAATCCTATGGAATGGTTAGTCAAGCATTTAGGTTTCTCGATCTCTGATTTATTTGACATAGAACTTAATCGAACACATCAATTTAGTTCTGACCGGGCCCGGCACATAAGTCAAATCAAATCATCGAGCGGCCGAGATATCGCTTTTACCTTCTTAGATAAAAGTTACAGATAAACTTCGACTTATATGCATTTACTTATTCATTAATCAACCATACACAACAATGCGTTTTATAACACCGAGTTACTGATGCGTTTTCGCATTATCAATGTACAACCAATTAACAAATAACAAACCATATATCTAGGTTTTAAGACTATATGATATTATCGTCTTGCGATCACCCTTTTATATCTTATTCCATAAGGTGATTCCAGCAAGCGCGGGTTTGTTCCAATGCTCAAAACTAGTTCATAAGCACTCATGAACGTTGCAGCAACCCTTTGCTATGTCTATATTGATCCTTCCTTGCTCCACATCCCTACTTCTTCTTAGTCCCTGCACATTAGAACAAATGTGATAACCACAACCGGTATCAAGGACCCAAGAAATAGCATGATTAGAATCGTTAGATTTGATTGTGTATATACCTGCGAAAGATGGCTTGATCTTTCCTTCTTTGATTGCTTGCAGGTACTCTGGGCAGCTTCTCTTCCAATGTCCTATCTTGTGGCAGTGGTGGCACTCTGCCTCCTTCGGGTTAGGACAAGGCTTAGCGGGATCAACTTTGGTCCCACTCGAAGAGGCACCATCTCGGGCTTTCGCCTTGCGATAGTTCTTCGATGAAGCTTTCCTCTTCTTTCCCTTTCCTTGACCAATAGCCAAGACAGGAGCAGCGGGCGGATTGGGAGTAGGTGCAATAGACTTGTCCTTGAAGTTGCTCTCAGCGACTCTCAAGAGACCTTGGAGTTTGCTTAGGGTGACCTCCTCTTTGTTCATGTGGTAGGTCATCCTAAATTGGTTGTACATCGGAGGCAAAGAGTGAAGCACCATGTCGATCGCCAAGTCTTCCCCGAAGTCAACATTTAACTTGCGAAGGCGGTCGACATACCTTTGCATCTTTTGCAAGTGCACGGTAAGAGATTCTCCATGACCCATCTTCGTGGAAATCATGTTAGTGAAAATCTCATACCGCTCTTGTCTCGCGTTTTGGTGGTACCTCTCCAATAAGTCTTGGTGCATCTCGTACGGGTACATGTCCTCGTAGGACTTTTGGAATTCGGAGTTCATGGTGGCGATCATGATGCAATGTACCTTCGTTGCATCTCGCTCATGAGTTTCAAAGGCGGTGATTTCGGCTGGAGTAGCGATTTCGGTGTTGATTTTCTCGAGCTTCTCATCAAGGACATACTCCTTGTCCTCATAGCGAGCAATGGTGCGAATGTATCTTATCCATTCGCTAAAGTTCGTTCCATCGAAGGTGACCTTTTGGCAAAGGCTCATCAACGTGAAAGAACTAGCAGCAACGTTGTTTGCGTTCGACATCTATAATTAGAAAAGGACAAAGATAGATTAGAATATGAATCCCTAATTATCACCCAATAAGAAAAATTAGGGCTAGGATCCAACAATGACATTTACATGTTAGAAAAGGGATGCCGTAATCTAACATGCAAATAAATTGAAGGTAAGTGAATGACGATTCACTAATTCTCCATCACAAAAACCTAAACTATTAGCCCTAAGTGTTTTTGAGAATTCCTAGGTTCGGATGAGATTCATTGAAACTATTCAATGGCATGTTTAAATCTCGATATGCCCCTCTTGTTTGTGACTGGGATACCGAGGATCACAAAGCGGGTGTGAATAACCATGCAAATTCACATGGTGCCTTCATTGTAACGATCACCTATTCGATGTGCCGGTAAACCACACACGCTCCATCGAACTATGATATACAATGAATCACCATTTGCCACCTTCGCTTAGAACCAATTAGTGTGCCGGTAAACCACACACGCTCCACTAACTTCTTAGCAAGGTGCAAAGTGTAATTTCATGGGATTGCATCAATTCACTTTTCCTAAAGTAACTAAGATTGGGAATTTTAAAATATGTGTAGTTACTTTATATTTCTTATTATACTTTTAATGAGAGGATGAGGTTGCCCTATCCTACCCATTCGGCTAACGACCCTCCACCAATCAAGCAAGCGGTGGGTGTGAGTGTACACCCATTAAGCGCCATTTTATAGGCCACAACCTTATACCCACCTTATAGATTGGCTTCGTGAATGACGCCTACTAACGGTAAGACTAGCATTTAGTTATACATATATATATTATACTAGTAATATCATATTAGTATAGGGGTGTATTTTAAACCTTTTAAAATCTAGGGTTTTGAAATTTAAGTTGTCTAAATTAAAACTTTTAATCATAAATATAAATTTCAAAACTTGAGGGCAAGTTTTAAACATTTAAAACATGGAGGATCAAATAACAAATAATTCCAATTAATAATTAATGTCCTAATTATCTATATTTGATTTATTCAAGATTTCTTTTAAGATAATTACCAAAATAATCAAAACAATTAATTAATTATCATATAAGGAAATTAAATATTTAATTAGTTGATAATTACCTTTAACTAGATCAAGATAACAGTTATATTTATCATAAAAACGAATTAATATTGATCTAATTAGTTTATGGAAAGTTTGGATAAGATAATTACAAAGAAATCCCGAATCTGGCCATTCCTGACGCCTGGACTCGCCGAGTGCACAAAGGGACTCGCCGAGTCAGGCCTACTCGCGGAGTCCACCTTGGAACTCGCCGAGTCCATGACTCAGAAACCTAAAAATCGAATTTTGCAGGTTTGTTTCAGTTAATCAAGCAACAATTTACAGAAAACCAAGCTAGGCTCTGATACCACTTATGGGTTTTAGCTATAAGAACTTTCCTATGTGCGCATGCAAAACCCTAATGCTCGGATCCAGGCTTTCTAATAAACATGCTTTGAATCCAAGACTTCTAATTACTAATTAGGCTAAATAACAACATTGAAATATATCTAGAATCATACCTTTGAGTTCCTTGTTGATCTTGAGGTCTTGGAGCTTCTAGAGTCACAAATGTCACTCCTCTGATGGCTTACAAACACCAATAGCAAGGAGGATGATTTGGGAGAAAGGAGAAGGGAGGAATTCGACCAGAGGTTCCTTACTTTAGGCTTAGTCACGAATTCCCTATGCCATGGGGTCTATTTATACTTGTAGACTCCTTAAGGATTACAGATAAGTCCCTATCATATAATCTTCTCTTAAGGCTATCCAAATCCATTCCTAGATAACTCTAATGGGCGATTTTACTTATCCTAAACCTCTTAGAATCCGTCCATAGCTTATCCAAATGGATTTACAGTCTAAAGTTTAACTATCAAACAATTGACAGTTTATATCCCTTTATTTAATTAATCTCTTTAAGTCACCAAATTAATTCTAATTAATTCTATGACTTATATTAATCAAATAACAATATATTATTCATTATATTATTCCCATAATATATTAATAATATTTACTCTCTTGCTTATTAAATCATCCTATCAAGTTGCTATGGTGAAGGCAACCCAAAAGGACCATGCACAACCGGATATAGTTACAGCCTTAGACACTATTCCAACAGTATGATAGTTGGTTTTTGGGCTGGGAAATCTAATGGATCAAGGGGGAACGAAATTATGATGAGAGTCCATTAAAATTTCGTCCACAAGCCCTATTCCAGAAGGTTCCGTTGGCTGCTTGCTGATTAAGCTGTCCATTAGGGTTTTAACTGAAACCCTAGCAGCCAACAGTATAAATAAGATCACTAGCCTTCAAAATTCGGGACTTGCTTCCAAGAGACCCCTAGGGCCGAAATTTAGAGCCTCCTCCCTCTCTCATAATAGCCTTCTTGTTTCTTAGTGTTTGTAAGCCATTAGAGGAGTTACACTTGTGACTTTAAGCTCAACAAAGAAGAAAGATCAAGCATTCTTGAAGAGGTAATCATCTAGATCTGATATCTTATGTTAATTTTGATTTATGTATGCTAGATCTAGGGTTTCAAATCTTGGATGAACTGCATGTACAATAGAGAAACCTAGATCCAAGTATTAGGGTTTGCACAAGCACATAGGAAAGTTCTTGTGTTTAAAAACCCATCAGTAGCATCAGAGCCTTGATTGGTTTCTGTTGTATGCGATGCAATGATCGTTTGTTAACTAAAAATTCGTTTTTTCTGCCTCTGCCCGACTG